>NC_135317.1:51261871-52553121 GCF_048772815.1 Callospermophilus lateralis | reverse complement strand
TTGCTAGATATAATGAACATTTTTTGATATATTTGTTGATTGATGGTATATCCTCTTCTGACAAGAATCTGTTCAGGCCCTTGGCCCATTATTGATTGGGTTATTTGTGGGGTTTTTTGGTGTTTATTTTTTGAGTTCTTCATATACCCTAGAGATTAGTGCTCTATCTGATGTGTGAGGGGTAAAGATTTGTTCCCAAGATGTAGGCTCTCTATTTACCTCACACATTGTTTCTTTTACTGAGAAGAAACTTTTTAACTTGAGTCCACCCCATATGTTTGTTCTTGATTTTAATTATTTTGCCAAAGGAGTCTTATTAAGGAAGTTGGGGCCTAATACCATATGATGGATTAGGGTCTACTTTTTCTTCTATGAGAAACAGGGTGTCTGTTTTATTCCTAAGTTCTTGATCCATTTTGAGTTGAGTTTTGTGCATGGTGAGATATAGGGGTTTAATTTCATTTTGTTGCATATAGATTTCCAGTTTTCCGAGCACCATTTATTGAAGAGGCTATCTTTTCTCCAATGCATGTTTTTGGCAACTTTGTCTAATATAAGATGATTGTAAATTTGTAGGTTAGTCTCTGTGCCCTCTATTTTGTACCATTGGTCTTCCAGTCTGTTTTGGTGCCAATACCATGCTGTTATTGTTACTATTGTTCTGTAGTATAGTTTAAGGTCTGGTATAGTGATGCCACCTGCTTCACTCTTCCTGCCAAGGATTGCTTTAGCTATTCTGGGTCTCTCATTTTTCCGACAAATTTCATGATTACTTTTTCTATCTCTATGAGGAATGTCATTGGAATTTTGATCGGAATTGCACTAAATCTGTATAGTGCTTTTGGAGGTATGGTCATTTTGATGATATTAATTCTGCCTATCCAAGATCAAGGTAGATTTTTCCATCTTCTAAGGTCTTCTTTGACTTCTTTCTTTAGGGTTTTGTAATTTTCATTATATAGATCTTTCACCTCTTTCATTAAGTTGATGCCTAAGTATTTTATTTTATTTTTGAGGCTATTAAAAATGGGGTAGTTTTCCTCATTTCCCTTCCTGAGGATTTGCCACTGATATACAGAATGCCTTTGATTTATGGGTGTTGGTTTTATATCCTGCTACTTGACTGAATTCATTTACTAGTTCCTAGAAGTTTTCTGTGAAACTTTTAGGGTCTTCCAGGTATAGAATCATATCATCAGCAAATAGTTCCAATTTGAATTCTTCTTTTTCTATGTGTATCCCTTTAGTTTCTTTTGTTTGTCTAATTGCTCTGGCCAGTGTTCCAATAACTATGTTGAATAGAAGTGGTGAAAGCAGACATCCTGGTCTTGTTCCAGTTTTTAGCAGCAATGCCTTCAATTTTTCTCCATTTAGAATGATGTTGGCCTGGGGCTAAGCATAGACAGCCTTTATGATGTTGAAATATGTTCCTGTTATCTCTAGTTTTTCTAGTGTTTTGAACATAAAGGGGTGCTGTGTTTTGTCAAATGCTTTTTCTATGTCTATTGAGATGATCATATGATTCTTATCTTTACGTCTATTGATGTGATGAATTACATTTATTGATTTCCATATGTTGAGCCAAACTTGCATTGCTGGGATGAATCCCACAAGATCTGGTACATAATCTTTTTGATGTTTTTATATTTGATTTGCCAGAATTTTATTGAGAATTTTTGCATATATGTTCATTAGAGATATTGGTCTGAGGTTTTCTTTTTTTGATGTGTCTTTGCCTGGTTTTGGAATCAGGGTGATATTGGCCTCATAGAATGAGTTTGGAAGTGCTCCCTCTTTTTCTATTTCATGAAATAAATTGAAGAGTATTGGTATTAGTTCTTCTTTAAAGGTCTTGTAGAACTTGGCTGTGTATCCATCAGGTCCTGGGATTCTCTTGGTTGGTAGACTTTTGATGGCGTCTGTTATTTTATCACTTGAAATTGATCTGTTTAAATTGTGCATATCATCCTGATTCAATTTGGGCAAATTATATGACTCTAGAAATTTGTCTATGCCTTCTATATTTTCTATTTTATTAGAGTACAAGTTTTCAAAATAATTTCTAATTATCTTTTGTATTTCTGTAGTGTCTATTGTGATATTCCCGTTCTCATGATGTATGTTAGTGATTTGAATTTTTTCTCTCCTTGTCTTAACTAGCATGGCTAAGGGTCTGTCAATTTTATTTATTTTTTCAAAGAACCAACTTTTTTGAACTTTTTGTTCTGTCAATTTTTTCAATTTCATTGATTTCAGCTCCAATTTAAATTATTTCCTATCTTCTGCTGCTTTGGGTGTTGATTTGTTCTTTTTCTAGGGCTTTGAGGTGTAATGTTAAGTCATTTATTTGTTGACTTTTTTTTTCTTTTAAGGAATGAACTCCATGCAATAAACTTTCCTCTTAGAACTGCTTTTATAGTGATCCAGAGATTTTGATATGTTTTATCTGTGTTCCCATTTATCTCTAAAAATTTTTTAATCTCCTCCTTGATGTCTTCTTTGACTCATTGTTCATTCAGTAGCATATTATTTAGTCTCCAGGTGTTGGAGTGGATTTTATTTCTCATTTTATTATTGATTTCTAATTTCATTCCATTATGATCTGATAGAATGCAGGGTAGTATCTTTACTTTCTTATATTTGCTAAGAGTTGCTTTGTGGCATAGTATATAGTCTGCTTTAGAGAAGGATCCATGTGCTCCTGAGAAGAAAGTGTATTCTCTCGTTGAAGGATGGAATATTCTATATATGTCAGTTAAGTCTAAGTTACTGATTGTGTTGCTGAGTTCTACAGTTTCTTTGTTCAGCTTTTGTTTCGAAGATCTATCTAGTGATGAAAGAGTTGTGTTAAATCACCCGAAATTATTGTGTTGTGGTCTATTTGACTCTTGAACTTGAGAAGAGTTTGTTTGATGAACATAGCTGCACCATTGTTTGGGGCATATATATTTATGATTGTTATGTCTTGTTAGTGTATGGTCCCCTTGAGCAGTACGTAGTGTCCTTCTTTATCCTTTTTGATTGACTTTAGTTTGAAGCGTACTTTATTTGATATGAGGATGGAAACTCCTGCTTGCTTCCACAGTCCATGTGGGTGGTATAATTTTTCCCAACCCTTTACCTTCAGTCTGTGGATGTCTTTGGTAGTCTGCTGGTCAGGAGAGGCAGTCCTGTGCCAGAAGCTGGGCTCCATGGGTGCCTGCTGGTGGAAGGGTAGACCCAGGCCTACTGTGAGCCTGGGCCCTGCACAGGCCAGTGTGGGTAGATCTGGGCTTGACCTCCCCTGGTAGTCTGCTGGTTGGAAGTGGTGGTCCTGTGCCAGAGGCTAGGCTCTGGTGGGTTCTGCCCTGCCAGTGGAGGTGCAGACCTCGGCCTACTGTGAGCCTGAGTCCTACACAGGCTGGTGTGAGCAGTCTGGGCTGCATCTCGACTCCCACCCACTGATACAAATTTACTGGGTGTTAACTATGAGCAGGTAGGTTGTTGATGGTGGAGGCAGGTCACTATTGATTTTCCTTTGGGGTAGGTATTGTCCTACCCCAAAGGAAAATCCCTAGTGAGCTGTCCCTAGTGTCCCTAGTGAGCTGAGCTCCCTCTGCTTTCTGGCTGTCACATACCGAGGTGCTTTTCTCTACCACACCCTCTGCCATGATGTTCTACCTCACCTTGGGGCCAGAGCTATGGAGTTAGTCAACCATGGACTAAAATTGTGAGCCAATATAAACTTTTCCTCCTTTAAATTGTTCTTGTAAGGTATTTTGGTCACAGCGAGGAAAAGCTAATTAAAACAACATTTATACTAAGTAGAATCTTAAAATTAGACCATAAAGGCTTGTGTCAGGTCAAGTTTTGTTATTAAATAAGTGATGAAAACTTTTCTATTTTCCAAGCTCTGTTGGGGTGCAGAGTTCAGAATAAGAGATTATGGTCCCATGTAATATAAATAAAATTGAATTTTATCTGCCACCTCTCATCCTGGATGCCATTTCCACACTCTTTTTTTCTTAGGCAAAGATCCAAAATCTATGAAAGCCCAGTGTCAGAAGCAGTCATCAGGTGAGGTTATAGTGACCCCTTGTACCTCAAATCCCCCAGGTTTGTCAAAAATGTCAAATTTAGAAGTTTGAAAACTTTTGTAGAATGAGTTTTCATGCAGCAGTCCTTGACATTAAATGTTTCTTCAAACCAGGATATAACAAGACCATAGAATTTTTTGAAAAACATTAAATATTATCTTCTATAAGAAAACGCAATAACAAGGTACCTGTTCTTCCAGGCCGATGGCTTTCAACGCCTGTCGTCCTCTATAAGAAAGAGCCAAGTTAATGCTTCTTCCACGTGCAAAGTTAGCCACTCGGATATCTAAGACATTGGAAGCAGACACCATGGTTAATTACACCATATAGGCAGAGGATGAGCATATTGTTGCACCTGAAACTATTACATTCAGAATTAAACTCAAAGACTCTTAAACTCTTCTAAAAATTACAAATAGTAAATGAGCATTATATTAAATGTAGATCACTGAGGCTTTAAAAATAATCCAACAGTTCTTATTTTTTAAATTTATTTTATTAAAAACATTTTTGTATTCAGAAAAATCTAAAAAAAAAAAAAAAGAGGTCAAAGAATTAGGGTCACATCTCACATTTTTCACTATTGACTTACCTTCCCTAGCTTCATATACATCAACTTGGAAATTCCTCTTTGCAAGGAAGCATGCATTTAATGACCCAACCTAGGAATCAAAACAATTTATTTTTAAAATTTTATGTAATCTCACACATAGGGGATTTTTACTGGCAAAACAAAATATTGGTGTCACGATTGTTATATTGTTTCACTCAGTTACTGCTAGAGAATACTGGTTGCAAAAATAGTAAGATTAATTCAAGATTTAGTGGTGTAGTATTAGATGTACTTTTTTTGTTTTTTTTAAACTTTTTATAGTGAAATATAACTTTAATATGGAAAGAACATGAAACAGTGTACATTGTACACTTTATAGAATAATTGGAAAGAATTTTTTGATATTAAAATCATTACTCAGATCAAGAAGTAGAAAATTACCAGTCCCCTCTAATACCACCCCTGCCACCTCCACCCAGTTACAATACTCTTACTTAGTGTAAACATTACTCTGATTTTTTGTAATAACTATCTTTGCTTCTTCATAATTCTACCATTTATGTATATGTGACTAAGCAATATAGTTTACTTTTGCCCAATTTTGAACCATATGATTAAAATAATTCTGTATTTTTTTTTGCATTTTGCTTCTTTAACACAGCATTGTATTTATGAATTCCATTCATATAATTATGTGTTAGCTTCAAGTCATTCATTTTTAGTCCTCTCTGATTCTTCATTGCAAGAAATATCACAGATATGATTCATCCATCCTACTCTCAGTGGATATTTGAGTTGTTTCTAGTCTGGGAATATGACTCACATGTTCAAGAGAACATTTTGGTACATGTGTTCTGTTACCTATCAGATAATTTTTCTCTAAGGTTTTATACATGGAAGTGGAATCTCTGCCTAAGCATCATAGGCATCTGCTGATGGTAGAAGAAGCTGAGAACTTCAACAGAATTTTTGATAGACTCATGAAGCTGGAAGCCCAAAATTTGAAGTTTGGAACACACAAACTTCTGTTGAAGAGGGCAAGTTCTGAGATATATGACTAAGACCACCCCAACCCCCACCATTGGGTAAGGACCCAAAAGAGGAGGGGGGTAAACTGGAAAGGAACCAGTGGTCAAAGGGATCAAAGTTTGGGAATTATCCCTATTCCTGAGAGGATTCTGTTTGCTGGGATTGCTGGTAACCACAGCCAACTAACAGAAGCAAACAAATTCTCTCTGGGGGGAAAAAATTACACCATTATAGGATTCAGATTCTCCATATTTGTTTATTATACAGATTCAATCATGTCCCCTTCTGCCTCAGTCTTGCTAGACTTCTTTCAGTCACTTGTATTCACAATGCTTTCTCTCACAGGGGAATTTACCATATATTATTTCCATGATCAGAAATTCCCTTCCCTCTTGATTTCATCAGCTCCCACCCAACCTCCAGGTTTCCACTCAGTTTCACTTCCTCAGGGAAGCCTTCCTTGGCCTCTCCACTTCAGATTCCCCTCTTATGAATTCTCAGAGCGCTGTGGACTTTTCCTCTGAGAAGCGTAATAAGCGAAATTGCATCCTTCCAACCTCATACACTGGAGTCCCAACCCTCAGTACCTTATTTGGAGATAAAGTATAGACAGAGATAATCAGGTTAAAATGAGACCATTAGGGTGGACCCAAATCCAATATTACGACCACCATTCTTATAAAAGGGGAATGTGGACTCACACAGACATGAATAGAAGAAGAATCCTAAGGAGAAGATGGCCATCTACAAGCCAAAGAAAGATACCTGGAGCAGATCCTGATGCCCTTACCTTGGAATTCTAGCCTCCAAAATTGTTTAAAAATACATTTGTATTCTTTAAGCCACCCTGTTTATGGTACTTAATTTTAGCAACCCTAGCAAACCAATACAAAGAGCTTGTCACAATGGAAAGTTTATGTCTTTAAAGTGAATCTATAATCAATATGTTTACCACACTAGGCTATATCAACCAGTTTTGCTCACCATTTTAATTCCCAGCTTCTATCATATATTTTAAAGTAAAGTTCACAACCAAACTTTATTGAGTAATTGCTATGCAAAACTTATGCTAAACTTTAGGAATCTAAAAGTTACCAAAACAAGTTTTTGTGCCCAGTGAACACTCAATTTAAGTTAAAAAGAGACAAATGTATGAACTAATGCTTAATAGCCCATTTTTGAGTATGAAAACCCACTTTTTACATAAAAATTGAATATTTCCCAAGCTTAAATATTGAATATTTAAACTTCTAATATGGATTATTTAAAAATGCTTAATAAATCCATCTCAAACTTCTAAGTACATTTTTTAAAGACTTATATATTTGAGAACTGTGATTTTATTCCATTTATTCAAAGTTTGGTGTGCATATAAGTTAACATCAGAAATTCCTTGCAAAGAACTCTTGGCTCAGTTAAAAATAAATGGGGGTAAAAAAGGCAGGCAGGCAATATAAGTCCTAATGAACACACACCAAAAAAAAAAGGAGGGGGGACTAATTTTTCCTTAAGGAATATAACAGATTGTATTTTTTCAAAGATGGTCATAACAATACCTTTTATTGTCCTCTGTAATGTAACCTGATATTCTTTCATCAAGAGACAAATTATTTTTCCACTCTTTTAAATTCAGGAGGGCTCGTGAGAGCTTTGACCAATAAAATTTGTTAGAGGCTGTTAGTGTAACTCAGCGATAAAGTGCTTGCCTAGCATGCACAAGGCCCTAGGTTCCAACCCAGTAGTGCAATAAATAAATATACAAGATGCTGCAGAAGTGACACTTGAGCAAAGCATGGTGGCACATGCCTGTAATCCCAGCTACTAGGGAGCCTGAGGCAGGAGGATGGCAAATTTGAGACTAACCTGGGCAACTCAGCTAGATCCTATCTCAAAATAAAAACTAAAAAGTGTTAGGGATATAGGTCAGTAGTAGAGTACTCCTGGGTTCAGTCCTCTGTACTAGAAAAAAGAAAAGAAGAAGTGATACTTGAGTCATTTCTAAGCATAGTGTTTAGCTGGTCCGGAAGCTTCTGCTTCCTGTTTTTGGAAGCCAGTTATCACGTAAGAATAGTAAATACTTGGAGGCCCAAGTCTTATGAGAAACCCAAGCCACCTGGACAGTCTATGTGTAGTTATTCCAATCAAAAGCCTCATCCACCAATTGGCAGCACCAACTACTAGTGTCAAATTGGATATCCAAATTGGTGAAGCTTTACAGATGGTTGCTGTTCCATCCATATGACAGACTACCCACAGACCTGAGATATAATAATAGATTATCATTTTAGGCCACTAAGTTTTGTGGTTGTTTGTTGCACAGCAATAGATAACGAGGACAAGAAAACTGGAAAAACCTTTGTTGATAATGTTACTTTTGTTTGATCTTTGAGAGATGAGACTCTTTTGCCATGTAGAGTTCATGAAGCAAGATAACAAAGAATATAAATTATTTTGGAAACTTAAAAATGATTTTCAAGAGATAGAAAAATGATCATTTGCAAAATATTTCTTGATTCCTTAGTATTTTCAAATTCCTTTCTAGGTATTAAGGTGATCCAACAGTAATATACAATTGCTGTTCTCAGGGAGTTTAAGTCTTTTTTGAGTCTTCATTTTTTCACTTATTATTTATATATTTATTTATCACATATATATTGATTTTTTTCCTGTGTACCACCTCCATGCTAGGTGCTAGAGATACAACAGAGAACAAGATACACCTAGACCTCTTAAGGAGATCACAGACTAATACCAATAGCATGATACATAGAATGATGGGGGAATGCAGCATTGAGAGTAGAGAGGGAGAATCCTTAACTCAAATTCAGGAGTATGGAGTAGGTAAGATATGATTTATTAAAAAAAAAAAAGGAAAGCCAAACTTAGAAACCTAGCAGGATGAGTAGCAGGGTAGCCAAATAAGGGTCAAGAGAAAGAGGGCTCTGAGAAGTACATCACATGGGTTTAAAATAACTACTAGAAAGAATGAAATAGTGAAATCTGATTAAAGAAATAATAATAACAACATATAATACTCATGAAATTATTGTAATTTACCATTCACTATTGTAACTCATTTAAACTTCACTGCGGTCTTACTAATTAAATACTATTATTATCTTATTTTGGAGATACTAAAATTGAAGCACAAAGAAATCAAGTGGCTCACCTAAGTTAGCACTAATGAGTGATAGAGTTGGCATTGAGATTCAGACATATCCAATCTGATTCCAGGACATGACCTAATCAACTAGAGGTATAGCTGAACAGTATTGGAGATTCAGTTTAGGATAGAGACTATTACGTTTTAAATATGAGGTATTCTGCAAAAGCTCATGTGTAAGACGATGAAAGAAAGTTTAGAGGTGAAATGATTGTACTAGGAAAGCCTTAACCTAATCAGTGCATTAATCTCCTGATAGGAATTAACGGGGTGGTAACTGTAGGCAGTAGAGTGTGACTGGAGGAAGTGAGTCATTGGGGGCATGCCTTTGGGGTATGTATTTTGTCTGTGTGAGGGGAGTCTCTGCTTCCTGGTGTGATGTCCTGAGCCATTTTCCTTCATTACAATTCTCTGCCATCATGTTCTGCCTGGCCTCAGGCCCCCAGGAATGGAGTTGGCTATCTGTGGACTGAGACTTCTGAAACCATGAGACCCCCAAATAAAATTATCTTTCTCTAACTGTTCTTTTCAGGTTTTTGGTCACAGCAGTGAAAAAGCTGACTACAAAAGAGACCATGAATTTATAAATGGCACCAAGGTGTAGGGTTGTACAATTTCTTTTTCTTGTAGCACTGACCTGGATTTTAATGCAGAGGAAGAAGACTTCTGACATCAAGTAGGAGGAGAATTAGCTAGTTGGGTCAGATGGGAGGACAAGGAAGAAAAGGTGTTGAGAATATTAGCTGAATTAACGGACCATCACCACCATGCTGAATAAGACTGAAGGAAGATACAGAAGGGCCAATGAACAGTGAGAAGTAGGATGACTTTAGCAGGAACAGTTATGGTACCTGAATGAGAAAGCTAGAATGTTAGGGAGTTTTTAACCAGACAGTCTTAGATATGACACTCTTACTACAAATGTGACCATTCGGTGGAGTGACAGTCAAATATGTGGGGCAGTAGGACATGGAGTCTGAAGTCATGAGAGTGGGAGAGATGGGAAGGTTAAGGAACTGAGGGACTGGGGATCTGGATGGGTCAACAGTATGAACTTCAGTAGTCACTCAGGGTGATGGCAGGGCTGGAAGACGGGGGGGGGGGGGGGGGGGAGGGGGGAATGTGTCAATACTGAAGTCTTTAGTATTGGAGAGAAGAGGCCCAGAGGTTGATCGCTGATGACAGGCTGGCAAGTACAGTGTAGATGCATGTCTCCGCAAAGCCTTTTTGTGCATTTGCAATTGAACATGTATTCATGATTCTTCATGACAGAAGGAGAAAAGAAGGAACTTCAAGTGGTGTAAACACAATAAAATTAAATCTGATGTTTGGTTAATGAAAATATCAAGTGCTAGAGAGGATTAGGGCCAACGAGATCTCTTATGCTTTGCTTATAATTATCTTGTCAAGTTGAATTTTCACATGTCTGACAAACCAGCAATTTCCCTTCATGGAATAAGGCCCAGAGAAAGTTCTGCTGTTTGTTCATCAGGAGACATGTGCCAGAATGTTCATAACAGCACTTTTCATAACTAAATAAAAAAGTAAATATATTGCACACAGCCAAAATGACCACCACAAAGGAATGAATAAAGTACGGCAGAGTCACATGATGAAATACAATAATATGAATGTATCAGCAATACTGTAAGTTAAAAGAGTAAATCCCAAATGATTTCAAACTGCATGATATTCTTATAAAGATAAAACTGAACCATAGATATGTCTATGCATCTAATTTTTAAAAAATATATGTATTATTTATATATGTCTACATAATATATATAATAAAAGTATAAATAAAAAGACAAAAGAATGACACACTTCAAAACTATGCTTCTAATGGGTGGAGGAGAAGCATAAAGGTTGGAATGTGTTAATTTTCGTGTTGAATGTTGGTTTTCAGATGTCAGTGTACTTAATAAACAAACAAAGCAGGAAATAAAAGGGTCCTCTCCAAGGCTAGTCATTAGAATGTGTCAAAGGTTTTATTGAGTCTTATTCTGTGCAGTTGAGACTCAAATGACTTAAGAGGAAAAAATATTTCTATATGCTATATATGTTTAGTTGGAAGAGATAGTAATGTGACTAATAAGGTAGCTTTTAGACTCTAACTCTGTTTCTATTTCTCACTTTCTGTAAAATGTGCTTAACTGGGAAAAACTGTCAAAACCAGTTTACTTGTTAGACTGGCAAATAGACTAAGATAAAACGATATAAATGGAAATGTGGTGTGTAAACTATTCTAAGCCCCCACAAACTCTTGGTTGAGGCACAGCTGGGTTTCTGACCATAAATAGGGAAGAGGTTGTTGGGGTGAGGGAAAGAAATTGGGCAGAATTAAACACCCAGGAGAAATAAAACAGCTTCCATTAAGAAGATGAACAATTATGAAGAGTTTCTGTATTTGTTTTAAAGCACCAAAGCCTGAACCAATAAACTGTTTTGATCACAAAATAATTTGTGAATTAAAGGTTCTGTTAACAACCAATCTAGCACATCTGTGCATAAGATGAGCTTCAAGGAGATTCCTTGGTTACATAATTATGGATTTACCCAATTTATCATTATCTCCTTTCTTTTTCTCACTCCTTATACTTCCCTCTTTATGGGTCATGTGCTTTGAACCCATCTTAGTCCATTGTATGGATGTCTCACCAATTAAAAAAAAAACATTATTTGAAAATTTATTTTATGTAAACATGGAAGTATATTTATCATGTATTTCACTGTATGGTTTTCCAACTGACTCTCCTGTGACCCCTCTAATAGTGATTATTCAACTTGCCAATGATGATGGAACATTATACATATAGTTTGGATTTGGAATGTCCCCCCAAACGTCCATGTATTAATGTTTTTGTTTCCAGCATGGTATTTTTAGATCATTGGAGTTATAGAACCCAGCCCCCTTTTTTTCTTCTTTTCACTTCCCAGCTGCTAGGAGATGAGTGGTTTTCCTCTACGATGGGCTCTCCACCATGATGCCCTGCCTCACCACAGGCCCAAATTTCAAATCAAAATAAACCTTCTCACTTTGTAAGTTGATTTATCTCAGTTATTTGTTATAGTGGCAGAAAGCTAACTAATACACCATACCTTTTAATTTACAAATGTTGACCCTAATGGGAAAGAGAAATAATGATTATAAAAATTCATGCATTTCATTCCTCTTTTTGTAATATATTTTAAATTTTTTTTAGTTGTAGATGGACACAATACCTTTCTTTATTTATATGTGGTACTGAGGATTGAGCTCAGGGCCTTACACATGCTAGGCAAGTGCCCTACCACTGAGCCACACCCTTAGCCCTATAATATGTTTTAAATTAATCTAATAATATGATTTTAAATACATGTCAACTACTGTTAACGAAACATAAAAATCTCCCTAAGGATCATAGGTGTTTCTAAGTTTATTATCAAAGTTTTAAAAAACATGTTTATATCTCTTGAAATCTGTATTGTATCATGGAACTATAATGTGGTCTCTCAAGAATGTGATCTTTGGGCTGGGGATGTGGCTCAAGTGGTATCGCGCTTGCCTGGCATGCGCGGGGCACTGGGTTCGATCCTCAGCACCACATAAAAATAAAATAAAGATGCTATGTCCACCGAAAACTAAAAAATAAATATTAAAAAAATTTTTTAAAAAAGAAGAATGTGATCTTTAAGCCAGGTGAAGTGGTGCATGTCTATAATTCCAGCAACTCTGGAGGTGTGAGGCAGGAGGATCATAAGTTCAAAGCCAGCCTTAGCAAAAGTGAGGCATTAAGCAACTCAATGAGACCCTGTCTCTAAATAAAATACTAAGTAGGGCTGGGGGTATGTGGCTCAGTAGTTGAGTGCCCTTGAGTTCAATCCCTGGTTACCTGATCTCGCTTAAAAAAAAAGTGATCTTTGAACATATTAGTGCAATGAGAAAAAATCAGAATAATTCTACTTATTATGTAATAGGCACATAAAAATGTCTTCCTACTTTGTTAGTAACTATAGCACTGGCTAGAATTGCATCTGTCATGCCCAAGTCTACTTTATTGTTTAAAACTTACCCTAAAGTTTCTGATCTGAAACATCTGCACTTGGTCTCTAAAACCAATCAGTGATCTTCATAGTCTGTTTTTTTGAACATCCTACATTCTTTCTGTGGGGATTCTGGGGTTAACTAAGAGTCTTGATCTTTCTCTTGAGCTCTATTTCTGAGTATAGAATCTGTGTACTAGGGTGCTGACAGACATCTCCATCTCCACATGACTAAAATTCCACTTGTTCTTATCCCTCAACCTTCTCCTGTATGCTGTGTTCATAAACCTTCCTCTCCTTCTGAATTCTATATCTTCTGGAAATGGCAACAGCAAACACTAATTTACCTACCAGGATGGCTCAGGTAATGTCAAACAACCCTCTCTACCTATAATATACTTAGGCAACAAGGCCCATTAGTTGCTCCTCTTGAATCTTTTTCAAAACAGATCTCCTCCTACTCACACCCTCTTACATGGGGCGTCCTTACTTTTTGCCTGGGCTATTGCAGAGGTGTTCTACTAACCCTCTCCTTCCCCAGTTTCTACCTGTTCAAGTCATTTGCCTCTCTAGAAACTAAATATGCCTTGCACTTTTTTTTATTTCATGCCTTTAAATATAGCATTTCTTTTGCCTGAACTATTCTTTTCTGCTTTATGTATTTGGAAAATTTTTACCTTTCCTCAAGACTCATGTTCTCAGTGCAGTTTTCCTCACCTCCTATGAATTACTTATTTACCTTTTCTTCTGCAATTCCACATATGTGCAATATGTGTAGTAACATCTCTCACAATGAGTTGAATTATTTATTTACAATTCTAATCCAACTCCCCCAGCAGAAATGATATTTACATCGATCTTTCTGTTTTGGGCACAAACCACAATACCTGATACATAGTAAGAACCCAAAATTTTTAATAAAAATTAGGAAGTACAGATAAACATGAATAAAGATAGTATTCTATCTATCACAGGCTGGCGCTCAGTGATAGCGCACTTGCCTGGCATGTGTGAGGAACTGGGTTTGATTCTCAGTACCACATATAAATAAATAATAAATAAATAAATAAATAAATAAATAAATAAAGTCCTATCAACAAGGTAAAAAACTGCTAAAGAAAAGATGGCATTCTTCCACAATCTTACCACCAGAGTCAACCAGTAGTCACATTTTTGAATGTATATATAAAGTTTATGATATTTTATTTTAAGAATGTATCAGTCTGTATATTTTTCATCATCATTTTTTCCTAAAAAGTGTATGGTATATTGTGAATATATTTCTGCATCAGAAAATATATTAAATAAAAATAAGAATTGCGTTACATTTAATTGTATGCAATGCATTTCTATTTGGCTAGTCAAGTTATTTTATTTTTAGCATTATAAACAATTATATGGTGCACATTGATTTCTTTTTCTAAAATCCTAGTAAGGAAGTAGTCCACCAAATGTCAAATCTGATGAGTGGGGCAAAAACTCAGCAACTCCTGATCCACACCATCTTTCTACCTGCCCCATTGGCTCTTGGGCCTAGCTACCTGACAGGAATAAAATAAGGATAAGAGGGAAATGAGAAAGCAGAGAGAGGGAGAAAGAAGACAGTCTTATGTGAGCTGGGAAGAGAAATGTGACAGCCTAGAGCAGAAGAAACCTGCTTGATCTTCCTTTGTTTTGCTCCTGGAGTAGTTTGCAAAGCATGTAAAAATGAGATTCAAACTGGTGAGGGCAAGATTATTTTTAGAAGGTTGTATAGTGAGTTTTGATTAGATTCCAGATTCAGTGTTTTAGCCAGACCACATTAAAGACTCTAACTGCTTCTAATTTCTCTTCAGTTGACAGACAGTTGCTTCTCTTAATGCAATGCCATTCGGACAATACAGAAACACCATTTGGGGCCAGTTTGCCATCAATACCATTTAGCCTGTAAATCCATGACAGAATCTAACATCTACAGTTGTAAGACACAAACTCTCAGAATGAAAGCTGAGCTCTTTCGAAGGCACATGTATGAAGTGATTCCATAATGAGGATGACACCCACATATCTGTGCCTTCCAAAATCATATATCCAAACACAAATTTATTATCTCTCCCCTTGAAGTTCTAAGAGACATTTTAAGAGACATCCTAACTGCTGCCCTGATCCAAGTCTTGGATCAGCAGCTTTCTAACTGGTCTATCTTCTTAAAGTCTCCCCAGTCATTCTCTATGTAAAAGCTTAAAGGACTTTTTAAAGTCAGCTATTTTTTCCCCCTAAAATCTTCCCATGGCTTTCCATTGTAATTGGAATAAAATCTGGATCTTCTCACCTGGCCTTCCAGATCCTACAAGATCTGGCTGTGCCAGCTTCTCCAGCCTGACCAGCTGCTCCTCTGGTCTTGTTCTGCTCTTGGAACAGTTGCAGCTCATTGAAGTCCCAGGGTTTCTCTTCTGTCAGTTTCCTCTCACCCAAATGCTCTTTCTCTAGATCTTGCATGGTTGGTTCCTTCTCATCATTCATATTTCTGGACAAAAAACCCCTCCTTAGAGAGGCCATCCTTGACCACACTCTAAACAGGTACCCTCAGGACAGCCACATTACCCTGTCTGGATTTCTTTCATAGAGCTCATCCCTATCTGAAATTATCTTATGTGTTTCCTTCCACTGTTTTCATTGATTGTTCATCCCTGTATCCCTACTCCTGAAAACAATGTTCACACAGAGTAAATACACAATATGATTTTGTTAAATTAATGGATTCTCATTTTGTATAATATTTTGATAGAAAAGAACTGGACAGTAGTCCGGTATGAAGCAATAAAATCATGTCACAACCGGTGACCCATCCGGCATGTGACAACATTCCTTACCATTTTGAAATTTGAATTTCAAAATATGAAAGGTATGTCCTAGCACTTGGGGGAGAAGGCAATAAAGAAAGCAGAACAAAAGCCAATATTAGCATTCATTGGATATTGTGTGGCATAAATCTATCAATCTCTATATAGTTTTATATGGTGTTAAGCCTTCAATAACTTTTTGTTGAGTAAATAAATGAGTGAAGGAATGAATACCTATGAGTTAAAGGCCTGCAAATGATTTGACCAAAGGTGAAAACAAAAATGATTAAATTTTAACTAGTTGGAATATTTTTATTCTAAAAGAGGTACTCTGCTGAGGGAAGAAAAAATTTAGTTTTCTGGAGGCTGTTCCATATTCAATAGAGAACCAGCTTTGGCCCTATAACTAAGGAAACAAAAAATCAACACTTCTCTCTTTCTAAGTGTGGGCCAAGTTCCAGCACTTTTATCTCACCTGCTCAGGTAACCAGTGAGCACCTCACTCCTCCATGCTAGGTGTAGCATTGGAGCAGCCAAATAAGTCAGGCAACTTCATAAGTATTGTTCCCAATTACTCAAATAACTACTGACCATCCAACAGGATTTAAAACATTAGTTTCACATTTCTTAACTTTAATTCTCATTAAACAGTATTAACTGCGTTATTAACCAAAGTGAAGTCAATGTTTTAATTAAAATGACTATTGGACTAATATCTGTTTATCAAAACATAGCTTATTTGGGAAGAAAATCAACTTCAATTTGCTTTATTTATTTACTTATTTTAATTCTACACCAAAATGATGAAGGGAAATAGACATCTTTGTACTTAATGAATATAAAATAACTTTCCTGGAAAAGAACAAGTTAAAAATCAATGCTATATTTAAAACAGGCATATTTAAATATTAGAAAAGTTTAATAAGAAAATTAACAATCTGTACAGATGATGAATAGTAGTTATTAAGAGTAATAACAGTTAATATAACAACACCAACAATAACAATACATCTGAATAGATTCTTACCAAGCCACCACCGATGACAGCTACTTTTTTCCTTTGAATATCAGATGAGTCCATAACTGCCAAAGCACTTTTCACAATTGTTGCTTCTGTCACTGAGGGAGCTCTGTCCTATACACTGATTTTTCTTGGTCGTTATACTGCTGAAATCCCAGTTCTCTGTGAACCAACCAAAATGTTTGGTCAGGGCTAAGGTCCCTTGCTAGCATTTAACCCATCAGTAGCCAAAATCCAGTCAACTTAACCTTGAGAAAAAGCAGGATTTGTTGCAATAACCAAATTTTGAAAAATCTGGCAAAGTGAAGACACTATCTTATGTATAAGACACGGGGTTTTTAAAACAGTCTTGTGTTCTTCCCCTTTTTCTATGCATTTGTTAGTTTCATTTTCATTCATAATTAACTATGAATGGAACTTCCCTCGTCTGAAGCCTCTAAACATGTTATACTTAAGATGACACAGTACATGACTGCTGTAACTCTACATCATGTACAACCAGAATAATGAGAAGTTATACTCCATCTATGTGTCAAAATGCATTCTATTGTCATGTATAACTAGCACAGATTTTAAAAAAGAAAACAAAAATAAGATGGCAAGGTTTTTAAATTTATCCATGAATTATTCTTATAACGAAGACTTACCAGTAATTTCACTTAAAGGGAACTATAGATTCTTTAGCAGAAGATAACAGGGAAAATTTTTTCAGGAATTAATATATTTCTGTACAAGATTTTTAGTTATGTAATTGACATACTTTGGTTCTTCACACCCTATAATCTACTTAGTCTTTTGTCCTTTTCACCTCAGGTGAAATGTATATTATTATTATTATTGTTGTTGTTGTTGTTGTTATTTGCATATTTGCAAGATGAAATTTTTCTGGAACATGATGTTGTATGAATTAAGAGCATAAATGAAGATGCTTTCTCACTTCCTGATGAGAGTACAAAAAATTCAAAATGATTTTTTCTTCTGTAAAACCTAAAATTCATTCAATAGTGACCCCTTGTGGATAAGTATGGTGGGAATTACTGACAAATTTTTTTGTTAGGTATTTTAATTTATTTTTTTTTCGAATAGGTAATATATTTACATGGCATGAAAGTCAAGGCCAAAAAAGGTATACAGCAAAAAAGTAATTCTTCTCCTAACACCATCTCTTTGGCAGCTACTTTCCCTGCCCAGAGACAACTAATGGGCAGTGGTTTATGTGTGTGGATTTTCCCTACTCTTCTACAAGCTTATTTTATCTCTCCCTTCTCTGTCTTTTCTTTCCTCTCTTGCTTATTTCTCACTTGCTCTTGCTCTACCCCTCATTTTCTTCCCTCCTTTCTTTTAAAAATATAATGAGTAGCAAAGTTAAGACCTTTTTCCCATCCTATTTTTTCAATTTGCAACATACAATTCAAGAATTCTTCATTATCAGTATATAAAGAATTCTCTTTTAAAAAGCTTTTAAAAATTATAGACTCTAGCACAAAAAGAACATAAAGCACAAATGTAAAGAGTAATAACTTTCTGTCAAGCAAGCACCTATGTGACTACCTTTCCAGTCCAGAAAGAATATCACCCAAATCCCAGAAGTCTACAAGTCCATTGCTGATCATTCATAGTTCATAGAAGTTATCAATATTCCTACTTTTATTACTTCTTTACTATTATTTATATTTGTAGTGGCATGCATTAACCTCTAAAATAGTTTAGTTTTGCCTTTAAAAACTTTGCTATAAATGAGCTCGTACTGTTTTTTTTTGTTGTTGTTGTTTGCAACTTGCTTCTTTTTCTGAATATTATGCTTCTAATGATCCATCTGTATTGTTACAAGTAGCTCTAGTTATATATATATATATATATATATATATATATATATATATATCCATCCATCCTTGGAATTTATATGCTGGTTATGCATTTTTTAATCTTCCAAAATATACCAAAGTTAAATTCCAAAGTAGTGTACTAATTTTTACTTGACAAGGTTTTAGCAGTTTTCCTTCTGCTACCTTACACCAACATGTGTACTATTGGAATTTTTAGTTTTGGATAGTCTAGTTGGTGTGGACCGTATCTCATGCTCCTTTTAATTTGCAATAATAATTAATGAAGTTGATAATCAATAAAATTAGAACTTTTTTTAATTTGGCTTTCTTCTTTTGTATTTAGTACTCAGTTTTTGATGGGGGGATGTCTTTGAAAAATTCTCATTGGATATGAGATTTATTGTTTATATATGTTGCAAATAATTTCTTGTGTGCTATGTTTTGCCTTTTTGCTTTCTTAGCAGAGTCTTTTAATTTAAAGATATCCTTAATTTAAACATATTCAAGTTTATCAGTCTTTTCCTTTGTATTATAGTTTTTAATGTCATGTTTTACATTTTTTTATAGTCTTGAGGTCATGAAGATATTCTTCCATGTTGTCTTCTAAGAGATTTTTAATTTACATTTCATTTTAGGTCCATAATCAACATGGAGTTAGTATTTGTGTGTGCTGTGATATAGAAGCCAAAATTTTATTTTCTTGTCTAAATGAATACCCAATATTCCCAGTACTACTAAATGAAAGGCTTCCCTCTTCTCACAAATACCTTTATTGCAGGTAGGGTGTTCATATATGTGTAAGTCTGGTTCTAGGTTTCTATTCTATTTCATTCCATCTAGTCTTATACTTAACCTTAATCAATGCCTATTCCACAGACTAATTATGATAACTTTAAAATAAAATATTTTAAAATCAAGTCTATTATCTTTATCTTTGAACTTGAGTCTTTGGTTTTCTGTAGTTTCACTAAGATGTATCTAGGTAAAAATTTCTTTATATGAATCTGATTAGAGAATCAGTGGGTTTTTTTAAACATGGATCAGTTTCTTTCAATAGTGCTAGAATACTCTCAGCCACCACCTTTTGAAATATTCTTCAATGTTCCATATATCTTTTTCTTTTATCATATTTTTATCCTTTGTTCTTTTGCACTTTTCATATGGCTGTTTTCTTTTAATGTTATTACTTAATATACCAATTTACTTTTATCCTGTGTCTTATTAGCTGACAAACTCATATATTGATTTTTTGGGTTGTGTTTTGTTTTTCTCTCTGTGCTGGGGATCAAACTCAGGGCCTCTCACCTGCAGGTCAAGTGCTCTACCATGGAGCTACCTCCCCAACCCAGTTCTTCATTTTGATTTTTAGAAATTTTAATCCTGGTACTTTTATTTGGTTCTTTTTTATAAATACTAAATTGCTTTTAGTTTTCTGTATTCTTGCTAGTATTCTCAACCTTGTGTTTTGTTACTTAAAATAAAAAAATGACTGCCTTATGATCTGTGTCTGAGAATTCCTATAGTGGGTTTGTTTGATGGTTATTTATCTTCTTGTAGATACTCATGTTATTTACTTTCCATGTCAGTATTTTAAGTGCAGTGCTCCAAAAAACATTTTCTTGTCTAAATGAATCTTTTAAAAAATACGTTAAAAAAAAAAAAAAACCTGTACGTACTTTGAAGCTTAAGACACTGGTATATAACTTTAGAAATGATTTATTTTTGTTTTTGCCATATGCCTGTGGGTGATTCAGTGAGGAATATGAGTGAAATTTATCTGTCTCTGAAATAGTTGTTCCTTTGGAATCTTTATGGCCCATTTGAGACTAGTTATTGGCCAAAACATCATATTATATCTAGAAAATACTTGAGATAAAAGAGATTTATAATGAATCATGCAATTCTATATACCTACTTTGTAAACAATCTGCTGATAGATAATGACTGTCACTTTGGTACTAAGTCCTGGCTATTTTCGAGACAAGAACTAAAGTTTGCTCTTGGAATGGATAAAAATACTTGTGTTATTATGTCTCATTTTTCCCAGTCAGTAACAAACGACTATTTTCCAGAGGTAACAATTTCAAATCTCATCTTGTTTTCTGTTTGTTTTTGACAATGCAAACCTAAATGAGGACTGGGTTATAGCTCAGTGATAGAGCACTTGGCTGGAATGCATGAGGCCCTGGGTTCGATCCCCAGAACTGAAAAAAAAAAAAAAATTCTTAAATGAAGTTTGAGTTGATAAAGTAGAACATGCAATCATTAGAGTTGATGTTCTATGGGTTGGAAGAAGAAGAAATAATTAACTTTTTGTATGACGTTAGGCAAGAGAAAACAAATCTGGGTGGAACACAGTTGAGGACTTTCAGAAACTCAAAGATAACATGAAGTACTTGCTAAGAGAAAAGGCAGCAAAAGTTTAAACAAAGTTTAATGATTATGAAGTTACCAGGTGACCCCGGCTATTTAGTCCTCTCTTCTTTCTGAAAAGTCATGCAGGAAGCATTACAGTGGAAGAACCTCAGAAGGTCAAGATCACCACCTTTTTTTTTTTTTTTTTTTTTAGTTATAGGTGGACACAATATCTTTATTTATTTATTTATTTTTATGTGGTGCTGAGGATCAAACCCAGTGCCTCACACATGCAAGGCAGGCACTCTACCACTGAGCTATAGCCCAAGCCCCACTCTGTCTTTCTTTATAGGACTTTCCTGGGGTGGGGAGAGCAGAACTGACCATTTAGTTTTCTCCCATCCTCTGAGACTGAAGAACTTGAGGCTGTAGGACAAGTTAGGAATATACAGGGTAACCTGTGTCAATAGCAGCAAACAAGTTGTCTTAATTGGAATTCAGTAATTTGTTAATTCCTAAAACAGGTGCTTTATAACAACAGAATGATTCCAAGAGGAGCTTACTTTACATCAGTCACTGAATCCTTCCATGTCTGTATACATATATTTTTACATTTAACAAATCAACCTTACTGGGAATGATAAAAACATACCAAAAAATGCAATTTAGTAGAGGATTCATAATGTTTACTCTTGTTTTCTTCATTCTCATACTGTTGACAGTGACAGAATATCATCTCACTGATGAACTTGGCTTGCTCAATAATTGTTTATTCAGTTGACCAGGTTCTTTATACTTGTAGCCTCAGCCAAGAATGCTCTTTTATCTTTATTGGGCTGGCTCTCATCCTTTAGATCTTAGCTCAAATGCAATGTTTTGACCTTATCTTAAAGAAGCAGCCCCTCCACCATTGTCTAAATATCTTACTTCTTTGTTATGTTTACTATTGTATTAAACTACCTGGCTATTTATGATTAACAGATAGGAATCAGTGGGAGTAATCAGAGAAGAAAGTGGATGGTCTAAGGATATAATTTTGAGGTAGAATAGCCAGGATTTGTTGGTAAAATTGGCATAGTATATGTGTGTATTTGGGGAATGGGGTCAGTGTTCAAAAATCAAGAAAGATTCATAGATTTTTTTTTTTTTTTTTTTTGGTACCAGGGTTTTGAACTCATGGGCACTTGACCACTGAGCCACATCCTCAGCCCTATTTTGAATTTTATTTAGAGACAGGGTCTCACTGCATTGCTTAGCACCTGGCTTTTGCTAAAGCTGCCTTTGAACTCGAAATCCTCCCTGCCTCAGCCTCCAAAACAACTGGGATTACAAGTGTGTGCCACCTATTCTGAGGAAGAGGTGCCAATCAAGATTTATTATTCGGGATAATTGAAAGCTGAGTATTGAGTTAGATAGCTAAATAGAGCTATTAAGTATACAATTGGATATGTGACTCTGGAGCTAAGAGGAGGAGTCTAGGCTTGAAAAATAAGTTTGGTATCATCAGTTCATTAGCATAAAGACAGGTACTGTTCATCAGGCAAAAATTAAGCAATATAAAACTGGTATAGAAATATCAATATCTAAAAAAGAATTTAACAATAGAAACAATAGGAATAAAGGGAGAGATTACCCAATGAAGAGAGAAGTGGTCTATGAAGAAAACATAAATTTATGTTCATTAAAGCATTGTGTATAATAGCAAAAAATGTCTTTCATTAAGAAACTAATAAAGATGGTGTGAGGGGGAAGGAAAAAAAGAGAGAGAAATGTGTCACAGTAGATTGGGTAGAAAGAGGTGATGGGAGGGGAGTGGAGGGGAGGGGGTGATAGGAAGGGTAGCAGAATACAATAGACACTAATATGGCTTTATGTATAAACGTGGATGTATAACCAATGTGATCCTGCAATCTGTACACGTGGAAAAATAAGATTACGTACCCCATTTGAATCAAATGTATGATATGTCATGATCATTGTAATGTTTTGAGCAACAAATTAAAAAATTTAAAAAAGAAACTAATATATAAAACATTTAATATCCACACAATAAAACATGATTAAATTAAGAAGATCATGGAGCCAAGTGTGGTGGCTTATGCCTTTGATCCTAACTACTCATGAGGTTGAGGCAGGAGGATTTCTAGAATTTCTTTGAGGTCAGTAGGTTCAACATAGTGAGATTCCATCTTACATCTAAAAAAAAAAAACAGAATTCACTTATAGAACAGTAAAACTTTAAAGTAAAAATTTAAAACTATTTTTTTTTTGTATACCAGTAAGTGAAGCTTAAAATACACAGGTGAACTACAAGGATGCATATCAAAATAATGAGAGCTACTGGGAAGATGGGAAAGAAAATATCGTTCCACTACTAGTAATGTTTTATTTTACAACGGTATGAAACAATTAAGCCAAAATATTAGCATTTCCTAGGAAATGATAGTAGTTGATAGTAAATTTTTTTCCTGTGGCTTTATGTCAAACCAATGAAAAAGATAATATCATTTTCACAATTAATTTGCAAGTGTTGTTTGCCTTTTAATGGTAGAAAATATAAACATTTGGGTTAAGTGGCTCAGTGTTTGCTAACACTATTCTTTATAATTCCAATTTTTAAATTCTGAACTTTTAACAACTAAATAATTCTTGGTTTCACCCTCATTAAATATTCTAGTAATTTCTCAAATCATTAGTTGACAGAGGGAAGAGATAAAAAGATAAAGAATTTATATGGGTTCTAGGGAGTGTTTTGATTGTAGCTCAACTATTACAGTTTCTTATTTATATTTTAATATTTTAAATTTTTGTTTTAGAGAGAGAGAGAGAATTTTTTAATATTTATTTTTCAGTTTTCAGTGGATACAACATCTTTATTTTATTTTATGTGGTGCTGAGGGTCGAACCCTGCACCTGGCAATGCCAGGCGAGCGCTTGAGCCACATCCCCTGCCCTATATTTTTATATTTTAAATATGAGAATCAAATTCTTAAATCACAAAATTATATAAACAATGTTACCCAGAAGTTTGACAGAGGTCACTGATTGATAAACTTGGCTTTGCAGGTTCCAGACTTTTGGCCTCTGGACATGATCCGTTGGTTCTTTTCTTTTTAACTATCATCTGGTTCCAAGCAATAGGAGAAAAGATAAAATTGTGGTTTAGATGTAATTTTATTTCAGTTCTTGACACAATCTATTATGCTAAAACAATATGTGTAATTTTTTTGAACCAGGGATTAAACTCGGGGGCACTCGACCACTGAGTCACATCCCCAGTCCTATTTTGTATTTTATTTAGAGACAGGGTCTCACTGAGTTGCTTAGCACTTCGCTTTCTAATGAGGCTGACTTTGAACTCCTGATCCTCTTGTCTCAGCCTCTGGAGCTGCAGAGATTACAGGAGAAGTCCACCGAGCCTGGGAACTAAAACAGTGTCTTTCTTAATTTGCAGATGTATACATTAGTCAAAAAATAGAGAACCTAAATACAAAAGAAAACAAACAAACAAATCCAAGACCAATCTGTGATTGTGGATATTTTCCACCCTACCTTTAAAAAGAGTTCTCAGAGTTGCATGTTAAGAGAAGGGAAACTGTAGAGACTCCAAAATGAAAGTTTTAAAAAATTGAGTACCTTCAATGGTGAGATTATGAATAATTGTTATTTCATTCTCGACATTGTGCTGCACTTTCCCAAAGTTTCTGTTAGGAAGATATGTTCTGGAAGGATAGAAAATGAATTTCAAAAGGAAGAACATGTCATGAATGTATAGACGATAAATAAAATAATAAATATTTCTTTCTAGGATATTTCATCAACCAAACATTAACTGATTCATCAGCTAAAATTCTCGCCTTCTATCAGCCACACGTAGCCACCAAATTGGCTGAAAGAATCATCTGAACCACATTTCCCATAATTCCTCCCTCACTAGGCTCCCATAAACCCAAAGGCTTAAATATCAGCACTACAACCCTAAGGAAGTTAACCCGCCTCCTCACTCGGTCCTGGCCATTCACGATTAGCCCCGCCCCACCGACTCGGCTTCAGGCTGTTGATTGGATAAGACTGAGGGCCGACTGGGCTCTGACAGCGGGCGCGGAGGCGTGGTCACGGACGCACAGAAATTCCGCCCACGCTCCGGCGGCAACCATGTATCGAACCCTGCGGCTCCTCGCGCAGTCTAGTCGCTTCCTGCGGGACCCAGCTGCTGCCTTAGCTCCTGGCTTGGGTGGCGTGGCCGTGCTCCCACTCCGGCCCCTGAACGCCGCTCGAATGGTGAGCGCAGGCGGCCCGTGGGTCGGCCTTGCAGCGGTGACCTTCGGTCATCGCTGTAGTCGGCCTGGACGCCCGCGGGCTGGCGGGAGGGTTGCCTCGGGAAGCCCGGTTCTGCGCCCGCGCCGGCTTGGCCGCCTCCCACTCTGACGCTTTTTCAGCGCGGGGAAGGAACCTTCACTTCACCCCGAGTGTCCGGGGACCTGGCGGTGAGGTCCTGCCGGGCCAGCGTGGCCTTTACTCTCAACTCCAACGGGCGAGCCCAGGCTCGTTTGGGGGTACCACGCCTTAGCCGCCTTTGCTGCTTTCCCTCTATTTTTGCGTGAGTCCCGACCCGGCACTACCTCGTGGGCCATGCTGGGCTAGGAGGAGGATGCGGGGAGAGGACTAGCTGACACTGGCTCTGTGCTCATCCTTTGGCCTCTTGGTCCGCAACGGTCTTTGGACTGCTCTCAGGTTCTCCAAAGGAGTAGAAGTTTCTTAGGAACTTAAAATTGTATTTCTCTTGCGATTGTTAAATTTGTAGGCTGAATAAGGTTTCCCGAAACCACAGTGTTTGTAAAACCCAGAAATCCATGAACAGCATGTTTGAGGAGATGGGATAGGACCTCACTATAGCTGAATCAGTACTTTTAACTTAGAAAGGCAGCTAAGGAATTTAAAAGTTCCAAGTTCAAAGTATAACATGCTTACTTTAACGAGCTCTTTGATCTTTAGACTGTCACCTTAGAAGTAATTCATCCTTTAAAAAACATTAAATTCGTGAGTATGTGCGTGTTTGGGTTTTTTGTTTTGTTTTGGCTAGGAAAAGTTCCAGAATTTAATTTTAATTTAGGAGGTTCTAGAAATTAATAATGCTTTAGGAAGAGTACAGTTCTTTACTTCACCAAAGGATAGCATGTGCTTTGCAATCCCAGATGTGATTTCAAATCCTCTACTACTAAAAAGTTAAGGACTTGGGGCAAATTGTCTTTGCACTTGTTTCCACAGGTATACAAAATTGAGGTAATTACAGCTATTCAGCAAGATTGTACATGGGAAAATACCATGTAGTGAGTATTCATTAAATATGCTTCATCTAGGGCCAAGATATTTCCTGGACAATAAACTGGAAGATGCTTCAATGGAATCACTATACCCAAAACTACAAAGTCTAAGATGCTTTTGTATTCCAGGAACTAACTGCTGTAGTAATTCTGGTGCATTTTAGAATCTTTAAATTTTTAAAAATTCATTTCTTAACTATTTAATTTATGTAAAGGAAGCAGGAGACCTTATGAATATCCTTTTAGAGTAGGTGTCAAAAATAGCACTACCTTGCTTTTAGGGTGGTAATGGGGATAGATTTTTTTTCCCCCAGAGTTCTAATACTACAAAGGAGAAAAAAGGTCTTGAGAGAATATTTAATAGGGAGATCAGCTGTGATCTTACTTTGTGGATGGGGAAGTTCTCCACTTTTTTTGAAGATCATTTCATTGATGATTTTTCAGGATGGCCATAAAGTCGGAAAGATAAATATTTTGTATTACCATGTAATGTCAATAAACCACTTACTGTATATTTGCCTATTTTGAGACTTGGTCCTCTATGTTTTAAGACCAAACAGACTTTCACAAAGAATCTGAAAACAACACAATGAAGTTAGTTTTTATCTACTAAGTCCTTTTGCATGAGGAATAAGTTGCACCTCTTTTTTTTTTTTTTTTTTTTTTTTGTACTGGGAATTGAGCCTAGAGGTGTTTAACCAACCACTAAGTCATATCTTCAGCCCTTTTTAATATTATTTTGAGACAGAGTCTTGCTTAGTTGCTGAGGCTGGCTTTGAACTTGTGATCCTCCTGCCTCAGTCTCCCGAGGCACTGGGATTATAGGTGAGTGCTACCAAACCCAGCTTGAAAATCATTTTACATTGTCTTCATGAAATCACCATGGTTTAGTTAAATTTTATCCATGAATTTGCGTAGGGACATCTTACAGGCCCTAGGGGTCTGTATTTTTTGGCTGACCTTTCAGTTTAGCCTATCGTGCAGATTTGGAGAGGAGAACCTGAGGTCACTGGGGTTAGTGGCTGATAACAAATACTTGATATTTCTAGGCTGCAGAGCAATCTTATTGTGTTGAATCCTGGACACATCACTCACTCATTCCCCTGGAGGGAAGTGGTTTTATATAAATAAACAGGGATGTCCCAGAAATAAATGGAAATTCCCACCTTTATGCTTGCCCTGTCCTTACTGGTTTAGTTCTTAATATCATGGCATTAATTCTTAAAGCAACTGCCTTTTCCTTGAAATTCTGCTCTCTAAATTGTGACATATGGCCAAAAAGGCCAAAATGCTCATATTGTGTGAATTAAAACATTTTTAGAGATGACATTTATTGTTGATAATTTTCTCATAAGCCCCAGGCCACTGGGAACAGGTTATATATGTGACAATGTGAGAAGATTTTGAAAACATACAAGTGTTTTTCAAACCTGAGGTCAACTCGGGAATTTGTGAAATCAATATAGTTTTTTTTTTTTTTTTTTTTTTTTAAGAGAGAGGGAGAAAGAATTTTTTAATATTTATTTATTTTTTTAGTTTTCGGCAGATACAACATCTTTGTTTGTATGTGGTGCTGAGGACCGAACCCGGGCCGCGCGTATGCCAGGAGAGCGCACTACCGCTTGGGCCACATCCCCAGCCCAGCATTGGTTTTATTTATTTTTTTAATAGAGTAACAAAAGATAGAATAAGAGTACATGATATAAATTGTTTCATGCAATTTTTATTTTAGGTTTGTGTGCATATATGTTTATGTACTGAATCATGATAATAAAGGTTTTTTTCTTCATTAAAAAAAAATGTTTGAAGAAACTTTGTAATTACCTTAACCAAGTTCAGTGTTCCTCTATATATATGTGTGCTTATCTAACAGATTCTAGGTATCACCCACATAGTATCACCTCCTCTTGGGGGTTTTTGCTAATTCCTGGTACTTGGTGCAACTTTCTGATAGAATATAAATGATCTCATCTTTCTAATTTTTTTAGTGTGAACCAGTGGTTTCTTAAGTGGAATATCACATACATCCTGCTGTTCCCTTCAGGAGGTTCTTCTACCTTTCAAAATAACATATTCAGATCATTGAAACACAGTTAAAGAGTAGTCGTACCCCAGGAAGCATATATCCACACAGGCATCATTTTTGTAAGACACACTCTGTCTTTCTGTTATGCATTGGATTCAACCCTCTCTTTACGTTTGTTATACATAGCCTCAATAATGTTTTGCAGCACTGCTTCTGTTTCTGTCCTACCAGTTTGTACAACCTATATATTCCCTTGGGTTAAATAAAGAGTACTCTTTGGTTTTCAGGATAGTTTGTTACTTAAGTAAGCTACTGTGGTGCAGGGCTTTGTGCATTGTTGGGCAAGCATTCTACCACTGAGCCACTTCCCTGGACCCAGTGTTTGTTCTTTTTGCATATTTGGGATTTTAAAATTATTATAAAGAAATGTATTTTTTGAAGTGTTTGCTGAGATTGGGATTTCAGCCACAAATGACTTCTGTACTTTCTTAATGATTGATTGGTGTCAAAATCCTAGGATATGATTGAGACTATTATTTCTTGATTTGTAATTACACAAAGGTTTATACTGAAGAACAGAACTGAAACTCATTCACCTAAATCTTTTTGAGTAACTTTGAACGGTTCTGAATTTTATCATAATAACCTGTTTTTAGGGGACAGTGTCTGTTTTATGATGAAAATATAATTTTGAAAACAAAAAAAAAATTGATTATATAAATTTAAGAAATCAAACTAGATTTCACAAACCAATGATGAAAACCAGTTTACCTTCTCTAGAGCCAGCCTTTTGGTGTTCTTTTTTAACAAGAGAATGAAGAGAAAGAAAGACCTCAGTTTTCTTGGTTGGTGCTGTTGTCATTGCTAATGTTATTGTTTCAAAGTATCTTTTAACATACAAAGATTTCTGCCTATAGTATCCAAAACAAAGACTGCAGTGTAAAATATTTTTATTTGTGCATATGGTTTACAGGGTGGGAGACAAGTTGGTATATAATGATGTCCATCTAATTGAACTGACATAGCTCATCTCCCCTTGTCTGTACATTTATTATGATTTATAAATGAGAAAAGCTGACTTGGAGAAGGTGACACAGCTACTAAGTGGTGAGCTGTCTGATTGCAAGGTCTGAACTATTTGTTATACTATGCTCATACATAGTGTTTGTAGACGAAAGTTTTATTCTGCAAAAGTTCCAGTGAAATGAATATTAAATTAGATTAGGTTCGAATTAGCCAAATCTTGACCAGTACACAGTAGACACACTGCTAAATGGAAAAGAGTACTATTGTAGTTCAAAGATTTTTCTTGTATTTGTCATCTGTATAGTATTTGAATTCTGTAGTCTGTCCTTAACATCTGCATTAATACTTTATCAATTTCTCAAGGAAAGATCTGAAAGCAGGGAGCGGAATGAGAATAAAAACAAAATTTATGGTCAAAATTATGTGATACTTCTATTCTTTTTCCTTATAGCTCATAAGATGCTATTGCTTTTGATACTGGGTTTCTTTTCAGGTTGTAACAGCATCTTCTCCTTGTCTTTAGGCAAGCCAAAATTCCTTCCGAATTGAATATGATACCTTTGGTGAACTGAAAGTCCCAAATGATAAATATTATGGCGCCCAGACTGTGAGATCTACAATGAACTTTAAGATTGGAGGTGTGACAGAACGCATGCCAGTAAGTGGCTTTTGTGGAAATGTTGGGGTTTTAGATGAACTAGGGGCTATATTCAAATGGATCACTCTACCTCAAAAATAAATATTTTACACAGTTAAATTTAGGTTTATTAAGAAAACTGGCTTCATGAATAAAAACTTGTTTTCTTTCATTAAAATGTCAGATAACTTTTTGAAGTTTTAATATGCTATTTTTTTTAGCTGTGACTTTGAATATTTTAAATTCTTGATAGAACTAAATGATTATCTTTTTATTCTTACTGGATGTTTATAGATTTTTGCTAGAATTTTACAGTTTGCAAACAATTTTTATTTGAATATCAATTTCTTTTTTCATTTTACTGATGTAAAACTAGGGTTTTTCTTTAATTTTATACTTTCTGTTCTCAGAAAAGTGTCCATTACACACTTACCCTAAAACATTACTACTCATCAATTTCTAGCTAATAGATAATATGAACTTGTTCAATGCCACACAAATGATTAAATGATTAAAAAACTTCCTAATACATTTCATTAAATGTGAGATGCCATCAAATAGAAGATGGACCAGCTATACCACTAAAAAAGAAAAAGCTAAAGTTGTGATATGTCATTGATTATGAGATGCATCTTGATTTCAGAGATTTTAACGTGTGAAAAGAATTGATGAAATACATTACATATCCTAATGGAGTCCAACCGGAGTATGAAAAATAGTCAATGCAGGATTGCAGGATAGGCTAGTAAGCCTAGAAGTAGCAGGCTTCATCCGGTGAGCTATTGTTTACCAGTTATCTTCTGAATCTACTTTTTATCCTGAATAATTTTAACTTCCATATTTTAACTCATGACTAAGCCTTCAAGACCAAATCTTGACTTGGTTATAGAATTTTTTGACAGGGGACTAAATCTTTGAAGAAATCTTTTTATCATTACCATGGATAGCCTGTTTTGTGACGAAGTAAATAGGGTCAGACTCCATATTTGAGTAGCAAAGGTAGAAACTAATCCTGAAATATTCCTGTATAATTCAACACCTGGGATTTTTTTATTATCCTGCTTTAATCAGCAAGTTGTGTGGTTTTTAAGGGTACATGGTTGCTGCTTTTACTCTAGAAGACAGGGCAGACATTCAGATTATATGTCTGTGAGATTGTTGCATGGGGAATCAATTTAGTCACATATGACCTCATCTATATTAATTTCCTGAACTTTATTAAATGTTAGACTTTGTGTATCCTGAACTTAATAGTATGATTAAACCCATCCCTTTATACCTGTGGTCCAAGAGGAAAACAAACCCAAAAAAGATTATTGATTTTATACTTGATCTTAGCAGAAAGGCCCAGAGGTAATGAGATTATGAATTTCTAATGTGAGTAGATTATCATGATTCTTCTTTTCTCTCCCGTGATGTACTGTGCTATTTTATCTTATTTTAAAGCTTTCACTACTATAACCTTTTCTTATTTTTATGAGTCCATTAACACTAGGGTCAATCTGTCCATTCATATAGTCAGTGTTATTTGGCATTTGGTTATAATTAGGTGGTGATTTGACACGTTGTTTGTTCTTGTAAAAAATTAAATTTCCATTTGATTTCATGTTTAAATGTTTTAAGTTTCAAATCAGTTGTTAGCCATTTGTCTCCATTTTGTTTGAGTAAAACATGTTTTAATTTTAGTTATTTATAATTCAAAATAAAATCGTGTATTTTTTCTTTTCTGTTTGCTTCTCAGCTTATAATCGCTGTGGTTCAGGTGTATATGTTTAATATATCTTATTCTTTACTTTTCTTTGTTTTTTCCACATTGATTCGATATCAAGGACTATAGATTTATAAAACTATAGTTTTATAAATTCATTGTTCTCTTCCTCACTTCCTTTTCTCCCTTCTGTTCTTTCAAACTTGACTTGGGATCTGTGCCACAGTCTATGTTACTAATTTTGGTAAGAACTCATAGGTCAGTTCTCTGACAGAAATCAAGTTTTTTTCATTGAAATCCTATCTAAAGTTATTCAGTTTATCCTTTTCAAGTTTGCTGAATTAATTTTTATTAGAAAATGAAAAGATTTGGCCAGATGCAGTGGTACACCCCTGTAATCCCAGTGACTAATGAGGTTGAGGCAGGAGGATCAAGAGTTCAAAGCCAGCCTCAGCAATTTATAGAGGTACTTAGCAACTCAGTGAGACCCTGTCTTTAAATAAAATGCAAAAGAGGGCTAGGGATGTGGCCCAGTGGTTAAGCACCCCTGGGTTCAATCCCCAGTGCAAAAAATAGTAAAAGAAAGAAATGAAAAAGTTTGCATACTAAAAAATGAAAGTATGAAGATACATATTTATATATCTGATATATAGAGATATTTATATATCTGATTTATATATCTGTATGTGTTTTAAAGTCTAGAGAATCCTGGGTTTAAAAACAAAAATATGAGAGAAATTTCTAGTGACTTACTGACTGTAACATCTTCACTAACTAGACTATGTTGTTTATTGGTTTTGGGGTAAGATGATAGCCATTCAGCAACTGGTTATCTCAGTAGTGATAATACTTCGGCATCATATTTCATATTTTGCAAGAAAAAATAATGGCTCTTGCTGGGAAGTGAGTGAATACTATTTGTTTTGAATGCATAGTATATGAAATAAATAAGAATTGTAGTGTATACATATAAAATACTAAAATGAATAGTTTATATGTGAACATGGGTGTGCATGTGTATGTGAGACATACACATATGTGAAAACTCAGTATATTTGCTTTTGTTTAGTTCTTTTGGTTCGTTATGTATTTATCTGTAATCTTTCTCTGTGTTCTAAACATTTGAGGATTATTGTGTTAATTAAGTTACTGTTTTAGGTACAGTTTCGCAACTACATAAAATAATGTTCATGCTTAACTAAAATTGCAAATTTGAAGTATTTTTCTGATTAATATTTTAGATCCCAGTTATTAAAGCTTTTGGCATCTTGAAGCGAGCTGCTGCTGAAGTAAACCAGGATTATGGTCTTGATCCAAAGATTGCTAATGCAATAATGAAGGCAGCAGATGAGGTAGGAGGTGATAACTATATTGGCTTAATGGCATGGGACTTGTGTCTTCTATTGGTATTGATAAACCCCTACTAATAGGAAAGGGCACTGAATCCTTTTTAAATTTTTTTCCCCTTTTTTATTCTTTTTTGATACACATGACAGTGGAAGTATATTTTGACATATACACAGAGTAGAAATTATTCTAATTAGGGTCCCATTCTTGTTGTTATACATAATGTGGAGGTTCACTGGTCGTGTTCATATATGAACATAGCAAAGTTCATTCTACTTTCTCTCCTGTTCCCATCCCCTCTCCCTTCTTTTCATTCCCCTTTATCTACTCCAAAGAACTTCTGTTCTTCCCTCCTCCCTCCTCCCTTATTGTGTATTAGCATCCACATATCAGAGAAAACATTCGGCCTTTGGGTTTTTGGAATTGGCCTATTTCACTTAGTTCCATCTACTTAGCAGCAAATTAAGGCACTGAATTCTTGAGTTAATGAATTTCCAGATTGTTGAGAGCCATAGCCGAAAGGGGCCCCAGCAAATTTCCAGCTGCCAGCAAACTTCTAGCTGCCAACTGATTGGCTCCTCTGTGGTGATGCTCATTGGGCTGTTTCCCTGCCCTTTCAGACCATGGAGCTCCTTATTGGGGGACTTTTTTTTGGCTCCACCCACGCGACCCAGCCAATCGGGCTCAAGAGCAGGAGGAGTCAGGGAGTTGGAGAGGCTTGTGGGAAGCCAGTGGTGGCAGTTGGGCTCTGAGGGTTTTTCCTGAGGAGCTGTGTGGTGTGGTGTGTGTGTTCTAAAAATAAAGTTCCTTTCTTTTGACAAGTGGCTCCTGAATTGTGCCCAGCCAAACTGCGGCACCAGATAAGATGGCTGCATCGTTGTTTGGTGAGGATATTAATATGGTGCTTAAAATATATATTGTGGCAGAATTTCTGGATTATTTTGTGTCCTTTAAGCTTCTTGACTTTAGTTGTTGTTATATTATGTTGGGTGCCTGTAATCCCAGTTATTTCGAAGTCTGTGGCAGCAGAATGAAAATTCCCAAGGCCAGCCTGGGCAATTGAGTGAGACTCAAAATAAAAAGTTAAAAAGGACCTGGGGATGTAGCTCAGTGGTAGAGTACCCCTGGGTTAAATCCTCACTGACTGCAAAAAAAAAAAAAAAAAGAAAGAAAATGTTTTAAAAAGACAGTTAACTTTATATTTGATTTCTTATCTCATGAATAAATGATTCCTTTTAAAACTAATTGATTATTTGATAATACATATCAAGAATATAATTTCACTACGCTACTAATAACATTGTCTTAAGGAAATAATTAGAAGGTAGCAGTGTTTTTCATTATAGTGCTACGTAATAATAAAAATAAATTGAATGTGTCTAACCATAACAGCTGCTTATGTAAATTGCATTTATATTGTTATATTATGAATCATAGAAAATTAATTCTTTAAAGATTTGCATAGAACAAATCTTTCGAGAAATTGGAAATTTTGCGAAATTATTTTTGTAATCCTAATTTTGTTTAGAAAAAAAAATGAACAGAAAATGTATTTTCATATACCTACAGATAGGACCTTCCCCCACATAACAAAATCCACATATGGTGAAGTCATATATATAACCTAGCCACATCCTCCCATACACTTTAAATCATCTCTGTTATACGTAAACACTATGTAAATGCTATTTTTATACTGTATTGTTTAGAGAATAACATACAAAAAAGTCTATAAATGTTTGGTACAAACATAATTTTCTTTCTTTTTTTTTCCCAAATATTTTTATTCTGTGGTTGGTTGAATCCACATAGCACAATCCCACAAATACTGAGGGCCAACTATATGTACATGTACCCATTGTGGGAGGTAGACATTGGAAGCAGATGCCAAAAAGCTAATAGCCATTATTTCTGTAGGATAGAACTAAAATGACTATTATTCTTTCCTCAGTTCTCAGAATTATCTGCACTAATCACCTATTTTTATATAACTAGATAGAAACAGTTTTATTTAAAAATGAACCAGTTGTTCAGTGTAGATTTGTCAAGTGTATTCTGACTTTTTAAGCTAAAATCATTTCAGAACCCACTCTTTTAGGAAGCTTATAATTCAAAGACTAACACATAAGCTGAGAGTATAAAAATATGACAAAAATAGGGGCAAATCTGGGCAGTGCTTGTTTCTACATTTGGCAGTTGCTAATCATTGGACATCTGTGCAATGAAGTAGCTATTAGTGAACTCACATTTTCAAGTCCCTAATTCATTATCCTGCTGACTCTGGTGGTAACATCTGTTGGATATTCCTTCTTAACAATAAATGTATCTAAAGACTATTTGTCTGCCTTAACAGGTGGCCTTCTATTAGAGGAGGCAGTTAGAGAAAAATAAGAAAAATGACTTTGCTTCAGTTTTCAGTTGAAGTCAGTGAGTTGTCATACTATTCAGAATATACAACATTTCATTTTTAAAGTATCTGTGATTGGAAAAGTGATGTTACAGGAGCTTAGAATTCTGGGACAACTGCATTCAAATACTGTGGAACCCTTAACAAGTCATTTAACAGATGGAAATAAGTAAACATCTTTAAAATAGTTTTTTGTTTTTTTTTTGTAATCGGAGCTGATTTAATCATAATTAGTTAAAATCCCTAAATATTATTTTTTATTTTAAAAATGCTCATTTTTAATATTTTTTTTTTCCTGCAGGTAGCTGAAGGTAAATTAAATGATCATTTTCCTCTTGTGGTATGGCAGACTGGATCAGGAACTCAGACAAATATGAATGTAAATGAAGTCATTAGCAATAGAGCAATTGAAATGTTAGGAGGTGAACTTGGCAGCAAGAACCCTGTGCATCCCAATGACCACGTTAATAAAAGCCAGGTCAGTATGTTTTCTTTTCTTTTTTTCATTGCAAATTGAAAAGTATGCCTGAGATTATTTTTGTAAGGTCTTTGATAAGGTGAATGTATTTACTTTATTCTTTAGTGGAAAAGACTTCTAAAGTTTCCTGAATTTCTTTTAGGGGTCTGTCCTTTGTCACAAACTTTATAAAAATTGCTTTTAACACTTCTGTACTGTATTTGTATATTTTTATCGATGCATCTAGTTTTAAATTCTTTATTTTGAAATAATTTCAGACTTCTATTAAAAGAAATGCAAAGATAGTTCAAAGAACTTCTTTACTCCCTTCACCTGCTAATCTTAATATTAAAACATATTATATAACCACAATACATTGATTAAAACTAAGAAATTAATATAATACTCTCAAACAACAGACTTTTATAAGAGATTATTTTTAGGGTTTCCCATTTTTCCACCAAGGTCCTTTTTTTTGTCTTCCAGGATCCATTCCAGACTACATGTTACATTTGGTTGCATATCCCTCCAATTTTTCTTATCTGTGCTTGTTTCTTATTCTTTTGCCTCGATCCCTAAGCCTGCTATAACAAAATACCTAGAAAGTCCTCAGATAATATCATCACTTTGGAATTTAGCATTTTAACAGGGGAATTTGGGGGGAACATTGACATTTATACCATAGTGGTCCCTTTTATATTTTTGAAAATAGTAGTCAGGTATTTTGTAGAATGTCCTTTAGTTTTGGTGTGTCTGGTGTTTTCTCATGATTAGACGGAGGTTATGAACTTTGGGCAAGACTGTCATACAAGGTAAGGACCCTTATTGCATCATGTCAGGAGTGCAAGATAGCAACATGAATTAATACTGTTGATATTAATCTTAGTCATTTGGTTATGGTGATTCTTAATAGAATCTCCACCATTAAATTACTATTTTTCCTCTTCCATACGTTACTTGTTAAAAATGAGGTATTAAGTCCTGCCTGCATTCCAGACACTACACTTGAGCTTAGTTCCTAGAGGAAGGAATATTGAAGAAATTTTGTACATGTGTTATAATCACCACATTAATAATAGAGATACTTCAAGACTATGCAAATACCTTCTTTCTCCTGAAACTTTGCCTGTTTATTTTAGCCTTCGTCAATGAATCTTGCCTATAGCACTTAATACTCATGATATTTTAAAAGTGATTTTCAATTTTCCTTCTTTCTACATTTATTAATTCAAGTTTGTTTTTTTGTTTTTTTAGTAAGAAAAGTTTATCCTTCCCTTATTCAATTATGTTTTTCAGTTTGGATTTATGGATTGTTTATAATCCAGTACTTTTGATATTTATATTATTGCTTAAATTATCTGTTTAGGAACCTATTGAGTTGACTCTTATGTCTTCTAAATCATGTCACTATTTTTTTTCTTACTTTCTGGCCCTGTAAGATATTCCTGGCTTATTGTCTTAGATTTCCCCTGCCCTAACCCAAGGAACTGTTGGACAACCTTCTTGAAAAATGATACTTAGAAACCAGGATCTGGGTGTTGGGTATAGTATAATATATTTTAAAGTATTAAAACGAAACCTTTTTACATGAGTTTATTGGATAAGGATTTTTCAGATTCAGTACTCACCTTTAAATGTGAATTTATTTTACATTCTGCAGTCTGAAATCTGTTTCAGAATAATACAGTGTGTGTAGTAAGATGAGAGGATAGAGTAGAGTTACAGATGATACAAGATTGACTACATATAGTATGCTGAGTATATTGATAATTGCTGAGTTTAGGTCCATGAGTATTCATTGTAATGGTTATCCTACCATTGTGTTTTACTATTTTCCATAATTTTAAAAAACAGTTTTAAAGTACAGGATCAATAGTTGAGGAAAGAATACTGAGTAGACACTATTTGGTTAGGTCTATTTTACCAGTTCCTGAGTATTTTGGCAAGCCACGTCATTTCTTTGAGAACTTGACTTTCCTATTGTTAAAGTAGTGACCTACCCCATAGAACTCTCCTGAAGTTTAATAAATACATGTGGAAGATGGGATGTACTATTTAATTGAAAGGAGATATTGACTATCATCAAATACAGTTTACTTTGTTTTGCTGTCATTTACTAGTGGGCACATACGTAACACATTAAGTGTACTTGGTTATAATATGTAATACACCCAATATACTTGTACATAATACAGTTCTGAGAACTAGGATGCTTCTTATTTGACTTAAGTGATCTAACTTGCCACATTAAATGTAATTATTACATATAGCCAGTTCCGAAATTGTCATTTAGTGAGGTTTCTTTTTTTTTCTTTTTTGAGAATGAGATACTCATTTGTTTTCTGTTGATCATGATTTAACATTTTATGTTCCTTTTGAAAAATTTCCAACAGAGCTCCAATGATACTTTTCCCACAGCAATGCACATTGCTGCTGCAGTAGAGGTCCATGAAGTACTGTTACCAGGACTACAGAAACTACATGATGCTCTCAATGCAAAATCCAAAGAGTTTGCACAGATCATCAAAATTGGGCGTACTCACACTCAGGATGCTGTTCCACTTACTCTTGGGCAGGTATAGGAGTTTGAATCATTTTATTCAATTTAGGAATTGATAAAAATGGCCATTGTATCACCTTCAAAGTCTTACTGGTTTAAAAGGCCAAATTTATAACATTTAAATTCAGTGACAGAGATTGTTCTGTGTTAACCGATCAGTAATTTTTAATAGCTTTCCCTTAGGAAAGGAGCAAAGTGTATTAGCAGTGAGCCACTCTTAAGTTAGACTGCTCAGGTTCAGGTTTTTGTTCTGTGTGAGATATGTGACGTTAGGAAAAGTGGTTAGCCTTTTATGGCTCAGTTTTCTGAGCTGTACAATAAGGAAAAGTTGCGTTTTAAAGCCATATCTCATTTCTCTTTGCCTCATTGACTCTTAGTACCATGTGTAATTTCTAAGGAGGAACCATATATGTGTTTGAAACTACTTTTCTCTCTGGCTTCTAGTTTCTTTTTCCTTTTTTTTTTTTTTTTTAAATGCATCACGTGTTGAAAACCATGTTTATTGGGGCCCTGACTAAATCATCTATATAAAATCATCATTCTACCTATTCTGACAGAAAATTCTGTTTTTGTTTGATTTTATCAAAAGCATTTATAGTTGCTTTTATTAAAATTGTCTTTTGAGTTTTTGCCTTTTTCCCTAATCAAAATATACTTTATAAGTGAATCCAGCCTCTGTACATGTGTAGATGCATGTGCACATATGATATTATGTCACATGATCAGGTTTCCCTGAAAAGAATTATATCTTTTAAAATGTTTTCTTTAGAACAGTATGAAATCCTAGTACTAATCAAAAATGTTTATGGTCTTTTAATGTCTTCAGGCAGGAAAGAAAAGACTTTGTGTACTTATATACCTTGGCTTGCCCAGCTTATGTCTTTTGTCTTTGCATAATTGTTAATAGGGCCCTTGCTGTATTCAAACATGATAAATTTTATGGTTGTTTAAAGTGTATGATGTTTTGGGAACCAATGTGACATTGATAGTAGAATTAAATTTTGTAGTGACACTGTAGTTTTAACTCTACTCTTTCCTTTTCATGTTATTCACTGAGACACTTAGCTTCTCAGGTCCCTGTAAAATGTCTTTATGTTTCTTCTCAGGTTTTTAAACTGAAATTGAATGAAGAAGTTTGTATTTTTCCTTGGGAGAATATTTAGAGTTTTTTCTCAAAGTTTTCTGGGACATAACAAAAAAAGTAAACCAATAATTTAATATTGTAAAATTGTTCTTTTTTAAAGTTTATTTCCTATGTTGTCCTTTCTAATAGGTTTATAAATCCTCATCTATCCCTGTATTTTGCTCATCATATGAATTGACATAGTGTAAATACCACTCGAGTACCTTATAATTTAGTAGTCTGTGATTTTTTTTTAAACTTCTACTTAATATAGTTAGAATAACTTGTAAGCCATTAGGAAATTCTCACCTTAATTTTCTTCTCTTTTAAGGAATTTAGTGGTTATGTTCAACAAGTACAGTATGCAATAGCCAGAATAAAAGCTGCCATGCCAAGAATCTATGAGCTTGCAGCTGGAGGCACTGCTGTTGGTACTGGTTTAAATACTAGAATCGGCTTTGCGGAAAAAGTTGCTGCAAAAGTAGCTGCACTCACAGGTTAGTGATTCATGAGTTAGTATACTTTTTCATTGTACTAGTTCAGGTAATTTTTAGGTATCTTTGCCTTGCATTTTTTTGAATTTAAACCTAGAAATAATGTTTCAGAATAGTCTCAAAAAACAAAAACAAGAAAACCCTGGGAATAAATCTAACCAAAGAGGTGAAAGACCTCTATAGTGAAAATTGTAGAACACTGAAGAAATTGAAAAAGACATTAAAAGATAGAAAAACCTCCCATGTTCTTGGATATTCAGAATTAATATTTTTAAAATGGCCATATTACAAAAAGTGGTTCACAGATTAAAGGTGATCTTCATCAAAATACCAATGACATTTTTCACAAAATTAAGAAAAACAATTCTAAAATTCACGTGGAAGAATAAAAGACCCAGAATACCCGAAGCAAAATTAAACAATAAGAACAATGCTGGGGGGATGACATCATAATAACTTATCTCAAATTATAGTAATATAGTTATATATTTATATAGTTTATATAGTTATATAATTATAGAGATATAGTAACAAAACAGCATGATATTAGCATCAGAACAGACATAATTACAGTAGAATAGAATAGACAAGTATATTTAACAGTCATCTAATACTTAACAAAAATACCAAAAACATATGCAGGAGAAAAGAGCCTTTTTAACAAATGGTGATAGAAAAACTAGGTATTCTGACGTAGAAGAATGAAACTATATCCTTGTCTCTCATTCTATGTAAAAATCAACTCAAAGTGAATCAAAGACCTAGGAATTAGACCAGAAACACTGCAACTACTAGAAGAAAACAGATTCAACCCTCCAGCATACTGGCACAGGCACTAACTGCCTTAATTAGACACCTGAAAAGCTCAATAAATAAAACCAAGAATCAATAAATGGGATGGCATAAAATTAAAAAGCTTCTGCACAGCAAAGGAAAAAAGAATGTGAAGATACCCTGTAGAATGGGAGAAAATCTTTGCCAACTACTCTTAAGAAGAATTTAAAAAACTGAACACCCCAAAACCAAATAACCCAATGAATAAATGGGCAAATGATCTCAACACAGACATCTTTTTCAAAAGAAGAAATATAAATGATCAATGAATAAATGAAAAAAATATTTAACATCCTTAGCAATCAGGGAAATGAAAATCAAAACTATACTAAATTTTCATCTCACTCCAGTTAGAATTATAATGATCACTAATACAAATAACAATGTCTAGTAAGGATGTGGGGGGAAAGGTACACTTATACATTGTTGATGGGACTGCACATTAGTATAAACACATTGAAAAGCAGTACGGAGATTCCTCAGAAGACTAGAAATGGACCCACCATATGACCCATCCATCCTATTCTTTGGTATTTTCCAAAAGAACTAAATCAGCACACTATCGTCGTACACACATGGCAATGTTTATAGCAGCACAATTCACAATAGTCAAGTTATGAAACCAGCCCAGGTTCCCATTAACAGACAAACAAAGGAAATGTGGCATGTATACACAATGGAGTTTTGCTCAGCCATAAAGAAAAATTATGGCATTTGGTAGTAAACAGATGAACTGGATAACATCATGTTAAGTGAAAAAAGACTCAGAAAGTTAAGGGCTTATTGGTTTCTCTTGTATGTGGAAGGTAGAGAGAAAAAAAGGAATTTTTTAAAGGGGGAGGGGCAATCTAGAGTAGCAGAGAAGGATGCGGGAGGTTTGAGGAAGTACTGGCAAATGAAATCTATAAAATTATGCCATGTCCATGAACAGTTATACCACAATCCTACTTTTATATGTAATTACAATACACTAATTAAAATGGTAGTAATGGGAGATCAGTAGAATAGAGCAAGTGGATTAAAGGGAGGATGGAGGGGAAGGTACTAGGGAATGTGGTTGATCAAATTATGTACAAATATAGCATAATGAATCCAGCTATTTATAATGCACCAGAAAGTTTTTGAAAAATAAATATTTTTCTATCAGATATGTTTTATATTCATTTCAAAAGCTGTTAACCTCCCCCCTTTTTTTTTTTGGTACCAGGGATTGAACTCAGGGGCCCTTGGCCAGTGAGCCGCATCCCCAGCCCTATTTTGTATTGTATTTAGAGACAGGGTCTCACTGAGTTGCTTAGCGCTTCACCATTGCTGAGGCTGGCTTTGAACTTGCAATCCTCCTGTCTCAGGTGTGCACCACTGCACCTGGCTAATCCCTTTACTTTTAAAAGGTTTTCTATATAGGAGTTCATATAGCATGCAGTTAAAATACCAGTGTTAACTTTGTTTACTATCTGGTGGTATTCAGTTATTTTCTCTTTGAAGTGAAAGTTTCAAAATCTTTTGAATGATTTGTTGTAGACAGGCTTAATTTCTTTTTTAAAATGTCATGTTGTGATATTTCTTTAAATTATTAATCTTTTAAAATTCTTTGTTTCCTTTAGTTGAGTACTATAGTCTGAATAATGATTACTGTTATTACAGCCAAGTTGTTCTCTACAGAAAAGTCTTATTAATATATAGATGTTGCCAGAGGGTTAGGGTGGAGATAATTATACAATACATATTCAAGTTTACTAGCTGTTTTTTTTCTTCTAAATCACATTTTAGTTAAAAAAAAAAAAAAAAAACTGTATTTTTAAGGTTTAGAATAAGTAGGTTTTTGAAATTGACATGGGAGTGACTAAGAACATCTAACTCATTTTTGTTCCTTATTCTCTCAAGGAGATCTTTTGGCCCCTGGCTAGAGAGGAAAAATGGAACAAAATAAAGTGGACAAAGAAAATTTTTAAAACTGTACTAGAGCCAGGTGTGGTGGCACACACCTGTAATCCCAGTGGCTCAGGATGCTGAAGGCAGGAGGATCTAGAGTTCAAAGCCAATCTCAGCAAGAGCAAGGCACTATGTAACTCAGTGGAGAATCTGTCTCTAAATGAAATACCAAGTAGTGCTGGGGATGTGGCTTAGTGATTGAGTGCCCCTGAGTGCAATCCCTGGTACCAAAAAAAAAAAAAAAAAAACCCAACAATACTAGGAACAGAGTGTGGAGTAAAGTGGAGTGAATTTCATTCACTTTTCACTTTTACTCAAGAGTATTCAGGCATTATACATATGTTGACAGTACAGTTTTACAGTAGTGGTTTTTTTCCTAGTATATTTGTTGTACTGTTCTTATTTCATCCTTTAAATGTTCTGGTGCTAGATTCTTTGCATTCTTTTAGGACTTCTTAAATCTACATAAAGTTTAAACCTTAAACATTTTTTCTGAAGTACAATTTTTATTCTCTTTGGAAATCTTTATAGTTTTTGTGTTTGCAGTGCTAGGGATCAAACCCAGGGCCCTATACTTGCTAGAGAAAACATTTTATCATTGAGCAGTACCCCTAGCCCTTGGTTGTATTTTTTTTTCTTCCATATTTTTTTGTTGGTGCATTATAGTTGTAAATAATGGTGGGATTTGTTGTTATGTATTCATATGTGCACATAAAATAACAATATAATCTTTGGCCAATATCATTCCCCAATATTTCCCCTTTCCTTCTCCTACTCCCTCTCCCTGGTTCCTTTCTCCTACTTTACTGGTCTCCCTTCAATTTTCATGAGACCCCCTACACTTCTTTTCCTTTTCCTCTGTAGCTTCCACATAAGAGAGAAAATGTACAGCCCTTGACCTTCTGAGTTTTGGCTTATTTTGCATAACATAATGTTGTCCAGTTCCATCCATTTTCCTACAAATGACAATTTCATTGTCCCTTATGACTAAATAAAAACTCCATGGTGTACATATGCCTCATTTTCTTTATCTATTGATCTGTTGATGGCTGGTTCCGTAATTTGGCTATTGTGAGTTGTGCTGCTGTAAATGAGTACGTATGTATCACTGTAGTATGATGACTTTACTACTTCAGGATTAATAGTGAGAAGTAGTATAGCTGGCCATCTGTTGGTTCCATGCCTACCCTTTTAAGGAACCTCCATACTGATTTCCACAAAAATTTTAGTAATCTACAATCCCATCATCAGTGCAGAAGTGTTCCTTTTTCTCCATAGCCTTCAGCATTTGCTTTTGTTTGTTTGTTTTTTGTACCAGGGCTTGAACCCAGGGGTGCTTAACTCATCCCAGCCCTCTTTTATTTTTTACTTTGAGACAGATTCTTGCTAAGTTGCTAAGGCTAGCTTTGAACCTTTGATCTCCTGCATTGGCCTCCCGAGCCACTGGCATTACAGGTGTGCACCACTGTGCCTGGCTGTTTGTATTCTTGATGCTGCAGTTCTGACTGGAGTAAGATGAAATCTCAGGGTAGTTTTCCTTGTATTTCCGTAATTGCTAATGGTGTTGAACATTTTTTCAAATATTTGTTGGCCATTTGTATTTCTTTTGAGAACTGGTCTCAAACTGTGATCTACTGACCTTGAACTTGTGATCCTCCTGCTGGACCCTCCTGAGTTGCTAAAATTATAGTTGTGCACCACTGTGCCCAGCTGGTGTTAAGGTTTTTGATGATTAATTCTTTGTCAAAGAGAGCAAAAGATTTTTCTCCTAATTTGTAGGTTCTCTATTCACATTCCTAATTATTTTGCTGTACAGATCGTACTTATTAACTCTTGGTATTATTTCCTGAGTGTTAGGATTCCTATTGAAAGTCATTGCCTGTGCCCATATGTTGGAGTGTTGACCCTGTGTCGATGGTTTGGTCTAATTCCTAGATCTTTGATTCATTTTGAGTTGATTGTTGTTCAGGGTGAGAGATAAAAGTCCTCATTCTTCTACCTACGGAGAACCAGTTTTTCCAGCACCATTTGTTAAAAAGGCTATCTCCTCGGTTGTGTTTTTACTTTTCATGTACTGAAACTTTGTTTAACTTGTTGAAAGTAGACAGACTTATTTATTTTACTGTTCACCCAGGTTGGCTATTTTTTCTTCAGGCTTACCTTTTGTTACTGCTCCAAATAAATTTGAAGCTCTGGCTGCTCATGATGCTTTGGTGGAACTCAGTGGAGCCATGAACACTACTGCATGCAGTCTGATGAAGATAGCAAATGATATTCGTTTTCTGGGTTCTGGTCCTCGGTCTGGTCTGGGAGAACTGATCTTGCCTGAAAATGAACCAGGAAGCAGTATCATGCCAGGTAATCACATAGCTAGTAAAGGTTGGAACTGGAATTTAAATAAAATCCCAGACATTCTCAACTTTAGAATGTGATCCCATAGTTAGATAGGGAAACACAAGACACACTTGTTTCAAAATGTTTGTGTGGACTATCTTGGATCAGGATTTTTAAGACATCACCCCACAAATTAGGAAAAAGTTAGCAGCTTTATTTCAGTTCTCTTATTTGAAGGTATGTAACAGTTCTGTCCTTCACAGGCCAAAGCAAAGAGAATTCTAGAATAGGGTATTTTAAATGATCAGCATGAGTTGAATTTAAAAAAAAAAAAAAGTCATACCAAGTTCTCTTATTTCATGTTTTGCGTTGAGTTATGGGCCTGGTTAAGGGAAATGATACAGACACTTGGTGTCTGGATTTCAATAAGCCATTTGATAGACTTACCTGATAATCATTGGTTTCAATGGAGAAGTGTGAACAGTGCTGGTGAGTGAATACAGCTGGATGAATAGTAACATTTAAGGAATGACTAATGAGTTGAGCCTGGTCTGGAGGAGTACCACGTTCCATGAAGGTAGGGTCTCCATATTTCTGATTGTGTATTGTATACTTGGCTCCATAAAATGAACAAAAACCACAATAGTGGAAAACTATAATGTATTAGATGTAGTTTCTCATTAGCCATCGAGTGATTCATCTTGATGTTTTTGTGGCTACTCATCTCCCTTTCTTTAGTCAGTTTATATTTCATTAAATTGGTCTTTTTTGTATGTCTTTTACTTAATGAAATTAGACTTCCTCCTTTGCCTGATTATTTGACATAAAACATAATTTTAAATTGATGCATGAAATTATGAGCGCATTTGATGTGCATTCTGTCACTGGTGGTTTCCTTGAAGGCAAGGTGAACCCTACTCAGTGTGAAGCAATGACCATGGTTGCAGCTCAAGTCATGGGGAATCATGTCGCTGTTACTGTTGGAGGCAGCAATGGACATTTTGAATTGAATGTTTTCAAGCCAATGATGGTAAGCCTTAAATTCAGTTTTTAATGATTTTGACTAAAAGCTAATTGTCATTGTTTTTGTTTTTCCTTAAGTTTCTAGAGTTTCCACATTAGATAATTATATGATAATAGTAGCAATTGGAAATCAAGTACTTCTTAGAAGAGTAGCCCTAAATATTAGGAATTAAGTGACTTGTAGCTCAAGTGATTTGACAGTTTGCATTTTTAATAGGATGAAAAGTTCTGAAGTAGTATAGGTTTCTTCACTAGAAGTAAGTTCAAGTTTCCTCAGTTTAAAAAATTAAAAGCCTGCCTCCTTCTCATGTTGTGCTTTTGCTTCCTCCTTTCTTCAGATTCAATCTTGAAGGAATACCCCACAGTCACTTTCATTTATGCTATGATTCCCACAAGTCCACAGTGCCTTCCACTTGCACCTGAGTTGTTCTCCCATCATTAGTGACCTCTTCAATTCAACAGATATCCCACAGTTCTTCTCTTGCATCATCTGATGTTGACAGTGCCTCCTTAAAACAGTCTTCTTTCTTTCTCCCCAGTTCTCTTCCTATCCCAAGTCAAAAATTCTTTTTCATTAGTTTTACCTCTTCTACGTTAGTGGAAACATTGTATCTATCAGAATTGTTCTTTTTTCATTTTTTCCAGAGATAGAACAAAATGTTATCATCTTTCATCCATTTTTTCCTAGCTTCAGATAATGAAACTGCATCACTATTTAGAACTTCATTTGTTTCAAGTGTTGTTATATCTAAAATATTTTAGAGGCGTATTTTCTATTAGTATATGGTGTAAAATCTAATCTTAATTTGATAGGCATGCAAATAACAAATATTAAGTGTATTCTCTCAGTAGTTTCGCTAAATATTTATCAGCTTCTACTCCATATCATGCACTGTTCTGGGTGCTTACAATAAAATAGTAAACAAGACAGATTTTTCCCTTCTGCAGTGTGTGTTCTAATGGTAAATAAAAAACCTGCAGTAGAATTCAGACTCATAAACTTTTCCTTCCAGGTCAGATTCCATAGAATTAACAGCAGCTATATGTCATATATAGGCACATAGCAATCATTGTTGGATTTTTATAATTTATTATGCATGAAAGATGATGCCATCTTGTTTTAACTTTGTTAAGATGAAGAAAAAAGAACAGGTTTGTTGCAAATAATGTATCCAAGGCACATAGAAAAGGTAAAACCAATGAAAGAAAGCCTAAGAGGGGACAGGAAGAGAAGAAAGAAGAAAATGTTGTCTTAGTAATCTTTTAAATTTTTTTTCTTGTTTTGTTTTAATAGAAAGCAAATTAAGATTATCAATATTTGCCATGTAATAAAGTGACAAGTATCAAATTAAACTTTTAAAGTTTAGTGCCTTCTATTAGAGTCTGTTGGAAGTGTACCCTTGCGTTTAGACAAAAGGCTATTAAGGTGTGAATATATCTTATTTTATATTAGAAATACTATCAAAAAGAAGCAAATGGTAAAACATACCAATTACTTTCATATTATAAATTATATGAAAAGTTAAGGTGACAGGAATGTCTGTTTTATTAAGTTTAAAAACCTTGGTGATCTTTAATTAGAACAAGATATATTCCATGATTGTAAAATTATATCAAAATGAACTCTACTGTCATGCATAACTAAAAAGAACCAAGAAACAAAACAAAACAAACCCTTGTTGATCTTTAAGAACTAGGAAACCCTGACTTGACCAGTTGCTTCAAGCATATACTTAATTTTTAAATTTCTGCATCTGTTTCCTCCTTCATTGAATATTATTTTGTCTGTCTCTGGATATCCAATCCTCTGTATCAAGTAGGACTTCATCAGTTCTTGTAGCTGGAGTTAATTCCTCTTTTACTATGATCACCAACTCTTCGTACCTGTTTTATATACTCCACATGGGTGATCTTGTATTTTATGCTCAGTCAACTAGTAAGGAAGTATTTGCCCATCTCATCCTTGTATTGCCTCTGATAAGGCAATACATTTTTCAATTTCTATGCCCACAGCCTACCACTGAGCTATATCCCTGGTCCTTTTTTTTTCTTTTCTCTTATGAGACAGGGTCTCACTAAATTGCTGAGGCTGGCCTTGAACTTTCCATCCTCCTGCCTCAGGTTCTTGAGTCACTGGGATTACAGTGGGATTACAGGTGTGTGCCAGTGCCTGGTCCTCAAATTTGGTTTTTAGTGTGTAGGGCCTTACAGTTTTTAGGAGTGCTATATACTTGTTGAATTATACATTGAGAAGAAGCCAGCAGACAATATGTGTCATTGGTAAAAATAAATAAATAAATAAACCTAGTAATGTCTCTTCCTCTTCTTTCCTTCCCCCCCCCCTCTCTGAAAGATTAAAAATGTATTACACTCAGCCAGGCTGCTGGGGGATGCTTCAGTTTCCTTCACAGAAAACTGCGTGGTGGGGATCCAGGCCAACACAGACAGGATCAACAAGCTAATGAACGAATCTCTAATGTTGGTGACTGCTCTTAATCCTCATATTGGTAAGAATAAAGAATAATGCCATTTTGAATGTAAAATTAAAGCTGAAACTTTTTTAGAGAATGCCAAACCAATGTTTGTGGACAGCAAATTCCTTTTGGACATTGAGTAAAATCTCTTAAAATACTTGAAATTGTGTTAAAAGATACTTTATATATTTGTAACTTTTATGGTGACATAGTTCTTTCAAAATGTGATCCATTATGTTTCATTTTATTTTAAATATAATATTCAGAAGTAATATTTAAATGGCTTCAGAAACTCAATATTCAGGTACTTTGGGAAGGCTCTCTGTAAGACCTTCAGCTGGTAATGTCACTAGGTGGCACTGGCTGATTATCCACATGGAATGAATCTGCTTATCTTCACAGATGCTCTATAATACTTCGATTTTGTTGTTTTTATCCAGTTCAGATATGGAAAGCTGCCAAATAAAAGAAAGAAGGTTATATATTCATTGCTTTTAGAAAATGGAAAAAAAAGGAAATATTGTGTATAAAACCATGCTTTTGTATTGCAAGTCTTTTCCAGAATTGTAGCTGTTTCATTTTGTATAGAAGCATCTAACCCATTAATGCTTTCTTAGAAAGATAATACCTGTATGGTGTACTGACCATAGCAATCAATCCTTGTTGGATTGGCTATTTTGTAGGTTTCAAGGCATTCATTGCTTTATGTTGTGACTTATAAAAGGCCAAACCCCCACCAGGCATGGTGGCACACACCTATAATCTCAGCAGCTCAGGAGGCTGAGGCAGGAGGATTGCAAGTTTGAGGCCAGCCTCAGCAATTTAGTGAAGCCATAAGCAACTTAGAAAGACCTTGTGCAAACTTAAAAAAGGGTGGGGGGTGGGGCTGGAGTTATGGCTCAGTGGTTAAGCACCCATGGGTTCAATTCCTGAAACCAAAAAAAGTCAAACCCCTTCTTTCTGCTGCAGTTAATATAGTCTTTGATTTTCTGTTTTAGAACAATAAGTTACCATGTAGTCTTATCATGGTATGGATACTACTTTAAAGCATTCTTCTATAATTCTGAACTTTCAAGGCAGATTTTATATCTCAGCTTCCCAAAAAGCTAAAATTTCATTTTTACAATATTAGAGCTCATTTGACTGTTTTAGGCAGCCCTGAGCCCAGTGTGATGTTTTTTTGGTATAGTACTTGTAATATTTTGATCCATTAAAATTGTACATCAACATTCAACTGAAAAGATGCAAAGGGATTGATAAAAGGTTCTTGTGAGAAATATTTCCTCAGATCTTTACTTCAGAACATGTTGCCAAAACTTTTTAAAATTAGAAGTTTCTAAAACTGAATGACATTAGTTTAAAGTGAGAGAAAAAGACTTATTAGAGGCAATACAAGAATAAAATGGGCAAATATTTCTTTACTAGTTGACTGAGCCTGAACCGTACAGCCCTCCAAATCATGGCTTCTCCATGGCCTAGATATGTAACAGACTAATTGTTAATACTATCTCATGGAACTTGAGGACTGAAAGTAGTGAGCATTCATGCTTAGACATCCTCATGAGAATTCTTTTCAAAGCTACTCTGGTCAATAAATGCCCTTTACAACATGTTGATCATTCACAAATTCAGTTCAATAATAAAATCAACCATCTTAGTAGTTTGTATTATAGGTGATGATTAATTGCATATAGACATGTAACACCTTACTGGGTTGTTAATCATATTGCCTCAGCAGTCTTCTTACCTTGGGTCATATTCCCCGTCTTTGTTTTTTTTTTTTTTTGGTCTTTCCTCCTACCTTGTTTTCATTTTCATTCTTGCTTTTGCCTTCTGATTTGTTGTTGTTGGTGATGGTGGTGGTGGCGGTCATTTATTTTTTCTAATTTTTAAAAAAGTTATATTAAGTCAAGACTACAAGGCCAAATGCCCAATCCATAACTTCATTTTAAAGCAAATAATTCTGAAGTCAGCAATGTACCTGTGTTCTTTTATCAGGTATATATTTCTACTATACTGCCCCCCTGTATCCTTGTAATGTCTGAGGAGAGGCCAGGGAATGGAAGCCGCTGCAGTAGAAACTCAGAAGAGAACTGCTGCTGGAAGGCATGTCTCTCCTGAGAGCACTGGCTGTTCCTCCTTCACTGAGGGGACTTCTCACCCCTCAGAGCTAGTCACCAGTTGCCAGTTGTTATGGTACTATGTACATTTTCTGCAGGACTAGAGCATCTAACCCATTAATGCTTTCTTAGAAAGATAATTGTTGCTGGTTAAACATGTTGTTGGAGAAAATGTACCCCGTGTACTTTTATGTCTTGGTGCTATATATTCTTTTTTTGTTTTCTCTGTGAAATACCTAAGTTAATGGACAATTTCAATGTAGGAGGACATGTGCTACTTAAAGTGAGGTTTGTTCAAGTCTTTATACCTTAAAACAAGTAAAGGTTTTATTCTATATGAGAAGTAAATTCTTGAGATATTCACTTTAAATACTTTTTTAAAATTTTTGGAATATGTCATTAAAGAAGACTTCTAGCATCAATATCAAGTAAACAGTATTACTTTTTACTTTAGAAAACCAAATTTCATTAACTCTGGTGTTGTCTATTTTTTCTTCAGGGTATGACAAGGCAGCAAAGATTGCTAAGACTGCACACAAAAAAGGTTCAACTTTAAAAGAAACTGCTATTGAACTTGGCTATCTCACAGCAGAGCAGTTTGACGAATGGGTAAAGCCTAAGGACATGCTGGGTCCAAAGTGATTGAAATAAATTTATGATAAAAATAAACATGTAAAATAAAATTTAAAAAATCAGACTCCTTATGTTTATTTCTTAGACAAAAATGAATACACTTAAAAGGAAACTGTTGTTAGACTTGAGACTCATTAGAAAGAAATTTGAGCAGTGTATAAAACTCCAGGTTAGCTAGGTTCAAAGTAAATTGAATAAGTACAAAATATATAAAATAAAAGAAAAAGTCTTTTTCCTTTTTTATGTTAAATAGTATTCTAGTTGAATCTCTGATATTTGTACATGTATTTTTTCACTATAAGTTTTCTGAAAAAGCCATGAGGTTTTTTTGTTTTTGTTTTTTTTCCTCGTGCCAGGGATGGAACACAGGACCTCACATATGCTAGGCATGTGCTCTGCAACTAAGCTATCTCCCTAACCCTGAAGAGTTATAAATTTTTTGGTTTGGATTATTTAAAAAAAATTGTACAGTAAAAAAAAAAAGTAATTTTTGTTTCATTCCAAAATCATGCCCATCTTTAAGTTTTCTATGATTTGGGAGCATGTGCTGACCAAGCCCTTCTGAGTAGCTATTTTGTGTCTCTGTGTTTGTGCATATATTTAAAAAGCTAGAAAATAGGGTAGATTAAAAAAAAAAAAAAAACTGGGGTATTTATACTGTATGTGCTAATGATACACACACACACCCAGTCTTACTTCAGTTATTATAAAAAGACTGGAAAGACGTGGGTAAAGGATTTCAAACATGGATTAGAAGGATAAGGGAAGCTGGCGAGAGGACTAGAAAGGAGGGAAAGATGAACAGGTCTTGTGAATGAGTCTTGCCCATCATCTCTCTGCATCTCTGCTAAGAATTTTCTGCAGGAACTCATTTGAAACAACTTCAGGGGATTTTGGATTAGCAATTCTAGAGAGATCCAGAATAGATTGACCTAAATTTAAAGCTGAAGGATTTAAATCAACCTCTTATATAGGAAGTTAGAACAGGCTTTTTTTTCCCCCTCTTTCCACATATGTATTAGCAGGGTCATGAAGAGAGAAATGCCCATGAACTGAATATCTGTAAGTAATGTTCTATCAGCCATATTTTTTTTAAATGGAATACTTACCCCTAATATTCTTGGAAGATTAATTACATTAATACCAGCTCCTCTGTGGTGGTTTGTGAGTAGTTGCTTTATATAGCATTTAGAAGTGTAATTAAAACAAGTTCTAACAACATTGTGATGGAAGATGAAGTTTAAATCATTTTTTTTAAGCCATGGGCATTTTATTGTAAAATGTTTTCAAACTTACTTTTCCATCAAACTGGGTTCCTATAGAACCTACTTTCTAGCACATGTAACACTGATTTTGCCAGCGTTATTCAGATGATGATGATAATAATGCTAATACAGTTTGCTTTAATATAAGCTAAGCAACTGGGGAGGCTAAGGAGTATAGCAGTTTCGAGGCCAGCCTCAGCAATTAAGCAAGACTTTCTCAAAAGGGCTGGTAATGTGGCTCTGGTAGAACACCCCAGGATTCAATCCCACTACCAAAATAAATATTGTCATGGTTTCTCTAGTCCCTTTTGTTTGGGAAGAGGAAAACAAGACTTAATACAATACTGTCATTAGACTAATAATACTGTCATTTTATATATAGTATTATATAATAATACTGTCATTCAATAATACTTAATAATACTATCGTTTATATAACAGTGCCTAGAATTCAGCCATCAAATTAGCAATTGACCTGACCTATAGTTGTAGAACAATGTATCTACTAGGATGTTCAGTGTTTTGCCTTAGAAGACATCCTTAGTCTACATAGGTTGTCATTTGAGGGCTTGACTGGAGACATGAATGACTACTTTCATACTAAAAGATAATAGCAAATCAGGTTCCTAGGCTCAGAATATTGGCCTACCTCCCTGATAGATCCCAGTATAATATGGTCCATCATGTAATCCTTCAGTTTAAATCCTTGTAACTTAATGTCAGTATTTTTGTCCCCACACTGAGGGTAATTTTGTCCCCTAGGGGACATCTGGCAATGTTCAGGATCATTTTGGGGGGTACACTAAAGGAGAAAGTGCTGCTGGCTTCTAATGGGTAGAGGACAAAGGTACCAAACATTCTTAATAGATGAGCCCCTCACAACGAAGAACTGTCCCTGAAATGTCAATAATGCGGAGATTAAGAAACTTAAAATTGAAAGCATATCTCTGGAAATATTTGATACTCAGTTACGCTTCACTACTTGTGAGTGTCCTGGAGTTGTGATTTTATTAGTCGAAATCCTGAGATGTCTTGGGTGTGAGCATAAGCAGCAAAGTGTGAATAAAATAGCAACTGATCATAGTGCTCAAGCCTTGGAATGACCTATTCCCAGAGAATACACCAAAGAATTGTGCTGGATAAACATGAACAAGGTCAAAGACTTGGAGAAAATGTCAGGTGAATATGTTCAAGTTGGAAACAAACAATACATTGACCCTGTAAGCAAACAGGAAGAACAAGGAACTTTCTTGAGTGAACAAATTTCAGAGGAGGAAAGTCATGGGACTTATGAACTATTCAGTCTGGAACTAACACAGCACAGGAATTCATAGAAATCTACCCAATTTACTCATTTCATACCTCTAGGTTTGGCTGATAGGAAAGAAATTTTATTTATGTGTATGTGTATAAATTTATATATACCTATATTCTGTTAGCAAAAATAAGATTTTTAATGAAAATGATTATTTTCTATAACAATGTAGTAAAAAAACTTGTGGCAATTTTATCACATTTTGAAAAATCTTTTTATATCTAGCTTACCACAAGAAAAATGGATTCCCATATTCGCATCTACTTTCAAGCTGTTGTAATATGTTGTTTCAGTTAAAGTACATAAAGAAAGTCTGGCCTCCCACAGATGTGTGGCTGGAAAAAAGAATGCCTTAGGACTTTTTAAAAAAGTTTTTGGGGAGTTCACTTTGAGACCTACTAGATTAAGTTTTGTGTATTTAGGTAATGCTTCATTTATTAATGTTAAATTTATTTCTCTACTGAAAAAAATTATTGTGTGTGTGTGTGTGTGTGTGTGTTTATTTATATATTTATTTTACAGCCTTACAGTGGCTCATCAACTTAGCAAGATCCTGTCTCAAAAAATCAAAAAAGGATGGGATGTAGTTCAGGGGTGGTAGAACACCCTTGGGTTCAACCCCCCGGAAAAAAAGTTGCACACACATGTATATACTCAAAAAAAATTGAGAGTATTTCATATATCTTCAAGATCATACTGTTGTGTATGACTGTTATACCTCTTACTCTTGCACCGTCTATTTTGTCTAACTACTACAGCAGGAATAAATCTAAGAGAGACAAAAGCAAGTTTTTTTTAAAGGGGGGCTATAAAGATAAAACTGGAAACCAAAGTGAAAAATTTTTAGCCATTTTCATTGACTTGGACCTTCAGCAATTGATTTAGAACTTATACCTGTAATCTGGGTGAGAAGAAAGAAGCTCCTTCTCCAAGAGTGTGGCCCAATAGAAGAGAACTGAGCTCTTAAAACAATGTGTCATTGTTTATCAAGGAAGCTGAAGGGCTGTGGCCTCCTCACAGGCACCATGGAAGATGGGACCCCGCCTCAGGCCTAACTTGGGTTGACTTACTCTGTATATGTGTAGTTCCTGACTTTCCATTTTTCCCCCAATTCAGGCCAACTAAATCTACGAATGTACATCATCTTTGGTTTCTATAAATTGTAACAGATTCTGTGGAGCCAGTGGGGAAAAGCAATCTAATCTCCCCATTTTGATCAAACGGCTAAAGTTCACTATTCAGTTTTTCAACTTCTTACATTTTATGTGGTGGCAGCTGAGTCCAGCCAACCAGAATCCAGGCAGGGTTCCTGGGCTAGACTGATGGTAATAATTCTGATAGCAGTCTAGGAAATCAGGATCAGGTCCTTGTTCCCCGGTGTGGAAGATTAAACACCCAATGAGTGCCAAGGCAAGCATAGAAAACAAGATTTTTAAGAGACAGAACAGATAGACTTCTCCGGAGGTGAGAAGGGGACCCAGAGCTTGTGTCCAAGGGAGTGGTTGTGTCTTGCCATTTTAAACCCCAACTTTTCTTTCTTTCCTTGTAGGAGCCCAAAAGCAGGAAAATAGCTGCCCAGGGAATCTCATTAGCAACTCCTTGTGTTGGAAGGAGCAATTGGAGTGACTCCCTAGAGGAGGTAGTAACCCATTGAGAATGGGGAAGCGAAGTGCTTTGTAGGTGTTAGCGTCCTATTTCCTGTTCTTTGATAATTAGCTCTCATCTTTCTGACTGATCATTTACTATCTATGCTGACTACATGTCCTTTGCCCCTGTCTCAATTCCAACCATTGCAATTCAAATTAAAGAGCTAAAAACCCTGAAGTTTTGGTGCTATTTTTGTTACAGGGCTGGGGCCTTCCAGGAAACTGAAGTAGCACGAAGACCCCCCACACACACACACTTCAAACCCTAATTTTGCAATCAAGTCAGATTTCACACACGCACAAGGTTATTGAAGAGAGAGAAAAAGGGAACAGGGAATGGGACACTCTCACGGGAGACGGTGGGTCCTCTCAGAGAGGAGAGGGACAGTGTGCATCTACTGCACCCTAGTTTTATTGGGGATCACAGAGAAGTTTCCAGAGATTCCAGCCTACATTCTCTTCTTGACTTTTGACTGACAGCAGGATGACCACAGACTTTCAACTCTCCACTCTAGGTCAATTTGGGCCACGCTGATCAGTTTTAATTGGATTCTTAACCACAAATTCTTACAGATTATTATGGTTAGAAGGAATTCTCCTTCTTTCCCTGAGTCCCAGAATCTGGTCTGTGAAAAGGATCACAAAGTTCTCCCCTTTCAGGGTAACCTGGATTCCTCTTATTGGGCCTGCATTTAACAGGTAATTTGCTGAGGAATGTGACATATCCTGTCATATCCTTAAACCAGGCAGGGCTACAGGTAAATTGCTTCTTGGAAAAGAAAGCATGTGGGGGTCAGCACAGCAAGCCCATTTTGTAGAATTATTCCCTTAACCTCATGTATCAATCACTCGCATTTGTCTGTCCCCTATGGCTTTGATTAAAGATTTTCAACTGTATTATTTTCCTGTGACTACTATAACAGATTACTGCTAATCTGTTATAGTATAACGGATTACTGCTAATCTATTAGTTATAGTAGTCACAGGAAACTAATAGAAATTTTTTCTTTCATGGTTCTCTAGGCCAGAACTCTGCAATCTGCTTCACAGTGAGGTAGGATAGGAGAAATAAGATATAGATAGAAAGAAAACATAAAGAAAGGACAAGGGAATATTTTTAATTCAGAAGTTCTCAATACTTTTCCAGGCCTGTCACTTCCGAAACTGGTATCTTTGGCAAGACTGTTATTCCCCAATTCCTGGGAAATCAGTAAATCTGCCTGAACGCTGTTAACTCCCCAATAAACAGATTAAGCAAAGACATATAAAATATCCTGAAGAAATTATAAGTAGGAAACTTTCCAGCATTGTCTATTGATCCTTATAGATCACATAACTGTAAGGATCCCGAGAATGTCCAGACCACCAGAAACCTTGAGATCACTGGGTTGATATCACCCTACATACAGTTCCATACCCACCCTTTACCAATTTTCCTTTGAAAGAAGAGCCAGGAAACCCAAAATGGTGTTGCTCACTATCCAGATGGCCACATTCTCCTTGAATGTGTATCTACTTGCTAACTAAACCTGTCTATGCCTCCAAGTGGAACATGCCGAAATTCTTTTCCATCAAGTATGCCAAGAACCCTCCTCATCCTGAGTTCCTTCTGTCTGTGAACTCTTCGGACCCTCTTTGGAGACATTTACTTCTCCCATAACAACAGAGTGGTGGTTGCCAGCAATCCTTGGTCTATGGCCACATCACTCCAATCTCTTGTCTCCTGGTTCTATTGACTCTTCCTCTTTTCCTTGTACCAAATTTTCCTGTGATTGTGTTAATGTCTAGGGGGTCTTGGGTTTGTTGTCTCCATTCGGCAAAGAATTAAAAAACAGGACACAAAGGTAGCAAGCAAGCAGCAGGTTTTTTTGCAAAAGAGACAGAGACAGACTTCTCCAAAGAGAAGGGGTCCTAGAGCCAGGAGTCCAGAGAGGAAGTTTTGGCTTGTTTTTATGATCCCTGGGATTTCCTTTTTTCTTTATCCCTTCCCCTGTCTACATTGTCCTCACTATTCTTCTTTGGTGCCTCCCACCCTGTACTCATGTGTCAATTTTAGTTTTTCTGTTGGATCCCCCACTTACAAGCATGAGTGTGGAAGTGTCTGTCTGACTGGGTCCCTGGCTTAAGTCCATGAGCACTTTTGTCATCTGGAAAGTTGACCTCATTGGAAGACCCTCTCCATGTTCCTTTGGTATGGCCCTGCCCCTGACTTCCTCCCTTACAATCTTGCCCTGATTGCTTACACTCTTCCACATCTCCCTCAGTAGCAATTAGGGTTCACTTAGAAAATATAGGACAATGTCTCCATCTCAAGATCTTTAACTTAATCACATCCTTCTTTCCCAGAAAAAGTAAAATTCATAGGCTTTAGGGGTTGGTATATCTTTGGCAGCCATTAGGTAGTCTATTACTGTATACTAAATAGAATTGAACAAAATGCAATTAAAATTTCATAAATAGGTTCACACACAAAAAAGTTGATTCTACCACTTATAGGAAACTTAAGATAAAATTTGTGAAGCAATTCTAAAAGCTGGAGGAAGTGTATATACCAACAACATAAATTATTTTGTTTTCTACATAAGTTTCATCAGTCTCATCACAAAACTTTTTGACTCAATTTCTATAAAATTGTATCTAAAACTATTTGTACATTATGACAAGGGCAATATCTGTTTTAATGGGAGCATCACAGTCTGTTTGAACTGTTTGTATCGCAACTAGTTCAAAGTATACTTTTACTTCACAGGCTCCTAAAATTATTAAAAATGTTGCTTTTATGCCAACCTCATACTCCACAAAATAAATATTCATATTATTGTCAGATCAAATTAATTATCTTTAACGTTGAAGTTTTTAATAGAATTTGCAGTAACATTCACAGTACCATTTCACCTTCAGCACCTCAACAAAAAAAAAATAATTGATTTTTCTATTTGAAACCTCTAATGGCTGATATAAAGATAACATCGTTTAACTCTTCTGTTAATTAACCCAACATCATGAATTAAACTATAAAAAATAGCACTTATTTAGAGGCTGAAAGCTGAAATAAGAAAGCAGTCTTACCTTGTTTGATCTCAGCTGGAATTGTGTGCATTGAATGTAGACATGCCAGCACGTCTCTGGCATGTCTACAAATGACCACAAAAGAGTCACAAGCATTGATTACAAATAAGTTTTTGCCAGTATGGAATCTGAAAATAATGAGGACTGGCTTTATTACCAAGCTTTTTCCCAAAAAACAAGCATGTATTTTCCCTTCCTTGCCATTCCTTCCTTCTCTCCAGCCCTCCCCTCCCTTTCTTCTGTTTGAAGATGCTGAAATCTGAACTTATTATTGATAAATAAATAGATTTAAAGTGAAAATATACCACAGGGACAAGAGAAGGGTGTTTGATAGAGTATGTTGCAGAAGAAACAAGAATGATTTTCTCATGGATAACATAGATTCAACTGGGCAAAAAATAGGGCTCAGTTTTTATTTTAGACTGGAGGTGTTAAAGTAAGAAGCAATTAAATGTCCTAAGGAGAGATGTTTTTTTCTTTCTGGTGTTATTTCAGAAGCCCTGGCACATGGATGGAGGGTACTCAACAAATATTTTAGTAATGAAGGTTGGAGAAATAGCTGGGATTAATCCTCCACCTTTTTATTTTAATTGCAGATGGACACAATATCTTTATTTTTATATATTTATGTTTTTATGTGGTGCTAAGGATCGAACCCAGGGCCTCACAAGTGCAAGGTGAGAGCTCTACCACTGAGCTGCAATCCCAGCCCCCTATCTCCTCCACCTTAAAAAAAAATTAAATAAACAATGAGCTTCCTGATACTGTCTTGTCACATACATTGTTTGTGTGCGTGTGTGTGCGTGTGCGGGTGTATGTGCGTGTGTGTGTGTATGTGTGTGCACGCACGTATGCACACATATGCAAATGATGAACCCAGGGCCTCATGCATCCTAGGCAAGTGTTCTACCCTTGAGCTACACCCCAACCCACTGGTTACTTTTAAAGAGTATTTTACTGGAAACAACTCAACAGAAAGGTATATATTTAGCCCTAGGATATGAAGAACCTTGGTCTCCATGGTCATCCCCCAAACTTTCTTTAAAAACAAGAATAATAGGAAAATGTTGCTATTTAGGCCAGGTGTGCTCACTAGTGGAATATTAATAGTTTTTCCAGTTAGAGACTAGCTCACAGACTTTAATTCAGGGTTGAAAACTGTATCAAAGACCGAATTACCAAGAAACCATCACCCAGAATTATTGTGAGTCAAGCCATATTGATTTTTCACATCAACCTGGTCTTTTATATGAGGAAGATGGATAAAAAAAAAACTTGCATAAATGAAACCTGTTCTTTTGATTATCAAACCAACTAGAAAAGATGATGAAAATAGTCACCTTCCCACAACACTAGATGAAGATGTGTTAATTTTAATTAAGACTATTCCAAATACATTTCATAGTTCTTACACAGTGAGACATGTTCTAAAAGTGATTAACTCAGTTTTTCAAATTACTGATGCATTAATCAAGAAAATCAGTGGAACTTACAATGTTTTAAAAATTTTGGATTATGTAACTATGTATGGTTAAATTTAGTATATGAATAGACACACAAAACAAAAATATAGGTTTAGATTCACAACATACAGTGATTTGGGGGGATGGGGAAGAGAAATTAAACTGAGAACAATTCTCATACCAAAATAATCTTTTTTTAATATTTATTTTTTAGTTACAGGTGGACACCATATCTTTATTTGATTTTTATGTGGTGCTGAGGATCGAACCCAGTGCCTCACGCATGGTAGGTGAGCCCCAGCCCCAGCCCCCAAAATAATCTTAAATCTTAAATTCTACTAGGATGAGGTAATCACAACTTAATTCTTCTGATTTTATTATTTAGATTCAATCTATTTAGCATATCTCATGATATCCATTTGTATTAAAGTTCAAGAATACTGCTCCAAAAATTGAATCATGGCATACCTTGCCAAAATGTAATTTTTGAGTTATGATGTTTATCTTATATATTAAATGACAAATGTATTTGGAAAAAAAAACCATCAGTAGCAGTTATTTTTCACCCTAGTTTTTTGGCACATTAGAATCTCTGTTGGAACTTCTAAAACATCAATGCTCATTTCCACCCCTCATGAATTAAATCAGAATCTCTGAAGGAGGGGACTAAGCATTGGCATTTTTATTAAAAGCTCACCAGGTGATTTTTATGTGCAGCCAGGGTTGAGAATCACCAACCTACACAACACAATGGTAATTTTTCAATACATAAATTAGCAAAGTGAGAATAGTCAATATAAATAATCATTGTTCATGTGTCTAATGAATGTACATTGTAAAATTCTAATTATACAGCCAATTAGATCATGGAGAATTTTACCTTAAGTTTTCTTATTTTTTTGAAGTCTTGCAGGACTTTAATTATTAAGGAAGAAAAAAGTTATGGCAATTTTATCCTAATAATCAAACATTTTTAAAAAACTTACCTGTCTGTATAACCTTGTCGCAAGAATGATAAAATCATAGTTTCTTGGAATTTCTTGGCCAAAATAAAAACCTCTCCACCCCAACACACGATTAGCAAGTCTTCTTTACTTCTATTTGGATTTTAATTTAAGTAATGTTTTACTTTATGCTTTCCTAATCGTTAGATGTAATTGCACTGATTATTCCTTACTCTTTTTTTCAATACTCCCGAGTCAGAAATGAGCATGCATTCCCAAAAGTAAACCTAACTAATGTCAAGGAAACAAAATCAAAATGAAGTGACATTGGTTTAGGGCACTTAGCATGCATTTGTGGGCCATTGTCAATCAGATGTCAGACATGTCAGTCCCTAGCTGAAGTTCTGAACTGGGCTGCAAACCTACCACGGGAGTTAATGTTAACTTCTTCTGACCTTCAGAGAATAAGGCCTTACTTAAACCCTTTCTTAGGTTTCCAAATGAGGCCATTTGCCATGCAATATGCCAATCACTGAAAAGGAAGACTTTATTCCTGAGGTGACCTAATGTGAGAAGGCAGGAGCCCCAAGTCTCAAATCCACCTCCCCAGGGTAGAATTTAGGGATATTTGTGGAATAAAGAAACAGGCAGGGCTGAAGAGTAGGGCAAGGTGATTGGAATTGAGGAATGGTGAAGCCACTGGTGGTCTGCACATTGGTAATTAAACTTCATAGCTCTTCACTGGTGGTGTGTTCAGAAAACGGCAGTGTCAGTCTGAGGGTGAGGTTTTGGGCCCTCTGATGTTACAACACTTGTGTAGGTCAGGGAAGGATTGGTGATTTCAACTGATTTGAATAACAACTTAGGCAACTATTACCACTGGGACCAATGAGTCAGAGGTGTTACCTAAACAAAGGTGATGGGATCATGCTGCTTAGTTAGGTGACCTCTCAAATTAGTGATAAAGGCAGATAATCAAAGGCAAGTGACATTAGAAGGTATAGTTAGATTTTCCTTCCTTTTCACTTTTAGGATAGTTTTTTCCCCCATAGCTATATTGAGGTAAAATTGAAGTACAGTAAACTGCACATATTTGAAGTATGCAATTTGATCAGTTTTGACATGTATGTAACCAATGCAATCAATATGAAAAGCATTTCCGTTACTTTTTTAAAAATTTGAAATCATGCAGAAATGTTTCCTGCATGATTTATTACATTAGAAATCAATCACCTTAAGATATATAGAACCCCACCCCCATATGACAACTATTTCAAAATTAAATGGCACACTTATAAATGCCTCAGAGGCCAAGGAAGAAAGCACAAGAAAAGTAAATAAAAAGTGCTTTCAACTTAGTGATAAAAATCTTAAAATATTAGTACCTCTGGGATGAACCAGTACTCAGATGAACATTTATCACTTAAAGTACTTGTATGAGAAATAAGTTAGAATAACAAATTATTTTAAAATTGCATAGTAGGAAGGGAAAAATAAGAGTAGGAGCAGAAATATATGAAATAGAGAATAAATAACACTGCTAAAATTTGATAATAAATAAACAATCAGACAATAAAAAAAGCAAGAACACAAAAAATAATATCAATGGAAAGGGAACCATCAAAATAACTCCTTCAGATGCCAAAAATATATTAAGGTAATATCACAATTGTATGTCAACGTATGTGATGACTTATTAACATGGTCTATGTTAGAGAAGGATCCAGATGCTATTGAGAAGAAAACATATTCAGTCACTGATGGATGAAATATTCTGTATATGTCTGTTAAGTCTAAATTATCAATTGTATTTTTTAATTCTATAGATTCTTTATTTAGCTTTTGTTTGAAGAATCTATCCAGTGGTGACAGAGGCATATTAAAATTACCCAGTATTATTGTGTTGTGGTCCATTTGATTCTTGAAATTAAGAAGGGTTTGTTTGATCTACATAGTCGCTCCATTGTTTAGGGGCATAAATATATACCATTGTTATGTCTTGATGTATAATTCCCTTAAGCAGTATGAGATGGTCTTCCTTGTCCCTTCTGATTAACTTTGGTTTAAAGTCCACTTTCTCTGATATGAGGATTAAAAACCCCTGCTTGTTTATATGATCCACGTGAGTGACCGCTTTTTCCTTTCCTTTCACCTTTAGTCCGTGGATGTCTTTGTCTATGAGGTGAACCTCTTGGAGACACCATATTGCTTGTTTTTAATATAATCTGTCAGTTTGTGTATTTTGATTGATAAGTTTAGGCCATTAATGTTCAGGTTTATTATTGAGATATAATTTGTATTTCCAGTTATTTGTGTTTATTTCTAGTTTTTAATTTGAGCTTAATTTCTCCTTTGAAACTAAATATACTAAGTATAGTTCCTTTAGTGTAGTTTCTCCCTTTGCTGGTTTTCACTTTTTTTTTCCCCATGGAATATTTTGTTGAGAATGTTCTATAGTGCAGGCTTCCTAGTTGCAAATTCTTTTAACTTTTGTTTATCATGGAAAGTTTTTCTTTTATCTGTAAATCTGAAGCTTAATTTTGCTGGATATAGGATTCTTGGTTGGCACTCATCACCCATTTTCTTTCAGAGCTTGTTATATGCTATTTCAGAACCTCCTAAGCCTTCAGGGTCTGGGCTGAGAAATCAACTGAGATCTGAATTAGTCTTCCCCAATATGTAAACTGATATTTTTCTCTTGCAGCCTTTAAAATTCTATCCTTATTCTGTATGTTAGGCATTTTCTTTATAATTTGCCTTGGTGTGGGTCTGTTGTGATTTTGTACATTTGGGGTCTGAAAGCCTCTTGTATTTGATTTTCTATTTCATTTTTTAGGTTTGGGAATTTTTCTGATATTATTTCATTGAAAAGATTATACATTCCTTTGGTTTGTACCTCTAAGTATTATCTATCTCAGTAAATCTTAAATTTGGTCTTTTCATGTTATCCCATTCTTGGAAGTTCTGTTCATGGTTTCTTAACCTCTTCTCTCTATGGTCAACTTTATTTTCAAGATTCTCTCAGGCATGAGGTTCTGTTTTCCAAGTGATCTAGTCTGTTGGTGATATTTTATATTGAATTTTTAATTTGGTTTATTGTTTCCATCATTTCAAGGATTTTTGATTTTTTTCAGAATTTCTGCCTCTTTATTGATCTTTCACTTACGTCCTGTATTTTCTGACTTTATTTCTTATACCATCCTTTATTTTGCAGATCAGTTTAACTATATACATTCTAAACTCCTTTTCTGACATTTTTTTCCCCATGTGATGTCAATGAATTCTGTTATGGGAGTATCTTTGTTTTCTTGGGGCAATTTGTTCCCTTGATTTTTCATGTTGTTTGTGTATCTACCCACCTAACAGTATGGATTTGAGGCAGTAGCGTTTCTACCCTGTGGACTTATAGTGTCCCTGAAGGTTTTCAGTACCTCCGTGTTTAGAGGGAAACAAATAATAACAACCAATGCAAACAATACACAGCATAAACCAAGTAGTTCCTACTATAATATCTACAATGTTAATTATCACAATAAATAGAAATCGTATGATCAGTTATTGCCTACAATAAAAATAACAAGTGTGCAGAAGGGTTTATAATTTAAAATTTTGGATGGGGAGAGAACAGAATCTTATAGGATGTGATGATTATGAGGGAGGAGGAGAGAAGACAGAAGTAAAAGATTAAAGGAAGAGTGAAAGAGAAAAAACTCCTGGCAGTTAGCAGAAAAAAAGAGAATCAAGGGAAACAGATAGGAGGAAAAAAATACACACACACACATATGTATATATATAAAATAAAAATTAAAAATAATAAAAAGAGAATACTAAAATATACTAATCAAATATTCTAGTTCACAAAAAACTAATACATGAAAAATAACTGGCTTCAAAAATGCTAGAAATGAGAAAAAATATGAATATGTATAAATGTACATGTACTGTTAAGGTCACAATCAAACAGAGGACAAATAAAAGATCTTGATGAAAAGTTATAGAATTTTTTTTTTCTGTTGGCATTCAAAAGAATCTCAGTTTCCCTTCTCAGTAAAATTAGGTGGGGTTGTCTGGAGCGTGATGCTCCACCCTCTGGATTGCTGGAGTGAGAGAGGTAGTCCTGTGAGCGGAATTCCTGGAGGCAGGGTTTGGGTTTAGATGGGTTTCAAGCTCTTTGCTGAATGCCAATTGGTCTGGAGATTTTAAATCAGAGCACCTCCAGAACCCAGTACTTGCTGGTTTACACTGGAAGACTGTACCCAAGGGTCCTCCCCTGAGTTCACTCCTACTGGGGGAGCCAATTCTTAGTCCCCTACATCACCTGTGGACCTCATGTTTCCTGGTCTTGGGTTCAGCCTCCAAACACTCTCCCCGACCTCTGCAACTTCAGAGTTCTCAGTCAGATGCCACTCTCCCAGCCAGTCCTGCAAGCAGGAGGGGAAGGGGTAGAGCTTGGTGGGTTTCTGTACCCAGTAGTCCCCTGTGTACACCTCTCTCCACGTTTGATTTTCTCCTGATCACTTAAGCACACTCTATATCATGCACTGTGTGTTCACTGGGCCTGTATTTCAGGCCAACCTCCTTTGCCAGGAATCGGCCCCATCAGCTGCCAGCCCCTACACACCAGCTGCAGAATAGTTCCTTCCTTTGTTCTCCACATGCTGCCTGGTGAGATGGCAGCTTCTTTTGCCACACATGTATATTGTGCAGTGCTCTTTCATGTTTGCCAGGCATGGCCTCCATCTCTATACACTCAGTACCCAGACGCACCTCAGGCCTTCCAAAAATGTGAGTTCCTTTAATTCCCTTATCCCTCCACTATGCTCATGAAAGGACTACTCTGGCTGGTGCTTTCAGCGCAGCCACAGCAGTGGCTGTGGAGCTGGGGACTTTTTCCTTATTTTATTATATCCAATCTCCCGAGTCTCTGATCTGCTTTGAATATCCAGTTTTAAATTCCAGTGAAGTCCTCCCAGTTATTTTATTATTATTATTATTATTATTATTATTATTATTATTATTATTCACCCACCTTTCTCAGAAGCTGCCTGTCTGCTTTCTTGGTTTCACTCCATGGAACATCCATGGAAGTGACCGCCTCTATTCCGCCATCTTCAAAACCTCTTTTGGATGATTAAACTTTTGCCAGACTAACTAATCATCCTTCCTAACAAGGGATGCAATTACCAACTGTCTTTCAGATTAAAGCTATAAATATAGCTCCACTTTGCAAAACCTTGAAGCACATTTTCAAGAACGCTTGGACCTGTGTTTTTTTCCCAGATTGTAATCTTAATTAGCTCCCCAAAACATGTAATTTTCTTTGTGCTCTACTAGATTGATTTTATTCTTGAATTACAATCTAGAAAACACCAAAGGTAGAACACAGTGAAGATGCCATATGCAATTTTCTCATTCTTTATACTTCTTGGCAATTGACACTTTTAAAAAAATTCATTCTTTTTAGTTGGCAATTTACTTCTTGCCTGTTACTTTTAGATAGTAATAAACAGTATACACAGTCAAACCTGAATGGAAAATTAGGTGTTTGTGTCTAGGTTGCTATGGTTAAATTATGGAATTTTCTGTTTCTTATTTTTTTTACTTCAAAAATTGAGTCAAAGACTTCCTGTTACCTCACTTCAATTCATTTTTCCCAGCTGTGAGACTAGCATTCTAATGTTTGCCTCACTGACCATCCACTATTTTTATTTTGCTCTTTTTTATTAAGCTTATTTTTATTTTGCTCTATTTTATTAAGCTTTTATTTAGATCTATTTTAGATTTATAGCAAGGTTGAGAAAAAACTATGACAAGTTCTTTATATCTCTCACCCATCTTCCCCTAATGTTAACAACTTACATAACCACAGTACAATCATAAGAAAAGGAAATTCACCTCTGTATGATAATTTTACTAAACTATAAACTTTTTCTCAAATTTCACAAATTTTTTTCTCTGTTATTCTTTCTCTGTTCCAGGATCCTACCTAGCACCCTGCATTAAGTTCATCTGTAAATTTTCCTTTGTTTCTTCCTGTAATAGTTTCTAAGCTCCTTGTTATTTTTTTAATCATGTGACATTTATACAGGATATACATCAGTTATTTTATGGAATGGTTTCAGTTGAATTTTGGTTTTCTCACATTGAAGTGAAGTTTCACATTTTGGGAAGGATACCACAGATATGATGTTCTGGTATCCTCTGTGTATCATAGTTAGGGGTTTGTGATTTTTATGTCTTATTACAGATGATATTAACCTTCATCATTCGGTTAAGAGGGTGTCTGCCATGTTTCTATACTGTAAATTTACTATTTCTCCCTTTGTAGTTATTGAGTATCTTGGTAGATTTATTGAAAACACACAAATGTTTTCCTCCAACTTTCACCTATTAATATTTGATCCATGATGAATCTTATCTGCAGCTGTCACTGTGATAGTTATCTAAGACTGATTCTTTATTGGTATTTCCTTTCCTTCTATATTTGTTAATTGGCATCTTTTCTCCCCACTTATTTGCTTATTTCATTATTTGTTTATAACAGAATGAAACAATGAATAATTTATTTTAATCTGTGTGTCCAATACTATCCTTACTTTATGACTCGGTTTGCTTTGGTTGTAGACATTCAGGTAGGACTTAGTGTGCTTTTGAGAAACCTCAAAAATCTTATGAGTGTTCCCTTATTTTCCTGGCACCACAAGATGTTCTTCACTTTATATGCTTTTGCTCTCCAAACACTTTTGTAATATAATATGACTGATCCTGTGAGGGTATGATATTATCATTAAAGTGGTAAGTTGATGAGTTAAGGGAACTGGTAGTTATCTATGAATTCGTTCACTTCTGTCACAAGTTATACAACTCTAAAATAATAATCACCTATACCTCAGTGATAATACTGTCATATAACACTAGGGCATAGCTGGATATTGACCAATAAATGAACAATGGTAGGATGTTTTTGCTTGGGGAATTAGATTCACATTGTGTCTAGTGAACCTGGGAATATTTTAAGTCATTGTAGGAGCTTTGAGTGATATGGAGGGCAGATCAAGCAAAAAGTGGCAATAACACACACAGGCTTTACCGAATGCCACTTGGGAAGGTTTGCATGAGATGGAAGTCCCTCCTAGGGACCAAGGGGCAGGGGTCACCCCTCAGAAAGGGAAGAGGGCAATGGAACTCCCAGGGGTGATAGGAGACGGAGAAGGACATACATGTCCGGCTGATGTCAGTTGGCAGCACAGCAGGGAATCTCTGCTTCAGAGAACTCCAAAGGGCAGCAGCAGCTTCGGGGCTTTACAGCCTGAGATTATTTTATCTATTGCTAGCAGATGTTGGGTGCATTTTTACAGGCTACACAAAATAGCAGGCTTTAAATGGCTAAAAATCTTCTTATTTCGGACTATCTGCTTATTTAGATTGATTTAACAACTGGATGTGTAAAGATTTGAGTTTGGAGCTGGTGGGCTTTAGTTGGCTCATTTATGTCACACTTTTTGTGCTATGTCAACTCTCAATTTCCTGAACATAAGGAATTATGATTGAGGGTGGATTGGAAGGCTGAATAGCCTGTCAACAAACTGACATAAGAGGAGGGTGAGTAGTGAAGGAGAGACTGTGCCTACAGAAAAAACAGACAGGAAAAGACTGAAATCAACCCCCAGTAACACACTGACATTTTGGGGGGAAAATTAATGAGGCAAAGGGCATAGAGGATGCTAGCTGGATGAGTCTAGTCAGTAGTAACACGATAACAGCAATATGTTATTGAGTGTTATTATTAGCCTGGAACTACTGAAATAATATCTTAAAACCTGCATTGCACTTTATTTTCCTACCATCTATACACCTAGTTAGATACCCTGCAATCCTGATACTCCATTCCCTACGTATCCAAGGGGGCCTCAGGGAGACTCTGAGATAACACCTGTGGTGGAGTGGGCAATGCTGTGCTTAGACTCCAAAGTTACCACCAGATTCTAGCAATGCTACTTGCCTGTCCTCTGACAATAGGTAGAGGACTTAACTTTCATAAAGCTAATTGCTTCTGAAAAACTGGAATAGAATGCGCACATGTGGTGGTTGTTTGTTCTGAAATAAGCCCCAGAATAAATTCTATGGAGGATGACCTTCCAAAGATTGTCTATTGTTCATAGGGTGAAAGAGCATATAGTCCCCTACCCTACCTGATGTGATTCAAAGGGTAGGAAGACAAACGCTCTAAATGATGACCTAAAGCCATTATAATGCTCTATGAAAATAGTTACACTATACAAACTGTCTACTTCTGACACCTAACATTTTACACAATGCCTAAGATATAGGAGGTATTGTAGATAAACATTATTTGAAGGGCAAGGGGTGTATATCAGTGGCAGCTTATTTACCTCGTATTTGTGAGGCCCAGTTCCATCCCCAGTACAAAAAAAGAAAAACAAACAAACAGAAACTCACATCATTTGAACCACTTTTTGAGAAAACCACTATTTAAGGCATTTATGTAAGATGAGTAAGAACTCTGCTACAGTGCCTATAGTTAACGATAAAGTACTATAGAGTTAAAAATCTATTAAAGGGGAAGATTTTATGTTAAGCATTTGTATTAGTCAAATTTTCAACAATATAATAAAATAACTGAGATAGCTAACTTACAAAATGAAAGTGTTTATTTTGGCTCACAGTTTTGGAGGTTTTAGTCTGTGATCACTTGATCCTGTTATTTTGGTTCTAAGGCAGCGCATCCTGGCAGGACTGTGTGGTAGAGGAAATCTGTTTGCCTCATGGCCAGGGAAAAAAGCAAAAGAGGACTGACTGGGCCAGGATCATGCACTCCCCTTCAAGAGCCAATGACCTAAAGACTTCCCACTATGCCCCGCCTCTTAAAGGTTCTACTACCTCCCAATAGTCCATTCTGGGGACAAAGCCTTTAACACGTGGGCCTTTGAGTATATTCAAAGTTCAAACTATAGTGGAAGTCTCAGCACAACAGGAGAATAATAAAAAGTTCCCTGATAAATGTAAATATCTATTATGTCACTAATGTCTTGACTTATAGTAACCAATCAAATTAGCTTCAGGCACTTAGCAGTACCCTAGGGGAACTGGACATGGTGGTCTAGGTTGGGGGATGTTGTGGAGAAAGGAAAGCATGGTATGGAGGTAGGACAGGTGGCAGCTGAGCAGACAGCAGGGAGTCAGATGAGGTTAAATGCTTTGGCAGAATACTCAAAACTAGGAGAGGGCTCATGAAATGAATGCCTAATACAAATATGGACAACTACCCAGGAATAAGTTTGATGTCTACACAACTTCTGAGTATGCAGGATTATCTCATTGGAGATAAAATTATGAAATTAGTTTTATCTTGGACATGGTTAGTATTTCCTAGAGGAACAGAATAAAGGACTAGACACACATTTTTCACAGGTCACATAACCCAGTTATCTCCAAGGGCTGACCCCCAGAGGGTTCCTATGCACAAAGAGAAGCACGGAAAAATGGAGACAGAGGAGAAGGAGAGGGGGACAGAAGCGACAGAAATATGGATCAAATAAAGGAGTGGAGAATTAGGGGAACATAAAAGAGAGAGAGAAATGAGATGCCAATAATGCAGAGTGGATGCCATTGGTTACCAGAGCCCCTGCTTTACTCCATGATTTCTTGAAATAGGCCAAAGTCCTCAGATAACTTTTTTCCCCTTTCTTTCTCACTCACAAATCTCAACTACAGTTGCCTTTGAAAGGTACTCATCTGCTTCTCACGTGTTGTTCCTACAGAAAGAAATCTTTAGAGTCTGAATACTATTGTGCTTCGCAGCCACCCCAAAGAACATTTCTGGAGAGTAATTGGACAAATTGAGGGTATGAACCCCAGAAGAAACAATGCATTTTGACAAGAAAGATTGGTTGGCAAATGTTAAGGTTTTTGTGAGTAATCATGATGATTCTTTAAGTAATTATAATCTGTTCTGCATTCTGTCACAATTGTTTTGATTTGTGTCTTTTTGTCAGTGAATAAAGTTATTTAGTTGTCCTTATTTTTAGGAACAGATTCACAGTATTGAAATATTTCTAATACCAGTGATGTTAAATTTCTTGAATACTTTTCCTTTCTCATGTCTGATGAGTCATTGGACTATCATTCTGTCCCCAGAAGATTATGGTGATACCAGTCTTAGTCACAAAATCATCACTGTGGTAGGTGGGGTGGGGTAGGATATGAGAAGTCCACACAATGAGAAGAACCCAGTTTAATCTTTTTTAAAAAATTATGTTTTTAGTTGTAGGTGGACACAATACCTTTATTTATTTTTATGTGGTGCTGAGGATCAAACTCAGTGCCTCACACATGCTAGGCAGGCACTCTATCACTGAGCTACAACCCCAGTCCTTTAATTATTTTTTTTTAACATTTTTTAGTTGTTGATGGACCTTTATTTTATTTATTTGTATGTGGTGCTGAAAATCGAACCCAGTGCCTCACACATGCTAGGCAAGGGCTCATCCACTAAGCTACAACCCCAGTCCCCCAGTTTAATCTTAAATTGAAATTATTACTCAGATTTTTAAAGCAAATTTATTTTAAAGTGGGTTTCCACTTTTCCGATACGTACCTGACCTGTTATTGGGCTACCCTCAGGCAAATAAAGCATTGTGGCTGCAGGGAGATATAGAATGGACAGTACACCTTCATAATTCAATTTTCACAAGAATGATAAATTAGATTAAGAGTAGTATTCTCCAGGGCTGGATTGTAGCTCAGTGGTAGAGCAATTGCCTTGCCTATCATCAGCACCACATAAAAATAAATATATAAAGATATTGTGTCCATCTACAAATAAAAATATTTAAAATAGAAAATACATTATTCTTCAGAAAGACTAAGTGCAGTCATTGAACATAAGCCCAGCTGTGCAGAGGCATAACTAAAGGCTATCTAGTCCAGACTCTGGTTAGAGCATAAAACTCAGAGTAATAATGCTCTTTTGAATTTTCACATGGAGGGGAAAGACACTGAATATTGGCTGACTAGTAAAGCATGGACATTATTAAAGCATTGCATACTGTTTAAAAATCTAAACAAAAGAGCTATTTGCAAACATGATAAATAGATGGAATAGTTCTTTTGTAAGAATTAAACTAGGCAGCTTTCCTAGTTATGTTACAACACATCAAAATATAACACAATATTGTGACTTTCATTTTTGCAATGTGACAGTGAATCACAAGTGGAACAAGAAGTAGGATTAACTTTGTTTTTCACTACACCTCAGAACCAGGGTGGTTGTGAATTTGATAATGTATAAGGCAGAAGACCTGAATGGTGAATGCTACAAATTTGTCTGCTCTAAGAAACTGGTGAGGCATATCTATGCAAACATTTATTCATATAACAAACATTTATTCAAAAAAATAAGTGTTTAAACTTTACCATATCATTGGCTTTTCATTAAGCCTAAGGTTTAAAGATAAACAAGTCAGTCTTTTTTTAAAATACTGATACTAAGTAGTATTAGCATTAACACTTTTTATTTACTTTTAAATTTTATTTATTTGCAATACCTTGGGATTGAACCCAGGGCTTCATGCATGCTAGGCAAGTGCTCTACCACTGAACTATAATCCTAGGCTAGCTAAATAAATCAATCTTAGCTTAAAATATACATGATGGCTCAGGGAATCATGGGAGACAAACACAGTGATGGGCAAGTATCCTTAGAAAATATACACTAATAAACATTTCATATTTTCCTTTAGTAATTTCATTTACTCATATGAAAATTATGATTTGGAAAGATCTTCAAATAGGTCATCTTTCAGTGGGATCCTTATTTAAACCTTTCAAAATAATTGGCATTTGTTGAGTTTATTAACTATCGAGTATCAACAGTTTTACTTTTGGGCAGAGTCTGATACTTTATTTTGGATGTGAATTGTTTTCTTATTTGTCTCTGAAGTGTTTGGGCATTTGAAGCCACTGATTTGACTTTGTCACTACACAATGCCATTTACTAGAACACACAAAAAAGTCATTCTTAGAGAAACTTTGATTTATTTTTTACTAGTTAGAAGTGTGATTCTCTTAATATTTTTTTTCAGGTCTATTTTTCATCCTGTTGATTTTCTCTGGAACTTTTCCTTTTGGAACGTCTTATTAAATGGACCTGAACATTGGTTAAGAACAGCATTCAATGATGAACAACTATTAAATATCTACTCTGATAGGAATGGGATCTGCTAATACAAATTACCTGTGGTCCCCATTTTGGAGTCTGATATAATTGTAAAGGGAGATCAATAATCAGAAAAATAATTAAAAATATGGGACAAGGTGTTGTTGACACCATAATGAATATGAAAGATCAATGGCTTTCACAAAGAGAAGGCCAGTTTTAAATGGTGTTCATTGAGGCTTCGTAGAAGTAGTGACACTTAAGATTTCTGAGGTTTGAAATGACCAATTTACAGCCTGTCCAAATGAAGCTGTCCATCTTTAGTGTTTTTGAGTGACAGAAATACAAAGAAGAAAAGACAAAAGAAAAATTCTTTTTTTTTCCTCCAATCTTTTGGAATTTACTGCTTAGTTTATAGTCAGTTTAGTGAACTTCCATCTGCACTTGGGAAAAAAAAAAAAAGTGTTCCGTTATTATCAAGTGTAGTGTTTTGTAAATACTGGTTAGGTCAATTTGGTTGATAGTTTTATCCAGATCTTTTATGTCTTTATTGATAATATCATCTATTTGTCTGTTTATTTTTTGGATGTTTTAATTTCCAGTCCAGACTGTGAATTTGTCTATGTCTCCATTTAGTTTCATGATTTTTTCCTCATGAATTTTAAAAGTATATTATTGTGTGCATTAATGCTATGTCTTCTTGATAAATCTCCCCTGTTATTATCAACATACCATTTATCTCATAAGATTCTTTGTTTTGAAGCCAGCTTTCTAATTATTTGCATGGCATTTTCTTCCATTCTTACATTTTCAAACTTCTTGTGTCTTTTAATGGTGGTAATTGGAGGTGGGTGTTTAGGGATAGGTGGTTGTTGGTGATAATGGTGCTTTTTAAAATTTTAATGTTATTGATGGTATTAAATGATAGTTGGTATTGGTAGAGATGGTAGCAAAGGGTCACTTTTCAGCCCTTTTTGTTTTTTTATTTTGAGACTAATTTGCTGAGGCTGTCCTCATACTTGACATCCCTCTGCCTTGGTCTACTGAGTCGCTGGGATCATAGGTGCATTTCATTGTGCCTGGCTCCATGGTCTAAATTTATTGAAGAATTATCTGAGTTTGTTCCCTGAGGAAGGAGCTTGAGGTTTGCTGCATAGGGAGACAAAGATGGAGACACACTGATCGTTAACTCTGAACCCAGAGGTGTCTAGATTTGCAAAAGTTGAGTCAAAGAGAAAGAAAACAGGTTCCGGAAATGATGCAGGCAACACAGTCAGCAGGAATAATAATCTCTAGAGCTTGAATAAGAATCCCAGTGACCAAACTTGGGTCAGAAGGAGTATGGGGTCAGAGGGGCACAAAAGAAGCAACTGCCCTGGGTTAAAGACCAGGCTCACTACCATTTTTCCAAACTTTAAAAAAGTTAATGTATCTACTTTAATTTTGATTCCTTTATTTTTCTCCCTGTATACTAAACTCATTTAGTTGTCTTTTGTTAATAATTAAAGTAATCTCAAATAATATTACTAATGTAATCATATATTTGACACAATGTTTTAACTCAAAGGTTATTTGAAGTAGCCTGAGAAATTAATCATATGCCCTTAGTTTTATTTAATAATCAAGAAATATGTGTATAGCTAAACCTCATCTCATCTTTTTTCACCTCCATCAACAGGGAGGCTTTGGGAAGGAGAAAGTGGAAGCAGCCTGCCCTCAACTTTGCTCCATAAAAAGAAGAGCTGCATTGCCACTCCTGCATTTGCAGATGATGGGCAGTTCATGTGTCTAGGTGAACATCACACTGGGCTTTGAATTAATCTTATTTTGGGTATATTTTAGTGTTAAGTGGATTAAGAAGCATAGGTTCTGTTATTCAGGAATTGTTTTATTAGGGTCTATTTCATTAGAATTAACTGATACTGTAAGTTACTAAAGAACTTTAGAAGCTGTTAAAATAAGTCTTCATAGAAGCTCTATAAAAACACTATTACTGTTATTTTATATAAATTGTTCATAGATTGAAAAAGACCCTTATCAAGCCATTTGCTTTGGCTGTTTGTAGATATACCATGATGATACACACTATGAAGCTTTCGAAATGTTTATCTGTAGGTGCTTTTTTGAAAGTCTTTCCATTTTTGTGTATAGATTGACTGTTAATGAGCATTTGCTCATTAACTATTTTTACTTGTTTCTGACCACTAATCACAGCAGGTAAATTTGGAAAGAAGAATATAATTTATTTCACTGGTCAGTGACTTGACATTATAAGAAGCTTTTTGGAGTCTGAGAAAATCTGATCATTTTATAGTTAGAGAAAGCTGAAATTTACTTACTTATGAAGAGGTAATTTAATTTATTTCTAATAGAGATTTCTGATTTTTTTTTTCATATTGGGGATTGAATCCAGGGGTGCTTTAACACTGAGCTCCATCCCAGCCATTTTTATTTTTTATTTTGAGACAGGTTCACACTAAATTGCTGAGGATGGTTTTGATTTTATGATTCTTCTTCTACAACCTCCAGAGTTACTGGGATTACAGGTGTGTGCCACAATGCCCAGCTAGAAGAAAATTGCTAATTATGATGAAAATTATTTATACTTTTCCATTTGTGAATTATTTAAACAATTTTATTTGTGAATTATTTTTAATAATTTTTACTATGAAATTTTTGGAAAAAATACATATAAGGAACTCTTAAAATCAACAGTAAGAAAACAACTCAACAAAAATGTGGGCAAATGATCTGAATAGATACCTCATCAAAGAAGATATGCTGATGGAAAACTAGTAGGTGCAAAGATGATACATTATCATCATTAGAACATTGAAAAATGAAACAAGTAAATGCAATACATACCTATGAATTTGAGTGGTGAATTTCTAAAACATTAACAATCCCAAATGATGGTGAGAATGTGAAGCAAAAGGAACTCTCATTTGCTTATGGGAATGCAGAAGCACATGGCCAAAACATACTATTATCATATGATTTAGCAATTTCACTCTTTGGTCTTTAAACAAATGAATTGGAAGCATACCTACACAAAAATTTGCATGTGAATTTTATTGTAGCTTTATGCATAATTTCCAAAAATTAGAAACAACCAAGATGTTCATTAATTGGTGTCTTTCAATAGGATAAACAAAATGTTGTAATTTTGTGTATAGAAATATTATTTAGTGATGAAAAGAAATGCATTAATAAGCCACATAAAAGCATGGGGAAACTTTAAATGCACACCGCTAAATCAAAGAAGCCCATCTTAAAAGGCTACTTACCATATGAATTCAACTATAAGTATCTGCTTATAGTGTGACATTTTGGTCAACAGTTGACCACATAACATTTTAGTCAATAGTTGACCACATAACAGTGGTCCCGGAAATTATATTGCTGGTGGTGTCATAACCATCTTAGTTTGTATAATTACATTATATGATGTTCATAAAATGTATCCCTGTAATTAGTGATGTGTGATCATCTATGACATTCCAGAAAGAGCAAAACTATGGAGACCTAGTGGTTTCCAAGGGTGTGTGTACAGGGGTGGGGGTTGGGGCTGAGGTGAGAAAAGGAATAGGCAGAGCAGAGGCATGTTTAGGACAGTGAGATTACTGTGCATGATACTATAATTGTGGATACAGGATTTGTTAATACCCATACAACACAATGAGTGAAACCTAATGTAAATTATGGGATTTAGTTAACAATAATGTCTCAGTATTGGTTCATTGAGTATAACAATCCTCTATATAAATAATGCTCTAAAACTGCTTTAAAAATGACTAGTTAAAAAGTATTAAAAATATCTAAAAGTGCAAAAAATATAAGTGATCTATATTAATGAATTTTCATGAAGCAAATACCATAGAATCACCAACTATAAACTAAGTTTACTATAAAACAAACAACTAACTGAAGTTGGTGAACAAAGCCGGTAGGCCTGTCATTATTCTTGTTGTTAACTGAGAGTGAGAATGGACTATTCAGTCTGCACAAGCATCTGATTTATTTGGGAACACTGGCGATTTCTATTGACATATTTTATCAACTCTACAATACTTTAAAAAATTTTAGTATCTCTTAAATTGAATGCATCTTACAATCAGTGGCACTTTATGACTAATGGCCTTTTTTTTTCTCTTGGTGGTACATAAATATATGACATCCTGAAATTCAATAAAACATTGCAGCTTCTTTGTAGTCTCTAAGAAGAAGGCTATCTCTCCTAACTTTAAGAAAGTTATTCAAAGATCTAGGAGACCAGGGCCTTAGTCTTCGCTTTGTTATTAGCTAGATATTGACCTTGGAGGTGTCCATTAACTCTTTTGATATTGAGTTTCATCATCTATAAAATGGTATAAGTTAAAAGATCCTTAAGGTTCCCATTAGCTCAACATTTGAACCTAGGCCACCTTGTTAGAATAGGCCAGGGAAGGTGCCAGTGTAATATAAATGAAATTAAATTGCTCTGCTCTCCCTATGAAGTACCTGGGCTGTCTCCAAATGGAAAATGCAGCTTAGTAATTGTTGTGAGCAAGAAATGTTCTAGCCAAGTTCAGTGAGGAAATAGCAGTAGAATCGTAGGACTCAGGGCATGCAATCACACGTTTTATATATTTGGCACCACCTCGGACTTTCATATGAATAGAAATGAAAAACTTTTTAGTTTTCAAAAATAAAATGCTTCAGATTTAAATTTGATTTGCTTCTGAATTATTCTTAGGAATAAGGGGGAAATTAGCTAAGTCTCCAAGTCACCCTCCAACCTTCCATCTGTTGGCTCACCCCCGTGCCTCCCCAACAACTTCTGCGCTACTGTTCCACCACCAGTGCCCACTGTTTATTATTCGAAATGCCCCCCTCCCCCACACACTTCAGGCTCTAGGTTCTGCATACAGATCTACAGGCTACAAACTGTCTTCAACACCAAAGTTACTTTAGAGTGTGGACTCCATCTTTCTAAACACTCCTCGGCAAGTCTTAAGCTTCAGTAACTCTCCAAATATAGCAATACAGCTACTGTCAAAAGCCAGTGAGCCAGTGGACCGATTTTGAAATCCTGGATTTTATGTCTACAATAGTTGCAATTTGTGAGCAAATTAACAAACCCCAAAAGACTGCTAATCTTTGCTACTAGCTTATATGAGCATGTTGTTAATAACACAGTTGCATTATCGGTTAATCACAATTGCATATTTTGTTATTGTAATGATCTATTGTTCTTACAGGTTAACTTCACAAGGGCATTAGTCTGGCTGGTAGTATTGCTTAAATCTATTAGTTAAAAACCAAGGATAGCTATATAAATCATCACTCCACCCACCATGGAACCTAACAGTTGTCTGACACAGAACTGTTGTTTGCTTTGTTGAAAAGCTGTCTCCCTGCAGTTCTGGCTGGGAATGAAGGTGAGTGACATGATGAACAGGCATCATAAAGGGAAATTCAGGGCAATTTAAATTTAACCATTTCTACTTTGGTGATTTTAAATTGTGGAGATGTGAAAGCCTACTGTTGCTCTTTTATCAGAATTTGAGAATTGATCAAAGGATTTCCTGTTCTTCATCTTATTGTTATTTATTATTTTTTATAAATTTCATGCTTAGAGGTATCTTGATTTGGGGAATACAATAGATACTGCCAAAATTATTTTCTATATCCTTTTCTATATCCTAAACTTCCTACAGTAGTTTAACTGAATAAAAAATTATCACTCATTTCTCCTTAATTTTTCTTCTTTCTTTCCCATCACCTAGTCTATCTGTCATTATTCCCTTGGATTTGCATAATTATAGAGATTTTGATAAACATGTCTTGATGTTTATGCATTCAAAACAACCAAGATTTATTTGACTTGATACAGTGTTTAATAATTATATTAAGTGCCAACTAGTAAGCTGGTTGACAAAATTGTTCCTCAGATATTTTTATAGCATACTTATTATGGAATAAAATACAAATAGATTACTTTTGAGCAAGATAGTGGCATGAGGGAAAGGAATTTTTCTTCCTACTTCCAAATTCTATTTAAATAACCAATAAAATTTACAAATATATTTTGAAAACTAGAGATAAATACCATTTGGACACTTTAAACTTTCATTTGGAGGAAAGCTATGATATTTATCTATTTTTGAGAAATCAGTGACATGTCATGGAAGTGACAAGAGCTGGAGGAAAGACTGAGCTTTGGGGCTGTGAACCTCCCCTTCATTTTCCCCATCAGTCATATTTGTACCACATCAATACACTGTTCTCTATGTTCCTGGGCCTAGAAAAATAGCAGACAATGCTAAATGGATCACTCCAAAATAATTCCTCTACTGTCTTCTTCTGCAATGGATTTTCTGCCTGATTGAGAGAGGAACTTCTAATTCCCAGCAAAATTACAAGTCTATTGCATACATGATTTTATGTTGTTTGTGTAGTGAAGACATCTGTAGGTCAGAAGGTATTGCATGGAGATGAAAAACAAATATTAAAAATTAGAAGATGGGGTTAGGGTTGTGGCTCAGTGGTAGAGTGCTCGCCTAGCATGTGTGAGGCACTGGGTTCAATCTTCAGCACCACATAAAGATAAATAAAGGTGCTGTGTCCATCTACAACTAAAAAATATTTTTAAACATTAGAAGGTGGTCAGATGAGGACATAGGCAAAGTAGGAGTTACTGACTTATTAATTGCAAATAATTGGCAGAGAAATCAAGTTAATCTTTTATACCTGATAGAATAGAGAAAACTACAGAATACTTGAGGGGAAAACAGCTTTCAAAATACAGTCTATATCAGCCAAATATGAAAACACAAGAAGAATATGGGCATCTTTAAAAACAAAGAAAGAAACTATAATTGGCATAAGTTAAACTTATTATTTTAACAATTTAAGTGAATTATATTTTCTGATAGCAGTGATTTTTTTTTCAGATTGGTTATAAATAAAACCAAACCACCCCAGATTACATACTAAAGTGTTTATGAAGAATATACTTTAAATAAGGAAAATGAATTATTAAACTACAGGGAAAGATTTATTAGATAAATACATGTGGAAATACTAAAATAAAACAGATAGAGGCAGATTGAGGTGCCCTAAAATACTAGGCTGAGAGAGAGAACATGAGAGACCAGGCTTCAGTCACTTCTACCTTAAAATAAACTTTTGGCTCTGTGGAGGTATGCATCCTTTTCCCAGCAGATACTGAATCCCCACCAGGCCAAAACTTACATCCTGTAGTTTACATGCTGAGATTTGTAGTTTTCATTAGAACAGAACATTCCATTCTTATAGTTAGCCACCAGGGTCATCTTGCTCATAATTCCCTTCCTTTCCCCCAGATTTATTTGTTCTTGTCCTTTCTACCCTCTCCTGTGGAGAACTGCTTCATGTATATTCTTGAAGTTGCCCAATTGCTTTCTTACAAGTCAACCTACCACGTTGCCTATACCAATCGAAAATCTTGACAAACAACTGATGTAATTCTCTTTACTACTTGTGTTTTTTTGCCATCAAAGCTTATTTGAAGTCTATACGAGCCTGGATCACACTCCAAGTTCTGCCTGATCTGTCTCCCAAGATTTAACTCTGATCAGCCCAAGTAAATTCTCTTTGTTTCTTAGTCAATTTGTGCCTCAGTTTCTTTTAAGAATCCAACACACAAAATTAAGGAAAGGGGGGACGTTGGCCAGGTAATTTGCTTGGGGCTGGGGATGTAATTGAGTAAAACAGAGAAAATTCCAACCCTAGATGAGAACATGACCCAGTGGGAAAGACGTGTTAAACAAATAATTACCAGAAGTTAGTGTTTGAAACACTATTTTAGAAGGGAATGGTTTTCTGAAGAACTGACAACTATTCAGGGACCCTAGAGGAATGAAGGAGATTTGTGCAGTTACTTGGGGATGCTTCCATGATCTAGAACGGTACTTCTCAAAAGATGGTCCATGAAATATTTGTTTCTAGTTAGTGATAAGAAAATTGTCCTAGAACGCAAACCAACTATATCACTAAGCACGCTGTTCAATGCAGATGACTTTCTCTTTATTTGCAAGAACTTCTTGAGGAAGAAAGCACGGTAATTTGCAATGTGCATCATGTTTTTATCTTGTTGCACTTTGAGTAACCTGGGTAGATGGAATAAAGTGCAAAGGACCAAAGCAAAAGCGCAATTATCACATCACACAAGACAGATCCAACTGAGAAAGCTATGTAAGTATACTTGGCTTAATTATATTAAATAATTAATTTAAAGTTACCTGACTTAGATAGCTGAATTATTTAAAGAATTAATAAGATTTCTTTCAGAGATATGAAGATCCCAAGTCTCTAAAGATCTCATCCAAGCTCATTATCTGAATCTTTCATCTATCTAAATTTTCAGCTGTATAGCTCTACTTTAATATCTAATAAGCATATAAAACATAATGTGCTCCAAAATGAAGTTTTAATTCCAATATCCCACATTCTGTTTTTTCACAGAACAATCTTCCACCACTTGGGTCTAAGCCACTATCTTCCCTTGCAAGTATTATTGCAATGGGTTCCCCAGTGCTCTTCATGCTTCTGTGATTGCTCTTCTCTGGCCAATTCTTCACTTAGAATCCAGAGCAGTTATTTTTTAATGTTAGATCATGGCCTTACTGCTCAGTACTCTTATTAATTTTTCATCTTATTAGACTGGTTACTACTTTGTCAGGAGAGTCCATTTTCTGGTTCATAGATGGCAGCTTCTTCCTATGTCCTCACATGGTAGAAGGGGAAACTGAGCTTCTTTGGATCTGCAGTATAACGGTGTTGTTAACAGTTTGAATATGAGATGCACCCTAAAAAGCTCATGTTGTAATACAGGAAGAACCATGTCCTTACAATGGCCTACAAGCACTGCATGATGTAGAACACATCATCCTCTATTGATCTTCAACCCTTGATTACTGTGTTCCAACTAGATTGTCTTCCTTGCAATTTCTTAAATACCCCAAACTCACATCTCAAGGTCTTCTTTTAGGTTTACTGATATCTCTGAAATCTGATCTAACCATCACATATACATCAACCAATTCCCAAGGAGGATACTCTTCTCATTTGCTTAGCCTTAATTTTACTCCAAAGCACTTTGTCATTGATAGTTATTTGTTTTTTTTCTCTCTTTCATTCATTCCTCCAGAGAGAGTTTATTGTTTAAATTTTATCCTTAGCACCAAGAATAAACTACTTGTGTGTGTGTGTGTGTGTGTGTGCACACATTTGTTTAATAGATGGATATAAGAAAAACACATTTAAGAGAGAAGACCAGAGACAGAATAGAAAGTGTAGCTTTCCATGTCAAATGAAAAAAAAAATCTGGACTTTGGTAAGGGAGAAAGAATAAGTACTGTTGTAAAAGGAGAAGGGTTACTACTATGTCAGGAGAATGCCAACTCTGACATTTACAACTGTCTCAGACAGCAAAGAACTTGTACAGGTAGGAGTGAAGAAACCTAGAAAGAATTGGATGTGTGGAAGTGGCATGAGCAGGTGGCATTCAGTTTGAACAGGAAAATATCACCCTGGGGAAGATGGTCTTCAACTGAGTGCTTGCTTAAGCTTAGGAGAGAGCCAGAGTTCAGTGGCCTGGGAGAAGGAGAGAGGTCTGATAAAGTTCAATCAAGTTAAGTTAGCAGGCAATCTGCCCAGATCAGTCAATGGGAATCAAAGGATGGAAATTAAGGGGGCTGCCTGTTAGGCGGTTGTAACAGAATACTGTAGTATGGGTTGCTTATAAAAAATAGAAATTTATTGCTCATTGTTCTGCAGGTTGGATAGAATTCCAAGATCAAGGCACTGGTAGATTAAGTGTGTTAAAAGCCCATTTTCTGGTTCATAGATGGCAGCTTCTTCCTATGTCCTCACATGATAGAAGGGGAGACTGAGCTTCTTTGGATCTGTAGTATAAGGGTGTTGTTAACAGTTTGAATATGAGATGCTCCCTAAAAAGCTCATGTTGTAATACAGGAATGTTTAGAGGTGAATTTTTTTATTAGATTATGAAGGCTGTAACCTAATCAATGGATTAATCCATGTGATGGATTTATAATTTGAATAGATTACTAGGTGATAGTTTCAGGCAGGTGGTGGAAGGCTGGAGGAAGTAGGTCACTGAGGGAATGCCATGGGGGATTATATTTTGTCCCTGACTTCTTAGTCTCTCCCTTTCTGCTTTATGGCTGCCCTGTGCTGAGCAGCTTGCCTCTACTATGCCCTTCTACCATGAATTCCTGCCTCATCTCATGCCCAGATCAGTGGAGTCAGCTGATCATGTGTTGAGACCTCTGAAACCCTGAGCCCAAATTAATCGTTTCCTCCTCTAATGTGTTCTTGTCAGGTGTACTGTGGTCACAGTGGTGAAGAGCTAACACAGGTACTAACCACCTTCATCAGGACTCTATTTTCATGTTCCCATTCCTTCCCCAAAGGTCCCACCTCCTAATGCTATCATCATTTGGGGGATTATGGGTTCCACATAAACCTGTGGGGATGACAGAGTTGTCATAGTAAGGGCTTTGTCATAGGTGCACAAGGGAGCCGTCCCAAGTCATGTCTAAATCTAAATCATATGGGGAAAACGGATTTTCTGGAGACATTCATTTCTTAAAACACAAAAGCATTGGAGATTTATTGAGTGCTTCTCTTCTCCACATCTTAGCTCATACAGGTTTGGCCATGGGGAGGTCATAACCAGCTTTAAGACTGGAGAGTAACAGCTGTGGGAATTCTCTCTTATACATTTCTTCCACTACCATGTGTTGCCAATAACAGATTCAAGGGAGAGGTCATTCCTAATACCCCCTTCATGAGTTTTCACTGTCAACATTACACCCCAGTATGTCTCCACCTATAATCTAATTTATAAACTCTCAAATCTCATTTTGTCACTCTTTCTGTGGGTCATTGAAAGACAGAGATTGAAGGAGTTCCAATGAAAGAAATGAAAATATATTTCTTATTTTATTCACTGCTCTACCAGTGTTGTATAATATTACTAGAGTTAAACAGTGATGATCTCAGTTCTAAATTATTTACTACCCCTAAAGAAAGTTGGAATTAAATTGTTTATGTTTTCTTCCACTTAAATAGCTTGCTCTGGGAGCCAGCTCTGTTTCCTAGACCTAGTTTGGCACTAAATTCCAACATTCTGTAGATCTTATTAAATACATAAATCTTGTGTTTCCTAAAACACTACTATCTATGAGCAAACAACCTCAAGCTCTTGCTCTAATTATTTTTTGAGATAGGGTCTTTCTATCTTGCCTAGGCTGGTCTCAAATTTCTGGCCTGAAGAGATCCTCCCATGTTCTTCTCCTGAATATCTGGGACTGCAGGTGTGTGCCACCATATCCTCTTAATCTAATATAAAAGGATAAGAACTTTGGAGAATTCTATGAACACATTGGTCTAAGTTAGAAAATGCAAATGTTGGGGCTGGGCTTGTGGCTCAAAGGTAGAGCACTAGTCTAGCATGCGTGAGGCACTGGGTTCAATCCTCAGCACCAAATTAAAGAAAAAAAAAGATTAAAAAATCAAGAATCAATAAATGGAATGGACTCAAACTAAAAAACTTCTTCTCATCAAAAGAAACTATCAGTGAGGTGAAAGAGAGCCTAAAGAACGGGAACAAATTTTTACCACATGCACATCAGATAGAGCACTAATCTCTAGGATATGTGAAGAACTCAAAAATCTTGACACCAAAAAAAGAAAAACAACCAAAAAACAAATAACCCAACCAATAAATGGCCAAGGAACTGAACAGACACCTCTCAGAAGATGATGTACAATCAATCGACAAATATATGAAAAAACATTCAACATTTCTAGCAATTAGAGAAATGCAAATCAAAACTACTCTAAGATTTCATCTCACTCCAGTCAGAATGACAGCTATTAAGAATACAAACAACAATAAATGTTAGTGAGGATGAGGGGAAAAGGCTCACTTATACACTGCTGGTAGGACTGCAAATTGGTGCAGCCAATATGGAAAGCAGTATGGAGATTCCTTGGAAAACTGGGAATGGAATCACCATTTGATTCAGCTATCCCTCTCCTCAATCTATAGGACTTAAAAACAGCATACTACAGTGATGCAGCCGCATCAATATTTATAGCAGCTCAACTCATAATAGCTAAACAGTGGAACCAACTTAGATGCCTTTCAGTAGATTAATAGATAAAGAAAATGTGGTATATATACACAATGGAATATTACTCAGCATTAAAAGAGAATAAAATAATGACATTTGCAGGTAATCGATGGAGTTGGAGAATATGATGCTAAGTGAAGTCAGCCAATCCCAAAATCCAAATGCTGAATGTTTTCTCTGATATAAGGATGCTGATTCATAATGAGAATGAGTTGCCAGGTGTGGGGAAGCATGAGCGGTAGATAGGGCAAAGGGGAGGGAGGGGAATGGAGGGGGAATGGGGTAGGAAAGAAGTGGAATGAGATGGACATCATCACCCTAAGTACATGTATGAAGACACAAATGGTGTGACTCTATGTTGTGTACAACCAGAGATATGAAAAACTGTGCTATATATGTGTAATATGAATTGAAATACATTCTGCTGTTATTTATAACAAATTAGAATAAACTGAAATAAAAAGAAAATGCAAATGTTCAAAACATATACATAGCAGAATGGCCTTGGAGAGTTCATGCCCAACCACTCAGATATTGTCCAAGTTTTCTATTTATACAGAAAAAAATCTAAAGATATCAGTCCTATGAGCATTTTCTCCCTAGGCATTCCTATGATAACTTTAAGATGAAAGAAAAGTGGTCGCATAAGGGAAGAGTTAAATTTAAACTGTCTTATACTCGGGCACTTGAAAATGATGGCATTTTTCAATAAGCAGTGAAAAATGATGACTTACATTTGTCTGGGTTTATACTTTACAAGGTGCTTTCAAATATACCATGGAATTATGGTTCAGAACAACTTGGCAAGAAAGAAATGATCATCTCGGTTTTGTTGATGAGTAATTAAAGCTATTATCTATATCACACTTATTTCTTGCCAGGCATCATGCTAAGTACTCACTTGATGTTTGTGACAATCTTATGTTTTACATGCTATTATTATCCTTTGAATATGCACAAGTGAGGCTTACAAAAATGAAAGCATTTGCCTGGGGTCAGACTACTAGTAAGTGGCAGAGTGGATGCTTTTCTTACTCAGAGTGCTCTCAGCTAGTGCTCTCCACACTATTTTGGCACTATAATTTAAAAATTATCTACGTGCTACTGTACTGCCTTTAAAAATACATCCAAAAATAAAAATTATCCTGGCATGGTGGCATATCCCTATAATCCTAGATCTCAGGAGGCTGACTGGAGGATTGCAAGTTCAAGGCCAGTCTCAGTAATTCAGCGAGTCCCTAAACAACTTGGCAAGACCCTGTCTCAAAATGAAAAATAAAAATGACTGAGAATGTGTCTCAGTAGCAAATTGCCCTTGGGTTAAATTCCCAGTACCAAATAAAATAAAATAAAACAAAAATTTAAGAAAGAGAGTAAGAAAAAGTGCAAAGAGAAATTCAAAATCATTTCTTCCCATGCTCCAACAGAATGTCTGTAGATCCCATGAACTTAATCATGATGAACCTGCCTCTCTGGGTAATTATTCTTTATGGACTGTGCAGATGAGGAAGTGGTGTCTGAGTAACATGCCATAACCACACAATCCGTACAGAATTCAGCAAGCTCTCTAACTCTCTTCTTCTAACCAGGTCCCATCCCATCCCACCTTATTGCCTCTTGGTCAGCCTCTGCCCTTGGCATTCTCTGTCAGGCTCTTGGTTAGAAGACTACAATCCCTATCCTGATTACAAAAGCACACCCTCTCAGTGGTATTGCCCTCAGACTCTGAAGAGTAAGTTAAATCAGTACAATGTTATAATTGAATGGCTCAGGCCCAGATTGTCTTCGGTCCCAATTCCTCTTGACAGAGAACACCTCTACTTTCCTTGGATAATTGCTAACTTCTCCTTCTCCCTTAATGCCATGGAGGGCTGCTTGTTTAGCATAATCCAACAAAGACTTAATTTTTTTTTCCTGGGTTTTGTATTTGATTGTACTCTCATTTGGGGACCTAATAGGAGTATCCCAAATTTAATATTCATCATTTTACTGGAGTGTTTTTTACTAACATCCAGAAATTTTGTGAGTTCGTGTTAACACGAGCAGTAAACGTTTGTTGCTCTAGCTACTTACAGATTCACACAGTGTAGTTGTGCTTAGCATTGTTGGTGTCCTCGGTGTACAGAATTCATTATGTCTGACCTCTCAGCCTTACCTCCGACTCTGAATCTGTGACCCCCAGTGGCACAGCAAGGTGGCCAAAAGTGATAAAGCCTCTGGGCGTGGGATGAATGAAAGGTGGAAGCCTGCTGTTTTTAATTTCCCAGAGGAGAGTCTGAGCCTAAACAAGCAATGTCTCGCCACTAAGTATCCTTAGCAAAAGTCCACTAGAGACTACTGAGGAAATACAGGAGAAGGAAAGTGAATCCTGAAGGTAGAAGCCACTGAGAGGAGCAATTGCTTTATACAATTTCTTAGTCCATAGTCTCAAATCTTCCACCTTTAAGAATCATTGAAAATCTCCCCAGCTCTAGACATTTACTTTTTTTTTTTTTTTAATTAATTTTTATTGTAGGTTGTTCAAAACATTACATAGTTGACATTTACTTTTTTAAAAAAATATTTTGTAGTTGTGGATGAACACAATATATTTATTTATTTATTTTTATGTGTGCTGAGGATCAAACCTAGTGCCTCACACATGTGAGGCAAGCGCTCTACCACTGAGCTACAGTCCCAGCCCCTAGACATTTATTTATTTTTTTTAAAACAACTCACTTTTACAAAATGTAATAGAATGCAGATAATAATAATAACAGTAATTATATTGTCATTTTTTTTCTTTTTCTTTGCTCCCAAGAGTAGCTTATCTAGGCCAAAGATGCTGATACTATTGCAAATCATTTGATTTGATTTGTTCTCTCTTATGCAATAGATGTGTATGAAGTTCTCTCCATATCCCAAGAATGATACTGTGTGCTGGAGGATAAAACAGTGAACAAGACAATGTCTCTGTCCTTTAGGAACTTAAGATGTGGGAAAGAAGAGAAGGCACATGCACAGTTAAATGCATTACAGCAGGATTTGTGATGTGTCGCAGAAGTGGTTTGGTTGTTTACTGCATGAAAGTTCATACAAAACACAGCATTTATTTAACTTCTGTTATCTCATCTCTTTCTATGATACCAGGGCTTTGGATGGGCTAGAAACTTATAAAAAGGCAAAAATAAAGACCTGTGGTCATGATCCTTCAATTAACTCAAAGACTTGAATCAGTTTACAGACCTTGAGTGAAGGAGAGACCAGGTCCCTTGGAAGGAGCACAGTACGATACTAAAATTTTATACTATTAACTTTCTTCCTGCCTTCCCCAAGGGAACCTATAGCTTTTTACTAGGGTAAGTATGTATATGGAGCTACTGGACACTGGCTCTGAATTGGTAATGATTTCAAGACTCCTGAAGCATCACTGTGGTCCTCTTGGCAGAGAAGAGGCTTTTGGAAGTCACATGATCAATGGATTTTACATCTGACTCACAGGGGGTCCAGTGGGTCCTTGAACTGATCCTATGGTCATTTTCCCAGTTCTGAAATGCATGTTTGGAATAAGCATGCTTCGAAGCTTACAGAATCCACACTTTGGTTCCTTGACCTGTGGAATTGATAAACCCAGCCCAATTCTCTCTTAAGATTGGGAGACAACTTGCCACAAAGGCAAGAAAAGCTAATTTTGGCTTTACTATAGATTACTGCAATTTCTAAACTTGCTTGGAATGCCTGCTCATGCCTTGAACTCACCCATGCCTGGCTTTCCCTGACCAGATAACAATCCTCTCTGAAGCTCTAATGACCCTCATAAATTCTGATGTCGGGGCCAGCTAAAATATTAACTAGCCTTTGTGTTATGTTTGTCAAAATTTTGTTATCTGTAAGTTCTCAAATCCCTCTTTGTGTAACTTTCTGTGCTATAAAGCTGTGCTCCTAGAAAGCTGTGAGGCTGTCTTCTGTTCCCGTGTTTTTTTGGGAGAGGCAGCCTGGCCGGTCAAAATTATAAGCTTGCTTTAATTTGATTTCAATTGGAGTTGGTGGTGTTTTCTTTGGTTGTGGTTTAACAGAATGAGTGGAAGTCAGTAGAACTGGTTGTACCTAGAAAAGCAGTAAATCAAAAGCAATACTCTATCCATGGAGGATTTATAGAAATTAGTGCTACCCTTAGGATTTGAAACTATCATTTGACCTGGGCAGAGGACAGGTAGGTCATAGAGAATGACAGTGAATTGTCAAAACTTAATCAGGGACTGGGGTTGTAGCTCAGTGGTAGAACCCTTGCCTCACATGGGTTTGATCCTCAGCACCACATAAAAATAAATAAATAAAATAAAGGTATTATGTCCATCTACAACTAAAAAAAATTTTTAACTTAATCAGGTAATAACTCCAATTGTAGCTGCTATATCAGATGTATTTTTACTACTTTAGTAAATTAACACATCCCCTACCACCTGGCATATAGCAATTGGCTTGGAACAGGCTGTTTTTTCTCCATCATTGTCTGTCAGGCTCAGAAAAATCAGTTTGCTTTCATCCAGCCAAGCCAGCAGTACACCTTTGCTATCCTACCTCAGGAATATATCAACTTTCCAGCCCTATGACATAATTTAGTTCTCAAAAATCTTGATTAGCTCTTTCTCTTCCACAATATAACACAGGGATGACATTTTGCTGATTGTACCTGGGGAGCTAGAAGTAGCAACTACTCTAGACTGATTGGTAGTTACTCTGAGTGGGAAATAAGTCTAATTAAAATCTAGGGAGTTTTTATATTGGTAAAATTTCTAGGTTTTCAGTGGTGTGGGGGCATACCAAGATATCCTTTCTAAGGTGAGTTGTAAGTTATTAAAACTGTCTCCTCCTATAACAAAAAGGCAACACCTAGTAGACTCTGGAATTTGGAGACCACATATTCCTCATTTGGGTGTGTTAGTTTGGCTCATCTGCTGAGTGACCTAAGAAGCTTCTAGTTTTGAGTGGAATTTAGAACAAACAATAAAAGATTTTAAAACAGATCCAGGTTACTGTGCAAGCGACTCTGCCACGTGGACTATATGATCCAACAGATCCAGTGTGCTTGAAATAAAAGTGGCAGACAGGGGTGGTGTTTAAAGTCCTTTGGGGGAGGCCATCCTCGTGTGTGATTCAAGATACCTCCCTGGCTGGGTGAGAGGCGCTTAGACACATCTTTGTGTCCAGAGCTTTCCCCACCCTTCTCTGGTCCGAGGGCTTGTCCGTGTGGAGGCATGCCTGACCACAACCCCTGAAGACCCAATTGTCTCACCTGACCTTAGGACACTGCCCCCCTTAATCTTGATTGGATGGAATTTTCCCCAGAATTTTTTTGTTCCCCAATAAAAGTCCACTCCCTGGCATGTTCTCTCTCTCTCTCTCTCTCTCTCTCTCTCTCTCTCTCTCTCTCTCTCTCTCGCCTCCTCAGTAAACCTCGCTACTCTAACAGGTAGCTTGAGGATGGGGGTATGAGAAGCCATCCTGGAGCTGGTTTAAAGGTAATTAGAGTCTGTCTCTTTAATTCAGACTCCCTTTGGATTTCTCACGTAGTGGAACTTTCACCTATGAAGCCTGTGCTGGCCGCCAGCTAAAGTCCTTGACAGCTGTACAGGTGAACAAAAGTTTAGGCCTGCAGGATTTTGAAGCAAAGCTCTGCCATTATCTACAGGCAACTACTCTGTACTTGAGAGTCATCTCTTGATCTGCTAATGGACTGAATGTTTAACCATATAGCACCAAGTTACCATGTGACCTGAGCTGCCCATTATAAAAAAAGTATTATCTGACCTTCAGGTCAGAACATTGAGTATGAATATCAATCCTCCATCATCAAATGAAAGTGATACATGTGTTATTAGGCCTAATCAGTCCCTGAAGGCACAGGTAACTTACATAAGAATTTGCCTAAATGTTCATGGGCCCCACTACTGCTATACTGTCTTTTTTCCCCAGCATGTACTTATGGTACCAAGAGAAGTTCTCTATAATTGGTTGGCAGAGGAATAAAGGGGAAAGGGTACAGGAAAGGGGGGATCATGAACTAAAAATTCTTTCTATGTATATGGGGGCAGACCACTTAGAAAACATACCAAGTCCATTTTGTCCAATTAGAGAGTCTTCATTTAGCCAGCCCTGGAGATTGCTCCCCGCAGGACCCATAACTGTCTCTGCAAGGAACAGCCCCAAGCCTGAGTATTTCAGGGTCTTTAAAGGCAAAAACCACATCCGGATTGATGTAGCTGCAAGCAAGCAGGGGTACAGAAGCTGAATTGAGCAGTTAGTGGAACAATGCAATGGGTAAATTGATATTTCCCATGGGACTTTCTATGTTGGCATAGTAGCAAGCAAGCGGAAGGGAATTGGGTCAAAATGACCCTAGTTGAGTACAAGTTAGAGAATGGTTACTAACGTCTAGACAATCAATCTCTGACAGGGTTCATTGTCCAAGAAAAATGGGAACCAAAAGAGAGAACAATTTTATATTTATAAGAATTGCCATTTTGTGTTGCCAAACATGCTATGTCAAGCAGCCTACCAAGACAGGTACAGATGGGGAGTGCGCCATCTTTATTATATGACATGGAGTCTCAGGGTAAAATGGAGTCTGTTTGGTCATTGTCCGTATAGCCTGGCCTATAACATATGCATGTACGACTTTGTCAGGATGAACCCAATAAAGTTCTAATAATAAAAAAAATGGCTCTGCCTCATATATAGGCACTATCTGAAAGTGGACAGCGATAGCACTTCAGCTCCTCTATGGGACATCCCTGAAGGCTACCAGGGAAGGGAAATTATTCCAGTGAGCAGAACTCTGGACATTGCACCTGATTGTCCACTGTTCTTAGAAAGAGAAGTGGTCTTATGTGGAAATTATATACTGATTCAAGGATGGTAAACAATGGTTTTGTTGAATGGTCAGGAAGTTGGAAGGAATATGCTTGGGAAATTGGTGACAAAGAGATTTAGGCAAGTGAATAAACATCTCTGCATTAACAGAAAAGTGGTGATGTTTATATTCCATGCGAATGCTCACCAAAGAGTAATCTCAGCAGAAATATTTTAATAATCAAATAGATAAGATGATCCATTCTGAAGATACTTTTCAGCCTCTTTCCTTAGCCACCCCTGTAATTGCCCAATGAACTCATGAACAAAGTGACTATGGTGGCAGGGATAGAGGCTATGCATGGGCTCAGCAACTTGGGCTTTCACTCAGCAAGGTCAACCTAACTATGGCCATTGCTGAGTGCCCAATCAGCCAAAAGGAGAGGCTAACACTAATATGACACCATTTACTAGGGTGATCAGCCAGCCGCCTTGTGACTGGTTGGTTATATTAAACAGCTTCCATCATGTGAGGTATAGTGTTTTGTCCTTACTTAGATACTTCTCTGGCTATAGATTTGCCAATACTGCACACAGTGATTTGGTAAAAGATACTATCTGTGGACATATAGAATGTCCTGTCCACAGTCAAGGTATTCCACCCAGCACTCATTGTGATCAAGGAACTCACTTCATAGAAAAATAATTGCAGTAGTGGGCCCCTGCTCATGGGATCTACTGGTATTTCCATGCTCCCCAATATCCTAAAGTGGCTGGCTTGAGAGAATGGTATGATGGCATTTGTGTGTGTGGTACTGAAGATTGAACTCAAGGCACTTACTAAGCTACATCTACAGCCCCTTAAAAAAAAATTTTTTTTTCCAGGTTGACCTCAAACTTGGCAATCCTGCCTGAGCATCTTGAGTCTCTGAGATTACAGGTGTGTGCTACTTTGTCCTTGGGGTAAAAGACATTTTTTAAAATGCTTTTGTGCTTTATAGTTATATATAACATATATAGTTGTACAAAATATAGTTACACATAACATAGTTATATATTTATAACATATAATCCCTCTCCCTCTACTCTTATGATCGTCCTCCCACTCATTAATTTATTTGTTTTTAACTGGTGGTTTATAGATATGCATAAAGGTGTAATTCTCTGTGGTATATTTATACATGTACACAGCACAGTTTTGTTAAATTCATTCTACATTTCCTCCCCTTTTCTATTCCTCCTCTCTTCCCTTCAAACTACTTTTTCTATTCCACGGATTTTCCCTTTATCTTTATGATATCTGAAGTCTCCCTTTCATCCCCTTACATTACTCTAGCTTCTGAATATTAAAGAAAACATTTGACCCTTATTTGGCTTATTTCAGTTAGCATGATATTCTCCATTTCCATTCATTTACTGGCAAATGTCATAATTTTATTCTTTTTTATGACTGAGTAAAACTCCATTGTATATAATACCATATTTTCTTAATCCATTCATCTATTTTTTATATTTTTATTTTTTTATATTTGTTCTACTTAGTTGTACATGACAGCAGAATGAATTTCAATTCATTGTACACAAATGGAGTACAGCATTTCAACTTTCTGGTTTTACACAGTGTAGAGACACACCATTCAGGAAGTCATACATGTACCTAGGGTAATGATGTCTATCTCATTCCATTATCTTTCCTACCTTTAAAACCCCTCCCCACCCTCCCCTTTGCCCAATCCAAAGATCCTTCAATCTTTGATGTTCCACCCCCATCACAGATCAGTATCCACTAATCAGAGAAAACATTCAGCCTTTAGTTTTTAAGGATTAGCTTACTTCACTCAGCATAATATTCTCCAACTCTACCCATTTACTTGCAAATGCCATAATTTTATTCTCTTTTAATGCTGAGTAATATTCCATTGTGTGTGTGTGTATCATAGTTTCTTATCTGTTCATCTATCTTCACCATAAGTTGGCTATTGCGATTGAGCTGCTATAAAACTTCATGTGGCTCTCATTATAATGTGATGGTTTTAGTTCTTTGGGATAAACATCGAGGAAGGGATAGCTGGGTCATATGGTGGTTCCATTCCTAGTTTTTAAAGAAATCTCCATACTGCTTTCCAAATTGGTTTTACTAATTTGCCATCCCATCAACAATAAATAAATGTACATTTCCCCTAACACCTTCACCAGCATTTATTGTTTTTTTTTTGTTTTCTTGATAATTGTTATTCTGATTGGAGTAAGAAGAAATCTCAGTTTAGTTTCGATTTGCATTTCTGTGGTTGCTAGGGATGTTAAGCATTTTTTTCATGTTTGTTGGCAATTTGTGTTTCTTTTTTTGAGAAATATCCGTACAGTTGTTTTGCTCAGGTATTGATTTTGTCTAATCAATAATTATTATTTTCAGTGTTAAGTTTTTTGAGTTCTTTATGTGTTCTGAATATTAATCCCTTGTCAATGGAGTAGCTAGCAAAGAGTCTCTCCCATTCTATAGACTTTCTCTTCATGCTCTTAATAATTCCCTTTGCTCTGCAGAAACTTTTTAATTTGATGCTGTTCCATTCATTGATTCTTGATTTTATTTCTTGAGCTCTGGGGTCTTGTTGAGCAAGTTTGTGCCTGCACCAATAAGTTGAAGTGTTTACCTGTTTAATTCTAGTAATTGAAAAGTTTCTGGTCTAATTCCCAAGTCTTTGATCCACTTTGATTTGACTTTTGTACAGATTGAGAGATAGGAATCTACTTTCAATCTTCCACATATGAACATGCAGTTTTCCCAGCACCATTTTTAAAAATAGGCTATCTTTTCTCCTACATATATTTTTGGCATCTTGATTCAAGTGTTGGATGACTGTAAGTATGTGGGTTTGTCTCTGTGTCTTCTGTTCCATTGGTTTTCATGTCTGTTTTGGTGCCAATACCATGCTATTTTTGCTACTATAACTCTGTAACATAATTTAAGATCGGGTATTATGATGCCTTCAGCCTTACTCTTCTTGCTTAAGATTGCTTTGGTTATTTGGGGTCTTTTATTACTCTAAATGAATTTTAGGACTTTTTTTTAGTTTTGTGAAGAATGTCATTGGTATTTTGATGGAGATTGCATTGAATCTGTATAGTGCTTTTGGGAACTTGGCTATTTTTTGATAACATCAATTTTGCCTATGCAAGAATATAAGAGGTCTTTCCATTTTTCTAAGTTTTTTTCTATTTCCTTCTTCAGTGTTCTTTAATTTTCTATAGTGGAATTTTGGAGATACAGTTACAATACTAGTAAGGTGGCAATACAATTGCAGAGATGAGGGCAAGATTCTCTAGGATATCTGTATATGCTCTGAATCAGCTTCCAATATATGGTGCTATTTCTCTCATATGCAAAATTCCAAAGTCCAGGAATCAAAGGGTGGAAATGAAAGTGGCACTACCAACTATTATCCCTAATGACCCACTAGCAAAAATTTGCTTCTTGTTCCTGTAACTTTATGCTCTGCTGGCTTAAATTAGTTCTGAGGGAAACACAATGATTCCTTTAAATTGGAAGTTAAGACCACATCCCAGACACTTTGGGCTTCCCATGCTTCTATCAACAGGGCACAGAAGGGAGCCATGATGTTGCCTGAAGTGATTGATCCAGACAACCAAAGGAATTGGACTACTACTCTACCATGGAGGGAAAGAGGAGTATGTCTGGAACATAAGAGATCTCTTAGGGCATCTTTTAGCATCATTATGCCATGTGAGTAAAGTAAATGGAAAACTACAACAACTCAATTCAGTTAGGAGTACTGATGGCCCTGTAGGTTTGGGTTACTCTGCCAGGTAAAAGTACTTGCTAAGGAGCTTTCTGAAGGTAAAAGGCATAGAGAACGAAAAGTTAGAAAAAGGAGGTTATAAATATCAGCTAATAATAAGTGACCAGCTACAAAAATGAGAATTGTAATTGTCATGTGAAGTTTCTCCTTATTTTGTTATGAATACTTTTGCATGTATACGTATATTAAGCAAACATCTTTTTTTCTTTCATTTTTCATTCCCTTATGATTTAATAAGATGTTATGTCAATACTATGTCAACATTTAGGCATGGTTGATTTTACCATACTTAAATATTGTATATTTATTTACAATAAATATTTACATAGTAAATATCCAATATTTAGGTATGATAAAATTATATACTATGGTACTGTGGTATATACTATGTTACTTTAACAGAGTATATAAGTTACAAGACAAGAGGAGAACTTTGCCTCCTCTTTTGGCTAAGAGATTAGTACATTTTTGGTTGTGCATAGGATACCTAAATTATATTGAAACTATGATATGCTTATTGCCTTTATTTGGAGATTGTGATTTACAATATGTAGAGTACTAAATGAAGAAAAGTTGGACTTGTTTTTTTTAAATATTTATTTTTTAGATTTAGGTGAACACAATATCTTTATTTTCTTTTATGTGGTGCTGAGGATCGAACCCAGTGCCTCATGTATGCCAGGCGAGCGCATTACCACTTGAGCCGCATCCTGAGCCTTAAAAGCTGGACTTGTGAAGGCTAATTTTATCTGTTAACTTGACTGAGCTAAGAGATGCCCATGTAACTGGTAAAACATTTTACTTGGTATGTCTGTGATAGTGTTTCCAAAAAAGATTAGTGTTTGAATCAGCAGACTGAGTAAAGAAGAAAACACTCACCAATGTAAGTGGGCATCATCCAACCCACTGAAGATCTGAATAGAACAAGAAATCAGAGGGATGGATTTGTTCTTTTCTGTTGGAGTTGGGACATGTATCTTCTCCTGCCATCTGACATAGGTATGTCTGGTGCTCAGGACTTTAAACTTAGACCAGCACCCTTGCTGCTTCAGTATTTAGGCCTTTGAACTCAAACTGAATTACATACACTACTGGATTTTATGGTTCTCAAGCTTGCAGATGGCAGCCTGTGAGACTTCTTGATCTCCATAATCATGTGAGCCAATTCCTATAATAACAGTGAGCGTGTGTATTTGTGTGCACATGTGTGTGTCTATACCTATGTCTATATGAATATGTTACAAATGATGTTATATATTTATATTATGCAATTGATATAATATGTATGTGTTCTACTTCTCTGGAGAACCATGACTAATACAGTACTTTAAGAATTTAAATAAAATCATGTTTCTTAGCAGAAAATCCCGAGATCCTTTCCTTTGATGGCACAAATTCAAGGTAGTCTGGCTCTACAGCACAGCTGTGACCACTGAGCTTTGTGAAATCACTCTCTCTAGAGAAACCTCATGCAGTTTCATAAAATTACTTTTGTCTTCAGGATGGAGGTTTATTGGTTCTCCGCACAACCGGGAAATCGTCCCTTTTGGACTATGGAGAGTCTTGATTACTCTTTCCAAATTAGTTTTTCTTCCTGTGTGAGAACTTTTAATCAGTGCAGTTTGCCAGGCATAAGGCAGTATATTCAGAAAGTGGAATACCTCCAGGCTTCACAGATAGTTGTTTCCCAAGGGGAATATCATTTCTTACTTCATCCTGTAAAGAAAAATAGTAAAAGAATGGAAACAAACATGTACTAAAGTTTACTGAGTTCTTGAGTGTGAGGTAATTGATATGGAATATTTCATTGAATACTGACGACAATTTTATGATGTAGATGACATTTTCGAAAGGCTACCTGAAATCCAAAGAGATTGAGTAATTTTCCCATGGTCTACACTGTTTGAAGTGGTCGGTTTTGGATCTTAATCCAAATATTTGCTGTTTGTATTATAGAAGGTTACTATCTATTAGCTTTCAATTAGGCCTGATCCAGAAACAAGGCAGAAATAATGATAAATTAATAATATTAATGCAGTTGAACCACTTTATTGTTATCTACAGGAAGAGACAAAAAATATTACAGATACCCTGTCTCCCCACCCCCTATCCCCCAGCAATTCCCACTTACAGTGCAAGCCATGCACTGGACACTAATATTGCTCCTGGAGAAAAATGAAGATACTATTTTTAAAAATTCTTCTGTATGCTTTTCTATTTTATTAATTCAATTTTTATTATTTTCCTGTCTTTAGGCTTTTCTTCCATTAAGGCAAATCAATGAGATTTATTGCCTTAGTGAAAGGCAGGTATAGCCAAATTCATAAGATAGGAGAGAAGATAATGACTGCGGTTTTCCTCCTAGGTAGGATGGGGAAATAAAAACTCTTCCTGGGTTATATGGCATAAAGAAAGAGATTTGGAGGAGATGATCTGAGGGTTGAGGTGTTTTCTGGGTCTGTCAGTAACCCAGAATGTCCAGACTTCAGATGAGGAGGGCACATACTAATGAGAAGGAACAGGGGCTCCCTACCAATGCCAAGAAACTCCATCAGTTCCTGTGTGCATTCACACCTATGGCAAAAGAGGGAGAAGGCAGATACTTTGGAGGAAAGAGATACCATCGATAGGCAATTGAAATTTAGATCATTAGAAATAAAATGGCTTTTATCAGAAAAAAATAAAGTTATCTTATTCTGATAAATTCCAGTGTTCTTTACCAGTTGCCTTTTGTGAGAATAGGGAATCCAGATTCAGATGAAAGCACATCTTTCTTTTGCAGTATGTTAATTTTGGACAATGCTATACCTTAATACTTAATACTTTGGATTATTAATAATGATTACAATCAAAATACAAAATTATTATCTGGGAGGCATTAAATATCAAGACATGATGAGCAGCAACATTATAGCATAAATTTGATTACTGAACCTAGAGAAATCTGAAAGGACCTGGAAGATGCTGATACAATGGGACCTTGACCCACAGGGTGAGTTCCTGGTAAGAAAGTGCAGGCCAAGAAAGATCTTACAATTGCAGAAATATAAGTCAAGGGCCAACTGGGCACATGGGCCTTGGCTACTTGAGAAACATTGGAAAGAAAACATGAAAAGGTTGAACTGAGGGATATTGGGATGGAATAAATGTATTTCATATGTGGAGGAGCATATAAAGCAAGCTTATCCTAACTCAGCACAGAATTGTAAAAGAGTGGTAGGCTTTGGGCCCAGGTGGATCTGAGAATAGATCTTTCCTAACCACTTACATCTTGGTGCCTTTGAACAGAATCATTTCCATAAGGGAAAAATATTGCTCGAAAGTATCATGTGAATTGAATGAAAGAATAATTGTTAAATGCCCAAAGCTGTGTCCGCCATTCAGTAGTTATGGTACCTGTATAATTGTAGATTTTTAAGTCTGAACAAAAGGGCCACTTTAATATTTTCTGCATGTTTCCATGAGGGAATAACCAATAAAAATGTCAGTAAATGAAATGCTCTGTGTCCTAGATAGTTTTGAGTCACTCTAGACAAAACATGAAAACCCCAGATGAGCAACTGGCTCCATGGTAGTCAACTTAATGGTTTAGAAAATCAAACAATAACAATACCTCCCCTAGTTAAAAAAAAATCCCCAAATCTCACATTTATTTTTGGACTTGTTAACTTTCTACCTTTCTATGATAATGATTTGATTTGTGGTTCTCCCAATTAATTTTGCCATTATGTGTTTTACACTAAATTAGAAAAAAAGAACATTTCAAGCATCAGCCCAAGAAATCCATGTGGCATTCTGGACAGAGGTTTTGGCAGCACTAATTGGCAGTAAAGAGGAATAGATGCTTCCTTCCTGAGATTATGTGTCTTAGTCCATTCATGCTGCTGTAATAAAATACCTGAGACTAGGTAAGTCATGAAAAACAGAAATTCATTTCTTACAGTTCTGGAGACTGGGAAGTTCATGATCAAGGTGCTGGCATTCAGTTCTGGAGAGAGCTACACTCTGCTTCTAAGATGGTGCCTTGTTACTATGGCTACACTGGGCAAAATGAGTGTAAGCTAGTTCCTTTCATCCCTTTATAGCATAATCAATTACTGAGGATCAAGCCCTCATGACTTAACTACTTCCCAAAAGGCTCCACCTCTTAAGGGAATTTAAATTTTCATATGAAGTTTGGAGAAGATACACATTAAACTGTAACATTCAACTATGGTCCCCTAAAACTCATGTCCTTCGCATATACAAAATATATTAATTTCATCCCAATATCCACAAAAATCTTCACTCATACCAGCATTGACTTTAAAATCTAGGGGGCTGGGAATGTGGCTCAAGTGGTAGCGTGCTCGTCTGGCATGCGTGCGGCCCGGGTTCAATCCTCAGCACCACATACAAACAAAGATGTTGTGTCCGCCGAAAACTAAAAAATAAATATTAAAAAATCTCTCTCTCTCTCTCTCTCTCTCTCTCTCTCTCTCTCTCTCTCTTAAAAAAAAAAAAACTTTAAAAATCTAAGTCCAAAGCCTATCTAAATATCATCTAAATCAGATCTGAATGAGACTTGAGGTATGATTTGTCTTGAGGAAAAATCCCCCTCCAGCTGAGAACCTATGAAATCAAATAAGCTATGTGTTTCCAAAATACACTGGTGGGGCAGGTATATGACAGATATTGTCATTCCAAAAGGGAGCAATGGAAAAGAAAAAAAGGAGTAATAGGTCTCATGTGAGTCTAAAATCCAACAAGGCTAACAACAATAAAATCTCGATTATTGTGGTAACACTATTCTTTGACTCCATGTCTGACCTTCCAGACACACTGGTGCAGAGTCTGGGTCTCCAAAGCTCCAGGGTCTTTGCCCAGGGCTTTGCTGGGTGCAACTTTTGCTGCAGTCTTACAGGTTGGCGTCAAATGCTGCAGCTCTCCCAGGCAGGCACTGTATGCTGATAGATCCAGGTGTCTGGGGGCTCAGTGGTTGTCCTGCCTTTATGACTCTACTAGTCATTGTTAATGTAGGGGTTCTTTGTGGTGACCCTGACCCCATGGCTCTGCTGGACATTTACTTAGTAGGGGTTTTTGATAGTGGCCCTGCTGCTGTGATTCCAATAGGAATTGTGCTAGTAGAGACTTTCCTTGTAGCAGGGCCATCACAGAGATCTTTCACCTCTGCAGCAGGTTCTGTCTGGACCCCAAGGTTCTGCCAGGCATCCCTTGAAATCTAGATGGAGCAGCCATGCTTCCACAGCTTTTGTTGACCGGTCACTCAGTCACTGGAAATCATAAACTCCTCTACCAAACTCTGCACTCACTGGTGTATTCATCTAGAAAAGAGCATGTGCTGGTTTACAAGTGCCTATAACTGTTCATGTATATTTATCTAATATTTCTATGTAAAAATGATAATTTAAAAAGGCAAAATTCACAGCTCCATGGAACATATAAACCAATATAAGAGGCTGAGAAAACTTGTCCTCTACATTAGAAAAAATACTTGCAAAAAAACTGTTCTGAGTGACAAATTTAGTTCTATAAAGGGATCACTTCACCATGAAAGACTGTACCCTATCTAACCCTGGGAAACCCTGCAGCCAAAGACTAAGTGATGTAGTGAGGAGGCTGGAATAGAAGCTTGGTACTGTGGTCTCAAGTCGGAACAAGTCTGTGGTGCTGTTCACATGCCTGCTGTTCCCATGGGACTGGGCCAAGGCTAAGGTTCAGGTGAAACCACATCCTTGCTTAGCTTCCTCCTCTGACTAGTCCTGGATCTCTTATTTTTTCACAGTCTCCTTTTGAAAGCATTCTTTAAATAAGTCATTCTTTAAATAAGACTCATGAGAGTCCCCTTCTCAACCTTCTGGAAGATCCAATCTAAGATATGCTGTGGTTTATTTAGGATAATGGAATGGTCTGTAGGGCTGGGAATTTTGGTCAGCATTATCATACCCATCTAACAATTCCTCTGAGGTTGTAGGTTGTTTTCTTGATGGTTATAAAAGGTAGATTACCAAAATGGCCACCCACTCTTTCCCTTCCCTTTAAGAGACGGAGTCCAGTTGTCTATTCCTTGAATTGGTTACTTGGGCATTTGACTTGTTTTGACCAATAGGATATTAGCGAATATGACACAAAGGAAGTTTTGTAACGCATGTGCACAATGGGCTTGCTCTTTTGCTGTTCTTGGAGCCCAAGGCTACTGAGTGATCCCAGGATGACCTGCTAGATGATGAGAGGCATAAGCCCCACTTATCCTTGTCCCCAGAAGCAAAGCTGACAAATTAATCAGCATTCTTATGTTAGATACATGTGTGAGTCCAGCTGATAGCAGCCAGGGAGCCACATAGCCCCAAATCCTGACCTTTACAATCATGAATTAAATACATTTTTAGTCTGTTAAAACATTAAATTATGTTTGTTATATAGCATAAGGTAATGGATACAGAATAATAAATTGTGATGGCTTGTATTCACATGTATTGTTGCAGATAACATCTATTTTAGGCTCAAATTGCTACTATGAAAATAGAAAATATATGGAACATGATCTAAGTATATAAAATATAAGCACATAAATATACATGTATATTGAAAAAACATTTTAAAATCAACATGTATTTTGAAATACAGAAAGATAAATATTGCAAATGTCACTAATTTGCATTCGGGATAAACAATGTATGTGGTAGAATGAAGGAAAAGAATCTTACACTTATTGAGTTACTTCTGAGTGCTGGGAGCTTCCAGATATGCTATCACATTAATCTTTACAATTATGTGGTTAGTGAGTTATATCTACTTTTACAAGAGAAGAAACCCATGCTCAAAGAGGGAATATAACTTGCCCAAGGTGATTCAATAAGCAGATGGATTTGAAGATTTATTTTCTTGACTTCAAAGATGCTATAATCAGGTATCTCCTGTAAGGGTAAGAATTTTCTTTAAGGAGTTATTAGAAAATGTAGAGATGCTTGCTGCAAAATGTAAATTCATAATAGCACAAGTGTAACTGGGTGAATCAGCGAACCTTTTTTGATAACTTTTCCATCTGGTCTTCAAGACTTATATGGAATTTCATATTTCTAAAAAATATTCCAGCAATGTTTCATTTAATACAGCATCTCCCAACCTTTCAAGTAAGGGATGCACCTCCAAATGTTCAAATATGCCCTTCCAGTCATATGTGATCTAAACTATGTCCTCCAGCAGAATATACATTATATTTTATATAAATATTTCTCCCATATCTATATGAGTCAGTCTTTGTCCTAAACTCTGGAAAGAGAAGAATACAATGTCGTTTATTTTCTTAAGAAGCTTGCATCTTAATGAAGAAAAAAATGCACACGTAATTATAAAAAACACAACTAGCAAATGAATATGGGAGTGTTAAAAGGGGCACTAAAAGTAGCATGATAGGTAGAGGGGTGGAGTGGGTCTGAAAAATTTATCAAAGTCTAGGTCTCAAAGGAGTTCACCTTACTGGGTGAGAGGTGGAAAATAAAGGTAAATAGTTTCTGTAACAGACAAACCTTCAAATTTCAGTGGGCAACATGGTAAAAGTTTATTTTTTTGTTCACGTTAGTGTTTAGTGCAGGTGTTCACATTGGTAGGGATTGGTGGCTTGGGATGAAGGGTGGCAGGAGGTTCTGCCACTGGAGTCACTGGAGGTCAAGGCTGAAGAGGCTCATCAATGTCTAGAAGGGGAAAAAAACATATAGGTTATGGAAAGCACATTTGTATCTCAACCACTTTAACATGTATTATTTCTAGGAATATTGCATGGTGAGACTAACTACCTGGCCCCACCATGGGACAGGGACTTTGTTTTTTTTACTGTTCCTCACACAAGGAGTGGTCCCCAACACATACTAAATATATGACAAGTGTTTGTTGAATTATTTGAGACTGAATGAATCTCTGTACTATGAGCATATCATGCAACACAGGTTCTATTCAATAAATACTAGGAGAAATAAAATGTAGTTTCCCATCTTCCACTTTTCCTTCTGTTAAAAATTGTCAGAATGTGGTGCAAAACTTAAGACAGCAGGACATATGGATTTATAAGTAATGAATCTGAGAGCTATGACAAGTTGAAAGAATTCTAGAAAATATTTGTCTGTTGAACACCAAAGAGGAACTGTGGCCTTGTAGTCAGACTCTACCAGGTGCAGAGACACTCCCTTCTCCATCCCTTTCTCTCCCTTCCTTCCTTCTTTCCATTTCTACAAGCATGAATATATTCCATGGAGCAGGTGTCCTGTGTGTTTTGGGGAGCACAAAGATTTATTAGACACAACTTTTCTTTTCAAAGCCTGGACACGTCAGCAAAAACAAGAACACATAGAAAACAGTGGTAAGTACCACATTAGAGGCATGGATAGAACCACTCTTTGCCTGTTTGGTGTGGTTAAAGAGGGGTTAGCTTAATACATCTCCCAAATCAGCTTAACCTTTTCCCCATCTGGAGACCCTGATACCATGCTACTTTCTACTTCCTCATTTCAATGGGGGAAAGTGGCAGAGAAAATGACTGGGTGAAAGTCTTCTGCTAGGAAAGCTGTAATTTTCATGTCAAACATGCCTCCAAAGACCATTCTTATCATACATATGTATTTTAAAGGGGTTCCTCCCATAAGGAATCTTCTTAATTGTCAGACCCAAAGATTAGAATTACATATCAGATGAATATTTTCACTATAATGTATATGAAGAGCAAACACAAACACATAAAATTCATACAAATAGCTGTTTTTATTAACACAGCTGAATTTGGAGGACACTCTAACCAATAAGGATGGGTGAATTTTCTCCATAATGTGTTCCCACCATGATTTGCCACCTTGCTATAGTTCCAAAAGCAATAAAGACAACTGTTTGTGGACTGGAATCTCCATAACTATGAGTCAAAATAAACCTTTTCTTTTTATAAGTAAATTATCTCATGTATTTGCCATAGCAAAAGAGAGACCAACACAGAGAACCTTCAGTATCCCACAGTAAATTCTCAGTACCTTAAAGTATCTTGAAGTAGGAATTGCTATATTTCTGCAGGAAATCAATAGTATTGACTTCTAAAAGATGAAAAGAGTGAACCTTAGTATTTGTATACTGAATGGTGAAATTTACTGAATAGTCACTGAAGTAGCCATGTTTAGAGTGTCAGACAATGTCAGCCAGGATATGAATTTGGTTGATTAAAGAGTAGACTCTTGACAAGGTAGGATAAATAAAAGGTAACCCTCTTTAAAAATAATCATTTAATCCCAATGCAATTTTATACCTACTCCTCTCTTTTGCTGTGAAATGTGAGAGTTACAAGACTTTAGGGACAAATGTTCCAATTGGAGGGATCTTTGGTGTACTTTAAATTTGGGTGCAGGCTGTTATATTTTGACACTTTGGGGAGGGTGTGAAAGTGAGCATTTCAAGTGACAATGTCTCATTTTGGAGCTCATCAGTTCCTGCTGATGTATGCATGACAGTCAATGATGAGTTTTCTGTATCTCAGGCATATCTTGATTGATACTGGAAGAAATTATTCTCTGTAAACATTTTGGAGAACTAGTTGAATTTTGTTCTGTTTTAACCCATGCTATCAATAAACAACACTGCAATGTCATAAAACACATATTTGCTTCATGCTTCATTGTTAAAGATACAACAAAGGGGGCTGGGGATGTGGCTCAAGCGGTAGCAAGCTCGCTTGGCATGCGTGCACCCGGGTTCGATCCTCAGCACCACATACAAACAAAGATGTTGTATCCGCCAAAAACTAAAAAATAAATATTAAAAAAGTCTCTCTTTCTCTCTCTGTCTCTCTCTCTCTTTAAAAAAATAAAGATACAACAAAAACTTTTGTTAGAACATGAAAAATATTAAATTTAATTTTTGCAAAAATCTGCATGAAGTTGTTATGTGTATTAGCTCCCAATTTTCATTAAAAGATGAGAAAACTGAGGCATAGAAATTGTGAGTGTGTTTATAGCATTTGTTGTCATATGTTTGTGAGAGTAAATTAACACAAATACTGGAGTACATGCAAAAAATAAGTTGGCTTATTTATCTGAATGCATATATTAGAATAAGTTCCAAAGTCAGCTTGGCAACTTTAGTGGACTGAATTGTATCTTCCCCAAATTCAGGTCTACTTGGAACTTCAGAATATGATCTTATTTGGAAAGAAGGTCTTTCCAAAGATGTAATTGTTAAGGATCTTGAAACAAAATCACCTTGGACTTAGAGTGGGCTTCAATTCCTATTACTGTCAACCTAACAAGAAGAGAAGATAAAAGAGAAACATGGAGAAGAAGACCATCTGAAAACAGAGGTAGAGAATGAAGCTATACTGATATAAGCCAAGGAATGCTTAGAGCCACGAAAACCTGGAAGAGTCAAGAAATAATCCTTTCCCAAAGGGTTTGCAAGGAGTATGACTTGTTGTCAACTTGACTATAGATTTATGACCTCTAGAAGTATGCAAGAATAAGTTTATGTGATTTTAAGCCATGGGATTTGTGGTAATTTGTTGCAGTAAACCTAAGTGCTAAAACATGGAGGTAGGACTTACAGTGGAGTTAGATCTTTGGTGCTTGCTTTTCTTCCAAAGCAGCAACCTAAAAGAAAACTATTTTAGAGCTCTAGAAGTTGATAAAATCATAAAAATGAGAAGCATTTATTCATCAAAACCCACAAAAATGTGAAAAAGAACTTTTTGATCTTATTCTTTCTTTGGTTTAGGGGATCAGTAGACAAATTGAGAAGGGGAATCAATGAATATGAGGATGGATCAATAGAAATGATCAATCTGGACATCACAGAAAAGAAAGAACAATGAAAAAAATAAACAGATCTTCAGAGGCTTGTGGGACAACATCAAGAGTACCACTAGTCCCCACTATTCAGGGTTCCACTTTCCATGGTTTCTGTTACCCAGGGTCAAACACAAACAACAAATATTAAACACAAAATTCAATTATTATAAAATTCTAGTTATTAAACAGAGTTTAAATAACTAAATTCTAGTTATTAAACAGAGTTTAATAACTAGGCTATAAGTTTTAGATAACTGTTATTATAGTGTATTGTTATAATTGTCCTATTTTATTATTGGTGCTACTCTCACTGTACCTAAATTATAAATTATACTTAATCACAGGAAGGTCTATGTAGGAGAAAACATAGTAGTATAATTATATAGGGTTTGGTACCATCTGTAGTTTCAGGCATCCATTGAGGGTCTGGGAATGTGTCCCCATTGATGGTGGGGAGGCGTGACTACTCCATACATAAAGCAGAAGTTTCAGAAGGTGCTGAGAGGAGGAAATCAGGTTAAAATATTTTTAAAAAATGGACAAAATGATAATATTTGACTAAAAGCGTTAATTTGTGGATCTAGAAATTCAAAAGACTCCAAGTAGGATGAACACTGATAGTGGTAGCTGAAAAATAATAATCAAACTGTCAAGAATTAAACAAGACAAAGAGAAAATCTTGGACATAGCATGACAAAAATGACCCATCATATAGGGGAGACCAACAATATGATGGATTACTTCACTTGTCATTTCTAAAAATGGAGTCCAGAATGTGATAAGAGGAAAATGATCTCACTTACCTCTAGAATCTAAAAATGGTGATCTCATTGAAGTTGAGAATAGAATAATGGTTATCAGAAACTGGGGAGAGTAGGGGATAGGGGGAGGGCAGAGTGGGTCAGTGGGTTTGATATTACAGTTAGGCAAGAGGAATAGTTCTGGTGTTCAGTAGCATAGTAGGGTGAACACAGTTAAATTATTGCATTATATATCTCAAAGTTGCCAGAAGACATGATTTTGAATGTATTCATTAAAAAAAACATGGTAAAAGTTGAAGGTGATGGCTACTAATTACTCTGATTTGATCATTACCCAACTTATACATGAATCAAAAGATCATATTATATTTCATAAATATAATACAATTTTATGTCATTCAAAAAATTTTATAAAGACTTTTTAAAGTTAAAAAGTTAAATGAGCTAATAAATATAAAAGAGAGAGACTATGGCCAGCAAAAATATCCTTTAAAAATAGAATAGAGAATAGAGAAATTTGGAGACTAAAAAATTTTGTTGGCTTCTAACTAGCCTCAGAGAAAACAGTGAAGGAAGTCATGCAGGCAAAACAAAAATAATACAAAAGAACAAACCAGGAAATTATATCAAATAGTTTAACAGAAAATGAACAGCACTGGAAAAGGTAGATATGTTGGTAAATATAAAATATTGTATGAATTGTATTTTTTCTTCCTTGAAGGACACACAACTGTATAAAACACTATAACAATATGTTTTTAGGTTTGTAATATATACACAGTACACACAGGAGAAGGAATAGAGCTATATAGGAACATAGTGCTTATATTTTATAAGAAAATTAAGTTAGTGTGTAATATGAAATTTAAGATAATTTAATATCTATTTTATAATAGTAAACTAGCTAAGAGTTTAATTATATACTAAAAATGTTTATTTAACAAAAAAGCAGGCAGTAACAGAGAAATAGGGATCAAAAAATACACAAGATATAATAGCTATGTAGTAACAAAATGGCCAATGAAAATCCTAATATGTAACATTATATTAAAAGTGATTAATATATGATTAAATTAATGTGAATATACTAAAACATTTCAATCAAAAGGGACATCAAATGTATTACAATAAATTACATTGAATTTAAATGACTAAACGCCCCAATGAAAATGAACTTCAAAATTAAAATCAAAATCCAATTATAGGATGTCTGCATAATAATCCTAAAAAGTTGAAAGTGAAAGCTAAAAGATATAACATGCAAATAGTAATCACAACAGAGATAAAGTGACTACATTAAAAAGACTAGATTAATATAGTGACTTGTTTAATATAAGTAACTTGATGACAAGACAAATTACTAGACAAAGAGGAACATTTTATAGTGATGAAATTTGCCAAGAGGTGTGGAAAGCCGTTCTCGAACGTGATTGGGCACCTCCCTGACTGGCTGTGAGTCATTCCAGCTAAACTGTGTCAGAACCTATCCCCACCCTTTTTAGGTGCAAGAGCTGGTCTGTGTGGGGGTGTGACTGACCATTGACCCTGAGACCAATCACTGACCCTGACCTTCGAATGCTGTCCCCCTCGACCTTCATTGGATGGAATTTTACCCTGAATTTCTTGTTCCCCAATAAAAGGCCACTCTCTGGCGTGCCCTTCCTCTCTCCTGCTAGTCTCTTGTGTAAACCTCGCTACCCCACCGGGTGGCTCCAGGCAGGAGCCAGGGAGGGCCCTCTCTGACCTGGTCAAAGAAAAAGGTAAATTGAGTTTATGTGTGTTTATTTTGATCTCACTAGTTAACTTCTATGCTTAGGACCTCTAGTATGAAGCTAGCTTGCTGGTCGCAGGGCAGAAAGAGGTATAACAAAAACAAAGGTGTATGCTATGAATAGAACTTCAAAATCCATGGGAGCAAAAACTGGCAGAATTAAATGGGGAAGTATATGGTTCAACAATAATAGTTGGAGACTTCAATAACTATTCCCAAGAAGTGATGGCACAATACAGGAATCAGCAAGATTTATAAGGATTTATCTACTGTACTAACTGATATTTACAAGGCCTTCTAATTATAACAGAATAAACATTCTTTTAAAGTGTATGTGAAACATTCTGTAGACTAGATCATACACCTGGGTATAATATAAATTTCAATGCACTTAAGAGAAGTGGAATCATATAAAATATGATTCAGTTAGAATTCATAGAATCAAATTTGGGAAATCTCCAAATATTTGAAAGGTAAAAGGTCACACTTTTAAATTACCCATCGATTAAAGAATAACTCATAAGGGGAATTAGAAAATATTGAAATTGAATGTACACACAGACACTATACATGAAATGTTGTAAGAGACTGTAAAATGGTACAGCCACTTTGAAAAACAACTTGGACATTTCTTAAAAAGTTAAATGTGATCTTACCATATGATCCAGTAATTCCACTTTTAGGTATCTAGAAGAGAAATGAAAACATATGCCCACATAAAAACTTTACATGAATGTTTTCAGCAGAATTATTCCATAACAGACAAAAACTAGAAACAAATCAAATGTGAATCAATGAGTGAATGAATAAATGGAATTCAGAGTAGCCCTGTAATAGATTATTTGGCAATGAAAAAAAAAAACCTACTGATTCATGCTATAAGATGGATGAATCTCAAAAACATGGTATGTAAAATAAGCTAGATGCAAAATACTGCATACTGTGTGATTCCATTTATATAAAATGTCCAGAAAAGGCAAATCTCTAGAGACAGAAAGCAGACTGTGGTTGCCTAGATCTGGGGTTGAAAGGGAGACTTCAGATGAACATGAGGGAATGTTGGGAGGAGGGGAATAGAAATGTTTTAAAATTAGATTTGTGTGACAGTTACACAACTCTATACATTTGCTAAAATTGACTGAACAGTGAAGTACAATGGGTAAATCTTTATGGTACATAAATTATACCTTAACAGATTATATTAAAAAAATAACAATTAGCAAAGGGTAGGGGATGAAGAAATACAAATAAAACAAGATTGACAATGCATTTATAATTACTGAAACTGGCTGACTCATAATGAGGGCTCTTTATACTATATTTTCTACTTTTATGTCTGCTTGAATATTTTCATGATAAAAAGGTTTTTAGAAATCAATATTACCAACTATAGTGGTGCATGCCTATAATTTCAGCTACTTGGGAGGCTGAGGCATGAGGTTTGCAAACTTGAGGCCAGCCTCTCCATTTTAGTGAGACTGTCTCCCTGTTTTGAAAAACAAAAAAGGGAAGAAAGAAGGAGAAGGAACAATAGGAAAAGAAAGAAAGAAAGGGCGGGAGGGCTGGGGGATGTATCTCAGTGGTAGAGTGCCCTTGGGTTCAATACCCAGTACTGCCCGTGGGGGTGGTGGGGTGGGGAGAAGAAGTCAATAATAATACAAAATACTATGAATTGAAATGCATTCTGCTGTCTTGTATAACAAATTAGAATAAATAAATAAATTTTTAAAAAAACACTTGACTTTACGACTTCTGGTGTATAACTATCTCTCCTTAAAGAGACACAGTATCAATCCGTCCATGTCTCATTAGGTAAGTGGATGGTGAGTTCACTGAGGTCAATTCATTTCAAATTAGAAATTTCTATTGAGCATAAATTCTGAGCAAGGTTTATTTAGTCTTAATGCTGTCCACATTTTCTCCCCCTTCAGTTCCTAACTCATTGAATTGGTTATTCATGTTATTGTTCTTATATTTGGCGGGTTTGTTTCTTTTCACTGGGTTTTTATTATTGCTAATAGTAAAAATTTAGACGCATTCTACCTTTTTCTGTCTCTTTTGATTACCTGCCCTTTCCATATTTTGTCTGTAAAGTTTCTTTATGAATAATGGAGTTTGCCCCCACAATCCAAAACACCTAATTGCTAAAGTAAAATACTTTGCAATGTGGTAAGATAATTGGGTTTGGGGAAAAGTAATTAGCCCCCTTAGGTGATGTCAAGCAGAGACAGCAGTTCAAAGCTATGCTCTGAGTGGCAACAAGGTCTCACTTTATAAAGGTGATTTGCTTTAGAGATGACATGGGTAAATTCCACTCATCAAAGGGCAATGATATTAGCTTCATCTATTTGAAAATCTCAAAAGCAAGAAAGAGAATAAGGAACAGTTTCAGAATATTTTATATTACCTGTTTCTCACAAAAATAGAATCACCTGTGGTAGGACATTTGAGATACTGCACGCACAGATCTCATGAAGATGTTTATCTGGGGGAAGTGATTACAGCCAACAGAGGACTCACTTCACTCTTGATAGTCCTCAGGGACCATCGGGTCCCAAATAGTATTAATTTACTAAATTGAGGTAAATTGTCAACAAAGTGAATATAAATTAAACATATGTAGCCAAACATAAATGGCAAGATTATAAAAGCTTTCAAAAGCTCATCAAACACATGGAACAACTTCTGAAATATTTATCAAAAAAATTGAGGTGTTTCTGAAATTTCCATCCCTCTCATGACATATGCAAAGAGCAGAACTTAGTAAATATGCATTGAACCAAATGTTGAATTCATCACCATTTGCAGCAATTAATGTAAGATAAACTGGTAAGCCTATTAATGATGTTATGCCTCAGGTAATAACTATGTAAGACAAAGAAAATTAAATGTATGTATGTGTGTAGAGATTAAGGGGAAAAAATCATCTTAGAGACATAAGAATTTCTGACACTGGCAACGTAGATTAAGTAGCAAAAGCAACCAAGTTACAACACAATTTAGACGAAATGACTTACAAGACTCTCTTGACTTCTCTGCTCTGTTTCACAACCATCTGATTATTTAATCTGCTTAGAAAAACCTTCCAACCTAGAAGGTGCTAGGCAACAGATACAAGTACTTTGGTCATTGGAAAGACAACTTCCACTGGAAATTAAAATCGAAATTCTGTTTTGCAGGTCAGTGTTCAGTCTCAATTTAGCTAGCATTAATTGTGTGACCTTGAGAAAATCAATTCATTTCTCTGTGAAGAAAATCCATTTCTTCACTTTTACAATTACAACCTGAGATTAGGTCAACATTTCCCTAACTGTCTGCCTTGGCATGAAAGTCTTAGGTTTGGATGTGAGGTGTCCCCCAAAAGTTCACGTGTGAGACAGTGCAAGATGGTTCGGAGGAAAAAAATTATTGGATTGTGAGAGTCTTAACCCAATCAGTGAATTAATCCCCTGATAGGGATTAACTGAGTGGTAACTGAAGTGATAAGGTATGGCTGGAGGAGGTGGAAATTAGAGTGTGGCTTTGGTGTTTATGTTTGTATCTGGAGAGTGGAGTGACTCTCTCTGTTTCTTGGTCACCATGATGTGAGCTGCTTCCCTCTGCCACACACTCTGCCATGATATTCAGCCGCATCTTAAGCCGGAGAAATGGAGCCATCTTCTATGGACTAAGTCCTCTGAAACCGTAAACCCACAAATAAAATTTACCTCTTCTATAGTTCTGGTCAGATCCTTTTAGTCACAGCACTAAAAAAGCTGACTAAAACACTTAGCAAAGTGCTGCATTTGCTAGAACTGGACAGCCACATGGGAAAGAAAATGAAACCATATGGCTGCGGGTAAATGGATGAATCTACTAAGTGAGATAAACCAAACTCAAAAAATCAAGGGTCATATGTTTTTTCTCCTAGGTAGAAGCTAGGGAGAAAAAAAGGGACCTCAGGGAAATAGAAGAGAGTCCAGTAGAATAAGGAAAAATGAACCAGAGAGGAAGGAAGAGAGGGAAAGTACTGGGGAATGAAATAGACCAATTCATGCTATGTGTATATAGAAATATATCATGATGAATCCCACTATTTTACATAATCATGGTACACCAATAAAAGATTTAAAAACTAAAAAAAATAAATAAAGCTCTTCACACAGGGAAACAATGTCTTTGCATCTTTAAAAGGCTGAGGCATGGTCAAATGGCCTTGGTAACTCCATTCTATGTACTTGGGGGTAGACTTCATAAACTAGTAATAGTATCTCTGTAACATAATAGTTTAGCATATAGACCTTTGAGTCTCTACCTGGTGTTTGACTCTTGGCACATTATACATTTCTTGGGCAAGTCATTTAATCTCTCTAAGCCTCGGGTAAATTTAGTAATGCCTATATCATGTGGTATTTTGAGGTATTAAATAAAATCATTGATGTAATAACTACAGTGCCCCCTATTTCTAAGTACTCAACAAATGTTGGGTTTTATTATCCATAAAAAAAGAAAGGAAATGAATCTAGGATCAGATCTTAACCTTTTCATGAGAATTAGATAAAAATGGTTCATAGGTCTAAATGCAAAACACAAAATGACAATACTCCTAGAACATAACAAGGAGAAAAATCTAGGTTACCTGGGGTTTGGCAATGACTTTTTAGAAAACACTGAAAGCGTGATTCATGAAAGAAAAAAATTGATAAGTTGGATTTCATTAAAGTAAACAATTCCTGCCCTGCCAGGTGTGGTGGCACATGCCTGTAATCCCAGCAGCTCGAGAGGCTGAGGCAGGAGGATTGCAAGTTCAAAGCCAGTCTCAGCAAAAGCAAGGTGCTAGGCAAAAATCAATGAGACCCTGACTCTAAATAAAATACAAAATGTAGCTGAGGATATGGCTTAGAGTTCGAGTGCTCCCGAATTCAATACCCAGTACCAAATAAATAAATAAATATTAAAAAATCCCTGCCCCATGAAAGACTAGTCATAACATGAAACAAGCAATAGAAAGGGAAGGAGTACTTGCAAAATATAGTATAAAGGATTAATGTCCAAAATATACAAATAACTCCTTAAACTCAATAATAAGAAAACAAACAAATTTTAATTGGATACAAATCTGAACAGACCCCTCATCAAATAAGATATACAGATGTTAAAGAAGCTCATGAAAAGATCGTATGTCATTAGGAAATTAAAAATCAGAACAATAATGGGTACCCATTGGAGTAACAAAATTTAAAAAACTGAACAAATGCTGGTAAAGATGTGTGCAGCTACAGGGACTCTCATTCATTGCTTTTGGGAATGCAAAACAGTACAGTGAACTAGGGAAGACAGTTTGACAATTTCTTTAAAAGCCAAACATATGCTTAACTATGTGATCCAACAATTGCTCTCCTAGCTATTTACCCAAATGAATTGAATTTTTTTGTACACACAAAAACCTGTACATAAATGTTTATTGCAGCTTTATTCATAATTACTAAAACTTGGAAGCAAACAACATAATATTCAAATGCATAAACATTGTGATAAACCCATAAAATTGAATGATATTGAGGGGTAAAGAAGTGAGCTATTAAATCATGAAAAGACATGAATGGAGCTTGCATGTATATTACTAAGTGAAAGAAGCCCTGATAAGACCACATATTCTATGACATTCTGGAAAAGGCGAAACAATGGAGACAGTAAGAAGGTCAGTAGTTGCAAAGAGCTCAGGGAGGAGAGTGGGGTTAATATGTGGAGTACAGATTTTTAGAACAAGTGAGACAATGCTGTGTTGTTCTGTAATAGTGGACATATTCAACTTTGCATTTGTCAAGACCTATAGAATATACAATTCGAAGAGTGAACCCTGATGCAAACTGTGAACTTTTAGTTGATAATAATGTTTTGGTCTCGTCTCCTCAATTGTAGCAATTGCTCCACACTAATGCAAAACGTTAATAATATGGGCAACTGAATTGGGGTGGAAAGTTAAGAAGGTAAATAGGAACTCTGTACTTTCTGCCCAAGTTTCTGTATATCTAAAATAACACACACACACACACACACACACACACACACACACACATCAATTAAGAAAAAATAATGCTCAGTGAAAGAGGATTTTATGGCCAAGTAATTTTTGAAGATACTTCATGCTATTTGAAATTTTTTTGTGATTAAATAGAATATTAGGTATGAAAGACTGAAATCTTGCAGTAGAGAATATATATAATATCATTTATCCTAAACTTATTTGAACATGGGCTTCCCCCCGCGCCCTCCAAGGAAACAAAAAGGAGTTATGCTTCATGGAACATTACTGACTTGGATGATCATTAGATTCCTTCCAAATGTGCAAGGCTGTTTTTGCATGTTTACTTTCTTAGTAGAAATCAAGCATCCCCAGATGATTCTATAAAATCAAGTTTCTGATCCTACAAAGTGAGAGCTAGACTCCCGGTCCTCAGGAAAGGATGTTAGTATCTTGTGAACGTCATTTTTTTAGCTTGCTGACCGACTTCTGGTTTTGCTACCTTTAATAGTGGCAGGCTCGTTTTTGCATAAATGCTTTTAAGAGGATTTAAAAAGTCGGTTACTTAATTAGAATACAAAATATGCCATATTTGCATCTAAGATAAAAAAAAATCCAGAAGCACTCCATGCTTTATTTATTGGTTTTACTGAAAGGATTTCTCAATCAAAATTACTCTGAAAGGAAAATTTGGGAGGTAGAGCTGAAAAGGCTATTCGCATGAAAGGTGTGGACCACAGTTACACATTTTGAGGGCATTTACCAGTAAACACTCATTTACTGACTTGCTGTTGATTGTTCATTGCATCCATGGAAACAGTGAAGAATTGGCTCAAACTTACTCTTATTTTTAAAAAATACCATATTTTCACTTCAGTTGTTCTTCTGGCTTCAAAGTATGAAAAAAAAATTCACCAGTCCTGCTTTTTTTCCCCAATTTTCTCAAGCTGAGAGGCTCCTTTAGAAATGTGAGAAGAGAATCAATAAGACAAAAATCACCAGATTGCTAGAGAAGGGCTTGACATATCCACAAGGTCACTGTCCATTCTGCGCATTGCTTTTCAATGAATTTGAGTCACTCTCTTCCAGAGTACCATATGCATCCTCTCTTCCTAGTCCAGCTTCAGGACATGATCACTTGGCCACACATGATGACTTTCCATTTTCCCTCTAGCCACATCCGACCTTCCTATGCTTGATCCCTTTACCTCTGCAGTCCTTTGACTAAGCAATTGGCTCTGACTCCATGCTCAGGATGTTATCACTTAGATGCTATATTTTGTCAGTTTTCCATGGATCTGAATGACATTCTCTACTACCTGGTTCATATTTGGTCTGACTCCTTCCACCACATCCAGGATAAGATACTCTTAGTACCTATTTTTATTCTCAATTATTTCCACAGACCAGGCCCTCCAGTGATGATCTAGAAAAGCTTTGGTACCTGCCCTCTCACCTTCCCCCCAATCTTTGGTGTCTAGAGGTTTGGGGACTCTCTATTGCTCTTTGCAAAGGCCTTGCCCATCCTTTATGTCTTTCCATATGGGTACTGATGAGGGGCTAGAGAAAGGGAAAATGGAGAAACTGTAATTATCACGTGCCTGATGCACCTGGAAATGTGCTGGTTGTTCACTGAATACTTAAAGCACTGCAATTTACCAAGGAGATTACTAAAGCTCATGGAAATTTGCTTAACTTTTTCATAGATAGCAAGGGGCAGATGTACAATTTGAACACAGTTATAGATGATCCCCAAGCCTGGTCCTTTTCTCTCCATTTCAATGCCTCACTAGAACATCAAATTCAAACATGTAGATATATCTGACCCACACTTCTGAGAATCAGATATAATTAGTGTTTCACCTTATTTTTTTCTGACATGACTTAATAAATGATAATAAATACTGAAATTCTCTCCCTTTTTCATGCATTCATTCAGCAAATATTTATTGAGTAGCTACTAGCTAACAGGCACTCTTAAGTGTTTGGAATGTATCAGTTTTTTAAAATAACAGAAATCCCTGATCTTGTAAAGTTTGCATTCTAGTGGGTGGACAGAAAATAATCAATACACAACAATAACTAATAAATTGTATGGTATATTAAAAAATGATAAATAAACTGGAAAAAAGTTAAATGAGCAGAGAAAGGAGGATTTGCATTAGCTGTGGATGGAAGGGTGGTTGTATTTTAAAATACAGTGGTGATTGAGAAGATGACATTAGAACAAGACTTGAAGGAGACAAGAGGGTGACTGGCTGGTAGCAGACTTTCTAAGGATACCGGTATGACTGAAGGGGAGTGAACCATGTGTGTTGAGGACAAGAAGAGCGAGTAATGTGGGGACATGGACACATAAAGGTCATTGGAATGGCTTATCATTTTACTTCACTGAAATAGTGGGCCATTGAGGGTATTTAAGCAAAAGAGTAACTTAAGTTTGAACGATTACCATGTAGAGAATAGACTGAGATAATCTTCACATCTAATTTATGGCTGTACATTCACCATAACTTATTAGTTTAAGATTAGATTGGATTTAATAAGATTAAGACCATGGCAAAAGTTCATTGTGCCAAGATGAATCAGTAAAAGCCTGGTAATGCTAAATCCAGAATTAATATATGGATGGACATATGGACTTGTGACCCAAGGTACAGAAAATAAAAAGAGTGGCCTTTGATTTGGCAATCTGAATTTATAATCTCTACTCTTAAATTTGTTTCCCTGGATGCATATCTCTCTTTTCTCCATCTTGTGGAAAGATTTCAGTTTCAGAAATGTGATGTGCCCTAAAAGATTCCATTTTTAGTTACACATAAAGCATCCAATTTATATTTGAGTGTCCAAAAAAAAAAGAGATAACTTTGGGCCCAATTCCTGAGCATATGCCATCAGTTACATGAGAGTGTTTTAACATCTATTAATTGATTCCCTTATATTTACTGTTTGCCTTACTTTTTTTTTTTTTTTTTTTTTTTTTGCCTATATAGTTCCACTTAAGGAATCTAAGACACGATGAATAGAATAACTTTCCAAATAAATGTGGCAATCTTCTCTCTGGTCCTCCTTTGATTGTAACAAAAATTTTCCTTACCCCCTCCTATTTAGAAAGAGACAATGGTACAAGACTGCCTGTCCTTATTGCACTGATATCAGTAATGGATAGGTCAGATAAGACTTTAGAAACCCTCATGTTTCTAGACACAGAATACCCTAGAGTCACCATTCACTTTTGGTGACTTTCTCTGCTATTTCTGATGTTGCAAAGTTACTTTTGGGATTCAGACTTATAGGACGTATATATCTCAGATATTTATGAATAAATCCAGTATGTGTAAATCTGTATTTAAATAAGTCAATAACGGATCATTAACTTTATCAAAATTTCATAACAAATTACTTTAAGAGGAAAGATCTATGCATTAAAATATGATCCAAACCATTAAATATTCATAATTAACATAGTCCTCTTTAAGGAAGTGAGTATTATACGTAGAGAGGTTTCATTGTACCTGGGCTATGGTATTGTATAATGAGAAGATAACAGCACTGGAACAAGGAGTTCCATGGAGAAAAAAATCTGTACCAAAAAAACCAAGGAAGTTTACTGCATCGAAGAGAGGGAGGGAAGGAGAACTTCTGCTGTCCTTCTTCAAGGACATGCCAAGAAAAAAGAAAAGGAGCTGTGCTTTTCCACTTCTTCTAACAAGAGGGGGAGTTTTTAGTTGACACTGGATTTTTAAAGTACTTTTTCTGTGTATTTGTTTTTTGCATGCTCATGTTTTCTACATATCTATGTGTATCTAGTTAGATCTCTCTTATGATAGTCATCTTTCTGTTACTGTAACAGATTCTTGAGATAATTAACTTATTAAAATAAAGGTTGATTTTGGCTCATGATTTTGGACATTTCAGTCCATGATTTATTGATGTCACTGATTTGGGGCCTGTGGCCAGGCAGCATATCATGGCAACCGTGTGCTGCAAACAGATAAAATTACATAGGTAAAATTACATAGCAGATAGTGTTACATTTTAAATCTTAAATCTTAAATCATAAATCATCTCATATTTGGAACACAAAAGAGAAAGGAAAAGAGAAAGAGGCTGGGGTCTCAATAGCCCTTCAAAGACTAGAAGACTTTCCTCTGAACCCCTTCTCATCCGGGCTCTACCACTTTCCATTAGCACCAGGGGCTGGCGACCAGCCCTTAACACATAGGCCTTTAAAGAGCATTTATTCAAACCATAGAATGAGATAAACAACTTAAAAGGAGGAAAGGTTTATTTTGGCTCATTATTTCAGAGGTTTCTACGTTCAGTCATCCTGTTGCCTTTGAGCCTCTGACAGCACAGTAAATCATGGCAGAAGTGTGTGGCAGTGGAACTGCTCACCTCTTGTGTCAGGAAGTCCAGAGAAAGATAGGAAGAGGCCTGGATCTCACTATTCCCTTCTAGGGCATATCCCCAATGACTTAACTTTCTTCAACTAGGCCTCTCCTACTAAAGTCTCCTTCACCACCCAAAAGTGCCACAGGCTGGTGAGCAAACTTTCAACATTTGGGCCCTAGAGGAAGATTCAAGATTTAAAATGTAACACTATCTGCTATGTAATTTTATCTATATCTACCTCTTTGTATATATAAAACTGTTCAATATAACTATTTTACCCCAAAATCTATGTCTAATTCTAATCCTCTGTGGCATCTAGTGTCATAGTGCAAAAAAAAAACATTTAGAAGTTAAAGATTATTAAGGGTCTTTTCCATTTTTTTTCTTTTTTTTGTAATTAATTGATTTTATTTTTTTAAAATACAGGACAGCAATGGAAAGCATTACAATTCTTATTACACATATAGAGCACAATTTTTCATATCTCTGCACATAAAGTATGTTCACCCAATTTATGCCTTTATACATGTACTTTTTTTGCATTACAATTCTCAGTACACATATATACCACCATTTTTCGTATCTCTGTTTGTATATGAAGTAGGTTGACATCCAGTTTATGTCTTCATACGTGTAGTTTGGATAATGGTGTCCATCACATTCCACCATCCTTGCTAATCCAATCCCCTGGCCCCTCCCTTTCCCTCCCAACCCTCTTCCCTTTCTAGAATTCATCTATTCCTCCCATGCTCCCCATCCCTACCTCGCTATGAGTCAGCCTCCTTACATCAGAGAAAACATTTGGCATTTTGCGGGAGTTGCGGGGGATTGGCTAACTTCACTTAGCATTATCTTCTCCAATGCCATCCATTTACCTGTAAATGCCATCCATTTTTTCATATAACATATTTCAGGCCATTTTAACAAGTCAAATGACAAAGCCACCATTGCTATGTTAGTGACTATTGAAAGTAACTGTAGTCACATATGCATACACACACACACACCTTCCTAGTTTATCATCTACTAAATATGTGATCTAATCATGTAACAGGGCTAGGTTCTGATAAATCAGATTCAGGGGCAGAGGACATGGGACATGGGCAGGTTTATATGCCTAGATATCTTGCTACATCCTTGACAAGAAAACAAGGAGCTACACCCCCAAAACCAATTAATGATTCTTGTCAAGAAGTAAACATTCTACTCTCTTTTTTTTAATGTCTGCCTCAGTTTCAGGGACATAGCCCTGCTTTCATCTGCTATATCCAGAAGCCTGCAGGACCAGTGACACTCAGCAGACTGTTTCACTCAGCTCTCAGGCACCTGCAACCTACATGGGTCATGGATGAAGGAAGACATCCTTCTCTATGAGCTCCAACTTTACCGCTGGGATAGCCCAGGCTGTGTGAGAACTTGGATGTCCATAATAAGTGGATTTAATTTATCCACTGTATGCCATACATCATGTTTTGATGGAAGGAAGTTGTAGGTCAGTGATTGTGACACAGTTTGAAGCCAAGAGAGTGTGTGTGTCATTTCCAAAGAGAGCACATGTCATCGTTCAGAGGACCTGGTGGCTCAGGATCCACAGAGGGTACTGCCCAGCAGGCCCCCAGAGAGGATGCAAGTGGAAAAACCTTCTGGGTTTACTTGTCAAAATCCTGTCAACCACCTCAGTCAGGCATCTCTTTCTGGTCCCCAGGCACTGTTTAGAGCCCGGAAACCATGATCTTCCTGTGGTGGTTTAGTGACCTGAAGGAGCATTTGGCAGTGATCACACAGTGTTGGCTGAGAGATGAAGCATATGGCTCCAGAGAGCCTGACTCATTATTTTCTGATAATGTTTATATCCTAAGCCGTCTACCCAGATCTCAAACATCATACATTCAGCAGTGGCGTGTTTGTGGCTGTGACTCTCAGCGCACTAGCACTGGCTCCATTCCATGTAAGTCAAAGACTCACCTGGTTTCCACAACGCTGCCACTATATCATAACTGAGACGTGGCTACAGGCACCCTGACTTGCACTGTGGTTTTCCTTTCAGTCCTCTGTGCTGCAGTTTGGCCCTAATCGTTTCAGCTTAAATGACTAAAATGATTAAATGGTTTTTAAAAGTCTACTTTTGCATCATTCTCTTCTAGGTTCAAATCTCAGCCCTACTGCTTCCCAAATGGGAGAAAGTCACTTAGGCTCTGAGCCTCAGTTTACTCAACTATAAAATGGAGTGATAACATATCACCCATCACACAGGGCTATTGTGAGTGGTAAATTAGATCATGGGCCTAACCTGGTCTTCACAGAGGTTGGCATGAATAGAACCCAAGAAATGCTAGTATTATCCTTGACAGATTCGCGTCCCGAGTATTTCCGTGAGCCAAGTTATAAATAAATGACCTCAAGTTATGGGTGTCTGGGTTCCTACTGATCGTCTTAGTATCTACTGTTGAATGCGTTCCAGTGGACGAAGAATTTTCTACCTGGAATGGGTTGCTGCAAAGTAAGATTCTAAAATGTGGAATTGGGTGAGTGGAGGAGGTGGGGCTTTGGTCTGTGAGGTCTCAGATATTTCAGGCTGCAAATCTGGTGGCCTTGATTTGGTGGCCAAACATTTGGTCAGCTTGTCACCTGCTGTTCTTTGGGATACAGACCATGTGCCCGGCAGCTTTGCTATTAGGGTAAGTAGTAGGAGAAATTCAGAACCCTGGCATATGGTTATAGATTTTTTTTTTTCCTGAAGGAGAGATCTGTTCTCAGACTACAGTTAGCCTGTCTGCAAGCAGAAATGGGAAATGCATTCTTTACCTGCAGCCTACATTCTAAATTGACTGAGAATTCTTTATTTTGGGTACTGCAGAGTTTTAAAAAGAAATTTATTCTTACCAAACTGAGTGGGCAAAGAGAATGACAGCAAGCCTGCCTGCTTAGCAGGTTTGTACCTTAAGACTTTCCCATCACTCTCAAGGTACAAATTTGCATTACATTGACATATCCCCATCCTTATTTTTAAATGACCTCAAGACATTAGCCAGTAAGGTGTAAAATAGAGGACTGGACAAAGGCCAGAGATCAGCAGATAAGTGAAAGGAATCTCTGTGTTTAATATCATGTCTAGATGAGATCTTTGCCTGTGGCTGTTCACCATGGAATTAATTGACCAAGAGCAATTATTCCAAGATTGGAAATTCTGTAAAATTTTAGGGAAATGGTACTGCCAAAGGCTAATAAGAACCAGTAATTGTTAAACCTCCCTATTTTATTTAAAATAATAGAAAGTGGGCTGGGGTTGTGGCTTAGCGGTAAAGTGCTCACCTAGCATGTGCGAGGCCCTGGGTTTGATCCTCAGCACCACATAAAAATATATAAATAAAATAAAGGTATAAAAAAATAAAATAGTAGAAAGTGAGCCAAAAATACTCGTGGCTCCCAAAGAAAATGATCTTCTACAATATCTGCTTCATATGTGGTCAAGGCATAGTATCCCATAGACCAGGGCCTGAGGACACTGGAGCGAATAACCAAGGGACAGCTCCTGGTGACACAGCCCAGGAATCCCTGGGTTTCCCTGCCAAGCAGTGTTCAGTATTTATTCTGGCACTGTCTCTTTCACTGTTGTTCCTTCTGAATAGAAGTAATAATAGGCCCTTTGGCATTATGTATGACAAAATACTGGAGGCTGAGTGACTTTGCAAATAAAAGAGATGACTTAGCTCAGAGCTGGAGATTCAAGGGCCCACATCTGAAGATGGCCTTCTTGCTGGCCAAGTCCTGAGGTGGAGTAGGGTATCATGTGGCAAGGCACAGGGAGCACACATGTGTGTCTCTTTTGCTTTCTGTCCCTCTTCTTATAAAGCCACCAGCATTCAATCACAGGGACTTCACCCTGATGGCTTTATCTAGTCCTAATGTCCTCCCAAAAGTCCCACTTCTAAACAACAAAAATGAATTTTTCTCTCCCTTAATGCCTTGTGAAGGTGATTATATTTCAATACATGAAGCCATAGAGGACACTCTCAAACCATAACCTAATTATTGCTGGAGTTAATATTTTACTTATCCTGCTCCTTTAAAAAAAAAACCACTCAATATTGAGTGTGCTTGAAAAGAGAATTTGTCTTTCTGTTAAGCAATCGTTTGGTCTATGTGAAGTCCCATCTAGGTCTAATGACAGGTCTGCTCTGGGAGACCCTGAAGAGTTCAATGAAGCAACTAAATTAGGTTTGGGTTTGTTGCCATTTGGGACTGGAGCTGTTGTTCCCCTTTGAAAAGAAGGGTGCGTATGAATGTTGCATGGCCAACAGTATTGAGTGTGACAGACATAGCTCACTGTCTACTCTCTCCCCTTCTCATTTAGTTGTGCCCACTTACCAATCACCTTCCCAGACTTTCTTGTAGCTGGAAATGGCCAAAAAGCCGATCTCATCAATGAGGTATAAGTATAAATCTATAGGCAGGAATCCGGAGCTTTTGCTTTACTGAAATAAAATAAACAGAAAGATGGAGACATCTTGCCTTTATTATTTGCCCTTTTCCTTCTTCTCTACTCTGTTTTTGACTGGCATTAAGACTCAATGTCTGGAGCTAGAAGAGTCATTTGCAGATCATTAAGAAGAAGCCACATGCTAATCATGGAAAAACAAGTAGCCAGAAGAAACCTAGTTCCAGATGACTTCCCTGAGCTCTGACTTTCAATTTCCAGGCATAGAAAAAAAAGCTTTACTTATTTAGTCATTTGAAGTTGACTAAAATAAATGTTATGAACAAATTTTAATAAATTTTGGCTTTATCACTGCTATATTTTGGATCTCAAGTGTCCTCCAAAAGCCTATGTTAAGGTTTGGTCCCAAGGTGACACTGTTTGGAGGTGGTGGAACCTTTAAGAGGTGGGGTTAAGTGGGAGATCTTTAGGTCACTGAGTGACCTTAAAAGGGATGTTAGACCCTGGCCTTGCCTCACTCATTCTCTTCTTCTGGACCATAAGGTGAATGGCTTTGTTCCACCACATACTCCTGCTGCCTCACTACAAATCCAGACAATGGAGTCAGCTGAACATGGACTGGGATCTCCAAAACATGAGCCTCCAATATAAACCTTTTATCTTTATAAGTTGATTATCTAATAGTAATGAAAATTTGACTAATACAGTTGCCAAGAGAAATCAGAAGTCACGGAAAGGAGGAAAGTCAAATGTGTTTTTTTTTTTTTGGGGGGGGGGGAGTTTGTAGAATCAGTAATTGAATTGGTGGGGTCAGGGGGCAGTGGGCCATACAGTGTTTAATGAAGTTGAAGAGGCAGAAGAATGTGAAGAATGTGCAGTGCCTGGGATAAAATAGCAGTTGAGGTCCAGGCACGATGGTTAGAGGGATAGTATGGCCAAGGAAGGGCCATTAATGTTCTCTCTTACTATCTGTGTCCAGCATGGTATGCTTTATTTTGGCTCAGGTACATCCTGGAGAGTGTCACTGGTGCAAGTTGAAGCTCGTAGGTGGAAGAATCGGTAGGACAATTTGCCCATCTTCTTGACCTCTTATGTAGAAACATGTTTGAGTTGATATACAGTTGGGCATATCATGGGTTTTCTGCTCCTCTGTCTTTTTATAACATCTTCTTGAGAGCAATCATTCAGGGAGCTAGAGTGGCTGGGGTCAGGTGTGGGTGCTAGCTACTCAGAGGATTTGTCTGGGTATGCCGGTTTCTTGTTTCTTGGGCTTAGTAAGTCAGGGGAGTCATCTTTCAGGACTCAGTCCTCCAAAATCACCCACAGTTAAGCCTGTTGGACTCTCCACAACCTGAGGGGGAATATATATACTACATATATTATATATACACATACATCTTTTAAATAGATACACATATACATGTATATATGTGATTTCCAAATTTTACTCAAAAACTCATACAAAATATTATAGATAAAAGAATTTTAATCCTGCTCCTCTTCCTCTTCTTTATCCTGGCTAATCTGGAAGTAACGTCATTTGTAACTCTCTTTGCTGTTAATGACTATGCGTAATCAGTCACATAGATTATTCTTCTTCAAATAATTTTTGGTGAGATAATTCCAATATCTTTGGGGAAAAAGCACCTCAGATGTTACAGTAATTTTGCTCTTATTCCTCTACCAAAATTCCCAACTTTTTGTTCCCTTTGATTCTCTCTTGTAGAAACTGCTGAAATTGGCAATGTTCATGATTCTGTCTTCTGTAAGGTAGTGCAGTCAAGGGTCCACTTGAGATCCTGATTTTTTTTTGCCCCCCTTCACAACAAGCTTTTTCACAGCCTCCATGGCTACAGTAGAGACAGAAAGGGAGGTGGGCATCTGCCTTCTAAATATTTTTATTTGCTAATCACATTTCTTTTTTTCTTTCTTCTTTCTTTGTTCCTTACCTATTTATTTGGTACTGGGGGGTTTAACCACTCTACTACTGAGCTATATCCCCAAACCTTTATATTTTGAGACTGGGTCTCCCTGTGTTACTGACGGTCTCGTTAAGTTGCCGAGGCTGGCCTCAAACTGGTGATGCTTCTACTTCAGCCTCTGAAATCATTAGGACTACTGGCATGTGCCACCACTAATTACATTTCTGACAATGAGATGATATTAAAAATAGTCCTTCCTTGTCCAATGAAAGTCTAACTGAATTTTAGACAAGAAAAGCAACCGCATGTTAACTACCTATGTAAACATCAAAATCATTTTGCTGTTCTCTCTAAGATTCTTGATTTCTGTTTTTGTGTTTTAAGAAACTATGAATAAAGAACCCATTCTCAATCATAGTAGTCTTCCAGGTCCCAAGTGAACCTAAATTTGGAAAGCCTGAAATTGAAAGCACTGATAATGGATTTGCTCACATCAAGCAGAAAAAAGTCCTCCCTTCTGGCAAGAGTAAAAATGATTGCCACCTTTGCTTTAAGTAGCATTACTAGGTTTTGTAATTCTCCACCCTGCTTTAATCTACTGAGAAAGAAAAATAGATAATGGTGTTAAGAAGATGGAAAAAAATCTGCCCACCCTTATTACATCATCCTTTTTCTTCTGCATTAGCCAGAGCAAAAGAAACAGTATGGAAATATAAATATACGGATATATACAGATAAATATATACATGTCATACATATAAAAATGCATATACACATAAAGACAAAGAGGAATAAAAAGAAACAGAGATATTTAAGAAATTGGCTCATATGATTAAATCAAAAGCCCAGAAGTGTCCAAAACCCATTGGGCTTGAGACTCTAGAAGACCCAATGTCTTAGTTCAAGTCTAGAGGCAGGAGAAAGCTCAGTGTTCCAGTTAAAGGCAGTTAGATAGAGGACTACCCCATACTGTAGTTTTTTGTTCCGTTTAGACTTTCCCTTGACTGGTTGAAGGCCACCCATATTACAGAAGGCAATCTGCTTTACTCAGCCTAATGATGTATTAATCTCATCTAAAACATTCTCACAGGCACACCCAAAATATGCTTAATCAAAGTCCAGGCACTTCATGGCTCAGTCAAATTGATACCTAAAATTGATCATCATAGCTCACCAGAAATTAGAAGGGAGGTGTTTATTGCCTAGATCTGACTCAGAAGCCAGTTTCCTTAGAATTTTCTAAGTTCTTGTTAAACTACTGGATCAGACTACCAGGAGCACATCTGTATTGGAAAAGCTGTTTTGTTATATTGTTGCGACAAGGGTGGTTTTATCCTGGAAAAGCCACAGTCACACCATGGTCAGGAGTTGTTGAGGGGGATTGGGCTGTGTTAGATGATTATCATGAGCAATTGGGAAGCAGAGAACAGTTCTGGATTTCAGACTGCTAAGAAGCTGGGTCAATTCAGAGACTGGGTAACACTGATTTTTTTTTTCCCTAGGAGACAGAGGAATTAAAGTGGGCTTAGAGGTACCCTTGTTACCAAAGCAGTGCCCACTCAGTGACAGATCATGCTAGTCATAAGAAGGGAATGCATAGTCATATTTGTGCCACAGAATGGCCTCATTTATGTCTTTCTCTTAACATGGACATGGAGTGACCTTATCTGTGTCTTTTTTGATCATTATTTGTGATCTTTTAGGACCATTGTCATTTGGTTGTCATTAATAACATTAAATATTGGGAAATCTTTTGCCTAAAATCCAATTGTATCTTCTCTTGGAAGATAAAATTTAATAATTTGGGCAGTGAGTTGTAGGTTTTTATTTTCAGATGACACTAATTAGCTATTTCATCTCCTGTTCCCACCAACTTATTGTTATTTGATGCCAGACATACTTTATTCTTTTTTTGCTATCTTCCTATCCTTTGTAGACATACACGATTTCAATCTCTGGTCTAGATGATTAACCAGAGATTTGCAGTGGCCTAGGTCTTTCTAATTATTGAAAATGTTAACTTCTTAAAATTTCTTCACAGTTATTGAAATGAAAGCATTTATCATCATTTAACTAAATCACCACATATTAAATTTTGGTCTACCTTGGTTTTAGGAAAATAAAATGAAAACTTTAAGGCATCATATATCATATTTCAATAGATGGATCACTCTCTAACTGTCCAAAATGATTTAGATAGTAATCCAGACCTCTCCTTCTCTCGTTCCCCCTATAGGGTGTCTATAGGTAGTCCATAAGTAGGATTCTGTGATAATAAGATTTTTGTTGCTGTGACCAAATTACCTGTCAAGAACAACTTAAAAAAGGAAAAGTTTATTTTAGTTTATGGTTTCAGAAGTGTCAGTCTGTGGTTGGCCAGCTCCATTGCTCTGGGACAGGGGTGAGGCAAAACATCATGGTGGAAGGGCATGGTGGGAGAAAGCTGCTTAGCTCATGGCAGCTGAAGAGGAGAGAGAGGGGTGTTAGAGTCTGTAAACAAGTCTGGATGGCACCTGGCAAAATGCCAGAGGGAGTGGTTTGTGAAGTAACGCCAGCGAGCCATTAATTGTGGAGATTCCTTATTGGTTGACTGCTGTATCTAGTTTATGCTAATTAAGATAAGCTATGTGGAATGTATAAATACCACTCCTGTCCTACAATAAACGGCTCCCACTCCTGCTGTATCAATGTACACAAGCTGTTCGTCACCCCCCAGTTATTTTGCTGCAGCCGGACTGCGGCAGAGGGGAGTCAGGGACAAAATATAATCCCCAAGATAGCAACCTACCTCCTTCACTCATATACTCTCTACCTATAGTTACCATTCAGTAACCCATTCAAATTATTAATCCATCAAATGAACTAATCCACTGATGAGGTTACAGCTCTCATCATCTAATCATTTTACCTCTAAACTTTCCTGCATTAACAAAGGAACATTTGAGGGGACACCTCATATAGTACAAGTTGCAGAATAATCTCGCTCAAACTGTCTTAAATAAATAAAATTATTATTGACTCACATAACTTAAAAGCTAAGGGGAATATTTGTCTACACAGCTTGATTCAGTCTTTTTCATATCTTGTCTAGTCTCTGCTGTGTTGGTTTCAATCTCGAGCATACTAGAAACAGCATGGCTTCCACCATCTGTATCCTCACGTACTTTAGAGTAGTGGAAAGAGGACTTTTCTTTACCCTAGAAAGTGAACAAAGTTCATAGTTTGAAATTCATTGATTGAAACTGATTAAGACGTTCATCCTGAACTAATAATTAATCAGAGAATAGAATATAATGATCATCTTAGTCCTAATTCATATATCTGATGCAAAAGTAGAGGTGGTCAGCCCACCCACTGACATAAAGTGGATCTCAAAACAAAAGTTGGAGTACTATTAATAGAGGAGAGGTGAATGTAAGAGTTAGCTTCAAAAAATAAATGAGAATCTCATACAATAAATACCTACTGCTACTTGATAGGGTTGCTACTTGTCCAGTGTCTGAGCTTCACCTTGGTAGGTTCAGAAATCAGGTTTGCACAGGGGATAGAGCATGAATCCTAAATCTATGGAAACCTATCTGAAACTGGTTTGTAATTGCCTCAGGCTTCCTCGGTAGCTGACTCTGAGATGGAGATTTGTGTACAAGAAGTTTATTGAAGAGTTCTCCTTAGAGTATTTGTGGAAGAGTGAAGAAAAAAGGAGTGAGAAGGGGAAAAAGTTTGAATGTGATGAAGTCACATAAAAGGAGGTCAGCTGATGTTAGAGAGAATTCTAGAGCAGGGAGGCTCCATTATGTATGGGGTCAAGCCTTTACATTCTCCTCTTGGCTTTAGAGTGCCACAGAAAAAGAATTTGATGTTCAGCAGAGGGAATCTCTTCAGAAGAAGGCAAATCCCAGCAGCTGAAAGAATGACAGCTTCAGTCTTGGGGTGGGGAGGCAGATCTTGGCAGTATAACATAGCATTCACTATAATAACATATGACTCTGTCATAGACATATAACTGGAAAGGGAAAGAAATACTTACTCTGGTTCTTCAAAACATCTTAGTTAAAGAATGGAAGTTTTTATTGGGAAACAAAATAATTATCAAGACGTTGCTTGGTGAATAAATTTGTAAAATAACAAAGTAGAGTGGAAAGTGCACTTAAAAAGAGCTACCTTCCTGTGGTCACAGAATGTGTTTGCCTCCATCATGAAAATACATCTCCCATGAAGCAGAGCAGAAAGCTCACATCCTGTGAAGGTGAATCACACTGCTTCTTTCTCATAGCAGGTCTGGGATGACACAGATCCAATCAATGGATTTCTCACTCTTCAACTCACCTTTCTAATATTTCTCATCAGTTACTCCAAACATCTACACTAATCAAATTTGTCTTTTTCATGACAAGCTTCCTATCCTTTCCAAGAGTACAGCTTATCTTTCCTTGACTTATACTAGTGGAATGCCTTCCTACTTAGGAAGCGGGGAGTCTTCTCACAAAGCCATAGGAAGAATCTCTTTATCTCAACAACACTGACAAATTAAATCCTAGTTTATGATGAACAGACATTTAGTGGCCACAGTTCTGGAGGCTGAGAAGTCCAAGATCAAAGCTCTGGCAGGTCCGGCACTCTTGACACCAACACTGCACACTAAAAGCTGCATCCTCCAGAGGGGTGGCCCATGTTTAGCCAGCTTTTCATTGCTATGACCAAAATACCTGACCAGAACAATTTAAAGGAAGGTAAGTTTATTGGGGGCTCATGGTTTCAGAGGTCTCAGTCAATAGATAGCCAAGACCATTGCTCTGGGCCCAAGTGAGACAGCTCATTATAGCTCAAGGGCTGGGTGTAGGAAAGCAGTCCACCTCATGGAAGCTAGAAAACAGAGAGAGGGGGAATGGGAAGAGTCCACAGGCAAGAACAACTCCACATCCTCAGTGACCCACCTTCTTCAACCATGCCCTATCTGCTTACAGGTACCACCTATTCAAAATAGAATAAACTAACTAGTTCCAGCTCTCATAATCCAATAACTTTACCTCTGAACATTAACAGAGGAGCTTTTAGGGACACCTCATATCCAAACTGTAACAGGAGCTAAACTCACCTTTTTATAACAGCATTGATCTATGTCTTAATACCGTTTAAATGGCAAAGTTAGAGGAGTTCTCAGGGTACTTGGCTAACATTTTTGTCTGTTTGTTTTGTAGTCGATCTTATTCTAGGTGGGGAAAATCTGAGTATAATTATATGCAGATAGGGTCAAGTCATGGAGAGCAAGTTCCTGGTGGGTGTGTAAGAGGATTCATGGAGCAAGAAGAGAACACAGGAGATATGGAAATTTACAAAACAGTCAAGAGGGACCGGAACCTGGGTGTTCATTAGACGTATATTGAGAACTTTAACAAAAAACCAATGCCAAGCCTGCTACAAACCTAAGGTTCTTTGATTCAGAGTTGAAATTAATGAACAATGGACTGTAAAGAATTTAAACACAGACAAGGTTTTTTTAAGGACTTCCTCTTGAGCAAAAGGGAGACAGCTGTTGGGGATAGAGACCACAGGATGGATCAAGCAAAGAACAAAAGGGAATAGCTTTTATAGCATCTATGGGGCAGGCAGGAACTTTGCCTCTTGTTGTCATCAGATGTGGAGATGGGAATTCAGCTGCACCTGCTCTCTTCTTCATCATACTTCTTTATGTGATCTGTGTCTCATTGTCACTCTACCTAGGAGCTTTACTATGAAAATAAGGTACAGATATCTGTGGGCTATTTGGGTGAATATTCTAGCATGCATTTGCCTCTCACTACCTGGAATTGCCCTTATCATCTGGGAAAGTCTCTGATACTATAATTTTTAAAAAAGTGCAGACCCTGCTTTGTTTGGCCTGAACTGGCATATCTGCTGACCACATAGTCTCAGAAAGCTGAGCTGACTTTCCCAAGTTTCCATCTCCTAGCCTGTTATCTCATTTTCATGGCCTTGAAGATTAGTTCACCTTTTAGCTACTCCTAAATTTCTGGTACAGCCTTTAATCCTGTAAGACTGAGAACTGGCTCAGCTGTCTTATTTCTCCTGAGAGGTTTGATCCCTTGGTCCTAAGTGGGTCCTGTTTTTCAAGGATATTTCTGACTGTGTTAAGACCCTATCCTAGACTACTGAAATCAGAATCTTTTGTGAGTGGGACCAGGGTATTAGTGTTTACAAAGTTTCCCAGATGAATTAAATGAACAGTCAGTACTCCCTAAAACGAACAAGACCCACACAACCTTGTCAAAATGTTAATTCATAAAAAGTATTTTCAAGGATAGAACATTATGGAAGGAGTGTAGAATGAGTCTCTCCTGTTATGGACAATTACCAAGTCTTTATTTTTATGTTTCTTTCTGGCATCCTACAAGTTACAGAAGTAAGATATGGAGGCCTTAAATGGGGTCTAGATCAGCACAACAGTGATGCCAAAAAGGTTAAAATGTTAGTCCTCTAAGGCCTGCGTCTTAAGGAGTCGAGTTAATTTTGCTAGAAGAAAGTGCTGGGGCGACACTTAATTATAGTCATTGAGGAGTGATCAGATTTTGTTGGAGGGAGATAGAACATCTGTTCTCCCTGTTCACTGAGGCCAGGACAAAGGGAAAACTGACTTATAATTCAACAAGAGGCCAATTAAAGACCAAGAAAAACTCTCTGATGGTATATGTAGGTTTTGTGTTGATAGAAAATATGTCTGAAGAAGACATTTTCTTTAGAAAATGTAGATAATACAGTAATAGAAATGAATTAAATGAATTCTAGGGATCTTTTGGATCCCCAGGAAACCTTTTACATTGAAATTATCTCATAAACGATTTCTGTGATGGAAAAAAAAAAGTTGTAAAAATAAGCTATAATGTTTAGACAACATTCCACCAACACACACACACACACACACACACACACACACACGGAGAAAGGAATCTAAAAATAAAAGTGAAAGACCACTGTTTAGGACTTTTATCAATTTTGAATGCTCATAGGCAGCAGATCATGTTACTCCGTTGACTTTGCAAATAGGACATTTTCTCATAATAAGACCACTGGAGACAAGTAGCTGTCTGTGTTGGTTCAATAGCTTGACAATGACAAGGCCAGAAACCTTGTGATTCATTTGCCATTTATCCTTTTGCCTCATGCTCGTTACTTTATATTATATAAGGGTCATTCCATCTCTTAGCATCAATTCACATTCAAGGCTGGGAGAAGAGGGAAGGGCAAAGGGCTATGTGGGCTGCAAATTTTCTATTTTATTAGGACAAGATCTCTCCTGAAATCTCCCTCAGTGGATTCTGCTAAAGGTTCCCTAGCAGAAAGTAAGTTGCTGATCCAACATTCATTCTCCCATAGTTTCTAGTAAGAAACCAGTTTTGTTTGGGGGTGTTACTGTGCTTTGGCTAAAAGACTGCACTTCCCGGGCTGGGGTTGTGGCTCAGTGGTAGAGGGCTTGCCTCACATGTGCGAGTCACCGCATAGAAATAAATGAATAAAATAAAGGTCCATCAACACTAAAACAAAACGACAGCAACAAAAAAAGACTGCACTTCCCAGCTTTCCATCTGCCATGGGTTGTCAATGGCAAAGCATGGATTTGTTGGTTGTGGCTTTGGGACATTTGCTTAGGAGCTGTTTGGATGGCTTTCTTGTCCTTCACCTGCCTTTTTTTTTTTTTTTTTTTCTGTTTCAGTTCCCTCAGTCCTGCCTGTAACATGGTATCATGATTGGGGATCCAGCAGCTTTTATCAAATCAAAGGTAATGGTGGATCACTTTCTAGTATATTTTACTTTCTGGCAGAACATAGAGAAGGAATGGTTCCTTTAGCAGCCCCATCCCAAAGAGAAACAGAAAAGGACAGTCAGGACTACACATTCCCAGTTTCTTACCAACCTCTCCAGCTGGGTGTGTTAAAGATGGTCCAGGAGTGACATACTGGAAGCTAACTCCACCGGGAGGAAGATACCAAGAGTAGAGGAGTCTTCATTCGCCCATAACTTTATAATCTTAAAACCCACTGGGCTTAACCACCTCTGGGAAGAAAATCAGAGTTTTTCAGGATAGTCTTGTTCTCAACACTGTCCCTTTGCATATCCTCCTAGGGTGACTAGTGAACAGTGTATATCTGACCTTCAAAGGAGTATGAAACGATGCGGAACAAGTCATTAACCAGTTTAACTCTAAGCCCACACTCTAGGGCAGAAAACTCGTTCCCAAATTTGTGCAACCTACTATCTGTATCTGTGGGTTCCACATTTGCAAATTCAACCAACCATGGATTATGGATTATGTAGTCAGGCCCATGATGGTTGCATCTGCTCTGAATGCGTAAAGACTTTTTTCCTTGTCATTATTCCCTCATCAATACATTATAACAGCTATTTATATAACGTTTAAATTGGATTAGGTGTTATAAGTAATCTAGATATTATTTAAATTATATGAGAGGGGGTTCACAGGTTTTATGCAAACACAATCCCATTTTACAGAGGAGGCTTGAGCACCTGGTGATTTTGGTATTCGCAGGGGGCTTCTGGAACCAGTTCTCTGAGGGAAACAACTGTGTTTATTCCCTCTTCTATTTGCTATCCCAAACCACATCCAGTCATGTCTCCAAAACAGACTTTCTGAAGCTTTGCAATGAGACCAGGTGCCACATATTATTGATAAAATATCAACAAAAGAATGTGGTACATATGAATACAATTTCCTCCCATTATTGTAGTCACTGAGTATAATTAAAGTTGATAGTTTAATTTCCCTTGCCTATATTAATTTGGAAAACAAAGAAAACAAAAGTCCCCCAAATCTATTCTTCTCTTATTCTGCTCTGGCCCAGCTAGAGGGGATTCAGGCCAGGTTGGGGTGACCTCAGCAGCTGCAGGCTGAGTTGTCACTTCCTCCAGGGCCTCAGAAACTATACTAGTTATAAATCAATTCTTTGATGTGCTTCTCAAAATTCTTTGATGTACTTATTAAAGAGGACAAAAAGCTAACAGTAATGGCGTTATCTAATAACTTATTCTCTTCTGATAATTTTCTAAGTATTGCACTATTTAACTTATTAACTATAACTATGTTAAATTTTAAAAAGGTATTGTTATTCTCATTGTCACATAAAAAAATTGAGACACAGTAATTACAGAATTTTCCCAGGGGTCATTCAACTGGTTTAAGGAAAAACCAAGACACATGTGCAGAAAATCTACTCTTCTGTCTCATATCTCCAAATTGTGAAACAAGTTCATTCCCACTTTTGAGAATAGTAAATGTAGGAAAAAATATTTTCTGAGAGCCATTCTCCGTTTTGTCAAATATCAGGAAAAGCAAATAAACTAACAAACACCTCAATGGTCTCTAAAGAAAAGAAGATAGAAGAAATAATTTTGGAGTTAGCCTTTTCAGCTGTTTAGAATCCAAATTTGTCACTTAAAAATCAGTTGGGGGAACGAGCACACTAAGTGGTTAATTTTGGCAAATGCATACACCTTAGCTGGAATTTGAATAAGTAATCCTGTGAATATATTTTTTTTTTCTCTCTCAGGGAAAGTAATGTTTGAGGCATTGCTACATGTTATAGTTTGTATATGACATGCCTTCCCCCAAAGTTCCTGTGTTATGCAGAAATATTCAAAGATGAATAATTGGATTGTGAGAGCTATAATCTAATCAGTCTGTCCTGGTTTGAATGAACTGGGTGGTAGCTTAGGTGGGTGGGGTGTGGCTAGAGGAGGTGGTCACTGCGGGGTATGCCTTGAAAGGTTGTACCCTTGAATAAAGCAGCTTCTCTCTGCCATACCCTTCTTCCGTGATGTACTTGCCTTACCTTGAGCCCAAAGCAGTGGAGTCAGTAGAGAGTAGACTGAACCTCTGGAACCACTGAACCTCTGAGATCTTGAGCCCAAATAAACTTGCCCTCCACTAAGTGGTTCTTGTCAGGTTATTTTGGTCATGAAGATATGTAAAGTTGACTAACACTGCATTTATACAAAGTTGAACAGTTTGCCAGGGTGATCATCAAGTGACCAGGTCCTATTTGGGGTGCTTTTATTACTATTCAGCATACTCTACATGTCTTAGTTTTAATTTTTTCTTGGAAGTACATGTTTCTGGACATGGTATTTACCTGGAAGTGTGCTCTGCACAGTGGTCAGACCTCCACCATATCTTTGGGGTATCTTCTCGTCACATGCCACACAGCTGTGGTCTATTCTCTTTTTATGGAGTTGTTTAAACTATGAAACCCAGTCCCTGAGGAATAGTTTTTCTCATTCTCAGTATTATTTCTGCTGGAGAACTGCTCAGCAGCTGCTGTGGATGACTTTGAAACACTGGAACTTAGCAAAGACTAAACTTTATGCTGACTTGTGTCAATATTTGAGGGTCAAGGTAGGATTTTCTTCTGCTACATCTTTTTTCCTGCAGACGTGGCATATAGATCAGTTTTTTTTTTCCTTTTAGACAATTTTGCTGTGTTCTTAACACTATAACTTTGGTTTTATCTGCCCCTTTCTTTCTCTACAACTGTCAGGACCCTCTCAGGAGCAGGGATACCTGAGTGCCTTCAAGATAACTACATCTCTTTGAGACTCATCCAGCTACCTTTTAAGTATTTTAAAAACCTTCAGCTTTTGGACAAGCTTTGTATTTAAGGCTATCCATTCACTGTTTGCTCCTTGGCCCTGAAAGTAGAATGAAATTTGGACAGTGGATCTAGCACTTTCCACCTAGGCTTGGCATGAATTATTTATAGGTAAATTCTCCCTAGAGTCTTCAGCATACCTAGAATGCATCTGCCTTGAAATTCAAAAGCCATAAATATTTTTTATGCCCACCACACCTAAAAAGGCCTATGTTTAGAAAGGGTTTCTGTATTCTAAAATGGAATTCTTACCTCAGCTACAAAATCTTAGGAAAAAAAAATCATACCTTACAGTTAAAGGTCAAGTGTGGTGATTGGCACCACATTACACAGTTTCTTGCCAAGGTGTCCAAATCTCTAGCAAAAATAAAGTTCTATAGAAACAGCAGCTCATTGTGGACAAAGCTTCCATAAGCTCAGGTGAACCACCAAGGTGAAAAATTCCATGTGGCTATGCCTAAGGCCTAAAATCACATACTTGGATTAAGACAGATACAGCTAAATGAATGTGAAGTTGTAAGAAAGCACCAGAGGACTCAAGGCAGCCTCTTGTAGGTTGTCAGGGTCAAGGTTATCTGTTTACTGAAGTCTAAATTCTTATTCCCTAGCATAAAACAAAGATTTATCTCATGTTATTTCAGTCTGTTCTCAGATTTCTGGCTCAACAGGATGGCTGTTGTTTTAGATAGCATTTTTGGTGCTGTGACTAAAAGACCTGACCAGAACATTGTAGAAGAGGAAAAGCTTATTTAGGGGCTCATATTTTTAGAGATCTCAGTCCATAGAGAGTTGGCTCCATTCCTCTGGGCTCGAGGTGAGGCAGAAGAGTGTGGCAGAGGGAAGCAGCTCACACAATGATCAGTAAGCAGAGAGATTCCACTCACCAGATACAAAATATATACCCCAAAGTCACCCCCCCTCAATGATCCACCTCCTCCAGCCACATCCTACCTATCTTCAGTAACTACTCAGTTAACCCCATAGAAGATTAATTCACTGGTTGGGTTAAGGCTCTCATAACCCAATCGTTTCTCCTCTAAACCTTGCACTGTGTCATACATGAGCTTTGGGGAATATCTCACATCCAAACCATAACAGATGTTGAATACAAATTTTACCCCCTGTTCAAATATTGAGCCTATTGAGAAAAAAGAAAAAATATGAGTGCGTATTGGAAATACATATCAGTTTTGTCATTGATAAAGCTATTATTTAGAATATGACATATCAATGGGCATGTGGGTTTCTAGTAATGAGTTAAAAACCAGTCTACCATTTGTAGGCTGTGTTGCTCAGATGCAGTTCTGGCCTCTGAACTGTAAGGGGCAGACCTGGCAGGGAGTAGACCAAATTGTGAAGTTTTCTGCAGCCAGAACCCAGAGAAAAAACAAAAGAAGAAGGGGCTGGTGCACATGTCCACTTTATGTCCCCAATTCACCAATTGTTGTGAAGGTGTAGTGTCACACAAAGGAAACTTCAACCATGATGAAGGACCTCCTAAGTTTGGAGAGATTAGGTAACATGTGCAAGACTATAGCAATTAAGTAGTATTAATGTTGGAATTAAATTTGGGCTAAATAACTCCAAATCCACTGTGCACAGATTCCTCTGGGAAACAGCTAACCATCTCTTCATTTGAATGCCTCTTTTCCTTGCATTCTTAACTACATCTGTTATTGTACTGCCGCAGCCTGGCTGGCTGGGCAAAATAACCGGGGGGTGGGGGGGTGACGAACAATTTGTGTACATTGATACAGCAGGAACGGGCACAGTTTATTGTAGGACCGGAGTGATATTTATACATTCCACACAGCTTATCTTAATTAGCATAAACTAGATACAGCAGTCAACTAATAAGGAATCTCCACACTTAATGGCTCACTTTTGTTACTTCACAAACCACTCCCTCTGGCATTTTGCCAGGCGCCATCCAGACTTGTTTACAGACTCTAACATTGTACTTTGCTGTAGTTGTTCCCAAACATGACTCCCCCACCAGCAGAGACAATGACTTTATCATTGAGGAGTCTCCAACTCCTGGAATAGTATATGCCACGCAGTAGAAACTCAATACGTGCTTGTGGAGCCCTGCTGGACCCAACTGCTCTCTTTTTTTCCCCATTTAATTTTTTAATTAGTGCATTATAATTATACATCATAGTGGAATTTGTTATACCATACTCGTACATGCACATAAAATAATTTAATCAATCTCATTTGCTTCCCTTTCCTTCCCTCTTCTCTCCCCCTAAACTACTCTCCCTACTGAATTCCCTTTTATCGCCATAATTATTATTATTTTAACAAGTAAATTATAATTATATATATAAGCAGGATTCATTGGGGGATATTCATACATGGACATAGCATAATTTGGTAGATTCAAACTTCTGTTTTTAGAGGGAACTCATGATTGTTCCTGTTCTGATTACAATTATTGTATAAAAAAAATAATTAACCCCCCAAATGGAAGCTTAAAACAACCACTTTATTTTCCTTATGATTATGTGAGTCGATAATTCTGGAAGATTCATGAAGCTTTTCTTGCTTGGGATCTCTTATGTCATTGTAGTTGGATGCTGGCTATGGTCATTTCGGGGGTTGGCTAGGCTGACCACCCAAAATGGTACTTTCAGGTGTCTGGCAGATGATGTTGGCTGTAGGATGGATTGTAACTCAGCTGGGTGTGTCAACTGAACTGTTTCCTCTTTAGTCTGGTATTCTCAGCGTAGTTTGATTTATCTATCTCTCTGTGGAAACTGGATGGCTTTTTTGGACCTGAAAGTTACATAACCTCAGAAGTCACTTTGACTGCATTTTATTGGTACAAGTTAGTCACTAAGATCAGCTCAGATTCAAGGTGAAGAGAGAGAGTCCTACTTCTCAGTGGAAGGAATGTCAACAAATTTTGGGGCAGTTTTTTTCTTTTTTGTTTTTGTCTTTTCTTTCTCTCTCTCCTTCCTTCCTTCCTTCCTTCCTTCCTTCCTTCCTTCCTTCCTTCCTTCCTTTCTTTTTTTCGTTCTTTCTTTCTCTCTTTCTTTCTCTTAAGAGAGGGGTTTCTTTTTGTTATCCAAGATGTTCAAACTTGGTACTGCCTCAGACTCTAAGTAGCTGGGACTACAGGTGTGCATCATTGTATCTGGCTTTGTGGACAAGTTTGAAACTCATGCAACATTTCACTTTCAATTTACTACCTCATCTCTGCCCTCACTCTCCATAGGCAAGATATAATTTACATCCTTTTGTGCTATTCCTATCTTAACTGAAAAATTACCTATTTCACTAAAAACTGACAAATGAACATTGTTTTTCTAAAGTAAAATATTTTCATTTTAAAGAGGGCTTGAATAGTTTGACAAAGTTCTTGATTTTTAAGAATGATGCTTTGTGAAGAAAACTTTAAAAAAATAAAATTTTCACTGGAAGTGAAATCATACAGAATTTGTAACTAATTGCATAATGATGGATCAAAATATCAGGATTATGCCTTAATTATACAAAGTCTAATAAAATAAGGTCCCAGAATATCAAGCACAATTCAACCATTGAGATATAATTTATCAGTTATTTTAGTGTAGTGACTGCGAACCCAGGAAGGACCTTATTATATCAAATGGTATAAAATTCCTCAAAAACATATTTTAACTTGAATAAAATATGCTGTGTGGTACTATTCAGAAAAATACAGAGGAGCTGGGTGCAGTGGAGCACACCTGTAATCCCAGTGGCTTAGGAGTCTGAGGCAGGAGGATTGAGAGTTCAAAGCCAGCCTCAGCAAAAAGTGAGGTGCTAAGCAACTCAGTGAGACACTGTCTTTAAATAAAATACAAAATAGGACTGGGGATATGGCTCAGAAGTCAAGTGCCCCCTGAGTTCAATCCCTGCACCCCACAAAAAAAAATACAGAATGGAGTGCAGTCACAAAATGTGGTAATATGTGGCCTTGTTTAGGTTGTTTGGTGATCAGAAGCAGAGAGGACTAAGACTGAGATCACGTTCAGTCAAAGTGGCAAAAAGCAAGATACTGTTTTGATAAATGGAAAAAAAATAATTTTACTTTCCATGTACAAAATGTGTTCGTAGGTTTTCCATTTGGGACAATTTTAAAATGAGGTGTTGGGGGTGTGGCTTAGTGGTAGAGCCAGGCAAATGAAAGGTTTTGCTCCCCAGCACTCCAAAAAAAAAGAAAGAAAGAAAGAAAGAAAAAATAATAAAAACTAAATATTCTCATGGGAGAAAACAAATAACAGTATACAAAAAATACCTGTCTGGGGAAAAATGTTTTTGATTAAAATATTACATGCAGAAAAGATTATAGATCATAAAGCTTCTGTGAATGATATTTTGAATATAATATTGAGATTAAAAACATTATGAGCTTCCTACAGGATGCTCTTTTACCTTTTTCTGGCTATTATTTCCTCCAAAGCCTCCAAAGCTTACCACTCTTTGGACTTCTCTGACCATAGGTTAAGTTTTTCTGTTTCCCCCCCCCCCCCCATTTTTTTTTCTTTTTCTTCTTCTCCTTTGTCTTCTTCCTCTCTTGCAGTACTGGGATTGAATTCTGGGGTGCTCTACTACTGGGCTATACCTGCAGCACTTTGAGACAGGTGCTTACTAAGTTGCCCAGGCTGATCTCAAACTTAGAATCCTCTTGCCTCAGTTTCCTGAGTAGCTGGAATTACAGGAATGCACCATTGTGCCTGACTTTTATCTGTTTTTAAGCTTTATATCTAGAGAGAATGTTATAGTATGAGCTGTATTGTGTCTGGTTTCTTTTGTACATGCTAAGTATAACTGTGATTCTTTCATTTTCACTGCTGTGTAATAGTGTAATAAACTAATGTGGTTTCCATTATTTATTGTTTTATTGTTGCTAGGCATATTAATCATCTTTCCATTACTATAATGAAATACATGTGACAGGATACTTTGAAATAAAAAAAGGTTTGTTTAATTTTCAATTTTAGAGATTCAAGGGCATGGTCCTTGCCATCAGCTCCATTCTGGTGAGGACCACATGCTGAATGGTAGGTGGCAATGGTGGAAACCTGTGTTGGGATGAACAGTCACATCTCAAACAGGGAGTAGAAAGAGAAAGAAAGGATGGAGCCAGGCTCAGGTTTGTATAACAATTACTGTGAAAAGCCAAAGGAGTCTTAGGAGAATTATCTTCTAGCAACATGTTCCCCATGACTTAAAGCCTCTAGGCTTTACCTCCCAAAGGTTCTCCTACCTCCCAGTAGCACCACCAGAGAACCAAGTTCCCAACACATGAGCCTTTGGGGAGTCATGAGCCATATTCAAACCATAGTAATAGATACTGGAATTTTTTCCTATTCAGAATAGAAATAATTTTCAGCTAAGGATGATTTTGCCAATGCCAGTGGATATTTGGTGATGTATAGAAACATTTTTGTCATTATGACTAAGGGCTGCTACTGGAATTTAGTGAGTAGAGGTCAGGATGGTAATAATCATCCTTCTAAGCCCAGGAAAGCCAACAACAAAAATTATCCAATCTGAGGCTGAGGTTGTGGCTCAGTGGTAGAGCACTTGCCTAGCATGTGTAAGACACCGGGTCTGATTCTCAGCGCCACATATAAATAAATAAAATAAAGGTCCATTGACAACTAAAAAAAAAATCCAATACAATCCAAAATATAAATAGTACTGCAGAAATAAACCCTGGTTTAGGGTTATTACAGTAATCTGACCACAAACACGGTTGTGTGTGTATTTTGGTAAAGTTTGTACACATTTCTCTTGAGTAAACACTTAGAAATGTAATTTCTGAGTCATAGAATAGGCACATGTTCAGTTTTAGAATGTGTGACCAAATAGTTTTCCAAAGTTTTACCAATTTACATTTCCAACATCAGTATTGAAGAGTTTCATTTGCTCTGCATCCATGCTAACATATTATTTTGCCAGTGTTTTCAATTTTAGTTATTATGGTGATTATGTGGTATATTTCTTTATGCTTTTAAATTCCATGATGACTCATGATTATATATTTTTCATATATTTATTGACCATTTAAATATCCCCTCTTGTGGAATACCTATTCAAGTTTTTTGCCCAGGTTTTTACAGAGTTATCTGATGTTTGTTTATTCATTTGCAGAATTTATAAATTTTTGTATACGTAGCCAGACCCAAGTTTTCTCTCTTGGTGTCACAGGGGTTCATAATACATATGCAACCTAGAAATACAAAATGTTTTAATCTTTTAGGATAAAATTTTGAGCTCCAGGAAACAGAGTTGATGAATTGTTTCTTCTTTTTATCCTATCCTAGACAAACATCCTATAAACATGTTGTATGTTTACTCAGTCAGTCCCATAGAATTGAGCAAGCAGTTGCTCATATCAGAGGCAAACTCCACAATTTCTCCTTGACTTTAAAATCAGAAGCATGCTTCCAAGACTTTCCTGATAAATGATCTGCTCTGGTTCAGAGTTGGGATATCACAAAGTGCTGTTTTTAAGGTAATATTGATTGATTACTTGAGTGAAAACATTTTTATCTTGTGAGAAGAGATCTTAAGAAATCCAACAACATCCACACCCTCTAAAAGAAGATAGCACAAATTTTTTAAAGAAATAGATGCTAGTAATGATCTTGCTTCTGTACAGTGTTTATGTCAGAAGTTCTCTTAGAGCTGTCCTCTGTCTGCTGAATTCACCATATCCTTTAATTGACTTACTGTGAATTTCACATAGTATTTTTTAATGAAGAGCCCAAATTTATTCACCTGTAAGTTTTACACATCAGAAGATAACTTTGGTATGTATTTGTTATATTTATAGCACTGTGCTAAACCCTTTATACATGAGTCAAAAAATCTTAACGCATGAAATGATGATAATAATAATTACTCTCCTTTCACAAATAAAAGATTGCACATAGCAGTTTAGCAATTTAGTGAAGATTACTTCACTAGTATTTGCAGAAAGAGAAATTCAAACCCACACATTTTTTATTCAAAAATCCTGTTTGACATAGTAGGATAGGGAGAGGAATAGATGAACTCTAGATAAGGCACAGAGGTTGGAGGGAAAGGGAAGGGGCATGGGGTTATTAATGATGGTGAAATGTGAGGATCATTATTATCCAAAGTACAGGTATGAAGACACGAATTGGTGTGAGTATACTTTGTATACAACCAGAGATATGAAAATTGTGCTCTATATGTGTAATAAGAATTGTAATGCATTCTGCTGTCATATATAAATAAAAAAAAGTCACACACACACAACAAATCCTCTTTGATTAAGCACAAAGTTTCATTACTTCACTTTGATCACAGTTCTCAATCTGAACATGATACATTTCCTGCTGACATCACATGACATAATTTCAAGGGCATGAAGACAGTCACTGTGTTGTTCCTTAAGGTTTCTTCGAAGTGTTTTTGCGTTTTCATATTGATGATGAGGGTCGTGGTGAGCAGAGAGAGGAGGAGGAAGATAAGAATGGAGATTACGATGATGACAATGAATCACCTAGGCCAGCTTCCCTTGTAAAATACAAAGTGGGGAAATCTCTGGGGAAAAAAATGTCATCTACCACGACATGAACAGATGGCTCAAGCTTAGAAGGAGCTAGGCAAACATGACTGCGAAACTGGAGCCTGCTCCTAAGCGTACAGCGGGCTAATAAAAGAAAACAAACATTTAGTAACCAGTGCTAAATGAGATAACAAGAAAAAGAAGCACAGCCGTAATAATAGGGTTTTGAGTAAGCCAGGGAGCGTATAAAGTGAATCTTACCCATATAAGAGTGTGGTTGTATTCTGATTTTCTCATTTTGAGAATGTTAAAATCTCTGCTTTATTAATAATGAGTCGCTGAAGGCAGATATTGGAGTTAAAAGAACATGGGCTTTGGGGTTACACATACAGACTTGGCCACTTACCAGCAACATGTCTTTGGAAAATTTGCTCGATTTGGGAGGCTCAATTTTCCATCCATAAAATTGGATTTATAAAAGGACTCTTTGCAGGGATTTTATGAAGGTAGGTGCTTGGGATTGGTTCCTGGCAAACAGTATAAGATGGCAATTTGCACATAACAGTTTTATTGGGCTGTTCTTAGGATCAACACCTGTGGCGAGGAAAGGAAGCACAACAGAAATATCATCTGCTCCCCTAATATAGGATCTCTGGAGCTGGGAGGATCCTTCAGAACTGTCCTGCTTGTGGCAGGGACTAGGTCTTTATATTCTTCTCCATGATCTAGATATTCCAGGTGAGCTCTTTCCCAAGTGGGTATGTGATCCAGGGCTAGGTGATTCTTTAGCTTAAGCAGATTCCTCAAGGCCTGGGGGAAGGAGAGTTTCCCTTGTAAAGGGAGATCTGAGTAAAGCCCCACAGTATCTGCTAGAGTAGGTATACTCCAAATCCACTATTCAGTAAGTACTCCTCATCTGAACAGAGTTTTGGACATTTTCTTCAGAGACTATAATTGGACCTCAAGCTGCCACCATCGGATTCCACCCCAGGCTTCATCTGCTTTGCTGGTCCCATTCCCAGCTTCTTCTCTGTTAGACTTAGCAAGGGCCTGCCACTCAATTCAGGGATTGCTCTAGCTTTCCAAGCCTACGTTTCAGAAACGTTTACCTTGGGCATCTTTGCATATTTCTACTCAGCTTTGCTTTCATGCTGATACTGGAGCTTAATCTTCAAATGCAAATCTGTCCCAAGACAAATAAATAGTCCCCCAAAAAACTGCCAATAGCCCGATGGATCAGGTTGGAGTCCACAAAATAGGCCCCACTGAAAGTATTGAGATGGAGGTCAGAGCTTTTCCCATGACAAGGTAGGTAGAATGAGTAACCTGGTTGGGAATAACTAGCCAGCTGCCATATGGCATTTCCACACAGCCCTGGGGATGATTGTTTTGTTTTGTATATTATGCAAATCCTTCGAGAACATCAGTGCTTCATAGCAACTAACATTTATTGAGCCTAGCCAGGGGTCTTGTGCTGGGCTAAGTGTGACACATAGGCTATCTCATTTTACACTCACTTGAGATCCTATGAAGATCCCCTGAGGAGGGCAGTACAGCTCCATGTGTAAGTGGGTAAACTGAGGCTACAAATAACTTACTTGTTAAGGGTCAAAATACTTTGAATTCAAGCATTCTGACTTAACATTTTCACATAACTTGCAGCTTCAGGCCATTGTGACAGGCGCAGGATTCACACCTGCTCCTTTAGGCCCATGAATGACCCTTTACCATCAAGGAGGAAACTGTGTAGTATGTAGTGGGCTGAGTTTGTGTTCCTGCTGACTTTCATTTCTCAGAATGTGACCTTATTTGGAAATAGTGACTTTGCAGATGTAAGTAGTCAAGGATCTCAAGATAAAATCATCCTGGATTTAAAATGAGCTCCAAATCTAAAGAGTGCTGTCCTAATAAGGTGAGTAGAAAACATAGACACATGGAAGGAAAGTCATGTGAAGACTGGGGCAGATATTGGAGTGACATGGCCAGAAACCAAGGGATGTCTGCAGTCACCAGAAGCTAGAAGAGACAAAAAGGATTCTTCCTGAAACTCTTCAGTGGGGGGAACCCTTTTATTCTTATGATTTCACACTTTGAAGCCCTAGAACTGTGTGAGAATAAATTTCTGTACTAATTTGTTATAGCTCTTCTAGGAAACTGATTCAATGCTATGGTACAAACAGTAAAACTAGGAACTATTGGCTTTGTTCTCTGGGCCAGATTTTTACTATAAAATGAAGAATCTAAATCACCCTTAGGATCCCTTTTCTTTATCAATGAGTGATCCTAAATCACATCCTTCCTAATATAATCTTGATGCTAGCCATTTTATTTGTCACATTGGTTAGGACTAGCACCCAGGCACAGCTAATCAAAATTCCCTCACCAAGTCTTTTAAAAATGTTTTTCTCCTACACTCCCCTTAAATAAAATGCATTCTAAAATGATTTCGATTTTGGAACTACCCTTCATTTGTTCTTGCTATTTGTTCACCTCCTGAGCCAGGCACTTACAGCAAAAATGATGGCATCAAAGGTTAATGCAAGCTTTGGGATTTGACTGAATTTGTCACTTTTCAACAGGCTATGTCACTAATGTCTAGGCTCCAGAGAGAATCTGACTCTCCAAAATAGGCAATCACATTAACCTGAAAAAGGCTATGAAAGGCAGCACTTTTCCCGACCCAGATAAAATCTATGTGATAAGCCTTCTTTAAACTTCCACAAGACAGAATTGTGACTCCCACCTCCTCATCACAGAAGCAACAAAATCAAAACAATATCAAAGTAGATTTCTATCCCCCCAAACACTGTGATCCTCAGTGATCCCATAGCTGGATATAATTATAGGTCACACACTCTCCTTTTAGAGATTCTTCTTAGATGTCCATGCTGCATACTAAAGACAACAGGAAACTGAGGTAAAGACTTGCTCGAGGCCACAAATCCAATAAGTAAAGGAGTGAGGTTCACACTTAATGCAATCTGACTTTAGCATATGTTCCTTTAATCCTTACTCTACTCCTACTACTTCTCCACTTGGAGAATTTATTAGATGCAAGCAAGAATGAATACAAAGAGACCCTTTAAGAGATTGTTTTATAATTGTCTTGTTGTAATTGCCAAAGGCAACAAATACACACTTGAATAAAGGTTGAAGTAACATTGTAGAAGGAGTGGGTTGCAATGTTAAGGCAATGAAAGAGATCTAGAAATTGATTTGATGCAGAGGATGCAGGCAACAGAGGGTTGAGAAAATAATGTTGATGAACCCAGCCTAATTCCATTTTAAGATTGGGAGGTCACAAAGTCATGAAAAGTTAATTTCTGTTTTACTATAACTTACTGCGGTTTCTAAACTTGCTTGGAATGCCTGCCCGTGCCTGAACAGATAACAACCCTCTTTGAAACCTCAGTGGTGCCTCTTAAATTCTGGTGTTGGGATCTAAATTTACTCCCTAACTTGAAATGTTGAACCATTTAGATCATTAACCTACTACCTGCCTTTGTATTATGCTTGTCAAAATCCTGTTATCTGTAAGTTCTCAAGACATCCCCCCTCTTGCAACTTTTTGTGCTATAAAACCATGCTCCTAGAGAGCTGGGGTTCTGTTCTCTAGCCAAGGATTTTCAGGAGAGACAGTCCTAGCCAGAATTACAAGCTTGCTTTAATTTGATTTAAAATTGGAGTCAGTGGTTTTGTCTTTGCATCATAATTTAGCAAACATCTACATTGTGTCTTGGTAAACGAGTAAATAGTGGTAGGAGTCAAGTGAGGAGCACAGGAGGATGAGGAATATACTTGAGTACAGTTTAAGATATGCCAATTTAATTTTTTTTTTCTTGTGGACATGTTCATTAAGCAGTTGTCTAAATGGTAAAGATTTTAGTCCCATTTATTTTATTTATCTGGGGGATTGAACCCAGGGCCTTGTTGCATGCAGGGCAAGCACTCTACCAACTGAGCTATAGCCTCAGCCTAAGTCCCAATTTTTGTGTCTCTTTAGTTCTTCATGGTTGGTTCTGCCTCCCACCTGGCCATGTGCTTAATGGAGAGCCAGGCCTACTGCCCCTGTGAGCTGGTAGACTCAGGCACTGCTGGGGAGGATCAGACTCTTGGCAGCTTTCATTGTCCCCAGCACAGTGGGAACCATTGCAGTTCTGGCCTCCAAATCTGACCTGAATGGATCTTCCATTTTCTACTACTTATGGACTCAGATGAAATGTGTGCTGGAAGGCTGCTAATCCCAATAGCTTCCCACAACACTGAAATATAGAGAAGTAAATATTGATACGATAAAATCTGACTAATGAGAAATGAAAGAAACAGCCAGTACATTCATTGTTCTCCTTTCTCCCCTACAACTTCTTGTTCCACAGCACAAAGACCCCAAAATCCTGTCTGGATGTGTCCCATGTGCATGAACAAAACAACAGTGTTTCTTGGAGGCTCTTGCCAACTTGGCCATATAAAATGTTGCTTTTGTTTTCCCTGATTTCCTGTTCTCCTCATTCTGGATTTTGCCTCCTGCTGGAACCAAGCTGTATCTTTCTGCTTTTGTCTCAGACTTTTTCCTAGTGAGTGTGGGTTATGACAATGGTTACAATACTTTCACATGTATTTATTTAATTGGTGAATTTATGGTAGAGGTTGGAGGGAAGGAGGCAGGAGATCAAGTGGAGGCTGCACTAGATTGATAGTAGGGCAAGAATAATTATAAGTTTTGTAGAATGTATTGAACATTTTTATGTCAATAAAGATCTTGAAAAAAAATATAAAAACAATGAGTCCAGAAGAGTTCATTGCCAGCTTAAAGAATATAAATGGATCATTCCAAATCCAAAATCCAAAAGTTTTTAGTATCATAGTAGTTTGCTAAGTTTTTCCTTATTATTGTTATCATTACTATTAATGACTGTTGACTTTTTGTTTTTCTGAATTTATCAAAATGATCTTTAATTTTTTTCTTTAACATAGTAAATTGTTTTTTATTGTTCTTTGAATGTTAAAACATTCTTTAATAATCTGAGGATTTTTGTGATGTATCTTTTTTTGATCGTTTGACTTTATTTGCCTACTTAGTTTAAGATTTTGTCCCCAGCCATCCATGGGCTGTGTGTGGACTGTTGCACATAGTAGTCTCCGGAGGGGACAGGTCTGGCATTGTGAACTCCCTATAGCACCCCCTTAGGGATTGACTGCCTGATGCAGGTGAACTTCCCCCTCAAGCTCCCCTGCCAGAGATCCCACACAGCACCTGAGATGGGTGTGACCTGCCAACATGTCAGTCAATTTGCTGACCCCAAGATATCACAAAGCAAGACTCCACCCTGGAAACCTTACTCCTGCCTTTGATGTAGTACCCGCTTAAATAAACCACAAGAGCCATTTTGTCTTTGTCTAGTTCAAGAACCCATGTGGATTAGATCTATTAGGGGCTTCACTTTTGCAAATATATTTCTGAGTATTTGTGTTCTATTGTTTGTTAATTATTTAAGATATTAAGATTTAGGGTGGCTTAATTATTTGTGCTATTAAGATTTAGAGTGGCTATTTAGCGTGACTCAGATTCCTCTGGGCAGAAGAACCCTCCAATGAGACGTTGGCCGCCTTCCCCTTGAAAAGATTTTATATCTATCTATGGGAAACATTGATTCTGACTTTCTTTTTTTAGTAATGTCTTTCTCAAAATTTAATATTGAACTAGCACTGGCCTCAAAACAAGTTGGGAAAGTTTCCTCTTTTTCTAATCTCTGAAAGGGTTTGTGTGAGGTTGGCATTATTTCCTCTTTCAATATTTAATAAGACCTTGAGATCTGGATATTTTTTTTAATGAGGAAACTTTGAATCATGAATTCAGTTTCAGTAATGATTTTATGACTATAGTTATTTTTTTCCAAGAACTATTTCCAATTCATCATCAAATCTATTAGCTTTGAGTTATTATTAATGCTATTGGTTATTTTCATTGTCTGTGGGGTCTGTAGAGATGTCTCTTTATTATTTATGATATTTGTAATTTATGCTTTTTCTCTTTTTTGATGAGTTGTATTAGATGCTCTTTGTTTCAGTAAACATTTTGTAGATCTTGATTTTGAATTGTTATTGTACATTTGATTTCATTTTCATTGATTTTGGCTTTTACATGTATTATTTAGTTTATTTTTTTTCTATTTGTTGTTACAAACTCTTAGATTATTTATTTTTTGCCTTTCTTCTTTGCTAATACATATATTTAAATTTATATATTCCCCTTTTCTAAGCACTGTTTCTGCTTTATTCCATAAGTTTGGGTGTAGCATAGTCTCCTGGAAATTAGATTCAAAGTATTTTCTAATATTAATTTTAATTACCTTTTGAGTTTTGTTATTTAGGAGATTGTTTAATACTCTTTTAAAAATGTATTTAATATTCTTAGTATTCAGAAATTCTTTTCTTCTCTTTTCTTGATAACTTCTAGCTTAAATGTACTAGAATTAGAGAACATACTTTCAGCTCTAAAGGTATCAAAGCTTGCTTTCTAATGCAGCATATGGAGAGTTTTGGTAAATGTTTATGTGTATTATGTAATTTTTAGATATAGTGTTATCTGTATTGGAAGTATGTAATGTTCACATTTTCTATATTTTTACTAATATTTTATCTCTGATTTTTCTCTTGCTATATACTAGAGATTGAACCCAAGGTCCCTGTAACACTGAACTACATTTGTATCCCTTTAATTTTTCTTCTGAGGCTGTTCAGCTAAATCACTGAGGTTAGCCTCATACTTGTCATCCTACTACTTCAGTCTCCCGAATAGCTAGAATTTCAACACACTTCTCAGTTCCTAGCACTTATTGAAAGAAGTGTTTTAAAATCTCTCACTCTTAGCTAGGAGTGGTGGTTCAGATTTGTGATCCCAATGACTTGGGAGGCTAAGGCAGGAGGATTGCAAGTTCAAAACCAGTCTCAGCAATTTAGTAAAGCCCTAAGCAATGTAGTGAGACCCTGTCTCAAAATTTTAAAAAATTTTTAAAAAAGTCTGGGGATGTGGCTCAGTGGTTAAGCAACTGGGTTCAATATCTGGTACCACTTGTAATATGAGGGCATGGATTTAGCATTGCAGTAATGCTGGCCTCATAGAATGAGATAGGAAGTGTTCATCTGCTTCTATTATTTGGAGAGATTTGGTCTCATTTTCTTCCGCCTTCCTTCCTTCTTTCCCTCCTTCCTTTCTTCCTTCTTTCCTTCCATACTGGGGTTCCAACCCAAGGACACTTTACCACAGAATTACATCCCCAGCCCCCTTTCAAAAATTATATATTCTAAATTTCATAAAATACTTTTTTCTTAACCCAAATGTGTATTTTATACATGCTCTTTCTAGTATTATTTGTTTATTCTTCATTTCTATTTTTTCTAACAGATTTTTTTTTCTGAAAAAGTTCCTATTTAAAATATTTTAAAAGATTTTTTCACTGGTTGTAGAATCTAAGCAGTTATTTTCCTTTATCACTTTAAAGCCACCATTCTGTTGTCTTGCGGTTCCCCTTGTGTCTGTTGAGAATGTAGTTTAAATTTTAAAGTAGTGTGTCATTTTCTCTGCCAGGTTTTAGGTTTTTCTTTTATCTTTGACATTGAAAGCTTCAGTATTCTGTGCTCCTGTCTTATTTGACTTATTTAGTCTGTAGTTTACAGTGCTTCGTCCATGCCATTTTTCTTTTCTCTGGAGAACTTCTATTATTGTTTCTTTACAAAGCAGGTGTGCCGGTGACAATAGGTAAAGAGCAAAGGTAAAGACTACAGTGAAATATTACCTTCAGGCTCTAGTGTCTATTTCATTGTTCATTTGAGGGTCTTTATTTCTCCTTCATTTTTGAAAGATTGAAAGATACTGGTACAGAACTCTAGGTTGATGGTTCATTTCTGGATGAATAATATTGATCACTTTTGGAAATTTCTCAAGCATATTTTCTTTATATCTGACTTCTACCCTTCTCCTTCATTTATCTGTGCATTAGAGTACATGATTGTGACCCCACAAATACTTTCTACTCTTTTCTGAATTTCCTATTCATTTTAGATCTCAGTGTTTCTTTCTAATTATTTTGTTGCTGTATCTTTAGTACAACAATTTTGTTTCCTTCTGTGTCAAATATGCTGTTGACACATCTGTTTAGTTTCTTTTTTAAAAAAATATTTATTTTTTAGTTGTAGTTGGACATAATACCTTTATTTTATTTATTTTTATGTGGTTCTAGAGGCTTGAACCCAGGGCCTCGCGCATGCTAGGCGAGTGCTCTACCACTGAGCCACAAACCCAGCCCCTTAGATTCTTAATTTCAGTTATAGTTTGTATTTTTAATTAAATTTTAATTCTCTAGTGAAGGTCTCCATCTCTTAATCCATTTTTCTCCATTTGTGCCTCTCTGCATTATTGTACAGGCTAACCATAGTGACTTTAAAATCTTTGTTTGCTAGCTTACTATCGAAATGATCACTTTTGTGTCTATTAATTTTCTTCCTCTTGGCTTAAAATCATGTGATATATATACGCACACACATACATATATCATTTTATATATATATATATATATATATATATATATATATATATATATATATATATATAAATTTAAAGGTAAGCATGGTATACCAAAATCTATAGAGCCTGCAGCAGATATTTCACTGCAGTGTTTATCTTTTCTCTGCTGAGTATATAGAATGTGGCTAGTGATCTTACTCCAATCAGAGACTCTGCTGAGTCAAACCTGTATTTTAGTTTTTGAAAGGCTCTGTCTACCTCTTATTCATCTTATTCATCAAGAGCCTAATGTGTAGATTTTTTAGTGCCTTTTTGTCAGAGCCTGGTATATTCACTGGGGCCCTTCCCTGCTGGCAAATCCTGAACTCCAATTCTTATATCAATATCACAGCAAGATTACAGAAAGTAAATGCTCTGTAATTAGAAGACTTCTGCTGAGATTTATAGCCTCCCAAGTCTTTATGTTTCAGAAACAGGAAAATTCCTAGAGTGTAAAATGGCTTTCCAATGGTTTAGTTCTCCACCCTTCCCTTCTCATTGGAATCCTGTCTTCTCTCATTTCCAATTTGTGTCTCTTTAGTCCTATGAGAATGTCATAGTCTCTTCTAGTTTCTCTCCTTTAGCTGTGGCCCAAGAAAAGTCCAAATGCTCAACCCCATAGCATGCACCTAGAATTGACAAAAGCCTTCATTTACAGAGTAGCTGCCCAAACATCAGCTTAGTTTTCTGCAGTTTTTCACTCTCCATATTCTTGTTTCTTTTAATCCTTGCTCCTTAGAAAACTTTGTGATGCTGTTTAAATATATTTTAAAATTTTATTTGAAAGTTCTAATCATTCTCACAAGGACTAGGGATCTGTCAGCTACTCTATCCTACCTGGCAACAGAAATCCAACTTACCATTATTTGAAGTGGAAAATGTTGATTTAGGACATCTTTATGAAGGCCCTTGATTTTACTAATGATCTCTAAGGCACAAAGGTATTTTAACTTGAGAACAAGTATTGAAGTAGCTGACTTTAAAAAAAAAAAAAAAAAAAGGTGATTCCAGATTCCATATCCATGGAATTGAATAAAAAGAGAAAGAACTAAGTAACACATGGAATAAATATTAGTATGTTTTAAATTGTGTTAACACTAAATGAATGACATGAGATTATAGGTCCTATGATGACTTCATTATTTTTACTTGTACAGCGAATTACCCTAAAAACGTTGATAATTGTTGTTTGAATATATACAAGTGCTTGGGACCAGAGCTAGGAAATGTACCAAAAGATAATGTAAAGATCAGACAGTAAATACTAATGACTTGATGTCATTGAGACCTTTGGGCGTAGGGAAGAATTGTACAATGTTATGTCAGAGAAGTGACAAAAATCTGAATGGAGAGGCCTTCTGTTAGAATGCTTGCCAAAGTTTCCCATTTCTCTATAGGTAACTCTTCTTGGGACCGTTTATCTTATAAGGACATTTTATGGTAAGCAGTGTACTGTGGTTTGGATAAATGTATCCCAAAGTCCTATGTGGTAAAGGCCACCAGCTTGTGGCACTATTGGGATGTGGTAAAACCTTTAAGAGGTGGGGACTGGTGGGAGGAAGTTATGTCACTGGAGACATGCCCTTGAAGGGGCTGTTGGGACCCCACCCACTTCCTATTTCTGTCCTTCACTTCCTGGTTGTCATGTGTTGAGCCTCTTCCTCTGCTCTGTGCTCCCACTACAAGGCAATATTTTGCCCAGTAATGGACTAGTCAACCTGCAACGAAACCTTCAAACTGTGAACCAAATAAACATTTTCTCTTTTTTAGTTGATTATCTCAAGTATTTTCTATTGTAATGGAAAGCTGCATGTCAAACAGTGCAAGAAAAAACTCTAGTGATGGAATTCTTAGCACTCTGTAGTCATTTTAATATCCCTAAAGATATCTAGCTCTACATATACATAGATATGTAGATAGATCTAGATCTAGAAATATATATATATGTGTGTGTGTGTGTGTGTGTGTGTGTGTATACACACACACACATCTGTCTATCATCCATCCATCTACGGTTTTGCTTATTGGTCATGAAGATTTGTGTTTGTGGTTGCACACAGTGCTGGGGGATAGATTTAATTTGATGCCATACATGGCACCAGGTTTCACTTTCCCTGGGTAGAAAGAAGTGAACATATTGTCTGTGTTGCTCTTCCTTTCCCCTTCTACCTATGTAAACAACATTTGTGCCTGGTTTCTTTCACCTGGAAAAATTATAGTGCCGGATGACTAGAACAGCTCTTGGTTGAGGTCAACATCTGATTGTAATGCTACTTACCAATATTGCTTTGTGAAAAAGAATTTCCAATTTTTAGGCTATTGAATTCTACGAGAAGATGAGAGTACTACTGGAGATTGAAGAAAAACTCAGCTGTTTGTGAATTTAACCTATTTTTCAAATTGCGGAATGTTTAATCTAAAAGTGGCTTAGAAGTGATCCCTATATATAGAAGTCATTATCATGGGGCTGGGGCTGGGGCTGTAGCTCAGTAGCAGAACATTTGCCTAGCATGTGTGAGGCACTGGGTTCAATCCTTAGCACCACATAAAAACAAAACAAATAAAATAAAAGCATTCTGTCCATATACAATTACAAAATTTAAAAAAATAAATCATTATCAGTGGTTACATTGTGTAACAACTGCATAATTTCCGTTGGTTTTGTTAATCATTTTGTGATAATTAGCTTCTGGGAAACTTGAAAAAAAAACAGTGAAATAAATTATTTTTAGTACAAGAAAAATACTTCATTTTCATTCTCTGAAAGTGTGTTGTGAAATTATTGTCCTACAACTAGACAACAAGATGATTAATTTAAAATTTTTGTATGTTGACATAAGCACTGACAAAAGGCTGAGCCTGGCCGTTGAGTGACTCAGTGCCTGCAACCACACCACGAGGGATGGATCAGGGACAGTTCCAGAGGTGAGTAGATGGCCACCTGCAGACCAAGTCTTGGCAAGGTCAAGCAAAGAGCTAGATTTTATTTAAAATGGATTTTATGGTAAATTCCTCCCAGTCATTCAATAGAATTTGCTGGAAAGGAAAAAAAAAAAACCTGGTTGATTACTTTCTTAGAAGTCATTTAAGACTCCAAATGAAGATAGTAGGCCTAAAGCAGTTAAATGGATTACCAGAAGATACACGCTGGTTTGTGATTGATTGAGAGAGTAAGAACAAGAAAGATAGCTGGCTTTCAGGTTTTCTACCTGTCATGTGATTGTGACACCAGCATTCAGGTAGGTACATAATTCTCTGCCTTTCATACCAGTTGTTTATTTTTAATTTTCTGATTTTCTGTTAGCTTCTTGGAATAATTCTACCTTATGCTTTGGGTAACTAAATTGATATCAAATATTTTATTTAGAAGTACTTCTGAACATGATATATGTCCTTCCTTCCTTCCTTCTTTCCTTCCTACTTTCCTTTTATTTTCATTTTTTTAGTACTGGGGGTGGAACCAAGGGTCACACTACCACCAAGCTACATCCTCAGTCCTTTTTATTTTTTTTCTTCCAGGACAGGGTCTCATTAAATTTCTGAGAATGGCCTCAAGCTTTTGAACTACTGTTTCAGCCTCCCAACATGTTGGGATTGCAGGCATGCATGACTATGGATGCCCCTCTAATGCTTTCTTACATAATGCCTTGGAAAAATAATTTACTCCCATAGTTTACAACAAAATAATGCCAAAAAAAACACTATTCTATGAAAATATTCTATGTTGCCTTGTCACTCATTCAGATACCCAGTTTATCTCCTCATGGGGATGCTTTTGTTTATTAGATGCATTTTTGCAGATACAACTTATGAATATGCAAGAGAGTAAATTTTATACATTTGTACCAATTTACTTATTTATTGGTACTAACAATGAATTCAGGACCTCTCACATACGAAGCATACACTGTTTCACTGAGCTATGCCCGTAACCTTTACCTGTTTTTTATAGTAGCTGCTTCTATCAGGACAACAAACAATTTCAAAATATTGATGGCATGTGTCAAGAAACTTTGTCTACGCTTTTTTCACAGCAAAGGAAACAATAAAGAACATGAAGACAAAGCTTATAAAATGGGAGAAAATCTTTGCCACTCAAGGTGCCACTGCACCTCAGATAGAGTATTCATTTCCAGGATATATAAAAAACTCAAAAACTAACAACAAAAATCCAAATAACCCAATCAGTAAATGGCAAAGGAACTGAACAGGCACTTCACAGAAGAAGAGATATGACTGGTCAACAACTATATGAAAAACTGTTCAACATCCCTAGCAATCAGAGAAATGCAAATTAAAACTACCCTGAGATTCTGTCTCACTCCAGTCAGAATGGTAATTATCAAGAATACAAGTAACAATAAATGTTAGTGAGGATTTGGGGAAAAATATTCACTCATACATTGCTGATGGGACTGCAAATTGGTGCAACCACTCTGGAAAGCAGTAAAGACATTCCTCAGAAAACTTGGAATGGGACCACCATTTAACCCAGTTATCCCACTCCTCAGCATATACCCAAAGTACTTAAAATCAACATACTACAGTGACATAGCCATATAGATGTTTATAGCAGCTCAGTTTGCAATAGCTAAACTATGGAACCAAACTAGGTGCCCTTTGATAGATGAATGGATAAAGAAATGTGCTACATATACATAATGGAATATTACTCAGCCCTAAAGAAAAAAGAAATTATGGCATTTGCTGAGGAAATGGATGAAACTGGAGACTATCATGCTAAGTGAAATAAGCCAATCCCACAAACCAAAGACTGAATGTTCTCTCTGATACATGGACGCTAAAACACAATAAGGGCAGGGGGTGGAAGAATAGAAGTTCATTGGTTAGACAAAGGGGAATGAAGGGAAGGGAGGGTGGATGGGGATAGGAAAAACAGTAGAATGAATGAGACATAACTTTCCTATGCTCACAAATGAACATATGACCAGTGAAACTCCACATCATGTACAACCACAAGAATGGAATCCTAATTGGAGTAAGTTATACTCCATGTATGTTTAATGTGTCGAAATATACTCTACCTAAAAGAACAAATTAAAAAAAAAAGCAAAGAAACTCTTTATCCTGTATCTGTAAGTTGACTATAGTTCTTCTGGGTCCGGTGGAGATCAGCCAGGCCTGGGTGGGTTCAAGTCAAATCAACTCCACATGTATTTCTTTCCACCATCCAGGCTGAGAAAGCAGCAGCTACCTGGGCATGCTCTTATAAAAGAAGGTGGGATCTCCAGAGAGCCTAGCAAAAAAACACATTTTGCTTTAAATCTTTTCCCAGCAACTCGCATATTCTTATTTCTACTCACATACCATAGGTTAAAGCAAATCACACAGCCCAGTCAAGGGTCTCTTATGGAGTAGAGGCGCATATCTCAGGATGATAGAGGGAGTGAATATTTGATGACTATTGACGCTAATTATCAACTTAATATAGTTAGTATACCACTTCAGTATGGTTAGCAAACTTACGTTAGAGTTCACTTAACGTAGAATTCACCCTTTTAAAGTATATAAATCAATAGGCTTTAGTATGCTCTGAGAGATACGTAATCATCACAATACTGTAATCTTAGGACATTTTCATCATCCCCAAGGAAACCCTGTACCAATATTAATCATTTCAATCCCCCCAGCCCCTAGCACCCAGCTACCATTAATTCATTTTGTTTCCGTAGAGTTGCCTATTCTAGACATTTCATATTAGTGGAATTATGCAATATGTACCTTTTTGTGACTATTCTTTTGTGCTTTGCGTACTGTACTCAAGGTTCATCCACTGAATCTTGTTGTGGCATGAGCTGGCACTTTATTCCTTTTTATTACTAAATAATTTCTCGTTATACAGACATACCATCTTTTGTCTATCTGTTAATCAGTTGATGGATGTTTGAATTGTTTCCAATCTTTTCCTCGGAGGAATTCTGCTTTTATGAATATTTGTGAACAAGTGTTTTCATACAGACATATATTTTCATTTTTCTTGGGTAGATATCTAGATGTGGAATTGTTGAGTGCTTTGGTAATTCTGTGTTTAACAATTTGAAGAGCTGCCACAGTGTTTTTCAAAGTGAAAGCATAATTTTGCAATCCCTTTCAGTGAAGAGTCCATGTTCTCCACATCCTCACCAACACTTACTATCTGCCTTTTTTTTTTCAGGCATCCTAGTAGATATAAAGTTTTATTTCATTGTGTTTATGATTTGCATTCTCCTGGTGTCAATGATTTTGAGCATCTTTCTATATGCTTATCAGTCATGGATATATTTTCTTTGGAAAAAAATAATTTCTCCACTTCTAATTGAGTTTTTTTTTTTAAATCACTCAGTTGTAGGAGTTATTTATTTACTCTGGATACTAGCTCATTATCAGACTTGTGATTATGAAATATTTTCTCCCACTGTGTGGGTTATCTTTTCACTTTCTGAATGTTATTATTTGAAGCACAAAAGTTTTTAATTTTCATGAACCAGTATATTTATTTTTTCTTTTGTTGCTTACAGTTTTGATATTATAAGAAAGCAATCCCTAACCAAATGTCACAAAGACTTACTTTTAATCTTTTTTTCCTAGAATCTTAGAGCTTACATCTTATATTTAATTCTATCATCCATTTTGAGCGAATTTGTTAATGGTGTGAGATTAGGATCTAATTTCATTCTATTACATGTAGATACTATTTGTCCTGGAACCATTGGCTGAAGAAAATCATTCTTTCTCTATTGAAGGGTCTTGCCTACCTTATCAAAAAACAATTGGTTATAGATATATGGGCTTTATTTGAGGTGTCAGTTCTAACCCTTGTATCTATCCTTATGCAAATGCTACACTGGTCTTGATTTCTGTAGTTTTGTAGTAAGTGTGAAATAGGAAAGTGTGTGTCCTCTAACTTCTCTTTTTCAAGATTGTTTTGGATATCTTGGATCCCTTGAATCTCAATATAAATTTTAGGATTAGCTTGGATCTTGATATGGATTGCATTGAATCCCTACTGATTTATATACTTTAAAAGAGTGAATTTTGTGGTAAGTGAAATATATCCCAACATAATTGCTTTTGAAATAAAACAACAACAAAAACATTGTTATTTTCCAGAAAATTGAGAAAGGTTCAAAATCTTGGTAGCATAGTGAGCCGGTAAAATATGAGATTTCTTTTCAGCTATTGCTGGTGGGGATGTATATGTAGTCAAGGGGGAAATTTTCAATACCTGCCAAAATAAAGCATCTGTTTTGGGTCCAACAATTCAACTCTAAGGTATTGATCTTGTAGACAGAAATTGTATATATGTGAAATAATGGCTATGTGAGATTACTCACTGAAGTCACTGTAGTTTTAAGTGGAATTTATTTAGAAATTAGATATTAGTTTTACTAAGTTCATTTGTATTTACTTTTTTGATTATTTTCTTGTAGAGGACCAATTCACGTTCTGTTGTTATATCACTCGGATTATCTTTAGAAACAAGACTAGAGGGACAGAATACTCATAAACACTTCCCCCCCGCCATAATCCTCTCAAAAGGATCAGGTGCACTGGCATTGCAGTATAGAATATTTCTAATTAAATCAACCAGACCCAAGAAATTAACAACCACAAACATGAAAAAAAAATTTTTTCTCCTTTCTTAAGAGGACAAAGTGTTATTTATTTATATGTCCAGGGTTTGAAAAATGTTCCAAAATAAATTTTATTAAAATATTAAGACAACTCATCCTTGGAAAAATATAAATGTTATTTCACAAGACATATCAATTTATCCTTAATGTGTATTTTTCCATCAGTTTTTTCTGCAAATGTTTTATTTTCTTTTTTCCATGTAAAAAATTTGTGTGACTTCTGCCTCTCTTCTGTTTTGCAAGATTTCACCTAGTTTTGTGTTGTGATGTTTCTCTTCTTCTCTTACCTAGCATGAACTTAATGCTTCTTTTGTATTTTCCAACTGTATTTTGTAGATGTTATATAACCCAGCCATGCTTCTTGGAATAAAATGGCTTAGGTATATATCTATGTCTTAGTTAGAGAAACAAATAGCCCCCAGATGTGTCAAGGCCAGAAAATAAAGTGTCACCATGTAGACAGAATCATGATGGAAAAAATAGAGAACATCGCTCTCTACCCAGATCCAGGGTCAGTGGTCAGTGCGTTTGCTGTTCTCTCAATTATGCTGGGAATGGGATTATAGACAGGCCTTTGAGGGAGTTAGCTTAGAATACAAAGGTCTCTTATTTTATTCACCAGGAGTGCTGAAATAGTGCATTTTCATTCACTCCAAACCATATTTCAATGCCAGTAGGCATTAATCAATTCCAGATCACTAAAGGGATCTGTAGATTACTAAATGGCTCTGACTGTACTTGATAACACATTAGAGAAATGAATAAGGCAATGGCATTATAGCATAATTAAATTCAACTCATGGGCAAGGTAAATAATCATGCTTTCTAAGCAACTTTCCTCTAAGAGCTTGTTACTGTCTCTTCACAACTGCACTTGGGAGCATCTAATGTTTGTCATCTATTCAGTCTCTCTCATATTTTTAATATAGGCTATCCCTAAGTGGCATCCCATTATTATTTTTGGTAATAGATAGAGATGGTGTTGGTAAGTGTGGACCAAGGGACCTCCTGGGCATATAGCATAAAAATAAAAATAAATATTCATGATAAGTTCAAATGTTGTTAAGTGTGGCAATTCCATTGAAAAATGATATGAATGAAACTTTGCCTGTATTTATTTAATATCTGTCACCTAAGGAGGACAAAGAACTTTATAAATATTGCTGTGAATCATTTATGCATCACTCAGAAGTGTTGCCAAATTCCATAAAGTTTTTTAGTGGTGATAATGCTAGTAAAGGCAATGACTGATATTTGTCACTTCTGGTTAAACATATTCTCCAGGTTTTTTTTTTTTTTTTTTTTTGTCCATTTAGGTGTTTTAGGAAAAAAGATTTATTTCATATTTGGCTAAAGTTATTTTATCAAGAAATTTAGGAAAGGAAGGAACAAGCTTCTATAGAGGTCTTCTGATGTGCCAGACATCATTCATACCAAATTATTGAAGGTATTATCATGTTTGATCCCCTGACAGTGCTATAAGGCAAGTTTTATTTTCTCCATCTATTTCAAATAAGGGGGTCAGTGAGATTAAGGTTATACAGCTCTAAAAGGCAGAAGTGGGCTGAGTCCTGGTTTTTCTCTTGCATGTTCCTGGTCTCCCCCTTGTAGAGGTGGGACCAAGAGCCTGCACTCAGAATGTCAGGAAAGTGGAATCAGGCTTTCCTGGCCTTGGGGACTCCAGGACCCTCCTGGTCCAGAAAATCACATTTCTGTTACACTCCAAAGTACTTTGTTTCCCCTGTAACATGTCAGAATGCATTTCTCAATACCTTTACCTAGGACAGAGGTCATTTCACTAGAAAGGGGCTTTCTGCCAGAAGAGGCGCAGCCTGTTTACAAGTCTGCTTAGCAAGGTTGACTTGAGGATGTTGTTTCTGGACCACTTTACTCTTCACAAATGGATCTGAGCCTAACATGTTCATTAAAGATGAAGCTGTGCTTTCTGTTACTTTGTAAGCTTGAACAGGGACTGCTGTTTCCTTGGTCCTACAATCATTTCAAGACTGTGCAACACTAGACAGCTTACAATTTTTCTATTTTCAATATGATATATGACGTATATGCACTATATTTACCTGACTAACCTGATCTTTTCTTGAATGAAGAAAAATTTCTTATTTTAAGACACTGAGATTTGGGGGTGAAGGGGAAATTCAGGACAACTGTCTCTGCAGATTGTTCTTGACCTCTCTGTATAGCATTCCTGCCTCCCGGGTGTAGGGCAAGACCTCTTCTGGAACGAGGGCCTTATGATCTATTATTAGATGATGTCCTTGAGAGAGTTTTCTTATTGCCAGACCCGAAACAGAAAAGTAGGGGAAGCTGTTTCTAGGTGTTATGGCTGGCTTAAGGGAAAAGGGGTCCTGGTCTCTGTGAGTGGTCTTGGGGAAGAGAAACTCTGATTTTTATGGATCATCTTCTGGGAGAAAGGCCAGTGGGAAAAAGAAGGGCAAGAAAGGTCAGAGAGACTCTTTGCATCTGAGGCCCTTCCAGTGTCCTTCAGTTCAGAGTCCTCAGCCTGTCATTCTTTCAGGTATCATTTTTCTGAGCTCCAGCAATGTACTTATTAGCATGTTACATTAAAAGATTTTCTGATGTTTAAGTATCTTTACATTCTTGAGATAACCTTGAGAATAAGGTACAGGAATATAGAAGGGTGTATTTGATATATATTACATTTAATGAACTCACATTTTGCCTATCTTTTTATGATTGTGAGATTGATCTATCGTGTGCTTTTCTTGTCCTTGTACAGTTTTGATATTGGTTTATATTAGTTTCACTAACTGATATGATTTCCCTCTTTTTCTATTTTCTAAAACAGCTTGTATAAGACAGATCACTTAACTTTTGGGTTTTGAGCAAAGGATATCTGCTATGGTTTGCATCTGGATTATCCCCTAAAAGTCCATATGTTAATGGCTTGTCCACAATTGGTGTTACTAGAAGGTGGTGGATACTATAATAGGTATGACCTTATTGGGAGGTCTTCAGATCATTGGGGATTTACCCTTGACGGGGCTAATGATACCCTAGCCCTTCCTCTGTCACTTCATGATAGAAGAGTTATGCTCTGCCATATACTTCTGCTATGATGTATTGCCTCACCAAGAGTCTAAAAGCAAAGGGCCAACTAATCATAGATTGGAACTCCAAAACTGTAGCCCAAATAAATCCTTCTTTTTAAAAGTTTATTATTTCAGAGTTTTTTTTCTTTTTTCTTTTCTTTCTTCTCCTCCTCCCCCTCCTCCTCTTCCACTTTCTCCTTCTCCTCCTCCCCACTCTTCCTCCTTCATCTTTTCTGTCTCTCTCTTTCTTTCTTTCCTACCAGAAATTGAAACCAGGGGCGCTGAATAAGTAAGCCACAATACCTGCCCTTTTTATGTTTTGTTTAGAGACAGGGTCTTGCTAAGTTGTTTTGCACCTCACTAAATTGCTGAGGTTGGCTTTAAACTTGCAATTCTCTTACCTCAGCCTCCCAAGCTGCTGGGATTACAGGCTTGTGCCACGGTGCCTGGCTCAGATATTTCTTAGAGTGATGGAAAACTGACTAACACAGGAATGTAACAGAAGATGAAGCTGGAGAGATGATGAGGTAGCAGATGATTCAGGAACTTGTGGGCCATAATAAGAAGTAGGAATTCTATGGTAAGGACATGGGGAAACAATTGAAAGATTTAACCTACTGAACAACATCTTTATCTGATATATTTAAAATATGTCACTGGTGCATTAAGTGGTTAAAAATGGAAAAACTAACTAGTACTTAAGTAGCTGAGGTGGCTTGGGCCAAGAGGTGGAAGAGGAGGTGGGATAATTAAGTTATCTTGATGTGATGTTTATTTTGAGATATAATAATGAGACTATTATATCCATATAACAATGGATTTCATGAAAGAGTATGGCAAAGATATTACAGTTTACTGGAATGTCGCCCAGATTTTTGCCTGTATAACTGGTTGAAGAATGACCTACTTACGTGAGGAATTCTGGAAAAGGAATAACTTTGGGGAATGCAAGTAGGGAAACTAGTAGTTATGTTTTAGACCTGTTTAAATAGAAATGGATATTAAATGTGATGGTGAAGATGCAGCATACAGTTGGAAATAATGTGTTCAGAGATCAGGGAAGAAATTGTGGTATCATCAATGTACTGCTGGCATTAAAACTATAGAACTACAAGAGACCAACAAAGGAGAGAGGAGAGAGAGAGAATAAAGGGTCCCAGAACTGATATCTAGGGCAGCAAAGAACGAAGACTGAGCTCATTCTCCCTGGTACTCCAGTAGCCCTCTGGTGTTCCTATTTTGGGTCTGAATGATTCTCCATCTCCTTGAGCTGCACACATTCACAAACTTGTCAGGCATGATGTAGGTGCTTATGAACAAAACTTTGAATGATTCAGAACCTGTAGGGCTATTTCTGGGGCAGGTGCTTTGGAATCAGCAGGAATTCTTATAGAGAGCTTTCCAGGCCTCTATCTACCTGCAGTATCTCAATGGGGAGACTTTTTGTTGTCTCTCCTGAAAGAAGAAATGTTCTGCTTTGGACCAGAGTAGAATTGTATTAGTCATGTTTAGAAGTACATCTCATGCTTCTTTGGGATGGAGAACTGGGTATTCAGAATGGCCACATCTGGTAAGCACCACATATGTATCCCATTAAGAAGGGACAGCCTTACGACAGGAAAAATCTAAAGGCCTGGAATGAGGGATATCTCACCAGAGGAGGGATAGTTAGTCATAAGTTCCAAATGCTGATCCCTCAAGTGTGTTCAGCTCTTTCTCAATATTCTAGTAACTAAACAAAAGAAAAGCAAAAATGTTTTTTTTTTTGCCAATCAAGGTAAAAATGTTGGATTTAAGATGCTGGATTTAAAAGTTATGATACTCAGGGAACTCAGTGACATGTATTTAGTAGCTCAAAAGGACAAAAATAGGTGGCTCCAGGGCCTTGGCCTACTAGTGATTGGTTCCCAAATGGTCACAGGTTAATCTGAAAACCTTGAAAAACAACCTTGAATAAATCTTATTTTCTAAATAGTTAATGGGCTTTATTAGTGAAAAGTAAATAACATTGATTTCCATATCTTAAAGAATTATCTCTGAGGTTACTCATAATAAGAAAAGGAGTTCTCAAAAAGTAGGCCCAAATCTCCATCGAGTTCCTCCACAGGACTCCGAAAGCACAAGAGGTAAAATCAAGAATCAACAGATGGGATTGTGTCAAACTAAAAAGCTTCTGTATAGCAAAGGAAACAATCAAGAACATGAAGAAAGAGCTGATGGAATGGGAGAAAAGTTTTGCCACCTGCCCCTCAGAGCATTCATCACCAGGAGATATAAGGAACTCAAAACACTCACACTAACAAAACAAATAACCCAATCAACAAATGGGCACTTCATAGAAGAAGAAATATGACTGATCAACAAATATATTAAAAAAATCTTCACCATCTCTAGCAATTAGAGAAATGCAAATTAAAACTACTCTGAGATTCATCTCACTCCAGTAAGGATGGCAATTATCAAGAATGGAAGTGACAATAAATGTTGGAGAGGATGTGGAGAAAAAAGTTCACTCATCCATAGCTGGTGGGAATGAAAATTGGTGCAACCACTCTGGAAAGCAGTATGGAGATTCCTCAGAAAACTTGAAATGGAACCACCACTTGACCCAGTTATCCCAAAAGCACATACACAAAGGACTTAAAATCAGCATACTACAGCCATGTAGTCACATTGATGTTCATAGCAGCTCAATTCACAATAGCTAAACTATGGACAACTTAGGTGCCTTTAACAGATAAATGGATAAAGAAAATGTGCTACATATACACAATGGAATATTACTCAGCCATAAAGAAGAATGAAATTATGGCATTTGACAATAAATAGATGGAGCTGGAGACTATCATGCTAAGTGAAATAAGCCCATCCCAAGAAACAAAACCTGAATGTTCTCTCTGATATCCTGATGCTGACTTATAATAGGCAGTTGGGGAAGGAGGTGTGGAGGTTCACCAGATTGGAGAGCGGGGATGGGGGGAAGGAAAGAGAGATGATAATAGGAAAGACAGTAGAATCAATGGGGCATAATTTTCCTATGTTCATATATGAATACACAACCAGTGTAACTCCACATCATGTACAACCACAAGAAGGGGAAGTTATATGCCATGTATGTGTGATATGTCAAAATACATTCTACTGCCGGGCACCTGGTGCACGCTTGTATTCCCAGTGGCTCAGGAGACCAAGGCAGGAAGATTGTGAGTTCAAAGTCAGCCTCAGCAAAAGCAAGGTGCCAAGCCACTCAATGAGATCGTTTCTCTAAATAAAAAATACTAAATAGGGCTGAGGATGTGGCTCAGTGCCCTTGAGTTCTATCCCCGGTTCCGCCCTCCCATATATATATTCCACTGTCATTTATAACTAAAAAGGACAAATTAGAAAAAAATAAAAGTCTAATATTTAAAAAGAACTGGAAAAAAAGTCCTATGTCAAATGGATTGAAAGCTGAAAAATTTATGCAATTCAGAGAGACACTTAATTCGGTTTGCTAAGTTTTCACAGTACATTGCTTTACAGTCATTTAATCACAACAGTATGTTAGTGGTGACTAGTGGTAATATTCAAAGTTGGTAGACATAATTAAATAATTTAGGAATAAGTTTTAAAATATTTTCTATAATTTACAGAAGTGTATTAAGTAGTTTATATAAACATTTCACTTCATATTTTTCTTTTACTGTTTTTTTTTCTTAAAAGCAAATTAAGTTGGTATAAATTCAGTAGTGCTAATGTTTGATTAGTGAGAAGAGCTAGGGAATATTTATAATTAGAATTTATAAGGTATAAAAGAATCACAGAAAAGGAGAGTAAAATAACTGCAAGTGGGTTTTTGGCTTGTGGAGAACTGGTACCTTCTTATCCTGGACATGATAGAATTTGTATCTTTTGAGAAAGTACAAGGTGCTGGAATGTGCATTAAAGATCTCATGATGATATAAAATGTCTCTGGTTTAGCAATAAAAGGCTTAAGGAGCTTTTGCCATATTCACCCTTTAGCAAAGATTTCCATACCTATTTCCCATCTATCTGATATTCAAAGCTAAATAAATCCACGTTCCCTCATGAGGTCTTTCCTGGTAGATCACTATTGCCTAAAGAGCACTGAGTGAGAGAATTTATCATGGTTATCACTCATCTGTCCTCCTTCACATCAATGAGATACCAATTTAGATTAAAATCATTTTAAGTCTTTATGAGGGAATAGGAGTATTAGTCGTCAAGTCACTTCCTCCCAGGTCAGCTCATTTTGTAGTTAGATAACATGAGAATTGGAAGTAACTTCTGTGGTCACTAAAGCCAGCATCCCTAGTGTAGCAATGACTCCCCAGCAGCCTTTCCAACCTGGGCCATTCAGCTCTCCTCAGACGCCTTCAACGATGCTGTTCATTTCCTCATTAAGGCCTTTTAGAACAGCCCTAATTATTAGAAATTACTTCCTTGTACTGAACTAAAAACTGTCTCCCTGAAACTTCTACCAATTAGATTTAAATATGACCTCTGGGACTTAAGATTATGTATGATTCTTTTTCTACCTAAGAGTCTTTGAATGTTTTAAGATAATTGTTGAAAATCTCTGAGACCTTTTCTTTTATGAACAATATATCTGGTTTCTTTCAGTTGTCCAGTGCCTTTGAGCACCTGCACCTTGTCGCTTTCCTCCTAGTTCATTATTCACTCCTTCAGTGAACACTTACCTTGCTCCTGCTGTGTGCTTGACATGGGTGTGGGCACTAGGTGGACTGTACTACACAAGTAGTAAAGACAGGACAAAATCCTTCTGCTTGTGGATTTCTTATCAGAGAGGTGCAGGAAGAATATGAATGAAAAGTTGATTCTGGAAGGTTATGTGTTTGGCACTTGACATCCATAAGATTCTACCTGTATCTACACAGAGCAGTGTTGTGATGGGCCCAGTTTCTAATAACCCCATTCTATGGTCTAAACTTACCCACCACTGCTTTTCTAGTCATGTAATCTCTACTTTGAGATTACATTAATCTTTTTTTGGGGGGTATCCTCTCTCTCTTTTTTTTTTTTTTTTTTGTTTTAACAATATTGGGTTTGCTTTCGATTGCAAACAGTGAAAACCATGTGTCTTTTTCACTGAGCTAATGTTTAATCATATCTTGTCCATCTTATACTTAGCACTAATCCAACCCTTTCCCATTGTCTTAGTCTGTTCTGGCTGCTATAACAAAAATACCATAAAACTTGGGTAGCTTATAAACAACAAATATTTATTTCTCATTGTTCTGAAGAATAGAAGTCCAAGATCAAGTTCTGGCAAATTCAGTGTCTGGTGAGAGCCAGCTTTCTCATAGATTGCAGTCTTGCCATGTAATTTCACATGGCATAAGGGAGGAACAAGATGACGCTCTCTTAGGCCTTTTGAGCCTCTTTTATAAAGACACTAATTCTGTTTGAGAGGCCTCCACACTCATGACCTAATCAGGCACCAAAGGTGTCTTCTCCTAATACCATTATTTTGGGGGTTAGGACTTCAATGTATGAATTGAGGGGACACAAACACTGAGACCATTTTACCCATGTAGCATTAGTTTTTATAAATGTCCTTTCTAAACTTCATCTTAAATGCCTCATCCCAGATCTTCATGGGTCACCATGTCATTATCTAGCACATTAGTTACTTCTCATGGCTTTGTGCCATTTAAGAATTTGAGAGGTGAGCTATCTGCTCCCTTCTCTGAGTTCCTGTGCTGAGGCCCAGTTAGAACAGGAAAAGTGGGCTGGGGATGTGGCTCAAGCGGTAGCGTACTCACCTGGCATGCGTGAGGCCCGGGTTCGATCCTCAGCACCACATACAAACGAAAATGTTGTGTCTGCTGAAAAAACTAAAAAATAAATATTAAAAGTTCTCTCTCTCTCTCTCTCTCAAAAAAAAAAAAAAAAAAAAAAAAAAAAAACCAGGAAAAGTCTGAAGACAAAACTCTGAATCTTCTCCATTGAATTTTCATGTCTACTGTGTCTGCCTTTTTCAGCCTGTTTCCAGTCCAATAAACTGCTATTTGAATCCCCATTTTACCCTTATGTTTGCCGAGCAAACACAAAGAACCTGTGAAAAGCTTTGCTGAATAGCATATTGCTTTAACATAGCCCTCATTTACCAGGCTAGAGATCGTATTGAAAGAGGAAATGAGGCTCATCTGCCATGATGTGTGGGTGGTGGACTCAGTGTTCCCCACATTTCCCTTTAAGTGTTCAAGACTATTTCCTTTGCAATTTGATTAAGGCCTGGACTTCCCAGCATGACTGCAGGTTTTTCACAATCTGTCTGCAATTTACCGACCAACTTAATTTCTGTCAAGTTCACTCCAGCCATACCAAACTTTTGCTATCCATCAAACTTCACCTTTATTTGTACGTCTGTAATTCGGAACATATTCTCTTATCTACCTGAAATACTGCTGTGCTCTTCATCTTTGCCCATCTGGAAGATTCCTCACTCATTTTAAAGACACATTTTAAATATCACCTTTTTCATGGAAAATGCACTTGACTCTCATCTCCATGTTTTCCTAACCCTTCAAAAGTACCTGCCCTTAACATTTTGTACTACAGAGATTTACATGTCTGTCTCTTCTACTATACTTTGCCATGGGAAAGGTTCCTTGATCATCCGAGACTACCATGATGCTTGGTTTTCAGTAGGAGAGCCTAAATAAGCCTGTTGACTTTTATTATAAAATTTCCTGTGGATGGGCTCTGGATACCAATTCAGTTTGTGCATTCATATTCTCCCTCATTTCAGGCAAATTGGCTTCAACTTATTATCTTCCTTTCTCCATGTGTTAGTCAACTTTCTGTTGTTATAAGAAATACCTGAGAAAACAACATTAAAAAGAGAAAAGGTTTATTTGGACTCACAATTTTGACCGGTTCATGGTTTGTCAGTCTTATTGCTTTTAGGCCTTTGGAGGTGGGTAGAACATGATGGAAAAACATGGCACAGCAAAGTAATTCACCTCATGGCCAGATGTGAAAAAAAAGAGGAAGGGGCTGGAGTCTTATTATTCCCTTCATGAGTATGCCCCCATGACTAGAAGACCTTCCACTGGGCCCCATTTCTTAACATTTTCACCATTTCCTAAGAGCACTATGGTCTGGGGTACAGGCCTTTAACTTGCAAGCTTATGGGGATATCCTAATTGTAGGACCTCATCCTACTTTGAAAAGTTGCTGAGAATTTCACTTCCAAATTCTCTCAGTTACAATGGTTGGGACTTTTCTGACTTGAAAGGATACCATCAAGTGCCTTTCAAAATTATTTCTTCCTTATCCTGGGTCACACACTGTGGGAAACACCTGATTTAGAATCTAAAGACTGGGGGTTAAGTTCTGGCTCTAACTGTCCTAGGTATGTGAACTTGAGAAGTGAATCCACTTCATCAAAACCCAGTTTTTCATTTGTAATTTGAGGGTTAATCCTTTCGTTTTTATTATTATGTTTTTTTTTAATCATTTCTAAGCTACAGGTTGTCCCCATTGGTTAAGAATTTGAAAATCAAATAGGAGATAAATTGCTCTGTGCTTCCATTGGGGGTCATGACCTTACTGACCCCATCACCCAGGTGCTGGAGCTTTGGTCTCATGTGCTGACTGGTGAGAGCACAGGTGTGTTCTGTTTTAATCATGCTTAGTTCTGCAGGGACATGACCTCATATCTTGCTGTGTCATTCTGTTCCAGTCACCTCACCTTCTGTTATGGTTTGGATATGAGGTGTTCTTCCAAAGCTCCTGTGTTAATACAGGAGGGAAAACAGCTAGATTTTGAGAGCTACAACCTATTCAGTGGAATAATCTATTTGATGGATTAATAATTTGAATGGATTACTGGGTGATAACTGTAGGCAGGTGGGGTGAGACTGGTAGAAGTGGATCACTGGGGGTGTGCCTTGGAGATTATATTTATTTTGTTCCTGGCTCCTCCTGTACACCCTCTCTCTCTCTCTCTGCTTACCAGCCACTTTGAATGGAGTAGCTTGCCTCTGCCTTCCCTTCCCTCATGATGAGCTGCCTTGCCTTGGGCCCAAAGCAATGAAATTGGCCACCTATGGACTGAGAGCTCTCAAACTATGAGCCAAAATAAACTTTTCCTCCTCTAAGTCGGTATTTTGGTCACAGCAACTGACTTAACACACCTTTGCCATACCCTGGACACAGTACACTACTTGTTAGATACACCGTTTTAAATTATTGTAGATATTGCAGCTTCCAGGGTCAGCCCAGCAGAAATAATGGTCTATTTCTAAGCCACTGTTTCTCCTGATATGGTCAACAGGATGGTTGCCAGGCTGTCTTTCCAAATAATTAATTTTCCTTATGCTACAGTTTTGATCTTGAGTGTCCCCCAAAGGTAAAGTCCTGGTCCCCAGGGTGGGGCTATTGGAAGGTGGTGAAACTTTTAAGAGGTGGGTCCTAATGAGAGATCTTTAGTCATTGAGAGTGTCCCTTTGAAGCAGATTGTGGGACCGAAGACCCTTTCCCATTGTTTAACTTTTTTTTTCAATTCCTGGTCATGGGTGAGAGGTTTTGCACTGCCACGTGCTTCTGCTATGATGTACTGTCCCACCACAGGTCTAAAAACAATAGTATCAACCGAATATGGACTGGAACCTCCAAAAATGTGAGCCCAAGTAAACTTTTTCTCTTTATAAATTGATTATATCAGATATTTGTTATAGTGATAGAAAGCTGACTAATACACCTTGGAATAAAAAAATTTGCATATCAAGGCAAAACAAGGCAGATAATATGACTTATATTTTATAGTTCAGGAAACAGGCTCAGAGTGGTCAGATAATTTGCCCAATGATATTCCCTAGATTTTAATGCTCAAACTTTTGATACCTTCTCTGGTGGTGTTCCATCACATCAAAAGGGCAGGAACAAAGTCGCAACTCTTTGTACTCCTTCTTGAGCATTATTCAGAATCTTACCCATAATATGTACTTGATTAATTTGCCAGCTACTTGAGAAGTGTATCACACTTAACAATTGGGTATTTAAAAAAATTATATATATATTTTGTGGTGGTGCTGGGGTTTGAATCCAGGGCCTTGTGCATGTGAGGCAAGCACTCTACCAATTGGGCTATATCCCCAGGCCCCCAAAATTGGGTATTTTGGAAGTGCTCTAAATCAGAATTCAAATACCTTAACAGGGAAGAGTAAGAAATAAATACAGATAGACAAATCTTAATTTTTATTTGTTTTTCTTTTCCAGCTCTCTTACACTGGTATGGAAGTTCTAATTAGCAGGAAAATGGCCACAGAATGGACAAAAGTATTGTAAATGTGAAGAATAAGTCATTAATCAACATATCATACTGTGAATTATTGAAAGTTAACTTCGAAAAAGAAAGTGTTGATTAAAAAATCTATCATTTGGGATAAGAATTCTAAAACCACATTTCATTCTTCACCCTGTTTACATCACCTTTAAATCAATTATCCTGGGAAAGGCCAAGGTAGTATGGTTACTCCCTTTTAACATTGTTCTCATCTTTGTCACTTACAATTCTTTCACACAACCAAAAGCCTCAAATTAATAAAGTGCTTTCTCCCAGAAAATCAAAATGCTTTCTCCATGTTACCATTTAATTAATTCTCAAAGCATTCCTCTGTGATGTGGGTGTGTGGTGGGAAAAGGAATTGTTCATTCCCTTTATGATGCATGGGAAGCAAGTTTGAAGAGCAGATTATTACCATCCACTGTGGAACATGGTGCTAATTCAGTTCAGTTCAAGGTTGTTGGCTGGGTTCTTCCAGCTATCTTGTGGTTCAAACACCATTGTGTTCTTGGATTTATTCATTCAATAAATCAGCAGATCATTACTTGAATGCTTACAATATGTCAGATCATGTCTTAGTCACCAAGGATGCAGCAGTGATCAGAAGAAGAAATATCCCTGACTTCATGGGACTTAAATTTTTCTAGAAGGAGACAGATAACAAACATAGTTAAGTTGTACAGTTTTGTTAGAGGAGATAAAAGGTTTGAAATGAAAAAAAAATCCACATAAGGAGAAAGATGAGGGTAGGAAGACTATATCATTTTATATAAGATCAACACAGTAGGTCTCATGTGAGTGTCATTTGAATGAAGAACTGAAGAGAGAGAAAGAGAGTGATGTCTGAGGGAAAAGCATTCCAGGCAGGAGGAGCAGTCAGAGCAAATGTCCTGAGGTGGCAACATGCTTGAAATGCATCAAGAATCCAGTGGACAGTTTGGCTAGAGCAGAGTAAGGAGAAAGGTAGCACAAACTGAGATCAGAAATGGCAACAGAATGTTACTGTAGGGCCCTGCTGGAATTTTAAAGATGTCTTTTACTTTGAGTGACACGGAGTACCTTGAAAGATTTCAAGTAGAGAAGTGAGATGACTTTGAAACGATCATTCTGGCTGCTGGGTGGGTAATGGATGAGGAAGGGATGCAGGTGGAAAAACCAGTTAGGAGACCACTGCTAATGTGAGTTGTGATAAGAAGATAACTTTATCTTCTGAACTACAGGGAGACTCCTGGAGGACAAAAGTCACTCATGACATTTATTTATGTACTTTATAGAAATAGAACAGTACTTCATGCACAAAAAAATAAACGAGTAACTATCTAATGAATGAAAGAAGGAGGGAAAAAGCAAATCTACTCCAGTAGGTCATAACTTGAAATGCCTATATTCCTAATGATTTGCAAAAAAAAGATACTATTTCCTATATTTCAAAAACACAAATACGATTTATTTTTTCCAAGGTAAAACTGCTGAACTTAGAAATAAAGATAAAGTCTTTAAATGTGTTTTTTTTGTGGGGGGGGACTGGGATTAAGTTACTTTGGGTCACTGGTCTTTAAATGCTACTCAAAAGTTTTATTTGATATGAAAATAATTTGTCTAATAAAATATTATAGAATATAGGGTTCACGAGGAAAATAATGAAATAGAGTTTTGGATGATAATGGTTGGGAATTGCATCATATTTGCACGTTTTCAAAGCAAGAAACAGAAGAAAAAGAAAAAAAATCCCTCTATAATATTCATGCCTTCTTTTCTTATTTTCAAGTATAAATTTTCCTATTAAATGGGTAGAAAATACAAGATAATATAATAAAGTCTTAAGATGTTTTTTTGAGAAATCTAGTCTGATTCCCTCCATTTATATTTAAAAAATGAGTGTCTATGAAATATTAAGGTCATGAACATAATTTTCCCAATATACAGTGACACAAATTATGAGGTGTATAATGAGGTTTAACGATAATAGTAGAAAAATGGTGAAATATGCTACTGCTTGAATCCTCTTTCTTAACATTTGCCTGGCAATGTAACTGACCATCAACAATCCTTTAGGCAGTTCCTTTTGGGATGAAAATGGCGAAGCCTAGCGAACATGCCCAATTATTATCTCCAAATTTATTAGTGTGAACTACATCAACTTCCCAAGAGTAGATTGAACAAAGGGAAGGAATGAGGGGCTGAGGGGCAAGAAGCAGGTTTTAGCCAGGGCAAGAATGTTAAGGAAATATTCAGAGAAGTTGAAAACAGGGAGTTTCGCTGGACACCTGAAAGATATGGGGAATTGGGGAAGAGCGGGCAAGGGGTCGGAGTGGGCGAAGTCATTTGGGATAATAATCTTCATCCTGGAGTACTTAGAACAGGGGATGGTTAGAAAAACATTTGTTCCTTTGAGTGACAAATGACAGGGCCTGAGGAAATGCACTGTACACATGGTGATGCATTTGAAGAGTAGTCCTGATCTGGTGTTAGAGCTTCTCTGCTTGGACAAAGGGGTTCAGAAGGCTCATGCTTAATTAATTATCTTCTCCCTCACTTTCCCTACACCTGGTCTAGCAGACAGATGATAACTATCCCAGGTATTTATAACTTCCAGACCTTGCTCCTGAAACCTGGATTCAAATGTTTCTTTAATAGTACCCAGGCAAAAAAGTGACCTTCCTCTTTCATAGCTTCCTCGACGTCCTTACAGAATTAGTGGCAGCATTCTGAACAATAATGTGGAATGGGGGAGAACCAGTAGTACCAGACCTTCTGTGAATATTGCTAGAGGGTGACAGTGGGCAAGAGAAAAGTTCCACTCTGTTGAAAAAAGCCAGGGGCCTTAGGAACATTCCTCCAGTATCACACATTTTAAGATTTTTCACCCCAGGCTGGCATCTCCAGATTCTTTCCCATTTCTCCAACTTAGGAGGAAACTGTGAAAGCCTCAGGCATGCTGGGGGCGGGAGGCGGGAGTAGCCCAATGATCTCTCTGGTCCTGGACGTTCCTTCCAGTTTTAGGATACCTCAATATCTGGCCACCGTTAGTTAAGCATAACAATAATCAGTCATCTGCTTCCCTAGTACCGTCAGCCGAGTCGTCAGGCACGTGATGAAACCTGCCAGCTGCACGGAGTCTCAACCACCCATCCATCCATCTACCCACCCACCCACCCATCCATTGCCAAAGCCCTTCCTCCTTTCCGGCTTACACTGGGCGTTAAGCTCGGATCTCCGGGTCCTCAGCGGAGCGGGCGGGGTGAGCGAGAGCGTGGGCTGGCCGCGCCGGGGGCAGGGCCGCGCCTCCCAGGGGCTGGAGGGGAGCGAGGCGGGGGAGGCCCGAGCGGCTGGGCAGCGGCCGAGAGGAGCCCAACCTAGCCGGCACCTCCGGACGCCCCTGTCCCACGTGATTGTCGCCTCCTCCCTCCTCCTAGTCGCGCGCACGGGCCGGGCGTCTCGACTCCCGCGCGCGCTCGGCGGGTCCCAGTCCCCGGGAGGAGAAGCGGAGGAGGGAGCGAGTCAGCGAGGCGGCCCGGGGGAGCGGGCGCGAGCCGCGGCTGCCGGAGCCGCCAGTGTTCGGGCGGCGGCGAGGGTGGCGGTCGCCTGAGTAGTGAGAGCAGGGGCGGCGCGGCATCCGCATCCGCCGAGTGTGATGAAGCTGCCCTGCTTCGCTGCTCCGCTTGCCGCCAGCTGACACCGCCTGCACTCAGCCCGCCCCAGAGGGGAGACGCCGCGGGGCCGTGACCTTGGCCGAGAAGGTAAATAGAGGAGGAGGGAGAGGAGGAGGCGGCGCCACCCGGAGTCCTCTCGGTCCCCAGCCGGCACCCAGTCCTGGCTCTGCGCAGCAGGAGCGACCACGGGCACTGGGCGTCCGCCCCTGGGAGCTCCGCTCCGGGGCTGGGCTTCGGGCGCTGAGCGCACACCGCGGTCCACGGTTCTGAAACTGCTGCCCGGCTCCAGCAGTGCCTCACCGAGCGGGGCACAGGCGCGCCTGCCATTTGCAGCTGCCAGGAGAGCCAGGCAAGGGGACCCGGGGCTTGCCTGTTTCCTCCTCTTTCGCCGGTTGCTTCGAGGCTTCAGCAGTTAGGTTTCTATTCATGGTGGTCCAGGTAATTACCTAAAGATTTGACCTCCCATCAGTTCTTGTCGCTGGGACATATTCCGTTGAGTTTCTTCAAAGATTAGTCAAATGGCATCTGGACTGACCCAGTGAAGTGGGGTGAGAGGACAGGAGACAGTGGCTGGCTGTGCAGGCAGGTGAAAAGTAGGCGAAGCATACATACCCTGGCTCTGTGTGGGAGACCCAGGGGAATAAAGAAGCACATGTGCCGGGGAATGACATGGGGAATGGGCCTCTCGGATGCTCCTGCCTGTGGCAACTGGAAAGATGCCTGGGAGAAAGTGTGCTGCCCCTGGGTGTTGCTTTTCCACTCTTGGAAAAACACAAGCAAGTGGAGATGCAAGTATTGGGAGAGAAAACAACTCCCGGCACTATGGAAATGGTAACCATGGGTTTTTAAGGTGAGCATTTCACGCTTTTAAAAATAAGTACCCAGAAAATGAAGTCAGTTAACACCGTAGGCCAATAACTATTTCTAACCCAACGATTTTAATTTCTACATTCCCTGGGGATACTGTAGGTGTGAGTTGTTATTTTTATTTTTAAAATCTATGTCCTGTGTCACTTCCTCCCAGCCATCCTTGGCTTGTAAGCATGCTCCATGTGGAGCTGCAAATATGAAGATGTATGGGGAGTCAACCTCTTTATCACTATCTCTAGTATCTCACTCAAGTCTCTAACCATTTGCAGGGCAGACTGGTAATTCTTGTGTCTAAGAGCCGACCAAGTTTTGGGTGACATGGCCCAGGGGAATAATTATGGGCAGACCAGCAACGGGGTGGCAGATGAATCACCCAACATGCTGGTGTACAGAAAGGTAAGAATTTCTTCACTTTCTTTGAAAAATGGAAACTTCTGGCTTTCTTGATGTTTTCCATCTATCAACTTTGTGGCCTTGTAGATTCTCCAAATCACCAAAGATTGTCTACTATACCTGAAGGTGATCCAACGTTCTCAATTGATACATAGCTGTTGAAACACCAGGACATAAATGAGATTTTACACACTTCTTGCTGATTTTTACACAGATCAATCTGTCATTAGCAATGACAGCAAGTTTGAGCATTCGCTATATTTTGTTTGTTACAGGTTGATTTAATATTATCTATCAGAATTTTGGAATCTTTTAAAATACTCCTCCTAAATGTTTAGGTTATAATACTTACATAAGTGTATCACATTTTAGAAATAAAAATAGACCACTTGCAGCTCTGTGGCAAGAGTGAATGTGTCTGTGTGAATATATGTGGTTTGATGTAGTTCAATGATTTTACTCCTAACTAATCAATTTTAGTTTTTTGCCTTCGTCTTATTTTTTGTTCTGTTTATATGATTTTGCTTGTAGATATCTATATTCTAGTGTCATATGTCCTTTAAATAAACATTTATATTCCAGAGGAATTTCTTTTTGCCGTGAACACATCTGACATCTTTATGCAAACTTCAAGACATTGAGCCACTGTAATAAAGATGCATTTGGTTATTGCCCATGCTTCAGAATGGTTGCTTGGGTAACTTCACTCTGGTTATAATCAATAATCTTACTAAGATTAAGGATGCTGTATTCTTTATGTAACTTTGTACCAATTGTTTCTATTGCATTTTATACTGGGATTATTTTTCTTGAGCACATTATCTGGAGTGCTTATTGGGCAAGATTCCTTTAGTTAATATAACAATGATAAAAAGGAAATCATACCTTGAAACCAAGAAAATTGTTAAAGGTTTTGATTAGAGTAAGCCACTGAAGAGTCTAGGATGAGTTTGCATTTGTTTTTTTTTCAGTGACATCAGAGCTGATTATTAGAAAAGATGAAAGGCTGTGTGCTACCTGGATCTGCAGGAAATCAAAACTTTTTGTCTGTGTAGCTCACAATCATTAAAAGGTAGTGATGTTTATATGTTGGAGGGAAGGTTGTTATTGCTGTAAGGAGAAGATGCCTGGCTCCTAGCATTATGCTAGCTGTCTTATTCTTTAGCCTGTGGATAGTACTATACTGTGTACTTGTGAATGCAATTAGATATGTCTGGGACAACACAGTATGATGGGGAAGAAAAATAGCCGACCATTTAACTTTTAAAGTATTTCAGTTGAATAAAGCAAGAAAATAATCCACTTGAGGCTAAATTATTACTATGGTATTTCTACTTTGGTTGAAATAACTGGATACTTGATTAGTTTAGAGTTGGGATTAGATCTGAGAAAAAACATTTTGGTGGCAGTTAGATGTTTTAAATAAGTAATAATATATTCTGTTGTTTGGTATGACTCTGAATACTGTAGTGATGTGAGAATTTGAAATTTTGTTTTATGCATATATGCAATGTGGAAAGTTGGACTTCTGGGTAGAAAGTTATAGTGGTAAGCTATTTTTGTTAGCTCAAACAACTGTACCCTCTCTCTGTTTCTCTATCCAAGATGGAAGGATGAATTGATTGGGGGGAAAAAAACCCAATTGTCTTGATTAGAAATAAACAATATAACATATAACATCAACCAGTATGTCTCATTGAATCAGTTATAATGAGAACCAAAAAATAAGACAGAGGTCTTAGAAATATTTGATTAATGTACGTGAGCTTTATATTGCTGATTTCAAATTTACTTTAAAAATTGTTGTATAGCTTTAAATTGCTATTAGTTATAATTTCAAGTTAATGACCTGAGATGACTTCAGGGAAAGAATCTAATACTTCATTTTTTAAAGCGTTATTGTTGGTTAAACTCAGAACTGTTGGTGATATTCATTGTACCTTTCTTTTATTAGCTCTTTGTTTAAGATAATGACATGTGTCACTTATTTTTCAGGAAAAAATTTCTTTAACAAATTATTGGTGGAAATATTAGCTCAGCTCAGTAAATTTTACTCATAATGCCAAACTATGGATTGCTTGGTTATCCTTTTATTCTCTGAGCACTTTTTTGTGTGGTATAAATAATATTATATAAATAAATGCCAGATAATTTACAAAGAAACAGGTTTCCTTGGTTATCATTTGTTAGTTACAAAATCAGATGTTTTATGTCTTTGTGCATACATACATCATGACAGTATGAATTTCATTTGACTGTTGCACCTGTTTCTTATATTTAATATAGACTTCATTTAATATCTCCTTAGTAGATGGCAGATTTTAATATGAAGAACAAATTGGAGAGGGGCATAGGTCAAATATATATATTAAGATGTTTTGACTGCTTCAGCTTTATAAAAGAATAGGCACTATATTATAATGTTTATCAATCAGAAAGTCAATCAAAGGCTTAGAAAAGAACTTCAGTCTCAAGAGCACATTGCTCAATAATAACAGAAAGAATAGGTGGAAAAATTGTTGTTTTATTGACTCATGCCAGTTTTCTACTTCTGAGTCACTGTTGAAGCATGGTTATTGAAAGCATGTTCTGAAGCAGCAACATGCATGGTATTCTCACTTCTTCTCCCTTCCCCCATGCCACCTCTTGTTTATTTACTGCCCAAGATTGTCATCCACACTGAAGATGGATATGTGTTGTTTCCATTTTATCTTCATAGGCTATTAATGGTTCTTCTAGACGCTCTAGAGAGACAGGAAACAGTGAATGGTTAGCAAAGTGGAGTAATTGGAAAATATGGGGGGTGTGGATTTCTTATTTGTCTGATGTCTCTCTCCATCGTGATTATCCTCGTATAGATTTTAGAAATTTCATCAAATATTGTAAAAATTCCAGGGAATCTTCTTTCCATGGAGAAGTCCCTGGAGATTTTATTGGAAAAAAAAAAAAAAAGCATCGCCCATAAAACTCTGATCATGCAGGCAGAGCAAATGGCATCATAATGAAGGCTTCAGGCCGTAGTAATGCTCCCTCAGATCAGGATTGGTACCTGCAGCTACGTCTCAGATGTTTGCCAGTACCTTTTGGCTAATGTGAAGTGTCTCTCTGGAGTTCATTTGATGTCAGATGTATTTTAAAAATTCCTACGAGTGAAATATTTGACTTACAATTCTTCAGTTTATAATGTTGCCCTTTTCATAAGCAGATGATTAAATTAGAGTGGCTATTTTATGTATTTAAGGACATCTTACTTAAATGTGTATAAGATTATGAGGCCTGAATACTCTTATTCTTGGAGCTTTCTAGACTCCCCTGACAGACCCTATCTAGATTGGACTGGAAATAGTCCACTTCCTTGGTATTCAGCTATCTTCAACTTGTCTTGGAATCAGACCAGCTTCTTGAAGCATTTGTAGAGGTGACAAGACAGAACTGAGTTTTTTTTTTCTTTTTTTTTCGGGGGTTGGGGGTAGGGAGATCTTAAATAGTACTTAAGTACTGGATCTTAAATAGTACTCCCAGTTTTGATTTGCTTTGGAGGAAACTCATGTTTGTGGGGTAGTAATGGCTGTAAAGGACTGTTGAGCTGGAACCCAGAGTACAGGGAGACGCTCTAAATTTGGTGTCTGGCCAGCATGCTGCCCACCAGACAATATACATCACTTTCGTCCTGCAGCTGACATTCATGCATCAGAAAAACAAAATTTCTAGGGCACCTTGGGGCCATTAAGTATTTCAAGTTGACTGTAATGCTGGCTTTTCACTAGCAAGAATGCTCAAAATGTCCAACAATTTCTGATATTATTGCTGCAACCATTTATGCTCCCAGCTGTCAGAAAAGAAAATGAAAATGTTTTCCTGTTTTATTATCTTCCTGGAATGAATGTGTTTGGGGAAATAGCAAACCTGTCCAGTTCACAATACCCCTCCCCTCTTCTTTCTCCTCTCCCATTCTTAAACTCCATTCCACTCTTTTCCCCTCCTCTCCTCTGCTTCTTATTCGATATAGTTATTTGACTTCCACTTGCTTTTATTTTATTTTTCTCAAAACAGAGTTAAGGATAAATATACAAAGTTCGCTAAGATGTTCATTTTAGTTGTAAAAGAGAAAATAATATCTTTTACAACTGGGAGTGTCTTTTGGAGAGAACAGAAGATACCAGCCTTGTTTGGGTACCTGCCATGCACAGACACTGAGACAAGTACTTTTGAACATGGCAGCATGTTGTGGTGTCTCTCTGAAGTTCATTTGATGTCAGATGTTAGTATTTAAAGTTGAGACTACTCCATTCTTGAAGAGCCTTTTTAACATAAAGGCACAATGGGAGCTGATACCCCACTGGGAAGGTCACTTGTGCCGTTTGGCATTAGGTAGATAGATGTCTTCGGAAGCTCTTTACAAAGTCAGCAGTAGATATACCTGTGAGAAGGGGAGTGGCTTGATTTTTTCCTTTTAAAGAGACTTAGCCAAAGACATAACTAGTTTCATAGAGGTGAGTTAGCTGTCATTTTTTGTTATTTCATTTGTTCTTACATTTGTCTGTGTAGGATAGCCACTCTGGGCAATCTTGGGAGTGTCAATATTTTCGGACTCAACTTCCATTGTTAAAAACAAGAGTTGACATTTTTTAACCTTAATTGTCTTGATCTTCTTGGTTTACTACATTTTAATAGTGGGAAGAACACTTATGACAAGACAAAGGTCCATTAGAAAAGGAAAGAATGTGTATAAATAGATAATCACAAACGATGTGGGCTTTTAAGCCCTCACATTTCCAAATTAGGAGCTCAGATGGGAGACAGGCAAATAGAAATTATCTTAAAATTTTTGAAAAATTCTGAAATGGAGCGTCTTCTAATCAGTTATTTGAAAAAAAAAACTTTTTGAACAAAGAGATGCTGTCTACCATAAATATATTTAGACCTGTCTTTCCTACAGTGACACAAATACTGACATGTGCCCTGAGTTAGGACAGGATCATCATTTATGACATTTCCACTGGGAAGTAGAGAGGAGCATGTTATGGGTGACATTTTAATGATGAATTTTGGATAATAATTAACTTGAGTTCAGAGCAGGAGAGCCTTCATGGTTGAGCTCTTTCCTCACCAATTGTTGCTTGTCAGTGCTATTTGTGGAATTAAGATAAGGATTGGAGGCTTGAATTTTATTTCCTTCATTTCCCATCTCCAATCTCTCTGAATCTAATTGATCAGAGGGAAGTGCAGATATACAAAAGAGATACTATCTAGGGATTTTATTGCCTTCTAATAGCCTTTGTGGTTCTGTTGAGTGATGGAAACCAGGATATTTTTAGGTGGTGTGGGTGATAGAATATGATCATTGCAAAGAATATGAAAATAGTTTGGATTTGGACAGTTTAGTGACCTAATAAATGTAAAGTCTCCTTGAAAACAGGATTGTGGAAAAAAGCAACCCAAAGAATTGGCCCTTGCTCTGCACTTTCATAGCAGTGATGAGGACACATTTGAAGGTAATGGTTGCAAAGACTTTTATCTTATGAAATATCAATCTAATTATAAAATAATTGTAAATGATTGAGTGGGTACCTGGTTATTCAGGAAAAATGAGTCCTGCTTCTTTCTGCCATTTGCCTGGGGCATATAAAAATTTCATTTGCTACCTTTTTAATTTTCTTGTATCTAAGTCAATTAACAAAAGTCTGAGAACATTAGAATTCTAATAGAAAATCATGAACTTTATGCTGCTTCATTGAAATTGCCCACCTGGTCTAGACTAGAGAATGTTTTGGCTTTGGGGCCTATCTAGAAAGATGCATTGTTACTCAGACTTCTGGGAAAAATGTGTAGAAAAATGACAGCTTTATGACATTAGCTGGGAAGCCTTTCATTCTTGGTCTTTTCTGGTGATTAGCAAGTAAAATTTTTCTTAAAGAGACATTGTACTAAGAAGCATGAGAAGCATCATGTGTACTGAAGTTGTACTTCATCATGTGTACTGAAAAAAAAAGTTTTGATCTTTTTTTGTGTGTGTGGTACTGGGGATTGAATTCAGGGACACTATATCAGTGATTTATATCCCAGGCCTTATTTATATTTTATTTTGAGATAAGATCTTGCTATGTTGCTGAGACTGGCCTTGAACTTGTGATGCTCCTTCTAAGTTGCTGGAATTATGCATGTACACCCCTGAACCCACCAAGTATTATTGGTATTAAAGTTCAGCTCTGCTACTGTTTAGTTGTGAGTTAGTGACTTAACTCCTTTCATTTCAATTTCCTTATCCATGAAATAATGAAAAATTAAAATGGTTTCCTTCATATTTGTTTAATGATAAAATGAGTTAGCTTTGGGAAAGCATATTACATTGAACCTGATGTTTTTTAGGTTTTCAGTAAAGCCCATTGTCATCATTAATAGTATTTTTATTGTCTTATTACTATTTATTTGACAAAAATTGCTAAACACTTTGTGCCAGCTAAGTTATGATATGTTGCTTTATTTTTGATTAAGACAAAATAAGTGAAAAATTTTAGCACTTCCAGTTGTTTCTTGCTATAGTATAGAGACAGATTTTGTAGGATGCTTTAATAATATCCTTTTTATGACTCTTACAGTGTCCTGTCTTATTGTTTAGCTTCATTTAGCTAGCTTCTTCTTAGTAAGGTCTTTGAAGTTGTACCATAACTTTGAAATCTGCAGTGTTCCTTGGATATTATGTAAACTCGACAAAGCCTTAGTACCTAGGAATTTCAAGGGTAATAGGGAACTCAGAATTTATCTACTTTTTCATATTATACACTATGTATTTTATTTATTATTTTTTTATACATAGTAGTTGGGTTCTTCCCAACAAACTCACACATGCATGGAAATCAAATTTAGTTCATGATCCCTCTTTCCCTTTTCTATTCTCGTACTTGTTTTCCTTTTGCTCATCTATTAATTTTATTTGATGGGTTCTTTATATTATCCCTCCCTCTTTCCTTTATTTTACTTTAGCTTCCACACATGAGAGAAAACATTTGACCTTTGAGTTTCTGAGTTTGGTTTGTTTCACTTTACATGATACTTCAAAAAACTAGGGATGGAACTACCATATGACCCGGCTATCCCACTCTTTGCTATTTCCCCTGAAGATCTAAAATTGACATACTGAAACAATACATCCACCTCAAGGTTTATAGTAGCGCAATTCAGAATAGTTAAATTATGGAATCAATCCAGATGCCTATCAATAGGTAAATGGATTAAGAAACTGTGGTATATATACACAATGGAGTGCTACTCAGCCACAAAAAAGAATGAAATTATGGCATTTGGCAGTAAATGGATGGAATTGTAGAATACATGCTAGATTATGAATTTTAAAGTCAGAGAGGTAACATGATTTGTCTAAGATCACACAGCTTGAATTCAGGTCTTTATTGTCTTTGTATGTGTATTCTCACATTCTTAATAAATAAATATATAAATAAGTAAATATGTTAAGTCTTTGTGTTTGTAGCTTGGCATCGATGAGTGATCGGCATCCTACTTACTGCATGGACACCTATGGATGCATGCAGCAAGATGTCTGGTCACCCTCTGTAAAGAGGTCAGATCCTGTTTTCCTTTGACTTATACTTTAGCTCTTAGAGCCCCAAGAATAATCAGATTGGGGACTTAGTTTGACCTATTCATATTGTAGCTCTGTTTTTATTTGATCATGGCTGATAAAGATCCAGGATTTGATGCTCTGTTAATACTGTTTAATGGAAATTTGTATCATCCTGGAAATATTCAAATATGCACTGTGCAGTATTGTAGCCAGTTGCCTCATGGTGTAATTGTGCACTTTGAAGTGTGTCAAGTGTTACTGTAGACAAGCATTTAAATTGTATTTCATTTTAATTAATCTAATTTTAAATTTCTATGTGGCTAGTGACTATTGGGTTGGATAGCACAAATAAAGAATAAAGAACCTTAGAAAATAGCATCATATGCAAGAGAAAAATAAAAGATGTTGTGTTTAGCCTAGTACGTGGTATGTAGCACTTAAGATTAGGTTGTGCTCAAGAAACGATTTTTTAAAATAGAAATAAGACAGAAGTAAAATTGTGAAGGAAAACTATGTCTTAATATAAGGGAACGAATAATATTATGATACATAATATTGACTATCTACTCAGTTTATGCTTTTTTGGTTTTTGTTGAAACCTGTAGTAGTCTGAGGTGGGTGGCTTTCCTAAGGTTGGATGGTAGAAGTTATCTTTCAGTAAGACAAAGGTGTACATATGCAGTGAATACACCATGCAGGGTGCCTTTAGGGGTCTGTTCACGCTAAGTGTTTTAACTAATTTCTATCTTGTGTGATCTCAGAGATTCATTTTTGCCATTCTATTTCCTGACAAGACTGAGAAGAAATCTGGAGATAATGGAAAAAGGGATTTGAAATGAATGATATCCTTTTTGGGAATTAAAATTGAGGTTTAACTCAGTGACTTGGAAGTCTGAGGCAGGAGGATTGGAAGTTGGAGGTCAGCCTGGGCAACTTAGCAAGAACCTGTCTCAAAATAAAAAGTAAAAAGGGCTGGGGATAGAGCTCAGTGATAGAGTACCCCTGTTTTCAATTCCTAATAAAAATAAATAAATAGATAAATAAGATTCTAGGTATAAAATAATACATTTTTATAAAATTCCCTTCTCTTTTTATGTTTCAACACTTTCAAAGGAAACTTATGTGGAGTAGTGAATATGGAGGGTGAGAAGACTCGAGGTCAGAAGAGATGGATGTGAATTCTGAGCCCAGGCCTGACTGTATGAGCTTGGGCAAGTTTCTTCTTCTTCTTCTTTTTTTTTTTTTGCCCAGGGCTGAGGACCAAACCCAGAGTCTTGCAGTGCTAAGCAAGTGTTCTGCCACTAAGCTAAGTCCCCAACCCCTTGGGCAAGGTTCTTAACTTCTAATGATTTGCAAGAACAAACTTTGAAAAACATTTCCTGACAAGTCTTCCTCTCCTTTCTGAGTGTTCCCATGTCTGATGGACATTTAGAAATCCAGTTGATATGATTTCCCATTTGGTTATTGTTGGAAGATGTCAAGAAGTGTATAAGTAAACGTGACCTTTGTTGGCCACAAAAGCTTTCAAAGTCTGCCAAACTAGCTCAGTGGACAACTTTTCTCTATACAGAAGTCTGTGGAAAAATTTTACAGTTGATGCATAAAATGATGTGGGCTAAAGGATTTTGAAGAAAGCAAAGTTCCATATAGAGAGGTTTCATTAATCCTAATGTTATTAACACAACATTAATAATAATATTACTAATATTTCCTTCAACTTTTCCAGGTTCATTTCCTCTGGAAATTAATGTCATTTGTCACTTGTTCTAAGTTTTATGTTTAGGATTTTTTTTTAGGCTCTGCGTTAATTAAGTATCGAGTACTTAGCGTATGTCAGTTCTTTTACTTATATGACCATTTTTCCTTAAAATAACATTGCTTGTTGCTTATAGTATTATATTTTTTAAATAACAAAGTTGAAAACGGCCTCATGAGCTCTGTGAGGGTGGAGGCACTTATTTTGCACTGGGGTGTGCCAGCAGCTCAAGTAATTGCACGAAATACGTGTCCCTGAATATTGATGCACAAGTAAATGAATAAAAAAGTGAAGGAATAAAATGAACTCTTGTCTCTGTATAGTGTTTCTGTCTGGATTCATAGGTGCATGGAGAAGACTACTCAGAGTTCAATTTCATTCATTATATACACCATTCCGTCTTGGCTGGTGTCAAGCAGCTATGTATATGGTAAACATAGAACACAGAGTTGTAGACAATGCAGACACAGTCTTGAGACATCTGTGAGCTTATTTTACAGTGGTAAACGTGAATGTCAACTGATCAGAGGCTGAAAAGAGAAGAACTGTGTAATGTGAAAATTTGGTTTTGGTCATCTAAAATAAATATTATGTTGATGTCTATCTTCTGTCCACAATTGTAGTGCCTCATAGACTACGCGAGGTCTAACAGCTATTGAAAGTTAGTAAGGGATCATAAAATGAGCTAACCTGAGCAAATGTTGAAAATCCTCAGGAGTTTACTGAGACAGATGAGGCAGGATTGTTGATCTTATGTCTTAGAAAACCAGATAACTTTTTGTAGCTGTCCATCAGGGCTTGTTGGTTTGAATATGAGATGTTCATTCAAAATTTTGTGTTAATGCAGGAACGCTCAGAGGAGTCATGATTAGATTATGAGTGCTGTGACCTTACCAGTCTGTCCTCCTTTGAATGGACTATCCAGATGGCAACTTTAGGCAGCCAGGATTAGGCTGGAGAAACCTCCTAAAGGGTTCCTCCTCCCTGTGTCCCCTCCCACTCTCTGTTTCCTGGCTGCCAGGACAGAAGCATCTTCGCTCTGCCATGCTCTTCCACCATGATGCTCTGCCTCATCTTGGGCCCAGAGCAATGGACTTGGCATATCGTGGACTAAAACTCTGAAACTATGAGTCAAAATAAACTTTCCTTCTCTAATTTGTTTGTCTTAGGTATTTTGGTCACAGTGATGGCAACCTAGCTAACACAGGCCTCCCTGATTCTGGCAATTCGGGATTGATTGATGAGGCTGTTTAAATTAGCTAGCAATAAAAGACAGATACTCTTATAATTAGAGAAATGTACTTGTATTTTAACATAAGGGTTTACAGCCAGACTGTCTGGGTGAAAATGTGCTTCATATGAATCAAACTACTTTACTCCTTTGAATCTCAGTCTCTTCATCTACGGGATAGGGATGAGAATAATAGTTCATTGTTAGAATTACATGAAAAGCCAGGATAAGTGGGACTCCTTCACTATGTTGCTATTAATTATGGGTGCTACTTAAAATGATAAGGACTTGGATTTCCTTCCAAATGAAAGTGATGTCATCTTAGGAACAATTTCCCTTTAAAATTTTACATATACATATTTTAGAGTTAGCTACCTTTCATTGACTCTTTACATGTGGTTTTAAAATGTTGTATATGACAATTGTACAAGAAGTTTAACAAGTTTTTATTATGGCACAGTTTAAATAAATAAAAAACAGGGAAAATAATACAAAGAACCTTCATGCATCCATCACATCATGTCAATAATGATTAACCATGGGCATATCTTTTTTTTTTCATGTATACTTCTTCATTTCCTCTATCTCCCGGTTGATTATTTTAAAGCAAGTTCTAGAAAATATATCATTTTGGTTACAAATTCTTTGGCATATGTATATGTGTATTAGATATAATTTTCGATATGTATTCTTTATATATTATGTGTAACATATATGTATATATATAAATCTTTCATATTTTCTCAAATATGTGTGTGTGTGTGTGTGTGTGTGTGTGTGTGTGTGTGTGTGTGTGTTAAAGAACTGAGATGTTCTTTGGTACTTTTAAACAGCATAAAAGTAATAAATTATAATTTCTGTATTATTTTTTCTTGAGTATTTAGAATAATGGCACATCTTATATTATGAGCTTTTACATTTTTTCATACTTTTCCAAATATGACTATTGTTCTTTCTCTTTTTGTTTTGAAAATATGTATAACATGAAATGTACTATTTAAACCATTTTTTAGTCTACAGTTCAGTAGCATTTTGTATATTCACATTGCTATACGATTACCACAAGTATTCATCTCTAGATTTCTTTTCATCATTCCAAACTGAAGCTCTGTACCTATTAAATAATAACTCCCCATTTTTCCTCCCCCTGGGTCTCTGGCAATCATCCTTCTAGTTTCTGACTCTGTGAATTAAACTACTCTAGGAACTTCATATCAGCAGAAATGTTTGTCCTTTTGTGACTATCATTCAGTGCATCCTAAGGTTCATCCATTTTGTAACATAGGCCAAATCTATCATTTTAAAGCCTGAATAATATTCCTTTGTATGTCTGGACCACATTTTGTTTATCATTATGTCCCCTCCATGGGCACATGGGTTACCTTTACCTTTGGATATCATAAACAATACTGCAGTGAACACAGGTGTACAAATATCTGTTCAAGTCCCTGCTATGAATTCGTTTGTCATACACTCAGAAGTGGAATTGCTGGATCACATGACAGTTGTACTTTTGAGGAACTACAATACTGTTTTTCACAGCAGCTGCATAATTTTCCTTTCCTGCAAGCAGTTTTCTAGGACTCCACTTTCTCCACATTCTCACCAGCATTTGCTATTTTCTATTGTTTTGTTAATAGTCATCCTACTGGATTTGGGGTAGTATCTCATTGGGGTTCTGATTTGCATTTCCCTAATGATTGGGCATCTTTTCATACTACTCATTGACATTGATAATTTGTTTACCTTCTTTGGAGAATCCATGAGCTTAATTTTAAAAGAAAGGTTGAATTAACCTTGATTAGAAAGGGTTTGATTTAGGGGCTATATGATCACTTCGCTCTCTGTCTAACCAAAATTCTGTGATTTTTGTTTGGATTCTTGAGATAGGTTTTTCTTGTGGAGTATGTGTGCTGGGGATTGAACCCAGGGATGCTTTTCTGCTGAGTCATATCCCCAAGCCCTTTTTCTTTTTATGGTGAGACAGGACCTCACAAAATTGCTGAGGCTGGTCTTGAACTTGTGATCTTCCTGCCTCAGCCTCCCATGTTTTTGGGACTATAGGTATGCACCATCCCACCCTGCATGAGACAGGTTTTTAATAATGAAAAGGTCTTTAAATTCTTTGTTAAGTTTTTAAATTGCCTTACATTTACTTATTAGGTAAGTGTCCAGTGTCCAGTAAGGAAAGATGAACTCTCAGCCATAAGTTGCTTTGTAATTTCATTAGCAATTGAAATAATTTTATGGAGGGTTTATCTCTTTGATGCAGCACACTGGTTAACTAATGTTACTTTCATTTACTGAAATCTCCTTTATTGTCATTGAACATTAAAGTCATATTTGATGAGGACAATATTTTTACCTACTAGTGTGCTAATGGGCCTAATATTTTTCTTGTTGTGCTTCTGATGAGATTGTGGTGGTGTCCACTACTTCACTAGTACTCTTATTTCTAGCTGACTACTTTCAGGACGTTATAAGGATTAAGATTTCCTGCCTGTTCAAGGTGGTGTGGATTTGAATTTAGGCTGTGCCATTAACTAGCTGTATGACTAGGTCAAGTTGCTAAAGCTTTACAAAACTTACTTTTCTTATCTGCAAATTGGAGTAATAACTGTACTTGCCTCATATAGCTGCCATTAGGATTAATTGAGCAACAACTTAGCTCAATACCTGGCACCCAGTGTCAGCCATTGTTACTGGGTTCGTCTATTTCTTCCTTTTCCTCTCTTTCTTTCCTTCCTTTATTTCTTTTTTTTTCTATTTCTTCTTTGCTTCCTCCTTTTTTCTCCTTTTGAACCACTTTCTATCCTAATAGTTTAAGGAAGAACCAGCATGTAAAACACTATTGTTATTTTCCTATCCTTAGCTGTCAGGGTTTTAGTTAGAATGTGAAACTCAATAATTGACCCTTTTCGCTGATGGTGGTCATGCAACTTAATTATTAAAAAAAATTAAGATAATACACATTGAAAAAAACTTTTTTTTTTTTTGGTCTTGAATCTAACTAATCCTGGAAGTGTAAGAATGAGGCAGGCAACCTACATTTCTTAAAGAATCTTGCAAATGATTTATGGAATTTCCCAGACTCTCAAAATTATTTTATCATTTGTGTCTTTCTTTGGCTTTGTTTAGTATCCTCATCTTTTTATTGTCAGTGCCTTTAAACTTGTTCAATATTACTGACACTAGAGCACTATTTATTCTGAAGGTAAAAAGAGAAGGTAGCTGATTATTACTATTCATTTAGATGAGTGTAGGAAGATTCCACATGAGTCTTTACTTTTATCTTAAATCTTAATCTTATAGAGTTATTTTACCTTTTCATAACATTTCTTTTAACTGATCTGAAGTATTAAGTCTTAGTATAGACCATTTGGGAAAAGGATTTTAATGGCTTCAATCAAAAACAGCTTATCTGTTGGAAGTGGGTTATAACTCTTCTCATTAATTAGCATTATTTATACCATGTGATATTCTTGCTCTGAAAGTTTATTAGAAGCTAATTAATTTACTTGCTTCATATTGATTTGACTCAAAGCTCATTGTCACTAAATAAAACTGTGGTCAAGCCTTCCTTTCTGCTTCCATGGTAATAGCACTCCACATTTTCATCTAAGCACATACCCACTAGGATTAAGATTGCATTTCCTAAGCTCCCATGCAGCTGTGCAGTCATATGATATATTCTGACCAGTGGAATGTAAACAGATGGGTATCTGAGAAAGAAAAGGGTTGTGCCTATCTCTCCTCCCTTCCCTTCCTGCTGCCTGAAGTACAAGCATCTTGCCCAGGTGGAAGCTGAGAGTTCATAGCAGAACAGCAAGAGTATGAAGCTGGGTCCTCAATGATTACAGAATCACTGTACTGACCCGATCTGTCTATACAACTTTTATGTTAGAGAAAACACAACTTGGGTTTTCCTTAAGATATTGTGTTTTGGATTTTCTGTCACTTGTGATTAAACCAAATTCTAACCAATGACACACAGTGTCAACTAGATCCAATGCTTTTTATTTTTAATCTGTAAGATAGTAATAAGAGTGTTACTTAGAATATTTAAAAATTTTTATTTTAAGAACTGTTTGCTTTCTAGGAACAAACTTAGTTTCTTTTACTTAATGCAACCGAAAGATGGACAAATTAATTATGCATTTTGTTCAATTTAGCAAATATTTACTGAATAGTAATTACTGTATAAGAATTTTCTAGACATGTCAGGGCATAAAAAATCAATTATGATAATAATGTGCTCTTTGTCAGAGCACCACACAATCCCAAGATTGGAGGATCAAGAGAGTTACAAGTAATTTTTAGTTTTTGTGTACATACCTATATCTACATATATTTATACATTTACAGATGTAGATATATAAAATAACCTCATAAAATTGATGGGATAATCATTAATTTTAAAAAATTGTTATTTTCCTGTAAGAAAACTAGAGTATGGGAAGGTTATCATTTGCCCATGTCAAAAAATGCACATAAAAATATTCCTATTTATTTTACTGCCAATTTAGCATGCTTGAGAGAAGAGGAAAAACTTCTATAAATGTGTGAATTTATTTCTTTACCTTATAAATTTATTTCTGATGGCAGTGTCACTGAAGAAGACATATTTCTGGGGAGGTTCTCAGGAGTTCTTTGAAGACAGGAGTGGAATTCGACTCAGGATCAGTGGGATTGCTCATATCTGTGACGGAAAAGCATTTCCATGTGTCAGTAGAGGCACAAACAGATATTTATTTAGGAGAGCAAGGAATATATATTCAACAGAGAATGTGGCCATCTTGGAAGTGAGAATCCCATTTTCAGGATTCCAGGCTCTTTTAAAGGAAACTTGGTAAGGGGTGATATGGGAAGCCATGTGGGGATGATGTTGAGTTTGGTGATTTCAAGATGTTTCACGGTGGTCTGGTAGTCTCAGGATCCTTAGACTGACCTAGTTTCCATCATCTGATCCAGTAGAAACATTGAAAATTTCCCTAAATTTCTTAAAATGTCCTATGTTTTTTATTTAATCTATTTATAGACCTGACTTAGGAGAGATACTGGCTTGGGGAGTGACAGGCCTGGAAAATTATGTGGAACTTTAAATTAAAATTATATTTCCTTGTCCTTCCTTTGTGTCCCTTTCTACTTATTTTTTTTATTTCTTTTGCCCTACCTCAGATGGTTATATAGCTGAAGATGCTCTTCTTGTACTGTCTTTGCTTGATTTTAAGTTTAGCTGATTTAAAAATGGAATCATTTTACATAGTAAAATGAAACCTGCTTAAAGTTGTACAGAGGCCAGTACTGCCTAGATGTATATGAATACTATATTTGAAAGCTATTTTATATTTAGAAGCATTTTATTGAGAATATTTATGAGAAATAGGTGGAATTTCCTCTCTTCCCCCGGATACTGACTAGTAGAAATTGTACATTTCTACCCATGGTGATTAGGTGGTGACTTGGATTTTTTTCCCCCACATTTTTTTATTAGTACATAATGGTAACAATATTCATAGACTGAGTTGGATTTTGACAAGGAGAGTCAAATAATTGATAAGCCAAATAATTTGTGATACCTGAACATACAAGAATTATCCATATAACAAAGCAAAATAAAAGCTTTTATACATCAGCAAAATGCATGTATTCCTTTTAAAAAAAATCCACATTCTGAAAAAAAACCCACACATTAAAAATAATTGGCATTTTGAAAAAACTAGAATTGGAATAGATCTCAAAACATTTTAACCACTCAAAACATTTAAGGTTATGATTAACTATTAACCCAAACAACAGTGATCTTATTAGAAACAAACACAGCTAAAAAAAAAAAAACCCATTAACTTCCCTACAAATAAGGAAATAACACAGTAAAAATAAGGCTTTACGTTTGAAAGGTAAATGAGAAGGCAGCTTCCTGGAAGAGTTATGGAAACAAGATTAAAGGGACATTTGTGTTCACTATCATGGATAAGTGCCCACTAAAAGCCCATGTGTGGAAGGTTTGGTCCCCAGCCTATGGTGGTATTGGAAGGTGGAACCATTAGGAGGTGGGGGCCTGATAAAAATTGGGAAATTGGAAGGTGTGCCTTTGGAGGGATTATTGGGATCTCAGCCCTTTCCTCCTCTCTTGGCTTCCTAGCTATTATAAAGTGAACTTTTCTTCTGCCTGTTCTCACACTATGATGTGCTAAGTTATCATGGATAAAACTTCTGAAGCTATGAGCCCAAAACAAATCTTTCCTCTTCATAAATTGTTTGTCTCAGGTATTTTGTCACAATGATAAAAAACTGACCAACATAACATCAGAATTTGCAGGCGGAGGGCCAGGGGCAGCCTTAGCATGAAGTAGTTCTGGCTTTTTTGTAGCATTCACTTTTTAAATTAAGTAGTCCTTTTCCTACACTCTAATCTTCTATGATTTCACTTATCCACTCTCAATGGAAGCCAGAAAATATTGAATAGGAAATGATCCCTGATCACCCAAAGCAGATGATCCTCCTTCTGAGATATTGTCACAAGGTCAGTAGTCGCCAAATGCTAACTCACCATTCCTAAATCATTCACATCACCTCGTCTCATGATGTAGACATTGTGTCACCTCTCATTCATGATCATAGAAAGGTAGGTACAATGTAATAAGATATTTTTAGAGAGACTATTTGCATAACTTTTGTTGCAGTATATTGTAAGTATTCTATTATTATTAATTATTATTGTTAATTTCTTTTTGTGCTTAATTCATAAATGAAACTTTATCATAGATATGTCTGCATTAGAAAAACAAAGTATATACAGGATTCAAGTCCATTCCTGGTTTTGGACATCCATTGGGAATGCTGGGACATGTCTCCTGTGAGTAAAGGGGGAATGTACAAATAATGGAGAGAAATGTGCAATTAACACCTTGATATCATTCCCCAAGCATTTAGCCAGATTGAGCCAAGAGGAAGAATGTGGTATAAATGAGCAGCATAAGAGAGGCTGTATTTCTCAATGGCTTGCTCAACTACGTGTGCACTTTGTGCATGTACTTTGTGTTGGGTTGCTAAGAAAAACTGTAAGAGCCAATGGGATTTCTGTGTTGGACTGGTGCAGTTCCCTGATGTATCAATTTTGTGTGGACTATTTCTGGTGATAGCAATATACTCTAACAGTTGTTGTCCACTGAGTGACTTATTTTTCTCACAGTTGAAGTGGGGAACCTTGCTGCAGCAGGGCAAGAAGCAGAATGAGTGTGTTTGCACTAAGGATAGTGCAAGGAAAAGAGGCATGGACAACAAGGCAAAGAAAGGTAGGAAAAGGGAAGTGAATGTTTTGAGAGCCATTCCTAAGTCAAGTTTTATTTTGTTTGATTTTCATAACAGCCCGATGAGGTGATATTATTTTATCATTCTATCAGTGAGAAAAATGCCTAGAGAGTAGAAGGATTTTGTCCAAGATCACACAGATGGAAAATGATGGTTTTAGGATTTGAACTCTATTCTACCTAACTGCACGTTCTGTTTTATCCGAGCTGTTCCAGGCTACTTCCCCATTGGATTGGAATATGAAAACTGAAGCCTGTGTATTTCAAGGCACTCTGTGGCTTTGTGAACCTGAGAGAGTCTTTAAAACTCTCTGAACCTCTTTTGCCTCACATCGGAGGTACCAGGAATATCTTACTTCCAAGAGTTATTGCCACAACTACGTTTGACAATTACAACTCATACAAAAGTGCTTTGCAAATGTTCAAACCTGATGCAAGCAATAAGGCGTTTTATTTTCCCTCCTCAAAACTTCCAGCTCTTTACATTAAAAGTGGTTATAAATGTAAATGATTTTTAATATTACAGGGTTAAGAGTGTATAGTCATGAGAAATAAAAAAGAGAAAGAAGGAGTTCAGGGATGAGGCAAAGATGTTTGGTTTCAAGGCAGAATGCATCTCTGTGTTAATAAAGCCGAAGGAGGAACCATTGATTACGGCTGCAGACCCTGTTGAAATTGAATCACTAAGCCAAACAGGTAGTACATCATTCAATTCTTTCTAGATGTTTCTGCAGAAGCAATAATACTCTTTACTGGATTCCCATATTTCAGAAATCATCCTTTTCCTAGTTCCCAATTTTCTCTCCTTCATCCATATAATTCTGTGATAGAATATTGAAATGATTAAGAATGTGTGTGGCCAAAAATAGATTCTGCAAGTAAATTTTGAAAGATAGGGTTATTGAGTTGTAGCTCAGGAAGGCTTAGAGCTAAATGAAGTCTTATGATGCCTTTGGGAAGTTGGACACTTTATAGAGCATTTCCTTTCTTAGTTTGGCTAGATCATGTACTAAAGCTAATCTATTGTGCCTTCAAAATATGTCAGACTCTCTGCTCTTCAGATAAGTCTGATAATGCCAGAACTACCAAGACAAATGGTTTGGGGTAAGAGTCTTGCTAGTAGTATCAACTTAAAAAAATGTTCTTTAGGGGCTGGGGATGTGGCTCAAGTGGTAGCGCGCTCGCCTGGCATGCGTGCGGCCCGGGTTCGATCCTCAGCACCACATACCAACAAAGATGTTGTGTCCGCCGAGAACTAAAAAATAAATATTAAAAAAATTAAAAAAAAATGTTCTTTGGAAAAAGTGTTGGATGCTGAAAAACTGTGTAAAGAAGAAAAAACAGCCATCATCTCACTAACCTAAGATAGCAACTATAATTGTTTGGTTAGTGTGTACACACTCATATCAGTAGGACATACATATCAGTCATGGCTCCCTAGAGCTAGTGTAGACAGGCTTGTATATCTGTTCCCACCTCCACAATTCCATGTTCACTGATGTTGAAACATTGAAATTAGTTGCATCATGAGAATTAGAAGACACCGAAAATCAGAGTTCCTCCTGCTTTTATTCCCTGCCCCCTGCAAAATTAGTTGTTGAATATTTACCAGAACATCGCTCTCTCCGTGTTTATATTTTATCTTTTGAAGTCTTTAAACCAGGATCTCTTTATGATTTCTCTTTGTATCTCTATAGAACCTAACCAGTTGCCTGTCAGATTTAGTGGATGTTTAATAAATGTCTGACAGATTAAAGAACATATGAAGGAAAGAGAGCTTAGAGTTGTGGCTAACATAGTTATGACAGAATGAATACATTCGTTGACCAGTAGTTTATTAAGTAGTTCTGCAAACAGACAAAACTGACAAATTTTATAGTTTGCAAATTTGCGTAACTTGTTGAGGAGATAGAAATTTCATTTGTTTCAATTCCAGGAGTGTTGGAGATCCAGTTAAGCCTTCACAATGTGGCAAGTACAGAAGACCAATCTGAAATCCCTGGTCCTGTCTTTGCTTGTTGTTACCAGTAGGTTAACTTGGACAACCATGCACCATAACATTTTCCAGTTATGGTTTAGGTTGCTGGAATAACTTCCTGTATAATCCAGTAGCCTGAGAGTTGCCATTAATCTCCCAAGGTTACGGACTCCCCTTGTAAGTGGGAGCAGTATTTAGTTTCTTGCTGTGCTGTTTTAATTTTGTTTGGCTTAGCCCTACTTATTAGTGTGGAGATAGGAGTAATCAATTTGCAGGAAATTAATTTCCCCATCGATATTCTTTTGGATTGTTTAGAATATCAAACTGTCAAAACCCAGGGTCCCAGCCTGCTGATTGTTAATGACTCCTAATATGTCATAATTTAATAAGGTTTGTGAAAATAAATGTTTGCTTTGTTTTGTTTTTTTTCCTATTATATTAAAGAAAGCCTATGTGTAACTCAATTAGCAATTCTTGAAATGATTCTATAACTAGAACTGGTGTTTGGGCCTTTCACCAAGAAATGCCCCCCCCCTCCCCCCGCTTTTTTTGGATCTTTATTTATAATTTATTTATTTGTATGTGGTGCTGAGAATTGAACCCAAGGCCTCACACAGGCCAGGTAAGCACTCTACTACTGAGCCACATCCCCAGCCTGAAATGCCCCTTTTTAATGAACTGGGTGGATACCTCTTTTGGAGAGTAATACTCAGTTTTGTCTATAACCTTTTCCAACCATATTGCCCTGCAATGTAAGTAGAGCTTTCTAATTATGCCAATCATTCCACTGTAGAAAAAGAGCCCTCCAGGATAAAGCCTATGCTTTCTCTCCTGAGAGCTCTACTAATTCAGAGGGACAGACCATTTAGGGCTGGTTGCAGTGTCATTGAGATTATTGAGGAATCCCATGTGCCAGAATGATCTTTATGAACCAGCCAATCTCATTTCTACAGAACTAGGAGCGAAAATCCATTTTCTTCCAGAAACAAGGAAGTGCAAATCTGAGGGTTAATTTTTTCTATTTTAACCATTGCCCTTGTGATTAGTGGAAACCTTGATTACTCTTTAAAGGACAGAATTTTTTAATTTCTTAGTTAACTACTGTTTTCCTAACTACAGTCCAGGAGCTGAAAGTCTTGAGAAACTACTCTTCTCATTAATTATCTGCTTCTTCTGGATAATTTGATCTCTAGCTTAAAAACATTATTATTTTTTTTTCAAGAGTGGGAGATTAAAACACTTTTCAAGAGTATGTACATTTTACTACATTATTCCACAGGTATCAGAGTTCTGAGCAAGTTCCTTCATAGTTATGGCTTTTGGTTTATTTAATCATTTTAGTAGTACCAGACAATGTTTGTGAAACTATAAGGTTATAATTTCTATTTATGCAAAATCATTTACCTTGCACAAAAATTCACTCAAAGAAAAATTGTCAAGTGTGGTTGGTACATACCTGAAACTCCAGTGACTTGGCAAGCTGAGGCAGGAGGATTCAAGGCCAGTTTCAGCAACTTAACCAGACTGTCAGCAACTTAGACCCTGTCTCAAAAAAAAAGAGTTGGTATGTAGCTCAGTGATAAAGCATCCCCGGTTTGATTCCTGGTAATAACATCAACAACAATAAAAAAGAAGAGAGAGAGAGAAAAATTTTGAGGAATTTTTTTCTATTAAAAATATGAAAAAACTAAGATGCAAAATTCTTTTTAATGTTTATTTTTATTTATTTATTTTTATGTGGTGCTGAGGATTGAACCCAGAGTCTCATGCATGAGAGGCAAGTGCTCTACCACTGAGCTACAATCCACCCCAAGATGCAAAAATTGAAATGCTCTAGATGAGACTGACTGGTGGCAAATTTCTACATGTGAAGTCTCTTTCATTTTCAATAACCCTATCTTACCAACTGAGCATGTGTCTGTCAAGACCAGTAACCTAGCAGGCTTTCTCAGTGATAGAGAAAGCAAAGGAAGGCAAATGACAATATTTTAGTAGTTGTTGCCTTTAAGAAGCTCCTGGGTCTGTGTCCCTGTTGATCTGCATTGGAAATTCTTTCTAAACTACAACTACGGAATTTTTTCTCTGTTTAAGACCCTTTAAAACAAAAATGGACCTTATCTCTTCTTATCCTTTTGGGCACAGCCTGACATCACTGTTCAGCATTTGGGATAAACTAGCCTTTGCAGGAGACAGTGAAAAAAACGAAGAACAGGGAGGAAATAGGGCTGTCCATTGCTTTCCTATGGTGTCAGACTTCTTTGTAGGTGATTCAGAAGTTGGAATTTTAAATTCCCCCTTCCTCCTGTTTATGTAAAATTGTGTGGAGAATCAAACGTCATTGACTATTGTGTCAGTAGTTCCTGCTTTTAAGTTGCTTACAGATGTACAAATAGGAGACACAAAACAGTCAAGGTTTCAAAACAGCTTTTTTGCAATTAGTTAGATTTTGGTTAAGAAGAATTTTTTTCTGTGCTTTAGATATTTCATAACCTCCTACTGTATGTGGAGTTCATGGGAGTCATCTCTCCAGCGTGTGAGAATTTTCTCTTTTCTGAATGACCTTTTACTAGAAAGGAGTCTATACTCCCAGAAGGAAGTTACCTTTGGACGTTCCAAACCATTATAAGTTAGTTCTTACATTAACATAAAATCCATTTTTCTGGCATTCTTTTCCATGGTTCTGGTGTACTTTTCAGGATTTACATAGGATATCTAAATATTTAATAGGAGAACATTTAACCTATACCAAAATATCTATCCTGCTTCCTCAAGCCTTCTCTTTTTCAGGATTAATGTTTCCATTTCATTTATGGCCACCTGATGTGGTTCTTGACCCATTATTCTTGTTGGCCTTCTGCAGGCAGACTCTAACTGGCTAATACTTTTTTCTTTTTCCTTTTTAAAATTTCATTCCTATGCTGACAGCTTCTGTTACTATTCCTCATAGGATTACTTTAGAAAACTACACGGTACTATTTGGAATAAATGTTTAAAAGTCAGCTTCATAAAAAAATGTGAGACTGTAATGGAGGTCAAGGGTGCAGTAGGTGAAAGGGAGATTCAGCCATGAAAGTAATCCAAGAACAATTTTAGAGACTAGACTGTTCTCTTGGATAATTACAGTTTAAACGTTCCTGGGCCAATCGAATTCCTCCTGTATCAGTTGATACCTCCACCAACATTTTATTGACACTGGTCGTTTTTCATCTTTCGTCACCATCAATCTCTTTGTGCTGTGAATGAATAATCAATCACCTTAGGACTCTTTACCTGGGTATCTGAGTATAAGCTCTGTTACTCATTTTGCTTCTGTGAAAATTGCTGGTCAAACTTCTAGTCAAGTAATCAATTTTCCTGGAGCTCTTTCCCTGAATACTTGCTTACTTACATCTCTTCTCTTAGATTAGGTGAAGCTAGTAGGTAAATATAGAAATGAAATAACAAACACAATTGTTAGGTCATAGGTTTTAAAGTTAGTTTCACAGGATGCAAAAGTGAACTAATAATAATAATAATATCAATAGCAACAGCATAATAGTGAAAATATACTGTTCCATTTGTCATTATGCTAAGAACTTTACATGTGCTATTAATTTAACACTTAAACTATGCACAGATTTGGAGATGTTAAAAGAAATACCAAAGTTAAACTGGATGTGGCAGATCCAGGCTACTAATCTGGATCTTTTTTTTTTTTTTTAAACTGGTGTGCTCAATCATTACACATGCTTCACAATAGATTCTCAATAAATTTTCATTAGCATCCTTTCATCCTGAAAACAAAGCTAAAAGGTTTTGCAATCTTAGTGATGACTTTCTGTTCAATAACAGCAGCGCAAAGGGTGAGTGAGTGTTTAACCCAGGAAAATACTCTTTTTCTTAAATTAGATTCCTTCATTTTTGATGGAGAGGATCTGTAGTTGGAAGCATATTTGAAATGCCTCATTAGCTGGTTTTTGACATTTTCTGGAGCAAACAGTTTAAAAAATAAAAGGAAAAAAATCTACTGAAGAACACATCTAATATAGGAATCTTGGAAAAGCTAAAGCTGAACTAAAAGCTAAAGAGCTGAACTGATGGGCCAATGAAAATGTGTGTTACAAACTTCTGAAATGGAAATGAGGAAAACCACTCCATTCACAATATCCTCAAAGAAAATAAAATACTTGGGAATCAACCTAACAAAAGAGGTGAAAGATCTATACAATGAAAACTACAGAACCCTAAAGAGAGAAATAGAAGAAGATCTTAGAAGATGGAAAAATGTACCCTGTTCATGGATAGGCAGAACTAACATCATCAAAATGGCGATATTACCAAAAGTTCTCTACAGGTTTAATGCAATGCCAATTAAAATCCCAACGGCATTTCTTGTAGAAATAGATAAAGCAATCATGAAATTCATATGGAAAAACAAAAGACCCAGAATAGCAAAAGCAATTCTAAGCAGGAAGTGTGAATCGGGAGGTATAGCGATACCAGAGTTCAAACTGTACTACAGAGCAATAGTAACAAAAACAGCATGGTACTGGTACCAAAACAGGCGGGTGGACCAATGGTACAGAATAGAGGACACAGAGACCAATCCACAAAATTACAACTATCTTATATTTGATAAAGGGGCTAAAAGCATGCAATGGAGGAAGGACAGCATCTTCAACAAATGGTGCTGGGAAAATTGGAAATCCATATGCAACAAAATGAAACTGAATCCCTTTCTCTCGCCATGCACAAAAGTTAACTCAAAATGGATCAAGGAGCTAGATATCAAATCAGAGACACTGCGTATGATAGAAGAAAAAGTTGGCTACGATCTACATACTGTGGGGTCGGGCTCCAAATTCCTTAATAGGACGCCCATAGCCCAAGAGTTAATAACAAGAATAAATAAATGGGACTTACTTAAATTAAAAAGTTTTTTCTCATCAAGAGAAACAATAAGAGAGGTAAATAGAGAGCCTACATCCTGGGAACAAATTTTTACCCCTCACACTTCAGATAGAGCCCTAATATCTAGAATATACAAAGAACTCAAAAAATTAAACAATAAGATAACAAATAACCCAATCAACAAATGGGCCAAGGACCTGAACAGGCAGTTCACAGAGGAGGACATACAATCAATCAACAAGTACATGAAAAAATGCTCACCATCTCTAGCAGTCAGAGAAATGCAAATCAAAACCACCCTGAGATACCATCTCACTCCAGTAAGAGTGGCAGCCATTATGAAGTCAAACAACAATAAGTGTTGGTGAGGATGTGGGGAAAAGGGTACACTTGTACACTGCTGGTGGGACTGTAAATTGGTAAGGCCAATATGGAAAGCAGTATGGAGATTCCTGGGAAAGCTGGGAATGGATCCACCATTTGACCCAGCTATCGCCCTCCTCGGACTATTCCCCGAGGATCTTAAAAGAGCATACTATAGGGATACTGCCACATCAATGATCATAGCGGCAGAATTCACAATAGCTAGACTGTGGAACCAGCCTAGATGCCCTTCAATAGATGAATGGATAAAAAAAATGTGGAGTACTACGCAGCACTAAAATATGATAAAATCATAGAATTTGCAGGGAAATGGATGGCATTAGAGCAGATTATGCTAAGTGAAGCTAGCCAATTCTTAAAAAACAATTGCCAAATGTCTTCTTTGATATAAAGGGAGCAACTAAGAACAGAACAAGGAGGAAGAGCATGAGGAAAAGGTTAACATTAAACAAAGACGATTGGGGGGTGAGAGAGGGAGAGAGAAGGGAAAACATATGGAAATGGTAGGAGACCCTCAATGTTACACAAAATACATAGAAGAGGTTGTGAGGGGAAAGGGGGGGAAACAAGGAAGAGAATTGAACAACAGCACAAGAGGTAGAGAGGGAAGATGGGAGGGGAGGGGAGGGGGGATAGTAGGGGATAGGAAAGGTAGCAGAATACAACAATCACTAATATGCCATTATGTAAAAAGGTGAGTGTGTAACCGATGTGATTCTGCAATATGTATTTGGGGTAAAAATGGGAGTTCATAATCCAATTGAGTCAAATGTATGAAAGATGATTTATCATGAGCTTTGTAATGTTTTGAACAACCAATAAAAAAATAATAATAAATACTGAAAAAAAAAGAGAAAATGTGTGTTACATACAAATGCTTTTTAGTTGTGTGGTGTGTGAGAATGTGCTTTAGTGTCTAGGGTGAGAAGCTGGTGTAAATTACACTATTGGGGTGCTTGATTAGTCAGGTGTACAGTGGAATTCTCATCACCTGTTTTCTGAGCACCATCATTCTGTAAATTTATAATGTTTCCAAGAGCTGTTTTTATTTTTCTCAATCCCATTACAATAAAAGAAAGATTCCAGGTATTTGTTCAGATAAACTTCTATATAGTTGGACCCTCTCTTTATATTCTCCTTTGGTGATTGATTACTTAAACCCAAACCCTGGCATTTTACATATATCAGTTTGTGTTATAGCAAATTCGATTTAGCCTTTCTATCACATTGTTTTTTTTTTTTAATCTGATAGACCAAACGATGTACTACCTTTCACCCTCAAATATATGATATCTGTCACTTAAAACAGATTACATTAGGGGAGAGAAACTCACTTGAATTAGAACTTGCTGTTGAGTCTCTATTGACTTACTGGTCAGTGCTTTGTAGTGTTCAGCTGTAAAACCTAATTATAACCCCTGTTATGTTTTATTTCCACATCTCATGTTCTAGCAGCACACAAGAAACTTTTGTCAGTTGTCTTCCAGGATTTCGTCCAAATTTCTAGAGCTGCAGGATATCTTCCTTTTATCTGGTTTAAGAACAGTACTACATTATTTAGCAATTGACAATGCATGAGAATCTGTTTCTTAAATAAGTATTGATGATTAGGCACCTTATGCTCATATGAAATAACATAACAAGGACTTATGGCATGCTGATACAGCAAGGCTATGTAGAAGACTAGCTCTTCATTGCATAATTACAATCATGAGTCTCCTGTGGTTTCTGTTGTATAGGATAGTGTCAAAGGAAACAAATTTTTTTTACTATTAGGGATGGACATCCCACCCGTGAAGACTTCCAAGCAGCTCTCACTGGCTTCATAAGAATTTGGAAAGTTTTAATTCCTTAAGGCACCAACTGTCTTTTGATCTTCGTTGACAGAATGCTTTTTCCTTCCATTTGAAAGAGGCTTTTCTCTCTTTTCTAATGATATTATCTTTGTATCCTATCAAGGTAAATTTGGAAAAAAAATCTGTCATTCTATTGATTACATTTGTAGATCACTGGTGTACTTTGCCTGTAGAAGTTTTGGTGTGGATACAGAATCTAGTCAAAACCCCTGAGAACATTAGTGGATAAATGAGAGCCTCATATGGTTGGCCACTGAGGAAGGATAGAGTGGTTATCAATGGCATTTTACAGATATAAAGGCCTTTTATTAAATGGAAACATAATAAATACATAAAAATGTTTATTTCTATCACTTTATATTGCACATATGGGAAATGAGAAAAAGCATTGTTTGTAAAGGTAAGTAGTGATGATTTCTTTTGCATGTTTATTGATTTTTAGATGTGAGTCTGTGCCCAGATGCTCTTCAGGGAGGAAAAAAAATCCTTTTATTTTTGATAGACCAGTTGCCTGAACATGAACTTTATTTCAAGGGTGTTGTCATGAAAGAAATCATTCAATGTGGATTTATTTTGGGGTGGTTAGCAAAGGTTCAAGATAGCCTTTTTTGAAATAGTCATAGAAGGATCCAAGATTTAATCAACTGAGTGCTACAAGAAGAAAGCAAGTATTCTATAGCTAAGTGTAGAAGATGAACAAGCATGCTGGAATGCCTAACTGTCAGAGATCCCAACAGATAGCTATCATACAGGTTGTTCATGGGGAAGGTGGAAATTAGAGGTGAGAGCAGGAGGAAGGTTGAGATTCAAATTAAATTAATCTGGTCCAAGTACTGGCCACGATAATGTGGCTGAGTTTGCATTGGCATAAAAGTTGATTTAAATCTGCCAGGACAGATAAGAAATCCCAGGTTGGAAGTGGACCTGGGCCTGTAGTTCCTGGTAGTTAAGTAGCTGTACATTGACTTAGAGTTGGTGGGTAATGGTTTTTCAAGGGACAGGTAATCTTTTATTTTATGCATGAAGAGATACAACTGTTTAGAATTCAAATGATTTGTTCAAGGTTGTAGCTAGGGAAAAGGCATCCACCACATGTAAAAAAATGTTAACTAGATTGTTATGAAAAGCTCAGGTGAACTATTTTTTTTTTGAATGGTCCTTAACAGGATCCACCTCTGACCAAATAAACATTTACAATTTTTCTATGACCAGTTTTACTTATTTTATAAAAATTTCCCAAAAAGTCATTAATGACAAAATCAAATTTACTTTAATATGTGCACATATTGTAAGCTTTTGTAAATGTAACTGCCCAAATTCAAATACCATTTTTACGTCATATATCCTTATTTCCACTTTGCTTTATCATCTACACTATAATGAGATAGTTGTAACCTAAGAAACACTCTTTCTCTCAAAAATTGAGTTATGAACATAATTTTATTGGGAAAATGATAGTAAGGAGTTTCAGATTCCAAATCACATTTATTTTTCCTGAAGGGATTTCAATAATAGGAAAATGCCTGTAAATGGATAGCCATCAAACTGAAATATCTCTAAGTAAATTTATTCTTGATTACTTCTGACTTTGGTCTAGTGTAACAACCTTTCTTTCCCTCACCAGAACCAATACAGTATAACATTCTTTTACCTTCTCATCACACTTACCAATGAATGACACAGCCTGTCAGACTGTGGGAACTGGGTCTTGATGCAGCTAGTTCTATCATTACAATAATAACTCCTGTGATGGAACTCAGGTAATTTAAGTGTTGATGTTCAGATGCTTGGTTGAATTATGAAAAGTTATGCTGTAGGTTTTTCTTCTTGTCTGTTATGTATTATATTAAAAAATAATCCTATACCAGTGTTTTTACTCTTCAGGCTGTCTAGTTCATCTCCTTTAACATTGCAGTATGGAAATAACCATACTAAACAGATTATTATGAAGTTCATTTCTGGTAATAGTGTTATTTTGCCTCAGACACTAGAATATTTAGTAGTCATCTATGTTCTACCTCTAACAGACTGTAAGGGACTGTGTGGAAGGTATTCTAACTGTACGTTGGCTTGGTACTACTTTGTCTACTGCTATCTTTGCTTTCCTGAGATTTGATAAGCATTAATATTTAATGTATCTTTATAGTTGACCTTTCATATTTTTGAAAGATAAAACAGGATGCAAAATGATAATTTAGATAAATCTTAAAGTTTTTTTTAAAATAACAAGTTAAAGTACAAGCGATGAATATATGCAGAATTTGGTAGAGCATTTGTGGGCAGACCTATTGAAGAAATAGAGAAACACTCTAATAGAGAAATGAAGAAAGTTGATAAGTGGAGGATTCTGTCCATTCAATGAGCTGATCTACAAAGGAAGAAGTGGCCATGTATGCCCACAAGACAGCTAGTATATGGTCTATCTGTTCTTTCTGGAGGGTCTTGAGGAGCAGCCAGGCTGAGGGGTGGTCCTTTGCTCTTTACTTAGGAGCTCATGGTACTCATACTCTACATGAGGGCATTATTGAGGAATTTCTTTCTCTCAGTTGTTTCCAGATAGCTGTCAAACCAGAGATGAGGCTCCTGGACTCACCTTACAGGGGAAGTGAGGTTACCAGTGATTTGAAGGGTTTTATTACTTTCTTGAGGAAAGTAAGGTAATAGTCGCTGGGGAAGCTGATCTTTGAAAAGGGATTACTTCATCTTACCAGTAGATTCTCATTATCTCAGATTTTAAACTAAAATAGCAGTATAACCTCTTGAGTAGAGGTACTTGAAACGTTGTCAAAAGGAAGAAAAAAATAATGGTTGTTCGAAGTCATTCTGTTTGCCCTGAGAAGTGAGAAAAAATTTCATTTCCCTGTAATTGACTTACAGATGTTCTGTTCTATTTCCTCCTCTTCCTCCTTTTCCCATCTCTCTTGTTCCTTGCTTGATGAAGATTGGAGAACACTAATAGCTTGTGAGTAGAATGTTGCCTAAGGCACAAGAGGCACATGCGCAGCAAATATCAGATTTGAAATCTATGCCTGATGCCCTGGAGTCTGCTAAATAGTCTCTGTATGAAGGTTTCCAGTGACCTAAATGGGGTGAGAACATCTTGCCAAGAGGCATATGTTACTCCTTTCCACAGGACTGAGAAAAGGCGGTAAGTATGTATTTAGAAGCAGGTTCAAGAGTGTGAACCTGTGTCTGGCAGTGTTTTAAGAGAACATGAAAGATGCCTTGAAGTTGTTCATATCCTTTAATCTTCTACTTGAAAGTCTCTTATTAACAATATAAATACCCTTTTACTGTCCTATGGTCATTCAGCATTTTTGTATTTACAGCTTTGTGTAACTGTGGAGAGCCATGCTGTGAATTCAATCAGCAAAATAGTACTTACTAACTGACTTCTATATTACTAATAGATGCAGGGATCCCCTGCTGGTTTGGATCACAATGATCACGTTGGAAGAATTAATTTAAAAGTGTTTCATTGGCCCTGCACATCTTATTTTACTTTGTTGTGCTCAAGAGTGCCAACTTATTGGAAAAGTTTGTCATGTTGAAATAGAGAAAATCTTTGGTGTTTAAAATGTTTTTTTTCCCAAATAATAGGAATTTTAAAAATCTCTTCACAATTTAGTTTGTAAATGGGAATATTTGGACATTAAAGTATATCAATAGAATACTTTCAAACATGTTTACCAATATTGTTCCCTATCAGGGTTACTTTCTTTGTTCTTCTACATTAAAATGTAGTGACAGCTCTTTTCCAAAGATGTAACCATAGTTTTAAGAAGAATGTGATGTGTTATAATAGAAATTATAGTAAAATTATATATCTCTATATAGAATTAGAGAATTCTAGGGAAGAAAAAAGAACCAGAGAAAATGAATGGATATGATTAAGGGTCATGGGAAGTTGGTGGACAACAGTAAGTGTTGAAGCCAGGAACTGAGATCAGACTGTGAAGGGTTGTAATAGTTATTACAAAGGAACCTTGACTTTATTTAGTTGACAGTGGTGTGCTATAGACAATGTTTAATGGAGGAATCTATTTTTTTTTTTTTTGGATTTCACCTGTCTCCAATGCAATTCTCTGTAAAATATTAACTATAATAGTCTACCCAATTTTTAAGTGAATGCACTGGGTATAAGTTATTAGAAAATTAGCTTAAACTGAAAGCTCATTTATTCCTCTATTGGACCATCATGCCATATGGGAAAGAAAACTACCTCATCGCCATCATCATCACAGTCAAAGTCACTATCTGACAGCACTGAAATCTGTCTCTGCTAACTGCTACACATCCCCATCTGTTATTTCTCATAATAACATTTTGAGGCACTGTTATGCCCATTTCCCAGATGATAAACATGAGACTAAGAGGTTCTAAATAACAGAGGAGGATAGACAGAAGTTAGATAGGGGTAGCAAAACACTGTTAGATAAAACATACTAGTTCTGGTTTTCTATAGCATACTACGGTAGTTATTGATAACAACTGTCTATATATATTTCAAAAGAACTAGAAAAGAAAGGTATATGAATTGTAATTCATTATGCTGTCATATATAATAAATTAGAATAAAAAATTAAAGAAAGAAAGGTAAGAATATTCCCAACAGAAATGAAATCTTTAAGGATATAGAAGTGTTTGTTACTCTCATTTAATCATTACACATTGTATACATGTATCAAATTATCATATAAAGATGTACCTATAAAGATGTACAAAATGTACAAATATTATTATAAAGGCTTACTGTTTTTAAAAATAATTACTCTTTACCTGTGCCTCTTTGTCCATATGGATTTATCAGTGAATTAAAAAACATGATTGTGTGCTTCTGAAATATATTCAAATTATTTGGGTCTAGATAGGCCATAAGGCTCAGTAGAATTGGAGTTTCAACTCTGGTATTTTAGAATAATTGTAAGCTCACGGGTCAACTGGTTTGAGGAACTGGGAATGTCAGGACCGTGGACAGCTCCCATGCCTGCTTCTCTGAGTTACATCTTCATTTGCTTTTTTTCCCCCCTCCTACTGGTTTATCTTTGCCCTCTAATTTGTGTTTTCAATTCCCTTATCATGTTACTTATACTAGCTCACTCTTCTGATTTTTTAATCCAAAATTTTGATGTTGGAACCTAACTTCCCAGTTTATCTTTTAATACTTGAATGTAAGTTTGTCACTGCCTAGTCTGTGCATTGGCTATCTTGCCTTGAGGGCTCACTTCTTATTTCTATAACTAGACCTAGGGGAAGGGAAAGACTGTGGTATTAATCCTCCTCCCCATAGCCCTGCCCATCAGCAAGGACAGTGAATACCACAGATTCTGAAAGGTACAACATCTATTGTGACAAAGTTTTGTGCATTAGCCAGTTATTGGTAACTAATATAATTAAGAAATATCGTATTATCATAAAAACCTCACTTTTTAATTTTCAAATGAAAATATCTGAGTAATTAGTGGGGGGGGATTGTAGTATATGGAAATAAGCATGATATTTGGATGATTAAATAAAATAACTAAAATCCTTTGGTTTTTATCTTCTTCTTAATAAAATTTATATTTATGTTTTTGGGTTTTTTTTACTGGTAGAAGAATTTAGAAATCATCTTATTTCCTGGCTTCACCCAATTGATTTCTGTCCTTCAGCATATTCTAAGATCGCAGCATAAAAATTCAAAGTCTGAGCAATATATATTTGTCCATCATATGGGAATTCTTGAATCACAATATTTATATTTTAATTTTGTATTTTATAGTCTGTTTAGTTTGGAAAAGGTAAGACTATTGGAAATATGAGTACATGAATACAATCTTGATACTTAATTACTCCATGATCAATAAGGATTGCCAAATTATCAGTAGTAGCCATGTTTGGTATTTACCATTCTATGCTGTAAGAACTTTAGAGATTTCTGCAGTAAATATAAGAAACATCTGAGGGGTTATTTAGTTTCAAGGCTTAGTTTACCCACAAAGAACAGAACGTGCAAGAAATAATTGAATTTAGGGTGGCAGGTGCACTGAACTCCTATTTAATTCAAGTTTATACAAGTAAGGTATTAAAGCAGAATGTTTTTTCATTCTTTTTCTTTTCTGAGAAACAAATAAGTGGCAGATTTTCTACTATCAGAGATTGAATCATTAAAAGAACTTAGGATGTCAGTTACAGGGTGAATGTAGAGTCAATCAATAACTTACAAATCTGGGCCCATCAAATAGCGGTAATGAATATGTGAATTTAGGTGGAGAAAATAAATAATCCTGAGATGCCTTCTGAGTCATTAGAAAAGATCCAATGACTCACCTATATTTCTAGTTTTATATACCTACTATATTTTAATTGCTGTGGGAGGGGGTTCTAAAGATATGTAAGATATGGCAGATTTGGCAAGAGAGATACAAACCAGAATAGTGAGAGTGTGGAGCACAAAGTCATTAACTTCCGATGAGATAACCTGGACAGGATACATAGAGGAGGGCTTTTGATGAGCTGGATGCGGACTGGGGAAATAGGGATTAGTCTAGAGGAAAAAACAGTGAGAGAGCAGACATGGAGGTGGGAGAGTTATCTGAATGCTTAGAGAACAATAGGGGATTTTGGGGGAGAAAACAGATTTTTACAAGGGACATATAGCTTAATCAGCAAAGGAGACCTAATGGATTCATTTATGAAGAGTTAGAATTTCAGGCCAGCAGTTTGGATCATATTCCACAAGTAATGAGCAAAAGAATTTTGCACTATCAATCAAAGAAACATTTTTGAACTATGTTTTAAGAAGCCTGTCTAGACTATGTGTGAATAGATTATAGAAATTTATTTAGGTTTGTGGTTATTCTAGATACAGTTTGTTCTTTAAAATTGGTGGTAAATGTATATATGGCAATTCTCTCAGACATAAGTGAAGCAATCACAATTTCCTATCTTCATGTTGTTCCTGTGCCAGTGTTCTATGGTTGGAAGTGATGATATTCTGAGAAACAAAAGTTTGAAAGAAATTGAAATTGAAGTAGTTAAAAAATCTAGCTTTGTGATCCTGTTGAAAATTTTTCATCATGCCTTTGAAAAGTGAATCTAATGTGCTCATCCAGCTTTATATCTGTGGAACTAACTGTGTGAAGCCAGAGTGAGGTAGATAGGAGATGAGGTCTGAATCTAGCTGGGGACACAGTGGCTTGGAAACATGCAGCTTTGGTGACAAAACCAAAACAAAATGAAAAAACCCCACAAACAAACAAACATTTCTCATGCTTATTAGGTTTTTTTTTTTTTTTTTTTTAAATAGGGATTCAACAATAGAATCCAAAAGAAAAACACCCAAGACAGTACAAGGGAAGGAGACATTTATACACCATTCCTTCCTGCTCCACTTTGAACCCACTAATTGAACTTGGGAAATAATAAATTAACACTGGGTTTAAAAATTTGTAAAATCTTCATAAAATTCTACTTTCCAAATTTATGCTTTGTTGTGAGTGGCAGTTGAAGTGTTTTTTGGTCTGCCAGCATGAGCCTTTATGAGCCAGTCCCTCCCTCCCTCCATAATACTGGATTTTGCTGTTTCCTTTGCCCGTTCAGATCACATAACACTGGTTATATACATTGACTATACTAGTCAGGCAATTATCTAGTCAAATTTCTATTTTGCTTGGTACTGTAAACACAGTTGCAATTTTATTTTATATGTTTTTGGAACCTAGGTTTGTCTCCACAACACATACCATCCCTTTTATTGCTGCTACAGAAAGTGCATGTCTCAGTATAGCACTTACAACACTCCATTGTGACTGTGGATTTACCTCTCTCCTAGTCTTTCAGTTTGTTGGAAGGAGGCACTGTCTGTCCTTTCTGTATTCCAGTGCTTAACATAGAACCTGACTGTCACTATAAAAATTCACAAATGTTTATTGAATGAATACTATTAATTAAATAAATGGATTGAATTTACATAGATAACTGTACCATTTTTAAGTTGTCAAAACACCTAGTTGGTTTAACACTCTAGTAAAACAGCCGATCACTTAAGTGAGAGAGAAAAAAGGTCAGCCATTTGTTTAAATTATGAAAATGTCAGAGTTGCATATTCATTCATTCCTTTATTTAGTAGGAACTGTGCTAAGGGAATTGGGGATAACTACACTTTCTAGTTAGTACAGTGAGAGTGCTTACTGTTTATGAATGCAGAAAGGGCTCTCCAAAGAATGAGCATTTATAATGTACTGGGGAGCTCAGAAAGGCTTTCTGTCGATTTAGACTCGGAGTTACTTGAGGAACATAGAGAAGGGTACTTAAGAGATGGGAAACAGGCACTGAGTTGGAGAGAGCATGATGATTCAGAGAAGTACAAGTTGTTCAGCATGGTTAGGAAAAAGGCTGGGAAAGTAGATGGATTTTTTTATTGGACATTTTAAAAATTTTAAAATCAAATTAAATTGTAAAATATTTTTCTAGGAGTTACTTATTAAGTGATATGGAATATGATTATGCTCTCTCTCCTTTCATCTATCTTTATTAAAAATAAAGTTTTATTTCTCCATTTCAAGAGCAATGCAAAGTCATTAATGAAACTTGGATAACATGGAAAAAACAAAATTAAATGAAATACCACCTGTAATCATTCCATTCAGAGATATTACCACATTGTCTTTCTTTTTTGCGGGAGAGGGATTTGATTGAACTCAGGGGTACTCAGCCACTGAGCCACATCCACCCCAGTCCTACTTTATATTTTATTTAGAGACAAGGTCTCAGTTGCTTAGTGCCTCGATTTTTGCTGAGGCAGGCTTGAGATCTTCCTGCTTCTACCTCCCGAGCAGCTGGGATTACAGTCATTCGCCCCTGCACTTGGCCTGGGTATATATATTTTCTTATGGATTTTTTATGCCAACATTTAACATTAGATGTCATTAACAGTAATACTCTGAAGAATTCTTGCATTTTTTTTCTTTAAAACCAGTATTTCATATCTGCATTTCATGAATGTACAGCAAGGGAAAAATCAAAGTCGAGACATATTTTTGCATTTTTATTTCAGAAAGGAAAAAGAAAGCTAACATTTATTGACTATCTAGTAGGCTTTTCATAGAAAATATTATTATTAGTCAACCAAGTTCAAGTTTCAAGAGGCATCAATCTCTAGAAGATGAGAAATAACTATCTTTACATGGGTTTCCTTTTACAGCTTCAGTGGTTTGCTAATTATTTTAACAATCCAGTGAATCATTTGAAAAATCACAGTTGACCCTTGTCTTATTTGAGGAATAGGTTATAGATCAGTTTCTTTTATTTGATCATCTTTTTCTATATTTTGTATTCTAAAAAAGTCAAATGGCATGTATTTTTAGTGTTAAGTCTGTGCAGCTTTTTGTAAATGAGGAAATTGAATAATCAAATACTTATTGCTTTATGATGATTGAAAATGACATAAATGTTGATCATTTCTGCTTGAAAAAGAATTCCCATATTCAGAGTCCTTATGAGCACTTACATTCTGTCAGATGCACATATGTGCATACAGTACTGTAAAATGCTATCAAATTTAAGAACTGGGTTTTTAAAGTAAAGCTGTTTGATGCCTTTGGCTTGATAAGTTCCAACCAAGTTTTATTTTATACTTAATGTGAAACAACACATATGTTTATATGATATAGTTTTATCATTATTTTATTATGGAAACTGAGATGATTTCATTAGTGTTTGAAGTTTGGATTTCAGTACTGACTTAATCATTGTTTCTCTTTTGTGGTGCTGGTAATTTAACTCAGGGCCTTGCATAGTCAGGCAAGCATTCTACCACTGAGCTCCTCCTCAAACTCTGACTTAATAATTTTAGTCTTTTGTCTATAAATGTCTTTACCTGCACATGTCTATCAAAATGATTACTCTTCAGCTATGAACCCCTGGATGGCAGGGGAATATATCTATAATACATAAACAAATGTTTTATAGAAGGAATATGTATTAAATTCTCAGCTGAGAAAGTAAAGTGAGTTAGGGGCATCAGAATGGCAAAAGGTGGTTTTTGTATGTAATACACACAAAACAATTTAGTTTATGTAGGAAAATCAAGGCCTTGAAAGAGAATCTCACAAAACTGGGATGGCATATGATTCAGTGTTTACTGCCAAATGCTATCGCCTGCTTCAGCAAAGGAATGATGATATTATTGTCCTTGGAATATATACTAAGAAACTAAAAATATATCCAAAGCAGCAACTGGTGAGGAGTTGAGAATCAGAAGTCTAAAACCTTGATAATAAAAGGAGCTATATCTGTAATGTCAACAATAAAGATGTTTATTCCATGATACTTTATGAAGGGTGCATACTTTGATGTATGAGTAGCCACTAAGTTCTTTTCTTCAAACCCATCATTAGAATCTTGCCTGGTGGAGCACTGTTTCAGAGGGGCCAGTTGGTGATCTCAGGAAGTGTATGTTGGGTGTTAAATTTGGCCTTTATTAAATATTAAATTATATAAACTTATAATTCATTGAATTGTATTAAAGAGAGGCAGTTCTCAAAATGTATCACCTATGGTTATTTCACTACATTTTGACATTATCTGTTCTTTTTTATTTTTTAATTGATAAATAATTGCCTGTGGTTGGCAATCTATCAGTAATCTTATTGTCTAATCTAACATCCTTTGTAAGGCTCAAAGATAATAATATGCTGACAGAGACCTCGGTGTGGCAAAGTTCACTCTTGAAACCTTTAATTTTTTTAAGGCATCGAGTGTTTGCCTCTTTGCTGGTAAGGGAAGCTCAGAGCAGCTCAGCTTCTGTGTATGTGTTCTTTGTAAGTAGCAGGAGCAAAGGGAATCAGCCAATTTAATGATTTTGGTGTTTTATTTTCCACTTTGGGGACACATTCCATGATACAGTCAGTTCTGCTGTAATGTTCATTTGAAAACACAAATTTGTTCCAGCACAATTGATATGTTAGGAAGCAATTCAAATATAATGTGAATTTCACATTTGTTTATGCATAATTTCATTTGTGAGTGAAGGAAGACAACTGTACCCAGCTGAATGGAGCCAAATAGAAATAGAGCAAAAGTCCATTTCTCAAACATCTACCAGCAACCTCACAGCTCAGACCTCTGCGTTGAGCCACACTTCCCTCCCTCTGGCAATACAGTCTTCTGATTTCAGACCATCCTCTTCCCACCATGTTGCAATCACTCAAGTTGTAGCTCTTGCCATTCCCACTTCCACAAGCCAACTTCACATTGCTTTCAAGATAGAAATTATGTATTAACTTGAAAACATGGAACTATCTTACTGTTTATGTATTTCTTAACCAAATAACATGTAAAATTCTTCTATGATTTTTATTAACTCCCTGTTTGGTTTTTGTCTCATAGGTGAAGTTTTTAGAATGTTATATCTCTAAGCTCAGTTTTTTCCCTCATAAACTCTGTGGTTAATTATTGAATAATTTTGCATAATGTGTGATACTTAGGAAGGCCTATGTTGTGTTACAGCAGCACTAATTTGTTTTCAAAAAGAACCGTCAAAATGTCTAATTGTGATAAGACTTTATGATTTGCAATCTACAGTTTTTGTTTTCATTATTTTCTTTAGTCTTTGAGGAAGATATTTATGTAAGAATCAAAAGATGAAAGAGTAAGAACCTTGTCAAAGGTTGATATTTTGCAAATGTCAAAACTGTAGTCAAACCTAAATCTTCTCTCAGGGCAATTCTTCTACTCACCAACTCCATAGATGAAGAAGTGAGAATTCAGACTCATTTCTTTTCTTTCCTTTTTTTAAAAATAGTAATTAATTTTATTCTTTTTAAATTTTTTTAGTTGTTGATGAACTTTTATTTTATTCATTTATCTATATGTGGTGTTGAAAATCAAACCCAGTGCCTCATGCATATGAGGCAAGCACTGTACCACTGAGACACAACTACAGCCCCAGACTCATTTCTTTGACCACTGTCTTGTGAGTGTGTAAGGTCTAGCCCTGTATAGGCAAAATATTTGTGACAGTCAAAGGAACAATGGTGACTGAGCAGTAAATTAAAAAAAAATAACATAAGATTCTTAAGTGAAAGACACTTTAATTGCAGATAATAACAGGTTGAACAATAGAGAGATTTGGGTGAAAGAAACATTTAAAGTCTGAGACTGATTCACTCATTAGTCACTCCTAGAAGCTCCTTTTTGTGGATAGTCATTGATCCCCTGGGAATTTTATGATGCCCATGATATTGCCCTGGATTTTGGTAACTTTCTTGCCTGCAGTGAGTGATAACATAGGTAAAAAGAGTGCATTCCTGTATTCTTAGATTGCTTATCTTTTCTCCTTTCTCATTACCCCTCCCACCATCCTTTCTTTATCCAGATTTAACTTTATACTATTTCCTAAGATAAAAATATTGATCAGAAAAAGGTTGACTTGAGTAATCTAAAATGGGTATGTTGCCAAGAGTCAATTTCTCAAGTTCTTACTTTTTTAATAAAGAAAGGAATGAACAAAAGTTTAATTGTTATTGTAAGGAAAGTTCTTTGAGGACAAAAACAAAACAAAAAAAAACTACCTTTTAGATGTTAAGAAGAAGCCAACATGTTGTCTGCCTTGGAAATATGCCTTATTAACTTGTAATGGAATTGCTCACAGGATGGCATTACTGTCGTTCTTCAGCTGACACGTCTCTTATCTCGTTCTGGAATGCTAATGTATTTTTGTGAGTAGCATCGACAATGGTGTTACAAACCTGCTCACTAGAGGTTTTAAAGATACTTATGCCAGTATGACAAATGGATTCTTTAAATTAAATTAAAACGAATCTGGGCCTTGTGTGTTGAGCTGTTAAACTGAGGCAATCACAGTGATTCGTGAATCTGTGCTACTTCAATGCACATGCGAAATGCAGTGTTATAATATGAGATTAACTCTAACATTTGCATTTTGCCTTGCCTCCTATGCCAGAGAATCAAATGTCACAATCTGTGTTGCTTTCTTAAATTTTCAGTAAACCAGAACTCCTTTATAGGAAAAGACCCTGTAAAATCTAGCAGTATGGCATACTATTTTTTTTCAGACTTTGAGCATTCTACCAACTCTTAACACATACAGTATTCTAGTAATGCTTTAAAAGATAAGCTTATTGTCTAAATTTTCTATATCCATTGGCAATGTCAATGCCTATCATTTTAAAGCAGAAGCCAGAGTATTTAAAAATATGGTTTTGGATGACTGGGATTGTTACTCAGTAGTGGAGCACTTGCCAGTCATGTGCAAGGCCTTGTGTTTTATTTATCTAGCACCATAAAATATGCTTTTGGTGATAAAATTTCTTTGCAGCAGCCTATAACATGACTTCTTATGTTATTTATTCTCATCATCTTCTGTTGAGTGTTGCAATTCTTTAATATTGCAGGAGAGGTTTATGAGAGATAAGCAAATGAAACAAAGTGAACAGTTTCTAAGTTCCTGGCTGATTCATCCACTCATCCATTAATGTCCCTCTGGTGTAGGTAAGTGCTGTCCTCTTTGTAGAGAAGATGATGGAAAAACAAGGACAAAGGAGGTCTTATAAGAACTAGTTGATCCAATTCTAGAAGAGAGGAGTTTTGTATTCTGTCATCATAAAAAAGTGATCACTGTTTCAGATGATGAATAATCCAAGTATCTTGAATTTGTCAATATTCAATGTATAAATGTACCAAAACAGCTCAAATAAAATGTACCAAGGCAGCTTAAATATTCCTTGAACACATTTCCTTATTTTGCCTTCCCCTGAGGCCAAGGGTAATGTGACTTTTGCCAAGGACACTCACTGAGTGCTGTTGAACTTGTACTCCATAAAGATGTACGATAATGATCAGTCAATAAAATTTTTTTAAATAGTCCAGATGTTTTTTGGGACAAATCTGCATTGGGTAGCTTTTTAAAAAAATAAATCCTCCTTCCTTTTCCTTTCTGAACTGTCTTCTCTGTGTGCATTAAACTAAAAGGACTCAAAAAACAGTAGATTCACTGTGAGTACTTGTGATGGGAATCAATGAACAGGCCTGGAGAGGATCCTGTAAAATGCAGCCCAGAGCCATGGTGAAGTCTACTAGATTAAGGGCACTTATATCCAGGCCATGAAAGAAACCTCAAAGAATACTTAGCAACCATCCTGTCCAGGCCCTCCCAAGTACTCTACAGCTGAGCACAATCCTCTTTCAGTCTCTCAGGAAATAGACCAGATGATAAAAGAGAGTTTGCTTTGTTGTCTATTAGGTTTGTTGCCATCATCCTGCAGGTCAGATGTCTAAAGTGTGATGCTTTCCCTAGGTGCTTAATCCACACCAGTATAAAAAATAAAGTTGCTATTGTTTTTGCCTTTTTGTGTCTTAGAGATCAATAAGTTAAATAAGACTGAAATATTTAGAGTATATATCAGCTGTTTTAGGCTAATATTTTGGTGATTGTAGACTGGATACCAAAATGTGATCATGGCTCCTTCTATCCATAGACTGCAAGGGATTGGATTGGGAGGCCAGACTGGCCCTCTTTCTCTATTCTGGTCACTGTGCCCTGAGCTTCAGGCTAAAGAAAGCACTCAATGTCCCCCTCACCCTTGCATTCTCCTCATCTCCCTAGCAACTGCAAAGGCACTGTTTCTAAGTAGCATCAGTGCCTGAAACAAGCCCTTGAAAAAGGAAAAAGATCATTGTCTCCAAATGATTGTTATTGATTTTTCCCTCAGTAAGTTTGTGTACATCCATATGCACAAACATTTTAAGTATGAAATGGCAAGAATGAAGTCACTTATTGAAATGAAGTGAGCAGCTGAGTATCACCAGGCAGCTTAAATACTCCTTGAACACATTTCCTTATTTTGCCTTTTATTTCTATCCCCTGAGGCCAAGGGTAATGTGACTTTTGCCAAGGACACTCACTGGGTGCTGTTGAGCTTGGAACGAGCCATTTCTCTGAGCGACATCCTGTTCGCTCATTCATTCATTCACTCATTCATATCTATTGAGTGAGTATCAATTATATATCAGAAACTGCAGGTGCTGGAGGCAAAGACATAAACGAATAAATCTCTTACTCTGTGGACTTTTCTTTCTTCCTTCCTCTCTCTCTTTCTCTCTCATTTATTTTTGAGACAGAGTCTTGCTATATTGCCTATACTGGTATGGAACTCTTGGGATCTAGTGACCCTCCTACCTCAGCCTCCCTCAAAACTGAGACTGCAGTTGTGCACAGCCATGCCTGGATACTCCTGTGGAGTTTCAGTTCCATGGTAGAGCCTTTCATGTCTTGATATAACTCATGAACAGTGTCCAGCAAAAGGCCTGCCATGTAATGGGTGATCAGTGACTACTCACCTTTTTATCTTCTCATTACCTAGATTTTTATTTTCTAAAGGACGTAGCTTTTAGTTGGCTTAAAATAATACCTATTTTAGCAGTTTGTTGGGATCTTCTGTGAGCCAAAATAAATATATTCAAAAGGCCAACTCACTGCCTTCACACAGTGGGAAACACCAGGACTATTGATGCACTCAGTTTGAAATTTATTTTTATATAATATTCATTTATTATTTATCTTCCGTTTCAGTTTGGCTACACCAAATTTCCATTATATTTTCCCCATCGTGGCTTTATGAATCAGCCGATGAATTTAGTAAACATTCCTTTAACCACTTTTAAATTCATTAGGAAGGGGTAGAGAGAATGTACTTTTAGGGCCACTTATAGTGTTTTGGATGTTCTCAGGGTCCTTCCCTATAAAATGACTAATTCAATAAATTGCAAATACATATTGGATTGGAACAAGGGCATTTTCTGTGGTCACATTTATAACTGAAAAAAAATGATGACTAAACTGTGAGAAACACAATGGAATCTTTCAATAAAAATCCATTCAAGCAAAGCACTTAACAGATGAACAAATACTGATTCACCTGCCAAGGGGCTTTTATATCTTTATAGCCTTTCTCCCTTACAAACTATCTCATTATCCTGTTGTTAGGAAATGCTGGGACAACCAGTCTCATGACTTCTATTTTGCTGGTTAACATCTTCTGTTTCAAAGTGTTTGGGGAGTGGGGAGAGAGGTTGTATGTATACACATGTATGAGGGTATGTGTGTGTGGTTACGTGTGTATGTGAAATACAGAGAGGAGGGGATATAGTTACTTGGAAAATATATTTATCTGTCTTTTTAATCCTGTCTGAATTTCATGCTTTGAGACCTATAAATTCATTTCTGTTGGGTACTGCCCTTAGAGGAAGTCACTTCACTGTTCTACATCTTCTTCTTTCAGTGAAAAAGCAGGTAGGGAGAGTGAAGTGTGTCAGAAGACCTTTGTGACCCATTAGCATTAAGATTATTTTATTCTTTTTACAAATGTTCCAGAGGAAATGTGCACTGTGTTCCCCTGAACTAACCCCCCAGTGCTCATCAGGGACAATTGTTCTGTCTGAGACTATGAGAGTGTGGATGATCAATGAGATAGAATCTGATCTAGAAACCTGAGATTATGAGGTGGAACTCATAACCAGTTTTTCACTAGTGCCTACTTCTCTAGTTTCATGTTTTTTTTTTTTTTTTTTTAGATTAATCAGTTGGAGAAAACTAAGTTAGAAGTGCTAGGAAAAAATATACATATTTGCGAATCTTTTCATTAAAACTTGGGAAAAGAAATTAGGTGAGGAAAACATTTTAAAAAATTCTAAAAGAATCTGCCTGAGGGCTGCGGATGTGGCTCAAGCGGTAGCACGCTCGCCTGGCACGCGTGCAGCCTGGGTTGGATCCTCAGCACCACATACAAACACAGATGTTGTGTCCGCCGAGAACTAAAAAATAAATATTAAAATTCTCTCTCCCTCTCTCTCCTCTTTCTCACTCTTTCTTTAAAAAAAAAAAAAGAATCTGCCTGAGAAAACATGAAATTCTTCAGAGAAATTAGGCAGTTGTACCATTTTTTAAATAGAAGATTTAAAAATCTTTAGAGCCTTTACAAAATATAAGATTTACTATTAATTTTGTATGCTAGATAATAGAACAACTTGTTTTTGACAGATCGAGAAGGTTATAACAGATTATTATTACTTTACCCAATAATTGTATTGATTCATGAAATATATAAATAGAGATAATATTGTGTTGATAAGTAGGTCTTTGACACAATCTTCTCTAGATTTCCTCAATCCTCACATATTTACAAATACATGGCTTCATAATTTGTTCAGTTTCCATTGGGAACTGTTGCTGGATGTGCTACGATCTGATGTTTCTCCACTTCCTTGACCTTGACCTTCACTTTGGCTCTCCTGGGTAGCTGAAACACCCTCTCCACTCATTCATCTGCTTCCACACTTGCCTCCATGGTCTTTTCTCCAGACAGCAATCAGAGTGATTCCGCTAATATATAAGTTAGTCAAAGAGTTGGTGGGCAAAATGTTCTCTTATAGATATATTCTAAAATACTAAATGAATGGTTAGTGATAGAATACAAAATATTATCATTTTGAGATGATCATCAATAGGCCATTGCACCACAGAATGAAGACTACCTGCAGTTCTGTTCCTCTGATGGATGTATAACCCTTTTACTGATGAACAAGTCTTACCCCCAGATTAGATCTTGCATCTGAGCAAGCTGCAGATCTAATGACCAATTTAAAGGAGACAGAGGAACAGGTGAAGTGAAACTGTAGGCACAAAATTAGCAAAATCCAGACTGCAGAGAAATCTGCAGCACAAATGACCCAGTTTCTTCAGCAATAACAAAAGAAAATGCAAGAAAGGAAAAAAAAAGATATTGGGGATCTGATGGATTAAAAGAGACTTAATCCATCACATGGATTAATGATCACAGAGTGTAGATTTCTCAAACATATAAGCTTTAAAAAAAAGACTGTATGTGTTCTAAGGAAATAATGACCACTGACTAAATATGAACATCCGATGATATTAAGTAGGCATTCTTAATTGTGTAAATGTGAATCAGAAGTGTGGTGGTAAATATTTAATGATCAGGGATCCAGAAAAAAGTCTTGATTTTAATGTGTGTTGATTTCCACAGAGTTTACTCCTTGCATGACCAATTTCAAGCCATCCACTTGAAGTCATGGATCCCTGATTGGGAATATATGTGCATTCTGATTTCTCATAGGCCAAGCAGGTCTGAGTTACTCTAGCCTGCAGGTGTGGCAATTGTATTGTAATGTTCTTAAAAGAAGAATAATTTCAAAAATAGTTCATGTCTTTTAGAGACCTTTACTAAAAATACTTATGGTAGAAATTACATGGTGTTTGAGGTTTTCTTCAAAATGATCTGGTGTGAGTGTGGGATAAAAAACGAAATACTATTGTCTGTGAGTTGATGATTTTGAGACTCAATCATAGGTACACTGAAGTTTATTATACATTTTTCTGTTTCACCTATGTGTAAAATCACATAAATTAGAAAAGATACACAAAGTAATTTCTTTTACTGAAAACTCTTCAGGTACTCCCTGAGTAGAGGCCAAAGTTTCAGTTGTGGCCTAAAATTCCTTCAGCTGGAGGAAAGTATTTTTGAGAATTCACAACAGCCAATGCAAAGGCCCTGCAGTGGGAGCAGACCTAGCACATTGCTGGAACAGCTAATAAATCAGGAGGAGCCAGTTTCACTCTGCTTATTTGTGATCCAGCTGTTGTACTCCTTGGTTTAACCCACATGAGTTAGAAATTTATTTGCACCCAAAAACCTGTGCACAAATATTTATAGCAGCCTCATTTATTCATAATTGCCCAAGCTTGGAGGTGATTAAGATGTCTTTCTGTAGGTGAATCAATAAATAAACTGTGGTATATCCAGACAATGGCATATTATTCAGTGCTAAAGAGAAATGAGCTATAGAGTCATGAAAAGACATGGAGAAACCTTAAATGCATGTTATTAAGTAAAAGAAGTCAATCTAAAAAGGCCACATACTTTTAAGATTGCAACTACATGACATTTTTGGAAAAGGCAAAACTATGGACACAATAAAAAAAAAAAAGAAAAAAGAAATCAGTGTTTGGCTGGGTATGTAGCTCCGTGGTAGAGCGCTTGGCTGATATGCACAAGGGCTTGGGTTTGACTTTCTGTACCACACACACACGCACACACAAAATAAATAAATAAAAAAGAAAGAAAGAAAAGAAAAGATAAAAGAGATAAGTGGATGCCAAGAGTTAAGGAGGGGGAGAAGGATGAATAGGTGGAACACAGAGGATTTTTAGGATGGTAAAAATACTCTGTACGGTACTATAAAAATGGATAAATGGTTTTTCCAAACCAACAGAATGTACACCAGAAGTGAACCATAATATAAAGTAAGAGTGATTATGCTGTACTATTGTAAATTTGTTTATTGAACTTACAAAGTAATAAATGTGCTACTTTGATGAATGATATTGATAGTGGGTAAAGTTATATCTGTGTATGGGGGAGTAGGGAATATATGGAAATTCAGTAACTTCCATTCTATTTTGCTGTGAAACTAAAATTACTTTTTAAAAGTCTTTTTTTAAAAAGCCTAATAAAACTGGGAGGAGAATACCTAAGTGGTGCTTTAGTGTGACTAGTTAAGGAATAAAATGAAGGGCTTCTCCATTGGTACTTCTATGTAATTGTACCAGGTTGTTATCTATTGATTTGCAAATAGGAGCATAAATAGATTTCAGGAGTGAAAATTGACACTGTATTTTGAAATTTAGAGTGGATTAGATTTCATAGTTGGTTCTGTTTCCTGCAAAAGATGCTGGTTGTGTAGTGATACTCATTTCAAATCACTTCCAAAATATTCTAGTTGCCATAGCAGCCAAAGCTGATGATGGAATTTATATACAAATCTCTCAGAAATGAGATATACCCAGAAAGTCTTTAGAATTGCTTAAGGTAGTTGGATTTTTAAGTTCTTTGCATTTATTGTAGCAAGTAAGACAGTAGTGTTTTTGTGCTACAGATATTTATGTATCATCTGGGAGGCATGTAATATGGTCAGTGTGTCAGCAAGACATAATAATGGAAACACTAAAAGTGTCAGAGTTTTGAATGGGCCACTACATGGTTTTTAGAACTTTGCTGGCTAGCCCTCTGCCTCCTTAAACACATTATCATTACTTTGGAACTATCTCGTACTTCAATTTGTATACAATAAAATTAAAATTAAAGTGGATGTCTACAAGGTTTAGCTCTAACTACCCCCTGAGATGCAGTTCTGTAGTCTGTTGTTTTCTGGGTGTGAGTTATGCAATACAAATATCCCCAAATGTAATAGGCACAGCTCAGGTGATTTGTTTTATATTACCTCTCTAGACACTTATATAAAGGTAGTCAAAATATTGTGAAAGGAGTGAAAACAATTTTCTCTTAACTGTTTTTTTCATAACCATGTCATTTCCTTGGAAGATTAGGTGGTGAGAATCTTGGAGACTTTGGAAGAGCCATAACCTTCACTGACCTTGTTCTATCAATTATCAACATTAGATTCCCCAGACTGGTGCTGCTCAAGTGTTTGCTTAATCTTTGACATACAGAAAAAGAAGGAGACCTATTTGGGGAGGATTTGTGTGTGTGTGTCCTTGTGTGTGGGGGGGGGGAGAGGGAGAGGGGGAGAGGGAAAGAAAGGGAGTGGGGAGAGGGAGAGGGAGAGAGATTGATTGATTATTCATCTTTGGTCTGTTCACTATAGGCTCCAGAATTTTCTCTAATTGTATCTTGGATCCTATTTACACTAAGCATCTCTATAATATTATACAGATGTACAGATAATTGTGTGAGTATGAAAGAACAGTAGAAGGTACCATCAGGGTATATATAGGAAAAGTGACTTAAAGGTTGAGGTAAGGAAGGGCTGCCTGAAGTGGTGACATCTAAGTGGGGACTTAGGAGCTAGGACCTGTCAATCAGGAAAACTCTGACTTGAATGAACTGACCTTAGTGCAGTATTTCAAACATAATGCAAACTCTATTCTCAGGATCTTCACTCAGGATCTTTGGCTTGGAATGTTGGTCTCCTAGTTTTAATCAATTCTTTCCTTGATTATTTGTTTAATATTTGTCTTCCCTGGCAATCCCCAATCAAGGCATTAATTTTTATTCTTTATCATTCTGATGGTGAGTAGTTTGGTCTCATTTGTGATTCTTCTTTTATTTATGTTCCATTGGTCATTGTCCAACAAACTTCTCTTTTGAAGGGAGTGAGTGATTTAATGTGCCAGTAGCAGATTCAGTGAGGACAGAGTGAGACTTGGCTTACAAATCTTCATGTGCTGTTCAAATTCCCTTTAAAAAATGATTTTGGTGGTTTTCTGATTAACTTTTTTCAAAAAGCATTAATACATCACTTTGCCATTTATAGTGATGACACACCTGTGTTTCAATGTTTGGTTTATATCTAGTAGTAATTAAACTTTTTAACACTTTAGAGGTGTCCCTCCACCATTTCACTGGATACTTTCGGAACAATGTAGATGTACGGATGTGTTGCCATTTTGAGGCATGTGGTTTGGTTTTACTTTCTTGTACATTTTTCATTAGAAAATGATTGTACACTGATCTTTTGGGATTAGGATATTTCAAAAGCATGATAACTCCTTATATCAATCAGTTATCGAAGATGCTTCATGGGAGACTTGAGGGTTTATAAAGCCCATATCTGTGATTCAGCACTGAAATTTTTCATAGAGCAATCACAGCATTTCAAGCTTTTTATGTAGTTCTTAGCACCAGCCAATTATACTGTTGGATTTTTACATGATGCTGATTTTCCTTGTGTCATGGCCATTCTTGTTTGCTAATGAGTTCCTAAATTTCTGAAATGAGATTTATAGGATCACAGAGTTTATTATGTATTTGCCCCTCAGTAATGATTAAGAATCAAATTTACATCCAGGCTACACATTAAAAGGACAAGTGATTATATAATGCTCTATCTCTTTGTAACAGTTTATATCTTCTCCCCACAGAGGTGGGACATTAACTATAATGGTGCTGCTGTCCTTCTGAGAATCCATTTTCATAGTCTATCTGCCCTTTCTCCTCCCCATTCCAGAAATCTGTTCCACAAGCATCCATTGGACACATGCCATGGGCCGGATTCTCATCTAAGTTCTGAGAATATAGCCGTCATTCTAATGTATAAGAATACTTTCTTCATGGAATTCACATTCTAAATGGATGAGAGGATGAATAAGACACAGAATAAAATATACAACTTGCTAGATGTCAGTGTGCCAGAGAGGAAGATAAAGGAGGGAAATGGTACTGACTCAAAATTTATATACCCAGTGGCCAGGGGAAGACCTCCCTGAGAAACTGACATTTGAGTAAAGACATAAAGGAAGTAAGAAATCACTGTCCAAGGAAAGAGTGTCCAAACGGAGTAGCAGGAGGTATCCTTTAGGAGGAACAGTACTTAACCAGCTTAAGGAACAACAAGCAGACCATAGGGGCTGGGGCAGAATGACCAGGGAAAAGGGGGTAAAGTCAAATCAGGACAGTAAGGCTTTGCAGGCTGCCTCCAGAACATTTTAGCTTTTATGTGAAGGAGGTAAAAGCTCTTGGAGAATTTCGAGGAGAGAAGTGTTGTGATCTGATTTACATATGAACAGATTTATTCTGTATGTTGTGGATGTTGTGCTAGAAAATAAGTTGATACAATTGGAAGTAGGGAGATCCCTGAGGAGGTCATTGCAGTAGTCCCTGCAGGAAATGGTGGTTTGGATAAGGGTGGTGGTCACTGGAGGTAGGGGGTTTTGGGTATATTTATAAGGTAGACCTAAAAGAATTTGCTGATGGATTGGATGTTGGATGTGAGAGAAAGCAACAAATCAAGGATGACTGCAAGGTTTTTTGGTCCAGGAAGTTGGAAGTGGAAAATTACTATTTAAAAGAGCTGGAGGAAGACTGCAAGAATACAGATTTGGTAGATGTTTTAGCTTTCCATCACTGTTACAAATGTCTGAAACAAATCAATGTATATAGAGAAAAGGTTGGTTTAGACCCACAGTTTTTGGAGTTTCCAGTCCATGGTGGGGCAGAACCATTACTTTCAGGCTTTTGGTGATAGAGCCCAGGGACAGTGGTGGCAAGTGTGTAATTCAGCAGAATTGCTCACCTCATGGAGGGAAAGTGAACAAGAGAAGAGTAAAGGGATGGGATTGCATTACCCTGTTCAGAGGCACACTCCCAGTGACCAGAAAGTCTCTCACTAAGCCTTACCTCTTAAAGGTTTCACCACCTCCCAATAACACCGAACTCAGGACTGAGCCTTTAACACAGAGGTCTTTGGGAGACATTCTAGATCAAAACTATATCAGTATAAGATCAGAAATGTGAGATAAGACCCCCTTGCTACTCCCTTTGTTAATTGCCAGGGCTGTTCTTACTCATTTCTCAACACACACACACACACACACACACACACACACACACACACACACACCACTCAATGTAGCTGGCTTGTTCCCAGTAGCTACGGACTTATTTAATCCTGAACAGACAGGTTTTGGGGAGGGAGGATATGTGGAAACAGAGTTGCCTTTGTATCTTTTGAATTTTGTACCAAGCCCTGGAGGGCAGAGTCTCCAATAAATAACTTATATCACAATTCCTGTTTCACTTTAAATCAATATAATGTTTGAGAAGAATGAAATAGCAACTTTAATGGTAATCTTTCTGATGTAGTTGGTGTGTATTTTCCTCTTTGAAGTCTGTGTTGAGATCTCAAGCTAGAAGCCATTCCTCTGGGATTTTGCAGTTTAATTCCCTTATGCTATCCTCACCTCCTGAGACCCTCTTGTCTAGTTTTCTGTCTTGCTCCCAGGCCTGTTGGGTAGGGATTATATTTTCTTGTTCACTGCTGCATCCCTAGTACCAGGCAAAGTACCTGCTTAATTTGTTGCACAAAGGGGCCCAGATTCTCTAATAAGACCTGTGCCTTAAAAAAGCTGTGTGAATATTGCAGGTTGTTCTGTCATTGTTTTTACTGGGTTTTCTTGACACAGAAGCTTTACATTGAGAATGGACTTTGTTGGGAAGGGGGTCATTGAGATGTGGGTTTATAAGCTATTTGCATGACAGCAGAAAAATAGTGTGCTATAAGACCTTCAAATTGTACGTGAAATCTTAAAAAGTTTCAGAACTCTCCAAGGTATTAGCATGTCAGTGATGTGGTGAATTCCATTGTATCTGGTCATGTTTCCTTGCTTCCTACTCTAAGGTTGATTGTATGATTACTTTGAAAGAGATTAAGCCATAAAGTTAATTTAAACTAAGTAAATAATCATGTGAGTGGCTCACAGTCGTAGCAAAAAATTGTGCAGGTTGGGATGTAAATGTTAGGTTGGAAATACTTCAGATCCAAACACCTAATTGATAACTGTAAATCTTTTTTTGTATCTTTGCTCAGTGGTTCTCCAATTCACTGTGATATCTTATGAGGGCCAGAGATTTTGCATGCTACGAAGTCATAGTCAGATGATTAGGAATTATTAGAATTCTCCACTAAACTATTGATATATTTTTGTTGAATCTGCCTAATAATGGAAAAAAAACATACATGGATTTTGAACTGAATTGCTTCTCAAGCAAGTTGTATTTATTTTTTTATTTTGCTGTTGTTGTTAGCCATAATTAAATGGATAGTATAGACTCAAATAATTCTTTTTTTTAATTTTTTAATTTTTTTTTCTAATTAATTTTTATTGTTGGTTGTTCAAAACATTACATAGTTCTTGATATATCATATTTCACACTTTGATTCAAGTGGGATATGAACTCCCATTTTTACCCCATATACAGATTGCAGAATCACATCAGTTGCACATCCATTGATTCACATATTGCCATACTAGTGTCTGTTGTATTCTGCTGCCTTTCCTATCCTCTACTATCCCCCCTCCCCCCCTCCCCTCCCCTCTTCTCTCTCTACCCCCTCTACTGTAGTTCATATCTCCCCCTTATATTATTTTTCCCTTTCCCCTCGCTTCCTCTTGTATGTAATTTTGTATACCCCTGAGGGTCTCCTTCCATTTCCATGCAGTTTCCCTTCTCTCTCCCTTTCCCTCCCACCTCTCATCCCTGTTTCAAATAATTCTTAAAAATCATGTTGGTTCATGGATCTGAATAAAAGGAGATTAAATTTCTGTGAAAAAGAGCATAGACCTAACAAGTGATTCTCATTCTCATCCTGAGTTGGCCTTGGTGGACAAGGTGAGACATATGTAAGGGCAGCAGGTTTGTTTGGCAGGAATATCTTAGGTATAAAAAATGTTCTCTTTAATATTAAGGAAAAGAGCCAGTTGGATAAAGAGTTGCAAAAACTGTGGCTTAAAAAAAAAACTAATTAAAACAAATTCGATTGGACTTGATGAATACATATATTTTTAGTTCAGGAAGGCAGGAATTAATTTGTCTCTCTTGCTTGCTACCTTAAAGCATGACAGGTTTCATCATTCCAGTAATTACAGAAAACACCCGGAATCAGGCAGTGTTCACAGACACCTGCAGCCAGACTGAGTCTCACCCAGCCCTGTCTGAAAGCACATCTTCATTCCCATGCAAGCCACAGCCTGGGATGTAGTTAGTGAGGGGCAGAGTTGTTCTGTTGGTTGCTGTGGCGACAGCCTCCAACTGTTAGCACTCAGGAGAGAACTTCTCAGTCCATCTGGAAGAGAAGAAATGAATTGATGCTTAGGGATACCGGACTCAAGATGTGTTTTAAAAATGGCAGTTCTCACAGAGAATTGTCTTTTTCAATTGCAACAAGATATGTTGATTCAATTTTTTACTCTGACATTTTTTTTCCTATGTCACTTGACCTCTTAATTACTATTCCCACTACTTGTGGAAATAATCTCTCAGAGCACAGCTCTACCACACCTTGCTAACATTCAAAAATATCTGCTCTGGACTGAAGAAAATCTTTGATCCTAAATGAGGCATTGAAGGCCCTTTCCGGTCTGAGTCCAGTCCCTATTTCCTGCCTCACCATGTCTGTTTGCTCTCACACACCCCAGTTTTCTAGATGCTTTCTAGTCATGGCTTATGTTTTCTTATTGACATGTCTTTGTCAACATTTCCTCTTTGCCTTTAAGGCTTTTTACCTCAAACTGTATTATCTGTATATTTGTATACTTATCTATTTTAAAACATGACACGTTTTAAATTATGTAAGTATCCTCATAGAAATTTTGGAAGAAAATAGAACAAAGTAGCCTGAAGGCACAAAAATTCATGCATAATCATATTATTCAGATGAAGTCACTACCATGACATTGAAATTTATTTTCATTGCTGTGTATGTATCACACGTGCAAAGTTTTGTGAGATTGACAAGCACTGCACATACAGGTTTGGATTTAGTTCTTTTCACTTCATATTACATTCTAAAAATTTTCTGATGCATTAAATGTTACTTGACAGTGTGAGTACTGACATCTGCAAAATATTAGATCATATGGATGCATTATAATTTATTTAAGATCATGTGGTTTGTAGAGTAAATACTTTTGAAGTGGTGTTCCTTTCCTGTGAAATTTTAGGACCATGGTCCCTGTACTGTCTTTTAAGACCCACGGTTTATTTATTTTTCTGGGGTGAAGAATGTTTGAGGTAGATGAAGTGTTTGGCCATGGTGGGGTAGATAGCTTGTCAGGAGTCCATCCATTCTTGGCTTGAGCACTTGTAGCCTCTTCTCCAGTGGGAGTGCCATGGACAGCTTGTAGCCCTGTCTTGCTCTGTTCTGTTGCAGTAATGGGACCCTCTTCTGCTACATTGTTTGTGTCTCTGGTTGACTAAACAGCAAAGTACATGAAAATCTAGAACCTCCAATATCTACTGCTAACAGGACTCTTCTCCAAAGCTCACTCTACAAGCCATTCTATTTCTTGTTAAGATCATAGCTTCTTTCCTAAATGATCCCCTTTCCACCCTCCTTTTTCTTTTTGGGAATTAGTCTCTAGATCTATAGAAAGAGTTATGTACATTAAGTAGAATTTCTCTCATCAGTTGTACTTCAGATGGAGATATTGGGAATTCTCTGGGCCAGAAGGGGCAGGATAAGGTTTGCCCTTCCTTAGGTTGGCAATAGTAGCTTCACTTTTTGGCATGAAGATTTTTTTTTTTTAATTTTATCTGCCTCCACCCCCCAGTTGTGATCCGTGATTGAGCGGCAAAGGTTGGTAACCAGTGGAAATTCCTTTAGGGTTTATCATTGTGTCATTATCTTGTTGTTATCCATAGTTTGTACCTTTTCTTCTCTCCCTCTCTCTATGTATTTCAAGAAAGAGGCTTAATTAAAAGCTGTGATCCTCACATCAAGAAGGTTTCTGCCACTTTTATGAGACTCATCTAAAATTGTCTCTTCATGAAGTTCCAGATGTCCCAAGGGAGCATGGCTTATGGTTTTCCTCCCTTGTGTTTTCATATTGCTTGGGTTTATTTTGTTCTCAAAGTGTATCTTATTTGCTCTAATATGAGCACATTTTATCTCCTTTACCAGTTTAAATCCTTAAGGACAGGCCTTGTTTTCATTATCTTTCTAGTTAGAAGTCTTTAAATCTAGAAAGGAGGTAGAATAAGTGGGGAAAAAAAGTAAGTTCTCACTCTGTGCTAGGCCCTGCGCTCAATATATTATTTATGCCATTTTATGCTTCTGTTATATTCTGGTTATTTATATACATGCTCACAAATCTCTTTCTTTCAAGTTCTAATGACGTATTAAGAAGTAAAGTTCACATATACAGATATTTGTAATTAGTAATCCATCCAGCTATTCCATGAAGTGCCTACTGTCATCCCTATTAACAGTTGAGAAAAATGAGGTTTGGAGAGCTTTAGTAATTTTTTTCAGAGGTGCATAGCTACAAAGTGACAAAATTAGCATCCAGAATTCAGGTCAAAACCAATGCTAAACCCTCTTTGCTCCATTTTTGCGTAATGTACCCCTCCCCTTTATACATTTAAGCTAATGTTGTTCAATTAATGTGTAATTGAGTAGATGGTTTATTATTCTAGGAGAGTTCATCCTCTTATTTAATCAATCAGGCAAACTAACTTGAAATGAGACCAGGACAAAATTTCCTTACTACTTAGCATAAATAAGAAACAAATGATTTTTTACTGTGTACTCTAAGATAGTGGTATGATGAAAGAGATATTTGGACCTATGGAAGCATGCTAATTTTCAAAGATGATGCTCTATTTTAGTAAGCTTTGGTCAGAGAAGTCATTCATGTCTTTGGAAAATTCAGTCTGTTACCTAGTGGATCATATCCGAGGGAAATTTGCCCAGACTCTTTGGAATGCCACTTAATTTTCAAATCATCTGAATCACACATCATGGCATCAGCTGCTGCTGTTTGACTGTCTTGCCTATAGCAGTTTTGGGTGAGACATTATTACATATATGTTCCCTAAATTATGAACTTCTCACTTACAAACACCTGTACAAAAAAAAAAAAAAAAACCCTACTTTGTAAAATGTGACATCTGAATTAAAAGGGATTTGCATGCATGGTCAAAGCTAACCAGACTACAAAAATTCCAAGATAAAAAAAGCAAATTGCTTTAGCTTTCACATCAATTCTAATGATGCTTCTCCTGGCAAGATAAGAAGGTTCACAGAGGATTCACTTTGAGCTAGAATAAGTGATGGAGCCAAGATCCAGGTTGATGTGGTTAAGGGCCTACAAATGATTTGAATTGACCAGAGAAAGGGGAAAGTTAGATGTTGAGGTTTGATAGGGAGGTGGGAGAGGCATCACAGAAGGATTATGTGCCACACATCTCATGGAAAGACTGACTGGCATTGTCCTGGGTATGGGGGCTATTTGGAGATCACCATCTCTTGCCAGAGGAAAGAATTAGTATCATGACATATGTGGCATATTAAGCCTTGTAGAACCCAAACACAGCGCCAGTAACAATAATGGATAACCAGAACATCTATAAAGGCTGAATGATTTATATAATCACTGAGCAGGCTTGTTGTTTTGACCACTGGGAAGCATCTTTGTGATAATTGTGCTCCAGAAAGTGTTATTCCTGCTGAATATGCTGGAGGATTGAGGTGAGATATGCTTATGTGAATTTCTCATCAAAGATGGGCATAAGTTTTAGAGGATAAGAGTCTTGTCCTTTTCAAGGTCTTGACCAGAGGTTTTGGGAAACGTGAATGAAGAGACTTTTCAGAAGTTGATTTATTCCCTTACACGGTTTTGCAGTTGTTAGCAGTCTTCGGTTTGAGGATGGGGTCAGAGCTTGAGGCTTCCTTTACTTTTGCTTTCTGACAATCTTGAGCTCTGAAGCAAAGCACCTGCCATCTCCAGTGTGTCTGGGGATGAGAGTGAAGTCACCATTTATATCACATCACAACTTCAGCACGTTATCCTTGATTCTGATGAAGTTTGGAGGATGATCTGCTGAACTCTTCAGACTGCTGAGATATTCTCTTGAAAGTCTTCTATAAGGAGAAATAACTAGCTTTTTGGTCTTCCTGACCACTCAGAGGTGAAGGAGCAGATACGTGGGAAATAACCGATGGAGTAGGACGAGACTGGAGTCAAATCCTGAATCTTCTCATCACTAGTCTTGTGATCTCGGGCAACTTGCTTACCCTCTCTTAGCCTAGTTTTCTCATGTGTAAAATGGGAGTATTAGTTACTCTTTGGATAATGAAATATCAAGTGCTTGATCACATAAAATCTACATCTGTTGATAATCATTTCTTTTGCATTTTCAAAACTTCACATTTTTGTGCTCTAGGATTTTTTGCTATTTTCCCATAAGTTTCCACATCAAATAAAGTGTATGCAAATAGGTGCTCACACATAGTCAATAATCTGTTCTATGCCATATATTTTGATTTTTCTATCAGAAAACATGGCCACCACATATTTCTAAACCTGACAGTTACTTTTTTTAGAACAAGGCAGGAACGTGGTTCCTGATAGTGCATATTTACACAGAAGTCCATGTGTGTGTGTGTGTGTGTGTGTGTGTGTGTGTGTGTATGTGTGGGGTAGGAATCTATACATTAAAGGATACCCAGGAAACTCTCCTCTGCCCAAGATCATTATATGAGGCAGCACATTTTGTGGGTTACAGAAAAGGAGAACTAGGGAAGCTAGAGCCAGGGACTAAATGTCATATGCTTTGTGGATGACCTCACTGCCACTTATCTTTTATGCCCTGAAAAAAGGGTTCTACCTTCACTGACATCCATCATGTTAATGGGCAGAGGCTGCTCCTTTTGTGCTGAGACTCCTCAATGCATCATGACTTTTCTTGGCATTGATCAATTTAAAATAATTTTGTGATTCTACATTTGTCAGTGTCTGGTGGCTTTTTTTTTTAATACTGCAGTCAGCTGGACTTTGAGCTTTAAGGACAGGTTATTTCATCATGACACGCAGAAATCTATATTGTTAGGGCTTTAATAAAAGTGTTCAGGCAAGGTCTTTGCAGGGATTTGGCCCTGAAGTCTAGATGGCTCTTGTTGATTGTGCTGGGTGGTATAGGTCACCGAATAGGACAAGAAGGCTCCAAGTGGCATGTTTATGGGTTTGTGAAGTCACTTTCATGCTGTTGTTTTTCCATGAGTAATGTGGTATAACCAGGGGCTTCTGGAAAACTACTGTAGTCAGTCTGGCAGCAACAAGGCACAGAGGGCCAGCTCTTGTTCAGGAAGCTGAAAAGACCCGAGAGAAAGATTCTAGTTTTGGCCTGATAGAGAGGAGGAGAAGGCCCTCAAAGGTTGAATGGGACCGATTCCTGGTGAGGCAGGTTTGATGTAATCTCTTCATGATTGAAGAAGAAGATAGTGTGCATCCAAGCTTATTGATAGGATGACATCACATCACTGTCCATCTCTTTCTCCTGCCCTCCCCCCTCCTTCCCTATTTTACAATTGGAAGCTTCTTAGTGGTGTTTCAGAAGTGGGTTGTAATGGGAAGAATGGAAATGGCATCATATATGAAATAATAAGACAATTTTACACTTTTATTAGATCTGAAGAAGCGAGTGTGTGTGTAGTATGTAGTGCTGTGTTCTAGTCTCAGTTTTACCACCAGAAGTGGTGTAATATCATCAGTTACTTACTTATCATCTGAAAAATGATCCTAAGGCTCTTTCCATCTAGTGCTTCTGTGATGTTAGGTGGGGGAGAAGGTAATAGAATGGGTGACATTATATTGAAAGGAATGGACATGATTTAGGATGATAGCTGGGAGAATAGAAATGTGTTAAAGAAAAGCCTTCTAAAGAATGGTTACCTTGAAAATCACATAGCAAGAATTTGCTGGAAAAATTTGCATTCAGAAGGATGCTGTCAATAAATAAAAGCATTATAATTATATTTGTGGCTCTCAATTTTGAAGTTCTTATTAGCTCTTATGATAAACCTTCAACAGTAAGGAAATGTGATTGATAGTTTTTATGCTTATAGTCCTGTGTCTTTTAAATTTGGTATGTATTTGTGGGTAGGAATGGGAAAAGAGAGGGGCATGTGACCTGAAGAACTAGATTCCAGGGAGGGTACTCTCAGTTATTATAAAATAACCAGGAACCCAGCTCTACAGGGAGAGGCCAAGCAAGATACGTGAAGAGCTTCCTTGTGTCAGTTTATTACTTGAACGGAGTCATAGTATACTTGAAAGACTGACTTGAGCCAGATTTTTTTGGTTTGAAACCTGCATCTGCTACTTTTAACTGTTGGATTCTAGATAAGCTAATTAACTTTTCTCTTCCTATGTAAAGTGAAAATTTTAATGATTCCACTTCAGAGGGTCATTATGAGGGTTAAATTAGTAAATGTAAAGGAGAGACTCCTGCTTCCAAAAATGCTGGCAATTAAGAACAATTAATGTTCTCTATGTACAATTAAGAACCCCTCATACTATATAAAGCAAACATAGGAAGAAGAAAGGAGGAGAGAAGAAGACAAACTGACTAGGGACATTGGTACATGAGGAATGACATGGAAATGAGTTGCCAGGGTTTTATGTTGTTTGTTTTTGCCTCATGTCCCAGACATGGAGTAGGAAAAGCCAATAACCTTCAAATGGTAACAGAGATAAAAGCTGGATCTTTCTAGTTAAAGGACCAGAAATGGGGCAGGTTAGAAATATAGAAAGTGTAGATAACAAGTGCTATTCCAGCCAATACCACAGAAGAAACTGTAGGCTTGCTCTCACCTATACTGGCAAAGGCTGAGAGGGGAGATTAAATGTAGTCACAGGAGGCTGTGATGAGGTGGCCCAGCATGCTCCCAGGGTGGGGTCAGAGGAGACCAAGCAAGAGCTGGGGCTTTCATCCCTGTCACAGGTGTTGAGACTCCCTCCCCACCTACCACAGTGTTGGGGGGACCATGGGAACAGCTGGGCTTGACCCTCCACTGGCAATAGCAAGAACCCTTCTCCATCTCGGTTGGGTGCTATAGAGCACAGTCAGCTCTTGCACCATGGTCAGAGTAAGGAGGATACCCTCACTGTGGCATCAGTGGACACCACATAGGGATCTAGAGCAACCACTCTGCTCACTGGTATTGAGCGACCTACCTTTTACCCCACCCAGTTGTTCATATAGGCCAATTTGTAAGACTGGACTTCTAATTCCAACTAACAGTGATGAAGTGGTATTGCACCCCTACCCTGCCGCAGCAGTATCAAATCAGACAACACTACCACCACCACAGCAAAGACTAAAACATGATATGTATATATGTTACAAAGTTTCATAATATATTATGAAAATATCTAGAAATGTCTAGCTTTCAATTGAAAATCACTTATCATACTGAGAATCAGAAAGAAACAGTCAGTAGATGCCAACATCAACATGATGGAGATGTTAGTTTAGCTGACAAAAATTTTAAAGCAATTATGATAAAAATACTTTAATGAACAATGGAATCACACTCAAAGCAAATAAAAAAATAGGAAGCAATTTAAAAAAATAGAGAGCCTTAGCAAAGAAATACAAAGTGTCAGCAAAGAAATATAAGATACAAAAAAGAATCAAATGTAAATCTTAGAATTAAAAAATACAGTGACCAAAAGAGAAAATTCAGTGAGGGGACTCAATAACAGGATGGAGAAGGCAGAAGACAGAAAAACAGAAATGGTTCAATGTAAAATAACAGAGGAAATAGGTTGAAATAAAATGAACAGATTTGGGGACTTGTGGTACTAAACATTCATATCCGAGCCTGCCAAAGAGAAGAAAAGAGAGTGGGGAGATAAGTGCTCAAAGAAATAATACCTGAAAACTTCCTATATACAGCAAAAGACAAAAACCTACAGATTCAAGAAGCTGACTGACCTCCACACAGAATAAACTCAAAGGAATCCATCCCAAACACATCATAATTAAACTTTTGAAAATTAAAGAAAAAGAAAAAAAAGTCTTAAAGGCTGCCAGAGAAAAATGACATCTTACTTTTGGGAGAAGAGGGGAATTGGATTATCATCTGAAGCACTGGAAGCCAGAAGAAAATGACACAATATTTTTCAAGTGCTAACAGAAAAGAATTGTCAACACTCTTGACAAAAGTATCCTTCAGTGATGAAAGAGAGATCAGGACATTTTCAGGATGAAGCAAAACTACAGAATTTATTGCCAGAAGGCTTACACTAAAAGGATGACTAAAGGAAGTTATCTAAACAGAAATGAAAAGATGGGACAGGATTTTGGAACATTAAGAAGGAACAAAGAATATGACAAGTAAAGGATAGGCAAATACAGTAGCACGTATTTTCACCTCTTTAGTTTTCTTTTTTTAATTGATTTTCTTTTTAAATAAATGACAGCGGAATGTGTTACAATTCTTGTTATATGTATACAGCACAATTTCTCATATCGCTGGTTGTATATAAAGTATGTTGATACCAATTCGTGTCTTCATATATGTACTTTGGCTGATGATGTCCATCACATTCCACCGTCCTTGCTAATCCCCTGCCCCCTCCCTTTCCCTCCCACCCCTCTGCCCTATCTAGAGTTCATCTATTTCTCCCATGCTCCCCCTCCCTACCCCACAATGAGTCAGCCTCCTTATATCAGAGGAAACATTCAGCATTTGTTTTTTGGGGATTGGCTAACTTCACTTGGCATTATCTTTTCCAACGCCATCCATTTACCTGCAGATGCCATGATTTTGTTCTCTTTTATTGCTGAGTAAAATTCCATTGTGTATATACATATATTTCTATATATTTGACAATTGAACAAACACCATCTGATGTGACTCTAAATGTATATATATAAAGGAAATATTAAAGGCATTTATACTGTGAAAAGGAAAGAATAAATGGATGTAAGGGGAAATAATATTTCTATACTTCACTCATTCTGGTGTGATGACAACATTAGTAAAGAGTGATAGATTGTGTACAATGTAAAGCCTAAAATAACAACCAGAAAGGTCACATAAAGAGGTTGACTCAAAAAGTCAATGACATCAAAATGGAAATTCTAAAATATGTTCAATGTACAAATAGCCCAGAGGAAGGCAGGAAAAAAGAAATCATGGGAGACTGAGACAAGAGGATCTCAAGTTCAAAGCCAGCCTCAGCAAAAGCAAGGCTCTATGCAACTCAGCAAGACCCTCTCTCTAAATAAAATAAAAAATAGGGCTGGGGATATGGCTCAGTGGTTGAGTGCCCTGAGTGCAATCCCTAGTACCTACCCCCACCTCCCAAAATAAGAAATGGTAGGTAGGAAAAGCAGAGATTAGAAGACAAAATTACAATGGTGGTTCTGAACAAATATATCAATAATTACATTGAAAATAAGTGGTCTAATACACCAATAAGAAGATACAACTTGGCCGAGTATATTTACAAACATCACCCAACTCTATGCTGTCCATAAGGTACTGACTTCACATATAATGTTAAGCAGATGAAAAGTGAAGAATGGAACAAGGAATTTCATACAAATATTGAAGGACATAAAGTGAACATATCATATCAGATAGATTAGATTTCAAGGGTATGAAATTTACTAGAGATGGGGGGATATTATACAATGATCAAAATGTCAGTCTACAAAAAATACAGCAATTCCAAATGTTTATGCATGAAAAAACAATTGCAGAATATTTGAAGCAAAACTGGTAGAATAAAAAGAAGAAATGGGACTGGGGTTGTGGCTCAGTGACAGAGCGCTTGCCTTGTATATGTGAGGCACTGGGTTTGATCCTCAGCACCACATAAAAATAAATAAACAAGATAAAGATGTTTAAAAAAAGAAGAAATAAACATATACACATTTATAAATGTATACTTTAAATATCCCTCTTTCAAAAGTGGATAGAACAACTGTTAGACAGAAAACCAGTAAGAATATAGAACTCAACATTTGTCATCAGCCAAAAATATCTAATCAGTATTTAAAGAACACTGCACAAAACGTAACAGTACACAAATGCTCCTCAACTTACAATGGAGTTATGTCCCTCAAAAACTGGTCATAAGTTGAAAATGTTGTAACTTGAAATGCATTTAATATACCTAAACTACCAAACATAACATCTTACCTAGTCTATCTGGAACATGCTCAGAACTCTTGCATTAGCCTAGAGCTGTGCAAAAATCTTCTCACCCAAAAAGTGTTATACTGAATTTACTTTATTGAATCCTTGTAGCCCACAAACACTGCAAAATGTTATGCCATGGAATGTGAATTGTTCACCCTCGTGCTCACATGACTATTTGGGAGCTGCAGCTCACTTCTGCTTCCCAGCATGAAAGAATATTGTATTGCACATTGCTATCCCAGAGAAAGATCAAAATTCAGAGTATGGTGTGTGTGGAATCTGTGTTATTTTTGCACCAATATAAAGTTAAAAATGGTAAGTTTAACCATCATAAATTGAGGCATATCTATATTTCTCCAAGTTCTCATTGAAAATACATCAAGACAGACCACATCCTGGAATGTAAAGCAATCTTCAATAAATTTTAAAGAATTGAACCCATTTGAAATGTGCTTTCTGACGAAGTAAAAATATGTTAGAAATTGATGGTAGAATGATAACAAGAAAAAAAAATCTTCAAATGTATGTGGCCATTCAACAACACATTTCCAATTGAATCAGAAATCAAAGAGGAAGATGAACAGGAAACAGTTAAAAAATATCTCAAACTGAATGAAAAAGAGAGTACAATGTATCAAAATTTATGGGGCATAGCGAAGGCAGTGCTGAGAGAGAATTTTATAGCACTCAATGCAAATAGTAGAATATAGGAGAGGTATCAAATTAATAATATAAGTTCTCCAAGAACTTAGACAAAGAAGAAAATAATAGCCCTAAAGCAAACAGAGAGAAAGAAATAGTGAAGGACATATATTGATCACATAAAAACTAGAAACAAGGGAGAAAACTAATGAAACACCACATTAGTTCTTTGAAAGATCTATAAAATTGGCAAACCTCAGTCTAGGCATGGTCACAAACCCCTGTAATCCCAGCAGCTCTGGAAGCTGAGGCTGGAGGATCCCAACTTCAAAGTCAGCCTCAGCAATTTAGTGAAGCACTAAGCAACTTAGCGAGACCCTGTCTCTAAATAAAATATACAGAAGGGGCTGGGGATGTGGCTTAGTGGTTGAATATGTCTAGATTTAACCCTGGTCTAAAAAAAAAATTGACAAACCTGTAGCAAGATTGACCAAAAAAGAGACTGTATAACAGGGGCAGACCCTGAAGTTAATAAAGGTAATAATGGAATACTCTACAATAGACTCTCTTTACATAAATTTTATAATTTAGACAAAACAGACTACTTTCTAAAAAAAGTTACTATAACTCATTCAATATGAAGTTGATGATTTTAATAACCCAATAACTATTAAGAAAATTGAATTTATACTTTTAAAATTCCCAGAGAGAAATCTATAGACTCAGATGGGTTTTTACTGTAGAATTTTACCAAATGCTTAAAGAACTGACACCAATTCTATATTCTTTCTTCCAGAAAATAGAGAGGAGAAAACAGTTTTTAATTCAAGAAGCTGGTATTACCCTTATACTTGACAAAATAATCACAAATAGAATTAAACAATATTAATTATACACTATGACCAAGTGGGGTTGACTTCAGGAATATAAGGACATTTATTTATTTATTTATTTGATACCAAGGATTGAACCCAAGGGTGCTTAATCACTGAGGCACATCCCTGGCCATTTTGATTTTTTATTTTGGGACAGGTCTCAATAAGTTTCTGAGGCTGACTTTGAACTTCCCATCCTCCTTCCTCAGCCTTCCGGGTCACTGGGATTACAGGTATGCACCACCATGCTGGATCAAGGCTATTTTAATTCTTGAAAATCAATCATTATAAACCACCATAGTAAAAAGCTATGAGGAAAATCTCATACTCATATCAATCTCTTTAAAAAAAAAAAGGATTTTGGCAAATTTCAACATCTATGATTAGGGGGAAAAATCTCAGGAAATTTAGAAGGGAACTTATTCAACTTGATATCAAGAACAGCCATAAAAACCCTACTGCTGACATTGTTAAGGGTACTCAGTAAACATTATCTTTGATAAAAGATCATTTTTTCTTCTTATTTTAGCTCTTTAATGTGTTTACAGAATTGTGTGTGTGTGTGTGTGTGTGTGTGTGTGTGTGTGTGTGTGGTGGTAGCAGTGAAGGTGGTACTGTGGATTGAGCCCAGGGGCATTGAGTTACATCCCCAGCCTTTAAAAATTTTTTATTTGTTCAAGTGGAACTTGAAGTTATATGCCACCTCAAATCACAATATGTGAGCAAAGGAAGACAATTGCAACTGGAAGAAGGCAAGGTATGTTGTGGAGAGAGACTGTGTCAGTATGCTTGAAATGGCAGTTCACAGAGCCAACACAGTACAAGTCTTTAAAGTGGGTGTCACAATCTGAGGGGCAAAACCACCATTTATTGTGGGAACAGAGGTGAGGTGCATGGGTAAATGGGAAAGGAGCTAGGCCATAGTTATGAACTGGGTTTTGAGAAAGGATCTGCACTCTGAGCCCCTGAAAGTGCTGGAACATCCTTCCTGGACCATGTGACCTAGAGAACCTCACTAATACTTGTTAATAGCTGCTCCATGAAGAACTCTATGGTTCAAAGCCAAGTGATAAAGGGGTGAAAAGTGGGGAGAAGAAGAGAGCCAAGAACAGGCTCTGAACAGAAGTAATATAGAAAGGATAAAAAAATGATATCTAAATGTCAGATGGAAAACGTGCATCTAAAAAAAAACTTCTCATGACAATGTTATTTGTGTTTTAAAATATGGCCTGTGTTAAAAAAAAAAATTAGTTTTTAAAGAAAGCAGTACCTTCCATCAAAACTTAAACCAGGCATATAAGAGGTTGTGGAAGATGTAGTGAAGCAATGGAAGAAGGTGACACATGAGCTGATTGAAATTAGAAAATAAGTGACAGAAAAAAATTAAATCATAAATATGAATTCCTGCTTGGAAACAACACAAGGGAAATTAGAGATTATTGAAATTATGGCAAGAGGTATGAGTGGGACATCATTAAGAAAAAAAAAAACAATGAAGATCACGTGAACAAAGGGTTAAAATGATTTTTAAAAATGAAAAATATGGGGCAGGAGTCGTGGCTTGGCGGTAGATCACTTGCCTAGCATGTGTGAGGCCCTGGGTTCGATCCTCGGCACCACATAAAAATAAATAAATAGAATAAAGATATTATGTCCAACTACAACTAAAAAATAAATATTTAAAAAAATGAAAAATATGGAAGACAAAGTGTTTTAATGAATAAATATTTGCTCTTTCTGAAGAAGAAACTCAAATAATGAAATGAAAAGAGGTAATATAAAGATACAGTTTAAGAAAAATTTTCATAATCCAAAGAAGGCTGAGCCTGACTTGAGTGCCAAGAAATATTAACACATAATGTGTAAAATACAGATAGGACCTAGTAAATTTACAGGCTTAAAAATTGGAAAAGGCTGGGGATGTGGCTCAAGCAGTAACGTGCTCGCCTGGCATGCACCGGGCGCTGGGTTCAATCCTCAGCACCACATAAAATAAAATAAAAGATGTTGTGTCTACCGAAAACTGAAGAAAAATATTTAAAAATTTTCTCTTTCTCTCTCTCTCTCTCTCTCCCCTTTAAAAAAAAATTGGAAAAAGTGATTCTTTGGGATGTAATAAGATGAAAAAGATGATCTTGGTCTTAAACCTTTCCACTGAATAAATTAGAGCAGAAATAGAGTTGGCATGATCCATACAATGGCATATAATGAGCAAGTAGGTAGCTATTAAAAGAGTGTTGTAGCATTCTAACAGCAATGATAAAGAGTGATTCCAAAATACATTTTAGGTGAAATGTAGGTGCTATTTTGTATGTGAATTTTAGAATATATTTTAAAAACTGATAATAGAAATCATCTCTGAGCCAGAGTACAAGAGATACCTCAGTCAACTAAACAATCAACCTCTTTTTCTTTCTTTCTTTTTATTTTTGCATGTACTATTATTAAAATAAGCACTGAAGGGAAATGATTGGCTTGTTTATTCAAACTATCTTTTTTTATATGAGCTTAAAATTCACTATTAGATTTGCTCCTCAATTTTATTCATTGCCTTCCATTTTAAGATGTAAAATTTCCTAGACCAGGTAGCAAATTGTGAGTCCCTTGGGAGAGAGGGACAATTACATTCTTTTTTGTTTTTCTTCTTCAAAATACTTTTATCTGAGAGAAGATGCTCAGTAAACACTGATTGTCTGGACATTCACTAAGCTAAAATGAAGCGACAAAAGAAGGCACTTAAGATGATTCATTCTGTTGTTTAAGTATGTAAATTTTAGCAGATTGTCAGCCTTGCTCCCTAAACCCATTTAGCAAAATGAAACAGGGAATTGAGAATTGGAAATAAAATTACCATTTCCAAGCTGTTTCTTACTCTGCTTTAAGAACTGTATTTTTCCTTTTTTTGCCAGAAAGATCTATCTGTGTCTGTGAATGATTACATAGACTTATAGTCACCTCTCAGGCTTTTATCAAAGCGAAATGTACTAACGGCAGGATTTGCCCATGTAGATTTTGTTTAGGTTAACCCATTCATAGACAGTTTTGATCATTGCTCTTTATTAGAGCAAAGGACAAACCAGGTCCCAAGGGTCTTCTGTGCTCTGATTCATTCTGAATGATCATCAAGTCTGACTCATCCTTCAGTTATTTCCAAGTTCTTGAGGACAAATATCACTGTAACCTCCATGTCCCCACTATCAACTTAAGTGTAAAGGGCAGAAAAAAGCTTTCAAAGGAAGAAGGTGATAAATATAATGAGAGGCCTTCAGTGTATTAGAGACAATCACACACTCTGAGCCATTAGCCTGTCACCTTTCCACTGTGGTTTAACCCACACAGTCCTGTATAAGACACCTACTTAGACTCATTAAAAGCTTCAAATGACTGAGTCTTCATGTGAATGATGGGTTTTTCCTCAACTGATAAACCTCCTCTAAACAAATAGATCTTCTCCTTTCTACTTGTTTTGTTTGGTGAGGTAACTCTTTTTGAGAAATGCATGTAAGAATGATTGTCAGAACTGAAATCAAGATTGCAATCAGAATGCTCTCTGCAATGGCTGTGCCTGCACCCAGGCTTATTGAAAGTGTGTGTGCTTGGTTCCCTCCTGGTTGTCAAAGTAGGGCTCTATGAAATCACTGGAAAAAGGAATTCCCTGGCAAACTGACATGCATACGTATCTTGCCTGCTCTTGACTCCATCCAGTTTTCCTGTCTGGGGACCATTAGTAAAGATCTGCCAGCTGATCTTAATTGCTGTGAGGGAGCAAAAGATGCTCTCAAGGGTCATTAAAGTTACCTACCATGGAGGATTTTAAAGAATCCAGTAAACATCTTAAACTACCATAGGACGCAAACAGGAAGCCAGCATACTCCCAAGGTGACCAAATATCCTGTTGGTGTGTGTTGTAACAGGTATTTTTACAGATTCAAATGACTCATTGCACAAATTGTTCCTACCAAATATCACCTTTCCTCAGATTGAGAAAAATAGCTTTCTTGGCTCAGAATTAGTAGGTACTGACTGAGCAATATTTTGTCAGTCCTGGGTCAAAGCATTATGGCTAGATTGTGGTTATTAATGTGTGGCTATAGCCACATCTGAAGTGTCTTCTTGATGTTCCACTCTGTTCCCCTAACCAGAGCTGAATGGAAGCCAATTATTTTCAGTCCTTATGGTGAGGGAGGTCTGAATAATTGTTCTGCTGAGCCAGCTCTAGCTTGCCAGCAGTATTTGATGCCATCAGTACACTCATAGTCCACTGACTGTTCTGACCCTGGCTTCTCATTTCTGTCTGTAAAACCGAGTTGCTATCCAGATAATATAGGAGTGTGTTCACTGGGCCAAAGTTAATTTGAATAATCAATCCATTCTGTACAAGGAAATGTCTTTTTAGCGCTCTGGCTATGATATTATCTGGAAGCAAACATTTAGAAAGGGAATGATACACATAATTCAGCATCACATCTTAGATTACTATGAACCAGGGGAAACCAAGGCTTACAGTGTCCCAGAGTTAACCATGAGATTGGGAAGAATTGATAAGTGTAATCACAGGGCAATTCCATGGACCATAATGAGGTTTTACTAGTAATATAATTGTATTCCTTTAAACCTGGAAAAGTCATGAGTAATAAACCAGTTCAATCCTTCAGTTTAAAAAGATTTCGAATTTAATTTATGTATTTTCTCCTTAAGTACATTAGAGTTCACTTTTTTCCTTCTCAGTTAGTCATAATTATATCTGTGTAGATTACATTGATTTTTCTTCATCTGCAAAATCTATATTGATGTCAGTGCTACTAGATCATAATAAATTCCAAGTACAACGTTGCCTTACGATGGTAGAATTACTAAAAATGATATATATAGTTCTGTTATTTTTGTACTCTTTGCCTCTTCAAAAAATTTAGGGCAAATTTAGTTTAACTAATCTTTGTTCAAATAGGTGTATGGTTAATTAATATAGCTTATGAGTTGTCTAATCAACAGAATTATTCTCCTTTTTTATGTATTCAACAAAAATTGTATTGAGTAACTACCCAATGCCAGTACCAATCCAGATGCTGAAAATGTAGAGAGGAAAAAGAAATAGTGGGAATTTTTATTTACAGACAGATGCAACAATTTACAAGAGACTATCTTGCCTACTCTAATCATGACATCAAATCAGATACTCTAAAACATTTTGCCATTCAAACCCATTAGATCGGCATATGCACAGACAATTAACTATATTCCTGAAAGCAATAGGCCATTTCTACAGAAGAAGAGATCCACTGTGGCTTTAATCCTTGGTGGATTAGTAGAAGAAGAAAATCTACCACAGGACAAAGGTGTAAGGAGAAACTAGCCCAACTTTGGGTCATTGCCTTTGAGCTGATATGTAGGATTGAACCCTTGAGGGACTCCAGACACAGAGAGTATAAACCAACTTGTCTGCAGAGACTATCTTCCAATGCACAGAGGTTCAATGCTAAGTGATGAAATCACTTAGGTATGAGTGACTTTCTTTGGTTATATCATAAGAGGCTACTGAAGGTCAGGGTTAGGGCAGGAGAGATGAGAACATTTCTTCTCAAGCATTTTGGCACAAAAATCCTATGAAGGCTGGGAGAGGGATGGGAAAAATGAGACTAATTGTGCCAAGGAATAGGGGTCTTTGAGTAATGAATTGTAGAGGCACTGCCAACTGGGAGTTGGGCAGTAGTGCTAAGAGAGAATATTACTTCCTGAGGAGTTCAAAGCCAGACGTGGGCTATACAAAAAGAACTCATCAGGGACAAACATGAAGAAACTGGCAGGTGGACTAAGAATAGAGGTTTCCCAGAGCTTGGAAATTTGGTGGCTAGACTGTAAAGCTTGGTATTTCCAAAGATTTTCCAAAGCTCAGATACGTGATCTTGCTAAAGAGAAAGTCCTGAACTTTTCTCTTTATCCAATGGTTAACCAAACCTAACTAAAACTAAATTAAGATCAGGTCCATCTTAATTATAGGTCAGCCCTGACAGAAGAAAGAATAGATCCTTTTGGGGTCTTAATATTATATTAATATCATTTTGTCTAATGTGTGAATCACAATAAAAATTAGGAAGTGTGCAAAGAAACAAGAAATATGATTCAAGCTCAAGAGAGAAAATAGTCAACAGAAACAGATCGAGAGATGGATCAGTTTGTGAAATTACCAGATGGATTAAGGTATTTATTTGTTAAAGGATCAGTGGGAAAATGAACAATATAAGAAGTGAAGGAAATCTCAGCAGCGAGAAAGTTTAAGAAAGAATCAAGTGGCTATGCTCTAAATGAAAAATACAATGTCAGAAATAAATAATTTATTTGTGAGCTCAATAGTAGACAGGAGACAGCAGGAGGAAGATCAGTAATCTTAAACAAGTGGATGGAAATTATACAAATTGTAAAACAGAGAACACGAATGAAAAATGAACAGGCTATCTGAGACTTGGGCACCATATCAAGTGTTTAACCATAGTTAATTGGCGTCTTTCTCTAAAGAGAGGAGAAGGAGGCTTGAGATAGAAGAAATATTTGAAGAGATGGTGGCTGAGAGTTTAAAGACCTCAACCACTGGGAGAAGAGTTAGAGAAAGACTGTATAAAGAAGGGTTTAGAAATCTCTTTTCAGAATGGATGTTCAAGGAAAGCCCTTGTGAGCTCTCACAATTAAAGCAGAAATCATAAGCCTTAATAAAATACAGTTGAGTGTATTCTAAACTGAAGAAAAAAGGTGGAAGTAATCATGGCATGTTTGTAGACAAACTGGGGTAGAGAGCTGTAGGAGCTAACTTGGAGAGATTAGCCAGAGTGAGATCATGTGTTAGGGCTCTCCAGAAAAACAGAACCAATAGGATATGCACATAGATGTGTAACAATGCATACAAATGTGTATACATATATGTATATAGACAGAAGCATACATATGCCCTCCTTGTTTTCAGGTGATAAGTTCCTAGATTCCCTGTGGATGCCAGAAACCATAGATCTTATTAAATCCTGTCCATACTCTATATATTTGTTTCCATACACACATACATACTTATGTTAAAATTTGGTTTATAAGTTAGGAACAGTAAGAGATTAACAGCAATAATTAATAATAAAACAGAACTATTATATCAAAATGATGGACGAAAATTATGTGACTGTGGTCTCTCTTGATCTCTTATTATTTTATTGTACTTTGACCTTTTCACTTAAAGGAAACACTTTATAGTTTCTCTTTAGCATGCCTGGTTTGCCAGAATCACTCCTCTTGTACTTGGAAGCCATTGTTAAGTAAAATAAAGGTTCCTTGAACATGAGCACTGGGATAGTGAGATAGTTGATCTGATGACTGAGATGTCTACCAAATGACTGGTGGGTAGATCAGGTATATAGCATAGATGCCATAGACAAAGGTATGATTCACCTCCAGATGGAATGCAATGGGATGGTGTAGGATTTCATCATACAACTCAAAGTGGGGTGCAATAGTAAATTTATAAATTGTGTATGTCTAGAAGTTTCCACTGAATAGTTTTAAACTACAGTTCACTTCAGGTAACTAAAAATTTTGGAAGGTGAAACCACAGATAAGGGTGAACTATTGTGTATACACACACGCACACACACTCACACGCACACACACTCACACGCACACATCTCACACATTTATCATAAGGACTTGGCTTTCTGTTCTATTCAGGACCCCAGTTGGTTAGATGAGGCTCACCCACACTGGGGGAGAACCTTCTGCTTTACTCAGCCTACCACTTCATATACTTACCTCTTCTTAAAAAAACAAAAACAAAAACCCTCACCAACACACTCAGAAATCACGTTTATCCAACTATCTGGGCACCCTGAGACCCAAGTCAACTTCACATAGAAGATTAACCATCAGAGAAGGGTTCGTTGTGTCTTCTATGGGAAGCCATCAGAGAGTTGGTTTATTTAGTGGGAACTCATTGTATTGTGAGAACACCCAGGTGAATTTTCACATTTGATTTGTGTTTTATCCCTTTTAAGACATAAAATTTTTAGTTCAGAACATTTTTTTTTTAAATTGGTCTTCAAGTGGCACCATTCTTTCTAGTCAATGACATCAGGAAACTCTGAGGTCATCCTTGGATAGGATCATAATATGTTTAAAAGTAATAAAATCTGTTTATAATTTGGGAGTTTTTAGTTCACATTATACAGGAGACATTGTGGCTGTGTAAGTTTCCACCAGAGGGAAATGCACAGGGAGGAAATAGGATGGAGAGTGATGTGGTCATATTTGAAATGGGAGCTATTCAAAAATGTAAAAGAACACTATACAGTTGGGCAGGAAACTTCATTCCTGTGAATGCTACTTTATAGTGATTGTGAATGTCAAGTCTTCTGTATTTCTCATGACATAGGGCAAGAGCCTTCCCTGAAGAGAGAAAACCACTTACCTGAGCTCCAACAGGTGCTTATTCTCTTCAAACTAAGGCTGAGTTGATGTCTGAGTTTTAAGTGTGCTTTCCAAGGCCATGAGCATAGAGAAAATGACTTCAGTTTTCATATTAGCCATGGGAGTATGGCTTACTTTTTTTCTACTATAAAGAAGTTTAAGTAGATTCAGGATGAAGTTTTATCCTTGTAGGATCTGTAATGCAAAAACCAAAATGACCCCAAATTAGTAAAAGAGATTATCTCTGCATTCCTAGGTGGACTGAAGAAATGCATTTCTATTGTTACTTGTGTCCAGTGTAAAATATGGCATTAGTCAGACCAAGGGCATGGGCTTGCTTTTGTTGTAGAATGAGAGCCCTACTCTGTCCAGCTCCACTGAATTACATGTGTTCATTAGGAATTGGCCTCAGCCAGGAGGGAAAGCCACTCTAAAACCAAGCTTAATAGGAGTTGTTATGAGGTGGAGCAGGCATTAAAAAACAAAGCCAAAAAAAAAAAAAAAAATAGGGCTGGGTATATGGCTCAGTGGTAGAGTATCCATGAGGTTCAATTCTTCAGTATAGCAAAAAAGAAAAAATAATGTATCTATAAAATTTGCTGACAAGGTAAATGACACTATGTACAAAGAACATAATTTAGTGCCTGGTCCACAGGAAAAAAAAATGTATTGTAATAATTTACAGGTAATGTGGCTAACAGGTACCTGTAACAGATAACCACAGCAGTAGAAGCAGGAAACAATGTAGCCAGGACAGAACACTCCCCCTTTAGGCTTAGTGCAGTAAAAGTCCCTAAGCTGTATGAGTTAAGAGTCCCTAGGCTGTTGACAAACTTTTACCCATATAAGGAATGTAGAATGCACCCTCCAATAGACTTGTACCAACTCTCTTGCCTCCAAGTACCCCAAATTTGCTTATGTATAAAAGTAAAACCCCTGCTGTGCTGGGGGCTCAGACTTTGGGAATTATCCCTCTGGGCTGTGGTGTCACTAATAAAGTTTTGCTTCTAGAAACAAACCAAACCAAATCAACAAAGCCAATATAGGCCTTGGGGTAGGTACACCAAGCTTCCTTTCCCGTCAAGGCTTAAGCAGAGTTCTGAAGAAAATTCAGTGAATTAACTAAGATTTTCTAGCACTCAGGGTCCCTGAGTTTATTTTTAAAAAACACATATCTGCTTCTGTGTGCTATTCAACTCATTTCACTTACCAATAGATACACTGCCAAAAGTAATGAGGCCCTGGAAGAATGAGCTATATTTAATTCAGATTCATAATGCCCTATGTTTGCCAACCTATTTTGAGTCCATAGCTCTAAAGGACTAGGATGATGTGTGATACTGCTGGATTTACTCATGTATTGTTCAGGCAGCAGCATAAAACCCATAGATTAAGTTTCAAAAAATAAATAGGTCTGCTTGAGGACAACTATGATGCATCTAGATAGAGAAAACGGTACTTAGGGTTCAGAGAGTAGCAGATCACCCACTCATTGGAATCCCCTTTCTTTCTTTTTCAGTTTTTCTTTTCATTTTTTTTTCCATTTTAATGACATTTTTTTTTCTCTTCTCCTTTCTTTGATTTCTAAATTTTACCAGGAACATATGGACACGCAAGCTGAATGCCTACTTCTGGCAATTATTCTTGGGAAAAGTGTTGGCAAATTAAGTGATAATTGTATTACTACTTCTACCACCTAGTAGAATTTTTCATGATAAAAATGTGCAATTTGAGCTGGAGGAGCTCAGTGATAGAATGTGTACTTTGTATACATGAGGCCCTGGGCTCAATTATGAACACCCCCCACCCCCCCAAAAAAAAAACAGAGACTGAGAGACAGAGACAAAGACAGACAGACGGACACACATACACACTCTCGCATGCACACATGCAGAGAGAACACTTCAGCAGGAGACCTTGCTTGAGGACTTCCAGAATTGGAGGCATGGTTGAACCCAGTCTTCTTTTTAGGTTTTTTTCTACTTGCTGGTCCAAGCATTGCTGAGTGTGTCCCCCAGGAAGCATTTACTCATGTATCCACAAACTATGGCCTGGGTCTAGAGCACATGCCACCTCTACAGTCCCTCTACATTCACCCAAGGCTTTTAAGCTTGTTACAAAAGAGATGTTAAAACCAGAGACCTAAGAATCTTATCAACTTTTCCATTTTCCTTCAACTATTAAAGCTAATTTCCTGAGAACGTGAGATAGTTGATCTAAATTAGGGGAACAAATAGCATGGGCAATCAGTATTATTCTATAGTTGTTCAGAGTCTCTGGTATGACTACTGAAGAAATTTCTTATGTATCTATCTAAGCAAATCTAAGCAAACAAAGATTTATAAAGTAGTAATACAATTTTTTTTTCATTAAACATGCATTAAACCTGGGGTTCCTCTCCTCTCCTTTTCAAAAGACCAGGTAAATGCCAGTAAAAGGCATAAAAGACAAGGTCAACAGTGAAGAGGAGAGAACTCAGGAGTGGGTTAGAGTTGTGCATACATTTCTGGAATATGAAAAGTAATTGGAGGAGTAGAGACTAATTTAATAGGGAGAGTCAGCTGTACTTTACTGGCTGTGGGTTGCCATTGAGCTGCGCTTGACAGACCCCCATAATGGCACATGATTGGAGGTTTCTGGCACCACAGACAACAGGATAACACAAGGAAAAATTATAGGGAAATCTACTAACACATAGCTCCCTACTTCCCCTCCCATATCCCTTAGTTCCAGGAAACCACCCCTGTGTTTCTTCCAGAGGAACCTAGAATTTTATAAATGGAGAAACAGTTATAAATCTTATCCCTGGGGAAACCAAGCTTACTGTAAGGCAGTAGCTCACCTCTGGAACATTTGATGATGTGTGGAGGCATTTTGGTTGTCATAATTGAGGGTGCTCTGGTAATGTAGTGAGTAGAGGTTGGGGTTCTGCTAAACATCCTTCAGTATCCTGAACAGCCTTCTACAGCAAAGGCTTATCTAGCCCAAGATGCCAGTAGTGTCAGGACTGAAAAGCTTGCTCCAGAGTGAAAAGTGGCACAGGGCTGAATGCTTGCTGAAGAGTGGGGGCTCCGGCTCCCTTCACCACCCTGCTCCCAAAAAGCTGAATGACGGGCAGGAGTGTGGATGACTCTTTGCCACAAGAAGAACTTAGAAAATTTCAACACCAACTTTGTAGGTGTCCTAATAGAAAATCTCCTACTGAAAGAAAAGAAGAACTCTTACTGTCCCATCATCCAACATCCCCACTCTCCAGCTGATGATTTCATCAATGTGAATATTGGCCTAATCAGCTTTTGAAGCTCTTCATTTTATTTTTTTAATTTTTTTATTGGTTGTTCTAAACATTACAAAGCTCTTGACATATCATATTTCATACATTAGATTCAAGTGGGTTATGAACTCCCATTTTTACCCCAAATACAGATTGCAGAATCACATCGGTTACACATCCACGTTTTTACATGATGCCATATTAGTGACTGTTGTATTCTGCTACCTTTTCTATCCTCTATTATCCTCCCTCCCCTCCCCTCCCATCTTCTCTCTCTACCCCATCCACTGTAATTCATTTCTCTCCTTGTTTTTTTTTTTCCATTCCCCTCGCAACCTCTTATATGTAATTTTGTATAACAATGAGGGTCTCCCTCCATTTCCATGCAATTTCCCTTTTCTCTCCCTTTCCCTCCTACCTCATGTTACTGTTTAATGTTAATCTTTTCCTCCTGCTCTTCCTCCTTGCTCTGTTCTTAGTTGCTCTCATTATGTCAAAGAAGACATTTGGCATTTGTTTTTTAGGGATTGGCTAGCTTCACTTAGCATAATCTGCTCTAATGCCATGCATTTCCCTGCAAATTCCATGATTTTGTCATTTTTTAGTGCTGCGTAATACTCCATGGTGTATAAATGCCACATTTTTTTTTATTCATTCATCTATTGAAGGGCATCTGGGTTGGTTCCACAGTCTAGCTACTGTGAATTGTGCTGCTATGAATATCGATGTGGCAGTATCCCTGTAGTACGCTCTTTTAAGGTCTTCAGGGAATAGTCTGAGAAGGGCAGTAGCTGGGTCAAATGGTGGTTCCATTCCCGGCTTTCCTAGGAATCTCCATAATGCTTTCCAAATTGGCCGCACCAATTTGCAGTCCCACCAGCAATGTACAAGAGTACCCTTTTCCCCACATCCTCGCCAGCACTTGTTGTTGTTTGACTTCATAATGGCTGCCAATCTTACTGGAGTGAGATGGTATCTTAGGGTGGTTTTGATTTGCATTTCTCTGACTGCTAGAGATGGTGAGCATTTTTTCATGTACTTGTTGATTGATTGTATGTCCTCCTCTGAGAAGTGTCTGTTCAGGTCTTTGGCCCATTTGTTGATTGGGTTATTTGTTTTCTTATTGTTTAATTTTTTGAGTTCTTTGTATACTCTGGATATTAGGGCTCTATCTGAAGTGTGAGGAGTAAAGATTTGTTCCCAGGATGTAGGCTCCCTATTTACCTCTCTTATTGTTTCTCTTGCTGAGAAAAAACTTTTTAGTTTGAGTAAGTTCCATTTGTTGATTCTAGTTATTAACTCTTGGGCTATGGGTGTCCTATTAAGGAATTTGGAGCCCGACCCAACAATATGTAGATCAGAGCCAACTTTTTTTTCTATCAGGCGCAGAGTCTCTGATTTGATATCAAGCTCTTTGATCCATTTTGAGTTAACTTTTGTGCATGGCGAGAGAAAGGGATTCAGTTTCATTTTGTTGCATATGGATTTCCAGTTTTTCCAGCACCATTTGTTGAAGATGCTATCCTTCCTCCATTGCATGCTTTTAGCCCCTTTATCAAATATAAGATAGTTGTAATTTTGTGGATTGGTCTCTGTGTCCTCTATTCTGTACCATTGGTCCACCCGCCTGTTTTGGTACCAGTACCATGCTGTTTTTGTTACTATTGCTCTGTAGTATAGTTCGAAATCTGGTATCGCTATACCACCTGACTCACACTTCCTGCTTAGAATTGCTTTTGCTATTCTGGGTCTTTTGTTTTTCCATATGAATTTCATAATTGCTTTATCTATTTCTACAAGAAATGCCCTTGGGATTTTGATTGTCATTGCATTAAACCTATAGAGAACTTTGGGTAATATCGCCATTTTGATGATGTTAGCTCTTCCTATCCATGAACAGGGTATATTTTTCCATCTTCTAAGGTCTTCTTCTATTTCTCTCTTTAGGGTTCTGTAGTTTTCATTGTATAAATCTTTCACCTCTTTTGTTAGGTTGATTCCCAAGTATTTTTTTTTTTTTGAGGATATTGTGAATGGGGTGGTTGTCCTCATTTCCATTTCAGAAGATTTGTCGCTGATATACAGGAATGCCTTTGATTTATGTGTGTTGATTTTATATCCTGCCACTTTGCTGAATTCATTTATTAACTCTAGTAGTTTCTTTGTAGACCCTTTTGGGTCTGTTAGATATAGTATCATATCATCCGCAAATAGTGATAATTTAAGTGAAGATCTTCATTTTAAATATGAGTGCCATGAAAGAATTTTAGAAACGTTTTGAACCAGACATTTTGGAATAAATTCTAAGAGGAAAGGCATGTACTAAAATAACTAAGTTAAAATTTTAAAAGTATAAATAGAGGAAACTAAAAGAGTATAGAGATAAGGATACTTCAAGAAAAAAAGAAACTCATAGTTAATACCCTCAGTGATAATAGAAGATTCATTATTTCTCTGCTAAAGAGAAAAGTTGGAGAACTTGAGTTATTCAAAATTTAAAATGTGTAGAAAAACTGAATAGAAGAATTAAATCAGAAAGTGGAATAAATCTCCTAGAGAGTAAAATAAGAGACAATATTTTGAAAGTAGGGGATAAGAGGTAAGAAAACAAGGGGCTTTAACAGGCAATTACTGGACATTCCATAGAGACAACAGAGATAATAAGGACAAAGGAATGAGTAGAAACAATAATGTCCAACTAATTCCCCAAACCAAGGAACATGGGTCTCCAGAGGAAAGGCCTGCCAAGTCACCGACACCAAAAACTGAAAGAGGAAAATTTTTTAAAAAATTATGAATTTTTGGAATACCATAGAGAAAAAAATAGGTCAAAGGATTGAGAATAGGAATGGAGTCTGGCTTCTTAGCAGTACTTAGTTACACTTTGAGGTCAAGGGAGCCATCTTTTGGTCTCAAAGAACAGTGGCATGACCTGGTCACATTCATCTAACCTAGAATTCTGAACTTTGTCAGACCTTCTGTAAAAGATTCGGGTGAAATAAAATCAGGCAAGAACATCTAAATCTCTTTAATATATCTTTCTGTGAAGAAGACATGGGAAAATGGGAGAAGCTGAGGGTGATGGACCTGGGAACTCACAGGAAAACACCCAACCTCAGTCCTTGTCTGAGGACAGGTGCAGAACAACTGTCGGTGGGTTGGCGAGTGCCCAGTGTAACCAGTAGACAGAACCAGAGTTCCCCAGGCAGAGGTCTCCAGGGAAAGAAAAAATGAAACAAAATGATTTCCTGATTTGTTTGACGAGTGGGATGCAGGTTTTAACTCAGGCAAATTCAGACTTTATTTACTTAATCAGGGTACCTAGAGAGCAAAATTCAGAGTAACAGGACCATTCTTATAAGCATAACCCCAGATTCAAGATATGAGGAGATTTTACGTAAAGGAAGAAAGAGAACTTTTGTGGGTTTTGCTACAGTTTGGATCTTAAGTGTCCCACAAAGGCTTCTGGGGGTAAAGGCGTCCTTCCCAGTGTGGCGCTTCTGACGGGTGGTGGGAACTTTGAGAGGTGAGGCCTAGTGGAAGGTCTCAAGTGTGCCCTTGGGGAGGACTGTGGGAGCCTAGCCCCTTCTCTCTTTCTCTCCCCCTTTTATTTCTCAACCATGAGGGGAGTCATTCTGCTTTGTCACATGCTCTCACCATGACGTGCTGTCATAGGCCCAAATCGCTCAGATCATAAACTAGAACCTCTATTTGTTAGAGTGACAGATAATGATAGAAAGGTGACACAGCTTTTTTGGGTCACATTTTATGTTCAAAAAGAGTATCTATGCTCTAAAATAAAATTGTGTGTGTGTATATATATGTATGTGTATATATATATATATAAATAAAACTGGGGATTGAACTCAGGGCACTGAGTCACATTCCCAGCCCTATTTTGTATTTTTTTAGGGACAGGGCTTCATTGAGTTGCTTAGTGCCTCACTTTTTTGCTGAGGCTGGCTTTGAACTCAATTCTTCTGCCTCAACCTCCCAAGCACCTAAGATTACAGGTGTGCGCCACCACACCAGGCTAAAATTTTATTCTTTACTAGATTCCTAAAGTCATTACTCAATACTTATCAAATATTATCTATGCCACAAAAACATTAATGAATGAACACTTTAAATATAGGTCTTAGTCCTATAAAGACCTCATAGAAGCCTTTACAAAATACAACTGACCCTCTGTACCTATGCATTCTGCATTCATTGGTTTAACCAAATACAGATCAAAAATATTCCAAAAAAAATTGTATCTCTACTAAACATGTACAGATTTTTTCTTTTTTTGTATATATATATATATATATATATATATATATATATATATATATATAAAATAATCTTATGATTATTCCCTTAACAATGCAATTTAACAATTATTTATATAGCATTTATATTGTATTAGGTATTTTAAGTAATCTAAAAATGATTTAAAGTATCTAGGAGACTGTATGCGAATTATATGAAATACTTTGTCATTTTAAATAATGGACATTAGCATCCATGGAGTTTGGTATCCGTAGGGAGTCCTAGAACCATGGGCTGTGGTTACTAAGGGACAACTGAATATTGAGGAAAGACAATTCAAGTGAACTAATTCTGCCTCCAAATGAAAAGGATAAATAAATGAATGAGTGTTCAATAGTGACTAAGAACTGGATTCAGCTTTTAAATTAAAGGGAAAGGAGATATTTAGCTAGTTACGGAGCCAAAATAATCCTGATAAAAGCCACTTTTAAAATTAGAGAATGAATAAGCATATGATCTTGACAATAATCAAATCCCTAGTCCCAGGGTTTATAGATGACAGGTCTAATGAGGAACTTGCAATTATCTTGAAAATCATGGAGACCTGGCATAATACCAGAAGCTGCACACAGTCTTAAAAATAGGTGAATAACAGCCTTGAAAATTTTTATGTTAATTATCAGACAGTAACATGATTAAAATGAGATAAGGACAGAAGAATGGCAAGTAGCTCTGAGGCTCTCAAATCCCAAGGAAAAGGTCCTGAATTTTTCATGTCTTACAATTCCTCTTGAGTTCTCCTCAAACTCTGTCTAGCATTCTATTCCAGTCCCTGGAAACAAGTTTGTCTTGCTTAATGAAAGGCAGGAGGAGAAAGGAGAAGGTGAATATAAATTGCTCTCATCTACAACACAGATCAAGGTGACCTGGTTGCTAATATTTTGCTTCATGATTCAATCTGAGTAATCAAAGTTCTGGTTTTTTATTTCCCTGAGACTGAGTGTCCATTGAGTCATTTTTATCTGCCTTCCTATGCCTCAATCCTTGTCTTGATAACTGGTCTAAGTTTTTTTTTTTTTTTTTTTTTTTTTATTGGTCTGACCTACACAAATCTCAGAGCCCTGGTCTTGCCCTAGCCCTTTTGCCTGAACTGTACATCCTGTGGATAGATGTTGATCTCTTAGATTGGCTCTGCTGCTTTCTACCCACCTAGATACCTTTTACCGTACTACCTTCGTATACACAAAGTCAAATGTGTGTTTTACCTTTGCCCCATGAATGAATATTTTTTTGATGGCCTCTCTTCACCCCTTTAGTGAGGGAAAGATTCCATCCTAGGGCTATGGAGCTGGCCAAACACATAGCACCCAACATAGGACGGGTGACCTCAATAGCAGTTTATTAATTGAACATACTTAATACCCTGGAGGAAGAGGACTTTGTACCACACTGAGCCACATGGAGGTTGCATTTGGAACAGATTGAGCAGCAGAGGATGTGAGGAGGCAGACTTTGTAGTAACCAGAGTTTGGATATGAGTGTCTTGTTTGGATAATTCCATGGACCCGAAGACAATTGAAGGCCACTACTGCCACTATTTCGGATTAAGCAGAAACCATGCATTCATCTTTTGATAAGGAAGATTGTTTGGTTAGAGGGCTTTATCTCTTGGGGAACAACTATGAGTTAGGCCATTCAACCTCCTGGTTTACCAGATCTCAAGGCACATATGATATTAATTTTAGGATTTAATACCATGAGTTTCTTCCTCCATCTCCTGCCCTAATTGTGTGTTTATGTCTACTTCATCCTTTCCTGTGGCAACATGGCTTTTGCCCTTCTGTCTCTCACCTTATATGATAGAGTCATCCCCTTCCACCACAGTGATCTACATACAGCAGAATAGAAACCTTCAGGATTATCCTTTGGAATAACTTTATTATCCAGCTTAGGGAACTGAGGTTTTGGAAAACCCTGATCATAGTCACATAGCTAGCTATGACCAGAAAGAGGATTCTTAAAAGCATGGCTAGGATGGTAGAGTGATAGAGTGTTAATCTAGCATGTACAAGGCCCTGGATTTGATCCTCAACACCACAAAAATAAACTTTTTACATTAGTAATTAGAATTAATATCATGTTTTTAAAAGAAGCTATATTCTTAAGTGAAATTATATGTTTATAGTTCTTATAAATTAAAAAGCAGTCCAACACTAGTTAAATATTAATAGCTAAGCAAATAATGATATATATTAGATGAGCTCTTAAGACCTCTGCAAATTCAAGGTGATGCCCAGTGACTACTAATAAACAATACGGAAAGCTAACTTTAGGGTTATTCTATTTTCTATTTATAACATGGAGAAGCTGTTTATTTGAATAATACCTGATGTGATCTTCCATAACTCTGAGTTGTTCCTGCTGTTATTTTCAAAAGATACAAGTATTCAGACCAGTTTTCTTCTTTCTGGCCCCTAGGGTTTGCAATGTCAGAATATACAGCAATTTAGGAAATATCAGCTGCCTGGGCCTGATATTTTGAACTGTTTCTTCTCTGCTGTATATTTAGTTCAAGGCATCTGTAAATGTCTACTGAATGATGAATGTATTAATATTAATATTAATTAATATTATTAATGTTCCCACACAGGTCTATCTCCTGGTAAAGGTTACCTCCTAAAATAAGGATAATGGAGCCCACCTGGTTCAGACTAGTATTGTCTCTTCTGTCCTTGTGTACTTGACTGACACTGGCAAATGGACAGAAATGTTCTTACTTTGTGTTCCCACATAGTAAGACAGAGAAGTACCAAGGATCAGAGCTGTTGGTTTTACTATACCTGTGTTGTACAGGTATTGCCATGCAGATATTGCTATGCCTGCATTCTCTGGAGCCATTCCAGTAAAAATTACAAATTTCTAATTGATTACTGCCAGTTTTCCAGAGACAGGGCTGTTGACTGAAACAGGTTGGAGAAATCACAGGAAGTGTGCCCATTATAAGCTATTGATGATATCTTAAATAAATGTTGTGATATATTGGTTTTCTTAGTGAAATGTAAATAGAAACACCAAAAGCAGAGGCCACCTGTAGCCATATCTGTCTTGAAGAAGTGCAGTATCTCTGCTTAGAAATTGGGAAAAACAGACTTGGGGAAGTGTCATTTGGGAATAGCTGACACGAATTTTAAACTTTGTGATTTTATAATGATGTTGATGCTAACAGTAGTAACTCTGTGAAAAGTGGCCACAATTCCAAACTATTGATTAAGAGATTAAGCTCATCTCCTTTCTTTTTTCAAAGATCACAAACAGGTCTCAATTCCTGTAAGATTATGCATTAAGGATAGGTAAAACAACTTTTCTCATAGGCTTATTGAGACTATTGATAGTGTCCATGAACTTCTGGTAACCCTTTGTTGAAAGGTACTGCTTTCCTGGATATCATGCTATTGTGGTAAAGTATTAATTTATTTGATTGACAGTAAGATATTATGAAGTTTTCATCCAAAAGTCATAGAATGCCTGAATCCCCACCTGCTGAAAAGGAACCCTAAATATTTTAAGAATTATAACACTTGGGTGTCAGCTGCAGACGTGTATGTCTTCAGTAGTTGGGACCCATTCAAAGTGACCTCCTTCCTTCTTTCTTGTCAGGCACACTGTGAATTACCAAGACATTGCAAGGGGAGTGAGGGATGGAGTAAGGTGGAAAGACTCCAACCTCATATATGCGGGTCTGCAGTTTCTACTTACAGGATATATAAAAGGTATCTTCACATCAGTAGATGTAAATTGAAAAGTCCATTTTTTTGTGTGTCTTTTTTTTTTCAATCTACTTTTTCTGGCCCACCCACACAGCATATATGTAATACCTATTTATTTTAATTTCGTTCAGAAAAATTCCCCATTTTTTTTTTTTTTACCAATAAACCATAAAGAATCAGGGAAAATGACATCTTTTATTTCTTGCTTTAGTAACCATTATGGTTTTTTATAGATTTAGAATTATAAAGTAGATATTTTTTCATTAACATGATAGCTTCTGGTCCTTAACTAGCATCTGGCTTCTAGTTTTAAAATAATAGAATGAAATGGCGGAGCTGAGAAAGGATTATTGTGACCATGTAAATAATTGCCCTCATTTTTGAGAGGAGCAACTCAGGAAGAGCTCAAATAAGAGCACAGGGTTTCTAGTTCCCATTATGTGCACTTTCCAAGATACTCTGAGGCTGCTACATATGTGGCATGATTTGAGGCAGTGCCAAGGCCCCCTTTCCAAACACCCACTCCCCTGCAAGTCCTAATTCATGAGGACATTAATCCTTTGAGGTTTGAGTAAGTTCTGTGTTGCAAGTCTTCTGTAAAACATTAATGTCTTCTGGAGGAGTCCCACTTGAAGCCTGTTTTAACCAACTTCTTAGATAGCTTGTGGAACCTTCTCAGGAATTAGCAGAATGAGACAAATGCTAGCCCTAGTTTAGGGGATAGGGCACACTGAGGATGGAGAGAATGGACATTAGTGTGGTTTGTTCTTGACATGCCCATTTGTCTTCAATCTTTACAAGCTTTGATGAGGAGTTCAAGATTCAGAAAAGAGTACAGTGTGAGATGGTTACTTTTTAGATACTTGTCCAACATGTATGTAGATTTTGGAGCAGCTATTTAGAGTACCTTGTCTGTGTTGAATAGAAAACAGGATCAGAGGAGTGGTATTAGGCCATCAATTCCTACCCTCCAGTCACCTATGCTGTATTTGTTTCCTATGAGAAATCATTGAGTAATTGATTTGGGCTGTGGGCTAACCTGTGAGTGTTGAAGGGACTCAAAAAAAAAAAAATGAGTAAGTCTATGGTTAGAGGAGCTCTGTGATAAAGGAGGACCAAGCAGTGGAAATTTGGGTGGGGAGTGGGAGACAATATGTTGTTCCCAAAATAGCACAGGACTGGAGGTCAGACAGCTCCCATCCATTCTGGTCTCCAGTATTCAACAAATTAATTGTAAGGATTATACACAATATTTTCATCTTTTGACTAGGTCTTAGATTGAGGGAATAAGACCAGGTTATCTCTCAGGTCCCTTCCAACTACTGATATTTAAAAGTTTTTTAACTATGACGATTAAGTAGAGTGGTTTGGGGTGAAACTGGGATAATTTATGAGGACCAGTGAGGCAGAGACTTCTATAGATGGCACAGGGGTCTGGGCCCTGTGTGTTTTGTCCTGGATATTTTCATTCAGACATCAAAAAATATTGTTGCTATTATATTTGTATTTTAGTGGTCTATAATTTGTTCCTAATTTTATTCTTTGTGATTTCTTTTTGGTGCTTATATTTGACATATCTTTAAATGTCACTCCTGAAAATCCACTAAAGGTGAGATTCTTGAGATTCTTAATACTTTGCTGAAAACAATGTTTACAGTATATTTGATGCTCCATAAATATTTGCCAGAGAGGATTGAACAGAATGTTTAAAGTGTTTGTCAACTTTTTGGAACATGAGGAAGTTGGAGCGGTCCTTAGAATTGGTGCTACCAACTGGGAGGTAAGAGGAGTGGGCAAAGAAAGGAAAAGTAGCCTTAGTAATGTGGGGGTCAGGGAAGAAAGAACTGGGATTTTGCCTGTGTCTGTCTATAATTCTTCTGCTGTGTAAGATGGTTCCCTGCAGTAACCCATATTTCTGTGGTCTTGGAGCATCACTACTCCTATTGAAATCTAGAAATTAAAACAGTGAAGGTGTTTTTAGTTTAATTAGATTTTAGTCTAATTGCCTGTTTTCTTTGAGGTCCTGTAGGCCAGCACTCTGTAAATGTGAATTAGCATATTGCTAGGCAAAGATCATTGGTGTATAAAATTTCCCTTGTATCTTGCCTCCCATAGAAGATCATTTGAGTACATTTCTTTCTCCCCCTTGAATTTTTGCTTGTTAAAACTGAGGCTTTAGTGATGTTCATGGAGTTTCTAGCCAAAATCAGTTCAATTAAAACCTCCCAAGGGTGTCCTTTCCTTGTTAGAACTGTAAGTGATTTGACTTATGTGATTTTTGGTCTTTTTGCTAATGGAAGTATAGGTTAAGAACAGAACAAGTTGTGGCTACCTGGGAAAGGGTGTTACATTTTATGACTTCCTTACTTTTTCTACTTAATTCTGTTCCTTAAAAGACATGGTATGCATGTATAAGTACTGAAAGCCACACAGAGCTCTCCCTGAAAATATAAGTAAATTAACTGCCTTGGAAAGGTCAGCCATAGCTTTAAACATTATAAATTATGAGATTCAAGGAAATGGAATTCTGCCACTAAAATCTCTGCATTACTTCTTGTGTTTAAAACATACAAGACCTTTGGTGTAGGATGGTTTTCTCAAAATGCCTATCAATTTGTATCATCTACATTATGTCTAGGTTTTTTTCTTCATTTTATCAGGGGAAATGGGATTCACTATGATTATTGAAGTGCTGCAATTGATTCCATTTCTGTAAGGAACGGAACGTTTTTCCAAATTCCATAAATCTGAATGAATGGTATGAAATAAAAACAAACAAACAAACAAATAAATAATTCTCTTGCCAATCCAGTACATGGGAATTAATAAAGATAGTCTCACTAGATAGTCAATAGACTTTTCTCTCTATCTCAGGTTCTCAAGAAATCTACATTATTAGGAGGTGAGAATGAATAATGTACCATTCGTATAATTCTTCCTGCATTGTGTTATAGATTGCTAATTTGAATCACAATAAAGGAACTGTGTTCTTTCTATTTATTTAGTGCCTGATCTAATAGAGTAAAATTTTGATTCTAATTCCAGCCACTATTTTCTGCATGAAATCTGACAAGGCATTTCAAGTCTTTGTGCCTCTTGATTCCTTATCTATGAGGGAAGTAGAATAGGTATTCTTTTCTTTTCTTTTTGTGGAACTGCAAGAGAGGTAGGAAAATGGGAGGTGCAGAGAGAACCTCCTTACTTTTAGCCTACCAAATTAAAAGTTGGTACTTTACCCACATTTTGGACAGAATTTAATTCCCCCAAAGTAAATATGTTATTTTCCCTTAAATTAAATTGCAAACATTTTGAAGTCAGGGATTGTGTCTTTCCCATATGACTTAAGCTTGTATAGTGCATATCCTCAAAAATTTGCAAATTTCTATTTCATAAACTGAGTCATTTTGGTAGAATCTCAGTTTGTTGAATTACATTTTCTGGCTGGTATTCCAAGGTGTCCATCAGGAGATAGGAATGCTTGTGTCCCTCCAAAATGTATGTGGAAACCATCTCCAGTGAAATACGTATTTAGAGGTGGGCCTTTTGGAGGTAATTATCCAGAGCCCTCCTGAATGTGAAGCCAGTTGGTCCCTGTTTTGCCCTTCTTCCAGGGGTGGATGCGGAAAAGGATCCTGTCTGTGAAGTGCAGAACAAGCTTTTGCCAGACACTGAGTCTGCTGACAACTGGATCTTGAGTTTCCCAGCCTTCAGAACTAGGAAAATCTAAATTTCTGTTGTTTTATAAATTAGTATAATGTATTTTGTATAGCAACCCAAATGGACTAAGAAACAGACTTTTCTTAGTCCATTTCTAATCTTAGAAAAGTAATCTAGAAATGTATTATTCAAGTAGCCATTTAAGAATAATTGGGATCTTGGCTCATGGGACAAGTTTGAGAATGTTTTTATTTTGGACTGAATGTTCTTGTATCCCAGATTCATATGTTGTAAATCCTAAAATTCACACGTTGAAAAGTCATGGTATTAGGAATTGGAGCCTTTGGGAGGTAGTCGGATCAGGAGACTGGAATCCCGTAATTGTGTCCTTGTAAGAAAACACAAAAAGCGTCTTGCTCTCTCTGGGCTCTATTATGTAAGGACATGGTTAGAGGAGAGCTGTCTGAAAGCCTGAAGGGTGCCTTACACCAGACCCGACAGCACCTTGATCTTAGAGTTCTTTAGCATTCAGAAGTATGAAAAAAATTAATTCCTACTGTGCAAATCTCCTGGTCTATGGTAATTTTGTTAAAGCAGTCTGAGCTAAGTTTTTTGAAGGAATAATGCTATTGTAAATAAGTGATCAGAAGGGATTCCTCTTAGTTACAATGGATCCTCATTCTCAATGGCTGGCTGTTACGTATTTAAGTGGATAATAGTTTTTGATACTTTTCTGAGAGAAAGGCTCTCTGAAATCCTACCAGCTATTGGATAAACATGATGTTCAGAGCATAAAAGTATTTTAAACAATTTCTCTTTCTTTAGAGCAAGAATATACATTTTTTAACCACCAGAGTCATTCTAGCGATACATAATTTTAATTGTGCGTACAATTTGAAATATTGACGTCCTAATTTTTCATATTGTCTTACGTAAGTAGGAAAGTAATGGTTCAGACTTGCTGCATGTGAGTTTACTTATTTGGGGGTGGGGTGCTATAGCATTACAGAAGAGGCTTTCCCAACTGGTAAACTTCAAAGATCTAGAAGCTTTACTTGGCCCATGTCTAGTCCTATTATTGCTTCCAACTTTTCTTCCACTTTTTAGTTTCTGCCATTTTTCAGGGACTTGGTGTATTCTTTCCTACACTTTTGGTGTCTCAGATTTTCAAGGTATAGAGATTACTTTCCTAAAAATATTTTGAAATCCCAGACAGGATTTTTGTTTTTGCTTGCCAATGGAATTACCCAGGTTTGAAACTTTTATTTTATTTATTTTTCTTGCAATCCACATTTCCTTAGTGAGCATCTATTTAGGAAATTTAATAGTGTTTAAAGGAAGAAAAGATCCTCTTTCTAGTCAAACAGGAATTCGGAGCCCTGGGCTCTCTGTACCTATCTAAAGAAAGAAGCATTTCACAGATTTCTGAGGGAATGAGTCCTGCCTGCAGTTTGGACTGTGGGCTCCCAAATCCTGTTGGCAGTTCCTCTCCACCTCCTTCACCCAGTTTAAACATAGTAATTGTTGTCTTTTTTGTTGTTCCCTCAAGTTCAGGGCCTGCTCCTCTTTCTGTCTGCCTTGAGAAAGCCTTTTGTTTAGCTAGCAGTTCCTGTCCCGGGCAGTCCATTCCTGGAATTCTTTTGGGTCAGGATTGAACAACACTGTCACCAAGTCATGGGCATTACTACCTACACCTGTCAATGATAATGGGGAAAGGTGATGATTCATGGCAGTCTCTCTTCTACAAAACCTGGTTTCAGGAATGAAACATTAGATAGGTTTTCATTCCTAGGAGGAGCTCAAAATACATTTATTTATATCTCATCAAATTGGGCTGAGCTGATTCAGAACTGGCACTATTCTGCTGGTACTCTTTCACATTTATCACCCAGATGAATTGGAAAACAGTAGCTGCTGACTAATAATTATATAATCAGGATCAGAGGAAGGTGTTGTTCACTTATTTAGAAGAATAGTCAGAACTTTAGCAAACTTGTTCCTAAGATTATTCATCCTCAGGCTCAAAGAGATGATTTTAACAGTCCTCTTCTGTCTTTCTTCGTCTCTCCAAGGCGTTGGTTGGATGAGATGATCTCACAGTTCTGAAACTTCATGATGTATGTTGTGGGTTTTTCATTTCCAGGAGAAGCTTAAAATACATTTATTTATATCTTATAAAATTGGACACAGCTGATTCAGAACCGGCGATACTCTGCTTGATTCAGCATATGTTTGGTGAGTTTTAGCATCAGCCTCAGCAATAAAGTGAATATTTCTTGGGAAATATCAGAAATGTTGGTTTCTAGAACTTAGGATTTGCTGTATCATTATGGATTTATAATTTACTAGGTTAAAATACAGTCAGCATCTTGTAACTAATTCATAGGAATTACACAACTGAAACTCAAAAAGATAGATTCCTATGGACTACATTCATATGTTGTGGTCCCAGTTTCTTACATGGTGTCATTTGGAGTTGAGGCCTTTGAGAGTTATTTGGGTTTGGATGAGGTCATCAGATTGGTACCCTTATAAAAAGAGATAAAGGGACCCATGCTCATTCTCCATCATGTGAGTGCAGACCTTGAAGTTACCATCTGCAAGTCAGGAAGAGGGCCCTCACCACAATCTGATCATGGGCTTTTTGGTGTCCAGAAATGTGATAGTTTTTTGTTATTTAAGCCACCCAGCCTATGGTATTCTGTTATAGTAGCCCAAACTGACTAAAGTACAACTCAAGAGAATCTCTTGTACTTTCTGGATTCCATTGTCTACACATGACCTTATCACCTGCTAGACCCCTCCCATGTCTGTCTTACCCCTTTAGAGCATGGCTTCAGCATTAATTTCTTAACAGTATCCATCAACCTTCAAAACCAATTATCTCTGCTTAATGTTCTTTTCCTCAATTTCTTTAATTTTTTTTCATAATAATTATACATAATAGTTGGATTCACTTGACATATTCATACATGTACTTAATATAATATGGTTAGTTTCATTCCCTAGTACCTTGCTCTCCTCTTCCCCTTATTCCTCACTTCTTCTATTCCACTGATATCCCTTCTATTTTCTGGTGATTCTCCCAATGTTTTATTTTCCTTTTTCTTTCTAGTTCCCATATATGAGAGAAAACATATGATCCTTGACTTTCTAGTCTGACTTATTTTGATTAACATTAGGCTCTCCATTTCCATCCATTTTCCTGCAAATGACATATTTCATTCTTCTCTATAGTCACATAAAACTCCATCGTGTGTGTGTGTGTGTGTGTGTGTGTGTGTGTGTGTGTGTGTGTGTGTGTGTGTATCACATTTTACTTATCTATTTATGTGTTGATGGACATCTAGACTAATTTTATAACTTGGCTATTGTGAATTGTGCTGCTCTAGACATGGGTATGCATGTATAGCATGCTGCTTGTACTGTAGGTATTTGCTGAAGTCCTCATTTTAGGTCATGTGGTGAGGACTATATTCCATTCCTAGTCTTTTGTTCCCGTCAATTTCCTAATCACATGGGACATTGTCATCCTTGTTTATAGAGTCATGGGTTTCTTCGGTCTTCTCTGATTTTTCCTCTTCTGCCTCTTTGAAACAAATAATAGGGTCTTTCGTTATTTCTAACTTCTAAATCATCAGGTTTTTATGGAGGAAGAAAAAAGACCATAGAATCAAAACACCTGTAGATTTTCAGTATTCCTATGGCCCACATTTTTCTCAAGCTCATGCACCATGGATTAGAATTATAGTGGGAGAGAAACATGTGCTGTGGCCCATGAAAACAGCTGGCATAATGGTGAACATAAAGTCATCAGATAGTAATTCTGTTGACAGGTGCTATTTACTACAGGATTAGAGGAAGTGGACTTTCCTCTTTGACTCTTGAACAATTAGGGTTTTACTTTAATTTCCACTACAACCAGAAAGTGACTCTTGTCTAGTGGGAAGCGTCCCTCTTATCATCAGAATTCCCAAAAGAATATTAATGTTATAGAGATCCACAGCCACTAAGCATCCTGCAAGAAGCAAGAAATGGTACAAGTTTCCATCAAACAATGTGGAACAAAAGCATACAACGTGGGGATTCAGGATAGACAAAACCCATTCTCCTAGCCACATTGGCTTTCATGTGTCACCTGTTTCTCTTACTGAAAAGAACACCAGATTCTATTGTTTCTTCCCTTCTAATGGTGTGCTGCATGTAAATATGCCAAGTAAACACTAACGGTTCTCATCCAGTTCAAATATGAGTAAGGCATAGCCTTTGCCTTTCAAATGAAAAAGTGAGACAGACAGGTAAATAATAAGTGCATGCAGCTTAGATATGGAGGTAGCCTGGGTGTTATCAACAGATGATAAATAAGGAACACACACACACACACACACACACACACACACCATATATACCAATAATGGAGTGTTATTCAGTCATAAGGGAGAATGAAATCCTTTCATTGGCAACAAAATGGAAGGAAATGGAGGACATCCTATTAAGTGAAGCCAGACAGAAAGGTAAGTATCACATATTCTCTCTCTTATGCAGAAACAAACAAAAAGTTGACCCAAAAGTATAATAGTGATCACTAGGGACTAGAAATGGTGCTGGGAGGGGTGGTGGTGTGAGTGTAGAAGAAGGTGGTTGGATATGGTCCCTGAAAGCTGTATACATGTATGGAAAAATGACACTGAATTCCACTTACATATATAATTATTGTTTCAAAGATAAAATAACAAATGCAACAGAATCACTTGCTGTTCAGAGATTCTTTCAGATAGTCACAGGGCTCCTCAACATCATTTGTTAACTTCTGATGGCACCAATTTTTTCTTGGTTTGTACAGGTTAGTTTTTCCTCTTGAGTTATTAGATTTTATATATGTTACTTGACAAATGATAGGCACCATCTGACAGATGTGCAAACACTCTTTAAACAACCATTTATCAAGAGGCCTGGTACTAAAAAGGTGCAGTGCTTACCTCAAGTAGCAACAGCTTGAGCAAGGGAAAGACCTGGAAATACAGTGCAGGGGTACAAGAGGAAGGCACCGCCCATATAATTTTCCATGGTATTTTTCTCCAAACACCATGTATCCTCACATTTTCAAATGCTTTAGTTACTTTGTAGGAGATGCATATCAAAAAATGGAATATTAATAGGTTTCCATTGATGGCTGCTGATATTACTTAGGACATTGTTTTGCAGTCCATAGGGTGAAAGTAGAATTGTTTAAATAAGGAACCAATTATACAACTGTAAAAGAAAAAGAAATTAAGTACTTTCCCCCTATTTCACTAGTGTAAGATTTAATTTCAGCATTATTCTTCCACCTCAGTAAAATTATTTGCTGTTTTAAAAGTCATTTTTATTACATATTAAATAGAAAAGGATAGTGCAAAACATACATGTTCCATATGGAATAACACTTTGATAAATATCTTGCCATTAGATTAAGAAATACAACTTTGAAACCCTCCCAAGTTTATGACTTTCTCCTTCCTCTAAAGTTTTTATCCTGAATTTTGTATTTACTATTCCCTCATTCTTCTTTCAGTCTTATCACATATATTTGCATTCTTAAAGAACATGTTACTGGTTTTGCATATTTCTCATATTTCTTTAAGTAATAATGATAGAACGACACTATGTATATAATATGTATATATATATATATATATATATATATATATATATATATATATATATATATATATTTTAAGAAGTTAACAGTTTGCCCACTCTCAAAGGACTGTTCAAATGCAGGTATTACTCAAAATCCAGAGCCATGTTGCCTCCAAGTCTCCAAGGAAGAGGAAGATTTGTTATCATTTCCATTCCTTTTAGTTTAAGACACATGTTTTTTCTTTGTTGTTTTTGTTATACTGGAGATTGAACCCAGGGGGCCTCTGCCACTGAACTACTTTCCAAGCTCTGTTTATTTTTTATTTTGAGACAGCATCCAGCATCTCACTATTTTGCCCAGGCTGACCTTGAACTTGTGATCCTCCTGTCTCTTGAGAATCTGGGATTGCAGGTGTGCGCCATAATGCCTGGCAATGCATGCCTTCTTAAACCTTGTTTTGACATCAGAATTGATATCTCCATTGCAATAAGGACAGTAAAAATATCTACTTTAGAAGAAATTTTACATTTTACCCACAGGCACATAGGTTTGTTCTATGATTTCAACCACACAATCATTAAAGACCACAATAAGGAAGAACTAGAATAATTGTATCAATCTTGAGTTATTTTCCAGAAATCCCACAGCAAGTAGGAAGAGGTAAATAAACTTTCTGTAATCCTGTCTCATTTTGATGCAAACTCTGTAATCTACACATTCTTGTGCTTTTTTCTTTCTTTCTTTTCTGAGATAGGGGTTTCACTAAGTCGCCTAGGCTGGCTTTAAACTCCTAGGTTCAAATAATCTTCCCACCTTAGCCTCCTGAGTAACTGGGTATTTAGGGATATCAATTCCTGGTCTCCTCTGTGATAGCTCATACAATTCTCATCCACATCTTATTACCATGGAAATATACCTTTCCAAAAAATAAAAGCACCTGTATAGGAGAGTTCAAATCATACATGGGAAGGGAGTCTTGCTCAAAAGGAAATAGTCTACTTCCGCTCTGTACACCGCAAAGGATCTCTTTTACATCATCATGCTCTATTATTTTTAGCTTCTAACACCTCTGTACCCAGAAAAAGGATTTTTGCTGTACATTTGCATATCTCGTGGTCCTTCTGGAAAAAAAAAATGTTCTCTGAATAATGAGATGGTCTGCCTCCAAGGCAAAATCAAGTGTTTACTTCTTGCAGTAGCAAATTCTGTGAATGCTACAAAATGATGGGGTTTCCATCTTCTTGCCTTCCCATTGAAATGAGATGACTTTCTTCACTCAGTTCTATTTGCATGTTTAGTAGGCATCTGATACATAATATGGCTGAAACACAACTCTTTTTTTAATATTTATTTTCTAGTTTTAGGTGGATACAATATCTACATATTTCTTTTTTATTTTTATGTGGTGTTGAGGATTGAACCCAGGGTCCTGTGTATGCCAGCGAGCATGCTACCGCTTGAGCCACATCCCCAGCCCCGTGAAACACAACTCTTGATTTCCTTCTCTTTCCTAGATTTCTTTGATCTCTCTATTACTTTGTGTCATGAGTGGGCAACCCCCAGGATTCAGTTACTCAAATAACAATCTAGATATCTTCTTTGATTCATCCCTTTTCCCTTCCTTCCAAGACATTAACTACTGTCTTACTGTTACATTACTAAATATATCCTAAATCCATCCATTTCCTTCCCCTCTGGTCATGTGGTCTAGTAACCCTCTACATGGTTTTTCTCCTTCTATTCCTGTATTCCCTAGAAACCTGAGAGGCAATTTAAAAGTGGAATTCAAATGTGTAATTTTCCTTCTAAAAACCAAACAGTAGTTTCCTACCATACTTAGAATAGCATTTAGACTCCTTTCCATGGCCTATATCATGAAAAAAGAATCCTTACTTCTTGGTGGCTTATTGGCAATAGAGGGAGAGGAGGTGTCAGGTTGGAGCGACATTTCATGCAATGTCCGATATAGCAGGTGACAGTAATCAACTCTGCTTCTTTAGTTCAAATGCTGGGAACAGACTTGTGCATAAATCCCGTTCTGGAGGATGAATAGAGAAATCAAGGTTGGGTTGGGGAATGAGAGTGGGAGAAGCATGAACAAAAGACAGGAAGGAAAATGGAAGAGGAGCAACTGATGTTACACAGGTTCACAAAAGAAATTTCAAAAGTCAAACATATCCTTACTTGTAAGAAAACAAAATATGTTAGATTCACCTTAGGTGGTTGCTTCTCAGGCAGTAACCATGCAAAAGAACATGTCTCATGGAAAAATGGCCAAGAGCAGTCTGTTAACATGTGTAGACAGGTATATCAGTTTGCCCCCATATCTGGATCATTGGTAGCAGGGTGGGAGTATAGCAATCTTATATGGCTTACATACACAGTTTCCCAAAGGTGTTTTGCCAAGTGTGTTATGGTTCTAAGTGCTATTCCATGGGGCCATCAAGCAATCCTAGGAAATCAAGGTGATGAACAAAGCAACCCCCTTTAAAAGGGGCAGCTGCACAGACATACTGCCTTAGCTCTGTGCCACTGGAGTCCATGGAATGTAAGTTGAAACAGAAAACACCTCCAACCAATTTATGTCTCAAGAATATTTAAGCTGAATTTATCTGCTGAGGCATTTTGGATAGTGTTTACGGAAAAAAGCGACAATCCTACTTAGAATGAAAAGGTCAGAAGTAGAGACAGAGATCAAGAAGTTCTGTTTCCTTTGGTTGAATTGTCAGATGGAAACTTTGTCTTCCTTTTGGGCAAGTAAGTTTGGGGCAGGGCTCTCTCTCTGGTTTCTTCCTCACTACAGCAAAGCAGAGGGTCTTACTGCAGAGAACCCAGAGGGCAACAAACAGACTGTTTCAGCTGATGAATGTTAGAAAGGCAAGTAGAAGTTGTTCTGTTAATTAGCTCTGACCTCTTGGTAGGGCATCTGGACAACCTGAGATGAAGATGAAGGGATGATAGCAACTGTTGGAAGGAACCTGAAAGCATTTTGATATGTCAGGTTTTTCTGCAGCTCGGGAGGCCAGCACAAGTCCTCAGAAGACTCCTGAACATGAGGAGGAGAGGAGGAGAGGAGGAACAGGAATTAGGGAAATGATTTGTTTGTTTTAATATTTGCTCCCAAATAATACAATTTTATCTGTGTTTTTAATGTTGCAATTTAAAATTATGCAATAAAACACTATAATGTTATACTGAACATTGTAATGTTATATTTTCACTATATTTTTAATATTATAATTATCTTATTATATATAATTCTTAACTATATATGTTAGAAGAGGTATAAAAACACATACAGTTTTCCAGTTTGTATTTTTGAGGTCTAATCTTTTACATGGTTATAGTCTTAGAAGTGGCAATCTAGTTCAAATCTGATAGGTTTTGTTTTCTTCCAAGTAACATATGCACACTCACGGAAGTATTTACATGTTTGGTATCTGTGACCGTGTTTGAGGAACAAAGCCTGTAGCTCTGTCAGACACCTCTATTACTTACATCCAGCCCAGGTCACGACCACATAGGCATAACCGAGGCGTGGAGTCCACCTGTCCACCTGCTGGCAGGTTGCCTAAACTAGGACCAGTTCCCAGAGTTATTCAGAACATTCAGATGCCATACTTCTTGTTCTGCCTTGGTGTCTACCAAGGTACTTGCCTATGTCAGTGATTGACATCAGATGATGTAACTGTTTTTGCCGTGTGACTTTTTCTTCCTGAAACACTTTGGTTTTACCCTGGCCATCTGTCTGGCACTGAGTAAGTCACTTTTACTTTTTGGGGGGCCTCATGTTCATCCTCTGTGAAATGATGAGATTGAACTATTTAATGTCAGGACACTGGGTGCTGCTTTTTTTATGATGTTTATCTGACTTCTCAAATTGTGAGAGCCCTTCCCATTACTCATTCACTTCTCTCAAAACTTCTGTGGACACCAAGGCAGAACAAGAAGAATGGCATGCATGTTCTGAATAACTCTGGGAACTGGTCCTAATTTAGACAACCTGCCAGCAGGTAGACAAGTGGATTCCACACCTCAGTTAGAGCTTACATGGTTGTGACCTGGGCTGACTGTGAGTAGTGGATGTGTCTGATAGAGCTAGAGACTTTGCTCCTCAAATATGGTCACAGATACCAAACATGTGTCTGAACAAGCAACCAAGTGGCCTTCACTTCTGCCACATATGTGTCAATCTGCAGTCAAGTAGTCAATGATCTGCTAGTTATTTCATGATTTTTCTGTTATTTGAACACAACAAATGGCAAGAATAAGCAAGATAGTTTGTATTTACAGATTGTTGGTTCCACCCTCAGAATTTCTGATTCAGGAGGTCTGAAATAAAACCTGATGGTTTGCATTTCTAACAAGTTCCTTTGCTGCTACTGTTTATATCCTTTGAGAAGTACTTATCTGGACTAAGAACAGAGGGCTGCTCATCCTTGGCAATAGAGGTAGCAAGTAAAAAGAGATGATGGAGATACCTAAGACCATGGCATGTTTGGATATGGCATGGTTCATTTGTCTGGAACATGTAACACAAAGTGAGCAAATATTAAGAAAAGATATTATAAAGGGCTGTAAAAATGAGACTAAAATTGTTGGACTCTATCCTGAGAGGCTGTTGGGAGAAGATAGTGACAGATTTTTAAATTTATGACATTCTGTGTGTTCAGTGGAGGAAATCTGGATGGAGTACACAAAGACGCTAACCAGCAGAGGGAGTTGTCTAGAGTTGAACAAGAGAGGTAATGACAGGGAACCAGCCCAGTGGTAATGAGGATTAAGATTTTCAGGGTTCAAAGGTGAAAAGAGGGAGAGGGAAATGGTAAGGGAGGGGGAGGGAGAGGAGAAGGGGAGAGAGAGAGGGAATATGAATGAGACACAGATACTCAAGACCTATTTAGAGATTTAGTGGCTAATTAAATATGGAAGAAAGTTTAAAGTATTCTATAACAAATTCCAGAAAAATTCATTGGACTCTTCAGTGTTTGTCTTTATCTTTCCAGCTTTTAATATGTCTGGACTTTTTATACATATATTCACTCTGTGAATTTTTAGTTTTCTCTTTTTTTTTTTTTTTCTTATTGTCTCTTTCTGAATTATCCAGTAGATTTAGTGGATTGATGGAAAGGGAGGTTAATACAATTGTTATAAGGGAAAATAGTATTTTTCAAAATTCTTGAGTCAACTGTGTATGCAATAACATTGTCTTCGGGTCTGTATTGATGACACAGTATAGTTGGTCCCTGAGCAGTTGGTCCTCAGGGTTGGTTGATTGAAAACAGGCCATGCTATATTCACAAAAACCTATCTGTATAAGATAATACTCCAGAGTGCAGAAGTTGTAATAGCTACTGCTTTCTTTTTTCTCTTTTCCACATCTCTAAATTCATGTACACAAACACAAGTACCACACAATACTGTCTAGGTCACCCAGCACTTTCCTGACTCCCATGACACCAGCACCATGTTTCTCTTCCAGAACTTTCCAGACTGATCTGTCATTTTCTCTGCGTGCATCTGCTTCCCTTCCAGCCTGTGAGGCCCTCCACAGAAGGAACTGTGGGGAGAGAGGAGCAAAGAAAGTGAATTTTTCCCTCAACTTCCAGGTTTCCTCCCAAGAACTGTCCTGGTAGCTGAAGTTTTAAATGCATGCAGAGAAAATGATTTATTTCAGGATATCTGCCAACTCTTGGTAAGTATTGCCTTGGCCAAGCTGGTTGGAGTTCCCAGAAGATCCCAAGGAGAACTTTCTTTCTTAGAGGATTCTAGGACAGAGTAAAAAGGGTTGCCTAGACAACTTTCTTGACTCAGATTATGTCTGCGGCTTTGTCTTGTACTGATTTCTCCTCCAGGACAGTATTCTGAATTGTACCAGGTAAACCAGGTGCGGTTGGAACTGCTCTGGTTGCCTGGTCACCCCTTCCCACCACCTCTCCTGATGGAACAACTCCATCCAATACTGAAGAGAGGGTTTCTCGACAATTGTTTTTAAGTCCAACTTTTAAATTAAGTATTTTAATTAAAAAATAGGTCACTCAATAAAGTTTTTAAGTTTATCTTCTGTTATTTCCTCCTGCCAAGAAGGTTTGGTGGAGTCCCAGTTTCTGTGGTTTATATTAGAAAATACAAGCATATAAAGTACTCTTCTTAAATCTACTTGCCCCTGTAGACATTCTGATGGCAACTCTAAAGAGTTGCCAGCTGTGTGGGTAGAGTTGGAAGCTACTGACACTGGGTCACATGCAGTTTGCCTCCAATGGGGTGAAGTTTGGCACCATTTGCCTGCCTGAAGCCATTATCACTGTGGGTAATCTGAGCCAAAGTGGAAGTGAGTTGAGACCCTAAATTTTATTTTTCCATGAATTAAAACTTCTAATATATATTAGTTTTCAATTAAATATTCTGACTTTGGATTGAAAATTCTGTGACACAGATTTAATGCCTAATTCTAGGATGTTTTAGGAATAGGAGAAAAAAATCTCAAAGCCTCTGTTTTATTGTCCTTATAGGCACAACACCTAGTGCTGGATTATTAACTAATGCTTTATTTCCATATTTTCTCTTCTTTCTTTCTCTGGTTTGCACAATCGTCTTTGACCCAGCCATTGCCTATGCAATTAAATCACTTTCTCTAAAGACCTTTAACAAGTGATTGTTGTACATTATTCTCTGTGGGAACTGCTACTTAATTAAAAAAAAAAAAAGCTTAGCTTTGGGGGAAATGAAAATGGTCTTTCTTCTTAGCACAAGACATAAAATTTGCTCCTTAAATTTATATTCATTGAATATCCGATAGACTGTGTTTGGATCTTAGAATTCTGTTGATCCTTGATCTATGTAAAAATTTCTTCCTGTAGGTTTTCTGCTCACCTTTATTCAGGTTTTAACCTATGTCAGCTACAAATTCAAAGCAATCTCATTTTACTTTTTATGACTTACTTGGGGTAATGCCGGATCCCTCCACTTGAGTTTGCTTAGTCCTGGAATTTTCATATTCTGTCAAATCAAACCATGGCTTAACTCTGATTTGGTGACAGATAATAGGCATCTTCCTTGTTCATACTAATGTGCCTATAGACTGTAAATATAAAATTAAGAAATAAACACCATACTCTATGTTACATATGACTCATGTGCAGAAATCTATAGACTCTTAGTAGAGGGGATAAGAGGTCCAAAAGTTCAATCTCATCATTTCATAGAGGATGAACATGAGGCCCCCAAAAAAGTAAAATGGCTTACTCAGTGCCAGACAGATGGCCAGGGAAAAACTAAAGTGTTTCACGAAGAAAAAAACCACATGGCAAAACAGTTGCGTCATCTGATGTCAATCACTGACAGAGGCAAGTATCTTGGTAGACACCAAAGCAGAATAAGAAGTATGACATCCATGCTCTGAATAACTGTGGGAACTGGTCCTAGTTTAGGCAACCTGCCAGCAGGTGCACAGGTGGACTCCATGTCTCAATTAGGCTTACGTGGTTGTGACCTGGGCTGGATGTAAGTAATAGATGTGTCTGATAGAGCTAGAGGCTTTGTTCTGCAAACATGGTCACATATATTACATATGTAAATATGTACGTAAGTGTGCAAATGTTACTTGAAAGAAAACAAAACCTATAGATTGCCACTTCTAAGATTGTAACCACGTAAAAGATTAGACCTCAGAAATATGAACTTGAAAAATGTATGTGTACATGTATGCATGTTTGCACCTCATCATCTATGTAGTGAAGAATTATATGTATAATTAGAAATATTATCATACTTATAATATTAAAATATGATGAAAAATTTTAACATTGCAACTTTCATTATAATATTATAGTTTTATAATATAATATTATAATTTTAAATTATGATATTATACACATAGATAAAATTGTATTATTTGGGAGCAAATATTAAGCAAACAAATCTCTGCCCTGATCCTTGAACCTCTTCTCCTCATGTTCAGGAGTCTTTTGAGGACTCATGCTGGCCTCCTGGCTGCAGGAAAACCTGACATCAAAATTCCTTCAGGTTCCTTTTTACAGTTATCATGACCTCTTCTTTTTCATCACAGGTACAGATTAGTTAACTAGGTTAAATTTTCTTCTTGTCTAATTCTATACGTTGAAAAAAAAAAACACCCTGAAATGCAAAGTAACATGTTATATAATACAGTCTTCCACTGTGCATTTTGCTTGCTACTAGTTTCCACATGAAAAGACAAGGTACCTGCTTGTTGTGGTTTAGATGTGCTTTGTTCCCCAAGGATTTGCAGTCTGCAGAGTAGCAATGTTGGGAGGCAGTATGGACCTTTAAGAGATGAGAGCTGGTGTGAGATCCTTAGGTTATTGTAGGTGCTACCCTCAATATTAATCAACACAGTTCCTCTGAACCCTGAGTTAATTTTCATGTTGTCATAGGAGCAAATCTGACCCTTAAATCGCTCCGTGGCTTCCTCTTTTAAGATGTGATATCTTCCTCCCATGTGTGGTCTCCCACATGCCATGTGGCATGAGGCCCTCACCAGAGCCAAGCTGATGCCAGAGTCATGCCCTTGAATCTCTAGAACTATGAGCCAAATAAACCTTTTTTTTTTTTTAATAAAGTTAGTTTGTAGTACTGTTGTTATAGTAACTAAAAATAAATTAGTACACTGATTCTTTTTGGGTGCTTACATGTATGCTTTCATTTAGTGGCCAATTACTTTATGATAACCATGCATTAAGTTATTTAATTATACCTATGAAATATCAGCAATATAGAATAATATTCTATGTATGAATTAGAGATATTTGCTCCTTAGGATATTCTGCTCACTCCCCTTTCCTAGCAATAACCTAGTGGGGAGGAACATCAAAGTGCTTGGCTTCATACTACATAAAGCCTGAGATTCCTTGAGTCTGCTTCTGTTGGATTATTTCTCCTGCTGTCCTTTTTGCTCAGAACCAGGCCCAGAATCCAGAATTGGCTAATCAGTGTGTCTGTTCATGGATCAGTGTATGGGCTGGGATGCTTTGTGGCTAGAAGCAGGAGATGAATGAACTTATTGTGGGTCCAAGCAATTAATATATGATGCCACATAACAAAGGAACTGGAGGGAGAAGGTTGAGTGGTAGGGGAGGGTCATTGGCTCAGAATGACACTGTTGGTTCTGCTTCCTCACAGGTTGAAGTTTGAACATTAGAGAAGCATATAGAGGCAAGCATATAAAGCAGGGTTTATTTAAAAAGGGGTAACATAGACTTCTCCTGGGAAGGAGAAGGGGGCCATTGCTGGTATCCTGGTATCCCAAGAAGCGAGGTGTTCTGCTCTTTTTATATGTCCTAAGCTTTCTTTGTTCTTCTGCCCTCTTCCCCTTATCTTTCTCCATCCTGCACAGGTGACTCATTTGACTAGGCATTTGACTAGGCCCAGGACTCTGAGGGATGGTCAAAAGGTGGGAAACAGGTGGGCTGAAGGGGGAAGGGCTGGATGGAGGCCAAGGACACGTTAGTTAATTAACCTTATAGCTTCCTCTAGGGAGGGGCAATGGCTGGGACTGGTTGCCTTAGCAACTGGAGGGAGCAGGGGGAGGCTCTTGATAAGGGTGGTGGAAGGGCTTTGAAGGAATTAACATTTCAATCCCTCAGGGGACAGTCTCCTACTTCCTGGACTCACTCAAAATTGGTCTCCTTGATCCGACTTGACTTGATTCACCTATCTGTGCTGACTGCCTGTCTAATTCTGGCTTCAAGAATATCATGGAGGACTTAACAGGTCACTTTCAGCTCTCCTCAGAGGGTTGGCTCTTTGTTCTCCAGTTTGTCACCCCATGGTCCCTAACAAAAACAAATTTTAAAAAGCACGTAAAAGCAGAAAGTGAGGGAGTAGCCAGGATAAACCTGAAAACTAATTCTCCTTTCCTCTGCTCTCCTTCCTGAAAACAAACACTTCCCAAAGCATTTTTTTCGCAGACTTTCCTTAGTGTCTCACTGTTTACAGTGGGTTAAGGGAAACAGGAAAAATGGGTGCCTAGCATTCTTAGCCAAAATCCCAGGAAGCAGATGCAGTCCGCAAGGAAAAAGTAGGGAGAGGAATGTTCACTGAGTGTTAAAGTGTCTTCCACAATCGGAATGAGAAAAAAAGAACAATAAACATTGTTGGAGTTTATTCATTCATTCCCTTGGTCACATCAGCCTGAGCCCAGTAGCTGATATTGCCATGGAAACAAGGCAGGAACAGAGCTGCCTAGTTCCTGTCTGTTCCAAGCTTTGGATCCTGTAAATTCTTAGATTTTTTAAAAGGCTTCTTGCTTACTTTGGTGGTTTGCTCTTTACAACCAAAGGCACCTTGGTTCCAGGACTACCACATGGGAACTCAGATTAAATGGGTTCTGACATCAGTCCTGACATTCAATGTTTTTGTGACCTGGAATTAGCCATGCCATCTCTCTGAACCTCAGCTTTGTTATCTATGGAATCAAATTGTTTAATCGCTGGAATTCTATTGTCAGTATCAATTCTATGATTTTTTTTTTTGTGAGATCTATTATTATAGTCAATTACAGGCCTTCTGTCTCTTGAATATCCATGAAATCATTGAATAAATCTGCTTTTTTTAATGCTACGTTAAAAACCAAACAGCTTATTAATCTCATCATAAATAAATTAAAATAGAAATTAAATTTAAAAATCCAAGAGCCTTCTGAAGGCCAAATTGTATAGCAAACATGATGATTGTAGTATCCTCATGATAGATCTGGTGATACAGTATGGAGTAGCATGAAATTATAAATTAATTGGAAATTAATATCTCATGCAGCCTTTTGATTTTATTTTTTATTTTTTTAACTTTTGCTGCTCCTTGGCAGCAAATCAGCAAATACTAATTAAGTACCACTATGTGCTAGGCACAGTACCTGGTACTGAGGATGAAATCAGATGTGATGCCTATGTCTTTGGACTAAATTTGCCAAGAGGCAATAAATAACCAAGGAACTACATCTTAAGTCAGGGAGAACTGTGTGTCTTTCCCATGAAAATCTCAGAAGTAGGTAGTCCAGGGAGGTATATGGAGATCCAGGCACTTTCCATAGTGTGGCTGTACCATCTGTGGGCTTCTATTCTCAGTCACTGCATGATCAGGATGGCTGCTCCAGCCTCATTTATCAGGTCTCCTTCTAGCTGGCAAAAAGGATGATGGGATAAGGAGGTAAGAGAAAAGGTGCACACTGGTTGTTTTTTGAGGAAGTTTTCTGAAGCTGCTTCATGAAATCCTGCTCATTGGCCATGAAATAGTCATTCTCCTAATTGCAAGGGGAGCAAGCAAATCCAGCCTTTATTTTGCTATGTGCCCCCACCCCTGCAAAATTGGAGGAAGATAGATATCAATGAACTGTTAGTATGCTTCACTATTTCTGATGACTTAGTTTTCTCAGGATGCACATGTAAGAACTTAGTTACAATGCACTGTAGAAATAACAATGCACATACATATGTATTTCACAATGGAAAGCAGATGGTAGAGCTCATAGGGGAAGGGCTTCTAGGATGAGGTTATGCATAGACTAAGACATAAGTTAAATTTAAAGAAGAAACACTAGAGTGTTGCAGGCTACTATCAAAAGTCCAGTACTAAAGGAACATATATTCTAAGTTACGAATGCTAGGAAGTGATATTGACAAATCATGCAAGTATCAAATATTAAAGTATCAAGGCAGAGATTATATCATGTAATTCTTTAATGTGTATGTAATATGAAATACTGTGTCTTAAGATGATAAGATTTTGTTTGATATAAACCAATAACCAAAATAATTGTAATTCTTTATATTAATCACTGACAATTTAACAATGAAAATAACATCCCAAAGTATAAAACACTTAGGAATTAACATAACAAAAGAAGGGTAAGAAGTATATGCTAAAAACTATAAAATGTGAATATGAGAATTTAAAGAAGATTGAAATAAATGGAGAGATATTATATGTTGATGAACTGGAAGAAAATATCCTTAAGATGGTAATTATGCAATTGATTTATGGAGTTAATATGGTCTCTCACTACAGGCTTTTTCTCCCATAGAAATTGACAAACTGATCTTAAAATAGGTATAAAAATGTAAAGCATCCAGACCCAAGCAATTTCAAAAAAGAGAAAGTTAGAGAACTTACTCTATTCATTCAAAACTTATCGTAAGCTTACATTAATCAGACTGTGTGGTATTGGCTTAGAATAGACAAATAGAACAATAGATAAAAATTAAGAGGTCCCCAAACAAAACCCTTCTATTTGTGGTCCATTGATTTTAAAGATGTCAAGGCAATTCAAAGGGTAACTATATATTTTTTTCAACAAAAAGTACTGGGACAGTCAGATATCCATGTACAAAACAGTGAGTTTAGATATTACCTTACACCATACATAGATTAATTTAAAATGGTTCATAGACATAATAGCTAAAATTATAAAACTTGTAAAAGAAAAGAGAAAAATTTTTGTGATCTTGGGTTAGGCAATGGGTTCATAGATATGACACCAAACGCACAATGCATAAAAAAATGATAAATTGGACTTTGTCAAAAATAAAACTCTTGCTCATCAAAAGACAACATTAACATAATAAAAAAGCAAGAGTCTAAGAAAAAAATATTTGTAATCATTTTTTCTGATAAAGAAACATTTAAAATACATAGAGATCTATTACAACATAATAAACAATTCATTTTAAGAGTCAGAAAGTATTTTAATCAACATTTCACCAAATATGATGCATGAACAGTCACTAAGCAACAACATTTGTCATTAGGTGATCACTGAGTACAACCACCGTGAGATACTATTTCGTAACCACTAGAATGGCTATCATCATAAAGGTAATTAGAAGTTTTGGTGACAATGTGGAGAAAATGAAACCTTCATGCATTACCATGCTAATTGAAAATTATGTTTCCATAAAAATCTGTTCCAACAGAATTATTCATAGTTTCCAAAGATATAAATAATCCAAATGTCCATCAAATGGTAAATGACTAAGCAAAATGGAGTACATACACACAATGGAATATTATTCAGCAATCAAAAGGAACAAACTACTGATATCTTACAGAATGAAGTAACATTAGAAAATTGTATTAAGTGGAAGATGCCAAACTTGATAGATTATATATTACAGTATTACATTTATATGAAATGACCAGAACAGGCAAATTGGTAAATAGAAAGCAGATAGTGTTTTCTTGAGAGTGGGAGCTGAAAGCAGACTTCACTACAATGTGCACAAAGAGTCTCTTACAGGATTTTAAAACTATTTTAAAACTGAATTGTGATTCTAGTTGCCTGACTCTAAATTTACTAAAATTCTTTAGCTTGGACATTTAAAATGGATATTTTATGATATAAAAATTGGACCTCAGTAAAGTTATCAACAAAATAAAACAGAACAAAGCACAATTCTGAATCAGAGTGGTTTGTGGATTGCATTAGAAATACTAAACAGGAACCCTAAGAAGAACTCTGTATATAGACATGTTCCAACTTTACTCTGGCAATTCTGGTTCTCCGGGTATGGGGTGGGCTTGATTTTATGAAAATGCTACCAGGCACATTTTAAGTGCACTTTTAGAAAATGGTACAGTAGGGAGACACTGAAGACTTGTAAATCAGCATGGGCTGTGATTAGATTTTTCTTTTAGGTATGAAATAATAGCAGTGTGATGGGTGGATCTGAGTATTATTATTAATTTTATTTTATTTTATTTTATTTTTGTAGAACTAGAGACTCTAAGAGCTTGTTTAGGGAAAAAATAAGGACCCATCTGAGGGGAGGTAAAGTGATTGTTGGTTCATCTGTAAAATGAGGATAATAGGCCCATTTTATTAGACCTTATTTCATGCAACTATGAGGATTGAAGGAGTTTATATAGGTAAGGTACCTAAAAAGCTGCTGGCCTAGAGTATTACATAAATATTTACAGTTGCTGTGATTAAAATTATCTATAGTTTAGGAGATACCTAGGGATCTGCAGTACAGATTTGGATGATCAGATGAAAGTGGTGATATTGACTCTGAAAAAAGGGAAAAGGATCCAGATGACAGGAGAGGAGGAGGGGATGAGAGCTAGGACTAGGCAGCCCTCACCCCAGTGTTGTGTAGTGCAAACACTAGGACAGCTCTGGTCTTAGCCAGTATGCTTATATAGGTGGTGGGGGGGGGGTGGAATCCAGAACAGAGCAGGTTCTTTGACCATTGGGTCTGGTCCCCTCACTGTGCTGAAGGAAATACAAAGCAAATTTGCTGTTAAGTGGGACAGAACAGTGGACATGGAAAAACAAATAGGAGTTACATGAATTCTTATTTCCTCCTCTTCTCGAGTTTTATCTGTCTCTGTCACTGACTACTACATAGTTTGTCTTTAGGTCAGAAATTTCTCACATTGTCTTTAATGAAAATAGATCTGGAATGGTTTCTGGTGTATTAATTCATCCATTAAACATACTATATGACTTGGGTAAGAGGAAAACTTGGGTAAGAGGATGGCATAAATGGCCCTCGAGACCAGCCAAGGAAGACTCTGCCAGTATTTTTGCATTTTACAAAGTGAAAAAGCATCTATTCATCTATCCCTCAAGGACATAAAATATAACAGGCAACTTGATCAAAATTAATATAACTCCTTTAGTTCTAATAAAAAATTCATTTATTATGATAATATCTTTGTAAATGTGAAGTATCTTCCTCTTAATGATTTTCTAAAACTCTGGTGGTAGAATCACATTTTGCTTTATTCTAACCTTGGGAAATAGTTGTGGAGAACAGCCTGATCAGATGACTGTTTATAGGTACAGACCCAGAAAACTGCTTCTTAAGAGTTGTTTAACATGTTAGGGAACCAGTAGCAGGTGATCTACTTTCATAAATAATAGACTGAATAAGAAAGAGGTAAGGGAAATGATTTCCCCCAAATTATGAAAGAGTGACAAATGAGCAAGAATAGGTAATGTTTGTATAAATAATTATCTTACTTTATCTAGGTAGGATGTCTGGAGAGTAGAGAGTCTTAATTACATGATTCTGATCAAGAGATTTCCATGCATACCCAAACCTGACTAATTTTCAAGGAATTGGGATAAAACAAACCATATTTAAAATTAGAACTTTATTAATTTTCTTTAATTTTACTTAATGATTCAGAAAATGCTCAGATACTGAACAGGCTTTGGGTTCAATGCCATCACTTAAGAATAGAACTGTGAAGGTCAAAGACAGGCCTAGTGTTTATGTGTCCTGTGGCATACCCAGCAATTGCTTCAAGAAAAATTATCTTGTGTGCCCCAACATTAGTTGTGTTTAATGACTATATGACCTATATTAAATAGAAATTTCCAAGAATGACTAGGAGGAACACTCTAGACATTAGAAAAAGGAACCTTGGACATGCATGGGTAGAGATCATTGCTTTTGTGATCACCTTAGTGCCAAAATCTACCCATGGAGCAGCAGTCCTTCATACTGAAACAGAGATTGTTTTCTCTTTTAGATCCTCAACCACATTTTTAACATAACCCATCTCTATGGTTTAGAGGTGGGAGACTAAGTCCGTTGCTGTTCCATATGTTCTGCATCTTTATCTTCATAGATAAATTTTTATGAATGTTCCCAGAATTTCATGATCGGCACTGGCAAAATTATTTTTAAATGGTTCTGAGGATTTCCCAGAAATGTATCCTTTGCTCTGCCTGTGATGGTATGGCAGGGTTCCCAGACCAGTCAAATTCAATTCTGATGATAAAGTGATAAGATGCATATTTCCCTGAGGAGGAAAGAAGGAAGTGGCCTACTATGCTATTAGAAAAAAAGCTCTGTAAATATTTTATTAAACCATCTCTGGTGCAAGCCCATGTCTGTCTCTTCAAATATTTAGAGCAGCTCAATTAGCTTCGGAAGGCACTTTCAGAGAGCTTTCAGCTAGCTCATGCCATGGACAGATGGCATGGGGTAACTGGAGCACAGAGGATGTCTACCCTGGAAATGAGGGCGTGTAGATGTGGAGGCTGCGTGCATGAAGACTCTTGGCAAGAACACAGCTTGTGGCTGCCAAGATTTCAAAGGTCAGAGAGGAGGTTTCGAGATTTCACTACTGTGGGAAGTGTCCCATCGTCTGCTTCCTAAATTCATTTTCTCAGAAATGTTCTGGCTGTGATGTGGTAACCTATAGCTACCGGAGAGGAGGACTCAGAGAGATAGCAAGGCCTGAACTCGATGTCAGTGGGCCATCTGTTCTGGCTTTGTTAGTGGGCTGGGGTTGGGTGGCGGGGCAAAGGAAAATCTTATCTGCAAGCTTTCTAAATAGTGTACCAGGCATTGCATTTTCCAAACTCAAAAATTTCCACCAGGCGAATATTGTGTTTTCTTTTCTTCTTTTTAAAACTTTTTATTTGTTCTAAATCCAGTGTTATAAAAAAAAGTTTCTTAAATAGTGCACAGAGTTCCCCTTTACCCCTCACTCAGCTTCCCCTTCTACTAATACCTTATATACTCATGGTTGAATGTGATCAAAACCAGAAAATTAACATTGATATTATATTATTAAGTTACAGACTTATTCAAATTTCACTGGGTTTTTCACCATTGCCCTTTCTCTGTGTTCTTCCTGTTTAAAAATAAAGCCACACAGGAATTAAGTAAATTTACTTAAGGATATAATCAACCTCAGCCTGATTCTAAAGCACGTGATTTATTTTTATTATTTTTTTTATTTTGAAAAACCATATCATACTTTGTCTACAATTTTGGAAAGAGCTCAGGATTCCAAGACTTTTGGAAATCTAAACTCTTTTTCTGGATCTGCCTTTATTAACTGTGTATCTGGATTCAAGTCATTTTTTCCCTCCTCTGGGTCTCAGCGTCCTCAAATATACTTTTATGCTCACTTATTGCTGTGATTAGATGATGTTATTCTATGATTCTATGATCTAATTGGCTTTGTTTCTCTTAGGGTTTCTCATCTGTTCAGTGAGCTCAATGACCATAACAACCTTTACAGAAAAAAATGATATAACATCTGTTCTTAGAATTTATTTTGAAAGAACAAAGCTCTTTCAACCTGTAGATATTATTTATATTATGTAATTATCTTATGCTTACAGTTTCTGTGCATGAGGAATTTAGATAGGCACAGTGGGGTGGCTTATTTCTGCTTCATCATTAGTGGTAGATGAAGTGAAAAAATTCAAAAGGCTAAGGAGGGAATCACGAATCTTAAAATGCGTTCTCCTACTTGTATCTTTTGACATCTTGAGCAAGGGGGATGCCAGGCAGGGTTTGCCTGGGAGTACCAACCCAGAACATCAACATGTGGCCTTCCCAGGATGGCAGTATCAGCGCCATCCGTCCTCTTCCAAGGTGGATGGCTTCCCATGAGCACGTGTCCTAAAAAAACCAAACCAAAGCTCCATGGCATTTCTGTCATGGCCTGAGAAGTCCCTCCGTGCCACCTCTACCAGATTCTGTTGACTACTAGTTCTTCATAAGGTAGCCCAGATTCGAGGGCAGGCAAATTAGACTTTACCACTCCCTGGGAAATGACAAGGTCATATTATAGAAAAGCATGTGGGATGGGAGAGATGGTGGGGCAACTTTGAAAAACACACTCTGCCACAACATTAAATAGAATGATAACAACAAATCCTAAGCCAAAGAGAATATTCTTCCAGGGACCCCTCTCCCCTCTTTAATCAAAACACTGTTGCTCTTAGAATTGCTTGTAGCTTTTTTTTTTTTCTCATTCTTCTGTAGACCCTCAAATATTACATTTTACATAACAAAGACAAATAAACCTTTATCTTGGGCTTTTAGGCTGCATACCTATTACCTGCTACCTAACACACATTACCTTCTCCTTCTAATTTTTGCTATAGGCTTCATTTTATCGGCAGAAGAATTTCATCACATTCCAGTGTGCAGAGGTCAGCCTCTGTCACTTTTTGGCTGGGCAACCTGACCAATGTCTTTACTCTTTATAAACCTTCTTCCGAGATATGAGGATTTTGGGAGATAGTTGGTTCCTATGATTTCCTAGAGCTCTCTGATTGGCTTCTTGTACTTACGTACATGGGTACATTCCTCTACATGTGTTTGGTTTTGCTACGTAGATTTCCCTTAAAAAACTCCCCTGTCACTTTACATTAGTAAAATTATTAGTATATTATATTACCACCCTTGGAATTCCTCATAGCAGCCAACTGACCTTTCATCATCTGTTCATAATCATTGCCACCCTCAGAGCCAAGGTCTGCAAACCACACAGTGTTCTTATGTATTTGGAGGTCCACATAAATAACATGAAAAGAGAATGGCAATTCTTGATGAAGTCATCTGGGTACAATTCACTTTTCAGTTACTGTGTCATTTCTAAAACTTTCCAAACCTCAGAATTAAAAAAAAATAAAACTGCACTAATCAAGTATAAATAAATCAACCAGTGAAAGGAAGTCTAGTAGAGGAAGGAGAATGGGGGATGGGGGGAAATGAGGAAAAAGTGGGAGGGGAAAAGGAGCATCCTGAATTAAAATTGAATTCCATGCATCTGTGTTTGTCAAGATGAACCCAACTACTATGTATAACCATAAGACTCTAATAAAAAATGAAAGAGAGGAAAAAAAAAAAAAGCAAAATCCTCAAACACAGATTTGCAGAATAAAGTGTTATGTAAAGATGTCTCTCTTCCTTTTTTATTTGTTTGTTTGTTGTTTTTGGAGACAGAGTCTTGTGAAGCTGTCCAGGCTGACCTTTAACTTGCAATCCTGCCTTTCAAGTTGCTGGGAGTACAGGTTTGCACCACTGTGCCTGTCGCTAACATAAAAAGCTTTGAAAATAGTTATATTTTTTATTTCCATCAAAGGTGACATTGGCTTCCTTCCTCAATTCCTGTTTACCTGTCAGCATTTAATTCACATGTTACCTGCTCTTGGAATTAATTTGAACATATTTTCCCATTATATAAATGTCTAGTAGCTTATTCTTAGTCTAACCCATCGTAATTACAATTAAAAAGTTAATTGTTGGCTATCTTTTTTTTTGTTTTTAGAGAGAGAGAGAAAGAGAATTTTTTAATATTTATTTTTTAGTTTTTCGTGGATACAACATCTTTATTTTACTTTTATGTGGTGCTGAGGATCAAACCCAGTGCCCCGCGCATGCCAGGTGAGCACGCTACCGCTTGAGCCACATCCCCAGCCCAAGTTGGCTATCTTTTACCTCTGATTTTGTATCAACTTGTTGAATATAGGAGTGTTCAGTCTAACTCATTATATCCTGATGGATAGTACTTTGCCTGCCCTCTAATAGGTGCTTGGAAAAGGTTGACTATAAGAATGAAGAATGTGTAGTACACTTGATCCTTTGGATTGAGGTAGGGGGATCATCCAGTTACCCTAACCACCAGGCCCTCTGAGACTTACCTTTTCTACAGCATGGCAGGAGCCATGCTCACAGGCAAGGACACTAAATTTTCTCCAGCCTCTGGGGTAGCATACTCTGACAGCAGGACACCTATTGTCTGTTGTGTTTTGTGCACTTTGGGAGAGCATGTAATATTCCCATAAAACATTCTGTGTTTTTTCCTTGTTGCATCTTCCCTTTTCTGAGGGAACATCTTTATTTGGCTAACACTGTTCTCTTCTTTTACAAATGAGCGTGTTAAGAAATTTTAAAGGACTTGGGATGCTCTCACTTCCTTTGCTCTTGATTTGCCATCTAGCCATAGAACTGCCCTTGTGGATGAAACAGTGCCCTCTTGATCACATGCAAACTTGCTCCTGGCTCCCAGCCCAAGTTTGGAGTAGTGTTGCAAATGTCAGCTCTCTTAAGTAGTTCTCAAATGTTTAGTACCAATGGATCAACTTTTTCTTACTCTCACCCACTGCTAAATGGCACTCTTTATTCAGTGGCAGCAAAACAGAGCCAACTTAACATGGAAACTGCAATTTGAAAGTTGGCATACAGTTCCTGTTTATATCTAGCTCAGGCTGGACTGTTATCACTGTTGATAACTGTACCTAACAAGTCAGAAATAACCAAGCTTAAGAAAGTGTTCATACTTTCACCCTCTCTGTCAACATGAACTTTAAGATACTAAATAAGTCATATCCTCAAAGTGAAGCTTAGTGGAAATATCATAGTTACTCAAAGGTCTACAATAGCTCTCTAAAAGCCATATCAAACATTTTGCATCCAAAGCCTTCCCATTTATTTATTCACTTATCCTACCAGTAGTTGTGGTGTAAATAACCTGTGTCAGGTGTATAACAATGAATATTGAGACTTCCTCCCTCACCTAATGTGTCTTGCTTCATTTTCAAGAGAAAAAGCTGAGCATAGAACTTGGAAATTTGTTTGAAGTTTTTATGATAATAATGATGAAGTCAAATGCATTATACCTTAAGACTATTGGCATATTTACTATATGTGTCTTTTTTTGGAAGAGGTACATGAATTATTTAGGTAATTTGGACTAGTTCTTTGATTTTTTCCCTAATTATAAAGACCTGTGTGCATTGTAAATTTTTCCTAGGAAAATTGTACATTTTCTTTAGTTCACCGCCATGATTTGATTGTAGGACCAATAACAACTTTTGGGGTTTAGGTTATATCCAAATAAAATTTATTGGATACTTACTGTGTTGTAGTCACTATGCTAAACTGTGTAGGGGATCCACAACTGGGCCTGTGCAGAGAAGATTTCCATGGAAAAAATGAACCAAGGCAGATTCAAGAAGCAAATGGAATGATTGACTGTGGTAGGAGATAAAGAGCAGAGACATGAGCCTCCATTTCTATCTCAGGACGCATACTATCCACTGTATGCATTATATGGTATTTATCCTTTTATTATGTCTTCAGCAAACTGCAATTGACCAAAGTATTGGTTTGATTTTTTTTTCTAACTTTGGTAAAGGGAAGAAAGTGCACATAATGCTAACTGGCTTTGGAAACTGTAGATATAGTGTATATGCTTTGTTCGCCAGTCATTAGACAAGATCTGTAAGGATGGAATGGGCCTTCAGGACCATCTACCTTATTCCCTTCTGATGCAAAATCATACATTTAGTGTGGATGTGACACCCACAAATGTGCAAATAGAAATATAAAATTACCAAACATTTTCTCATTAAATTCTCCGAACAACCCTGTTAGTTCTTTTTAGAACAGCACTAATTATTTAGAACATCTTCTCCATATCAACTAGAACTTTTCTTTTTGCAATATCTAATGGATGATCTTGATTTGACTAAATGCTAAGCAGAATAAGCTAATTCTTCTTTTACATGACGTAGTTGAAGGCACGATCATGTTCTCTTTTTCTAATAATTCTCTCTCCCTTAAGCTACATCACTTTGCCATTCTTTTTTTTTTTTTTTAAGAGAGAGTGAGGGAGAGAATTTTTTTTTAATATTTATTTTTTAGTTTTCTGCGGACACAACATCTTTTTTGTATGTGGTGCTGAGGATCGCACCTGGGCCGCACGCATGCCAGAAGAGAGCGCTACCGCTTGAGCCACATCCCCAGGCCCCACTTTGCCATTCTTTTGGTCTAACACTTCCATTCATTTTTACCTCTTCCTTATATGACTTTCTTGCCAGACCTAGCTGTTTCTTTCTGAGCACATTTTTTGCCACCATGTCCTTTAAACTGGGGCTCTGGGAATTAATACACTACTTCAAGTATCTGGCTTGGGATTGTACAGTGAGATTCTTACCTATCTGGATCAGGATATTTTCTTTAGAATGATGGGAAGTATTGTAGCTTAGGGTTCAAAATCTGGACTCTATCCCTTAGCTATGTGACCTTGAACAAGTTACCCAGCCTATAAGTTTGAGCTTTGTTTTACATCTTAAACACAGGAATCTTAGTATTTACAAAGTAGTGGTTTTGTGAGGATCAATTGAGATAATGAGACAATGTGTATAATCAGTGTACAATAATAAGAACAATAATAATATTGTAGCATAATAACCAATTTGGTGAAAGTACATAATTATGTTCACTTATATTAAACATCTTGCAACAGAAACCTCTTGATTTCTTTTATATATTAACTTATATGTTTCTTCTTTGCCAGCCTATAGGCAGTGGTTCTTCAAATTTACCTGTATATTAGAATCATGTGGAGAATATTTAGGAATTCCAATGCCCAGGTGGTACCTCAGAAATCAATGAAATCATAACTTATAAGGGTGAAGACAAAGCATCAGTATTTTTGAACCTTTAAGAATATTCTCATGGGCTGGGGATGTGGCTCAAGCGGTAGCGCGCTCGCCTGGCATGCGTGCGGCCCGGGTTCGAGTCTCAGCACCACATACAAAGATGTTGTGTCCGTCGATAACTGAAAAATAAATATTAAAAAAATTTTCTCTCTCTCTCTGTCTCTGTCTCTCTCTCTCTCTCTCCCACTCTCTCTAAAAAAAAAATATTCTCATGTACAACTAAGTTTGAGAATCAATGCTATAGAATCTTAGCAATTTAAAGGATACTTAAACACCATCTAATTCAACACACTTATACAAAAAGCATTAAAAACATTTTTTTTCCTGAAATATACAGAACGTGTCATGCCAAATCTCTTTTTTTATACAATGAACTGGAAGTATTGGTGATTTGCACACATAGCTTACATTTTCTAAACAGAATAAATTAAACATTAAACCGTACCTTCTTTTTTATTTTTATTTTTTTTGGTACCAGGGATTGTACCCAGGGGGCTTAGCCATTAAGCCATATCCGTAAGCAATGATAGCAGCTATAACAAATAAAACTACAAATATTAATAGCTTAACACAGTAAGTAAGAGTTTATTTATCACTTGTGTCAAGTGCAGTGTGGATATCTCTGATTGACAGAAGGATTTATAACATAGGAACCCAAACTCCTTTCATTTTATATTGTTGCCCTCTGTTAATTCTTAGAGTTTTTCCTAAAAAGTCATTGGTCATTTTATTAGTCTGGGTTTTGCAGAGAAACAGAATCAATAGGCGCTGTGTGTGTGTGTGTGTGTGTGTGTGTGTGTGTGTGTGTGTGTTTTAGAGAAAGAGAATTATTTATTAAGACACTGATTCATGTACTTGATTATTAAGGCTAGTGAGCCTAATCATATGACATGGGTTGGTAGGCTAGAGACCCAGAGAAAAGTTAATCTTGTGGTCCATAAACAAATTCTATCTGGTACAGATTTTTTTCCTTTTTCCTGTTTGGGAGAGTTAAGTCTTTTATTCTATTTAGGCCTTCAACTGATTGGATAAAGCCCATCCACATTGTGGAAAGCAATATGTTTTACTTAAATCTTACTGATCTCAATGTTAATCTCATCCAAAAATACCCTCACAGAAATATACAGAGTAATATTTGATTATATATATTATATCATATGTATAATATTACATATGATATTATATATCATTTATATATATGTAATATAATGATATATATCATTATATATATATATATTATATATTATATATATATATATGAATGAACCATAGTCTGGCCAAAATTAAACACCACAGCCATGCATGAATAGTCTTCATTAAGAAAAACTGGAGATTTCGGGTTGTGGCTCAGTAGCAGAGTGCTTGCCTCACACATATGAGGCACTGGGTTTGATCCTCAGCACCACATAAAAATAAACAAACAAAATAAAAATATATTGTGTCCACATATAATTTAAAAATATTTTAAAAAATTAAGAAAAACTGGATATGGAACTCATTACATCTGCTCCTATTCCACTGACTAGAAGTCAGGGCATGGCTCTCTCTACTCAAGGATAAGGGAAGCTGGGAGACAGCTCAGGTGTATGTAAAAGACCAAAGGAGATGGGTTGTGAGCATTTATTCACAACCTCCATATATCGCACCTGCATATTTAAGAAATAAAGAAATAGATATCTCATTGACTGGTAGAGGCTTATGTACTTGTTTCTTCTTTTTTTTTTAAACTGAAGTACAGAACTTTATCTAAGTCTATATGATTTATTTAGCCTTATTATACTTTTTCCTCTTTGTTGCAATCGAGCCTCCATTCTAAATGTACTTCTAAAGGGAATTGACAATGTTAATAATAATAACAATTGCATTTTCATTAGAGGAAGAGTCCCCTTGACCCAAGGTTAGAGCAGACCTTGTGGTAACCCTGTAAGTGCTCATAGAAATTATAACTGCCTTAAACAATTAGAATATAGAATCTGTCTCTGAGTGTTCTATTTTCTATGTAAAAAGAAGGAGGAGGTACGATGAGAGGAGAGAAAAATAGTTTTCTTTCTGGGATAGACTCTATTTTCAAAAGTTCTTAATCCAGGCTACACTTAGAAACAGCTGGGGAATTCTGAGGTGGCCAGTGAAGAGTGCTCACCTAGAATGCAGAAGGCCCTGGGTTCAGTCTGCAGCTGTAAATAAGAAAAAAAGCTACCTGGGCAGCTTTCAGGAAATTCTGTGCCTGGAACCTAGCTTCAGACATTTTTACCTAATTGGTCTGCAGTATGGCTCAGGCATCAGTGCAAGGTATATTTCATGCTTTTATAATAATGTCAAATGGATACTGCTGTTATATAGAATTAAAAAAGAACCAATAATAATAAAAAGAGGGCTCTTTAGGTAAATGTGACATGGGGTAAGAATTTCTTCTTTAAGATCATAAGAAGAATATGACAGGTGTAGAAATTATTTCTTTAGGTCAGGAGTTACTTCTTTAAAAATTCCTTTTGTTAGCAGGGTTAAAATCTGGAGTTGCAAATTTGGATATTCATTTAAATATTGAGTATATTTTTCCTATGATCTTTTTTAAGTAGCAACACACAGGGGGGAAAAAACCCCACATAGTAGTTTGGTGATAAAAAAAAAAAAAAAGGTGACAGAAGCTCTGAAGTAGAAATTATTTGCAAGTCAGGTTAGAAATTAACTAGTATTTTGGGTATGGAATTTAAGGCTTCCTGTAGTTTCATGTACATAAGATAAAGGTAATGTGTATTACCATGTAAATAGCAGTTTAGGAGCTTGGAGATTTTTTTTATGAAGAAGCCCAAAGCAAGCCATCCTCTTCCTTTTTTGGAATGATCATTCCAATTATTGGTTTGAAACTCAAAATGAGTCTCAAGAATAAAAAAAGAAAAAAATTGAGGAAGCTATTTTCATAATTTAAAGTTTTAATATACATGTGGCTTTTAAAGCAGGGGTATAACGTGAATAAGATATGTATGTTTTGAGTAAACGGTTAACAAAAGAATGTTTTTTCCTTTTGCATAAAAATTTGGTCCTCATTTATCTTTCTAACTCTGTTTGCCTGCAAACAAATAAAGATGGTATGGTCAATTTTGTTACTAGGCAACATTATAAAATCAACCCCTGATTGCTATTGATGGCACTGCTCTTGGATGGGGAGACCTGCAAACACCTGATAGGAAGCTGTAACTCAGCTTTCCTGAACTGTGACTCAGGTAACTGGCATGCCATTTTAGGGTCTCTGGCAGGTAGACATCTATTGAGTTACTACAAAAGATGGGAGGCATGTGGCTTCTAAACCAGGATATCATCACTCCTTGGATGTGGGTCTTCTAGCTGCTGAAAACTGAGTGAACTTCTGCAGGAAAAGGAGCACTTGACTCTTTCTTGCTGGCAAGCTGCTTCTCTTGTCCTAGACTCCTTAGTCAGTGTGGTTTCCCAGTCCAGCGAGCACCATCATCTGCAGGAAACTAATTAAAATTCAACATTCAGGGTCCCACCTCAGGCTTACAGAATCAGAAATCCAGATAGAAGAGGAAGGATCTAGAGGAGCAATCTGTGTCTTCCTCCCTCTGGTTGATTTTGATGCAGGCTTGAGTTTGAGAACCAGTGCTTCAAGTGAGCCCGGTGTCAAGTACGACTATAGTTTGGATCTGGAAGGTCCTCCAAGAGCCAAAGCCTTTAGGCTTGGTACCCATAGCACCATGGGTTGTGGAACCTTTCAGAGGTGAGGCCCAGTTGGAGGAAGTTCAGTCATGGGGCGGCGGGGTGGGGGGGGTGGGGGTGGGGGGGTATGGGACCCTGACTTCTTCCTGTTTCTTTCATTGCTTCCTGGCTCCATGATGACAACAAGCTTCTACCATACATTCTTACCATAATGTACTGAGCCACCCAAAGCATCAGTGTCAAGTGACCATGGACTAAAACTTCTGAAACCATGAGCAAAAATAAGGCTTTTATCCTTTTAAGATGATTTTTCTCAGGTCGCAGCATCAGAAAGCTGACTCAGTCTTGAATCTGAGTGTTTAATTGTGTTAACTGTGTCTGTAAGATATGTTAGGGGACTGCACTTCTGTTCCCAATAGTCTAGAAGTGTTTTAGCATTTATTGGGGGCTTAGCCTGGCATGAATTTTATATATCCTAGTATGAGATTTCAAATTTTCTATTTTGGTGAATTTGACATATTCAGTTCTATTTTCTTAAGGAGAAAAAGGTTCTCATCTTGACAAAGAATAAGGGAGGAGAGTGAAAAAAGTTATTTGCATATAACACATTTGTGCTCTTCCTCCATAGAGATCATTAGAATTGAAGGGTGAGAAAGAATATCGTGCAAATGTGCATTCATGTACATACTCATGCCCACCCAGACATACATATGTGTCTATTGTATGTGTGTGTGTGTGTGTGTGTGTGTGTGTGTGTGTATATATATATATATATATATATATATATAAAATTTCACCAGGCATACGATTTTCATATAAATCTTTCTTTTTATTAATGCCTAAAAACCTGGATGGGAATACTCCAGCTAAATAGTAAGCAGTGCTCTTTTGAGTTTTGGAGTTTGCAAAATTGAAAACCTCCTGGAAGCTTATCCTGCAGTAGAGAATTCATTACCATTTTCAGTGTTACTTCCTTGTGCCAAGTTGAAATAATATTGAATGGCCTGGTCTGAAATAGTTCTGGTTTGAGGGAAATGTAATTAGCTTAGGCTTAACACAAGCATAGTTAAATGAATAATTGGTGCCAATCATATGATTGGACAGCACTTTAAGTTTAATTGAAACCTTGAGTTTTGCCAGTGAACCACTTGAAAAGTAAAAAAAAATTTAAAAAGTGCATTTGAGAGGCTTTTGTTGCTACAGTCCCTTTTCAGTTTCCGTGAGTCTCTTGCTGGTCCTATTATAGGTTCTTTGAAATCATTTGGGTTTTAATTATGGGAAGTGTACTAATGGAGTGAACTGATATGACAAGGTCATGATACAAACCCTCACCTCCTCTATTACTGAAGATCCATAGGTTTAAGTGACTCTAACAGTTATTAGTCTGTTGGGGCCCCACAAAAACACTTCACAACTTAAACAACAGACATTTACTTTCTCAATTTTGGAGGCTGGACATCCGTCATCAGCATGCTAGAAATTGCAATTTCTGGGGAGGTCTCCCTTCCTGACTTGGAGAAGGCAGTCTGCTCTCTGTGCTCACATGGCCTTTCTTTGATGCATGCCCATGGAAAGAGGAAGTAAGAACAAGTTCTCCAGTGTCTCTTCTCATTAGGACACCATGGGACCAGCTTCCTACCCTGTTGAAAGCCATCTCATAACACAGCTACACTGGGAATTAGGATTTCAACCCAGGAAGCTGGGGAGGGAAATCACAAACGTTCATTCTAAAATGCCAACTCAACTGAAATGTTTTAAGGAAAATTGACATTAATTAAGTGGAATATCCATCAAAACTGCTGGATTCCTGTTCAAGTGAAATTATTTAGGAATTGTCTATATATCTCAGCTTTGATTTTCCTTCTTAGAGGTGACAAGAGGGTTACAACAGTTCCAAGTAGATATGCTACAATCTGCCTTGGTGAAAAGAAAAATTCAGTTTACAAATCGTTTGGTTCAGAGTCCCAGGATTTTGTATCTTTCTATTTATTTGTGCCACAGCTCATTCCTAAATCAGTTACATTGACCAGGAAGTTGATACTTCACACTTGGGTTCTGTGGCCACAACAGTTGTTGTGAGGATGATTGACAGCATGAATAGAGAACAAAGGAGGAGAAGTTAGGCAAAGGAAATGATAAGCTATTGCATATACACTTCCTTTCCAGAATAGACTATCCTCGGAAAATTACATCTCTCTTCCCACAAATATGGCTGGTGTTGGTACAGAATTGTTACAGTTCATGGGAATCTTTTTCTAAAAGAACTGGATTTAAGTTAATCTCATGAACACTATTTGAGGACTTAATGATAGTAATTCATTATCAAATCAGGTGTATTTTGAATAATTTTAAGTACATAGGATTAAGCTGGCTGTATTATCCTTCCCCTTCCCCACCCCTCCCCCCCAACTTTTTTTTTTTAATTTAGTGAAGTTACTACTTTTCAAGCAAGATGGATCATTATTCATTTTAAATAGTATAGTTCTACAATAATCTATTCTAACTTCCTGTGTGTACCACATATGTAGACACTGAAGTATTTCCTCACAAGCAATTGTGTATAGAATTGCAATTCAATTATATTCTCAATTTTATTTTTCTTATATTTACTTTGCTAAGTCTCTAAATTCATGTCATACAGCAATTTATCCCTGCAAATAAATGAGTTGAAATTTGAAAGACCTTAACAATCTTATTTATTTTGATGCACTTTTTCAACTACTGATTAGAATCACAGTATCTTCCTCATTTATATGAGAGATAAGAGGCTTAGCCATTGGATATTTACCAACTCATCTGGTTGGTGAAATAATGATGACGACTGAAACAGAACTGGATGATTTGCCCTACAATTGAAGGCATAACCCAAATAGGTAAATCCTGATAAAATACAATATCAAGTCTTAACAGAATGAAGGTGGTTCACCAATAATTTAGTTGTCTGCCAGTATAAAATGCAGTATTTGTCAAAGGAAGATAATAAACTTTAAAATTTTATAAGGAGTCATCTACAGTGTCACTATATAACCTAAAGTTATTTTGGTCAGTAAAGTTCAAAGATTGTAGTCATACTCAAGAAAAGATAATAAACTTGATATTGCAATTAGTAAACAAGTGCTTTAAATAAACTATCATAAATACAAAGAGTCTACAGAAAAGGAAATATAATGGGTAAAGAAATGGAAAATACCAGGAAAAATAAGAAAAAATTTCAAAAAAACAAGGAAATAGAAATCTAATAACAAGAATAGCTAAAATTTAAAAAATTCACTGAATAAGTTTAGCTGCATACTAATCACAACAGAAGAAACAGTGAACAGTATATTTGGTGAAAAAGTCAATAGAAATTAAATAAAACCAGGCACAAAGAAAATATATTTGAAAAATGAACAAACTTTGAATGATCTAAATGCTAGGATCAAGTGATCTGTTCACTTTAAATAGTTAAAAAGTGAAGAAAAATACTTTTATTGTCGCCATTGCTAGAGGAGGAAAAAGAATACAAAATAGTTGGAGGAACATTGGCTGAGAAATTGCTAAATTCAGTCTAAAATGGTAATCCACAAATCCAAGAATATAAAGAAATCCATTTATAGGCACATCTGTTGGAGTCCAAAGGTTAGAAGGAAAAATTTTTTAAAAATTGATCTTATTGTAACTATTACAGTAATAGCAATGAAAAGATCTTATGTTTTCCATCATGTGATATATAAAAATATCTATACACGTGGACATGAACTTTTAAAATATGAGTGTATATGTTAATATATATTCCTTAGTTCCTTTTTAATGAACTGTATTTAAAAATGTTTTTATTAGTGAATTATAGTCATACATAATATTTGGGTTCATTTTGACATAATCATACATGCATAGAAGAAAATTTGTTCCATTTCAGTCTCTAGAACTTCCTCTTCCTCTCTCTTTGTCTCTCCCCTTGTTCCCTTTGATCTACTTTACTAGTTTTTCTTCTATTTGTTTGTTTTTTTAACTCGTGCTTTATAGATAAACATAGAGGTGAAATTCAGTGTGGTATATTCATATACGTACATTGCATAATTTGGTCTATTTTGTTCTTCAGTTCTTCCTTTTCCTGTTCCTCCTTTTTTCCCCTCTATGCTTTCTCTTCTTCACTGATTTTCTAAAAGGAAATCTTAATGTCAGTAACAGAAAAAAAAGGAAACATTTTGATGAGTGGATATATTGTATATATCTATATGTTGTATATATCTATAATGGAATATTATTCAGCCATAAAAAGAATGAAATCCTTTCATTTGTGGAAGCATGGATAGAACTGGTTATAATCATGCTAAGTGAAGTGAGCCAGGTACAGAAAAACAAGTATTGCATGATCTCATTCATATGTGGAATACATAAAACTTAATCTCATAGAAATTGAGAGTCAAATGGTGGTAACCAGAGGCTGGGGAGAGTTGGGTGGGGTGAGGGGTGGGGAAAAGTTCATCAGTGGGTACTGAGTTATAGAATAAGAATTTCTAGGATCCTATTGCATAATAGAGTAACTATGGATAACAACAATGTACTGTGTATTTCAGAAAGTTAGAAGAAAATAATTTGAAAGTTTTCACCAAAAATAAAGAAAAATATTTGAGAAAACACATTTTGCAGTGCATACCTATATCACAACATTGCACAATATTCCATTAATAAGTACATTTTTGTTTGCGTGTATCAGTTATAAATAAACAAAAATGATCCATCACAAATACTATGGCAACAACTAAATGGCAAGTATAAAAAGGTGTACCTCAAAATACCACAGAGTTGTTAATGGGACTATAAGCAGGGAGGCGAAATGTTGACTAGCTTATTCCCTTCAGTGCAGTTTTCCCATTTCGACTCCTATGGCTGACTTTCACCTCCTGCTATATCTGTTTTCATTTTTGCATGAGTTCTGATGGCCTGAATCAGCTAACTTGGAAGATGATTTGCATTCAGAATTCGTTCTGATTTGTATGCGATGAACATAACATAATGTTTGGAGCAGAAGGCATTTCAAATGCTTTGCTGTTGCAGCCTCTGATACCAAGGACATGCTTGTAAACAAGACATTATCTATCAATGAGTCCTCATCCTTTGGAAACATTTTAATAGAAAGATGACACAACACCCCAAATGTGTTCTGAATCAGCACTATCAATGTAGAGCCCATGGTGTTTGCTGGAAGGTTATTATCAGGTACATTTCATGAGCATCCTGGCAATAATTCAAAATAAATAGAAAAAAACACCCAAACAAACAAACACACAAAAAGACTCACCAAAACCAAACCCACTGTAACACTCAGATGGATATAATAAATCATCCCATTTTCTTGGTGACTGATTTCAGGGACTTTGGAAAGAGATGAAAGGGCTGCCATATAAATGGAGGTGTGGTGCTGATTGTGAAAGTGACAGACAAAGCAGTCCTGTGACAACATGTGCAAACATGTTCAAAGCAGTTCCTTCTGCTATGGGAAACACAGTCCTAGCAAGTGGGGGACCTTGGACAGATAGCTGAAACTCTGGGCATCTTGATCTCTTCAGTTGAAATGAGAGGGTGGGTCTGAATGATATCTGAGGTCTCTAAGTTTCTGCTTCAAGCATCCTCCCCTGAAGAGAATACCTGGAGCTTTCTCCTCTAATTCTGCCCTTTCCTCAAATTTACTCACCCCTGGTAATCTCAGAATCAAATTTTATTGACACTGCCAGGACTGACTATATAATTTGTACAATCTAGCACAAAATATAAATGTCTGACCCTTTGTTAAAAACTGATGAGTATTTCAAGACTGAGACCGTGGGGCACTAACAAGCACAAGGCTCTTGTCAACTCAGAACCCTATGTGGCCACTCAGGTTCCACACCTACAAAGCCATCCCTGCTCCTTGCTCTTAAACCCTTGAACTGTGATACATATTATTCTAAGTGACAAATAAGCAAATCTTACATATTTGCTGTTGGAATGTTTATAAAACACCACCAATTGTACATACCTTCCTCCTTGTACTACAAAGTTGATATATGATCTGATACGCAGGAGAAATGATGATAATGGTTAATTATAATTTTTATTGATCAGCATAGTTAGTGTGATTACCAATAGCTATTGCTGCCTTTTTTAATGTTTGTATAACTCATTGCCATACACAGAGTGCTTTTCATCAGACACAATTATATTTTGTTATCTAGATCTTATGGAAAATGGAATTATTTTCCAGATTAAGAAACAGACACTGAGACAGACCATGATTCAAATTTACTCTTTTTATTCTTGGTAGAGTTTTCTTTGCATGACAGAATGATACCCTGATACCTCTATAGACATTTTCATTTAGAAAGTTCAAACTGCTTTAGGTATAATTCCTAGAAGACTGATTTTATTCTTTTGTATAAATAGAGTACAATGGAGTAGTACAGTAGTAGTAGAATAGTTAGGAAACCACATCTATAGATTCAACCAACTACAATAGAAAATATTCAGAAAAAAATTCAACTGTATTGAACATATAGGTATTTTTTTTTCCTGTCATTCCCTGAAAAATACATTCACATTGTATTAGGGATTACAAGTAATCTAGAGCTGATTTAAAGTATATAGTAGGATGTGTTTCTATTATATACAAATATTGTACCATTTTATATGAGCATGCATGGATTTTGGTATCCATGGCTTGGGGGAGATTCTGGAACTTCTCCTCTGAGGATGCCGAGACAGTTATAATTCATTTATTTAGAAGGAGGTAAGGTGAAGAATTGTTAGATGAATGTTTTTTTAAAACTTATTTTAATTAGGTATATATGACAGCAGAATGCATTTTGATTCATTGTACACAACAGCAGCACAACTTTTCATTTTCTGATTGTATACAATGTAGTATCACACTCTATGTGCAGATATATATATATATATATATATATATATATATATATATATATACCCCTAGGGTATTAATGTCCTTCACATGCCACCATCTTTCCTGCCCCCATACCCACTCCTCTCTCTATCTCCCTTTTGCCCGATCAAAGTACCTTCATTTTCCCATGCCTGTCCCTATTATGGACCAGCATCCACTTATCAAAGAGAACATTTGGCCTTTGGAGTTTAGGGATTGGCTTACTTTGCTTAGCATGATATTTTCCAACTCCATCCATTAACCTGCAAATGCCATAATTTTATTCTCTTTTAATGCTGAGTAATATTCCATTGTGTATATATACCACAATTTCTTTATCCATTTATCTACTGAAGGGCATCTGGGTTGCTTTCACAGTTTAGCTATTGTGAATTGAGCTGCTATAAACATTGATGTGGCTGTGTTACTATAGTATACTGATATTAAGTCTTTTGGGTATAGACCAAGGAGTGGGATAGCTGGGTCAAATGATGGTTCCATTCCAAGTTTTCTAAGGAATCTCCAAACCACTTTCCAGATTGGCCTCACCAATTTGCAGCCCCACCAGCAATATATGAGTGTGCCTTTTACCCCACATCCTTGCCAACACTTATTCTTGATAACTGTCATTGTGACTGGCGTAAGATGAAATATTAGAGTAGTTTTGATTTGAGTTTCTCTAATTAATAGAGATGTTGAACATTTTTTCATATATTTGTTGATCGATTGTATATCTTTTTCTGAGAAGTGTCTGTTCAGCGTCTTAGTTCATTTATTGATTGGGTTGTTGGGTTTTTTTAGTGTTAGTTTTTTGGGTTCTTTATATATCCTGGAAATGAATGCTCTATCTGACATGCATGTGGCAAAAATTTGCTCCCAAAATGTAGGGTCTCTCTTCACCTTATTAGTTGTTTCTTTTGCTGAGAAGATGCTTTGTAGTTTGAATCTATCACATTTATTAATTCTTGATTTTATTTCTTGTACTTTAGGAGTCATGTTGAGGAAGTCAGGGCCTAATCTGACATGATAAAGATTTGGGCCTACTTTTTCCTTTATTAGGCACAGGGTCTCTGGTCTAATTCCTAGGTCCTTGATCCACATTGAGTTGAGTTTTGAGCATGATGAGAGATAGGGGTTTAGGTTCATTTTACTTCATATGGATTTCCAGTTCTCCCAGCAGCATTTGTTGAAGAGGCTATCTTTTCTCCAATGTATATTTTTGTCTAGTATGAAATAATTGTATTTATGTAGGTTTGTATCTGTGTCTTCTATTCTGTACCATTGGTCTACATGTCCATTTTGATGCCAATACCATGCTATTTTTATTACAATAGCTTTTTATAGTGTGGTATTGTGATGCCTTCTGCTTCACTCTTCTTGCTAAGGATTGCTTTGGCTATTCTGAGTCTCTTATTTTTCCAAATTAATTTCATTATTGCTTTTTCTATTTCTACAGGAAATGACTTTGAGATTTTAATTGGAATTGCATTGAATCTGTTATAGTGCTTTGGGTAGTGTGGCCATTTTGACAATATTAATTTTGCCTATTCAAGAACATGGAGGAATCTTTATATCTTCTAAGGTCTTCTTCAATTTCTTTCTTTAGTGTTCTGTAGTTTTCACTATAGTGGTCTTTCAACTCTTTTGTTGATTCCCAAGTATTTTATTTTTTTGAGGCTATTGTGAATGGGGTAGTTTTCCTAATTTCTCTTTCAGAGGATTCATCACTGATGTATAGAAGTGCATTTGATTTATGGGTATTGATTTTTACATCTTGCTATTTTGCTGAATTCATTTATTAATTCTAGAAGTTTTCTGATGGAGGTTTTTGAATCCTCTAAGTATAGAATCATGTCATCAGCAGATAATGATCATTTGAGTTCTTCTTTTCCTATTCTTATCCTTTAATTTCTTTCATCTGTCTAATTGCTCTGGCTAGAGTTTCAAGGACTATGTTGAATAGAAGTGGTGAAAGCAGGCATCCCCATCTTGTCCCAGTTTTTAGAGGGAATGCTTCCAATTTTTCCCCATTTAAAGTGATGTTGGCCTTGTGTTTAGCATAGATAGCTTTTACAATGTTGAGGTATGTTCCTACACTCCCTAGTTTTTCTACTGTTTTGAACATGAAAGGATGCTGTGTTTTGTCAAATGCTTTCTCTGCATCAATTGATATAATCATGATTCTTATGTTTAAGTCTGTTGATGTGATGCATTATATTTATTGATTTTCTTGTGTTGAACCAACCTTGCATTTCTGGAATGAACCCCACTTGATCATGTTGCTCTATTTTTAAATATGTTTTTGTATGTGATTTGTCAGAATTTAATTGAGAATTTTTGCATTGATGTTCATCAGGGATATTGGTCTAAGTTTTTCTTTGCTTGATGTGTCTCTGCCTGGTTTTGGTATCAGGATGATACTAGCTTTATACAAGGAGTTTAGAAGGGTTCCTTCCTTTCTATTTCATGGAATAATTTAAGGAGTATTGGTATTAATTCTTCATTGTAGGTCTTGTAGAATTCAGCTGTGAATCTGTCTGGTCCTGGGTTTTTCTTGGTTGGTAGGATTTTGATGCCTTCTTCTATTTCCTCGCTTAAAATTCATCTGTTTAAATTGTGTATGTACTCTTGATTCAGTTTGGGTTGATCTTATGCCTCTAGAAATTTGTTGATGTCTTTGAGGTTTTCTATTTTATTGGAATATAACTTTTCAAAATAGTTTCTAATTGTCTTCTGTATTTAATAGTGTCTGTTGTTATATTTCATTTTTCATCATGAATTTTAGTAATTCGAGTTCCCTCTCTCTTTCTTTACATTAGTGTGGCTAAGGGTTTGTCAATTTTATTTATTTTTTCAAATAACCAGCTTTTTGTTTTATCAATTTTTGAATTATTTCTGTTGTTTCAAATTAATTGATTTCTGCCCTGATTTTAATTATTTTCTGTCTTCTACTACTTTTGGTGTTGGTTTGTTCCTTTTTCTAGGGCTTTGAGCTGTAATGTCAAGTCATTTATTTGTTGGCTTTTTCTTCTTTTAATGAATGAACTCCATGCAATGAACTTTCCTCTTAGCATTGATTTAATAGTGTCCCATATATTTTGATAAGTTGTATCAGAGTTCTCATTTACCTCCAAGAATTTTTTTAATCTCTTTCCTTGATGTCTTCTGTTATCCATGTGTGATTCAGTAGCATATGGTTTATTCTCCAGGTGTTGGAGTAGCATCTATTTTTTATTTTATCATTGATTTCTAATTTCCTTCCATTATGGTCAGATAAAAAGCAGGATAGTATCTCTATTTTTTTGTATTTGCTAAGACTTGCTTTGTGGCATAACATATAGTCTGTTTTGGAGAAGGATCCATGTGCTGCTAAGAAGAAAGTGTATTTGCTCATTGATGGATGGAATATTCTGTGTATGTCTGTTAAGTCTAACTTATAATTTTATTATTGAGTTCTATAGTTTCTTTGTTTAGTTTTGTTTGGAAGACCTATCCAGTGGTGAAAGAGGTGTATTAAAGTCACCTAGTATTGTTGTGTTGTGGTCCACTTGGTTCTTGTAGTTGAGAAGGGTTTGTTTGATATACATAGATGCCCCATTGTTTGGGGCATAGACATTTATGATTGTTATGTCATGTTGATGTATGAATCCCTTAAGCAGTATGAAATGTCCTTTTTTATCCCTTTTCACTAGCTTTGGTTTGGAGTACACTTTATCTGGTATGAGGATGGAAACCCCTCTTTGTTTATGTTGTCCATGTGAGAGGTATGTTTTGCCCCACCCTTTCACCTCCAGTCTTTGGATGTCTTTTCCTGTGAGATGAGTTTCTTGAAGGCAGCATATTGTTGGGTCTTTTTAAAAACCGAATATGTCAATCAATGTCTTTTAATTGTTGAGTTTAGGCCATTTACATTCAAGGTTATTATTGGAATATGATTTGTATTCCTAGTCATTTTGGTTTATTTTTGGTTTTTAACTTGACATGGTTTCTCTATAGATTGGCCTTTCCTTTAGTGTATTTCCTTCCTTTGCTGATTTTCATTGTTGTTTTTCATTTCCTCCTCCTGGAATATTTTGCTGAGGATGCTCTGTAGTGCAGGCTTTCTTACTGTAAATTCTTTTAATTATTGTTTATCATGAAAGGCTTTTATTTCATTATTAAGTCTGAAGCTTAATTTTTCTGGATGTAAAATTCTTGGTTGGCATTCATTTTACTTTAGAGTTTGGTATAGTTGTTCTAGGATCTCCTGGCTTTGAGGGTCTGGGTTGAAAAATCTGCTGAGATATGAATTGGTCTCCCCCATGTGTGATCTGATTCCTCTCTCTTGCGGCTTTTCAGATTCTAGCCTTGTTCTGTATGGTAGGCATTTTCATTATAATGTTTCTTAGTGTAGATCTGTTGTAATTTTGTACATTTGGTGTCCTGTAAGCCTCTTGTATTTGATTTTCCAATTCATTCTTCATGTTTGGGAAATTTTTGATATTATTTCACTGAAGAGATTTTGTATTCCTTTGGTTTGAATTCTCTGTGCTTTCCTCTATCCCAATAAATTTTAGATTTGGTCTTTTGATGTTATCCCATAATTCTTGTGTGTTCTGTTCATAGTTTCTTACCATCTTCACTGTGTGATCAACTTTATTTTCAAGATTTTATATTTTTTCTTCATTATCTCACATTCTGTCTTCCATGTGATCTAGTCTGTTGGTGATACTTTTTATTGAGATTTTTATTTCCTTTATTGTTTTCATTTCAAGGATTTCTGATTTTTTTTTCTTTAGAATGTCTATCTCTTTCTTGAAGTAATCTTTTGCTAACTGTATTTGCTCCCTTATCTTTGTTGGAGTGATAAATTTTTGCCTGTATTTGCTCACTTAGGTCATTCTTTAATTTGTAGATCATTTTAATTATGTACATTCATTCTGAACTCCTTCCCTAGCATTTCTTCAATTGCACTGTCCTAGGATTCTATTATTGTTATATCTTGGTTTCTTTGGGGCACTTTCCTCTCTTGTTTTTTCATGTTGTCCATGTGTCCTCTTTTCTTGCAGATCTGAAGCATGACAGTTTCTCCCTTATAATCTTATAGTGTCCCTGAAGATTGCCTATACCTCATCTTGATACTGGGCTTCTAGACCCTTGCTGGTGTCCTATGATAAATGCTACTACAACTAAGGGTGGTGGTGGCAATAGCTGAGGTAACTCAAGAAAGCAGGGGGGGAGATGTTCCAAGATGGAGGAATCACTTTCAGAGATGGGGCTGAAAAGGTGCAGCTGCCTCCAGGCCCTATCTGTTGTCCCAAGGTGGGGGTACTACATGGGGAGGGCTGTGGTGAGGTGGATTAGGCCTGGGCTCCAGCGTGGGTCTGCTAGTTGGCAGGGCAGTCCTGGGCTTAACCTTGGCCTTGGCTCCTGTGCAGGTTGGCAGGACAGTCCTAGGCCTGGGCCTGGTCTCTAGCATGGGTCTGCCAGTCGGTTGGGCAGACCTGGGACTAACAATGGTCTAGGCTCCAGTGCTGTTCAGTGGGGGCAATCCTAGGCCTGAACCTGGGCTCTGGTGAGGATCTGCTGGTCAGCAGGGTAGTCCTGGGCCCAACCTTGGTCTAGGTTCCCACATGAGCTGGCAGGGTGGTCCTAGGCCTGGCCTTGGGCTCTGGCATAGATGAATATTTTAAGAAGAATTTTGTTAGAAATTAGATGACTAATTGAGGACTCCAGGAATCAGGAATAAATAATAGGGTGAACATTATTTAAAGTGGTGATGTAGTGAGATGGCAAAAATGGAAAGAAAATGACAAAAAGTGAATTCAAGAGGCAATGACAATAATAATAGAATTAACAGAAAATTAAAAAATCAAAACACTAAACTGCTGAAATAACTTCATAAAAATAAAATTAGCTGAATCAGATTACACAAGACAATAAAAGTACCATCTTCAATGTAATTAATTTATTTCCCCAAACATGCAAGATACTGAAAGGCAATTTAAAACAAATTCAAAAGGAGGTTTAGTAATTGTTGAAAGTAAATAAGATTAAGGCCATTTTCAAATTCAAGTGGTTATAGTTTTGCTTCATGTCAATGAATTCTTAAAATCTCTATATATAGCATGTTCGAAAATAATAGGTCATGTCACATAGCTATTTCTAATCAGGAGAAATAAGCTATAAGTGCATGAATAAGATATGGTTTTTGCGTTTGAATAGTCTGGCGTATAAAAATCAATAAATATTTATTGAATTTAATTAAAACCCTTGAAAATACAGGTAGTTTGGTTACTGTATGTACCCTAACCTTGAACTTTCATATGTTGGTCTGTTATCAATTAGTTTCTGTCTTTATTTCCCCTAGACTCATGGAGTAGAGATCTTTGGAGCTACCAGACTTCATGCTGTCTGTGTCAGCCACTGCCTGCCCATCCTCAGCAAGGTGCCATTGCTGTCTCACAGAGCAGTCCACCTAGAAAGCTTTTTATGGAACCCATATTTGTTCTTGTTTACATCTACTCCTGGTTCTTTGTAATCTAAGAAAGTCAGTCTTTACTGCAGAATGTGCTTCCTGTGATTCCCATCACTGAGCTCAGGGGCAGCACTGCATAGTCTCATTCTCCTCAAACTATACATCCTGAAGAGTTGGAAACTCCCCACCACCATCATTTCTCTCTCTTTTCTGTTATTTAGGCATAAATATAGCTACATTTTGCATTTATTATTCCTCTTTAAAAATGACTGCATTCATCATCTCAGCTTCTTTCCTTAAAGTTCCATGTTGCTCAGAACAAGGACACAATAATTTAAAATGTAGTCTGATGTGGATAAATGAGAGAATTATTAATCCTTGTTCTATATACTATTCTCAAACAATATCTAAGATTGCATTGATATTTTTGACATTCATATTATATTATTGATTCATTTTGTTAGTTAACATCTTTGCACCTCAGTTTCTTCATCTGTAGAAAGGGGATGCCAATAATGTACTTCAAAGGGTTTGATTAGTTAATGATATATTTTAAATGATTTAAGCAGTCCCTGGTGCATGGCAAGCTTGCAGTAAATGTTAGCTATCATCATCATCATCATCATTATTACTGTTACTAATTATTACTTTAAACTCCCAAGTCTTTATTTTCCTGATGTTCAACCATATTCTCCCCCATTTGTTCTTATTTGTTTTGTTTTTATTTTAAAGGCAAGTATTGTTTTATTAAATATCATCTTGTTAAATTTCCATTAAACCAATTTTTCTGGATAGTGATCCTCTTATCCAATACATCCTGTGTTCCTCTAGGCTGTGTATTATTGCACATCAATAAGGATGTCATCTCTGTGCCCCTGACTGTCACATCACTGTTAAAAAGTGTCAGAGTGGACAGAGCCTCAGACAGTGTCCTGCAGCAGACCACTAGAGACATCTCTCTAGATTGACACTGGTTTAAAAATTAGTTTTTCTTTTGGGGATGATAGACAGTCTACCAGTAAAAGCCCTTTAGAATTTACTATAATTCCACCTGGATTTCATGAGAAGATAGCTTGTGCATTGAGGGGTGTGGTGTTGTTGATGAGGGCATGGTCTCTGCCTTAAAGGAGCTTCTTTCTGCTTGAGTGCTCACAGGTTTTCATGTGTCCCTCTGTGATCTCTTCAGCAGCTCTTTCAACACCTGATAATTGTATTTTTTAATCTCTCAAGGTTTCTTACCCTTGTTTGCCAGACCACATAGGCAGTTTTGAAAGAACACGGAGAGTGGCTGCACAATGTCTGCGGTGTGGCTGAGGACATTTGAGATCTTACTTCCGATTCTGGCATGGGCTAGGGAGGGCAAGATGAGCAGGACAGTGAAATGACAATATGCTCTGCACCTGTGATATACCTCTTTGTCATGGTCGAGGCAACTGCTGAGGGACAAAGGTGACTGGAGAGGCTGAAAGGTAAAATTAGATCAGCTCAGTGAGGTGCTTATTGTCATTGAGGCGACAAATCTGAGACAGGTGCTGGGTGGAAATTCAATCTGCCAGGTAGAGCATACACACAGGAGAGCAGACAGAACGTGCCATTTTCCATTCTCTTTGCCAAAAGAATCCTGCTGTGTCTCCCAAAGGCCTCCTGCCCCATAGGCATCACCAAGTCTGGCCTGGTCATTCCTCCCAGACCTGTGATTAAGGCTTGGCTGAGACATGGGCATGATAGTCATGAGGTGAGGTAAAGGCCAATCACAAGGATGATATCATATGCCCCATGAAAAAAAGCACAACTTTTTATTTTAGAGAAAATAACAGATTGCCAGGAGATCATAGTTTCTACTCAGAACCCCAAAACAAGTAAAGCAAAAAGTTATCAGTCTTCATTTTAATCTTAAGTCATTCAATTTTCTCCAATGGTAGCAATTCAGTGAGACTTCCATTTGAGGTAGTCTATGGATGACTGCTTCTAAATGTATTGAAGATCACGGAGAAAAAGATCTAAAAAATTGCATGAGAGTTTTGATTGAAAATTTTACTTGATTATTTCAGTGTCTTCAGTTAATGAACCCTTTTGAACAAGCCCATCATAACTCTGTTTGATATTACCTTTTTAATTTCATTCCCAGCAGTTATCACAGCCTGAAATTTTGGGTTGTTCATATGCTTATTTGTTCTCTGTCTTCTCAGGCTAAATGTACATGGTGACCTTGTCTGTTTCGTGTTCCAGTGTTTGGAATATATTGGTGCTTAGTACATATTCAATGAGTGGATAATCATATTTTGTAGCTCTCTCTACAAAACATCAGTATGCAAACTATATATACATACACATATATATGTGTGTGAGGGTGTGTGTGCGCATGCACGTGCACGTTTGCCTACTCTGTTCCAGGCACAGCAGTGAGCAAAGAATATATGATTCTTAATTTTAGAAGGAGAAATTAGTTAAAAAGGAAAGGAAAAATAAGAAATTTATGATTTACTTTGACAACAATGGGAAGCCAGTGAGTAACTTTTAGAAAGGAATGAAAACCATCTGATTGGGTATTTAGAAGTTCACCCTAGGGTCATATAGAAAATGGATCATAACTGGGTTATTGTGGCAAGTGGGAGACCAGTTAAAAAGCTGTTGCTGGCTGACATGTCATATCTATTCATAGTAGCTAAGATCTGGAATCAACTTTGGTGTCCATCAGAGAGTGAGTGAATAAAGAAAATATGGTATGTGTGTATATATACATATATATACACACACACACACACACAATATGGAGTATTTTTATACAAAATATGGAGTATTTTTCAGTCATAAAGAAGAATGAAATCTAGTCATTTGCAGCAAATGGATGGAATGGAGGGCATTATGTTAAGTGAAATAAGCCAGACACAGAAAGACAAGTATGAGATTTTTTTTTTTTTTTGTCATCTGTAGAAGCTAAAATATGTCACCTTAAATGCAGAATAGTGATTTCTACAAGCTGGGAAGGGTGGGTGGGGAGGCTTTATAAAGAAAAATTGGATTTGGTTAGTGCACACTCTGGGTATATATTGAAATATCACATAGAAACCCACTAAAATGTATGATTAATATGTTAATAAAAATAAAATAAAATTATAACTAAAAAAAATCTCATTGCATTTGTTTGGTATGGGGATAATGGTGAGACTAGGGGTATTGCAATGAGGATGAAAAGAAATAGACATATCCCAGGTTTGTTTGGGAGCCTGAGTCAACTGAATTTGCTAATAAGTTAAACATAGGGATATAAGTTTACAAAAATAAATTACTGCCTAAAATTTTTACTTGATTACTTACTTGCAAAGCTGTGAGAAGAAATCAGCAAACTCTGTACTTCTCTACAGTTCTATTCATCCAGGTTGGGAATTATCAAGGCTCTTTACAAGTTGTTCTCATTACCTGGTATCCTATAATTCTATTTATGAGAGGCTCTTTAAAGTGGGATTATCAAATATTGAGATAATTGATACTATAAATACTAAATATTCTTCCTTCATCAGCTCATTAATTTTAGAATTAGAGAAGAAGTTAAAAAATAATGACTGAAATGATTTTAGGAGCTTATCTATGGATTTTACTGTTCTTGAATTTCATGATCATATATAGAAAGGGTGAATCTAATACTAAATAATTTCACTCCTGTGTATCTATACATGTGCTATTTATGCATGTGAGTATATATGTGTTTGTACCATTTCAATATCTGTGTTAGTTAACTTTTCATAGTTGTGACCAAAATACCTAATGAGAACAATTTAGAGGAGGAAAAGTTTATTTTGACTTATGGTTTCAGAGATCTCTGTTCATTGTTGGCTAACTTTGTTGCTCTGAGCCTGAAGTGAGGCGGAATATCATGGCAGTAGTGTGTTGCAGAGGCAGGGTGCTTAGCACCTGGCAGCTAGAAAGCAGAGAACAAGAAAAGTTATAGTTCTCTAGGGCATGTTCCCAGTGACCTACTTCCTCTAGTCATGCCTACCTGCCTACGGTTACCACCCAGTAGTCCATTCAGCTATCATTGGATTCATCCAACAATTTATTAATTTCATGGTGAGGTCAGAACTCTAATCACTGCTTAAAAGCCTCACCTCTGAATCTTGGAACATTGGGGATCATGATTTAAAAAACAATGAGCTTTTGGGAGCCATTCCAGTTCCGAAGTATAATACTATCCAAATATGAATTTTTGTGAAAGGAATTTGAAGTCCTCAAATGGAGTGTATCACTACTGATACTGTTTAACTATATTATCTCTTTTATGGTTCACATTTTTTGCTGCTCTATAAAAAGCCTATTTAGAGCATTAGTGAAAACTTCAGAGTTTGCCATCATTAACATTCCTTTTAATATATTCATCCTTTGTCTGTCGTGGATAGGAAGAAGAATAAAACAACAAAAAGACAGTTGAGACAATAGTCTCTTCTCTTTTGTTGATAAATCTAGCTGACTTTTAAAGGAAGTACTCTAAATTGGATTCTTTGTTTTTAAACATTTCTATTCCAAATTGGCAGACATCACAATTATTAGCTTTCCAGACAGAAGGTAAAAGAGAGCTATAGTTACTTTAATTTTTTTCTATTTTGCTAAAGGAATCTCTTCTTTATTCGCTAAGAAATTGTACAGTGCCCACTAATATTTGTGATTAATGCATGATAAATGCATAGCACATCTCATCTACACCTGACTCATCTGCCCAGGGCCTGAAGAATAAACGGTACTCCAGAGTATAGTGGGCAAATACAACAATGGTTTGGTCTTTTGTTCTCCACTTCCTCTGGTATCCTTTTCAATACAGTGGTTTATCCTCCTCCTTATGTGTTGACTGTGATTTTTGAGTTCCCTTCTTTGTGCCGTTTGTTAAAATAACTATACCATACATAGTCTCCTATATATATATATATATATATATATATATATATATATATATGTTGTTTCCGTCATTTTAGGCTCTTTCTTTCTATAGATTTTTAAAAATTATAGTATAACGTATTGGAAAGTTTCTAAAATCTTTACTTTTGGTAATATTTGACATTTAACCTACATGTTTAGATTGTTGATCATTTGAAAGAGAAACAGTAGCTCCTATGAAGCTTCATCTCTAGGCAATGTTTAGAAAGATAAATTTTGTTTCCAATTAACTTCCTTATCTAGACTACACATGTTATATCCTTTGGTTGCTTATAACAAAAATACCAAAAGAATTTTAAATTTCAGGAGAGTCAGGGCTATTTTTCTACTGCCACTACTGTATCTTTATTATCTAGATATATACCTGCCACGAATGAATAAATGAATAAAAACAGAGCAAATGTATAATTTTTTAAATGAAAAAACTAAGCATTGTGGAGGTAGAACATGGGTTTGGTGACTGCCCTGAATGTGTTTATCGAGAGATTAGGGTTAAATCGGGCATAATTCTCTATTCCAAGCCTTACTTTAATTGGTTTAAGCAGAAAAATGTTTGTTGAGAGAATATTGTTTGGGGCATTTGGTGCTTTCAGCATCAGTGTGAGACTAGAGGACCTGTTCTGGAAAGAAACAGGAGCCAAGGTACCTCAAATAGTCACATTGACCCAAAATGCTAACATTATCCATGGGAGGAAGGTAGTCAGAATGTAATTATGTCCAGGGTTTGAATGAGAAATATCATAGACAAATGGTAAAGAATGTTCCAGGCAGCAAGGTCACATGCTCCATGTACAGAACAAAGCATTTCAGGATGGGCCCTCTCTCCACTGGATTCCTTCTGTTTTGGGTGCTGTAGCTAAAATTAATTCTCCTTATTATTCTTATGAAGAGACCTATTTTCTTATTAGGGGAAGCGGAAAATATATATTTGTCTTAAAAGTGAACTACTTCTAGACCAGTAAAGTCTGCCAACTGATTGTTGTTTTCCATGTTTGTGAAGTTCCATAGGGACAGGTATGGAGAACATTATTTTGTCATTAACATTTATCATAAGATCTAAATAGGTATTTTTGAATGAAACTGTGCAATTTATCCATTCACCTCCTCAGCATTTACTAAGATAAATTATGGAGGAAGCAACACAACTAGGTTGTGTGTATGTGTTCATGTGTATGCACATGTATATTTGTGTGTATGTTTGTAGGGTTAAAGAGATAGACCAAAGTAGATTATTCACATTATCAGCTCTTTAAGAGTTGGCAGTGGTCTTAGGGAGATATGTAAACCACTAACCATAGAAATTATTTTGCAAAATAAAAAAAAAAAATCACACTGAGTTTATAGTCCTGGGTTGTGATCATGACTCCTGTATATTTAGTCTGCTGCAGTAAGATCTGGGATAAATCAATCTAAAATGGCTTACGTTTCTCATTTCTAAAATAAAAAGTTTCTATGAGAATTAAATTAATTATAGTTTGTAAAGTGCCTGTTGGAATGCCTGGCACAAAGTAGACCCAAAGCAGTTTTATTTTTTAAGTTCTTATTTATATATTGTATTTTTAAAAAGAGTTGTTGGCTCTGAAGTGAAGGAGTGATTTATTCTGCCTGGGAGGAACAGAGAAGGGATTTAAACTTCCCTGAAAAATATATACTATTTTAGTGAGGAGAGAAAAGGCAGAAAATCAGATGGGATAAGATGTGGATTTATGGTAGTATTGAAACAGTGAATACTCTGAAAAGGCTCTGGTGTAATTTGGGTGGTGTTATTTCATGGCGGATAGGTCTGTAATAGAGTCTGATTGACAGGCTAAGGAGTTTGTTCTTTAATCTGCATCTTCTGTAGGATGACTCAAGCAGGATTCTCATCAATTGGCGTGCATTTAGGAAAATCAGTCTACTAGAGAATGAAAGATGGATTGCAGCAGCGAGATTGATGAACTGCAGGCCAGATACGAGTTCTTGAGATGGGGAAGGCAGGATATGTAGAAATGAGTTAGACAAGAGGAGAGGGAACAAAAGGGCATTTCAGAAGACGTGTGGGTGATAGAATTAACAGAATTTGGCATTCCAAACCACTCCAAGATTTCTTATTTCTGTGACTGGAAAGAATCAAGATTATAACATGTAGAAAACTTTGGGAGATGAATTCCTGCTTTGGTAGGTCAAGACTGATTTATCAACAAGACTTGAAATGGACATGTACAAAGATAGTTGAAAATCTTTGATTTTAGTTGGGAATTCTAATCCTGGTTGGAATTTTATGACTGATAATTTTGGAATTGACACGATCAGATGAACTGACCAGGGAAGGATTGAATGAAAAAGTGCAAGTAAGTAGAGTTGGTGTCAAGCCAGAATTAGAATCTTTGGCAAAGTCTACATTAGAATGGGGGCAGAATCGAAGTAAGCGATGATCCAGGGAGAGTGGACAGAGTTCATGAAGGTCGAGAGCCAAAGAAGCCAAAAGAGAAGGGGCTTTAGGAAGAGGGATTTGGTTACCTATGGCTACGTCCCTGACCTTTGCTGTGGAACAGGTGGGGAATGTATCACTCCTAGTTTCCAGACATGAAACTAGGAGTGCATGAAACTGCGTCTCTTGGCCTAACTGAAGTCAAACAGAGCACCTGAGGTAGAGCCGGAATGAGAAACTGTGTTGTCTGACTCCAACTGAGTGTCATTTGAAAGACTTTCTAAATTATTGAAGTCATGGAAAGAATATGGTATGAATATTGGTCTCATGTGGTATTCACTGTGAAAACCCATGGAGCTATACATTAAATTTATAAGTATATTTGTGCTTATAGGCATCAATGAAAAGTTAAAAAAATCACAGAAGAGAGACAAAAGGAGCACCTTATGGGAAGAGTGGTAGCCCAAAATTTAAGTAACTTTCTAATGTGAACCTCATTAGTTTTTAAAGCTCCGTATCACCTTAGAACTGTGGTAGATTTGGCATATGATTTATTTACTTCATTGGATGACTTACTAACTTCAGTGGTTTCCCTAAATGAAGAAACCAAGTTTTTGGAGTTGTTAGTAATAATTTTAATAAAACCCACATAACATATATTTAACATTTGCATGCTAAAGATTATTACATTGTTTTAATTTTATTTAATCTTCATAAAACAGAGGAGGCAAGCCCTTCTATCAATCCCAGTTTGCTTTCAAGATGTGATTTTAAAATGCGTTTCATGACCTGCTTAAGGTTTCACAGCCAGGGGGTAGTAGAGCTCCAATTGTGACTCCTGCATGATAGCAGTGCTTTTTCTTAACTGAGGTTCTTCAACATCATGACATTGACTCTTGTCAGCTAAAAATAGAATAGCTGTATTTATTAATATCTAAGGCTGGGAATCACCAGGGGAAATATAGCATGTATGTGCTGTTATCTTGATTGCCATCATCCTTTCTTTTTTCTTCTTAAAGCAAAAGCCTATTTTCTTTTGGGGATGAGAGTTCTGTCATTCCATTTGCACTAGCATTGTTTTATTCCACATGGTTCTCTGTTGGGTTGCCAGTTTGTATCACTCCATTCCCTACCCAAACTGTAGAAATAGCCATGTGTGACTTGACCGATTTAAAAATACTACCTCCCCCCAGGGTTTTAATTCCTTTGCACCTTCAAAAGTATGCTTAAAAAGGTAAGGAAAAATTTACATTTTCAGATTGGCTCCCATTGATTTTCATGGAGTGTGTAACACCTCAATTGTTGAAGAGTTATCCAAAGGAATCAATTTCAATTTCACATGAATTTCTTTAATGTAAATGTTTTTCCAAAACAATTTTTGTTGAGGCTGCTTGTAAATTGACATTTCATTCTGAATGTAAGAGGAAAAAAATGTATAGTTTAAATAAAACAGCATTGCATTTAAAGATATCTTTAATGCCTTATTGTGCTCTACTGAAGGGGGAAAACTGCTCAAATTTATGACTCCTCTCTGATACTCTATTTTTGAAACTGAAATGATTGAAAAAGTATTTATTGGATAAAATGCCTGGTGAGCTATCATCTATCACTCCAAACAAGTATGAGTGTTTGGTTGTAATTCCAGTAGCCAGGTGTTCAGTCTTACAGAGCAGCTTCTCAGCAAAGAAATCTCTATCCCCACTGCATTCTGTTTAGCTTTTAAACAAAAATTATAGATACTTGATTGCTAAAATATTCTTGTTTGTTAAAAATATCCAAGTCAGTTTGAATTTTCATTTTGTGATAAATAAAAATAAACTTCAAAAGGTCTGAATCATCATTTCAAAAGGTTAAATCATTTATAGAAGAGAGGATATTTATAAAACCTCTTCAAAGAGAATAAACTTTTAATCTTAGAAGAGATATAAGATGTAGTAGTTGCGTTTTATCTGCCCTTTATATGCCCTCAGACAGAGTTGAGTTTTATCTGCCCTTTCCATAAAAAATTTTAGAGGGAAAATTTGATACAAATAGGACTGACAAAAAGTTATTATTTTACTCTAAAGAGTTCAGTGTTATAAAATTGGCAATTGACAGGAACAAGCATACTATCAAACAGATAAAAATACATGATTCATAATCATGTGGGAAAAACATTAAGAAATTCTAATTTTTACTTATTAACAAAGATGGGGAACAGTGGCTAACAAGAATTGAGTGCAGTGGCTAAACTTGAATTTGATAGATAGAAATGTAAATTTGTACCAGTTATTTCTAAAACAAATCTAGCAGTATATTAAGAGCCTAAGATGTTAATGCCTCTTGCTGCTAATTCTGGTTTTGATATTTACTCTTTTTAAAAAAATATTTATTTTTTAGTTGTAGTTGGACACAATACCTTTATTGTAATGTGGTGCTGAGGATTGAACCCAGGGTCTCATACATGCTAGGCGAATGCTCTCCCACTGAGTCACAACCCCAGACCCTGATATTTACTATTAATGAAATGTTCCAGATCTAGGAAATATTTTGGGTACTAGCCTGTGCTTTGCAGGATTATTGGTGAGTGCAAAACTTCAGAAATGCTGCATTACAAGAGATATACTTAAGTAATTTGTAGTGCAGCCTACCTTAAATAGTAATTTTTAAAAGTTCTGAGAAAAGGATGTGTAGATATAGATCAACTAGACAGGATTGTGAAACCAGAAGCTGACTCAAGCTCAGGGACCCTGAATTTGTTACTGTGATAGTAGAGAGAGGAAGGGAAAGGAAGGAATATCAATATTACATTATATTGTGGTATTTGGTTCTTTTGGATTTTCCATGTGTACAGTCATATTTTCTGCAAATCGTGACAATATTTTTCCCATTAAAACCCTCATACTTTTTTTTGGCTTTTTCTTATATTATTACGCTGGCTGGGACTTTTCTATACAAAATGGTAGTGGCATCTTTGTTTCAGTTTTGAGTTTAGAGGGAAAGTTTTTAATATTTTACTCTTCATTGTGATATTAGCTGGAAGATTTTTATACTCTTTGAATAAAGAAAATTGCCTTCTATTCTTAGTTTGTTAAGTTTTTATCATGAATAAATGTTGACTTTAACAGGTGACTATTTTACATTTCTTGAGACAATTTTCCCTTTTATTCTCTTCATATGCCGAAGAGAACAATTAATTGATTTTACAGGTTAAGCCAATTTTCTATTCATGGAAAGAATAAATCTAAACTAGTTTGTAATGCAGTATTCTTTTTCTATATTAATGGGTTTGGCTAGCAAAAAATATATTTAGTGTTTTCATCTGTGTTTATGACCATGATTTATCTTTGATTTCTCTTGTAAAATCCTTATCAGGTTTGGTATGAAGATTATGCTAATTAGCCTCATTCAAAATCGGGAAAATGTTCCCTTTTTTCCCTTACTTGTTTCCTGAAACTTCTTGTGTAAGATAGGTATTATTGTTTTATTTACATGTATGGTAAAATTTACCAGCAAAATCATTTGGGTTGCACATTTTCTGTTTAAAAGTTTTAAAGTAGAAATTCGGTTTCTTTCATAAATATAGAATTACTTATTATTCAGATTTTTATGTTTTCTTGTGTCACTTGGGTTAATATTTTTCTAGAAATTTATCAATGTTCTCTAAATTTTCAAATGCATTAACACATTGCTGTTACCTTTTTAACATCTACAGAATTTGTAATAATGTGTTCTTTTTTTAAAAATGTCTTTTTTCTTTTTCTTTCTTCTCCATGATCTGCATAACCAAGCATTTACCAATTATATTAGTCTTTTCAAAGAACCCTCTTTTTTCCTTTGTTATGGCAGCTTTATGCATAACAACCTAAAATGGGAAACCATCCAGCTGTCTTTCAGTGGGTAAACAGTTAAGTGCTGGCACATCCATATAATGGAAAAAACAAATGATTGATTTAAACAACAGTGTGGATGGCTCTCCAGAGAGTTATGTCAAGTTAAAAAAAATTCAAAAGAAAACTGTATAATTCCATTTACATAATATTCTTTAAAAAATTTTTTTATGTAGTTGTAGATGGATAGAATGCCTTTATTTTATTTGTTAATTTTTATGTGGTGCTGAGGACCAAACCAGTGTCTCACACATGCTAGGCAAGTGCTTTGCCACTGAGCTACAGCTCCAGCCCTTACATAACATTCTTGAAATGACAAAATTATAGAAATGGGTCTGTGGTTGCCAGGAGTTGCACAGGGGGGTGGGGCTGTGGAAGAGAACTGGGTGTGGTTAAAAAAGGATAATGTGAGGAATCCCTGTGTTGATGGAAGTGTGCTGTGCCTTTTCTGTTTCAATGCCAATATCCCACATGTGAGATCATACTCTAGTTTTGCAAGGTTACATTTGTGGGAAACTAAGTAAAAGATACACAGAATCTGTATCTTTTTTTTTTTTAACAACTACTTATGAATTAACAAGTACCTCAAAATAAAAACCCCAATTAAAGTGTAAATAAATGATTTGCAGGGCAAAAACCCTGAACTCATGAATAACTTGACTAATTCAACCACTTGCTGACCAGTTCTCTTGACCTAAATGGTTTCCACTTAGTTATTACATACCATTTTCTATTTTTTTTTGTGTGGGAGTTAAGTTTATTTCCCCAGCTAGACTGGGCCACTTGGACAGGGAGGGCATGTCTTTTATATACCTTTCCCATGTCCTCCACAACACTAGCACAGTACTGAACCTGTTGAAATGGGCTTCCCTTAATAGTTCTGGCAGTTGGATACATAGCTGATGTAGATGATACAATCATAAAACCCTGCTACTTGGTTTGGAAATATGAAATGAGGAAATAACAGATATTTCTGTTTTGTTTCTTCATCCTGGAGGAAACACAAGAGATGCAAATTAGAATTTGTATATGAGGTACATTCTGTACTATTTTGGTTGATAGTATGAATTTCTGTTGAATTTCTAAACCATTCAGTGTATATGTACATGTCTTTATCTAATTTCTTTGAGGTGGTAATAAGAAGAGAGTATTATTACTTCTCTTCTTAAATAGGTAAATACATTTATGGAGTGTTTAATTTATATTTTAAAGTCCCAAAATAAATGTTGTCATAGAACTATAGAAGTGAGTTAATATCAGTCCGAGGACTTTTCCAACACTACCACCAAAGTGATTCTTATTATTTTTGTCATCAGTTCATAATATTAAATGTGTTTTCTTTGTAATACTTGTGAGGATAAATAAACCAATGATCATAAAATACTTAAATAAATTTCCATGAGTTAAAAATAGAAAATTTTATTATTTTTATATGACCATGTTTTAACTTCCTTTTAAAGATAAAAATGTCATAATTGGAGTTCCATTTTTATTCTGGTATATATTTCATGTTTACTTTCTTTTTTCTAAAAGCTTACAAACTATTTAAAAAAGTAAATCAGTGATCAATAATTAACATATTAACCTGTGAATAACTTTCTGCGTAATTGTTTAAGGCCTGCTTATTTTTTTTTTTTTTGAAAGTGAGTGAAAGAAAGGGAGTGTAATTGAAATTACATCATAGAAGTAAGATAAAAATATAATTTTGTCTTCAGATAGTATAATGTGATAAGCTCAGGAGATTTTTGTGACATTGTATCCTGAATCTAACATTAAATTCAATAATGGAATTAAACTAAATGATCCCTTTACTAGATGAAGACCAAAAACCCCCCAAAACCAAAACAAACAAAAAACAAGAGGCCTAAAGGTAAAGATACCCACCGAAACTCACTCCAGCTTTCCTTTTTGAGAAATGAAGCAAGAGAGATAAGATAGATGGCAGTGTGCACTGGGATAATGTTAATTTCATTGTCAAGTCACTTTCCATTCCTGAAATGGGACAGTCAGAATAGATCTAAAAGATTTTAACTTTGGCATTCCACCTTTATTGAGTTGTGCCACCTATAGAACAGAGACTGAAAAGAGACATCAGTTATTCCATACAGTTGAAATTCTTTCTGTAAAGATCTCTTTTCCCCAAAATATAGTTTTATATTAAGGATTTTTCTTCCTGAAAGTGGTACTTGTGGAAAATTAGACAATCTCTAAGAGTCTGAATCTTAGCTTCCCCTCTAGAAATAGTGCCTTGGACAACTCATTTATCCTTCCAAACCTCATTCTCCTACTCTGTAAGTGAGCTCTGCCTCCTAAGATTGTCATGGCAATGATCTCAAGGATAGTGTCTTACTTCTAGTAGGATCCTAAGTTGAAATTTTATGCTATACTACAAACTCTCATATTAATTTTTTGTTTTCCTCTTCTTCACTTCTTTATAACATCTACTCTTCCTTTATTCATTTAAAAAGATGCAACTTTATACCAGTTTTTCTTTTGTATTAAAACCAACTGTGTCACAACTTTCTCAGCTCTAAACTAGACAATTCATTCTCCTTTAGCATTCTAGATAAGTCTGTAGGATGCAGATATTAAAGAAGCCTAAGTTTCTCTGTGAATAATATGAATGAATCATGTTACTTGGCAAATGAAGAGTTGATGCAAAAGACCAGGAGATACATCATCTGTCTGCTCTCTGTCTCATCCAGCAGGAGATCATAGTCATAGCCACATGCTAGTGCTAGATGAGAAGCATAATAAGGAAATGGAATTTGAGAAAAAAGGTGGTTTAAGAAGAGACATAATAAGCAGATTAAAATGTTAGCAAAATTTATTTTAAATGATGGATCTTGTGGTATTTTGTATCCGTTGATAAATTAGACTGAATCAAAACTTAAAGAGTTTCCATTTCTAAAGAAATTATTATGAAAATTTTTAAAAAAGCTGCATACTGGGAGAAAAATACAAGCAAATTATATATATCTGATAAGGGATTTTTATCTAGTATCTATAAAAGTTATAACAATGTAAGAAATAAATTGTAATACAATGTAAAAAATAATTTAATAAAATGGGCCAAAGTTTGAACAGACTTTTTCACTGTAAAGATGCAAACATGGCAAAAATATGAAAGAATGTTCAATATGATTACTCATTAGTAAAATGTAATTAGATATACAGAGATGACCACTATACACAAATATTTAGAATGGCTATAATAAAGAACAAATAATACTAAGTGTTGGTGAGGATGTGGAGAAATTGTAACTTTCATGTTTGCTTGTGGAAATGTTAAATGCACAGACACTTTGAAAAACAATTTGGCAATTTCTTACAAAGTTCATATAATTAGCCAGAGGTAAACAATTTTACATATCTGCAGAATATATATCCACAAAAATATTGGACTTGAATATTTGCAGAAGTATTATTCATAAAATATAAAAATTGAAAATAGTTCAGATGTCCATCAACTGTTGAATAGATAAATAAAATGTGGCATACTATGGCACTAAAATTCTGTTTGGAAAAAAAATGAAATAATATTTGAAAATGTGGGAAAGCCTCATAAAACATTAAATTAAATGAAATGGGGCAGACATTAAAGATCATATACAATTCATTTATATGATAACTTTGAGAAAGACAAATTTATTGACACACAAAGCACACTTGTAGTTGTTTGGGACTAGGGGTGGGAGGGAGCAGAGATTGATTGCAAATAAGCAAAAAGAAACCTGTTATGGTAATGACAGAGTTCTAAATTTGTACTGTGGTGATGGTTATACATTACCTTTTTCCTTAAAATAATTGCATTGGGCAAATTTTAATTTTACCCAGGGCAAATTTTAAATTATAGCTCAATAAAACTGTTATACATTTAAAAATATGCTACCACTTTTTAATTGATCAAGTTTTATTGAAGTCGGTCTGAAATACACATCTTTATTCTTTTATTTTCTCCTTTGCTCTGTATAGTAAAACTTCATAATTCCTACATTGTACTTATAGCTGACTTTACACCCTGACCTTTACAATGATAAAACTCCACTGTTTTATCTAATCTCAAAGCAACAAAACAAATAAAAACAAAACAGTGTGTATTTGTTCTGTAGATGCTTAAGAGATACCAGGTTCTCTGATGTCCTTTGTATACCTAGTACAGTGAAAACTCCTCTCTCATTAATGTGCTCTTTTCCACATGGTGCCCATGTTTATAAAATCTATATTTTCCAGTGTATTTCTACATATATCAAGGTCATTGAAAGTGTTTTGGTTTTCAATTTACATTAAAAAATTGTTTTTTCCTCAGTTCTATGAGTTTTGTCAAATATGATACAATTGTGTAACCACCAACACGTTCAAGATATAGAACTCTTCTATCACCCAGAAAAGTTTTTTAATGCCATTCTTATACAGTAAATACTTTCCCCCACTCTCAGTCCCAAGCAACCTTTGATCTATTTTCTGTCCTAATATTTTTGCCTTTTCTAGAATGTCAAATAGATGGAATCATATAGTACGTCTTTGGATCTGGTTTCTTACACTTGGTACATCACTTTCAAAATGCATCCACAATGTTGAATGTATAATTATTCAACCCATTTTTATTTCTGAATGGTATTCGTTTTTCATGGATTTCTTTGATTTCCTCTATTGATTTTCTTCATCTGATTTCATTGATTGCTCCAGTTGATTTAATTTCTTTCTATTTTTCTGAGTTTAATTTGCTTTTCTTTCCTGAGTTTCTACAGATGAAAATCTAGATATTCTTTTTAAGTTAGGTATTTAATGCTATGACTTTGTCCTATGCTATGTCTTGGATGCATCCTAGATTATTTGGTATGTTGTGTTTCCATTTTCATTCAGTTCAAAATATTCTCTAATTTTCATTGTGACTTTAGAAGAATGTTTTAAATTTTAAAACATTTGGAGAATTCCCAGCTATCTTTCTGTTGTTGAGATCTCATTAACCTGGTATGGTTCTCTGAGAACATAATCTACATGGCTCTAATTTTTATGATTTACTAAGATTTGATGATTTATCAGTGAAATTTGGTCTAGGTTGCTGATTGTTACAAATGTGCTTGAAAATAATGTGTATCTGCTGTTGTTGGGTGGAATGTTCTATAAATATCAGTTAGGTCAGGTCTTCTATACCCTTAATTGAAATCACCAACTATCATTATGAATTTTTCTGTTTCTCCATTCAATACTATTAGATTTTTGTTTCATGAATTTTGAAACTCTGTTTATCATATAAATTTTGTATGAAAATAATTTGGAGTGAATCCTTCTAGCAAGTAGAAACAATAGATTCTCCTGCATATTCCTCCTTAAGAACTTCTCTCAAATGCATGTTTTCATGCATAAACCATGTTGACACAGATTATTTTGTTCTGTCCTTCAGGTTAGCTTAGTGGTCCTCAAACTTTAAAGTATATAATTCTGCACAAAAATCCATGTATACTTCATGGATTATTTTAGGAATATATAAGGGTAAATTTAACTGTACCTGATTTTTTTTCTCATGTACTTACTTTAGAACCCTGAAAAATTATTCTTCACAGTGTATATTTTCCTCTTTTATTTGCTTGGGAATGTCCACTCCAAAGGTTATGTTTTCAACCAAACTTCTATGAATTGCTTTTATCCACAGTAGATAGGTCCAAGCTCCCATATCACTTCATGTCTCTGTCATAGCACATAAAATACTACTATGTTTGAAATATATGTGAGATTTCCTCTAGGGACTGAATCATCTGTTTCTTGTTATAGCAACCTGATATGTAGTTATGTCCTTAGGGATGATTTTTAAAATAAATAGATGAATAAATGAATATAATTTTTCTGTTATTTCTAACAAAGTGGCTAGATAATATATGTTTTTCTTGACTCTTGGTCTTACTAATAATTGTAGAATCATAATCCCTAGCAAAATACTGCACTCTTCATTCTTTTGCTGATTTATTAATCAGACTGGTTACCATCTTTGAGTACAGTACCCAAATGATATAGGAAAATGCATTATTATTACTATCATCATCATCATCATTGGTTTTTCTGGTATAACCTCTGCTTGGAAGTACCTCACTTGTATTTCCAGGACCCATAAGTGAGTGAGCTGCTATCAATGGATAATTTTCTGTTCTCTGTTAGTCCAACTGCTTCTTTGTGGTGCCACTCTCACTTCTTTTAGCTATTGCTGCCTCTTTTCTGAGAGTAAGGCCACCACGGTATCTTATTCTATAGATTCCTAAGAGATGCCAGATTCTGATATCCTTTGTGTACCAAGTAAAATGAAAACCCTCTTAGTGTTCTCTTTTCCACATGGTGCCCATGTGGTTCTCCTACATTTTCCAGTGTTTTTCTACATATAACCTCTTCCTCCCACTTTCTTTTTAGAACTCAGATAGGAACATATCAGAAAGCTGGACCAGAGGACATATTTGAACTCATGGAATCATTTTTCTTTAATGCAGTCTAAATTTTGTACTTGACCCATCTTAGTTCTTTTTTTCTTGGGAGTAATTTTTTTTTCTCCAGGAGACTTCTTAATACATATGCAGATTATTTCTTGCAAACCTGACCCATCTATCTTCTAGATTGAATTCCGGAGGTCACCACAATTGTGACAAATGGAGCAGGATTTATTGTACCTTGGGTATCTACAGGGCCTATTTAATTATTTTCAGTTGAGTGGACCAGCTCTGAAAGATCTTAGTTGTGGCTGCTGAGATGGAGAATATGGTGATTAAGCTGAGCCTTTTGCAGGCATTGATAGCAAAAATCAAGTGCCACAGGCAGGCAGACACCCAAATTGTACTGCAATTATTAATCCAGGGAAATAACTACTATAGAGGTTTCAAGAAGAAATAGTATAATAGTACATGAATGACATCCAAAGGCTAAGAAGCTGGGTCATGGTATACCTGTATGTCCAGGCAGGAAGGAAATGTTAATTGGGTGATCTTCAATGAAAAAAAGGACCCAGCTACCAGACTCACTGCTGAGTGTGGGCTTCAGGCTCTGGATAAGGGACCAGCAAGCATTAAACAGGATCCAGAGATAAAAAGGGTTGCCAAAATGAAGCAAATGATTGGAGACAAGGGAGAAATACGTGTGTATTTATCCATTCTTTCTTTCAGAAGATTTTTATGAGAGCCCATATGTGTCAAATGCTTTGTTAAGAAACAGCTCACTCACAAGACCTGGCATAGGTAATGCTCAGGAATGGAATAGAATTCTGCTCAGTGTGCAGAACAGAGACACAATAGCAAGGTAAGAATAGCAGCAAGTGTAGCTCCATGATGACACTTGAGAGTGTCAGCTGTCAATTTAGAAAGTATTTATATACACACTAGCATTTATGGGGCTGTGCTAAAGCTTCGTGTGCATTACTTCATTCAGTTCTCTCTGTTGCCTTTTGAGGTGTGTATTGTCTCCATTTTTATGGTTGAAAGAGACTGATCATTTTCAGTTGTAACAAGTGAAGTGTTATTTATTGTTCTTTGGGTTTCTATGGGACCTACTAAGTTATTTACAACAGGATGGGCCAGGTCAGAGAGGCCCTCATCCTTTTTGCTGCTGTAGAATAGAGTAGTCGGGCCTGTTGCTGGTACTGATAATGGGATCCAGTTCTGGGAATTGAAGGGAGTTAGTAAAGGTTCTGAAATAAAGTGGGAAGCGGGGAGAGCAGGAATTCAACCTAACTTTTCTTAGCCCAGTGGCCCTATTTTGTTTTTTACATTGCATCATTGATAGTAATGCTCTGTACTGTTAAAATACAGAGTCCTGTTTTCTCCCTTACCACATAGTCTCAGAACAACACATATTTTGAATTCTCATGCTGCATTTCTATCTTTCTTCTGTTTTCCTCTGTAACATTGTGCCACCACCACTATGACTTGTAGAGGCTCTGACATTTCATTCTAATTAATTTCATTCTAATTAATTCTAATTCTAAACCAGTGTCTGGTCTGCAGTAGGCTAAGAAATAAGATGCAGTAATAGCATTTACTTATTGAACATCAACTATTGGTAGACTCTGTGCCAGATCCTTTCGTATTTTATCTGTATACTATTCTTTTTTGTTACAGATATTTTCCATGTACCCTTGCTCTCATGTATGTGCAGCCCCTCTCATTGTCAACAAATCTCATCAGAATAGTGGAATTGCTAACAAAATAATAGTAATTTGTTCAATTAATTAATCTAGGCATCATGATAACTTAAGGTCCATAGTTTACAATAGTATTTATTCTTTTTTTAAAAGACAGCTTTATTAAAATATAATTTACCCATGATTCACCTATTTAAATTGTATAGTTCAATGTTTTTAATGTATTCACAGTCTTGTACAACAATCACAAAAATCTAATTTTAGAACATTTTTAACTTCCTAAAAGAATTTCCATACACTTTAGCAGTCAATCCTTATCTTCTCACCCTAAGACCCCTAAATAATTACTAATATGCTGTCTGTCTCTATAAATTTGTCAATTCTGGACTTTTCACATAAGTGGAATCCCACAATATTTGGCTTCTTTGACTTAACCATTTTGCAGCATGTATCAGTAATCCATTCCTTTCTTACTAATTTTTTTATTTATATATGACAGCAGAATGCATTACAATTCTTATTACACATATAGAGCACAATTTTCATATCTCTGGTTGTATACAAAGTATATTCCCACCAACCTGTGTCTTCATACATGTATTTTGGATAATAATGTTCATCACATTCTACCATCATTTCTAACCCTATACCCACTTCCTTCCCCTCCCACCTCTCTGTCCTCTTCAGAGTTTGTCTTTCCTCCCATGCTCCCTCTCCCTATCCCACTATGAATCAGCCTCCTTATATCAGACAAAACATTTGGTATTTGGTTTTTTGGGATTGGCTAACTTCACTTAGCATTATCTTCTCTAACTCCATCCATTTACCTGCAGATGTCATGATTTTATTCTCTTTTGTTGCTGAGTAATATTCCACTGTGTACATATGCCACATTTTTTTAATCCATTCATCTATTGAAAGGCATCTAGGTTGGTTCCACAGTTTAGCTATTGTGAATTGTGCTGCTATAAACATTAATGTGGCTGTGTCCCTGTAGTATGCTGTTTTTAAGTCTTTTGGACATATACCAAGGAGAGGGATATCTGGGTCAAATGGTGGTTCCATTCCCAATTTTCCAAAAAATCTCCATATTGCTTTCCATATTGGCTGCACCAATTTGCAGTCCCACCAGTAGTGTATGAGTGTACCTTTCCCCACACATCCTCTCCAACACCTATTGTTGTTTGTCTTCATAATAGCTGCCATTCTGACTAGAGTGAGATCAAGTATTTATTCTTAATGTTGTACATTCTCTGGGTTTGTACAAATTTTTGAATTGTATGAATCCTCTTTCACTGCCTTAAAAATTCTCTATGCTCCACCTATTCATCTTTCTCTGCCTCCTAACCTTTAGCAAACACTGATCATTTTACTGTCACAATAGTTTTGCTTTTTCTAGAATGTCATAGTTGGAACCATACTTTGGTTGACTTCTTTTCCAGATTGACTTCTTTCACTTAGTAATATCCATTTAAATTTTCAGAGATGCTATTCTTCTTTCCAGTTTACAGATTAAGAAATCCAGTCTTATAAGACTGAAATGAATGAATGGCAGGTGTTTCTGCTTCCAGAGGCTCCGACCTCTTTACTTCCCTTTAGAAAGATGACCTTGGAAAGGGCACATTCAAGTTTGACTCCATGTCTTTTCACTCCTGATCTAATACTCTTTCTACAATTCAGTTCTCCTTGTTAAAGAAGATGATACTATTAAGAAAAGTAAGATGCATGGGTTTGGATTTATGGCAGACCCGTCCTCCTGGGTCTCTCATAGTGTCCCATGCCAGAGCAAACTGTGGCCCCAAACCATTTCCTGGCCTCTGCATGTAGGCTGCTGGCACAGTGCAGGGGGGTGGCGGGCAGGGAGCGGAGAAAGAAAAGTAAGTACAGGAATAGAAATCTTCTTCTCTACTTGGGACCATTGTCCCACATGCAAGTTGTTGTCTAGAGATCTTTTTATCAACATTACGCTTTGCCATGAAATAATCTCAAGATATTCCATACAGCAATATAGTCTGATAATTATTATTTCAGTGGTGATTATAACATACACAACATACACACACACACACTTAATGTTATACTTGGTTTATCTTCCACTTTCTGTATTTACCAAAGATTCCCCTGATGATTTGGATCAATCTCATCCTTGGAGCACATTAATTACATAGGACCACATAACATTTTGTTTTCTCATTTCTAATTGATTGTTAGTTAACACTGCATGTTATGAAATTAGATTTTACGAGTATGATTATATATATATGTATATATAATTTTCCAGTACTGTCACTAAAACTGGCCACACATTTTTATAGGGCAGGGAGTAGGGGGAGGGGAAGTCCTCATTTTCTGTCTCAAAAAAAAAAGATTTCAATTAAGATACTCAGACTTGATTCAAGCAGTTTAAGAAGGAGCAGGTTTTTTTTTTTAAAGCAAAGCAGAAGTATAGCACACTCCAAAGGAGGTGGAGTGAGCTTCACCAAGAGGTGGTGAGCATTCTTTGCTCACAATTTTGGTTTTTATACAATGCAAGTCCTTTCTCCTCATATTTATTTAATAGTGAGTGGTCCTTTTTGTTCTACTTCCTGATTTTTCTTCTCTCCCTTTTGGGTCTTGAGATGAACCTGTGCAGGGTCAGCCATCTTGAAAATATCCTATCAATTTTCCAAAAGTCCAGAAGGGGATAAAAACTGCAATGTAAATGATATTATAATGAAGTCCAAGTCACACAATCATTAGGTACTGCACATATCTGACTCCTTTGTGAGAAAAAAGGAAGGTAATTTTTTCTTGTATACTCCTCTCAATGGAGGAGTTAAACACACCAGTAAAACCTCGAGGGCATAACAGCATATGTCCAAAACCACAAAGGGTGGTTGGATATGCCTCTTGCCCGTCTCACCCGTATCTATCTCCTTACTCTAATGCTAATAACCCACCATATTAGTGAAAACTTTTGACAAATTACATCTCATGGAATTTGGTGGAAATTGAATTAATATGCTGACATGTAAGACTGCAAAGAAGTTTAGAGGTGAAATGAGGGCCTAACCCTAATCAGTGCATTAATCCCTTGATGGGTTTTAACTGGGTGGTAACTATAGGCAGGTAGAGTGTGGCTGGAGGAGATGGGTCATTGAGGGCGTGCCTTTGGGGTAGATGTTCTGTCCACGATGAGGGGAGTCTCTCTCTCTCTCTGCTTTCTGGTGTGATGTCCTGAGCTGCTTTCCTCTCTCACACCCTTCTGCCATGATATTCTGCTTCATATCAAGCCAAGTTATGGACTGAAACCTCTGAAACTGTGAGTGCCAAATAAACTTTTCCTCCTCTAAAATTGTTTTTGTGAGGGCTTTTGGTCACAAAAATGAAAAAGCTGAATAAACATGTGCCAGATTTTTGTATTTTTAGACTTTGCATTCACAATTACTTTGTTGGGAGAGACTGTAGGTCACCTTTTGTCCATCTGAATCTATGTGGTAGTGAATCACGTGCATGTGAAGATTTAATTCATAGTAAATACTATGAGTACTGAAAGCCTTGGGAGCCAGACGGTGATGTAGTTCCATTAGGAGAGATGTTCTACACCTGTCCGTGATAGTGCTGAATTGCCGGCTGCCTCTTTGCAGAAAGTCAAACAGGAGTGCTAACTAATCTCCCTTTAGTTCTTATACCAGTGATTGATTAAATTATGCTATTAACCAATATTTTTGAAAATCTAGTAAACATTAAACATCTATTAAGTTCTAAAACTATATGTTTGAACATATTAGGCACATTTCCATCCTCATAGATCTTATAGCTCAGTAGATATGCAGTAGATATGTAGCCAGTGACAGCTCTTGATGGATGGTAATTAACATGTCTTTGGGATGAGTTGCAGGCACCTTTAGAATCCTACAATTAGATCTATACCTTATGTAAAAACTATAAGTGAAGATGGCAATTAGTAAAAAGCCCATTTCTATAATTTCAAATATTGAGAATGAGTAATTGAGTTCTGGTGTATCAGTAAAAACTGGTATGCATTCTTTAGATACTATATCAAAAGAAAGGAAATTAATACATTTGGGAGAGCTCAAATATGCCTTCATCTTATGCAGTATTTCAGCCACATCATATGCTGTTCTCTATGTCCTCATTCTTGAAACACTTCCTTTTCTTGGCTTCTTTGGGCTTATATTCTATTGTTTTTTTCTCCTACTTTCTTGTCTCTTGCTGACTACTCACCTTGAGTTTCCGGGTCTGTTCTTGGGCCACAGTCCCTTCTCTACACTTGCTCTCTCAGTAATGATCATAGCTAATTCCATGGTTTTTAAGTGCATCCCGTGCTGATGATTTCCAGATGTATATCTCTAATATCCATCTCTCTCCTAGATTCTTGACTTACATATCCAAATACTATTTCACCCTCCATCTTATTGCCAGTATCATCTCAAACATAATGTAACTAAACTGAACTTCTCTTCCTTCTCAGTTTTTCCTATTTTAGTAATTGACACTTTCATTCTGTCAGTTGCTTAAGTTTAGGACTGAGCTCTCTACACATGACCCTTGGTGTCCTGTTCAGTTTGGTGAGATGATGATATGACAGCTCTACTCCTGGCCGTTTTAGAACTTGAAAGGCACAGCCACATGGATTTTTTTTTTTTTTTTTTTTTGTGGGAGAGGGCCTCCCACCCAATCTCAGTGTTTCTGAGGAAGGAATGAGCAAAGTAGGCTGGAGAAGGCTTCAACAAGACTTCACTCTTCCGGTTTTCCATCCTTCTGTCAAAATGTAAGTCTTTAGTGTACAGTATCTTTTTCCATAGAAAACGGATATGCCTACAATTTCCTATAGTGGGAAGGTTGGATGGCTCCAAATGCAGTTTCTTACCTCTTTGTGTGAAATATAAACCCCAACACCTGTTTACTATCTTGTTGGTTGAACCCAGCTCTTAGCCCCTCACTAATCCTACACTGCTTCTGGGTTTAGGATTCTCAGTCATTTAGAAAAGTTCATTTCAATTTTCTGGGTGACTAAAATGAGTCTGGGGGTGTGGGGATGAAACGAGCCCTTTACAGATACTGACTCAGAAATAACTAAGCACTTTTTCCTCCACCCTTTTGGTAGGTGAATCAAGTAAATAAATGAAAAACCTAGTTTTAAAAAGTTTCCAGGACAGCTTTTGACTTTCCAAAGCTCAACTTTGGTAATATTCATCCTCTATGGCTTCTGTATCTTATCTTTAGATTAGGGTTCCTGATTTCAACCTTCAACTCGCCTTTACAACCTTATCTCTCATGGTTTTCTTCAAAAGAAGGCTCTCAGGATGTCTGAGGAGTGCTAACTAATCTCTCTTTCTAGGCACATTGGCCAGTTGACTACAGTAAATCTGCATTTCCATTTGTAAAGTGGCCGTGGTGATTATTCTCCACTTATTCTGGTAATTACTTTATAACAAAGCTGAGCAAGATGTTGCATGTAAATTACTTAGGGTAATTCCTGATGGAGAATCACTAATCTTTAAATCACTGTTCTTCATCCACTGTTTCTCTTGCTGAATGAGTCTCTGAACTTGCTCCATACATTTCTGTCTTGATGTGATTGATCATGGCTTTTCCTTTCCCTTGCAACACTCGTTTCCTCCTCCTCAACCATTATGTGTTCCCTGTCATGAAATAAGGTTTCATCTTAGGCACATACCTCAGAGATCTTTACAGATTTATTTTTTACTGACAGCGTAAGCTCCTTTTCCTCTTCTGTACGTGCTCTGCTACCACACAGCTTTGCACACTCCTCCCTCTGAACTGTCATACTCGCCTACTACGTTCTTACGGTACTGAAGTATATTCTGTCTAGCATTCTGGCATTTACACAAAGGTTCATTTCCACTCCTAGTTTCCAAGCACTTTGAGATCCGTGAAAACTCATCAACCTTGGAGGAAAGGCTCTACAGAGGTTGATCTGTCCTGGGAAGCTACTCAGGTACCAGTGAATGAGGAAAGTGACATTCGAGAGCCAGACAACTTTCATCCAAAATAGAGGCTGAGGTGATTACTGACTGTAGCAGCTAACTAATCTCCCATTACTCTCTTCTATGTTCTGTGATATAAACACACCAGAGAATCTTAACACATTGCTAATGCGTAATAGGATGTAAGCTTGGCCTCTTTTACTCAGATACTCCCTTCTCCTGTTTTCTGTGCATTGGAGTCTAGCAACACATGGAAAACATCTTCCCCTTTAAATACACTAAAAGTCTCCATAATTTGCTTGTAACTGTTCTTCACAGGCTCACAGAGCCCCACCTTATAGGAGTGCTTTTCCTGTGGATCACAGGACATAAGAGAAAAGGAAAGAATTGCCTCCCGTGTAACTACATTTTTTGCTAAATTTTGAATACTCTGTGTTCGTCTGTCTGCCTGTCTTTATCTCTGATTGTAGCACATGGAAACTGCTTTAGTGGAGTGTAATAAATATGGTAGAGCTTTTCTGTATCATATTTTCAATTTTCTCAATATAGTAGTATACATCAAAGAAGGCCTTTAGCTCAAAATTGTATTTGTCTTAGGACCATTAAAAAATGTTGGAAAAGTCTGTTGCCATCAGACCTTGTCTGCATACTGACTAGCTGGATTTGGCTGCTTACCCACATAAGAAATAGGCAGATGATGGAAAATGGAAAAGTTAATTTTATGAAGCCTAATCAAACTTGGGAGAAGTAGTAATAAGTCCCCAACCTATCCACAAAAAAGATGGATCTGAGCTCATATTTTTCTTTGGCTTGCTTCCAGTAGACCTCAGAGTAGGTGGCAAGTCCTGTAACTCGTATCGATCATATGAAGTCATTGCACTTGGGAATAATTTGCAACTTTGATTGTTCAAAGTCTAGGAGTATTATGGGTGTTAGGATAAAACTGACTCAGAAGTATGAATAGTGTTTTCTCATGTATTCTTCCTCTGGATTAACATATGAGTAGGTGTGTGGCTGAATGTGTCTTTGGAGAATGAGAATGTGGGCTTCACAGCTGCATATTTCACTATAAATCTTCAGGATTCTCCAGATTGGAGAGGGCAGTGTTTGGAGGTAGAGGACTGGAAACAAAGGTTGGTAATATTTATATTACCATAAAAATAGATAATCTAAACCCAAATAACCACTATTCTCTTAGACCAATCAATGATACTTTTTATAGATATTAAAATAAAAACATTTGTCTGTAAAATTCATAAATTATGTTTATATACATTGTATTTAATGTTCATATCAACCCCATGATCTCATGAGGTAGGCCTCGTCATTTGTGTAGGAAAAGAAAGGAAGGGTCAGGTAATGAGAGTTTCAAGTGTCACTGGAAGAAGAGACCTAACCTATAGGCCAGGGGATGAAGGTCAAAGACTGAAGCACAAATCCTAGATCATCACTTTATGAATGAGGGACTTGGGCAAGTGTTATAAAACCTCTGGGCCTTAGTTTATGCATCTGAAAAATTAGGATGACAATATTCATCCTGCATGATTGTTATAAATAAAATAACATGGAAGCTGTATTTCAGATACCAAAATGGTCTAATAATCACTAAAGGGAAAACTTGTGACAGGCAATCTATGTTTTCCTTCCTGGGACCACCTAGTTATGCCAAACAAGTTCCTTGGCTCCTTTTTATGGCAAAAGTTTCAGGGAAAAGAGACCTGATGGCAATATAGATCCTTAAAATTGCTTGCCTTTCATGTTATTTAAGGGACGGTGTTGCTCAACTTTCTGTTACTGTAATACTTGAGATAAATACATTTTTTTTTTTTTTTTTTAGGAAACGAAAGGTTAATTTTGAGTCATATTTTCTGAAGTGTTAGTACATGGTCAATTGGCCCTGTTGCTTTGAGCTCATAGGAAGGAAGTAAGCTGCTTTACCTTATGGTGGCCAGAAATTTAAGGGAGGCATAGGATGGGATTGGGCTCTCACAATTTTCTTCACATACATTGTCCCTGTGACTTAACTTCCTTCCACGTGGTCCCACCTTATGAAGGTTCTGCCAGTTCCCAATAGCATCACCCTGGCAATCCAGGCTTTAACATATGGGCCTTTGGGAGACATTATAAATTCAGAGTATATTAGGGAACACTAAAAATTCTGGAAAAAACCCCAAATGTTTCCTGGTAAATAAGCTCCCTGTTTGTTGCATTACATCTGAAGTCTGAAAATAAAATTTTCTTCCCTGTTGATTCTGTCCTCTTTCCACTTGACAGAAATAGGTGACTCATTTCTCAAGGTTTGATGATGGCAATGATTTAAGGTTTTTAAAGTCGCCAGCAAATCAACTAACCTATCAAAACTAAGACTGAATTTAGACACAGAACCAGATTTGCTTTGTCCCTGTGTTATTAGTTCAAACCCTGAATAAGTTTTTCTAATGCAAGGCTAACTTGCTGTCTCCATGCCCTTAACCTGTAGGTTGTCCCTTAACATTAGTCACATAGTTTTTTTTAAAGGCACAAATTCTAAGAATATACTATTCTTTGCCATCCTCTTCCTGTTTGGTATTTGAATTGAAGACAGTACATTTTTTTTTCTACCAGTGAATGTAATTATCTCAAATCATGAACATAATACCTATGTTTTATTTTATGATTTTGCTAGTTTTGCATTTTTCTTATCAAAATCAGTATGTTTACTTACCCAAAAGCACAACCGGCAATACCAAGAAAGACTCTGGAATCTAGATTGTCATATGTGCTTCTTTTTTAAAAAAATAGATATTTTTTTTAGTTGTAGATGGACACAATATTTTATTTATTTATTTATTAGAGAGAGAGAGAATTTTTAATATTTATTTTTTAGTTTTCAGTGGACACAACGTCTTTTTTTTTTTTTAATTTTTATGTGGTGCTGAGGATTGAACCTAGTGCCTCACGTGTGGTAGGCAGGGGCTCTAATATTGAGCCCAGCCCCAGCCCCAGCCCCCATATATGCTTTTTTTAAAAAAACAAAAAATTTATAATAACTTGGCAGTATTAGAAAACAGAAGACAAGACTAACAAGTGCCTTGACAACACAGAACAGGAGCAAGCAGCTTCCAGTACACATGGGTTCCTGATAGAGAAACCATAAGTTACTGAAGACCTGGGGTAATCATTCCTTCTAAACTTTGTATCCCATGATCTTTTGTTTATTAAACTGTGAAGGCTGTCCTCTTCTTTCTGGGTTGTTAAGTGGGCAGTTTCAAGAAGAGCACAAACCTATATAACATTAAAACAGCCCAAGGAAAAAAGAAGCACAGTTAGTCCATTCATCTGTTTACAGGATGCATTCACTTTGGTTGGTTTTAGGTTTTGTTTTGTAGTTCACCTACTGAACTCAGTGACTAACAACACTCCAAAGTTGTTGAAATCATGGCTAATTGTCTGAGGAACACACAGGGGATACTGAAATTCCACCCATTTCGTGTGCCTCTCTCACTGATGGGTTTGGTACATGTTTAATCCATTGCTCCAGATGCCTGAGGTATTCTCATGTGTCATTCAATGATAGATCTTATTTCCTTATATGGTAATTTAAAATCGTCTAGGATTCACTTATTACTATAAGATCCAATTGCAGAGGATTTTGGAAGCATGTTATACTATGAAAAAAGATAAACATTTATATTTAAATTTTCTGGCATTTTATTTCATGATGCTGGGTCCTATTAATGTTCATAGATGAGTGCAGTGAATAAAAAGATGGATAAGTGGAAAAACATTTATGGAAGTAAAAAAAAAAAACTAAGTTGTTGACATGACTAAGAATAGGTGGCTTTTGGCTTTCATTGGCACAATGGGAACCATGTCTGTCTAATGGGATTGTTGTGAGAAATGAGAGAGTCAGAGAGAAACAGAGATAGAAGAGAGAGAGAGAAACAACTTTGGAGGCCACTAATAACTCTATTCAGATGTAATGTGATGATTTCTTTTTGGTATGGTAATATTTGCTTTTCCTAACGTTATGAGAACATAATATATTTGATGAATGAAATTTTGAAGGTTTTACCTATTTAGATAGCATTAAAAATAACTAATTTCACAGAAACATTTTGAAAATATGTAACGTGTTTCTCTCCTTCATTAAATAACGCATAATGAATATAATTTAACCTTATTTTAATGACTCGTGATTGTTATTATAAAGTGTGAAGCAAGGCAGTAATTTTTTGTTGATGATTAAGGTTTGTAGGACTGATGGCTCCTACATTAAATCATTAAGTGGCTTTAGAGCACTTTGCTGTCTAATTAGATTATTGCCATCACCAGTCACTTCTCATAGTCTAAAAACATGACATTATTGTTTCTAATATTAAATCCTGAGGACTTGAATGAAATGCAATTTAAAAGAGAAAATAGAAATCTAAGCCTATTAAGAGCAATGTTAGTTTTCCTAAAATGTAAGGTAAACAATTTTTAACTCTGAAACTAGAGTGATTGTCTGTGCTACACAAGTAGGGAAACCTTCTCTGTTGCCCAGCAAGCTACTCTGCTCCTCCCTGTCTTCAGTAGCCTTTTGTATATCAGCCCATATTTATAATTGCATAATCATTCTGCCAGCTGCCTCTTCTGGCAGAGTGGTAACCTTGAGGGCAAAAATGATAAACCTTGTACATCCCACTATTCTGCCTCACGTCCACAGTAAGTTTGTAATGAGTGTGTATAAAAATATGTGCATAAGGGATTTGCAGGCTCTCTTATTCTGACTCTGTCTCCAAACAGGTTTGAGGTGAGTCTTTTCAGAATGACTGTGAAGTTGTAGAATGAAAACATATTAAATGATAATTGTATTTGATCATAAAATTCAGGGTTGATTAATCCAGGTTTTTCTTTTAAAGTAAATGTTTTGTTTTTATTTTAGAGTTATTGTCCTCCTGGCAAATAAAAGGAGGGAGACTGGATAGAAGGGCATATACATGAAAATTCAGTTCTTTTATCTATTTCAGATCTTTGAAAACTCATTATCAACAAAAGCCTGAGTAGTGATTGGAACACTTTGTAGAGAAACTGATAAACTTGGTAGTAGTGAATGTAAGCAGATTCTAGAAGAGCCAGAATCTGAATTTGCTGTGTTGTCTGTGTTATATGGCTGTCCCACCCTGCTGATGGATGATGGCTTTTCTGAAAGGGGACCTACAGGGTAACTGTCAACAGTCATGGGAGGTTTCCCTTAGCGATGTGACCAAGAGATCCATTGAGATTAGGGCATATTCTTTTATACCTACAGCTGCCTTTTCTCAGCTGAGATAATGTGAGAAATGGGCTAGTTGAGAACCATCCTAGGCCCTGGGGATACCAATTATAAATACACTCACATACACAAACTAACCCTCACGGAAGGAAGCCAAACCAAGTTCTTATAAAGAAACCATGTATGTATTACACCCAAATTCACTTCTGATTGACATATAAATGCCTCATTTAATACCTAATAAGTGATGAAGTCATATTGCATTAGCTATGAGAAAAAATATATACAGTGGATTCAAAGCAACAATATCTGTTTTTTATTAACGACTAAAGAAATACAAATACATTATCACATTCCCATATGCATAAGGATGGAACAAACACATGAGTTTCTTAAAAAGCAAAACTTATGGAACATTTGCATCAATATACATGTGTATAGTTTTCTATATATTTATATAAAATATACAGCATTTCGGGGCTGGGATTGTGGCTTAGCGGTAGAGTGCTTGCCTCTCCTTAAAATTCATGTCTGCCACCAATGTCAGAATATAAACTTGTTTGGAGATAGGGTCTTTGCAGATGTAATTAATTAATGACCTAGGGATAACATCATACTGGATTTAGTGTGAGTCCCAAATCCAATGACTGGTATCCTCAAAAGACAAAGAGAGGACCCAAAGAAAAATAAGGGAGAATACCTCATAAAGATAGAGTCAAAGATAGGAGTTATGCTCCCATGAGCCAAGGAATGCTGGAATTGGTAAGGAAGGATTTTTCCCTAGAGCCTTTGGAGAGAGGGTGGCCCTGCTGACACACACTTTAATTTCTGACTATGGACTGTGAAACATTAGGAAAATAATTTTCCTAAGCCATATAGTTTGTGGTAATTTGTTATGACAACCCTGGGAGAGTATACTAGTTTATTTTTTATTTTGATTTTGTTTTTTGTATGTGGAACTGGGATTGAACCCAGGTGTACTCAACCACTAAGCAACATCCCCATCCCTTTTTATTTTTTTATTTTGAGACAGGGTTTTCACTACATCTTGAGATTGGCCTAGGAACCTGCAATCCTCCTACCTCAGCCTCCTGAGTTGCTGGGATTACAGATGTGCACCATCAAGCTGAGCTAGTTATTTTATTATGTTCTCCTCTAGAAGGATGCTTCTCAGACATGAACTTGTATCAGAATCAGCGAAAGGGCTCATGAAAACACAAATTACTGGGCTCCCCCCTGACTTTCAGATTTGGTGGATCTGAGATTCTGAGATGGGGGCCAAGGATTGAACTCCAGGGCTGCAGTGATGCTCTCTCCTCAATCTCCCCAGTAGCTGGGACCACCGGCTCCACAACACTTGGAAAGAATTTGCATTTCTAACAGTTCTCCGTAGATGAGGCTAATGCTTCTGAAATGGAAGCCAAACTTCAAAAATCACTGTTCTCCAGTATAGGCTTTGAGGGTTGAGACAAGGTTTCTTCTTTTTAAACATTGTTTGTTTAATTTCTGGCACAGAGTTCAAAACATATTATGTAATGATTAAGTGTTTGTGGTAGTTAAAATATATTTGTGTATATTAAAAATGAAATATAAAATATCTTTGTGTATATTATCCATCCCATATATTCTACTGTCTAAATGAGTGTTGGTTAAAAATATAAACTGCTGTGCCCATCAAGTCCTATACAAATTTAGTCTTTACCTCATACTGTGGTGTTAATAGCTAAGTCTTCTAGCTCCTTACAAAAATAAGTCCATTAGATGAAGAGAATTCCCATAAATGAGTGAACCCTTTACCCAGAGGCAGCTGAAGATTTGAATGGGATAGAATGGAACTTTGACCCAACTGGATGGTATGTGGATGGCATAATTTAAGTCTGTGTTTATGATTACAGTCATTTGAGGAAGATGCTTTCTAGTGATGTTCATATTATGTAAGACCTTATTGGTAACCATTAGAATAGTTCCTAAAGTTAAGACTGTCAAAAAAAAAAAGTGTTATTATTAGAATGAGCTGATCCCAAGTATGCATTGCAAACTGAGGGCCAGTGGGCAGAATCTGGCTAGTGGATATATGATGTTTGATTTGTACAGTATTTTTAAATGTAGAAAATATCACATTACTACTCAATTATCTGGTTTTTCTGGAAAAGTTAGAATGTGAGGGCAAGCTGGTAGTTTTTGCCACAGTTCCAGATTGGCTCTAGTTAGATGGGTCATGGGCTCCTCAGAGAGACAGTCACCTTACTCCTCATCTTCACAGAGCTGGTGATGTTACTATCTGGGCCCTCCTGTAGACAATTGAGTTTTCAACCTGTCATCTTGTTGTATAAAAAAAACCTTAGTGAACATTTGGTACATATCAGGAACTGAAACTGGATATGAAAAGATGATTAAGACAGTCTTATCCCCCACACCTACCCCTACTTAGATGGTCTTTTGGGAGAGACAGGCACTGAAGCAAATAATTATAATGTTAAAGTGCTACAGTGGAGGTTTGCATAAAGCATTATAGGAGTTACTGCTAATTATTACAAAATATCAGGAGAGAAAAATAAAAAGATTCCAAGGTTTTTTTGTCCCTTCTTGTAGGAGATGCCATAGATGTGGGGGAAGATTAAAAACAATGCAGAAAGAGTCTCAGCAAAGTGCATACTTTCCACTGGGCTTTTTCTTCAATTTTTTTTTTTATATGTAACTCTTTTGCTTACAGAGAACATTTAGTTTGTGCTCCTCTTATCTCTGCCACTGAGTACAGCAATATAATAGCAAAGCAGTAGATTTCATTTTTTCTTTTCTTCATGGTGTTAAGTACATGATAAGGTATTAAATTACTGCTTTTTCAGTGTCATAGAAACAAGTATTAATAAAAAATTAAACAAAGGACTACTACCACCACCATCAATATGTATTGTATTTGGCCAACATTATTTTGATTCTATCAGACTCTGACCTACATGACTCTCTGATCAACTATTTGCTTCACTTTTCAGAACCATACTTTCTACTCTGGATGTATGAAATATGGTAATTGCTTGGGTAATGATCTCAAAAACCTATTTCTTATAAAATTTGGTATAGTTACATGAAAGAGGACCATCTCCATAATTTGTCATTTATGCTTCTTTCTGCTGCTGGACTCTGCCCAAAGGAATTTTCATTACCTCACAGGATAATGAAAATTATCTATATTAATTTCTCATGGGAAATAATGAAGCATCACATCATGTAGAGCTGAGGTAGTCAAACTGCTCGAAACCTTTGGATGTTATGCAAGTTTATTTTTCTATATGAGAATACCTTGAAAAATGTGAGAGGGTGTAAGGAAAATAAAAAAGGGGGACACAGAGACAAGGTACAGAGGAAGGAAAGGAAGTGGTTGCTTCCCAAGCGGCCATGTTTATTTATACCAATAGGTTATATTAGGTCATTAGTACCATAACTACCTTATTGTTTAGAGTATCAGTAAGGTTGCTTATTCTGCAGTTATATTCCACAGTTACAGTATACAGTATCCAGGGGCACCAGAGCTTGGTGAAACATTGTAGTTATCTAGCACGCAAGAACCTTTATTCCCAGGAGTTATGTGCCTAAGATCAAGGTAAAAATGGATAAAACTCTTAATACAGAACTTCCTTGTGAAGAACATTGCTAGAGTGGCCAGGCATCCTGTGTCTTTTACTCAGAAATTTCCTAGCAGCCAGGCATTTTGTGCCTTTGCCCAGAAATTTCCTAGCCACCAAGCATGCCACAATCACAAAGTTTATCAGAGACCCCAATCCCTAACACAGAACCCCTACAACAAGGCCCACCAACAAAGAAGTTTCACCAAAATGAAACCAAGATATTGGGTATAATTACTAGTGTCCAAGCATTTCAATGTGACAGTCTAGTGACTGTTCACACCAACTGTTTGCTACTCCAATATTTTTTTCTCTCCTGTAAGAAGACTATGATAAAACTAAAACTGATAAATCCCAGTAAAGAATAAAATATATATTCTTATTTTGTTGGTCACAGTCAATTGGAATGCATCCTTCAGAGAAGTATGGCAAATATTTCTTGAAAGCCGAAGTTCTTGAAAAATGAAGCGTACCCAGCATTATTTTGTGTTTAACATGTTCAGAGCAATGTGAATTCATTTTGTGTAAAATCTTTCTTTAAAAGTGAGTGATGTCTGGTGTGTCTGTCTGGACTGAGAACTAGGAACATGCCCATCTGTTAAGGAGATCCCACTGAGCATGTTGTTAAAAACCCTGCTGTGCTTTTCATCCTTTTACCTCTCTCTGGTCCTGGCCTTCAGGTTCAGCCCTCTGGAAGGATTGTTGTGACTAGCATTGACCATCTTGTTGAAATCTCCAACAGAGCCAGTGTTCTTTGATTTTCTGACATCCAGTCCGTGTGTTTCTTGTACCTGACCAAAATGACATTTTATTTGAAGAGTGTTAAGTCTCAAACTCCAGAAAGATAATAGGAAGGTAATGGGGGGAAATTATTGACCTTCAAAGTATCTATTCTGTTGTGTTGGAATAAAATTCCAATTTCACTTGATTGGGTTTTAGGAGTTTTCAGTGGGAGGCACAAAGGGAGCTCTTGGAATTGCCAGGGACTGACATCCTCCTCCTCCCAAAGAGTTACTGAATTTGGCTTCAAGGAGGTCACCTCACTGTGCCCTATGGACTGGCCCTGACTTGCAGACGTGGAGTCTTGATTTGGTTAGCACACAGAGAGTCAACTCATCCTTCAGCATGCAAATGCACATCCTCATAGCTTGTACTATTGGCACATAAATCAGGGCAAAATTTATTAATTTTCAGTAAAAAAAAAAAAAAAACAGTATTGGCTAAGGGTGCTGGAAACCTGTGTGTTCTTGTTAATGCAAATTTTCTTTTCAGACAAAATAAGATATCGACTCAGTGACCATGTGTTTGAAAAAGGGGCACGTGCAATCATTTCCACAGAACTGGGTTAAACATAGGATGGACTAATTTGCCCTCTCTACTCTGATGTAAAGTCACAGCTAAGGCTTTCTCAGGCCCCTTGTTTTCCTGGCTTCCTCTGATTAAAACTTTTTCTAACTCATAGCTGTTTTAAACCACCAGTGTTTATGTCTTCCTGGCCATGGAGCCGGTGTCTAATCCAACATTGCGCCTATCTGCTCCTATTATATAGCAGTAAATCACAAGACAGTTTAACTTCTAGCTTTGACATTTTTTTTTAAATTTATACTATCATCTTCAATGTGCCGTCTCCAAATCTGCATTGTAACTATGATACAGGCTTTTACAAAGGTGGCAATTGTTGATGGACTAGAAGCTTAGTTTACAAGCCGAGTTAGATTGCTTTAGTACAAACTCTGCTCTTCTATTTATTAGCTGTGTGAACATGAGAAAGAAACTTACAATTTTAAGTCTCAGTTTTCCTATCTATACTACCAATGACTACTAGATGGAACAGTTATAATTAAATGAGATGATAGACATACGATGTCAAGCCAGCTTCCTGGCATTTAATGAAATGAACATTAGATTATTAATTATTATTAGTAATGGTGTTATAGTCCATGCTATTTGTATAAATATTTTAAATCATGTTTTAAAAACACTAGTCAGATAACAATTACCAGATCTGAATGGAGATTCTGTTTGTGCAATCGTCTTTCCTGTGTCAGCAGCAGAAGAACCTATATGTGACTGCTGATTATGGATACACTGATAACTATGATTCCTTCTCATGGCTAAAGTCCATCAAATATTATATTTAAGTTATTCTTACACAGCTGCATAGGCACATACAGACAAACCTTAGAATAATGTAGTTTCTACTTTGAAATGTCTCCTGAAAGAGAGTGTTTTATTGGATGAGTAGTTCTTCATAGTTTCTGTAGATTGTCATTTCATGCCTGAACAAATTTAAAATGCATTATTTACCATATACCTTCTGATCCCAAAGCAACAAAATGTGGCCAAAAACATGAATCCACTTTGAAAAGACCAGCTACCAACAATAAGGCCTGGATAGTTTGATAAGGTCAGGAAAGGTCAGGAAAAGAGAAAATTTCAGTGAAAAGGTTTATTAAGGTGGAACTGTACCACAAACACACAGCTCCTTCCCAACTCTGGGGCCATTTGGTATCAAATTGTCTAATCACCATATTAACTCTAAATTGACTGGTTACTATGATAATTAGTTCTTATTTTAAGGTATAAATGAAAATATGTGTCAAGAGCCACTATGTAAAACTGACAAGGAATTCTGTGAGCATGAATTACAACAGCATTCTATTTTAAATTTGAACACACATTCTGTGTCCCAGTTCTTGATTTTCCACTTGTTTCACCTTGGTCCACTTAACATTCAGGTGATGACTCACTCACTTCTCCTCACTTGGAAGAGGAACCACATAATGTCGATGGTTCAACGTCTGACGCAAATTTTGTACAGAGGCTGAAATCTTACACAGTGTTCTTTGGACTTTCAGAATAAAGGCACTTTATTGATACCACTGGCCGAGGCATGGTCTGAACCACATGATGATCAGGCAAGAGTGATGAAAATTGCTTTTCCCAAGTCCCTTCTATGGCAATGCTGAACCCTAAATGTTTCCAGATTGAAATTCTATGTGTGATAGGTTATAAGAGATAGAGGAAACTCTGGTCCCTATTAGCTAATTCAGTCACCTTAGATCCCTATTACTTATTGATGACGTGAAGTTGTAAGTGCTCTACAGAAGTATGTATGACAAAAATGGCCCAAGCAGCAGATTTTTCTTCCTGCCATATTGATTTACCTTTCCTAGAGGTGCTCCAGTTTTCCACTGACTGGACCTTAGGCCCAGAACACCTCCCCTTCTCTCCTTTCCATCTCTCATGCACTTGCCTGCATATTCCTTGTTCTGCATGAACGTAACATTATATGTTTCTTAGCACCAGTCACCTCTTAGAAATACTTTCCAAACTGGTCTCTTCCCAGTCTGGTTCAGTTGTCCTTCTTCTATGATATACTTCTTGATTCCATAGTATTTGGCTTATGTTTTCATGCCAAATTTAACCAGACAGAAATAGCTTATTTTTGAGTATTCAGTAGATGCCCAATATCTTCACTCAATAAGTAATAAACAAGTGAACTGGGTGGGTAGACAGAAGGATGAGTGGAAAGAATTGCTATTTCTGCCTGGAACAGTTGGAAGGCATCTATAGTTGAGCTGTTCTGGAAGGATATGTAGGTTTTGTCAGTAAGAGAAGGATTCTGGGTAGGAGAAACAGTACATGCAGAGGACACAGAGTTAATGAAAACAAATGGTGAATAAGAAAAAGAGTAAATATTTTTATGAGACAGGTGGAAGACATAGGGTGAAAGCAGGTGGGTAATAGAATCTGATGTTGAACAGATCAGGTGGGATTAAATTATGAAAGGCTTTTAAGGCCAGAATAGGCAGAAGAGGAAGCATAATTTCCTAGGCAGGCAACTGATATAATAAAAATGGATTATGTGTTCACAAATAACTTAAAAGATAAAACAATTATTATTCCTTTGTGGCCTCCATATGGTGTTTGTGGAATTTGTAAACTCCTTGAAGCTTAATGTATCTGGAAAAATAAGAGACATAAGCTCCTGGGTGCTATTTTATAAATATTGCATAAATTGATGCATGAAGAGGCTGATAAATGGCTTCATGGAAGGATTTGTAGAAAAATTGATTTTTATGATTTTCAGCGCATTTAGGAATGCTAGGCACTTGTTTAGTTGACCTTTTAAGTGGTCTTTGGGGTTGAAAATTGTACTTCGCATCTTCATTTGACCCTATAATTTTAGGTATTTGAGGAGTAAGTGTTATTATATCAAAGTCACTGACTCAGGAATGATAGTAAAACCTGAACTCCTAAGGAAAAGATCAGGGAAATATTTTCTACCTTATTTTTTGGTGCAGATATAAAATACTCTTTACACTAAAACAGGCATCATCATGATTGGTACATTTCCCTAATGCCTGTATGTTAAAAGATGAACATTCACTCATTCATCAATTCAACATTGAAATGACTCCATTTATTTGACAAATATTATTTTCCAGTTTTATACTTAAGGCAGATATTTTGAACTAAATAGATGTGAAGAAATATGGCCCTTGTTTTGAGTCTAAATTGGAGTCTATAAATCATTATGTACTTCTGTTGAAGGTATTTAGTGTTTTGTGAGAGACTTGATAGACAGGTATATATGTAGCATGTCTAGCTATGGGACTACCCAAATTGAGGTAATTAATCATCAATAAGGAAACATGTGGTACTATGCCTATGGAACCCTAAATCACAAAGCTCTGGAGTCAGTAGACTTTCTGCAAAGGACCATATAATGAACATGTTTGACTTGGTAGGCCATCTCATATCCCTGAACTCTTATAGTGCAACAGCAGCCATAGACAATTGCTGCAGTCTGGCTGGGCACAAATCACGAGCCACTGAAGCAGGAACAAACTTTATTTCCGAACCCCCAAGAATGCCACGCACGCAGCCTTCTTCCAGGACACACCACACCAACCGGAAATCCCTCCTCCGGAAAATCCCTCCTCTCGCACTTCCCCAACCAATGGGAACTCTCCGGGAATCCCTGCGAGAACTCCAAAGTAGTGCAAAGTAATGTGAGAACTCCAAAGTAGCAGGTCCAGGCGGACAGCAGGGGTCTAATATACAATTGGATACACAGCTTAACATAACCATTATCATCTCAATGACTTGCTAGAGTCACCTCTCAACCACTCCTGTTCTGGCAAAAATGCCATGCATCATTCCAACTTGGCTATGGCTCTCAGCAGACAATATGTAACTAAATAATTTTGGCTATGTTCTAATAAAAGTTTACTGATAGGCACTAAAATTTAGATTTCAGGTAATTTTCACATATCATGAAATGCTATATTTTTATTTCAAGCATTGAGAAGGCTAAAAATCATTCTTAGCTTGTGGGCCATGTATAAACAGATGGCAGCCACGGGCCAGTAATTGCTGACCCCTGACAGAGGTGTTAGTTTGTGCATTTAAAATAACTTCCCAGATTTGCCTGATGGATCTACTTCCAAGATGCCTTGGATGAGGAGTGTGGATGGGAATGATCCTCACACCAGCAAAGAGCTGCTTTTTACATCAAGTGTTTTATGACTTGAAGCAAAATTAGGAATGTGCTCTGAATCAGGGAGGGAAGGCTATGTAGGGAGTTCCTCTGCCTACTTCTGAAGATTTCCCATTCTCAGCTCCTCCTTTTTTTACTGGCACATGTCAGAACATCTGCCCTTTCAGGAGCTGATCCCAAACAGTACTCCTGGAGGTAGGTAGAAACAATAGCATGGGATGTTCAGCAGAAGCAGAGTGACACTTACTTCCAGGTTCCATTTTGTCTGTCTTTTCCTTCCCTCCAAGAACTGTTGGTGGCACAGGGATGCAGACTATACCCATGAAAGTGCTAGTTTTAACAACTGACTGATAACATGTTTGTCCTCAGCAGGGATTTTTAAAAATATGTGTGTATGTATGTATGTACAGGAAGCGGACTGTAGTTGAGTTTGGATATAGGGTGTTAAGGAAAACATATCCTTGGAACTAACATTTAGAAAGGAGAAGAAGAAGCAAGGCTGAGGGAAGGGTGATGTTGAGCTTCAGTGTAGGCCCAGTGATGGAGATCCCATGGGGAGCTTTAGCATTGTCCCAAGTAGAGTTGAAAAGGGAAGGTCTTTATGCCTTTCCATTGGCTGTTGTTAGGTTGTAGACACCCAGGAGGGGTATGGCCTTGTGTAAAGCACTTCTGTGAAGAGGGACAGTCCTTTACATGACTGGCTGCTAAAGGCTGTGTATTGGTTCCTCTCTCAGACCTGGGCTACAAAGTCTTTCATGGAAGCTATCTATCATCTCTCTATCCAGAGTGTGTATGTGGATCTAGGAATTATCATATTATAGGTCCTAGAACTGTGCCTGACATTTAAAATAATTTGTTGGTAAGACTGTCTGTGATTGATATCCGATTAGAAATCCCTGCAATAGTTTCATTTAGACCTACAAAAAAAAAAAAAAAAGACAAAGATGTAATTGAGGCTTAGAGCAATAAAAGAACCCAAAAGAAGAATTTCTGATTCTCAGCCTGATTCATTTGTTCTTTTCTACAAACCAAATGGTGTCTAAATATTGTATTTGGAGAATCACTCCCCTTGAAACCTAAAACTTAGTGGTAAAGGTTAGTTTCTTCATGTATTTTGTTTTTCATATTTTTTTTAAAAATCAAGTACTGGGGATCTCATTTTGAGACTGGGAAAATGAATTTTACATCAAATATACTTATTTTTGACAATCTTATTTTAAAGATACTTGAGGGCTGGGGATGTGGCTCAAGCGCTAGCGTGCTCACCTGGCATGTGTGCGGCCCGGGTTCGATCCTCAGCACCACATACAAACAAAAGATGTTGTGTCCGCCGAAAACTAAAAAAATAGATATTAAAGTTCTCTCTCTCTAAAAAAAATAAAAATTAAAAAAATAAAGATACTTGATCTGTGTTTACCTTTCCTAAACTGATTGTACCACCTAGATCATTCAGATTCTTTTTTTTTCAAGTGAGCATAAATTTTGGACAATGACCTTCTGGGGCTCTCTTATAGTTCTTGAATCTCTTAGCCCTTCCGTGGTCCCTAAAAATTTTTTTAAAAATGCTCTGTTTCTTTCTTCCTTCTATCAGATTAATTCATGTATGTTGTCATTTTTATTTTTTAAGGTGCAATCAAAATAGTTGTTTTGCAATATCAGCTGGTTGAAAGGGTTCATTTTATTATCATTTACTAAGTATGGAATTTGCCTTTTTTGTAGTTTATCTTGGGAATAATGAATTTGTGATAAAGTTCTTTTCTATGCCTTTATTTATTTTTTTTCCATATTTGGACTACAGTCTTTTTTTTTTTTTTTTGAAAAGCATAGCAACTTGGACAAAGTATAAATTTCTTGCAAGCTACTGTCATTTTTGACTGCATCCCCCTCAGAGTGATGATTCGTTAGCTGGCCTCCTGTTCCATCTCTGCCGTCACTGACGGTGATTGCTGGTCAGTAACCTCGAATTGTCTGTCATTTCTCTCTCTTCTTTGCCCTTGTCATTCCCTGGGTCTTCTCGCTTCACCAACTTTACTTAAGTATGAGTGTTCAGATTTGGGCACCTGCAATAACTTCCTAAATCTAGGATCTAATGATCTCACACTTGAAATGTTTTAATGGCCTCTGGATAATTTTCTTGACATTTGTGGAGTACCCTTATACCCAGTAGCAGATTGATTTTCAAGAATGTTCTAACCACCTCACTTTTCTGTGCACTGCCCAGCTTCTCACTGACATTTTCTTTCATTTCAAAGCCCCTGACCTTAGCTTTTAGTGTCTTCATCCTGCTCCCCAGGTTCACCCTTTCTCTGCCCACTGAGCCGTATGGCCTCCTGAAAAGCCAAAGCACTTTCCTTCAGGAAGTTGCACCTTCTCTCTGTTGAGATTCTTTTCCCATGTATCCTCTTTCCCTTCCTATACATAAAATTCCACTCAAAGACCACATTCATGGACCAGACCTCCCTAACCATCTGCCTGAAAGAGCCAGCCCTCACCATCCTGTCTTATCACTCTCCATTCTTTTTATTCATGGCACAGATTAGTCTCTGAGGATATGCATAGTGTTTTCTTCTTGTCCAATTTTCTCAATAAAATGACACCACAAAAGCAGGACCTGTGCCTGTCTCCTTCATATGACTCTAGTGTCCATTCATAGAAGATGATAAAGGACCTTACAGTGACCATCTTTGTAATTAAAATTTTTTTGATTTTTATCATGTATGTGAAAGCACTTCACAGAATATCAGTTCTTACTTTATTTGCAGCAATACTGTATCCTAAAATTCCACTAACTCCCTTTAATTTCTGAATCCTGTCTATTCCTTTGTTCTAAGTTCATTGTATGCCTGGGCTTCTTCATTGAACTTTTCTGCTTCTGTATTTGAGGAGGTCAATAAATAGCACCCACTTCCCTACCCAGATCCTGGACAAAACAGCAAAATAAAGAGATCAAGTTACCATTTTTATTACTGATTCAGGCTATATACTCTATGGTAGACAGGTACGCTTTGCATGGCTGAACACCCCCAAAGTAGACAGATTTACCCATTGGACATCAGCAGGACTTGTCTAAGGCAGAGGGAAAGCATTCCTGAAGCAGGATCAGAGTATTCCTTTAATTTATTTTATCTTTAAACCTTTTATGAATATAACCCCTCCCCCACCCAAGTCATCTGAGCCTATAAGTGTAACTTGTATAACTCTCTTTCACCAAGTTGTACACCTCATTACACATGTTAGTGTGATGATACCTATTATAAACCCTGAGTGATTATTACTAATTTTCAAGTGGATTGGTCTGAAATGCATCCAACTTGAAAGCATTGTGTTAGGTATCAAACACCTGCATAAATGCTGTGCTCTCACTGGCACGGTCAAAGCTTCTGGGGTGACTTTACATGATGCTACTGCTCAGTCATTGGCCTGAAATGCCTTTCATGCCACCTAATTTCTTTCTTACAAAATGAACAAAACTCTCTGTGGGTTTATGTGCAAATATATAATGCCTATTTATTATCAGTTGATGTTTATTCTGAGTGACACTTAAATGGGAAGTATATTATCTATATTACTCTAAGTATTAATTATATACCTCATAGATTTTTATAAATAAAAATATGCACTGAGTTGCATTCAAGCACATTCAGTAAGTATCCTGATCAACAAAATATTAGTAAGGAGATAAGCAATAAGCCATTTATATCAGTCAGGGTAGTTTAAGACTCAGGAAAAATAACCCCCAAATCTCTTAAAGCAAGGTTTTTCTTGCTCACTTGTAACACATGGCTATCTTGGGAATCTGGGGACTCTGCCCACATGGTCCTCAGTCACTGGAGCAGTTTTGGCCCCTTGGGAAGAGAAAGAGAATGAACTCAGACCTGCAATTATATGAAGTGGTTGGCAGAAATGACACATCTCTCCCACTCACAACTCATTTGTGAGAACCAGTCTTATAGCACCACTGAACACAGGAATCCAAATGGCATCCTTCTTCCATGTTACCAGATGGTTGAGAGCAGAAAATACTTGCTGAGGAGCATGAGTGATTATGTCAACATTGGCTACACTGAGTCAGAAAAACAAAATGATAGTTCTTAAAAGTTGCATTCTGTGAAAAAAAAAAGAGTGCTATTGATGAATCTGTAAATATTTTTTAGTAACTTAAAGGAGTTTAATCTAGGGCACCACTGCTCTGTAGTTAATGAATAATTGTATTTTCAATAGTGACACAAAAGATATTACTTTCCTGTCTTTAAATAAAGCACATAAAATGATATTATGGTATGTCATTTTGTTGATATCTTTTAACTGGAAGACTTTTTGTTTCAGAGTTAGAGTTAAAAATATTAAGCCATTTATTAACCATAAATCTTTATGCTTCTTCTCATCTAGAGCAATCCCATAATAGATAAGATATACAGATGTGACAAATACTGTCTTTACATAAAACTTAGAATGTATATGATTTTTCAGATTTTTATAATAACTTCAGTGTTGGATCTATCTGGTTGGGAACCATTGCCCTCATACATCTCTCATTTTTTTCCGGATGTATTTATTTTTATTTATTTTATTATATTTATTTATTTTTATTTATTTTATTATATTTATCCATCTCTCATTTTATGAATGAAGAAAACATCCAATGAGATGATTTGCCCTAGTTCACACCATAGTGGAAGACCTGTTTGTTCTTTAGTATTAGATAATTATTTATATTTCAGCTAATTCTTATTTGAGCATATTTTGTGTCAGGCACTGGGGCACTGAACTAAATGATAAGGAGTAAAGTAATGAAACACAGCCCAACAGAAATTAGGACATACTTACATAGGGAAATAAAAGGGTTTCTCTCTAACTTATGCTGACTGTAATTATAAGTAGAGCACATTTATTATTATTTAGCTACATTAGTCAGCTTTCTGTTATTGCAACAAAAATCAACTTATAAGGAGGAAAGGTTTATGGTTTCAAACTTTCCAGTTCATGGTTGCTTGGTAGCATTGCTTTTAGGCCAGTGGCAAAGCAGCACATTATGGCAGGGAATACATAATAGAGCAAACTGTTGACATCATGGAAGCCAGAAAGAAAAGAAGAGATTGGGGTCCCACAATCCCCTTTAAAGGCATATTCCTCAAATGACTTAAAAAACCTCCCACTATCATAGAATGAAACTCCTATCTCCTTCTCTGCACAAAATTCAGCTCAAATTGAATCAAATACCTATGTATTAGACCAAAACCCCTGTATCTACTAGAAGAAAATACAGGCCAACACTCCATCATGTCAGTTTAGGAACTGAATTTCTTAACAAGACTTCTAAAGCACAAGAAATAAAAATAAAAAATCCATAAATGGGATGGTGTCAAACTGGAAAGCTCTTCACAGCAAAGGAAACAACCAAAAGCATGAAGAAAACCTACAGAATTGGAGAAAATCTTTGCTACCAACACCTCAGATAGGACATTAATTTCCAGGATATACAAAGAACTCAAAAAGATCCAGATCAAAAAAACAAGTAACCCAAACATTAAATGGGCACAGGAATTAAACAGACACTTCTCAAAAGAAGAAATATGATCAACAAATATATGAAAAAAATGTTCAACATTGCTACTAATTAGAGAAAATAAAATTGAAACTACACTGAGATTTCATCTCACTCCAACGAGAATGACAATTGTCAAGAATGTAAGTAAGTAATAATAAATGTTGGTGAGAATGTGTGGCAAAGGGTACACTCATACACTGCTGAGTGCAACCCACTCTGGAAAGCAGTATGGAGATTTCTCAAAAAAACTAGCAATGAAACTACCATTTGACCCAGTTATCCTACTCTATGGTATGTATTCAAAGGATTTAAAATCAGCATACTATAGTTACACAGGCACATCAATGTTCATAGCAGCATGATTCACAATAGCTAAGCTATGGAACCAACCTAGATTCCCATCAACAGATGAATGGATAAAGAAATTGTGGTATATATATACATAATGGACTATTACTCAGCCATAAAGAAGAATGTCTTTATAACATTTGCCAGTTAATGGATGGAACTGAAGACTATCGTGCTAAGTGAAAGAATCCCCAAAACCAAAGGGTAAATATTTGTTCTGATATATGGAAGCTAACTCACAATGGGGGTTGGGGAGAGGAAGAAAGAGGAGAAGTTCAGAGGATTAGACAAAGGGGAATGAAGGGAAAGAAGGGGGTTAGGAATAGGAAGGTATCTGACATAACTTTTCTGTGTACATATATGAATACACCACAGTGAATTCCACAATTGTGTACATCCACTAGACTGAGGCCTTAATTAAAATAAGACACATTCCTTGCTTAAATAATTATATCAAAATGGACTCTACTGTCACGTATAATAAAACGAATCAATTAAAAAAGAAATTTTCACTAGGTTCTACCACCTTTCAATAGTGGGGATAGCACATAAAAACATTAGCCTTAGGGGTAACATTCCAGATCCAAACTATTGCAGTGGCTAAACAGAAGTGAAGTCAATAGAAAATTTGAAACAACCATATAGATCAGGTAAGCTGTTCTGTCAACATATTTATAGTTGTAGCCTGTGATGCCTAATATTCCTGGGAAATATTAGTCATTCAGTAAATATTTGTTGAATGAACAGATAAATGAATGAAAAAATGTAAAGGAGTAAGAACATCTTTTTGAGTCCCTATGTATTTTTTTATTCTTTTCACATATAATACATATATAACTTAATTTATATAGGATATATTCTGTTTCCTTGCAGATTGATTTTCAAAATGATTTAAGTTGAAAATTGCTGGTAACTTGTGTATAAATTATATATTAAATCTATGTGATTTACTGAAATATTACCATGATTACCCACATCATTTTTGCCAATGGTTATCAAACCTATTTCAATTTTTCTTTAGTCATCAAATCCAGAGAAGGAAAACATTTATTATATATTAAAGATGGTAGAATATCAAAACAGAGAAAGGTAATGTGAGTTGCCCAAACTGAAAAATTAATCTTACTTCTAGGTGATGTTCTGGGTTAAGGTTTGCTAATCAGAGCAAACCACACAGCACATTGAGATTAATTTGAATTATGCATTGGGGGCACATGACGAAAATGAGCAGGGAGGAAAAATAGAGTGAATGCATTAATTTCTTCACATTATTCATTGGCTGTTTTTAAAAATAATAATCTCTGGATCTTTCTGAGTAGCCATAGAGTAGTTTCTTTCTGGAGGATGCTCTTGATGGAAAGTGGAATTGTGTATGTGTTCTTAGTTCCATGTAGCTAGCGGGAGGTGGTGATCATGTAAAGGTAAAATTTCTAAGCTGATTCTAAGCCGCAGAGCCAGAGTTAAAGTGTAAAAGACCGGACATTGTGAAGTCTCTAACTGCAAGGCTTGGGTTAAAAAGTAAAAGATTATTGTTACAATTCCTCTGCTACCACCGAAACCTGTAATCCCTGTAGCTGTTAGGACAATACCCGAGCTGCCCAGTAAACATTCTCACTGGCTCCTCTGGTTGTCTAATAACCTGGGACTCTGTGTAAAATGGCACGTAGACATTACAAGTCCCAAAACCAATCAGTTTGAATGTGCACCCCACTTAGAAGTAACCAATCACCCCTGTCCAATCTGTTCCCGCCAACAAATGTGCTAACCAGGTCTCAGAGTTGTTGTTCAATTTTCCCACGCCTCATGATGATTTGTTCTGATGTATGCAAAGCCCCCCGCCCTCTCCAAAAAAGTGTACTTAAGCTCTGCCTGACCTCTGCTCGGGGCTCTGGGCTGCTCTATCTTCCTGAGTGAGCCTGGAGCCTCAGCATGCTGAATCAATAAAACCCCTTCTGCCAATTGCATGAAGCCTGTCTCTTGTGGTCTCTCCCTCCGACGTTTCGCTGGACCCTTACAATCATAAACAGCAGGGATGCTTCAAGTATGAAGTAGATGTGCAAGCAGAGTGGCAAAACCTGGATGCCAATCAGGCAAAAGAAAAAGAGCATTGCTATGGTCTGAGTGTTTATGTGTCCTCAAAATTCAAATGTTGAAATCCTCACTCTTCACGTGATAGTGATATCAAGAAAGGGCTTGCTGCCTGACTCTCCCATCCCCAGAAACTAGAACTATGGCAACCAGTTTTTACAAAAAATAAATGAGGACCAACCATCAAGGAGACAGAAGATTGGGGGGGAAAAAGTTCAAATCTTTCTTCCTAAACATTTAGAAGGAGGTCGTTTATGGAGAAGCTATTTATTAATGGCATAAAGAGGAAGTTTTAGGGTTCTTTGGCATAGGTGTAGATGGTCATCAAACCTCTTAACAAGTCACATGTTTCTTTTGGGAGGGGAGTTATCATGTTCTCTGTGAAAGATATTAAGCTTGTAATACCAAAAGATCATTGACCAGATTAGCTGGCTCCTTCTGCACATGTTCATTCTTCCAAAGTTGGTTTCAAACTGTCCTTGAGTGGGTTCTGTAGAAACACCCTAAGCATTTGTTATTTAAGGGATTTATATCCAGGCCTTACCTGATTTCAGTGGTATAAGGAGATGGAATCTTTGAGAAGTTAGTAGGTCATGAGCCTGGACCCCTTATAAATGGGATTAGTACCCTAAAAAGAGGCATTCAGGAGACTCTTAGCTGCTTCCAACACTTATGGAAACAGTGAGAAAGCACCTATGAACCAGAAAGTGAGTTCTCATTAGATAACAAATCTGTCAGCACCTTGATCATGGCCCTTCAGCCTCCAGAAGTGTGAGAAATAAATTTATGTTGTTTATAAATATCCCAGTCTGTGGTATTTTGTTATAGCAGCCTGAACAGACTATTTTTGGTGGTGGTAGGGAAACAATGATTGACATCTTGGGAGTAAGAAGAGAATTTCTTATTTTCTTGCTTTGGGCATAGAGTGTAAGTTGGCAATCTTGTCCCTAAATCAGTTATGTCAGAAGTCAGCTATTGTGGCAAGATTTGTCTTTTTCAGATGTTTCTTCTGATGCTGACATTATATTGAGCAAGGACAGAGAGCGATTTTGTGCCACTCTGCTCCTCCATCCGTGGTTTTTGGGAGTGCTTTAACCCAGAGTACTTTATCTTTTTTTCCTGCCCTTTCCTTGTCTACCACCCCACCCCTAATGGAATTGAACTGTGGTCTCTCTTCACTTTACTTTCAGCCCACCGTTAAAAGTGTTTATTCCCCCCACCCACCCAGTGTATGAGATCCTGATGTTTTTGATTTTTAACAGAACTTAAGTGAGAAAGTTTTTATAATGTGTAACTTCCTCAAAATGCAGAAGGAACATTGGGAAATACACAATGTAGGAAGGAAAATGAGAATTTCATTCTAAAATCACCAGTAGAACTGCTAATTAAAATAGAAAGTGGGGTCTTGGCATCCTAGAATTTCATATCATTTTATTTTTTTTTTTGGTAGTCTGGTGATCTAACTTTTGGCCTTGCCTATGTTAGGAAAGTGCTATGCCACTGAGTACTACCCCTCCCTGTTGCAGAACTATAAAATTGGAAAGAGTCTTAGAAGCTTTCTAATTCAACCTTGATCCAGTGGAATTCTCCTGTCCAAAATTCTGCCTGAATACTTTCAGTGGTTATGGTGAAGATTTCTTTCATTTACCTCACTCCCTCAATGAGTTGGAGGTTCCTTGCCCAACAGGTGGGTGTGGGATTGGCTGGCTGGCTGGCTGTCAGCTCTGGGCTGCAGGCTTGTTGCTACCATGGGGGACAGCAGATTTCAAATACCAAGTTTAGCCTCCCTCTGTGGGTTTCTTGCAAATACAGCCAGATAAACAGCACTTATCTAGGCAGGCTCAGGACAGCACATCCACAGAGATGATTAGATTTCTGCTGTGGAGTACTGGCTCTTTGAAAGCAGTCACCCAGCAGGTTAATGTCCTGCTTTGGGGCTGTTTGGCTATACGTTGCATTTATGGTTTCCCAAGGAAGGTGGCATTTTTAAGTAGGTTCATAGAGCTGCCTCTGTGATTAATCCTCTGGGCCTTAGTAAATTGTAATAGTGTCTACAAGTTCTTATCAATAAGGCCTTTTGCCAAATATCACTGTAAGTTGTGAGATTGATAAAGAGTAATGGATCCTACCTTCAGCATGTGAGTGGGAAAGTGCACACACACTTGTACATGTCATGGATTTGTTTGCTGGAAAGCTTTGGTACCAGAGTAGAAAAATAAACAACATATGCAGTAGCATAGACATGTCAATTTGGATGAGAATTTGATTTTTTTTTTTTTTTTAGCAGCAAGCACTGTGGTTTATCTTCCAAAAGTAGTCTGAAAAACACTTTTATTTTCTTATTCATTATGAGAATAACTTGGGAAATTTACTAAAACCTGTATATTATTTTCTTAGTCCATTCAGGTTGCTAGAACAAAATACCATAGATTCGGTGACTTATAAAAAACAGAAATTCCTTTGTCATATTTCTAGCGGCTGGTAGTTCTATGTAGTTCTATGATCAAGGTGTCAGCAATTCAGTGTCTGGTGAGGGACACTTTCCTTGTTCACAGATGGTAACTTCTTGCTGTGTCCTCAGATGGTAGAAGTGGCATGCAGGATCCCTTGGGTCTCATTTTTGTGAGTACTAAGTCTATTCATGAGGGCTCTTGTGATCTAATAATAAGGAATCCGTATTTCCTAATATTACAACATTGGTGATTAGAAATCAACATATGAATTTGAATGGGAGGATAACCATTCAGACCATAATAATGGAAATGTTACAAGAAATAAGTGGTTTTATTCTGTGGGGATATGTATCCCTCCTTTGCTTACTCTAAGAATCCCATTAAGAGCTGCCTGTGTAGGCCTTTAATTATCTCCTTGAGGGCTTACAATAATGCAAATTTCATGACCTGTCCCAAGAGATTCGAATTCTGTGAGTCTAGAGTGGGCCTAGGGATTTGAGTGTGGTATTTCTTGGCCCCTTCTCCATGGCTTGGCCAAGCAAATTTATATTGCCTCATAGATGCTACTTCCTGGGCTTCCCCTCCTGGGATTTGGTTAGGGCTTTATTCCTCTCCCTCCCCCACCCCTCATCTCATCCTCCCATCAGTAGAAAATGTAGACAATCCATGTTTCCAATTTGGGTAAGAACATCTATCATAAAAATTCACTGGCTCTTGAAGTAATTACACTCTTTTGAATTGGAGAAAGCTGCTCAGATGATGTTAGGGAAACTGAAAAATTGTGACTTTTACATTTTGATGCTGTTTAGAAGGAATATGGCTAGAATTATCTTTTACTGCAAGTGAGTACAAAACACAGTAGAAATTGACAAGTTCTCAAGAGAAGCCCAAGATGCTACAAGATCAGAGGAGAATAGATGCTAATGGCCAACTCATGTCAAATATGTTTAAAGAAAACACTTCAAGATAATCATTACTGCTGCTAACCTTTTGTTTTTAAGGAGTTAGGTTAATCATGATACTCAAGGTATGATTGACCCTAAGGTAGACTCACCCAATTTTGGTTTTGTTCTTTTGAAAATACTGGGCTTCAACCCAGGGCTTTGTGCATGGCCGGCAAGCACTTTACCAGTGAGCTCCATCCCCAGATGATTCCCCCAGTTAACCTGTGTGAAATGAACACAAGTTATCTACTTTCAAAATATAATGGTGGTGTCACCAGAGGAAGCCTGAGGAGTTCCTATCTATTTAGAATTTGAGTGGGGTTCTAGACAAATGTCACATAAATAAATGTCAGGATGTATCAGAGGTACAGAGATTTCTTTAGGAAAGCAAGAAAAACACATTTAAGGGAGATTGTGGACCATTTCTAGGATGAGAGTTGTTTTTAAAGTTCTCAAACTTTTGTTTTCAAGGAAACTTGGTGAGGGTTGGGCATGGAAAGGTATATGGGGAATAACATCAGTCTGGTGATAACAGCCAAGTTTCATGCCTTCAGCTCTCCCAGGGTGTCATTGCACAGTGTTAGCTCTATAATTCTGTGGTTTTGGGAGTGGCCTCAATTCCATGGCTCCACTAGGTGCTATCCTAGATCAAACTCTATGGCAGCTACGCTGCTGTGACATATTTCTGCCTGAGCTCCCAAACTCTGGGATATCTTTTGACATTTAGGTGGTGATAGCCATGTTCCTACAGCTTCTACATCCCTTGAATGCACACAATACCACATGGATGCCAGCAAGGTTTACTGCTTCGGTCCTGTGTATTGGCAGCCAGAGGCATGGATGGTGTGGCCAAGGGCAACCACACAGGAACTCAAGGAGTACTTTGTTTCCCTTTTAATCATAAATTCCATGTTTAAGTAATTTCTTTCCAATCACATCTCAGTGTATATGGTGAAAAATAGCCATGAAACAGCCTTAGAGCTTTGCTGCTTAGCTATTTTTTCTACCAGATACCATAGTTCATTACTCTTAAATTCTGCGTTCCATAACATGATTCCACAGAATTCTTTTCAACCATATAACAAGAATGATCATTACTCCAATTTCCAATATCTTGTTCTTCATTTCTACCTTACACCTTATCTGAATGGACTTTTTAAAAAAAATATTTTTAAAAAGAGAGAGAGAGAGAGAAAATATGAGTCTTTTTTTTTGTAGATGGACACAACACAATGCCTTTATTTTTTTTATGTGGTGATGAGAATTGAACCTGGGTCGCGCCCATGCTAAGCCAGTACTCTACTGCTGAGCCACAATCCCAGCCCCCTGAATGCACTTTACTGTCCATATTTCTACCAGTATTCTGGTCATGACCATTTAAGAAATCACTGAGAAGAGGAACTTTCTCTACAGGTATTCTCTTCTTAAATCTCATTAGAATTTCCTTACTGCTCTGTTTTTGGGAATCTGGGCTTTTTCTAGCATGCTCCTCCAAATTTTTCCAGGATCTCCTCATTACCCAGTGTTATAACCACTTCCATTTTCTGGAGTATTTGTTATAGCAATAATCTTGCTTCTCAGTACCAATGTTCTTTTTAGTTCATTTTGTGTTGTTATAACAGAATATCAGAGACTGGGTCATTTATAAACAATAGAAGTTTATTTGGCTCCTAGTTCTGGAGTGTGGAAAGTCCATGATTAAAGTTCTGGGTCATTTCATGGTGAATATCACACAATAAGTGACAGAAAAATAGAAAAATCTGGAACCCACTTTTTCTGTGATAGGACATTAATCCATTCATAAGGAAAGAGACCTACTCATTTCTTAAAGGCTCTTAATACAATGGTAATAGTAATTAAGTTTCCATGTAAATTTCTCCAATTTCTTGGAGAAGATATGGAAACCAGAGAGGTGGGGAGAGAAGAAACAATCTACTGATACTACAATAACATGGGTGAACCTAGAAAACATTATTCAAAGTAAAATAAGCCAATACAAAATGAAAATATCAATAATTATTGTATGATTCCATTTATATAAAATGCCCAGAAATGACAAATCTATAGAGAGGAATAATTTTAGAGCATTCTAAATCTCTGATGATATTTTGCTTTTCTTTGGTCTGAGTGTTATTGATGGTTTGCATCATGTATTACAAAAAAACCCTGGAGTTGGTACTTTGCTTAATATCAGGTGCATTTGTTTAGCTCTAATCTGGATTATGGAGATTTGTTATTTTTAAAAAGCATGTTATAGAGGGGGAAAAAACTTGCAAAGCTGTTCAAAAGAAATGGAAATAGCCCCTGTAGCATTTAAAGAACTATTTGTGATGAGATCTTCACACAAGTGGAAAAGGTGAGGATGACTTTCTTAACTGGAAGATATAGACAATAAGCAAGACTTGGAAAATGAACAGTAGACACAGTCAATGTGACAGTAGTAGTGGTCTAATTCCACATATCCAGGACTTGGCTCTAGCTAGATCAAGACCACAGACATGATGTTTCCAATAACCAAGTTCCACAGAAGCCAGGCATGTTTGAATTGGAATTCTCCCTTTACGCTGTGTGCTTTGTTTCATTCGCATTACCATTTTTAACCTTCTCCTATGAACAAGTGGGGTATTTAGCTCCAGTTGCCCAACTGTACATAGTCAGTTTCACATTTTTAAATTTATTCTTTCTCTTCTGCTCTCTCTCTTCTTCCTCTCTGATGCTGCCCTCTAAAACATTGTTTGACCATGATATCTCCTCTTTCTGACATGCCTATTACTTTTATTTGTGTTCTCTAACTTCTGCTTACTTTAGGATTTGGCTATTTGGAGTTTACTAGTCTCTGTTTTCTTTGTGTTTATTTGTATTATATTTACAAATTAGAGTCTTCAAATTACTTTTGGATAGCATAGAAACACATTCTTTGTGACCCTTTTGTGACCCTTTGTGAAGCAGTGATATGATGGAACAACTTTCTGGAAAAAAGATTCAGATTGAAAGCATTTGCCAATTTCTGTGGTATAAATGCTCTTGCCACTATTGATTACATACTATCAATTAATATCAATTAACAGCTGTTTACAATATTCCTGAGAATTTAATAATTAGTACTTGTAAGCAGGTGAGTGTCAGTTCCAGCGCCCATAGCATCTGGAATTGAGCCTGACCCATGATGTAAGTCATGCTATTCTTATGGCCTGATTTGAATTAGAAATTTGGAATGTCAAAGTCTTATAAAACCTTATACATCCTGGCATATTTATATTCCCTAAAACATGATAAAGGAAGCAAGAATAAAGATATCAGTAACATTCTAAAAATCTAAAATTAGTAATACAGGCTCAATGCTTTAAATTTGGCTGTAACTCTTTGAAGTTATTTATTTAATGTAGACTCCAGGTCACTCTCTAAAATTTAAGCCCTAGAAATCTGAAGATTGAGGAAACATAACCACTCCCCTCAAGGAGTTCATAGTGGAGAAGAGAGAACAGGGGAAAAGTGCCAGTAAAACACAATCTTTGATGGTGGAGTATTAAGAAACAGATCACAGATTTGGGAGGAGGGGAAAGGCCTGGGATACAGAGAAGCTTTCTGAAAAAATGATGCCTGAATGGAGCCTCAGGGACCATATACCAATTAGAAACTGCCCTTCTTAGCTAAGAAGGCAGAAGTAGTTAAATATAATAGATGTTGTTTTATGAATTAAGCTTATAATGAAATTTTACATTTGCTTCCATGCACATCATCTAAGGATGATCCAGGCACATCATCTAAGGATGATCCAGGCCTCTTCTCCACAGTTTCTTTGGGGCCTTCCCAGCTCTAAGATATGGAAATTATACATTTTAATGCAAATGGTCTGGATGCCAAAGCATTGTAAAAACTAAATGAGAATAGTATGATTCCCATTTGTACTTTTTTTTTTACATGAGCATTTTGAAATGCACTTGAACTAGAACTACAGGCATTCCTCAAACTAGCTAAAAATGAAAACAAGTTAGAAACAAAGTACTTTCTTTGTTCTCTAAACATACAGAGAATGACAATTTTTAGGTAATCAGATGGTTTTGTTTCCTCTTTACCCCACCCTTCCGGGTTTGCTGCACACTGGGCTTTGTGACTGGAGTTCCTAAACAAATGCCCAGAGTGTCACATGGCCCCTCACTGTGAGACAGAGCAGCGGTCCTGTGAGAAAGGACAGTGCTCCAGAGTGGTGTACACCTGTACACTATGAACCTCTCCACTTAACTGCAGAATAACAGAACTGGTTTCCACAAGGTGCTCTCCTGCAGAAGTTTCCACTGTGATCACTCTAAAGAGGATGGCGTTCAATGTGAAATAAAGACGATCCCTGACCCCACCTCAGACTGACTGTAGGAACGTCTGGGAGCCAAGCTTTGACATTTGTACTTTTATTAAGCTCTGAAGTAATTGTTTATGCTCTTTAGAGGTTAGCACAGTGTCTGTCACTACAAATTCTCTCTGTTTTTCGTAATTAAACAAAACTTCTTTACCTCCTTTCATTATCCATTCTCACTTGCTGGACAAAGCTCCATGGTAGACTAATAAGGGATTTGGTAGACTGATAAATCTTATTTGATACATTTTATTTATCCTGAAAGAAATTCATATTATGTTGTTAATACTCTTTCCTTGACATTTGTTGCCCACAGTCAGTAAATTTTCTTATTTTTTTTCAAACATACACACACATACAGATCAATATAGATATTTTGGTGATGGAGATTGAACTCAGGGAATCACAAATGCCAAGCATGTGCTCTACCACTGACCTGCATCCATAACCACAAATATATCTCAAAAAACAAAACAACAACAAAAACTAGAAAGTCTAGCACAGTGGCACAAGCCTGTAATTCCAGTTATTTAGGAGGCTGAGGCAGGAGATTTACAAGATCAAGGCCAACCTGGGAAACTTAGAACTTGTCTCAAAATGAAATAAAAACAAAAGGAACTGGGAATGTAGTTCAATGGCAGAGCACTTGCCTAGCATGTGTGAGGTCTATTCCCAGTATGACATAAACACACACACACACACACACACACACACACACACACACCCTTGTTTTCTTCATTATTAGAAAACTAATATACAAAAAAATGTATTAAAAAGCCAATCAAAACAGAGTGACATAAATGAGTGTTTAACACTGGTCGTCTCTCCCAGGTGTTTTTTACTGATTCCCAATTGTTCTTTTATTGATTTTCCAAGACTTCATGTCTAGGAAACATACTTAGGAATTACATGGACTACTGAAGAGGTTTTCATGTTAGACATTTCACTAGAATATGCAAGTGGGACATTCTTTCACTCTGATTATGTGGCCTGAAATACACATTTAATTTGTAGCAGTCTGTGGGTGCCCGCTCAGCTTCTATGCAAATCCCATCATGACTCCTAGAAATTGGTCAGTGGAACTGTCTAACCATCTTGTGGTCATTTCTCAACTTTTTTCCACAAAAGTCTTCTTGCCAAATCTGGGAGCCTTGGAATTTAAGCTTCCTCCTCCCTAGGTAACACAGTGTCATTATTGCTGCAAAATACCTTGCATAAAAGGGTGAAAAAGCAACTCAGAAGTGGTGGGGATCAGATTAAGTAACCCTCATTTCTTTTTCCAATTCTGGTTACTCGCTTCCTCCTCTTATCAACCCTGTTTCAGTGCTTTCCTACTTACTTGTCACCTGTCTCCAGCCACAGCCCACCATCCTGCTGGACACCCCTTTCCCCTCCAGGTCCTATAAACAAAAGGATGACTTCTGCTTGTAAGGAATGGTCATGGATACTAGTCATCTAGTATCCATTCCATTTTCAAATTTCTTCAGATTTCTTCCTAAATTCAGTGCTTGATCAAGTTCTCATATTACATCAGTTGTTCTTAAGTCATTTTAAATCTAAAACAATCTAAAATCCTTACTAGAATAAGATATATTCCATGCTTGTACAATTATATCAAAATGAGTTCTACTGTTATGCATAACTAAAATAAAAACCATTAATGAGGGCTGGGGATGTGGCTCCAGCAGTAACGCGCTCGCCTGGCATGCGCGGGGTTCGATCCTCAGCACCACATAAAAATAAAAAAAAAAAGATGTTGTGTCCACCAAAAACTAAAAAATAAATATTAAAAAATTCTCTCTCTCTCTCTCTCTCTCTCTCTCTCTCTCTCTCTTAAAAAAAAAAATTAATGATACAACATGCGCATTTACTTGTTGAAGAGATCCGGTCAGTATTATAGAAGATGTCCCACATCATTCTATAATTCTGCATTTGTTTGTTTTCTCGTGGTGTCATTTATCTTGTTTCCCTATTTCCTGTTTTCTCTATAAATTCAAAGTTAAGTGTAGAATAGCACAGTCCAATGCAACTTGGTATAAAGATGGTGGTGGTCTCTAGGGTTATTATCCAAGACACTAACCACCAGCCATATGTGAGAGCTTGAAATATGGCTAGGATGATTGAGAAATAGAAATTTGCATTTATTTTCTTTGAATTATTTAAAATTTAAATCAAAATAGCCACATGTGGCTGGTGGCTATCCAATTAGATGAGGCAGGATGGGATGCTTAATTATATTCAGAATATATATATATATATATATATATATATATATATATATATATATATTTTTTTTTTTTTTTTGGCAAGAATAGTTGTAGAGTGGGGCTGGGGATGTAGCTCAGAGATAGAGTATTTGTGTAGTATATTAAGACTCTGGGTTGGATTCCCAGAACACCTTAAAAAAAGGCAGAAGATAACTTAAAAAAGAAAAGAATAGTTTTGCACGTACTGTTTTCCTTTTATTGCCTGCGTCTCTGCTTCTCATTGTCTTGTTCACATTCTCACTCTCCCTCTCTCTTTTTGCTCTTCTTTATTGTGAACTCATAGACACTCTTTCAAGCAGTTTGAGCCCTACTTTGACTTAAATTAGTCTTTGGAACAACAGATTGTCACTGGTTCACATTGTTTTGACCTAGAAAAGGAATCAGCTGGCTCTTTTGATCGGGGAATTCAATTTGCTCATTGCTACTGTGTCAGTGGTTCAGCCCTTTCACTATATTTCCCATGGAGGGAAATATAGATTTTCTTTAGTCCCACAGTTTTTTTTAAAATCAAATTTAATATTACAAAAAATTGAATGGGAGAAAATCAATATTATGAATACTGTTTTTAAAATGTTTTCTTTTATATTTGTACATCCTTTCCCTAAGAGCACACAACACAAGGGCTAATTAATATCATTCACACGTCTCTTTTGTTTTCAATTGCACAGTAAGCATTAAACAGTCTGAAAAGTAGAACACTAAAATTATTACTGATATTTTATTTCTGGGTTTATTAATGAGGATATGTTTTCATATCTTTTTTGCCCATAGACTTATATATCCCACTAAAACTTGGTTAAAGAGCTGTGTTCAAAAGCTATTTAACATAATTATTTTTTTCTCTGAGGTTATTTATCCATTTTATATATAATCAATTGCACTTAATTTTATTTATATTGAATTTTGTGCAAAAAAATCTTTTTTTATTGAATATTACCATCATAATTATATTTTCTACTCTACCAAAGTAAAATAGAGAATATTTGAGTTATACTGTAATTTTTTGCAGTAAATTATTTTTTGCTATAATGTGTTGTAACCCAATTCAAACATGTGTCATGGGCTCTCATGATTGTGTCCTACACTCCCGACAGTTGTATTTATTTAGTTGTGTGATGAGGTCTCTTTTAATTAAACAAACATTGATTGAATGTTACTGTTTGCCAGGTGTTGTGGTTTCATTACTGGCTATTAGACTGTTCCCTCCATGAGGACAGCGTCTCATCAGTCATATCCATTCTTCATGCACATGTGACCCAGTAGAGGTGCTTTAGAAATGACTACTGAGCAGATACATGATCAAACTTTTATCTAGGCTCCTCTCTACATGTGGGTATGAGGAAACTGTTCAGTCAAGTCCATGTGACAGTTCAACCAAATGATTAAGCATCTAAACTTGAAAAGCCTGTTGAAATCACTCCTCCAATTCTTTCATGATCGCTGTGTATAACACATAAGAGGAAGTTTAATATTGTGCTTGGGCTTTCCAAGAGGTTTAAATTGTGTTTGTGGGAGCTTTTTATTAATGGAAGGGTAATCAGAATCCCTGTTTTGTGAATTCTGAAAGTCCTTAAAGGTATGTACAACACTAATAGATTGTCATTTCTTTCTTTCTTTCTTTTGATTAAGTCCAGTCTATCACATTTTTTCAGTTAGGATGGGTGATGATGCCATATTTAGTTTGCCATATTTTTAAGAGTTTTCTATTCTTAACAGGATATGTGAAGTGATTCAAGCTGATATAATGAGGCTGACCATTAACAAAATGTCTTCCATCCTTTGCTTCATTAATAAATATTTCCTCTTCATTTTATTATGGGGCAGCTAGCAAAGGGAGCCAAGGTATTTTCCTTTTTCTTTTTAATCAGTGAAGTAGCATTAGATATTATACATAATCAGCTCTAGTCTGTACATTTATTGTACTGCTTAAATGTGGGATAGGAAAAAGGAAAGTGAGAACTGCAATGTTACACGAGAAAATTCTCATAGATCTGTAGTTGTTTATGTATCTTTTAGATTTACATTATTTATTACTTACTTTTCCAGAACCTTGCACATGCTGAGTAAGGGCTCTACTACTGACCTATGTTGTAAACCCTGATTTACTTTATATTTTCATACTCTGCGCCCAACTCCTACACACACACATACTCTCTCTATTTATATGCTCTTCTGCATACACACTGAGTTTTACCAAGCTTTTAGAACACTAATTCTCAACGTGTGGTCCCCACCAGAAACATTAGCCAGTGAAGCCCACAAAATAGTTAAAAATGAAGATTTTCAGATTCTACCATAAACATACAAACTTGAAATCTCTGGGCATGTAGTCTAACAATTTGTGTTTTGACTAGTTCTGCAGGTAATTCTGATATAGGCTCAAGTTTTGGAACTACTGTTCTAGAAAAAGTGAAATAACATCCTCATTTTGGTAATTAGAGTCAAGGGAATAAGCAGAGATTCAAATTCCCTACATTTCCAAATAATCATTTGGCTTTTTCCCTTAGTGTTTAATTTAATTTGAGAATCAGTATGACTCATACATGACTCTAGAAAGGTGACTTCATTTTTTTAAGGGACAGAGAATAAAGTTTAAAAGTGAAAAACATATTTGATTCAATTTCTTAAAAATTCTAATTATGCCATTGGCATAAAGACATCATTCTTCAAACTGGCTTTCAATAAATCTGTAATTGAGCTAATGTTGCTTTCAAAATTGCGGCCATCCCTATCATGTGAAGGCCAATTCTGTACTAGGTGAATTATGTGGCCTCTTATTTTCTTTCATTTTGTAATTAAATCTTTTTTCTGCTATTATTTCATATTTAACTGCTATTAACACCTATCCTCAAAGATGGATGGAACAGAGAAAGGAATTGTTACCTTAGACTATATCTAAAATTAATGCTGAAAACAAAACCCAAAATACCCACTCTTAACCCGTAAGGTTCAGGAAAGGAAAACATTGCTCAGGGAAGTGACTTTCAAAATCCACATCTTTTGTGTTTTAGTTCAGTGTGCTTTCCACTGTTTGTTCTTAGCAATTTGGGTACATAATGAGGAAAACAATTTAGAGTTATTGATTCAGAATTTTTTTTTTGGCATGAAGTCATTACTGAATTTCATCTTAGCATTTTTCTTATTGTGCCTCTTCTTAGGAACAGACATGGATGATTAAAAGCTGCCCACAGGACTTGTAGCAATAATTACCTGCTCAAGTGTTGCCAAGCAGACAAGCAGATTCATTCCAAGACTTTTTTTTTTTTTTTTACTTGTCAAAATGATTCTAGTTCTCAAAAGTGGAAGTGAACAATGGTTCATAATACAATTAAACACATTGGTTCTGAGCCTAGTGCTTTTTTGCTGCTGTTGTTAATCACTTAAAATGGATAATTAACTCTCAAATTAATCTCTGAAAATTAAAGGAACATCTGGTGAAGTGTATTATTTTGGGTTTTTTTTATATAAAAGTGGTTACCAAGTGGGTTGTTGTTGGGCTAGAAAAATTTTAACCTCCTCCTCCATTTTTTTTTCTCCTTTTAAAAGTTGGCCAAACAATATGCATTCCACATAGAAATTTAATAGCTCCATCTGTAAGGACATAACTGACAATCTGAAGAATACAGGTACTGAGCAGTGATAGAAGTTTTATATTTATTTGCCTTAGTAATATCTTCAGAGAATAGATCAGAGTGATGACCTATCAAAAACTTACAATTCTAGAATAGGCAGAATAAGCCTGGTTCCATCTTTATTTTAATATAATAGTGTTATAAGGCAAAATTGCAATAAATCTAGTTTTGCAGATCTTAATTGACCTTACTTGTGGTTGTAGAATTTTCCAGGAAAGCAGACCAAAACAGAATAAGGTAAAAGAAACACAGTAAATGAAAGTGAGGTACAGAGACAGCCTGACTGGTGACAGCTTGCCCCTTTCTTATTTGATCATGGTTTAAACAGCTTGTGATTGGCTGAGACTCAGCTGTTTGCTGCAAGAGTAGGTTACAGTCTGTTTATACATCAAGTTAGGTTGCAGTTTGCTATGCATGCAGAAACATTTAGGCCAAACTTAAAACCCAAACAGAAGCAACTTTAGGCCAAACTAAAATCTGTTTAGTAGAATGTTCTTAGAAAGCAATTTTTAAATCATATTAAGAGATATAAGATAAATTTTGGTTGACTACCTAGAAGTCATCTCCCTCTGCTCCTTTACTCATATACCCCCAATCTTATGTCAGGGATCATGTTCCCACATACTTTAGGGAAGTGCAAGGTGTGCTTAGAAGAACAATCAGCATCAACATCACTTGCAAGTTTGTTGAAAATGCAAACATGTGGACCCCAGTTTCTGTCTACTTATTTCTGTGTGAAGCCTGGAAATCTGTTTTAATAAACTCTGTAAGTTACTTTGAGACACACAGTTTTGAGAGCCACTGTTCTTTTTAGGGTGGGAGGAGAGGCGTTGAATTATGTCTATTCCATCCTCTTTGCCTGTGATTGGCTTATGACATGCACTTAATCCAATTCTGGCTGATGTGACCTAATGGGATTTCTTCTGAGGGTGCTGGGAAAGCATTTTTTTTTTCCTATTTAAAAGGAGGAAAAGTAAGGGATGGATACTATTTTTTGCCTTTGGCTATTTGTATGTGCAATATGATGTTTGGAACCCATGTTGCCACGAAGGTCACATGTTGTTGATATAGAGTGTTATGGTTTAAATACGCATTGTCCCTCAAAGCTCATGTATGAAACAATGCAATAATTTTTGAGGTGAAATTGTTAGATTATGAGAAATGTATCCTAATCAGTGGATTAATTAATTACTAGGTGGTAATGAAGGCAGGTAGGATGTAGTTGGAGGAAAAAGGTCATGGGGTATGCTTTTGGGGTATATATTTTACTCATGGTGAGCAGAACATGGGTTGCTTTTCTCTACTGTGCCCTTCCACCATGATATTCTGCCTCACCTTAGGCCCCAAACCATGGAATCACTGACCATGGACTGAATCTCTGAAACAATATTTGAAAACATATATATGATTATAATAGAACATAAGCATACATATATATATATGCACCTGTATTAGTCAGATTTCCATTAGTGTAAGAAAATACCTACAATAATCAACTTAGAAAAGAAGAAAGGATTATTTTGGCTCCCAGGTTAATTTTTGTTTTGGATACCAGAGATTGAACTCAGGGGCACTCGGCCACTGAGCCACATCTGCAGCCCTATTTTGTATTTTATTTAGAGACAGGGTCTCACTGAGATGCTTCACGCTTTGCTGTTGCTGAGGCTGGCTTTGAACCCTCGAACCTTCTGACTCAGCCTCCCGAGCTGCTAGGATTACAGGCATCCACCACTGCGCCCAGTTTTCCCAGGTTAAGTTTTAGTCCCTGGTCAATTGATGTATTGCTTCTGAGTCTATGATGAGGCAGCATATCAGGAGGGCAGCAGATGGTTTAGCAAACTGATTACCTCATGGCAGCCCAGAAGCAAAAGACAGAGGAAGAGAGAGCAAGGTCCTGTGTAATCCCCTTGGGTTTTTGATTTTACTTGTGATGCTGGAATAAAACCCCGGGCCTTGCACATGCCAGGCAAACACTGTACCTCTAAGCTATACCTCTAGGACCTACCAAAAAACCCCTTCAAGTACATGCCCTCAGTGACCTCCCTCTAAGTACACCTTTTAAAGTTTCTACCATCTTTCAAGAGCAGGAAGCCGAAGACCAAACCTTCAGCACTGTGGCCTTTTCAAGACATTACAGATTCAATCTATAGCAACACCTTTCTACTACGATTTGTAGTCAACACTATTTTAACGTTTATTTCTATTTTAATTTTCATTGTAGCATTGTTGACTAGTAATTAATTTCTAGCTTAATAGACTTTTTCCTGTATGATTTCAATCCTTGAAATGTGTTGAGACATGCTTTTTGTTGAGTATGTGGCTATATGTTATAATTTTCTATGTAAACTTAAAACAATATATATATCTCTTGAAGTCTGCTCAAACTTTGCACATATTCTTTATTTGGCAAACTCTTACCTCAGGAAAGGCTCTTCTGATAGTGTCAGATAGGATTAGATGTTCCTTCTTCCAGTTTTCCTCTATAGGATTACTTTAACAATGAATTGAGGTTTAAATTTGATATGTATATCCCTTTTTAGGATATAAGGGCATATAGCCAAGATTATCTTCTAAGTTATTTTTAGTATTATACCTAATAAAGTCTATTGGTACAGAAGGAGGGAAATGGGAGAGATAGAGGGAGAAAAGAAGGGAGGGAGGGAGGAAGGACAAAACACAATAGAATGTTGGATCAATTTATAAAACCAATATATGAATATATTTGATTTGATTGTATACATAGGACTGGTTTCTGTTATTAGGCATTGCTGTCACCTGTACCACTCTCCCTCCCCAAGTCCATTTAGAGTTGCTAAATAAAGAATGCACAATTTGAACGAAAGAAATAATCATGGTCAACACACATGGTCTTTCTCTATACCAGTCCCTTTCCTAAGCTATCCAGTGAGTGTGTGGGGACCTGTAGGTAGGAGAGTATAAACTCATTTAATTCTCATGATAACCCTGTGAGGTGGGTACTATTATTTATCACTTTCATTTTTTAGATGCTGAGATTGAGACACCCAAATCCTGGTGAGCTAGAGTAGCCGAGCTGTGGTATTAGCCTGAGCAGACTCACTGAGTATCTACTCCTTGAACTTCCATGCCATAAAACCTCTCAATCAGCACCAGTAGGGAAATCTCAGTTACTAGATTTTGAAGCTAAAAGACAACAAAATTTGAAAACTCTGTGGGATGACATAGTCTGCAAACTCAAGAATGGGGTTACCAAGACTTCAGGTCCCAGGTTCTGCCTGGTGCTCTCTGTGGGCAACAACAGGAGACGTTTAGCTTAGATCTTTCTCTGCCCCATTTATGTATTGGACCTAAGGGCATTTTTCCCCTTTCTTAGAGAGAAACTGAGGATTAGTGAAATAATGTCTGAAAGCACTTTAGATTCCTAAGAGGGAATAAGACTGTGTAGTAGAAGGGGTTGAATGTGTGCATGCCCTGATCCTCTGTAAATTAGATGGGAATATAAACTCTCCCTCAGCCCTAGGATGCTTCCTTTATGTTATGTCACAGAGAAGAGGATCCTGCTTAAAGCAACAAATATCTACATACGTATTGATTTCTAATCAGCTACTACATGTCTGAATTGCTTTAGTTTGGAAAAATAGGGAGGTCATATTGTTTTTTTAATAGCTGCCATGAAAAATATTTGAAAGTGAGAAGTGCCTTTTCTGGGAAAACATAATTTCTCACTGAGCATACTTGGGAAAGATGCTGAACACAGAGTGTGAGGGAAGTTGTTCTTCAGGAAAGCAGAGGAGGAAGCCTCGGTTTTCTGCTTATGAAAGGGAGGATGACATGTATGTGTGTGAGGAGAAGGGTATCTGAATAGTGGAGGAGGGAGAGGGAGAGACAGAGAAATCGAACACTGCAAAATGGGATATAACCTTCTTGTTGTCTCCTCAAGTATTAAATAAATTCTGAAAAAATGTCATAAATGCTTAGAGTGAGTGGTATTTTTTGTGGACCCCAGAGGAAAGGTTGAGTTTGGGCTCAGTATGATACAGGCACAGAGTAACGACCATGTGTTTACATCAGAATGAGCCATGAAAAGAAATAGCTGAAATCTCCAGGTGGCTTAAGTCCTCTTCAGACTGTCCATTTGGAGGGTCCAAGCAATCCTACATAGACCACCAGGACATTGATTCCCTAGCTGACATCTAGTTGATATTTCATGAGGCAGAAAAAGCATGACCATGCCAAATAATTTGGAGTCACCAGAGGTATTTTCTACCTAATATCATGGGAGGAGGTGAATGCTTTAGTTTCTGATGAGGTTCTTACTCTTTATTATATAACCAACTTCTTGAGACCTCATAAGGCCATTGGTACAGGGAGGATTAACTGATCAGTGACAACCCAGTTTCACTGGGTTCACTACCTACTTGTAGCTCTCTATAGTTCCCTGCAGTGACCCATCAGTTCTTCCCTAGCTTCCCTTGGAAGCTCCTAATGTGTGATGCACATGTTCACACCATCATATCCCCTCCATGGGGGCCCTTCTAATTCCACTGGGGACCAATTGAGCTCTTCTCTATCTACTAGGCATTTCTTGGCACAGCCCAGGCTCCACTGTAAAGTTCGTGAGCGCTTGAGTGAGGAGCTGATTTCCAGAAGCCTCTGAGATTGGACCAAAGCAGAAGGTTTTCTTCATTTCTTTATTCCTTTGACAGCCGCTTATTGAGCATCTAACGTGCTTACACACCAGGCATTTGGATGGAGGAGAACAATGAAAATGCTAAATAGAGGGTACAAGTTCTAACAAAACACATACTCATTCAATTTTCTGCTTTTATTCCTTCAGTATGCCAACAGGGTGAATGAAATGCCAGGTGGTTGGATTACCTTGGTGTGATCCCACTGAACAACTTCAGTAAAGGTGGAAGCTGCATCTGCATAACAAAGAACTTACCAAAGGCAAAGCTATCAGAGATTTTTCTAAAAGTGAAAAAGCAGTGCTGGAGCAGTACTTAATAATTATCTCAATGAAAAGAATAAGCAATTATAATACAAAGAACCGGCATATAATCTTTCTTCATCTACAAAGTTTCAAGCTGATCATGACTAGAAATTTAGAGTTGTGTGGCCTCCTATAAACTCCCAAACAACCGCTCCCTTCCCTTCCCTGATGTATTCTACGGGAAGCCATAGCTTATCACATTTTATGTATGACTACACCATTATAGGATATGATTTTGAAGAAATTGTTCATATGACAGTTTTGCTGATCCCTAGGGACTTATTCTTGTTCCTCTTTTCTTTTGTTGTTCTTTTATTACTGTAACCTGGACCCATACAAACCTCTAGGTCCCTCCAAGCGATTCTGTGGAACCTTAGCCTTTGACATTCTCCTCCAAAACAAGATTCTGTTGCTACACTGTTTTAGAAGCCCTGCAAACCAAGATTAGGTTTTAGATATGTTTACTACAAATTAGAAAAGTAAGACCCTTGGAAACCTTGTATCAGAAATACAGTTTTGAATCTATTTTTTAATCAAAATTTCACAAAGCATTTACCCACTGAATTTGTTTTCCCAATATAATTTATTAACTCTCTGAATCTGCCTCTAGGTATCCTTCAGAGTCTAGAGAAACACATGGGGCCCAGATAGTGGTCTTAAATGGAGTAAGGAATGCAGCTGACATTGAGATTGTAATCCAAAAAGAAATATTCATGTACAGTTGATGCATTCAACTAGGAAAACCTTTTACAGAAGTCTAAGTATGTGTGTGTGTACATGCGTGCGCGCACACACACATTCTTTCTTCAGAGTCCAAAATGTGGTACGAAATTTACTGAATTTGCTTAAGATACCCCTGCCTTATTCACTTCCCTCTAAATCCTCCATACTCCATTTCCTAAACTATTGACACCAAACTCCACAACCTGCTGCTGTCCTATCAGGAGCAGCCCGTTTCTCACCTGTCTTTTTTCCTTTTTGCCTGTCTCTGAAGGCCTTGGCTTTTGCAAGCCTAAGGCCAGTTCTGCCCATGAATAGGAAATCTAAGGATCCTCAGTGTATCCCTAGCTCACTCACTCATGAATTCAAGTATATTTTGGACATAGATATATGTATTATGTAAAAAGACTGTACAAAACAAAATTTCCACCTCTAAGAAGTTCACAGTTTAAAGGAAGACAGATAAATAAATCACAAACACAGGTGTCAAGTGATAAGTCAAGTGATGAATTAATTAGGGGTACATAGAGAATGAGAGTGAGAGAAGGTTCCTCAAAGCCATTGATGCTTGCATAGAATCTTGCAGCATAAGCTGATGTTCCTGGAGAGGTGAGCTTTGTCCAGGCCCAAGGCATGAGCATGGGACACTTGGGGAAATGACTGAAAATTCCTGTGTGGGAAGGAAAAGGGGGATGGAGATTTGCACTGGGGGTGGGGAGAACCTTTATAATATGCCAAGCCTTCAATTTTATCCTGAAGACAAAGAGAAATACCGAGGTAATTTTCAAGGAGAGAAAAGTGATTATATTTACAACATTTGCAACACATCTCTATGACCACAGTGTGGAAGGTGGCATTGTAGAGGTCAAGGGTATACACTGAAGTATAAAGGATGTCTATACAGATGTCCTTTCCCATGGAAAATCAGTATTATTTGAAAGAATAAGTGAAGTTTCAAACATGCATATTTGGCAAACAATTTTCTTTTTATAAAGAGAACATTGAGTGAGACTGTCACTTCAAGGAAAGCTAATAGTATTAGTTACTAATGACAGAGTTCAGAATTTTGAGTGAAAGTTAGATTTTTGGAGAACTTGTAATAGTCACGGTGAGCCTGGCAACTTTTCAACAGTGAAAGACATTTCTCATAAGGTCAGTGTGATATAAACAAGTGCCATTTTTGATGGCATGATGAAATGTATCAGTATTTGAGAGATCTGAATAACTCAATGAGTCAAAATTTCCAAGTGACCAATGCATGCTGTTCCTGGGTAAAACAGCTATTCAGAGTGCGAAAAAAAAAAAAAAAAAGACAAATGGATTTTAAGAATATGAAAAGTTCTTTGATGAAGGTTTCAGATTCCACAACTTAGCTTACCATTAAGGAATTATTACTTGTGGAGTCTTAGTGTAGTATTAAAGAAGAATATCCCAAATTACCTGAAAAGTTTAATAAAATATTCCTTCTATTTCATAGTATTTCCCTTGTGAGGGTGGATTTTCTTCAATCAAAGTAACATTCACAACTGGTTGAATGAAGAAATAAATACAAAAGTCCAGCTACATTCTAAACAAAACATAGAAAGGATTTGTAAAAATGTAAAACCCTACCATATCTCTCACTAAATATATTTTGGGAAATAATTATTTGTAACAAATACTTATACTACCATGGAATGGGTTTATTGTTGTAATTTACTTATTCATTAATTTTATAGTATTGAGGATTGAACCCAGGGGCTCTCTACCACTGAGTTATATCTCTAGGCCTTTTTATTTTTATTTTTTTAACTTTTGAGATAGGGTCTTGCCAAGTTGCCTAGGCTGTCCTCGAACTTTCAATTCTCCTGCCTCAGCCTGTGTACTAGCTGGGATTACAGGTGTATGCCAGTAAGCCCAACTTATTGTAATAACTTTAATACAATAATAGTATATTTTAATGTTGCTCAGTTTTAATTGAAAATGGTCAATACCAACAAATAACCCTTTTGATTATAAACAAAACAAAAAAACAACAAGACAGCTCTTTGGAGTTCTCTTCAGTTTTTTTTTTTTTTAAACATATGGCATTCCTTTTTTTTTTCAATACCTTTATTTTATTTATTTATTTTTATGTGGTGCTGAGGATCGAACCCAGGACCTCGCATATGCTAGGTGAGTACTCTACTGCTGAGCCATAACCCCAGCCCCTCTCTTCAGTTTTAAAAAATGTATAGGTGTCCTGAGATTAAAGACTTTGAGAACTACTAGATTAGAGAGCTCTTTGCTAAACAAGATATTTGGCTTTAAATGAGATGGGATAAGATAGTGCCAGAGGAAGTTTGATTGCATGAATATTTAAGGATGAGAACTTTTTTGCATATGTTTGTTTTCTTATAGAATGTACCTAGAAGAGTAGTTATTAGAAACTACCAGTTGAATCATGTTTCCTTAGTGGGTTGGGAAACCAAGTAAGAAGGTTGTAACTAGTATTTTTACTTTAATGTGAGAGAATAGAATGAAAAATACCATGCTTCACTCTCTATATAGTATGAGTATATGTTGTTTGGTGAAATTTTTATTTCAATTAAATCTGTGTGTGTAGAAAGACGAATGAATGTGCTGGGTCACAATGAAAGATGTTTATCTTACTGTGGTTGCTGTGAGAATTTAGAAATACCTTGCGGGAGAAAATTGTGTTATGCCAGACTCTGCCTGGACTCTGACCTTGTGTACCTTGATTCTCTGCAGGACTGGCTCTTCTTCCCAGCATCATTCTCTAATGTCTCACATGGGGAACTTTTTGTCTATGTTGGCTTCTCCATGCCAACCTTAGGTTAATCTGATTTGAGTGCTGTCACAGTTTTTCCTTCTCCGACGGTTGTTTCCTTTTTGTTACTCCGGCTCCATTTCCATTCATCTGTAGATCACATTCTTCCACTTTGTCCTACAGATGTCACTTTACAAACTATCTGTTCTGGGAAATCCATTGATTTTCTTACATCTCTCACAAATCAGTTGATCTGATTTGTGCTTGGTGTTCAAAGCACCACAGAAAGATCTGTCCTCTGGGAACTCACTCCTTCTCCTTTTCTGTTATTATCACAGACCCCTATAGGCATTTGTTATCTGGTAGATTCACAACAAATACTAGTTACTTTAGTGAGGCATTTAGAATTATTAAACATTTATTTCAGTAACTGCCATGTGGATTGAATGATGTAGGTCTTGTTAGAGTTTCAAAAATTCTGTGAACCTAAACAGCAATTCCCAGGGAAGGCATGAGGATATGCAGAACTTGGAGTGGGAGCTTTTCAAAGTCTTGATTGAAATGCAAAGGATTATTATCATTGCAGGCAATCAAATAAAACAGTTTCAGTATGATATAAGTTTTTTTTCCAAATTTCCCCTGAGAGGAGACTATGTTTGGGAACATTTACATTTTATTTGAAGAGAAAATTGACATTTCTTTTTTTTTTGCAGCATATGTGTTTGTGTATATGTATGTATATATGCACACATATATATTTAAATATCATCCTCCATGCTGTGCTCTGCAGGTATGCCCCTGTGCACTGCCTTACTAGAGCATTCCCTTCCCACCAACTGTGCAACCATGAGTCTATCACTTTAATTTTTAGAAACCTAATCTATCATGTCTTAAAAAGTTGTTAATAATTACATTAACTGTATTACATGGTTGTTACAAACAAATCTAAATATTTAAAAAAGCAGAGGGCAAGTCTTACTTTATTAGTATATGAAATCTTACTTTTCACTTTTTCCATAAGTTTGGAGTCTTTCTAGAGATTAAAAAAAATGTTCAAAAAACATCAAATAAAGTCAAGTCTGTTGCCAAAATATCCACAGCTGAGGAGCGGCCAGGAGACCAGCAGCCAAACCTTCTGGATATAACCAGCCACAAACTGAAAAATCAGTGTACATTTTCCTAAATATTTTTTGTTGTTGTTGTTGTTGTTGAAGGAGCTTGTATTCCTTTTTAAAAGACAAGTTGGTATGATGAATCAATGATTTTCCAGCTGAGTGATGTGAATATGAGGCCCAGTGTATTTTGACTATTTTAAAATTTTAAATTTTCTACCACGAAAGTTTTTAAAATGCACATTTAGTGCTAATTCTAGAATAGTCTAAGTGTAAATCACATGGATTTGGTTTCACTTGACTCTACTTTCTAACTTCATCGATTACCCCAATAGGATGTATTCCTTGTTTTTCATGTTAGTCAAAGACTAGCACCAGCTAGAAAGACACAAGGATAGTCCTTTACAAAGCAGAGTGGAGAATGTTTCTCCTCCCCAAGGAAGACTGATTCCAAACAAATGCCCAGAGCTGCCAGGCAGAGGAGGAGAAGCCACCTCTCCAAAATTTAGCATATTAATACTGATATGCTGAAGGAGGATGGTCATTTTTTTCCTCATTGATAATTCTTGGTTTTCAGGGCCTACAATGGATGGGAAGGGCATTTTTTTAGGTGATTTCCTGTTTAGCAGAAGGATAAATGTCTCCTGGAATAAAACTGATAGCTTTATGCCCTTGGTACTGAACTAAGCAGTGTAGTATTGCTAAATATCAAGTGGTTGGTTTTTAACTTGGTTTTGAGAACTTCTCAGGTATAAAAATGTAAACCAACTATTTATCAGAGTAAACCATTCTTATACATTGAAGTAATGTGTTTCTGATCAGGTCTTCAATTAGTTATCAAATCACTCTTATTTGACTGCAACACCTATTATTAATAGAATGCTATAACTGGAAGGGGACTTTGCTTATATAAGAGACATCATTTAAGACACATATCAACCCTAAATTCTTCCTGGGAATGCATCTATGTGTGTGTATGTATGTGTATTTATATGTATATGTATGTCTATTTCTATGGATATAAATGGTGCCCGCTTAAATGAGAACAAAGGGTCTGTACTTGAGGTTTGCTATAGCAAAGGAGTCATCCACCATCCCTTGTGTTTGGCAAAGCATCAAATGTAGGTAGCAGAATATGGAAGCTGTATAGTAGTGAGAGGGATAGAGCAAGGTAGCAATGGCTTTAAGTGTTCTTGGACTATTGGCGTGGGAAAGCTAAGTTTGGTGTTTTATGTGACTGACATGGGGAACATCTTTAGCTTTCTCTGGTAGGTCCAAATTTGGAAGCAAGGTCAAAAAATAGAAGAGTTGGTAGTCAATTCCACTGAACATTCTGGGCTCCTGGAGCTCTACAGCTTATGATTTGTCTTCTGGGGCTGGTTGCAGTGATTGTGGGTCAGAATTCTAGGGTGATATGTAGTCTCACTATGGTCTTTGTACATTTAGTCTCTCAAAAGTTACTCTTCAGGATATAGATGCAATTAAACCAGTGTTCATCCTGCAGAATATTCCAGCAAAAGAGCACAGAAAAAAATAAGATGTGCACATAGACAACTATAATGTAATTCAGAGTGTTTCGTAAGAAGGGACTAAAGAAAGTCATAAGGGTCACTTAGAATATAGGATGGTCTCAGTTGAGAGAAGTGTTTTCTTAGAAAGAACCTCATCACAGAGTCTGTACAGGAACAGGAAAAGGGCACAAATGGTCTCAAGCACAGGTTTCAGCAAGGAAGGCCCATTCTCATTTTAAAGGGAAGGAGTGTAAAGACCCAGAAAGGTTCAGTTATTTTCCCCAAATCATTCAGGAAATGACAGACTTGAGATGTACACATGGTTCTGTGAGGCAAGAAAGGTGACATTCTTCCCTTTCTTGGTTGTCCAAGTTGTATATCAATGAGGGCATTGAAATTTTTAAAGAAGCAGGTGCTGCTTAAAAATATATATATATACTTGGCATTTTTATTTTTTCTTGAAGACAGTCAAAAACAAAATTGGTTTTGTTTTTTTTTTAATATTCCAGCTGTGTACTATAAAGATCCATAAGATCCTCTTGGCTAGAAAACATGCAGCAATTGTTGACTTTCATTGGAGACTATTTCAAACCATCGAAGAGTCTCTTGGGGATTTAACATTTATCAAATGGGTAAATAGTTTTAAATAACTCAAAATAATTACCATGACCTTCTGATGTCCATGTTCAGACTTTAAGATAATAGTCACAGATGTCTAGCAGTAAGTGAGGTACATTTATTCCCTCCAACCCCATTTCATTTTCTCCTGGAATCATTGAGAAATGTTGTCAGGGAGCAGGCAGCCAGGCCCTCTGACTCCCTTGGTATTCATGGAGAAAACATGGGGGATATAAAAGAGTCAGTTATTGGATCAGAAGTTATATATTTGTATGTGTTAGGTTTGAATCTACTTTGCTTTGGGATTTTGAATAAATTCATGCACCACTGGTCCTAATTTCTCTCTTGATAGTAGAGTAGAATAAATAAATAGTTGCAACTAAGTCTTATTCAGAGGGCTTTCTTTCCTAAGGGAACAAGAAGAAGGTGATTTTGCCAAATCCCAGTCTCCAGCCTTCCGGATATAAAGGGTAAATCAGAAAAGTCACATTGAATTTTCTTTTCTTTAAAACTCACTGTTCAGTGAACTGGAAAGATCAATATGGCTGTTCAAAAGCTTCTGAAAAATAAAATCTATTTTAACTTCGTAGTGCCTTGAATTGGAAGCACTAGTGAGGGTGCAATTAGAGTGGAAATTCTTTTTCTTTCTTATTTCTACAGTTTGTTCACTGATCTCTAAAGAATTCTAGGAATTGGAAATTTAAAAAATCAATGTATGAGATAAGTAAACCAGAAATGTCACACAGAGGAAAAGGTCAGACTCGGTAGCAGCAGATACCAGTTTAAAATTTTGAAAAGCATGAAACATATAAGACCAATAATGAAATCACTGTACACATATAGCCATGAATCATTGGACAATTGAAATATTTTCTTGGAGCTGAGTTACTAATAAAGCCAGTTCATTGTGATATGAGCATCATGGTGTGCACTTACATGGACCTAAATGGTACAACCTATCACACACTGAGGTTCTATATAAGTAAAGCCTGGATGGACAAAGCCATAGGAGATTAAATCCAGCACAAAATTAATTGTATTAATTATATCATTATATTCTCCAACTCCATCCTTTCCCTGCAAATGCCATAGTTTTACTCTCTTTTAATGCTGAGTAATAGTCCATTGTGTGTGTGTGTGTATGTGCGTGTGTGTGTGTGTGTGTGTGTGTGTGTGTGTATCACAGTTTCTTTATCCATTCATCTATTGAAGGGTATCTAGGTTTTTCTACAGTTTAGCTATTGTGAATTGAGCTGCTATAAACAGTTGGAGAATAAAATGATACAATAAAAAGACAAGGTGAATATAAGATATATGAGGTTGCTGCCAAAGGCAGACAGTTTTATAATAAATATTTTTTCCATGCATTATATTGCACTGCCTGCTCTATGATGTTGTGAAGGGTACAGTGTCACTAGACAATAGAAAACTTTCAGCTTCATTTTAATCTTAGTACCATTGCCATATATGCAGAATGTTACTGACCATTACATTTTTGTGTGGTGTTTGACTATATGACTTTAGCATGTACATCTGAAATGGATCTTCCTCTTTGGCATGATTATGCTTTTGTTCTTTTTAAGTGCTTTCGCTGTATCTTTATAATACACCACTATTCTTTTTTAATCAATTAATTAATTTTAATCAGGTGTATGTGACAGCAGAAAGAATTTTGATTCATTGTACACAATTGCAGCATAACTTTTCATTTCTCTGGTTGTAAATGATGTTGCGTTGCACTGTATGTGCAGTCACACATGTACCTAGGGTAATGAGGTCCATCTCATTCCACCATCTTTCCTGCCTCCATACCCACTCCCCGCTCCTCCCTCCCCTTTGCCCAATCGAAGTTCCCCCATTTTTTCCATGCCCCCTCCCAATGGTTCAGCATTCACTTATCAGAGAGAACATTTGGCCTTTGGTTTTTTGGAATTGGCCAGAGACCTGGCACCTAATAGGGGAAAAAGTAGGCCTAAATCTTCATCATGTGGATGAGGCCCCAACTTCCTTAACAAGACTCCTAAAGCACAAGAAATATAATCAAAAATTAATAAATAGGGTGGACTCAAACTAAAAAGCTTCTTCTCAGCAAAAGAAACAATCAGTGAGGTAAAGAGACAGCCTACATTTTGGGAGCAAATTTTTGCCACACCCACATCAGAGAACTAATCTCCAGAATATATAAAGAACTCAAAAAGACTTAACACCAAAAAAACAAATAACCCAATCAATAAATTATCTAAGGAGTTGAACAGACACTTCTCAGAAGAAGGTATACATTCTATCAACAAATATATGAAAGAATGTTCAACATCTCTAGTAATTAGAGAAATGCAAATCAAAACTTCTCTAAGATTTCATCTTATGTCAGTCAAAATGGCAGTTATCAAGAATATAGACAACAACAAGTGTTAGTGAGGATGTGGGGGAAAAGGCACACTCATACATTGCTTGTGGGACTCTAAATTGGTGCAGCCAATCTGGAAAGTAGTAGGAGATTCTTTAGAAAACTTGGAATAGAACCACCATTTGACCCAGCTTTACCACTCCTAGGTCTATACCCAAAGGACTTAAAATCAGCATATTATAGTAATGCAGCCACTTCAATGTTTATAGTAGCTCAATTCACAATAACTAAACTGTGAACCAACCTAGATATCCTTCAATAAATGAATGGGTAAAGAAACTGTGGTATATATACACCATGGACTATTACTCCACATTAAAAGAGAATAAAACTATGGCATATACAGGTAAGTGGATGGGTTTGGAGAATATAATTTTAAAAATGAGAATTATAGACCAGATCTTCATTCTTGGACTTAGCCATCTGAATGTACTCATGCTAAGCACCACTCATGTATAAGATGGCAATGCCTACATCATCCTTTTTGTTACTCCTGTTAGAGCTATTCTAAGATTAGCCCACACATATTCCTAAACCTTGTTTTATAATGAAATCATCACAAAAGAAATATTTCTTGATAACATATCATTTAAAACATGTATTTTTACTCCTGCCTATACTGAATCCACATCCCTCATGTTTCCTCTCAATGGAAACAGAGCAGAGTTTTAATCTGTGGACTTCAAAAATAATATTCCATACCTTGACAGTTACGTCTTGCCCAGAACAGCATTGTCCACCAAGTTTCCAGAGAATATTAAGTGCTAATGGCTTGATGCATCAATTGTATATAATTAATTAACTTCTCTCCTATGCATTTGGAATGAGAATAGTCTATATCAACTTTGAAAGCATTGAAAAGATAATTATGTACATGATGCTCTGAAGGGCTTAATTCTCAGAGGGAATTCCTCTTGAGCAAGGGGGCTGGGCAGGGCATATAATTTGGTGTTGTCCTTTGCGTTTTCCACAAAAAAGGAGTCCAACCCAAATGAACTGTTTTATCCGTGAAACCACGAGATAAGCCTCTTTTCCTAGTCTTTGGAAAAGACTTCACACCTCTGTCTTCTTCAATTATTCTCTAAGAATATTTATCTCAGCTAGTAGAAATAATGGAAATGTGATGGTATCTTTTACAAAGTGATGAAACATGACATCCATATTCTTATGTTTATTTTTACTGGATTGATATCTACCCTACCTTATTTTCTAGCTAAAAAATATGATACAAATAGGCTTGATGGTATGAGATATTTTAAGTTTGTCACAGAGGAACAAAGAAGGGAATGAACAAATTTTGGCTTTCTGCCTTTTTTCTGTAGTGCTGGGGTTTGTTATCTTTATTAATTTTAAGCATAAATGTTTCACGTCAGTGTGTATATTAATGATATTCCTGGTCACAATCTAAGAGTGTTTATGAATATATTGGTGAGTAGACTTGTACATTTTATGGTTTGTAGTTAAGGGTCTGTGACAGACTCTAAATTACAAGTTAAATAAGTTTTGTTCTTGGATGTAATAGCTGAAATTATGCACATAAAGCCTCTTGATTTAAATCTCATCTTCTTGTAGCCATTTATGCCTTTGTCTCACAAATTCATTCAAGCCTTTTTGAAGTCATTTAGATTTCCTCTAATCAAGGTAGATAGTGATTGCTTTAATTTGTCTGATGAGTTTGACGTAATCTTTGCCCTAAGAGCTCAAAAATATTTCTTGGGTAACACCATCCGTTGTGAGCAGGATATATAGCTGTATTTAAGTTATAATATTTTTAAATGTAATGATACCTGAGAGCATAGGTGCCCAGGAAACAATGGCAAACTTCTAGAGAAAGAAATCTAAGGAAAAGTGAAAAGTTCTTAGCTGATGAGGAAAGGATGAGGGACAAAGTCTCCAAAAACCAATAGAAGCATCATTTGTTTTCAGACTTCCCACAAAATAAGCTTGTATCTTTGTCTACAGAATCATGGGTGTGTTGTAAGTCTGAAAAACATGGCATCCTCTGAATTGGAAAACACCATGATGATAGAGCTTTCCTTTTGCCAGTTTATGGAGATAACAGAAGTGGTTCTCCTCCATTGAGCATGTTTATTCTTATTTTCTGGTTTTCTGCATAGGCATGAGCAGGAAGTAAGCATGCACATTATTGTTGTGCTCATCCCAGGTCCAAGAGAAATGTAGAGGTGTTGATGGAAGGGAGAACATGGATTTCACAGGTATCTGGAAGTGGATGCCTATTGCCCAGTGGCCAATAGTCCACCAGCTTTTCTTCACAATTATCAAACAGGATGGACAATTGTAGAGACAAGTGTTTTATATCTAAAGCTGGGCCTGCCTATCAAGGAAAGGAAGATGCTGTGGCACTCGGGATCAGAATCTATGGACGGATGAAGACTATGAATATGAAAAACATGATGTTGTTAACTTGTTCTGAAACCTTGGAATGGTGGGACATATTTTAAGCTTGAGTGAGATGAGTAATAAATAATAGGTAACAGGTAATTTACATATAGAAAGTATTATCCAAGGAGTTGGCATATGTAAGTGGTTTTGGAAAGATTGTTATAAATTTATGAACAGCAGACATAAATGGCTACAAAGAGAAGCCAGGATTCATTAAAATAATTCTTTCATTCCAAAGCTATCATAAATTTACTATACTGTGGGGATGTATTGTGAGGCACCTTTCCTTTGGTGAGATGTTTTAATTGTCAAAGAACCCTTTGACATCTCTTATTGGTCCTTTCTGCCAAAACCTCAAGAGGATTAGCTGATTCAAGGGCATGTTCTATATTATCTATCTTTCTCTTATCAAAATCAATTGCTGTTTGCCATGCACATGCCTTTAATCCCAGCAGCTTGGGAGGTTGAGGCAGGAGAATTGCAAGTTGAATCCAGCCTCAGCAATTTAGCAAGGACCTATCCAAACTTATCAAAACCCTGTTGCAAAATAAAAAAATAAAAAGAGTTCAAATGGTTAAGCACCCCTGGATTTAATCTCTGGTACCAGAAAAAAAATTATTTTCAATGACTATTTAAAAATATTTTGTCTTCTGAATATTCATTGATGGTATTATTTTAAAGAATGATTAGTCTATATTTATTTAGCTCTGGATATTGGCTGAATTTCAAGTTGATTAAAGACATTAAAATAGGAGAAAAAAGAAGAGGTCATCTAAAATCAAGTACTGGTATCAATTAAAAGTCCACAAGAGCTGGCCCACAGGTGCATACTTATAATCTCAACTGTTTGGGAAGCTGAGGCAGGAAGATTGCAAGTTGGAAGCCAGCCTCATCAGCTTAGTAAGACACTGTCTCAAAATAAGATAGATAGATAAATAGATAAATAAATAAATAAATAAATAAATAAATAAATAAATAAATAAATAAACAAAACATCTAAAGGTGTAGATCAGTGATAAAGTGCCCCTGGATTCAGTCACCAGCACCTGGGGGGAAAAATGTTCACAAGAGATACCCTTCATGTATCAGAAATTCTGCTGTATCCTTCTGAGGGTTGATTTGATAATACTGTTGTTTTTTTTCTTTTACTAATAAAAAAGTAATGTAAATAATTTAGTCCATTAGTTCTGAATTTAAAAGATAAAAAAATAGAGATAATTTCTGGGTCAAACAATTGGTTGTTGAAGGTCATTGTCAATTGTACAAAGTATTTACAGACAGTGTAACAGGCAATTGGGGATATTTGACCTCAAAATGCATAACAACAGATGTTTGAATAAAGGACTTACAGTTTAAGATTTTAATCTCATTAAATGAGAATTCTTAAATAATACAAATAAAGAAAAATTCAGCTATATAGGTAATACTGGATATACTTGTGGTGAAACAAAACAAAAAAACCATAAAAAGAGTACAAAAATGTATAAAGTAAAATCTATCAGTCCTTCAGAATTTCTCATGGCCCATGCATGCCTCAAGAGCAAAACTGTGCAAATCATCAAAGTATTTATAACCAAAAGGTAATGATATGTATGTATATAAATAAAATAAGTCATAGGGGACAAAAGGTACCAGTGGATGTCAGAAAATAACTGCAAATAAAGGCCTTAAGAAGTTCCAAAATAAGCCATTAATTGCAGTCAACCTGGATGAAAGAGGTAGGGAGAAGGGAGAAGGAAGGATATCAGTAAGAAAGCAAAGTCAGAAGAGAGTCCTAGAAGCATAGTTGGATTCCCACAGGCACAGAGGAAAAGAGGATGCACCTCAGAAGTCTTGGTATATGAGAAATTGAGGCACTGGTCAGCTGCTAGGTATGTTCAAAGTCCAAGGACATTAAAATAGTAAGGATGGAGGGGCAGAAGGAGAAGGATTCCAACACAATTCATTAGAAGTAGCAAGGTGTGTCCAGGTGTGGTGGTGCACAACTATAATCCCAGTGACTCCGGAGGCTGAGGCAGGAGAATCCAGAGTTCAAAGCCAATCTCATCAAAAGTAAGGCACTAAGGAACTCAGTGAGATCCTTTCTCTTAATAAAATACAAAATAGGGCTGGGGATGTGGCTCAGTAGTTGAGTGCCCCTGAGTTCAATCCCTGGTACCAAGGGGAAAAAAAATAGAAGTAGCAGGTTACAAGGCTAAAATGACAAATTTCACCAATGAGTGTGGTGAAATTGGAGTAGCTGTTTAACTTGTAGAGAAATCACAGGATTGTTAGTTCTAAGGAGATTTTAAATAAGGGGTGAAATATTCGGCCTTATTTCCCATTTAATTCTAGGATTTTTCCATGGAGCAGATTAATGTGGGTGAAATGGGGACTATCAAGTCCATTTAAGAGAGAATTGCAAGCTAAGTTAATGGTGTCAAAAAAAAAAAAATTACAACATTTAGTTTAAAGATCTTAATGGGCTTTTGTTTGTGCATTTACAACTAGACAACACTTCATTCTATAAAATAAAAGGAATATCTTGATGAGCGAAGCAGATGAGGCTTATGTTTATAGGTCAAAAATGGTCCAGGAAAGCAGAAACAGCAAAATGCAGATTGATTGTTTCAAAGATACTTTCCTTGTAAAGGTTAAAGCAGCAGGAACTTCCTTACCATGCTGGGTAAAACCGATCTGTTTGGGGATTTGGCTATTCTCTCTCTCTCTCTCTCTCTCTCTCTCTCCCCCCCCCCCCCCCCTCATTTCTTAGAAGGTCAGATAAATTACTTAGCTTTGACTTGATGGTATGGAACTGAGTAATTCCATTTTGAATTGGCCCATTGGGCCTAGTGCAGAGCTCCATCCAAACCAATGCCTCCTGTAAACATTAACAAAGGCAAATGTAGAAATGAGTTTGAGGATCACCACAGAGAAACACCTTTCAGAGAGATTAAAATTGTGAAGATGGAGGAGCAGAAGAAGCAGCATTCCAACACACTTCGTCCTTATACACAAGAGGATTACTCATTGCCATCTTAAAGCCAAGGATGAAACAAGAGACCAAGGTATTCCCATGTTCTGACTCCTCTTTCCCTCTTCATCTCCTTATCCTTCCTACCCTTTAGTTTAATCAGCTCAACCTTATCTTCTCCATGAATCTTTTCCCAACATTTCAGTAGATGTTGACCACTCTCCCACCTGAACTCTGTCTGCAGTAGAGATTAACCATGAGCCTCCTTTTTGAAAGTTAAAGAGATGACATCACTTAGCAACAAGAAAATTCTGAGGACTCAAGTTGCTCTTTCACATATGTTTAACACCCTGGGCATTTTCTGTCTCATGGCAAACACTACTGTGGCCAAAGATTACCGGTAACTAGCCAGGTAAAGTGTTCAGCCACATTATTTCCTTCTTTCTCTCTTTTATAGCTGTGAACATTCTTCCAGTTTTTTCGTTTGTCTGCCCAAAGGCCCTTTTTTGCATTCATTTTTTTATTCTCTCTCTTTCTGAATCTGTCTCTCTTTTTCTTTTACCCCAACTCTCCCTGCAACCCCAGGCAGTTAAGTTTTTCTTACAATTTTTTTCTATTGTACAACTCTCTGTCTTTCAGTTTTATTCTTTGATCTGCCACCAAAAAGAAGAGGCAGTGATAATGTCTGGAGGGTGGTGGGCTGTATCTGGGGCTGTCCATATGCTCATCTTTGAGTTCCTTAGAGACATTTTTTTGTAATGATTTAAATTTAATTTTGGATTCTGCCACTTGCAACCCAAGCAATACCAACACAATAATCATAGTTTTTCTTTTACTTACCTGTTTTATATCTTTTTCTTTTTTTGGTATCAGGGATTGAATCCAGGGGTGCTTAACCACTGAAACACATCCCCAGTCCCTGTCTTATTTCTTTTGAGTAGAGGTTATATTCCTCGAGATGGGTGAGACAAATGCTTTCTTTGAAAAACAAAACAAAACAAAACAAGAACCTCCATGCATTTAAAAAAAAAAACTACCTCTATTTCATGTAAAATCATAAAAAGATAGAATCTCTAAGATCTCAAATTATGACCAAAATGAATCAGGAAAAATTTACATGTAACTACATTTTACTAGTTTATTTTTTTAAAATTATTCATTAAGATGGCAGCTTTTCCATATGAAAAGAGTAATTAATTCTGAGTTAAGATACTGACTGCCATCAGCTGTAATGTGGAGGGAACGCAAATCAGTTAGAAGCAGCCGTAATTGAATTATTTTAGCAAAAACAGTTTGTGCTGCAAATTTTAATTTCATTATTCTTATTTAACTTTCATTAGAGCCTAACTTGTGCTTTCTCTGCTTTCGCTGCTCAGTTCCAACGTGCAAATAAGTTTCTTCCTTACAGAGGCTTGCTGAAGGAAGAAAAATTACAGGCAGATTTAAAGTATGTTATACCTGCCACCACCTAATTGCCTAAGAAAGCCAAGAAGCACTTGAGTGATCATTTCTCCCATTTTCGTAGCAAGCACTTAAAATGATGTTACACACAATAAATTGAAATTATGTTCACGTAGGAAAAAGCCCATTCAATATGCTCATTTAGTCTCTCATTTATACCTCTAAATACTTGTACTTAATGGTGGGGTACAAAGAGAAGTCGGGAAACTTCCTTTGAAATTTTGACTGATGCATTTCTCTTTCAGAACTACAGAGTACAAAATGTTTTAGCTTTACTTCAGCGTTTTCCCCTGCAGTCTGGGTGTCTCAGCAAAGCTCTTGGCTTAATGAAATCAGTAGAAATGATATTGTGATGAAGTTCTGGCAAATATAGCTACAAGTAAATTGAATTAAATTCCATGGTTGCTTAAAACATCAGAGAAATCGAAAGGTTTCAAGGCAATGATTTTGTTTTCATCAATATGTGGGAGCCCTGTCTGGTGAGGCCCCCTTGAATAATTAGTAACTCTTTGAGGAAGATATGCCTGCCTAGTGGGTTCCCTCTTTCCTTCTACCAAGGGTGCGGGGGGCAGGGACCATTTAACCTCCGCAGGGTTTGAGATACATCACCAGCACAGAAGTGACATGTAAGCTATCCTAAAGGAAAGGCTAATTATGAATTCCTGGAAAAAAGAGCTCCTGTTGGAGTTCAATTGAGCCTTTCATCTCGAGAGCTTACCGACAACAGTGAACTGGAGTGTCACATCTATAGGCAGGAAGACAGTTTCATAAACAGATTTACTCAGATGCATGGAAGGGAGAAATTCCTTTAATATAAGCTGAAGAATTTGTGCATTAAATGGGACAGACAGAATCAGAGTGTTTTAGCCTACAACACGCTGAGCCCTTCAGTCCCGCTATTTCTGGTGTAGCTTATTTTTGCACGAAATGTTAAGACAAAAAAGAAAAAAAAATCATTTCAAATATCTCAAGGCTGAATCTTAAGTTAATTAAATGTTCACTTTTGCTTTAGGTCTCTTAGAAAAATCAAAATCAAATGTATGCCTTTAACAAAACTGCAGCATATCCCCATTTTTGAAAGCTTTCTATATTAGCAATATGAAGATAAGTAAGGTCAGATAGATATCTTTCTTCAAAGAGTTCACATGTTAGAGAAAGCTTTGTTTTCCCTACTAAGTATACTAGTAACTCATGAAAGATTCCATAATACAGGAATAAAAAAAGAATTTTTTCCTTCATCTCCTTCTCCTCCTGCTCCTCTTTCTCCTCCTCTTTTTCGCTTTTTCCTCCTCTTTCTCTTCACTGTCCCCCTATTCCACCTTATCCCTCTTCCCCATCCCCTCAAATTTTTTTTTTTTCAATCTTGAAACACATTGCATTAAATTGTCCAGGCTGGAACTCAGGATCCTCTTACCTTAGTCTCCCAAGTTACTGGGATTCCAGGCCTGTGCCATCACGTCCAGCTAAAAAAGATTTTGAACACATCGCACCATAAATATTCTCAAAGCTACTTTGCAAAGGACAACTGTTTTACTTTTATCACACGTAGTGAATTAGTTTACATAGAATACAAGATTAGTTTTGCAAAGAGTACTCTATTTGGTTCAATTCTTTGTTCTTTTAAAGAACTTCAAGAGGCAAATTCATCAAGAAAATATGAGAGCAAAGACATTTTCATTTTGCCAGAAATGAATGCAATCTCATTTCCCATTTCTTCTAAATATAACTTTTGCATGGTTTACATAGTTCTTAGTTCTTTCTTACATGCATAAATATTTCTCCTGGAATTTCTTCTAATCAAATGCCATATCTTTCCGGGGCCAACATAAATTCAGTCTTCTACAAGAAATCTAAGGTAGAACCCATAGGCATCTCGGTCTACTCAGTACTTGACAAATTCTAATAAGAATTTGGCACTTAACTATAGCTTTTTTTGGCATCTGGATTATAAAAAGGGCCTGTGGTTTCCTAATACAGTAAAGGGAAGACTATTATGAGGATAAGATGAGGATGCATTTTGGTAAGCATTTAATTAGCACTGTTTCATTAATCCTCACCCCTTATAAGATGTATACTGTTACGATTATCTCTATTTTATGGATGGGAAAAATGAGTCTCAGAGTGATTAACTTACTTAGCTTGTAAGTATCCCAGCCAAGATTAAACTCAGGTCAGTTCTACGGTCTCATTGGCTTAGTGCATGCTCTTTATCATTCTCTCATTTTCATTGTAATTAAAATATGCTGACATTGGACAGCAAATGCATTTGTAGAAGGTCCTATTTAATTTCCTCCCCTAAGGAAATGTGTCTCTGACAGAGGCTTGACTCTAACTTGGTGAGGAAACCTACCCACTTTTACACACTAATGATTATTTCTAGGTGTTGAGAGCCACAACCAAGTCAAGATGGTGCCTTGCATTTTGCCAGAAGGAGTGGTTTGTGAGGTAACGCCAGCGAGCCATTAAGATGATGATAATTGTTAAGCTGTGTATAATTATTAAGATAATGACTGATTGCTGTAACTGGATGATGCTAAATTGAAACAAGCTGTGTATTCAGTTGTGTATATAAACCTCTACTGTCCGACAATAAGGCGGCTCCTGCTACCTCAGGTGCCCGCTGCTTTTGAGTTCTCGTGGAGTTCTCGTGGAGTTCCCATTGGATTCCCGTGGCGTTCGTGTGGGTTCTGGAATAAAGTAGTTCCTATTTGAATCTACAAGTGGCTCGTGACCTCCCGGTTATTTGTGCCCAGCCAGACTGCAGCATCTAGGCATCATCAATAGTTTTGTAGCTAGAAGAAATCTTTTAGATTACCTGCTTCTAGCCTTTTCTTTAAAGATCAGATTCTGACCAAGCCTCAATGAGCCAAGGCATGGCAGTCGTCCTCTCCACAGTCCAGTGTTGAGTTATCTCATGTTCATGGCCTGAGAAACCAGCTTATGAGAATGAAAATGCAAAATACCTCGTTACCACACAGGGCTGGTATCTTATAGATACATATCAATGCAGTCTGTCTTCCATACCTGTGGTTTCAATATCCATGGGTTCAACCAACTGTTGATCAAGACTATTCTAATAAAATCCATCATAATTGAGTATGTACAGACCATTCCTTGCCATTATTTCCTAAACAAACACGGTGTATCAACTATATACATAATATTTACATTTTATTGGGTTATTAGGTATTATAAGTAACTAGAGATGACTTAAAGTGTACAGGACTGTGTTTGTAAGTTGTATGCAAATATTGGTTCATTTTATATAAGGGACTTCACCATCTGTGGATCTTTATGTCTTCAGCAAGACCTGCAGCCAAGCCCCCAGAGACACCAAGGAACAATTGTATGTGTGTATAATGTGTGTGTGTGTGTGTGTGTGTGTGTGTAGTATATATCTGTGTGTACACACATTACATATATATATATCTTCTCTTGGAATGCTTGAAATATCTAAGGGTTTTTTTTTTTTTTTTTGGCTTTAACTGAAAATTTCCAGGGATTTGATACTTATTGGATTTGTTTTTTACAGTTTCACATTCCTCTTGCTGTCTTGTCTGCTCTATAAGTTTGACTGCTTTCTCTCTCACACAATTGCGAATGGTGAGAAAGCAGATAATCAAACATGTTAAGGCCATAAGTAGTATAAAAATTAATAGACCCTGAGTGAATGTGTGATGCACTTTTAGTGGATAGGATGGATTTGTTTTTTTATACATGGACTTTGTGACTGATTTTTGTTTTTAGAAAGTATATATTATTTTTGTATTTGTCTTTGCTTTTGGTTTTTGTTGCTGTTGTTTTGTTTGTTTGTTTTTGCTTATTTTAGGTCATGGCAAGTTTCATGGATAAATCACATCTGAACAAATATAGAAGCAGTTGAATCCATTTCCATGATCACATTTTCAGTTGAGAACACAAATTCTATTTTTACATTAGAGATTTTTTTTTCCTACTGTAGATATTTTGACTCAGAAAAAAAAAAATGGTAGGTTTTGAAATACAACCACAGAAGTCACTTTCTGTTCCCTGCCTCCTGGTCTTGATTCATTGGTATCCAATGAACTGAGAGGTGATATGACTTTAGAGAGAAAGCACCTCTACCCATTGCTGTGCTCTTTAATTCAACCCCTAAGCAGAGGTGATTGTTGCCACAGCCCTGGGCGCTGAGGTGATTAAAGTGGGAGCCAGCAAGGTCTCCATATCTGTCTAATCCGGCCTGGTTTAAACCATTAAGCAGATAATACAGGGCTTAGGGCCTGATACCAAGCAAGGCAAAGCAGCTTATTCTTTATTTCAGAATATTGTGTCAGGTGAATCAAGGGCAAATAGTAAAAGCACAAAGAGTCATGATAGAATATCTATTTCCATATTTCTATACATAGATATCTTTATTACACAAGAAGTGGGTCATTTGATCTTCATTGGGGCTTTGAGAAGCCTGATAAGAAACACCTTCTTTTCCTTCTTGAATTCTGAACAGAGAACCACAACCAAAGAGAAAGGCACATATAAGTATCACCAAATCACCTTGATTACTGGAAAAGCTTTTGTTAAAGTGCACAAATAACCTTTAATTTTGAAACCTGAATACAATTGCTGGTGCCCCAGAGCCGGCAGCTGTCTATCAGCAGAGTTGGATGTGGACTTCCAGCCAAGAGAAAAGGAGTGGGCCTGACCACCTGCTGATCTCTCCTTCCCTGCTCATTCTTGACCATCTGATAAGTCACCCAGCACCCCTGGAGTAAGTTAGGAGGCAGAAGGAAAATGAGGCTTCATGCTAATGATGTTCCCTCCACATGCAAAGAAACATGGAAATGGAGAATGCACATTCCCACATGTCAGGGTAAATACAGACATTCTAAGTCCAATATCTATTATCATAACTATGTACTAGGCTTTATATATATTATATCATTTAACCATAAAATAGTTTACCCCACTATAACTCCAACCCAGATCCACAAAGCACATTGTGAAGAAGTTATTTTAAAGTAGTAGTATCACCATTATATAGATGAGGAAACTGAATCTTGAGAAGTTAGAAGAAGTTTTGCTCAAAGTTACATGGATAATAATTAGAAGAGTTTAGAGTCAAATACAGACTCATTTTATGTTAAAACTGTATCCCATATGAAAAAATGTTCAACATCTCTAGTAATTAAAGAAATGCAAATCAAATCTACTCTAAGATTTCATCTTAAGCCAGTCACAAAGGCAGTTATCAAGAATCCAGACAACAATAAATGTTGGCGAAAATGTGGGGGGAAAGGCACACTCATACATTGCTGGTGAGACTACAAATTGATGCAACCACTCTGGAAAGCAGTATAGAGATTACTTAGAAAACTTGGAATGGAACCACCATTTGACCCAGTTATCCCACTCCTAGACCTATACACAAAGGACTTAAAATCAGCATATTACAGCAATGTAGCCACATCAGTGTTTATAGCAGCTCAATTCACAATAACTAATCTGTGAAACAAACCTCGATGCCCTTCAGTAGATGAATGGATAAAGAAACCGTGGTATATATATACACGATGGACTATTACTCAGCATTAAAAGAAAACAAAATTATGGATTTTAAGGTAAACAGATGGAGTTGAAGAATATCATGCTAAGCAAAGTAAGCCAATCCCCCAAAACCAAAGGCTAAATGTTCTCTCTGATAAGTGGATGCTGATCCATAATGGAGTAGAGCATGGGAAAAATAGAGGAACTTTGATTGAGCAAAGGGGAGGGAAAAAGGGAAGGGAGTATGGGGGAAGGAAAGATGATGGAATATGAGGAACATTATTACCCTAGGTACATATATGACTGCACATTTGGTGTGATGCTACATCATGTACAATCAGAGAAATGAAAAGTTGTGCTGCAATTGTGTACAATGAATCAAAATGCATTCTGCTGTCATATATACCTAAGTAAAATAAATTAATTAATTTAAAAAACTGCATCCTCAATTGTTCTCATAGTAATAAATCTAATGATCCTTTTCCAAGCAAATTAGATTTCTGAGTTGAAAATCATTCTGAAGCTGTGTTGATGGGAATTTGATAATTCATTGTTGTGAAATTTAGACTTTGAATTTTTAACCTTTTGACTTTGAAATTTTATACTTACAGAAAGGAAACAAAAACCACACAGAGATTTCCCACAGGTCCTTTATTCAATTCCCTAATGTTAGTGTCTTATATAACCAGGACATAATTATCAAAATGGGAAATTGACACTATTACAGTGCTACTAACTAAACACCAAGCTTTACTCAAATTTCACCTTGATTTTTGTTTCACCTTGATTATGGGGTTTTTTTAAGGACAGGAATGAATTATATTCATTTTGATGTCCTGAGAAAACATCAGTAAATCTGACCTAGAGTAAGTGCTCACTACTAATTGTGGAATGAGTGGATAAATAGATTTAAGTGCTATACTCCAACATGAATATTTTTGTGTGTATTGTGTCTCACAGGTACAGAAACACATGAGAAAAGTGTGAGACTTTGATCTGAATGCATCTTACTTAGAACTAAATTCTGCAATAGATTGTAAAGGATAGCCTTTTAGAACTGTGAAAAATTTTCAAAGCAAAAGCACATATACTAACAAGTTTGAAAGGAAGATGCAGTAGAATCCACTAACTGGGTAGGAGGCTATACTATGGCTTTCATTTTATTTTGTGTGGATGTGTGTGTGTGCCCATGCATGGTATATATGTGCATGATTCATCTCGTACCAGTTATTGCCTAGGCAAGAGAAACAGCAGTTACTGTTAATCTGTCCTAGATTTCCAGGCAGGTTGCTGAACTTTAGTGTTAAACTAAATCATGGAAACACTTGCTTGCAGAGGAATCCAAGCAGATACTTGTGAGGCTTCTATTTTCTTTTATTTCAGTAGAGATAACATTAATAAAGTGTGAATTGGCTGTGACAGTGGTTTCTGACTTACAAATGAAATACTGTTTTCTCTCAGCTTTTATAACCAAAGAATGTGAAGCCAGAAGAAAGGCAACATTCAAAGCATAACATTCTTTTTAGAAGTTTCATGGACCCCCAAATGGCCCATTTTCCTTTTTATTTTCTCTATCTCCTATTAACCAAACTTAAAATATTAATGAGACAAAAATCAAGAAAGGTGAGAAAATGGCAGTATTCTTAGTTGGGCAAAACTGGTGTATGAAATTGATGTGAGAATTGATTTTTTCTCAAAAAGTTCAACTTTCTGAAGGTTTTTATTATTTTATTGTTGTTGTTTAGATGGAAGATGTCATAGCCCGCATGCAAGATGAAAAAAATGGAATTCCTATCCGTACGGTCAAAAGCTTTCTTTCCAAGATACCCAGTGTCTTCTCTGGTAAGTTTGCATTCAGCATAGCTCTATCTTACACAGCACCTTTTATATAATTGTTCTATAAATTCTGTTCCAAACCATTCATTTTTTTCTCTGTAGCTCATTATTCAATAACTACTTATAAAATACCCATAGCATGTTCATCATCGTGTCAGACATCTAAAATCAGAAATATGAAGCCAAAAAACATGACCTGACTTTGTTAGTTTGTAAAGTCAGAGTGAACGTGAAATAACAGAGGGGAAAAAAACAATTTTAAAATAGGTGTATAAAATGATGTCACATAGATTATGTGTGGAAGGTAAAAAAGAAAAAAATCAACAAGTCAGGAAAGAATTCCTGAAGCACAGTGGTGCCCTGAATTTGACAGGTAAGGGGGAATCATCACTATGGAATGGTCACCACCAGCTCTGCTTGCACTGGCAGTGACTAAATGACACAGAGCAGGGAGGCAAGACAGGGAAAAGTAGAGTTGAATCAAATTGTGAAGAGCTCTGAAAGTCAATCAAAATAATTTAATTCAGCTATCTGAGGAACTATGGAGACATTTAAAACTTTTGCACTGAAACTTGTGATGAGCATGCATAGGACTAATTGACATTCAATAAGCACTAGAGTCATTATGGTAAGCCTCTTGCAGGAATAAATAGTTTGGACACCAAGGTTCTGATATGCAGAGACTGAAGGACTAAAAAGACAAAAGCATGAGAATTTGATGAATGACTTGGCACTCAGGATAAAAGGAGAACATGGCCTAACATTTTTGCTTCTAATTGGATGTCTGAGAGATAAAGGAATCATTATAGGAAATAGGGAAACTATAGGTATGATTGGAAGAAGCTAGAGAAAAAATGGGATACAGAGGCCAACAGAAGCGTGGCCCAGCACAGTTTAGGGATAAGGTGAGGTCAAATTGACAAACCCTTGATGATAAGTGCCAAGAAGGACTGCAGATACTGAGCGTGAGTCAGGAAGGTGCTTGAGGAGATGTCAGTGTAAAGGTTGTGGGATGCTTCCCCGTGAACCAAGGTCAAGGGAGGACCATGATCAGTATGCTTCAGCCTTGAGAAGAGACTAAAAATCAGAACTAGAGTTTTGGAATTTGAAGGTGTTGTTGATCTGAAAGAAAGGAGGTAGAGTTGAGCTGGGGACCCAAAACAGAATGACATTTTGCTTTAATACAACATGTCCTCATTTTCCCCTCTTGTTCCAATACCCTGTATTTTCATATCTGTGGATTTATTCCAAATCTGCTTTCCTCACCATCCTACTTCCAGGCCATTCTGACTTAAATTTATTTTTAACTTGAATACTTAGTTCTGAGAACTCTTTGATGAAAACAATCTTAAGTTTTTTGTTTTCTTTGTACCTTCAAAAACTTTTTTCCCTTTATTATGGCAATTATTATTTTCTATTTTGCTTTAAAGTTATTTTGTATGTGTCTTATGTCTCAGGGAAAGCTTAAACTACCTGTAGTAGAGAGAATATTAAGTTTATATCTAAGCACAATATGAAAATATTTGCTCACACTTTATTGAGCCAATAAAAGGAATGAGCTTATCTTCTTCAGAAGTGGGTAGATAATGCATTACATTGCTTACCTGAGCTGAGAACCATGGTCAATTTACCCATTCATGACCTATCAAAAAACATTCCGATTCAGGAATTTTTATGACAGTGTACAGGTGAATCAACAATGAAAAAAGTTTGTTCATCATATTAAGTAAGCTTGGATTCATGCTTGAGTTATATATTCTATTTGAGTTTAAAGTTTTTGATTGAGTTCTTTGGATAACAATATATTAAAAACCTGGTGAATTCTTTATTGACAACATTAAGATCTTAACTAAAAAATAAGAGTGGGCATAAAGATTGAGAATAAACCTGAAAATCCCTTTTAATTGTTTTAATATTAATTGATTTAAAACAATAGTGACTGCTCTTACATAAAGATGGTGTCAATGACTTTTGTGTTAATATTAATATGTCCAACTTATTATCAAATTAAATTCTGATTCCATTTCCTAGTATATTTTTACATGTCTATGTAGTACTGGACCCAGGGCCTTGTGCCTGCTAGGTTTGGTTTGGAGAATAGGTCTCACTAAAGTGCCCAGCCTGGCCTTGAATTTGATCCTCTTGCCTCAGCTTCCCTAGTAGCCGAGCTTTTGGTTCACATTTAAATTAGATACCTTGCTATAGATGTAATTGTATATCTAGTATTATGTCTAGTATTTATCAACCTCTGCATAATAATATCTTCTAATTGTAGTTGCCTCAAGCCCCATCCACTTTTATCCAATTTTTTAGTTATTTTTAATAATTTTCCTCCCCAGATTTTAACTGTGGTCCCTAGGTATTGTTAATTCCTCTTTTTGTGGCTCAACTTGTTGCCTGCTACTTACTTTCTTGGCTCTTGCTTCTCCTTTCTCTCTCTGAGTCTTCCTCACATTCTTCTGCAGAGCTACTAATCAGATAGGAGATCTGCCAACTTCACCATCCTTAGTAGAGCCAAAGCCAACTGTGATGAAGGCCTGTGGTGTGTGAAATGAGGTAGGGCAATCCCTGCGGACAGGAGTTTATCCTTTCTATGAACTATTTCCACAAAGAAGAAAGGATTTCAAATATCATTCTTCCTACTCTTTCAGATTCATAATTTATGCTTTCTAAAAGTCTTTATGCTTCCAAGCATGGTTCATGGATCATTCATGTCAGTATCACCTGGAAATTTGTTAGAAGTACAATTTATGGGCCTAGTTCAGATGGTCTAAGCCAGAATCTCAATTTCAACCCTGAAGTTTAAGAAAGTTCACTCACAAAAGCCAGACCACAGAGCTGGAGTGAGCTCCAGAAAACACTTATATTTCACCCAGGCTCTAGGCACAGTGCCAAATTACATGTGTAGTTCTTCCTGTTCCCTTTCAAGGGTTCTGATCATCTTTCCATAATCTGGTCTCAGTCATGGCTCTCCACTTTATCTAATAGCTTTTTAAGTTTCATTTGGGGGAGGGAAGAAGGGCAAGAAGAAGAAGAATCAAATTCTTCCTATTTTCTTTACCACCAAGTTAAGAGCCTTGCAACCCCTAAGATTGATGGATGTCAACAGGTTTTGTGGAGAATGGGCACTTATCCAAATATATAGACAGCACCCATGCTTCATGTCATGATGGCAAAGATGTACTTTCAGCTACCTAAACCTGAAAATAGTCGAGAAAAAGGATGATATGATCCATTCCTCTGCTACATCTGGGATCCAAATCCAGAATCATGTCAATGAGTCTTATGACAAATATAAAATACCTAATAATAGGTTGGGTCTTACATCATATTAAGTGTGTTTTTTTCCCAGCAAAATATCTATGAATTCTAATTTTTGGTTTTAGAGTTTGGTTTTGAACACAACCTTCTGATTTCCGTGGTCTGAAAACCAGAAGAAAAATCCTTGAACAGATTTGTCACATTAGTCAGGAAGGGAGACATTCTTGGGTATATCCAATCATAGCATTGTTTTTTTCCCTAGGGAAAAAAAAAATCACAACATTGTTTTTCCCCCCTTCTCAGCTGGAGAAATAGCTTAGGCAATGCCATTGGTGGCATGTGACCTGATGTCGCCAAGCCAGGGCTTGAGATCAATTGTAGAGCTGACCAGAACTTGGCTCATCAGCTCTGTCTCCCTGAAATTCTGTTAATATTCCCAGAACTTCCATGAAGAGAGAGAGAGAGTGAAAGAGGTGATGCACACATGTGTACTTTCCCAGATTGAGGTAATATAATCTTAGAGGCTGGATAATGGTCATGTGCAGAGAGAATCAGAAGCCCATCTGCGGGTTGACAACAATACAACACATGAAGAAAGAAAAGTATAAGGAAAATCATCCTCACTTCCTAGTGACTTTAAAGTACTTACCCTAGTTCCACAGACCTATTCTCTGAATGAATAATGGGTTTCCTCGTCTCCTCCAATTCTCTACCACAGACCTTTTACTTTTTGTTTTACTGGGTACTGTACTTTCCTTTTGTATTTTATAAATTTCCCCATCTTAACATTCAAATTGTATCCGGAAGTGATCCCCCATGGCATATATATCAGACATAAAATCTTTATGATTGCAAAATAATACTAATGATAATGAAGTATATACAGAAAATTTTTATGAAAGGAGAATTCACATTTGGGGCAGGACCTAGTGTTGATTTGGTTACAGTGTGAATACGACAGATTCATTGGAGGGAGGAGGAATTTGTAGGATACAGATACAAACTCAAAGAGAAAACATTCAAATTCATTAGGACCAAGATGGAATCAGGGGATTGATATTTTAAAACTGATTTTAAAAATTATTGTTTCACATCATATTTAGGAGATATGTGAGGAATAAGCCCTGGTGAAGTGTCTGAGAAATGTGTTCAGGAGTGATTTTGCCAAAAATCTTCCCTATTCAAGTGTGCCTACATCTGGGCTTTCAATGGAAGTGCTCCATCACAATAAAAAGTGAAAGAGGAAGTTCAAATATTACTACATAAGATTTTCATAAATGTGCTCATGCAGTTTTTACACAATTAATTCTTTGAATTGGAAACAAATAACTGTAAGGCTAAAAATAGATTTGCACATTTTGCTGAGAATTTTCTCTAAATGAACCCCTAAGTCTTATTCTTGCAGGATAACTATTTTCCTAGAATTCATATCCTGCAACTTAGGGAGTTTATTTATCTTTTCATCTGAGAATCTTTGGTAAAGCAAGCTATGCCACTCAGATCAGCTGAAATTCTTTGTATTTAAACTCTGAATGTAAGCAGAAAAGAGATCCAAATCAAGGCAGATCACAAAAGTTTATGAATAAAAGAGGAAATGATTAATTTTACATTTTAAGGGTATTTGGTTCATTTTTGTAGTATTTTATAACTATTCTATTTATCTTGGCTTCATTCATATTTGAATGAATTAAAGCAGATAGCATAGGCCTTCAGTTGTTTAGGAAGATGTTGCAATAGTGCTTTTTTGTACTTTATTTCTAGGTAATATATTACATTATAATAAGAGCGAGCATTATTTGGATGTATATTTTTTTATTAGTGTTCATGTTGCTCTTTAGAATTAGAATTGAAGGATGTTATACCATATAATTGTCTTTAAATCCTGATAAGAGAAATAATTGCATTTTTGATGTTTCAGTATTTCAGTAGGGTTTGAATGAGCCCTTGAGCTTTTACTTTTTTAAATAAAAATGATTTATTATTTCCAGGGCATCTTTGTAGGAAACTATTAGTTAATAATTTGGAAACCTATTATGCAATCGGTATCTTTAAATACATTAGTTTTTTATGTAGCAATTTTTCAAAGTAATTTTTATTTAATCTCTCTTCATAGAGAAGGAAATGGATAGTTCAAGCTTTTGGCCCCATTTTGCAGAGTTTACTAATATTAAACCACAATAGGTCCAATTCAAACTTTTGCTCCCTTTTTTACTACCACCATGGGAGGTCTTTTGCATGGTATTATATATTCATGACAGAAAAACACACATCGGTATCTGTAGGCTTCTAAGTACCAGGGATTCTTACAGTTGTCTTCCAGTATTTCCAGATGGAATCCCTTTGGAGTAATTGACCTCTTTTTAGACCTCAGCTTTTGTTTGCTCAGAAGATCAGCATGACCTTGTATAAACCTCTGCAATTTCTTTACCTCTAAAATTTGGAGATTAGGCCTAATGATCTCCAAGTTTTTTTTCCACACAAATTCATAATTCAGAGAAACCACTGAAGGGTAAGGAACAGACAACAGGTTAATAGAAGAAGAGAATGCAGTGGACTAGACCATCGGGGAGGTAACTGAAGCAGCAGCACATAAATGAAGAATCTCACTTTCTTTTCTTTCCCAAGGCAATATCACCCACGTCCATGGCTTTAATGACAAATATTATGCACTCCTCTGAATGTACATCTCTAGTTTATACCTTTTCTCAGAATTCTAACAAATACAACTTTTTACGCAACATTTCCACTTGGATAGGTCAAAGGTACCTCAAATTCCATGTGTCCAAATGTGATTTTTCATCTTACTCTTGGTCCCTTCCCTGTTCTGTCTCAGTAAAGTCTGCATGTGCCAGGAATGCTGGAGTGACCTTGATTCTACAGCCTCCTCTTCTCAAATCTATTCCATCTACAAGTGCCATCATATTTTTTCTAAGTAGCCATCAAATACCTTGGCTTATGACTGTCTACTCTTGTCGGGCTCTTGTTCAAAATATCATCTCCATTCTCTGAAGTATGGGAATGAGTACTAGCTAGTCTCTTCCACTCATTCTCTCCTTATGTCCAGAGATTTTTTTTCATTGATATTTCAAGCTGCATACCTGATCAATTAAAATCCTTCTCTCATTTTAGAATGAAACTCAAAATCTTCAAGATCCCTTAGAGAAAGAAAAACTTTTCCTCTACCTTCTTATAATTTGTATTGACTACAAATTAAAGTAGAAAAGGTAGGTTAACAGGAGAAAAAAATATGTATTTTATTTGATGTTAATATTCTTTCATGTCACAAAGTAGAAAACCCAAAGAAATGATTAGATTGGAGATTTATAGAGCCTTTTAACAAAGGAAGCGAAAGTGTGGAGAAGTGACTAGAATAAGGTAAAAGATTTGGATTTCTAAGGGCAGTAAATTTGAGGAAAATGAGTAGGAACTCTAATGGGAGAAACTGATGATGGTAACAGTTATTTTAATAAAGTTTGTTTATTTAACTCATCTTGGTGTAGATTCTATCTCCAGAAATAAGAATAATCTTGGTAACAGGAGGCACATTTCTCACAGGAAATTTATTTCCTATCTTTAGATAGAAAGAAGGGGGGCGGGGGGAGGGCAAAGAGTCCTTCCTGCATCTTCTGTTTCTCAGTTTACTTCAATTCAGAAAATCAGTGTACCCAAATGATGTATTTTGGGGTGGTGTGTGCCAATGCCCTTCACCCCTGAACAGGAAATTGGTTCAGACCCCCACCTGCTTCTCAGACCTCCTCTCAGTTTAAACCATAGAAGTCATTATGTTCCTGCCTTTACGATGTTTTCTCTTGCATTTGGAGTTTCCCACCCTCATACAACCATATTGTTTTCTTTTGAATATTTTATTCCATTTCATAATCATGAACTCTTTAATTGTAATATTAATTAATGCCTGTTTTCCTGACAGTAGTATAAACAACAAGAAGGTTCCATATGATCACTCTGGTGAGCCCAGCATCCAAACCAGAATGTGACATTGGAGGTGTTCAATTGAATAAATAACTTCTCTGAAAATTTTTCACACTATACATAAAAAATGAGGACATTAATTCATTAATTCAACCAATGGTTTTCTTTGACATAGATGTTTAGAGCAGGCTACACCTAAGGATTGTACAATCTTATAGTAAATTAAAGATGCTTCAGGTGTTCTCTGTGTGGTGAGCATTTTGTCAGGTCTGGAGAGAAAGAAAGAGGGGAACTCTGCCCTTGAGGAGGGTCACTCTCTAGCCACCAGAGAGAAAATAAATAAAGTGAGATCATTTTCCATAATTGAGGTAAAACCACAGTGCTGCAGCAGTGGGTGGAAACTCACAGAGTCTTCTGGGGTCCAAGATGATTCAAGGTGACCTCTGGACCTCATTGTCCATGTAAGATTTAGCCAGACATAATTACGTGAACATAATATTTGAAATCAAGAAGTAGATAAGATTCCCCTTGAAGTTCTCTATAGAATGAGAAAATTGGAGACAGACAGGTGGCACCTCTGTGGAGCAGGAACACATAGGGCAGAGCAGAAGCCATGATTCCTCTGTGCTTGCCATTAAGTCCTAGATAGCAGAATTGTTTGACTTGGTTCACTTGGAGCCGCAGGATGACAGCCTTAAGAGAAGATGTTCTGGGGACTTATAAGGACCTCCTGTAAGTGTCCAGGAACCACAGCATGCTGTCTTGAGATCAAGCACTCAGGGTACAAAGGGTATCATGGTTTTTGAGTATTGATAAAGAGAACCAGTTTTTGAGTATTGATAAAGAGAACCATTCATGGAGTCCAAACTTTCCTCTACTTTATTCAAAATGGGTCATGATCTTTGCACTGAGACCATGTTCATAATGTATACACTTAAAGTCCTTGACCAGATCACAGGGAATATCTCTAGAAACACCCGCTACCATCATCCCACCCCCTCTAAATTAACCCAGCTGAAATTGAAATGTGTTTATTGACTGGGTGCTCCATTATGTTCTCATGTTCTTGACGTTCAATAAATCTATTATTCTAGCATGGAGAAAATAATGTTTCACCAGTTGGAAGAGTTCTACTTCCTTCCGTGATTGACTAGGAAGTTACTGTGCTTCCAGTGTTAGCCACAGCAGGAAACAAACCAGAGTTCTCTTCTCAGTTACTTGTAAATGGCGTAGGTTTTCATTAAACTTGAATTTGACCATGCTTGTGAAGCTGCCCACTGAGATCATAAAGGTCTGTAGGACTGCCTGTTGACAGTAACAAATAAAAAGGCCCTCATTAAACCAGGTCACTGAACATGTCTGAGAGTGAGTGAACTCACTGAAAGTTACTGAATGAATTCTCAGGAGCCCAAAAGACAGGTGACCTGCTCCAAATCACCACGCACTATAAATAGGGAAGAAAATGGTCAAAAAATATATATATAAAATAGGGAGTTCTAGAAGCTATTTCTGTGTTTCATTTGTTTCTGCACCCACTCACCCCCACTTTTTTTGTTTCAAGAATGTTCCCCATCACAGACATGTTCATAATTAAGGAGCAGGGTTGCTTTTCCACTTTTCCATTTCAACTTTTATTTATTATCTCAATTGGTCACATTTAACATGTCCGTCTTATAGATGGACTATCACTAATTGGCAAGAAAAAAATCTGGTAAGCAGAATTTTCTAATATTCTATAAAGGGGTGTGGCTTTGCTCAAATCATTTTTTTTTTAAACCTCCTGCTGGAAATTTGACCTAAGGACTTAGCACACAATTTTCCATTAAGTTACTACTTCCCTCCCCCAGGTCTTTATATTCAGAGAAGCATCTTTAATTCTCTTAAGCCCATTTCAACAATTTTTTTCCCCTCTCACTGTTCTGTTCCTTCTTTCAGCAAGTTTGGTAATAAAACCCTAACTAGCAACATTTTGACTTACTACAATTGTGTAAAAGTAGAAGCTGTTATATTTCATATTATTGGATATGAAATAATTAGTCACATTTTTATTCCAATCCTCTAACAGTGTACACAGTTTTCTTTGATGACTTGTTTTCAGCCATGTATACTAAACAGGGTAAGAATATGAGCTTAAAAATGAAGTTGGCTTTAAATGTAGCAATTTAAATAGATTCTATTTCTTATGCTCTTACTCTTCTCAGGATTATATGAATATTTATCAGTGTCACGGAGAGATGATTAATGTAGGCTTAAACTTGTCATATGGGCAGCTGTACAGGTAAGCAACAGAAGGAGCAAACAGTAAAAACCTGTGCAAATTTTAAAATGGACATATTTTGCATTTGAATGGGTCAGTACCCCCTCCTCACCCCCATATTCGGGATGGAACTCAAGGCTTCCCACATTCTAGGCAAGCACTGTACCACTGAGCTACATGGCCAGCCCTCTTCCTTTGCACATTCTATGAAAGCACTTGTTTTAACCAACTTTTTCACTGCTTTGACTAAAAAAAACTAACTAGAACAAATTTAGGGGAGGAAAAGTTTATTTAGGGTTCCTAATTTCAGAGATCTTGATCCATAACAGCAGGCTCCATTCCTCAGGTATGAAAATCATGGAGGAAGAATGCGGCTGAGGAAAACAGCTCACATGATGACTAGAAGAGAGAGACTCCACTCACCAGACACAAAATATATACCCCAAAGGCACACCCACAATGACCCATCCCCCTCCAGCCACATCTTACCCAATTTCAGCTACCACCCAGTTAATCCCATCAAGGGTTTGATTTGCTGATTGAATTAATGCTCTCATAACCCAATCATTTCTCCTCTAAACCTTGTTACATTGTCTCACACATGAGCCCTTGGGGGACACAGTGCATCCAAACTGTAATACACTCTACTACTGAGCCCATCCCATTCTAAGAAGATTTTCTTTGACAAATTTTCTGTGCCTACCAGATACTGTATTACTATTCTTCAGGATCCTTCTAGCAAAGGCTCCAGAAACATTCAAGGAACTTCTAGTTCTCTCATCCCTGTGTGGGGATCTGACATGGTCCATACAATATCTGAGCACATAGCCATAATCCTTTGAAGAAGATTTCTGCTTGCTTAAAATTATAACTTCTCTTTTGGACTTTGTGGAAAGGGGATGTGGATATACTTTATTCAGCATTTTCCAAAACCATTAACAAATTTCTAAAAAAAAAAAAAAGGCCCTTATCCCTTATGTGATACTACCTGCAATTATTTTGGTATCTTTAAAGAGCAAAATAAAAGAAAGAAAACATAGTTAGTGCAGATATAAACAAACTACTTAAAGTTCAGGTATTCTCAACTAGTGTTGAATTTGGTCTTAATGAGCATTTCACTATTATCTTTATAGTAATCTAGAATCTTCAGATTTACAGATGATGTCAAATTGGACTAAAAAGTAGGGGAAAATTAACAGATGAGAATACTGGCATATGTGGAGGCCCAGAGAGTTATCAAGAGAGATCCTATTTAGCCATGAATAAACTACAGCTGTAATTCTAGTGGCTCTGGAGGCTGAGAGAGGAGGATGAAGAGTTCAAAGCCAGCCTCAGCAAAAGCAAGGCACTAAGCAACCCAGTGAGACCCTGTCTCTAAATAAAATACAAAGTAGGGCTGGGGATGTGGCTCAGTGGGCGAGTGCCCCTGAGTTCAATCCCAAGTACCATGCCCCCCACCCACCCCAAAAGTAATACATTTATAAGAAAAAAAAATACTATTGAGTTTCAGAAGAATAGGTTCAGCACTAATAGTGAAAACCATGAAAGGGACCAGGGTTTTATAGTCTAGCCCCAAAAGTGACTGCTTCAATGATGTGCTCCTCTGATCAACAAGATCACATGAGATCTTGGGTAAGGTAGATAGATGAGACAGAAACAGAAAGGTGACTTACCCATATTCAAAATATGAATACGGGCTTGTCTACCCTTAAGTTAAATTAGGACTATTGCATGCCATTTTTAAAATCCAATTTCAGGCAGACTTTACAGACCTTAAGAAGGGCATTCCTTGAAAAGGCCCTATTTGGATATAAAAGAGTATTATCATTTATATAACCGACAAGAAAAAATGGTATATTTGAACTTTTATCCTTATTTTTTGATGGTAACGTCACTAGAGAATTAGATATTTCTAAGTAATATATTAAAAAGTGAGCACTAAAAGAAAATATTTTTGTAGTATTACTATTTTTATTGATGACTATGTTACCATCTCCAGGGGCTTGGATTACACCAGTATTTGGACATTTTCTTTCTTATTAAACACCTAATCTGTTACAAGCCAAAGGAATTACTTATATTGGATGTACTCTGCCATTTGGCACAAGATTTTCTTAGTAGATATCCAGAAAGCATTTGTTAAATTCTTTTCTGTTATTGTTGTTTTTGGTACTGGAGATTGAACTCAGGGGCACTCAACCACTGAGCCACATCCCCAGCCCTATTGTGTATTTTATTTAGAGACAGGGTCTCACTGAGTTGCTTAGCACCTCACTTTTGCTGAGGCTTGCTTTGAACTCTCCATTCTCCTACCTCAGCCTCTGGAACCACTAGGATTACAGGTGTGCACCACAGTATCCAGCTTGTTAAATTCTTAATTGTGACTTTACTTAAATAATAATCATCCTGGTATTTTCAAGGTATCTCCTAGCCTTTACCATTCTTTTATATTTGTCTTTGAATCCTTACAACAAATAACTATACATAACAAATTGAAATCTTTTAGAGAGATAAAAGGCTTCCTAATTTTTTTAAACCTCATCATATGAACTTCATATGTTACATACCGATATTATATACCGAGTTTTGTCCTTAAATAAAAAATATTTTGACTTTGTTAAGTAATTTCTTTTTTATGATAATGCCAATACTTAGTGGATTGTACTATCTGGACTCTTTCTGAAAGAATAAAATAGTGAAAGTCAGAGGCAATCTTGTAAATTTGTTTTGGGAGATATAACTGATATCGACATACTAAATTTTCATTTTGTAGTATTTACTTTGAAATTGTTTCTCACAAATCTTCCCTTTTCTTTAAACCAATAACCCTAGAATGCTTAATTCTGTTCATTGGTTTTATTTAAGTTTAGAAATGATAGGTTGCTAATGAAAAGTCTGTGGGTGCTGAGAATGTGGCGCATGCCTGTAACCCCAGAGGCTCCAGAGGCTGCCGGAAGAGGGTGGTGAGGTCAAAGCCAACCTCAGCAATGTAGTGAGGCCCTAAGCAACTTAGCAAGAACCTGTCTCTAAATAAAATACTAAAAGGGCTGGAGATGTGGCTCAGTGGTTAAATCCCTGGGTTAAATCCTGGTACAAAAAGCAAAAACAAACAAAAGAAAGTCCTATGGGACAAGGTTAATGGGGGCCCTTCTTTGAATTTATACTTTAACATTGCTTTCTTTTGAGAGATCAAAATTAACCCTAAAAATAGATGTTTAACAGTAAAGTCTTCATTGTCTCCTAGATGGTTTTATGAAATGGTAAATGGGTACACAGCTCATGTAAAGTGCAGGTATAACCTACTGCTCTGTATTTTTCTTTATCTTAATGACATTGTCTGCTTTTCTCTTCATACCTCTCTCTTGTCTCTGACCACATGTAGAAAAGCTTCAAACTTTCACCTCCTAATAATTCTAGGAGAGAACTTCCCATCCACAGGCCAGCCTACATTTATCATTCCCTTTTGGGATTTTCCTACCACTGTGTCCTTCATGGAATTTGTTTTTCCTCAATAGATAAGTGATAGTTTTTCACTTCTTTTAGAGAAGTCAAGCACCTGGAAAAGAAGAATAATCTTTCAATTTGCAATCATATAATAGATTCTCAGCAAATGTTAATGACTTAAAGGACAGCTGGTGTCCCTGGCATTCCAGTGCATGCACAACAAATTTCACTTTCCAATTCATTGGCAGTGGAAAGAGCACTCAGCCTAATTATTTGCTCTGTTGGCATCCAGGGGTGCTGCAGGATGCTTTCTTCTCAGCAGGGAACACTAGAGAGATGGCAACTCTGCTTTGCTCTTTATTACTACCTTACATGGACTTCAGGAGGGAGAATCAGGAAATTGAAAGCAATTTTCAAATTTCTTCAGAGCCCACAAACACTCCCAGTTTAAATTTTATTGTCTGCTTTAAAGTTAATTTTCAGAATATGGGATAGTCTCATATTCAAATGCAAATGTTACTCAAAGCCTGTCTATAATAGTGGAAAGAGTACATACCGGTAGTAAAGAGGACTTTTAGTCCTGTTTTGTGTGTTGAAAATGAGAGCATTATATTTTAAATGACTGCTCCAACTCTGATGCATATGTGATTGTGAACTTGCTTTGGTCACAGCAGCTGTCAAGGCAACTATCAGCATTCATTAAGGGTTTACACTGCACTCGGCATTTGGTAAATATTAACTTTTTAAATGTATTATTTTATGCATTTGTGGCCTTATAAAATAAATAAAGAGAAGTAACTTGCCCCAGGTTTTGCCATAAGTAAGTAATAGAGCTGACATTTTAGTCTAGGTTAATTTAATGCATATGGAAAAATAAAGAATAAAGAATACAGACTATTTTATGGTCCCAAACTAAATTGTGTGTGTGTGTATACATTTGTATGAACATATATCCAGAAGCACAAAGCAGCTATTATGTAATGAAGGTCATATACAATATTTCAATGAGAAATAATGTACATTATTTGTAATATTTTGGTGATAGGTGCTTTTATGGCATCATATTATGATATATATATATATATATATATATATATATATATATATATATATATATATATATATAAAATCTGATACATAAAGTCTGATATGTGTATATATATATATATATATATATATATACACACACACACACACACACACACACACACACACACACACACATGGAGACCAGAAGCACAACACAGATCACAAAATAGTATATAAAATGTAAAATTTCTGTAGTCTGTGTTCTTCTGGCCTCTCTCTCTCTCATATATATATATATATATATATATATATATATATATATATATATATATATACACACACACACACACATACATATGTATATATACACAGACATATATAACATATATGTAGTAAAAATCCCTTAAAAACATAGACCATTGTATATGTATATTATATATTTATTTAAACATATTGAAAGTGTTATATATGTCATATTATAAACATGTTTCTGTATATGATATGTTATAATATTATATACATATATTATATATATATTTTGTTTTAGTGTTTCCGGTTCTTTTCACTTGGAAAAATAGCAAAATATAGCATAATATGATGTCATAATCTGAAAATTTTATTGCTCTCTATTTTATTGTGCACTTAACTTGGAAAATGCCCTTTTCTTTAGAGAAACCAGTTCAGTAAGGTTAACTAATTGACCATTAGGCATAGTGCACATTAAAGACAATATGTTTTTCCTTTACCACTGGTATGAACTTCTCAGGGTAAGGTGACATAAATAGTGATTGAGTGACTGTTTTTAATTTTGAGACTTGATGACTTTAGAGCCATCAGTTCACTCATTTCATCAAGCAACAGGATGGCTTGCTTGTATAGCAGCTGTCAATGAAGGAGAGGCAGACATCATTCTGGGCTGTGCTGAAAAGGAATGCTGTGGTGGATGCAATTAGGGCAGCTCCTAAAAACAGAGCAAACATGGAGAACAATGGCTGAAGGGCTATGGAAGGCTGTTTCTTTGTACACACTTCCCTGATTAATTGTGGTTTAGAGAGGCCCCTTCACTGTGCCAACTGCACTAGATCACAATCCCCTTTCCTCCTCTTGTCTGACCCCAAGTAGCAAAGAGAGGAACAAAAAGACAAAAGTGTTTCAGAACTTAGATCAGATCTTGAGATGTCCACAATTTCCTAGTAGCATGTCCATTGCTTCTTTCCAAATGCCATGATCTGAGGAACTGTTATTAGTGATCTCCGCAGAACATCTCTGCACCCCAGTTAGCCATTTTTGTCTCTTTCATTTCTTTGGGTCAGAAATCTATGATTCTGTATCCATTTGCAAGCTGCCCGACTTGTTTCCAGGGAAACATTTTAGCTTTCTCTGCAAATATAAGCTTTGGACTAATCCCTTTTTGGTCTATTTTGTTATAAAGAAACATTAAGGGTCATTGTTTATTTTAAAATTTATTCTCTTAAAGTGCATTTTAAAAAATCATGTGCAAAATTATTATTCTGAGCCACTTTTTTTCCCCCACAGGATTCTCTTGAGAAAGGAAACAATTGATTCAGGTTTGTTTGGATCAGAGAGAGTCAGAAAAGGAAATTACAAAAGATATATTTTACCATGTGACAATTTTGAATGTTACATTCTTTCTTTGAGGCATTGGAGTTCCTTACTGAGCAAGATTTTCTCTTTGGCTTACTTTAGAATACTTAATTCTCAGATGAAAGAACTTAATGTTCAAGGAATTATCAGGATGTAAATACGTATCAGTTGAACATTAGGCATAGTGCAGATTAAAGACACTATGTTTTTCCTTTAAACACTAAATATACAAACTATATCAAAATGAGTGGACACTCAATTAAGTCCAGGTATAACATTTAATGTGTCTAATTATTATTGCCATAAGTAGTAAATTCTTACCTCTCTTACTAATATCCCAGGGAATTTGTACTTTGATATCATTGTAGCCCAACTGTGTAGTGAGAATTCCTCTTATCTCTAGTTTCAAATTGTCTATTCAGAGGTTTCTTAGAATGAGACATCAAACCAAAAAGTATTTATCCTAGCCCTCCAAAAATTTCAAATGCATGAGTAAGATTTTCATTTGAAATAATTAAGATGTTAGACTATACATTGTTCAATACTGAGCTATTCCTGTATATGGAGTTTCAAAGTGGAGGGAAGTCAGTAGGAAGACTGGGTACTTAGGAAAGGGCGCCTCAAGGAAAAAGACAGATGTGTAGGTAAATTAAGAGCCTCTTAGAAGAAGCTTCATCTGAAAAATGTTAAGCCTGAATCAAGCAGAATAATCTATTTTGCATACAATATGGCAGATGCAGATCACCCATCTTTCTTGGTCTCTCTGTGATGTCCTCCAGATGAGCTGGCTGTGAAAACTACCAATCTTAGGATGCTCTTGAATGCCAAACCACTGAAAGTTGGAACCTGAAAATTATCAGCTTCAAATGAATTTGCAAGCAGAGTTTGGTGATGGGTGTGTTACTCCAGGAATCAAGCTAAAAAACTTATTTGAAAGGAGTTGTGTTGATCATGCGAAATGTTTGGGAAACAGCTTTATATAACTTGATGTGCAGAATTATTGGCCACTGGCCAGTTTTACTTACCCACATCTTTACACATTAAGATGACAGTTACTTTGGTAGCTCTTTCTAGAAGGACAGTTTTCTTTTAAACATTTTTTAATTTAGAAATTTTTTTTCTAATTAGTTATACATGACAGCAGAATGCATTTTGATTCATTGTACACAAATAGAGCACAACTTCTCTGGTTGTGCACGATGCAGAGTCACACCATTTGTGCAATCAAACGTGTACCTAGGGTAATGATGTTCATCTCATTCCACCATGTTACCTACCCCACTACCCCCTATTCTCCTCCCTCCCCTTTGCCCAATAAAATTTCTTCCATTCTTCCCATGCCCCCTCCCCCATTATGAATCAGCATCTAATTATCAGAGAGAACATTCGGACTTTGGTTTTTTGGGATTGGCTTACTTTGCTTAGCATGATATTCTCCAATTTAGAAGGACAGTTTTCATAACCCATACATCTCCATAGTATCATATGTTTTACTGAAATTTCTCCTGAAGAACAAATTCCCTTTTAGAATTCTTCCAAGTCTCTATGCAGAAAATTCTGAGATTGTTGAGACTTGAATTGCTAGGGAACCTTGGCTTTCTCTGTCTTCTTCCCCCTGTCAAAAACTTGTTAATAAAGGGTTAATGATCCCCAAGTATAATTTTTTTTTCTTTTAAAGCTTTTGCTGCCTGACCTATTTCTCCTTATCTCAGTCTAAGCCTTAGAAAACCCAAAAGGGAGTTAAAAATAGAACTAACATTTTCTTTAAAATTTTTTTAAAAAACCCTTCTCTTTTGAATGTGTGAGGAGGTTTTCTTTAATATTTGACTTGTTCCCCCTTCTCTTTTTGGCAGCCTTCAAATGTACAAATCTCACTGTAGTCGTTCCAGTCTGAAAGCAATTAAGATCAAATACCAGAAAGCTAAAAATAAGAATTCTTTCCTTTCAATAGAGGTTATTGGATATTTTTCTCAGCTTCTCTAGTCAGGTGGCCTTTTAGTAAGAGATGGGCGCTAATAGTTGCTGTGGGCAAAGGTGGTGGAAGAACAGTAAATAATTCAAAAATAGCTACACTCAAGTGCTAGGCAATTTGGCTTGTCTCAGAACTTAAAAGATTTTTTTAAATGATGATGTAGCCACAACTCCACCAGTATTATCTTATATCAGTTTTTTTTATCTATGAATTTTACTGTTTTAGAAGCTCTCCTCACTTTCCTGGCCCCATTTCCTTTAACTAACAACCTCACTCCACTCTCCTTCCATGCAGTTGACTAGGGCAGTCCAGTCCTCTCCATTAAGGGTGAGAGGAAGAAACGTGGTTCAGGCTTAGCAAATTAGAGACTCATGATTGGTACTTTTGCTAGAATCATTGAAGAAAATCTTTCTGCTTGGGTTGCTAAGTTGGTAGGAGTGCACCTGAAGGTAAAATCTGTCAAAGAGAAGCCCGTTCAGAAGAGAGCAGAGCAATAGAGTAAAATTTGGTCCTATCAGTTGTGTTTGAGCACCTGTGCTACTGACCATAAGTTTCCATTTTATTTGTATTACCATAATTTGGGCTTTTGGTAAGTGAGTTTTGAATAGTACATCCCTTTTATGTTTTCTTCTCTCTCCTTTAATCCTCATCAATGTCTAAAGGATTCTTTGCATTTGATCCACTTGGTTATTTTAATTTAAAAAAAATTGGCTGAAAAATTCCCTTTTAAAATTATACAATTTTATTTTTTTGATTTGCAAAACAAAATATCACCTTTCTTCTTAAAATGAAAGCAAGCTTTGGGGGGGGGGCGGAGGGAAGGGAAAAGGGAGGAAATGTTGGAATGAGTTTGACAAAATGATGCTGTGTGCAGGCATAAATATGAATTCTGTATCTAAATGTGAATTCTACCTTTATGCATACTTATAAAGCACCAATTAAAACTAAGTAGATAAATGAGTGGAAAATAGACCAAGAGAGCAGAGGAAGGGGAATAGGAAGAGAAAAGAAATGAGGGAAAGGGGGAGTACTAGGGACTGAAATGGAGTAAATTAAATTTCATGCATGTATGATTATGTCAAAACAAGCCCAACTATTATGTGTAACTATAATGTAGTAACAAACAAAAGAATAAAAAAAGAAAAGAGTGAAAGCAAACTCAGAGACAAAGATGGTTAATCATCTGCTTTTATTATTGAGGTGTATGGCATAGAAGACTCACCTCAATTTCATGGATTCAAAGGAAAATGGCATTTATAAAGAATGATGAGGATAAATTAATTTCCCGTGGTATTGTCCATTAATTCTTAATTATATAGTTATAATCATGTTTCAGTGACTTTTTCTTCTTCCCAGCTCCTAGAAAGTCTAGGACACAAGCCTGACTAATGTGCCCTCTTATATCCACTGTAAGTTTTTCATATTCACTCTTTTCCAAGGGAATTTCACAAGGAGTAAGAATTGTGTTTTACCTATGCTCATATCAATTGTCAGTGGTCCTGGTATAGAATATTTTCCTGCTCAGAAAATATTTACTGAACCAAACTAGTTTGTACCTTTGTGCTCAAGATACAAACCTAGCCAGTTCTTTAGTGTTAATTTCTTTGTAAGACACCTTGTACAGCCAATTACTGTAAAACACATTGATGATACAAAAATGAGTGGTCTATTCCATCCAATTGCACTGGGGATTTCTTCTTGCAGATTTAAGACTGCCTAATAGCATCCATCTCTTATCCTTTCCCAAACCCACAAAAGGGGCAATAAAAGAATTTTGGAAAGATAGTAACCCACAAGGACAAAGTGAATGAGAAAGAAGGAGACAATGGGGGAAAAATGTGAATTTTTTAAAAAATTGCTTTACCAGCATAGACAGAGCTACATCCCAATTCTCAACAAACACAGAGACACCTATGGAAAATGAGCCAGTTAACCCCACAGAAATTAACACCATGAGATATCTAGGTGAGGAATGGAGATGGAAAAAGATGGATTTCTTGAAAACAACTGGACCTACAAAGCTCTTTTTCAGACTCTGTAGTCTCCTGATGAGGTCACAGAGTTTTATTCTCTGGAAAGATTGATTAGCTCCTGACTTGAGAATATTAGCTCCCATGGTGACCTAGGGTAGAAAAGGCACATCAGGGTAAATCTGTAACTTAAACTTAGGATCTCTTTCCCAGCCTGATTCCAGGGTATGCAAGGTATCATGTACAGGCTGCCAGCAAGGAGCATGGGGGATTCCCCTCTAGAAGAAATTATTGGCTGCAGAAAAATGATCTGTCTCTCCTGACACTTACCAACCCAAAGTGATTTTGGTGAATAAAGGAGTAACATTGTCCTGGAAGACAGGTGAACGCATACACATACCAGACAAAAAGAATCAATTCAGTTTCATAATCAGCACATACTTCTTGAGACACAACCTCAGCCCAAGCCCTACAGGTCAGAAAAGTTTCAACCCTGACCAGGAACAAAAGTATCCCCCCTTTCTGAATTTAGAGGTATACGATGGAACTTAAAATCTGTTACTTATATAATTCCATGATTTTAACTATTGCTCTTCTGGGCTTTTAACTTACATACCGTTGCTTTAAGTGAAATAAAAAGAAAACACTGGGTTTACATAATACATTGGGTAACTTATGAATCATTTATCTTTTTCTGTCTCTAAAAATGTACAATGTATTTCATTTTTCTTAATATTTTCAAATTTTCTGATACCTTCTTACATTTACAATCTTCCACTTCCAAGAATTTTATCTTTATTTTTCTCCAGTATAAATGGAAATAACTTTTCTTTCTTTTTAGTCTGTTAACTGCTTGAGGTCAGGACTAGGTCTCTTCCACTTCTGTATCCCTTTCCATAGACATGCTAAGTACCTGCTGATTCTGTCCTTTTTATGTATCTATTATCAAGTGGCTATGTAGTCTTTCAGCAGCAGGGTGGTGCCAACTCTTCTCTTGGCTTGCCCCATGTCCATAGATCCGACCAGTAAATAAACAACAAGCCCAAACGTACATAGGCAGTTTCACTTACACAGATAGCAAAAGCAAGGTCAGCACGGTCTCAGCTCCCCACATCACTGTTCCCACAGGACACCATCAAACCAGAGGAACCAAATGATACACAACACAAGGGATGGGGCACTCTGATTGAGAAGTCATTTTCACACTGCCACTGTATGATTTTTATAGTTTGCACCTATACCTAAAGAAGAGTGATGTGTAAAATCACAAACCTCATTGAAACCAAGAAGGTTAATGGGAAAGACTTCCTGTCAACCTGTTGCAAGATGCAGAGCCTCCTTCAAGATGGGGGAGGTGAATGAGAAGTGGCCTTGCTATATAGTTGATGAATGGCCGCCCATCTTGCCATGATCTACAAAAGAGCACAGAGTATTCTGCCCACACGTGAGCTCGACTGCATTTGAGATTGGCTTACGTGGCCTGTGTATGGGCATGGGAGGCCACTAGGCACTTTGGACCCTACAGTTATCACTTCTCAAGCTCTTCCCCAAATTTCTAGCACTGTCCATATTTTAATGAAAAGTTTAGCTTTGACCTCCACCCGGTTAAATGCATCAGACACGCCACGTATTTATCAGCTGTGTGCCACAGCATGGTTATCAGTTAGATTACTAGATTGTGGATCTAGAATGAGAGATTTCATAAATACTGCTTTCTAGTTCTATCCATTTCATAAGCTAATATTCCAACTTTTATTTTAGTAACGTTGAATGTGACAATAAATGCATAAGTAAATCAAAAGAAGATATAAGGACGTGTCACCCAGTACTTTGTTTTCAAAGCAAAGGTTTTTCTACCCTCCCTCCTCCCTTCCTTTCCCTTCTTTAATTCTGTTCCCTGTCCTTTCTCTTCATTTGTCCTTTCCTTTATTCTCTGCTTCCCTCCCTCTTTTCTTCCTCCTCTGTTCTCTCGCTCCTCCCTCTTCCATGTCACCTTCAGCTGGGAAGGTGATGCAGTTCCATGTTCATCTATGCATGGGACATGACTGGTGGTGTGACCATAAACAAAGGGTAAGAGCCAGAGCTCAGACTTGAACATCAATCTTGTATTTTTTAATTTGACTTTTGAAACTATTAATTGTTTTTTTTTATCTTTCTGGTGAATTTAATCATGTAAGGAAATTAAGACTTGCATAGAAAGTAAAGTGATGACATGATTAGATAAAGTACAATATTCTTACAAAATTTACACCTTAAAGTCATTTTACCACCTAAGAGTTAACAGAGATTAGAAGTTTTTAAAAGCCTTGGGGAGTACTGGAGCCAATTTTTACCCTATTTTATAGATGACTTGCTAGAAGTCACAGAGCAAAAATGTTTTGACTGAAATTTTATTGCTAATAGATATGGAAACAAAATTTGGACACAAGTCTGGCATATTTTTACTTGGTTGTAATTATTTTTAATCTCATATATGTTCTAAAAGGCACAAAAAAGAAACTGAGGAATTTAGTAATTAAACCCTCTTCTACATTTTCCTTAAGGAAGTCCAGACTTCTGTTCAGGATTATTTCCTAATAGAGATCATAGACTGTCTACTAAATTAATTCTATGCAAAGTGTGAATGAATATACTTTTCTCTTTTTTTGGTGGGGGGGGATGAGTCTCCAGCAAAATATGTTGTCTCTGAGAAATATCCTATTAACTAAGAGGACTTGAAGTCCAGTCCCAAACCACTGACTCAGGAAGGAAGACAGAAAACTTAAATGCAGAGTATATTTTCCCAGCTATGAACTAAGGTGAAATCCCTATGGAAGTAGGAAAACAAAAAGATAGTCAGAAATACTAGATTTTTATAGAAAATATGACCTTGTAGGAAAATTTTAAGCGGTCACAAATGCTAGATTTTCATAGAAAATGTGACTTCCACAAACCAGAGAACATGCATTTAATAAATATCAGAAAAAGAACAAAACTCTTTATTCAGAATATTCAACAAATATTCACAGTATTTGTTTGTAGGGAAGACCCATTCCTTATGGCAAGCTTTCGGAGACACAATGGATTTGGGGGTTTTTTGTTGGTTGGTTGGTTGGTTTTTAGTTGTATGCTCATGGTGGGTTCTCTCCCATTTTCTCTTCCAAACAGAGTGTTCCTCATATTATACTTGATGGCTAGCTACTCAAACATGGCCTTCTGTAAAGCTGTCATAAAATTTTCATGAGGCGATTTGCTAAATTCTATGCCTAATATAAACATTGCGCATTGTCAGCCCACCCTGCATGTTCTCTGGGTTTTCTCTTGTACCCACAGGCAGTTCGGCTCAGCCCATAGTACAGACAAACTCTTCTGCAGGCTTGGCTCAGTGCAGCTCTAATCAGAGTCTAAAGACCCATCTTCTATGGCACTCACAGGCATGTGTAAAACAAAAATTTTCACAGCTTTGTAAAGCATTTTGTGAGGTCATCTCTAGGTCAAGTTGAACTTCAAAAGCAGTTTTGCAGTGAGGCCAATAAACAGTTGCTTGACTAACATTAGGAAACCTCTAATTCCCCAGCTTCCAAAGTGACAAGTCATAAACGAATTGATTTTGTTTGGCCTACTCTAATGACTTCTTGGCTGGAATCTTTTTTTACATTTCTACCCAGCTGTGGAGAAATCCACAGGTTTGTTTGGATGGCTGGGCTGTCTGGAATAGCATTGCAAACTATCAACAAGCAAGTGATCAATTCATCTTTTATAAATGTGGCCAGCTCAGCTGCTTCTGGTGAACTTTCTTCTCCTCCTTACATTACCAGACGTTCCATCTGTCTTCATATTCCCATCCTGGCTCTGTCCCTCCTTCTCTGTTTACCTCATCTTACTAGCATGCACAAAGCCTGGCTTCAATCCAGGCATCAAGAAGCAGATGTTTGGTCACCTTGTGAGCATGGTGACCACTGTCCTTTGCATGGGCCGGTATTGCTATAAGCATATGCTTTGTCATCTGAGCTTCTTTGAAACCTACCTAATTTTTGTGTGTCATGGGACAAAGGACCTAGCATATCCAAAACCCAATTTTCTCATCATTCAAGTGAGGAAAATACTTTCTTTCTCAAAATACTGTTGGAAACATTAAATGACCAAAATATAATGCCAGCATGATATATAAATTCCTCCTTACAGAGGCTGTAATTGGTTTTCTTCTGTCATTTACTTTTGTTTCAATGGAATTGTCTGGAATTCTGTCCCCATCATGGCACTTTTGATTAGCATACTTTCTGATGTCTTTATAATAAGTCAGCATGTTGGGTAGGTGACCCATATCTGAAATCTCATCGACCAGAGAGAGGAGATGGGAGGATCACAAGTTCAAGTCCAGCTTCAGCAATTTAGAGACACTCTGTCTCCAAACAATCAAAAAGATTTGGGTTGTACTCAGTGATTAGTGACCCCAGGTTCAATCCCAGTACCAAAACAAAACAACAAAAAAAAGAGGTCAGTGAGTGTTTATACTGAATTTCAATACATCCCCCAAATCCTTTTCCACTCATGCTTTCAAGGATGATGGTTTATTTCAGTAGTGAAAAAAAAAAAAAAAACACACATACAAAAATTTAGGTAAATAGGAAAAGTGATAACCTATCCCTTCTCTCCAAAAAGATCTCTTATTGTCTAATTTCTTCCCTTCTTTAGGATTGTCATTCATATAATGCTTTCTCTTATTGACTTATCAAAGAAAGATTTAACAAAATGTGATTGGCTCTACTTGCAATTTAAATTTGTAAATTTTCCCTTGTTCCTCTCCATTGTTTTTGAGGTATTGGAGTATTTGGGGTTTTGTTGTTGTTTGTTTTCTCTGATACTGGACATAGAATCCAGGTCTCCTGCTAGCAAATGCCTTACCACAAATCTACATCCCTAGTCAGCAATGCTTTCAAATTAGACAAGGTCAACAATGGAGAAATGGAATCAGGGAGAATCAAATTATTAATTCATTATACAAAAATGCACTACTAGTTGGAAAACAACTACTTCCTAATGGACTTTTTGTATTTCAAACATTGTTCTCTCATTTGCCAAGACTTTACAATATATTACTTACAGTATCCTCCATCTTCCATTTCCAATACCCTTGGAGGAAAGAAAATGCAGGGAATGATTCGGAGCACAGACACTGAAACCATACTGTTTGGATTATACTCAGCTCTTCTACTCGTGAACTTTGTGACTTCACATAGTTGACCCAGTTATGCTGTGCCTCTGTTTCCCCATCTGCAAAAAAGAAGCAATAGTACTTGTTATAAATATTGAAAGAGTTAATATGTATGTGACCCTAGTACCTGATCAACTGTAAATACTCAGGAAGTCTTAGCTATGGTTATTAGCTATCATAGAGCCAAGAAGAAAAAACTAAAGGAAATGTACAATATCCAAATTTCCTTAGCTTTGGTTGTTTTATACAACATGAATCTTTTAAAAAATATTATTGGTTTTACAAATAATATTTAATTAATGCATATAATTTGTGGATAGAACCCAAAAGCAATGTAAACATTTATTTCTTTGGTGTAAGTACTGAACCACTCAATTAATGCATCTGAATATTGTTTTAGCCTCCCAATTAGCCTTGCCCAACCCTGGCTGCTGGGGAACTTGTGGCTAACAAAAAAACTGAGGAGCTGCTGTCACATCTGCTCAGTTCTGTATTGATGCTTTTAAAAAACCTAAATGTATGGCTTTTCTTTTATGATTTCATCTTCTTGAACTTAGCTCATTAATATCATTCTCTGTCCACACTTGATGGCACCAACTAACAGAAACTAGTTTTAAAACATATATTTTGTTCTATTATAGTTCTCTGTAACCATTAACCTGTTTGCAGATATTATTCTCAGAAAAAAAAAAAATCTCATTTCTCAATAGGTTTCTGGTTTTCTGTTTATTTAGTGGTGCTGAGGATCAAACCCAGAGCTTTGCACATATTAAGCAAGCTTTCTGCTGCTCAGCTACATCCCTGACGTGGTTTCTGGTTTTCCATGAATTTCACTGCCAAGGTGTATAGGTGTTCAAATCCCTGGAATGATAGTTCTTCCTGGTCTTCCTGCTGTCCCCACTTATTCGACAAATACCAATTGAGTGCCTACTATGTGTCAAGATAGAATTCTGAAATATAAAATTCAATTAAGCACAATCCTTATACTTAAGGAGTTTTCATTATAGTGGGAACTCCTTAGATGATCTTTATAGCACAGTGTCCCAAGTGTTATTAATAAAAACGGAAAAGGGGGCATACTAAATCAACCCCAACACATGGCAAAGATAATTTCTTCAGCTTCATCCAACTCTTGCAGCATTTTACCAGAAATGGGAACATTAAAGTTTAGCAGCACACAACTGGCAACTTTGCACAGCTAATTAGCAGTTAAGCCCTTTAGAAAATCCTAATTTCCTGATGATGATCTATGCAAAGTAGGACACACTGTATTTCAGTCCAGGAAGGAAACATTTTTCCCCCTCTTCCAGTACAAAATAGTTAATTATTTGTTTTTCTGGCCCCAAGGCTTCTTCCTTAACAACCAAGTTTGTCTAAAGATTCTTATTTCCTACCCAATCAGACTAATGGGCAAGCAGTTTGGTCTCACCTCAACATCTAGGACCTCTTGCAATAATGTTTGGTATAACACATCTAAATACATTTCAAATTTGTTGTTCTTATTCCCAAGTCAATCATGTACTTTAATTTAAAAGCTTCAATTTAACATTTTAACGTGCATCTTAAGTGTGATGGTGATTATGGTTTGAGAAGCAAGAAAGATAATTAGAGTTATCTAAAGAGGTGAAAATCTCTAGGAGAAAAGAAAGAAGTCTGTGAGAATGATGTGTTGAGGCCACAGTGTTGCTAGCTCTAAGTATTAAAATCTCATATTGTAAAGGTGAAACTGGAATATAAGTAGTGAGAAGGAAACACAAATGAGGTGTTTAACTATTCAGCAAGAGTCCTGCTTCTGTTATTCCTTCATCTGCATTGCTTATGCTAGGATGATCAGAGCAAACATCAACTAAAATGTCTCCTTTTTCTTAGTGTGATCTGTTTCAGTGGGGACCACCTTATAACGGTGTGCATGCTCTAGAGTACTCTATCCAGCACGTATCAATGCGTATGCATTTCTTGCTGCTCATCTACTCATTTGTGAGACAATCTCAAGAAAGCTAAATGAGCAATGCCTTCTGAAGAAATGGAAATGAAGTTATGAGTGAAATCAAAGTCAAAATCACATAAAGGTGGTAGTTGAATATTCTTCCGTAAGATGGGGTAAATAATCTTATTAACTTCACTATTCACTTATAAGATATATTTTATAAAGTACACTTGTATGTTATTTGTGGGACTGAAGACTAGTATAACCACTCTGGAAAGAGGTATAATGATTCCTAAAAAAAAAAATAAAAAAAAACAAAAACCTATGGATGGAACTGCCATATGACCCTTGTTATCCCACTTTTTGGTATTTTCCCAAATGAGCTAAAATGAGCATATTATAGTGATACAGCCGTCTCAGTGTTTATAGAAGCACAATTCACAATAGCCAAATTATGGAATCAACTCAAGAATGTGAGTATATATACGATGGAGTTCGACTCAGTTCTAAAAATGAATGAAACGATGGCATTTGCCAGTAATAGGATGAAAATGGTATCATGCTAAGTTCAATAAGCTGGATTCAGAAACTCAATGGTAGAATATTTTCTCTCATATGTGGAAACTAGAGGAATATAAACAAAAGAGGTAGGGAAGAATAGGATATCATAAAGATAAAGGGAAGATCAGTAATGTAGAAGGAGGAGATGGAGAGGCAGAGCAGAGGGATGTGAAAAGGGAGGCAACGCAGAATGAATTCTTTAAAAATCACGTTATGTGCATATCTGAATATGCCACAGGGAACTTAACCTTTATGCATGAATAAAAAGAACCAATCAAATATAAATGAATAAATGTATGCAAGGAAGTCTAGTAGAGTAGAGGGAGAGGGGTAGGATAAGAGGAAAAATGGGGAATCATGAACTGAAATCAAATTCCATGCATGTAGGAATTTGTTAGGATAAACCCTGTACTATGTACAACTATAAAGCTCCAGTTTAAAAAAAAAGATATACTTAACAGTACACTTACTTCTAATTGGGTTATTTATATGCCTCTTTTTATTTTTTATCTATTTAAGACTTTTTTTAAAAAAAAATTTTTATTTGTCGATGGACCTTTATTTTATTCATTTATTTATATGTAATGCTGAGACTTGAACCCAGTGCCTCACACATGCGAGGCAAGCACTCTCCCATGGAGCCACCACCCCAACCCTACTTGAGACATTTTTACCATGTATCTTCAGTAATTAATCTCTCTCTGGTAAATAACACTAAACAGCAGAGACTAGAGTTGCTAGAGTCCATATGTCAAATGTGAGGTATTGTTCTCATACTATGTATGATTTAGGTTGTTTAATCCTCACAACAAATTCTATGAGAACTATTTTTAATTTAATTTAATACTTGAAAATTTTGAGGCTAATAAATTGCTCATTCAACACTTCTCAGCTAATAAATGAAGATTATTTACACCTAGCCAGTCAAACTTGACTCTTCTCCTTGACAATATACCCTCTCAATAAATTGATTGGGTGTCCAAAAAAAAAATGTTAAATATATAAGGATCTGTTTTTTAAAAATATAAATCTAAAGGAAACTGACAATTATGTTCTGTTACTGAGCATTAATTTTTCATTCAAACTTTCTGGTTACTGAAGCTGATAGGAAACATTGTGGTTTAAATAGTTTCCATTGCCCTAAAATGGGCAAAAAAATGTTTTAACCCAAGAAATGAGCTTGATTATGGCAACACATTTTAAAGTTAATTTACAACATAAAGGCCTTCAAAGACAGCATTTCAGAAAACATACACACACACACACACACACACACACCAAAAAAAAAAAAATCATTCTGATATGGCTACTCTATGAAGGCTGGCAGAATTGGGGAAGGCTGAGAGCATAATGTAAGCCAGCTCCTTTGCCAGATGCTTGTATATTTTAATCTGAACAACTATCTTGTCACTAATTCCTCCAAGTATCCCAGTTTTATAGATGAGAAAACAAAGACCCGTAGAAATTAGTTAGCTTTTCAGATTTATAAAGTTTTTAAGTAGTGGAGGTATAGCTTGCTGATTTAAAAATCCAGATTTTCTCTTCTATGTCATATTTAAAATGCAATGATGGGGTACCTAAAGAGTCTTCAATATGTGACTTTCTAGTGATGCTACACTTGAAGTAATTGTTCAGGGATTTTAGCACTGGAATCTTTTTTTTTTTTTTTTCCTGGAAGACATCATACAGAAAGCCAATAAATGAAAAGACTTGAAAGTCAGTGTGTTCCTATTGAAGACAGTATGTGTTCCTAAGCTTCACTATAATGAAGTTTCCCAAGATGATTAAATTAGAAAAATAAATCTTTTATTTTGGCTTACAGTTTGAAGATTCCACTACATGAATGGTTGACCCCACTTTTTCGGCTTGGGATGAGGTACCACATCATGTTGGAATATGTGGCAGAGCAAAACTGCTTACATCAGAAGCCAGAGAACAGAGGGGCTGGCAAAAGAGAGAGAAAGGGGCTGGAGTCCTGCATCCCCTTCAAGGGCATGCCCCATTGAACTAAAGACATCCCACTGGGTTCCATCACTTAAAGTTTCTATCACCTTCCATAATGCCATCCTGAGAACCAATCCTTTAACACATGGGCCTTTGGGAGACATTCACGATTCAAACCTATGTATAAGGAGTACCTGGAGTACTTGTTAAAAATCCAGAATCCTGTGTCTTGAACCAGTGCCTATGGGTATGCTTTTTAGATAAACTCTTAAAGTGATTCTTATATAAGGGTTTCGTGAGAAATACTGGCCTACAAAAGGCACAGCCTGTCCCTTATTTAATTTTCCTCAAGTATCAGTGACCTACACTTTTTGACAAAATCTAGATTCTCCAATACAGATAAATTTTATTTGGGTTGCAAGCCAAATGCTGATTTTATTTATTATAATATTGCCATCATTTGTAAAAGTAATTTAGGAAAAACAGAGAAGTGCATAACATACAATAGGTTGTCAGTAATATTAGCCAGATGGATGGGTGGATAAATGAATATTATAATCTCAAGGAATTGTTGCATGTCAGAAAATAGAACAAGGGACAAAACATGAGTCCTGTGCAAAAGAACATTAAATAGGTTTGTGGTGCTAAAATTCTTATAAAAACCAAAGGGTGATATGGATTAACATCTAACTTCATTATGCCTATGACTTCTTGTTAATGATTTTATAAGAAGTTTTTGAATATTTGCAATAGTTTACAGTGAAATTAATTAACCAGCTTTGTATATACTTAAGCGGTAATGCTGAAATCATGAATTCTTTACCTACTTTTTACTTAAAGTCAGCTTCATAGAAATAGTAGCTAGGATGGAAAGAAAAAGAAAACAGGTAAAAGCAAAACTTTTAAATGACTCTGAAATAAATAAAGTTTTGTGCTTTTGAAGAGAACAAACCCATGGTTTAAAATAGCTGCTGTTGGGGCTGATTGACTAAATCACCTGCCTCTTGGGATTTACTTGCTGAGAAGCTGTAATTCTGCTCAGAATCATTGTGTAGAAACCTGCAGATCTCCTGGCAGTTGATGGAGCATTCATCCAAGCCAAAGACAAGACTTTCACTGCCTTTTTAAGAGGAAAACATGGAGTTTGTGGTGATAGAATTCATCAGTAAAGAAATATCTGTTTAGCCTGCAGCATTATGGTTCAGTGCTAATGGTTTCATTCTTTGGAAATTCTATTTTTATTTTCGCTTCCTTCATATCCCCACAGTAACTGATACTTTGATAAAAAGTTGGGAAAATCCACACTAGATTTGAGGAAGTAAAGGACTGGTATTGGAGAAGTGCCCACACCAGGCTTTTTAACTGCCATCAAATACAACATCAAAAATATGTGCACACTTTCAGTTACTATATAACATCAAAATAAATGGCATGGACTACCCAGCATTCGTATCTGTGACATATGAAGCCAATGGGAGGAATGATACAGCCTTTCCCAATCCAGTTTTGTATGGATAATGATATTGTGGGGGGCAACCTGTTCTGAACTCACCTGTGAAATGAGGATTTAACAAAGTAAAACCAGGATGTTTACCAGAACACCATGGTGTCTAACATGCTGGTGTCATTGTCAATCTCTAAACCAAGAGTATGTGATGTTGATGTATCCCAAAGTTATTCACCAAAAAAAGCCTTTTTTTAGAGCTTGTAAACCAGAGGCTAAGTGGTCTAATGGATACTTCATGAAATATCACCTTATCATTTATAGGAGAGCAGAGAGCTTTGAGGAAAAACATGGACTCAATTTGTTTGTTTTTCTCTTGAGAAAGAGCTGAAAAATATTAGCAGCCCCAGGAGAAAATTCAGTAAGTGCAGATTCTGGGTAACGACTTTAGTTTTGGGTCATCTATTTTGATATTGCTCCCACATGAAATGCTCTAATTTTTTAAAACTATTAAATTCCATTAAGATATTTAAGTAATTGATAGCTCTCCTGCCTCCCCGATTCTGATAAAGTTTTCACCAGTGATAAATTATGGAGGAATAAGGCTAAATACAAACTACAAAAAGAATCAAGGAAGTTTGGTGACTGCACAGTGTGGGTGTTTTGTGGTTAGCATTTGAAATGACAAGGGACCAAAGAAAGATGGAATTCAGTCAGCTGAGATGTTTGCCATCATAGTTAAATGACTTTAGTTATGAATTGCCATACAGATGACTACTTCTATTGCATCTATGTTTATGAACATTTATTCTAAAAAATATGAGAAGGAAGCCCTTTCCATACACAGTTTTATCTATTAGGAAAGATTTCCTACCGAAAATAACTTTTGAATAAGTTATTGCGATGAATATTATGCAAGCCATTTATTGTTCCATCTCTAACCAAAGTGCAGATGATTATTGATGGAAGAGCAAAAGTAGGAAATATGAGTAAATTGGAACATATGGGCTGTGAATCTTGAATGTTGGGATGTAACCAAGCTTGAGACTTGGAGCTAATTATGCCTCATAGGTAATATAGAACAGAATCAGGCAGAGTGTAAAGGTTCAGTGCAGCAGGTTTAATAGAAAATAGGGAGTTAAGAGGTGATGGGCTAGGCTAACAGGAAGTATTGGGAACCTACCCCTAGGTGATGGGTGCATTCCACCAAAGGGATGGTTTACCTTTCTGCCTTCTGAAACCTTTACCTGATTAATTTTCTTTTAAGACACAGCTCAGGCACCATTCCCTCTGAAATGCCTTCCTTTTTCCTGTCTCCTACACTCATCTGCCCCTGTTGACTTAATTATCCTCTTGGATGTTCCCATAGCATCTTACCTATGTCTCTAAGGTAGCACTTATTAGAAGTAGGGTAAGCCTTTAGAGAGTCCTTTTATCAGGGGCAAATGCTTTTGTGTAGCCCACATATAATACAAATTAAAATAATATAAAGCGACAATATAAGGTTATGAAAGTCTGTAAAGCTGTTTGTCCACTGGTTATTGTTTTGTTTTTCTTTTATATCAACTCCATCAGTCTCTTCTGATTTTTTTTATTTGATATTCTTATTGCCCTGCTGAGTTTAGGCTGCCTTTGGACAACAAAGCTTCGGCATTTATTTACTTAAATGACTCATCTGAGTGTTATCTTCACCAATATAAAGTGAGCTTTCAAAGAGAATGAAAGTGTGACTCATACATTATTCTATTCCAAGAGTTTGCCAATAAACATTTGTTGAATTAGGGAATCAAAAAGTCAATTGCACCAAGTGTGGGATATCAATTTATAGGCTTTAAGGAAACTTCCCAGGCTCTGTGTTTGGGTTGTACGCTCTTCCTTAAAGAGGAAACTGGAGGAGGGAAGTAGAGTTGGAGGGAAAGAAAGGGAATCATTTCCTTTCCTAAGGATACAAAAGAATGACTAAGATGAGAATTTGGGGTTTGATATCAGGACTAGAAAAGCAACAAATATGATTTAATGCTGAACTAAAAAGTGTTAGATTACTCTTAAATGTCATACTGCTCCCAATTTATGATAAAAAGTGGTTCTGAAAACTAGTATACTAAAAGACAGGTAAAAACAATATTGGCTTATTGATTCATCAATTTTCCCATTCATATTCACTCATATATTCAATAAGAGGCTGCTTTATGTCAAGCACTACTAAGGTGTAAAGGATACCGTCTCTAACACTGACATACCCACTCTAAGGCATAACAGCATTTATAGACCAGGAGCAGGTACAATTGCAGAAATAACCTGCCTTGTTCAAAGTAATACTTACAACTGTTTTTCATTGGAAGAGGGTTTGGCATTTGTTCTTTCGGGTTACTGCCTATGCTCTTAGCAGTTAATAGATGTTTTTCATATCACTTTTATTTTTGCCATATACCTAGTTACCATATAATCAGAAATACAGATTTCCATCAACTAAATTATGCTATATAAATATATATCACAATGACTAGTGCTTTCATGCATAATTATTATGATAATTAAAAATAGAAGAAAGACTAGTAGAGGAAGGAGTTCAGGAGTAGGAAGGGAACTGGGAAACATAGGCAAATGAAATGGAGCAAATTTTTATGCGCATGTGAGAATATGTCACAATGATCTCTACTCTTGTGTGTAATTATAACATACTAATAAAAACACAGTAATGAAAAGCACAGATTCCCATTTTTGTAGAATTCATTCTGAAAGGTAGAGAGTGAAAGAGGTAGGACTAAGGACAGGTCATTATAAAAGCTGGTGGCACTGTGCCAGCAGAGATGGAGAGAAATATATGGATTTGAGAATTATTTAGGTGATGGTGATTGGTAATTGATTGACTATGACATACAATGAGAATTGGAGAAGTTATCAGATTTCTGGCTTGGACCATCGAGTGAATGTGGGTCCATTGATTGAATAAAAGAACATACAAGGAGTAGCAAGTTTGTGCAAAATAATCAGTTCATTTTTGCATATGTTGAACTTAATATATAAAACATTGTCCAAAGGATGTTCAGGATAAATAATATTCATCTTGAATTTTGTGTTGGGTAGAATCAGGTGACGAGTTCATTATGAAGTAGGAGACAGAAGTCCATTGAGGTTGATGCTTGAGTAATACCTTAAAGGTACAAGATGTTGGGCTTGGTAGATTTCTACATAGTCTTTATAGTGAAGCATATAATTTATGCACCATTCATTTCACAAAAAAAATATTTATAGCATTGCTATCTAAGTAAGAACTCTGGGAGAGACTGAGAATATGAGGCATTATAAAGCTGCCTGTGGAATATAGGTGCTCCAAATATTAGCTATCCATCCCCAGAATGAGGATTCCTTATTTGTACACTTGGAATATTAACTATTCCACCAGAATCATACCATTTTTCAAAGTACTTTTAAAGTAAGTTTTTACTTTGCACCACTGTACTAGATCTGAAGCTCATAATTAAGGTCTCAGCTGGAGGTATGGATTTGAAAATCCTTAGCATTTCGGTGGTAGAGCAGAGCTAAGGGAAGAAATAAGTCTTTAGAGGTGTGTAAAGTGAGAAGAGAAGGGCCTATGATAAACTCTTGGGAGATACCAATGTTGTAAGTATATGTAGAAAAGTGGATTCTAGAGTGAGCATGAAGCACTGCAGCCTGAATAGTGGGAGCTACCAGGACAGGGCTGTGCTCCCAATTCAAGGGAGGCGGAGTGCTAAGGAGGGGTAGGCACCATGACAGATGTTCTCAAGAGACACAGTAAACTACTTTGAGAAATGTCTCTTGAAGTTCACTGCTGACATTGGCAAGAACAGTTTCAAGGCACTGATGGGGTATGAACATTGAGTTGCTGTGGGTTGAGGAGTAAATCAAAGGTGAATTTATGCAGGTACAACCAAGTCTTTCAAGAATAATATTCTTGAAATATTCAAAGGCTTTCCCAAAGGACTTCATATTTCATCTAGTTTATCCTCAAACTATTCCCTGAATCATCTCAACTCCTGGCTACTTTTAAATTAGATATTGAATACTTATTGCATGCAAGGCACTGAGCTAATTGTACAGAGTATTCAAAGATGAGCATCGTCTCTATATTTAAGTAGTTTCCAAGCTGCAGGAAGAATGGGATAAGTACATACATAGACTAATATGGGATGTAAGGGTTCACATCTTGTAAATTTTACTCTTAGAAATGGGCAGAACAGTGACCCACAGTAGTAAGACAGTATATATAATAGAGTGTGAATTTTGGAGTTAAATCACCTAGGTTATAACTGTCTCCACCACTTATTCTCTATGTTATTTATTCTCTCTCTGCCCCATTCTCCTCAATATATACATAATGGTAGAAATAATACTATCCACTTCATAAGGTTTTGGTGAGGTTTAGCTGAGGATTCATTTAAAATAGTGCTTGCACTGTAATAAATTTCAATAAATTTTAGACATTTTTACCTGAATTGGCCCACTTTCGTACAAATGAGAATCCTGAGGCTCAAGGAATTTAAATGACTCATCCAAACATTTCAGCTAGTTAAGGTGAAAGCTAAGATCAGGACACTAAATAACTAACTCCTAGTCTGGTGTTCCTATGTTTAACAAACCACATTCTATTTTCAATGAAAATTCAGAGAAAGCAATACTTAATACAGTACAGGTAATGCAAAATTACTGATTTGTCAAATTTTTTACTCTCTAAAATCACTTTATGTCTACAGTAATGTTAACAAAAATCAGCAATGCCAGAAAAAAATTCACTATCTTGGAATTAATTTGCTATAGATTAAAGAGTTATTTTAACCATAGCAATGATGTACATGTTGGCATAAGCCAGGAAGTCATTGAAAAGGAAGGACAGAAAAGACTCTGTATTCTAAGCAGGCAGCATACATGATGGTGAGCAGAGAAATGGAATCTATTAAGTCAGTCTGTCCCAGTTTTAAATAAATGGCTTTACTTATGTATGTATTTGTGCAACTTTAATGATGGTTGACCTGAAAGAAACCACTGCCTATTAAATGACTATTTAATAATGACTATTTATTCTTTCCACATAAAGAAAGGAAAAGCCAGACCCCATAATTAACACTTTAATGTGCTGAAATGAATGGCCTCTTGGACTGAACACAAAGCCAAAGGGAGGAATTTTGAATACTAATTCTACTCCTTGGATTTTTCTAAATGCAGCCTTGAGAAGCTCAGGAGAGATCACAGACCTCCCCAGTTATGCCTCCCACAGAGGAATTTTTTATTTGTTTGACAAATACTTATTGAACACCTCTTTATGATAAACCTCATTCTTTGCACTGAAAGTACAATAGTAAGCCAGACAGCTCTGGTCCATAAACTCATGGAAGTTTATATTCTAATAGAGAAAAGCAGTAACAAATAAGTAAATGAAAGAGATGAGATGGATACAGTATTAAGAGGAAGCTGAACAGTATAATGAGGTAAGCCATGGCATGATGGGATAAACCATACAAGAGGCACAGGATTGAAGATGCTACTTTACATGTAAGATGTCTATATGTAAAGTAGGTGATACTTGAATTGGGATATGAATAATAAGAGAGATCACCTGCATGAATAATCTAAAGACAAATCATTCTAAACAGAGGGAGTAATGTGCATAAATGCCTTGAGGTAGCAGTGAGCTTGCTTGCTAGAAGTTTATCTATAGCACCAAGAGGAGCAAGGAATGGGTCACTTTGAGACAAGATTATATATCTGATGAACCATATCATATAGCCAGGGGTTGGCAAACATTTTTTTTTATCACAACGCATTTGGAAAAAATACATTTTGTGTTGAAAACACATGTACACATCACCAGTATGATATTGTGATCGCATATAAGATATAGATTTTGACCTTCATCTTGTTTCCTGGCACATAATTCCCAAAATCCTTGTAATCTCCAAAGTGATGTGTCTTTCCATAAGCTAATGAGATAACTGATAGCTGAGGGTTCCTGAGGGTTCTGGACTGGTGCTAGGTAAACCAGCCATGTGATTAGAGGGTTGAAACTTTCGGCCCTATTCTTCATTTCTGCCAAGTGGAGAGACAATGGAGACTGAGTTGATCACCAGTGGTCAATGATGTAATCAACTGTGTCTGTGTAATGAAGCCTCCATCAAACCCCCAAGGGACCATATTTGGTGAATTTGGGATAGATGAACATGTGGTGGTTCCTGAAAGGTGGAGCACCCAGAGAGAGCACAGAAACTCAGAACCCCTTCTCAGATGACTTGCTCTATGTATCTCTTACATTTGGCTGTCCATTTTTTTCCTTTTGTAATATCTTTTATAATAAAAGGGTAAATGTAAGTATTTTCCTGAGTTCTACGAGCATCTCTAGCAAATTAATTGAATCCTAGGAGGGAGTAATGAGTATCTTGATTTATAGCCAATGGATCAGAAGCACAGGTCATATCACCTGGGGCTTGTAATTGGCAAGAAGTGGTGGTGGGGGGGGTCTTTTGGGCTGAGCCCTTAATTGTGCCTGTGGAATCTCACATCATCTTCAGGCAGAATTGAGTTATACACCCAGCTTTGGTTTTTCCTTTTACATCTAAATATACAAAAATTAAAATTATCACAAAATAATTCTTATCAAATAAAACTGTCATAAAATAATGTAATTTTTATGAACCCTGTCGGTTTTTCAAATGTGGATTACAATCTACCAATGACTCATATGATTCATGATTTACTAGATTGGCATCTTGTAGTGCATAGGAAGAAAAATTAGGTTTTATTCCATTGGTTTGGAAACCATTGGACTGTTTTAAGTATAATGATGTTCTAAATTTTTGAAAAGATAACTCTGCTTATTAAGTAGTAGGTGTGTAAGAGTGAAAACAGGGAGACCAGTTAAGAGACCATGGCGTTTGGTGAAGAGAAAGGGGATAATGGCTTAGGCCAAAGTGGAGACAGTGAAGATATTAAGACATGGTTGAACTTGCTGATGTATTGGATGTGGGCAATAAGGAAAATAGAAGAATCGCAGGTGATAACTAGATTTTGGTGCAAGTAACTAGATGTATATTGTCATCTTTAATGGAATTATGGAATATTGGGGACATAGCAAATCAAAGAGTAGGGTTTAACCGTTCTATTTTGGATATGTTTTTGAACTACCCACTAGACACAGAAATGGAGCTGTCAAGTATGTAGTTGAATCTTTCTATCAGGTACTCCAAGGGAAGATTGACATCAGAGATCAACTGAGAATGATGTGCTCCCTGAAATTGGATACTATCACCTAAAGAGACAATGCAGATGGAGGTGAGAACAGGAATGAGGACCAAGTCCTGGAAACTCTAGCATTTAAAGACTTTTGGAGAAAAAGTGCACAAGAGTTCAGCTACCTTCTGTGTGAGAGGCTGTGCATGTTACACAATGTTATACCTCGGTGAAGCTCTCTGTGACTCTGCATACTTGTGCCCTCCTTTGTTGAACTAACACACTTTAGCACTTAGTTTCATAACACATTGTTCTGTAATTGTTTTCAAATCCTCAGTTTTATATCTCTTTATAAATTTATTGTAAGCCTAGTGAGATTCATGACTCAATTCCACCTCTCTTTTTTTTGACATACCATTAATTAAATGTGTATTTATTGAGTATAAGAGCCATAGGTCACAGAACAATTCTGAGCATAGAAGAATAGATGCTCAGTTCATTTTTTTGCATCAAATGTCATGACTATTACATTGAACACCTCATGCTAAATTTTCTAAGTAAGAGTCCCAGAATAGAAGGGATTAGTTCCATGATACCAAAATCTGAAAATATAGTGGTAGAGCATGTGCTTAGCTTGGGCTCTATCTCCAGTACACAAAAAAATCTGCAAATGCTCATTTGCAGATTTATAGAATAGCATGGTATTTTCATATAACCTATGCACATTTCCTTATATCTTAAGTTAATCTAGTTACTTCTATTGTGTAATTAGTTATAGTGTTTAGGGAATAATAAGAATAGTCTATACATGTTAAGTAGGGATATAATTAAAAAAAATATATTTTCAATCTCCTGGTTGGTTGAATCCACAGACTAAAAACCCAAATGTATGTTCACAATCTAGAATTAACAGATGATCAGAAGTTATAATGCAATGTCATTGAATTTTCTATATTCTTTGTTGTCAATAGTGATGGAAATTATACCTTTAAATTGTCAAAATTATCTTGGTGACTTATTCCTTAGGTAAATCCTGGGAAAGCTTTCAACTTCTGGGGTCAAGACTATTTACTAAAGCCAAGTCAGCAAGGATACACAAGACTGCAAGGAAGCACATCTTGTAGTAACTGATCAAGTGCCTGCTCACCTTCTAGGTTGTCTTTCTAGAATAACCTCACTAAGGTATTTGAGATAACAAATGTGATTTTGGTTTATGTACCCAAAAAATGAGGATAAGTTTAAGAACAAAAAGAGCTAGGTTGGGAAGTTTACCCAGCCCCAAGTTTCACTGAGTTGTAAATTGTTTCACTGTGACATCATCAGTCTTGATCATATTCTTGAAAGTTTGAATGTATGTTCAGTGTTGATGCTTTCTGGTAAGGCATTTGTCTTCCGACTTCATATTCCTTTAGGAAAATATTTGAAATTTAACCAATTGTATTTCTGTGTCTTTCAAACTAAGCAGAGGATGGCGAGAATTAGGGTAAAAGAGTTATGTTATGGCAAACAGATGACATGATTAGGCTATGTCTAAGCTCATTTACACAACTGCTTTCTACTGTAACTTTCAGATATCAGAGTTCTAGAAAAAACAAACAAACTGGAGCTGTAATTCAGTGTTAAAGCCTAGGATGCAGGAGTCCCTGAGTTCAGTCTTCAGCACACACATGCACACACCAAAAAATAAATCTACACTATGCAGTAAAATTTAAACTTTCAGGATCATTTCCTCTGAGAAAATTGCTGTGCATCGGGGAATAGCTATTAGTTTAATACTTTCTCTTAGAAACTGCTAAGAATTGAATTAGGGTTATTGGAATATCCTTAAGGCAAAATCAACTCAGCAAATTTTGAAATAAAGTAGATCATTTTTCAACCTTGACATGCAGCATCAGAATGAGGAGTGATCTCACCATTTATATAAATTGAGAAGGTCAAGTTCAGACAGGTCACATTCCAGAGAGTTTATACCAAAAGACCCAAAGTAGAATGCTTAGTATTAATACCTGATTCCATATATTGGCCTTACCTTCCCATACCACTGAGCTCTGATGTCTTTGTTAACACCTCTTGGAATTAAACTGTAAAACCTTCAAGGATGTAGACATTTTCTTATTGTATTTGTATCTCTAGCATCTAGTACAGGTCCTGCAATATGTTACACTTTGGGGAAATGTTCAACTTATGTAAACCAGCTGTGGTCATGCCTGATGGGTTTAAGTTTAGGATAGGTGTTTGTTTCCCTGGGGAAGCAGAGTAAGGATTCCCAGAAAAGGTCATGGTGGTGGAGGGATTCCATGAGGGTCTAGAGACATGGTTCTAGGACTGGTTCCTTTATTTAACTTGTATATGTATTGGACAAATTATTTAATCTTTCCAAGTTCACTTTTCTCATCTGTGAAATGAGTTAGTAATAATAACAGTACCTATTGAATAAGGCAATTATAAGCACTGAATGAAATAACCCATGTAAAGTGCTTACTCAATGCATGTTAGTCAATATCTGTTATTCCCCAGGCAAATGCATGCAACTTAGTTCCCTGTCTCTCTCTGTCTCTTGTCTCTCTGTTTATGTGACAAACAAAATCTACTTAGGTTTTGCATTTCAAACTCTTTCTGTCCACAGAAACTATTTAAATACTATGAATTGATTGTCCAGTTAAGGAAGAGGGAGGAAGGGTAAGAAAAATAGGAGAGACAGAATGAGGTAGAGAGAGATTAATTGACCAAGCAAAGAAGTAAAAGTCAAAGGCATGAAGTCTTTGTTTCACTATTGTTCTTTTGGCTTCTTCAATCTCCCTCTCTTTCTGCAGGGTTCCTTTCAATGTAACTACAAGGTGTAATTAATTACACAGCTATCTGAGGAAGCATCTAGAAGAGTGCCCACAACCAAATTGCAGGTGATTACACCTTGTAGTAGACAGAATAATTATACCAAAAATGACTAGTTCCTAATTCCAACAACCTGTGAATCTATTAGGTCACATGGCAAAGGGGTAATTAAATTTTCAAATGGACAAGTTACCTAATGTAATTGAACTTCTATTTTCTCATCTCAGCTGCTGCTTTTCTGTTCTCTTCCTGAAACTTCTGTCTCCCTCCCACTTGATCTCTGGGGGTGCACTCCGATGTATGGACATCTAGGTTCACCCCTAACATTTGTAGGGCAAGGGCATAAACAGAGACCCTCATAATCTATGTTTAATTACTTCAGAGCTGTAAATTAAGCTCAGAAAATGTCCCCTGTTATATGCTCTATCTTCACACCTTGGTGAAATTACCGTCTTAGTGACAAGGAATGCAAGGTTTACATCTAGCACTTCATGATGGGATGTGGTGACACTGGGGGAAGCAGCCTCTGATACCTATTCCAAGATTTTAGTCCACCCCTCCTCTCTTTCCACTTTAGTTTTTTCCTCCATGCTACGAAGCCTAATGGTGCTCCAGCCTGCATGTCCAGGCTCTTTCTATACTACCCTCACTTTTAGCCACCTGTTGGTTACCACTCAAGGTTGAATATATGTACTGGGGAAGCATTCTCTTTCCTTGAATGAAAAAACTTGGGGAATTTAAAAACTTCTGTCTACAGTTGAGGTAGAGAGTTAAGGAACATAAAAAATTTTGTTCTACAGATATCTAGAGATGAACTGTAGACCATTCAAGTTACCCTTTAGAGAGAATTAATTTGTCCATATAGCACCTGTGTTCCAAAACTACAAAGGTCAACAGGAAGCTGAGCTACCACAAGTGAGCCACATATATATGCAAGTAGTTTCAAATAATGTGGTCAGCACTGAGACAGAATTATGCATAGGATACAATAGGTATCCAAAGGAGCTGGCATAGCCCAAGTGGTCCAGAGAAACTTCTTAGAGGAAATTATTTTTCAACTAACTCTTGAAAGAATTCAAAATTTAATTTTTTTCACTCAGTGATTTACTGTATCATTATTAATCTATTTCTATTTTTCCACCTTTTAAGAATCTTCCTGTGGTAAATTTTAAATATTCACTAAATAGGGCTTGGAAGGTCCCAAATTGCCACACCTATCCTGTAATGGCAAAATATTTGGTTAAGTGAACAAACTGAGAATGGTGAGGTAACCAGGAAGAAACTAATGATAAAAATGAAACATGTTAAAAGATAGCGCCAGCTTTTTGTAAAAGTGATGTGTTCTACAAGATCCATGTGGATAATAAAAAACACTGAGTAAGAAATTTTCTTTTTTGAAAAGGTTTACAACTTCCCCCAAACAAGAAAACCAAACAAAAAAGCTTACAAGTTATAACAGAGAAAGAAATATGCAAGGAACTTTAACATAATACAGAGAAATGCCAAATGATAGATAGACATTATTTCAAAGGTGATCTTGTCAGTGTGTTGGATATAATACATTTTTCCATAATGACAGTATTATTAATAGCATTTCATTTTGTATGATATCCTGCAAAATGATATAAGGCAGCTTAAAATTTAGCACTAATAATCCCAGGCAGTAATTATTCCAAAGTCCTGGCTTTAAGTTTCTACTGGCACTAAGCCTGGGGACTGGAATGCTTGTCAGGTGCATGGCAGACTTAGGGTCACCAGAAAGAAATTTTCAGAGAAGGAAGATTGTTAAGTTTGAGACTATTCATCTGTTAGGATGATGCCTAATTGGTAAAGGGCTCTATTAGCATGGACAATTGAGGGCAGATGAAAAGATTCAGAAGAGGAAAAGTGGTGAATTCTATAAATCCCTGAGGGATTTAAGTAATCAACGCTACCTGGACCTTACCTAGTTTCCATTTATTGCAAAATATAGACCTGGAGTGAAAGAAAGGAGTCTAGCATGCAAAAGGTAGATTTAAGAACACATTTTGGAAGGTATCATGGTATCACTCTTAAGGAATTATAAGAAAATTTTAAACAAGTCTTTGACAATGTGAAGGAATTTAATAAAATTTAAAGCATATCATCTAATGTTCTGAATAATGAGATGGATGATGAGATAATAATGCAAGTGAATTAGATATAAAAGGGAGCTAGCCATACTAAGGAAAGATTGCAGAAATGAAACTGTCATTCAGAAATGAAAGACATTTGTTCAATTATGGACTGAAACCTCCCAAAATGAGCCAATTGTAATTGCAGAAATGAAAGACTATTTAGAAACACAAGTCCCTGGGTTCAATCCCCAATATGCTAAGAACAAAAAAGAAACTCATATTGTAAAGAATTAGCACTACAGAGCTGAGTTGGTGTTGGGTAGAGGAAGACAGAAAATCAACCAGATTTCAGGAGAAAAAAGAAGAGGTTAAAGCAATTAATCATAATAATAATTAATATTTTGAGCATTAGCCTTGTATAAAGAAATGCTTTAAATTCTAATGTTTAGTTATTTAATAAGAGATACGATTATAGATATGAAGTCAGTAGGTTAATAACAAACTTTTGGATCATTGTTATACCCAACAACATCATAACAAAAGCACCAAAAATCACTTTGTAGACATGGATTGGGAGCCCCATCTGCAGATCAACATGAAATCATGATGTTCCAGGCATATGCATTATAAAGTAACTAAATCCAGGACAACTGGTGTAGGCTAATGAAATGCAAAGATCTATAAATGTCTACAAACATATATGGAAAAGAAAGTATTATAAAGGAAAAAAATAGCCTGAATCAGACTTTTTTCTTAGTAGCACTGTGTCTCAAAATACAATGCAGCAACATCTACAAAATTTACAGCAAAATAATATAACTAAAATTGTTACTTACATACAAGAAAATCGAACTATGTGATTAAACATGAAAAGATTCAAACATTTCAAAAGATTTAGGAACAATACTAGGAGGTTGAACCTAATGACCTGAAAATTGATGATAATTTTCTAAACTCACTTATAGAATGAGTAGACTAATAATTAGCATTAAAGTTATTTGGGCTGGGGATGTGGCTCAAGCCGTAGCATGCTCGCCTGGCATGTGTGCGGCCCGGGTTCGATCCTCAGCACCACATACAAACAAAGATGTTGTGTCTGCCGAAAACTAAGAATAAATATTAAAGAAATTCTCTCTCTATCTCTCTCTCTCTCAAAAAAATTATTTAAATAACTAATTGTTCACAATATCTATTGGAAATATTTGTTACATAAAGTAAAGCATATTTTGTACCACACGAGAATAAGTGGGAATATAATCTTGGAATATGCTAGAACAAATAGACATGGGAGAGAATGAATTTTTCAGCAGTCTTTTATATGTTTTTTTTCAACATAAAAATATTATGAAGGCTGGGGCTGTAGCTCAGTGGCAGAGTGCTTGCCTAGCATGTGTGAGGCACTGGATTCAATCCTCAGCACCACATAAAAATAAACATATAAAATAAAGGCATTCTATCCATCTAAAACTACTTTTTTTAAGTGTTACAAACTTTGTTAAGATATACTAGTTATGAATGTGACTTCTAGTAAAATAAAGAGACATCACCTTTATATCAACATAGGGAAAGAAATTACAGACTATACACCAAAAACAGAAACCAAAAAAAAAAAAAAAAAAGATAGGATGCATAAACATCAACATATTTTAAAAAATTATTTGGAATGACACTTAAAAAATGTTGATGGGAGCTTTTTTTTCCTTTTTTCATTTCTTTTTTAAAGTGGTGGACTTACTGGGATTTTTGTTTCTTCATAATCAATCCATGTGTATGTTTGTATGTGTGTGTTATGTAAAATTCCCTGAATTTTCTATAGCAAGTATGCATTATTATTGTAAGCAAACCATACTCACAGATGTGATTAATAGATGATAGGTACTTACAGGACCCCCATGCACATGACAGGACTTCTTTGGAAGATAATGTAGCCATCCTCCTTTTCTTACTAAACTCCTCAGAGTTTCCTGTCTCTGCATTATATGGGAGATTCAAATCTTTGTAGTTAATTTAGGAACAGCAGTTGTTCCATTGAAGTGTGTTAGCCACTGTGGTTGGTCAAGGATCTTTTGTCTCATTCCTCACTCACACCAGTACTTAATGTGTTTCAGTGAGACAGCAGTGCATAGGTTATGCTTCCAGTGATCAAAAAAGTTAAAAGTCTATCAGGGCAGTTAATTCCCAAAGGTTATTATCTTTACTTCACACATACACACACACAAAAATAGTACTAAGTTCATGGCCCGGGTCCCCATGCAAAACACTGAATCTGGAGGCTAAGAGTCCCAAGTCCTTAAGATGGTAGAAAATTTGAAACTTAAGTCTCTCCTTGCCATTCTTGTGGTAGAGAATTTAATGTGACTTAAGTCTGATTTGGGGTCTGATGCATGTTGGTCATATCAATTCTTTTTATGAGTTTAACAAATACATAAGATAAGCCAACTTATAGGATAAAAACTTCATTTGGCTCAGTTTGGGAGGTTTCAGTCCATGATTGGACAGGCCTGTATCTTTGAGGCCCCTAGTGGGGGTTGGAGAGCAGCACATCATGGCAGAAGTGTACAGCATATCACAACCATTCACTTCATGGCCAGGATGCCCAACAGTGGAAGAGGAAGGAGCTGGGGTCCCACTATCCCCTTCAAGAACCCATACTTTTAAAAGCATATTGTGTTTTCAGAGAGTCTCACAATTTAAACTTTGAGACTGTGAATCCTAGCACAATTTTGTATCTACTTTTGCCTCTGAACTACATATTTTAATTGAATTACACATATACAGACTTTGAGATAATCTAGTAAATTTTCTCAAAAGAAAGTTGCAGATACATGGTTCTGTGGTAGAATAATATATTCTGTTGGATAAACAGAACAAGAGTGATTTATAACAGGCCAAGAATTTCTGAGAATAAGAAAACTTTAAAGAAAAAGAAAAGTGAAAATGTGATCTACATATTTTTTTTCCATAATCATCTTTACACATGTCAAGCTTCTTATAAAAGAACCTTGGAAAAAATGACATCCATTTGAAAAATCTGTTCAATAAATACCCATGCCTATGCATGTCAAATATATTTAGAAACTTATTTGTCAAAATCAATAAAACTCCTTGGAAAAGAACCTTATTCTAGTGGTTAGGGCATAAATTATTTCTTCTGACTTTTCTGGTGGCTATGTCTCAGCCAGGGTTAATTGGAGCTTTGCTAAAGAATGGATTTCATTTACAGCAAACATTGAAAAGCCAAGAATAGTATAAAGGAGATATGGCCACCTTAAGCTTTCCATTAATTTTTTCTGCACAAACTGTCTTACTGGTTCACATGACTAATCTTGATTGTTTCTAGTGTATTATCCTAATGAGGTATGGGGTAGTACTACAGTTTGCATCTTAAGCATTCCTTGAATACTTAAAGGCTTGGTCCCCAGGGTTGTGCTGTTAGAAGTATTAGACATTTAAGAGGTAGGACCTAGTTCAAGGCTTTCAGATCATTGAGGATATGTCCTTGAAGGGAATAATGGGACCACAGTCCTTCCTTCTTCCTCTTTTGTATTCCAGCCACAAATAAGCAGTTTTGCTTCACCACACTCCCACCATGCTGTGCCACCATAAGCCCACAATAGAAATTTAATTGTTACACATGTAAATTCCAAAGCAGGTGTTCCTGATCAGCAATCATTTCCTCCCTCAGTAGTGATTCATGCATCAAAAGTCCAATGGCAGTGCCATTGTGTCCAGGTGGCTTTCAAGGTCTCTGACTTGTTTGCATCAAGATAAAAGAGGAAAAAATATAGGAGAGTAGGTGCAGGATATTTTTACTGCCCCATCCTAGAAAGAACTTCACTCATTTCCAAGAGTTAGAACTCCAGTACATGTCAGGACCAACTGTAAAGGACTGTGAGAAATCTTGTCTCACTGCTTGCTGAGGAAAAAGAAGAAATGGCTTCTGTGATCAACGAACCAGTCTCTTCCACAGTTTACTTTCTGGTTTCCAAATACTTGTTTCCTTTTTCTTCTCATATAGATAACACACTTGTAACACACCCACAGACCAAATATAACCCCAAATTCCATTTGGTCTCTGAGTCTAACTCAGAGAACAGGATTCCTCCAGTGATGTGCAACCATCTGTCAGAACTAGAAATGGTTCCCTGTGGGTTGTCTATGAACAGAAAGACAAGTTAGTTATTCTCGCCCCACCACCCACCACCTACACTCAATGTTCAATCCCACAGTAGAGAAAGAATAAGCTCACTAATAAATTCCATCAGTAAAAGCAAAGAATTGGAGGCAGAAAACATTGCCTGGACCATAGTAGCTAGATTCTCTGCTAATCGCCTATTGTGAATGCTCTAAGCTTAAAAGTGGTAGAAGTGTTAGATTCTATCCTTAGTCACAGATACATTCCTTTGTCTACCATCTCTATAGTTATATTAGAAGTGGACATTTTGTTTCATCCTCTCCCTGAGGGACTGACCGAATTTTTGCTTACTTCTTTCTGGTATAAGGGGTCTGAGTGTTGTCCTAGGGTTCAAGCAGTCAAATGCTTTCAAAGGCTGTGCTCGGTCAGACACAGCGGCATGAACTTGTAGTGCCAGCTACTCAGAGACTGAGACACGAGGATTATTTGAACCCAGGAGTTTGAGGCCAGTTTGAGCAACATAATAAGAACTTGTTCCTTAATTTGAAAGTTTAGGCTCAAGGTTTTGCTGGCAGCATCACTGCCTCAAGAATCTAGAAGCTTCTGATGTTGTTCTTCCAGTCAGTTCCATATGCCAGCCGTCATATCCCCAATTTTTTCTAAATATGCTTGTCAAATCTGCTTTCTTAGTTTCCTTGGCCCAGTGCCTGTCTTTCTCAGCTTAACTGTGGATGTGCTCTGGCCTTGTGAAAGCACAGCTTGAGTGGGAAGGTAACATCTTCAAACTGATCTTTGCTGCAAGGCTGAATCACTTCTTTCAGCTGAAGTATGTTTTATTCAAAGATATTTTTCAGTCTTACTTGTTGCTATTTGGTATATATAAATAGTCTAGATTTTTCAAACTTATGAAGTACTGGATCTCCAATTGCTTCTAACTCAAGCCAATTCCTGAGTAAGAATACTTTTGCTTTTTATTTTTATTGTGGCAACATAACAATGGCAGCTAATGGGAGCAAATAATCACCAGTATTTCAACTTTCCCTAAAGTTACAAGGTAATTGGACATTTAGTTGATTTTCTTATAGCCGGCGATAGACTTGCCAAATATTTTGTCCCCCAATAATACAGATCTCCATTTTCCAGCTTCGGATATTTCTTCTATCACTATATGCCCCATGACTAAGACTTCTGTTAGAGCAATATCCACTTTGAGATACTAACTTATGTGTTAATTAAGATGCTTGAGGTGCTTTAATCCATAAACCCTGAAATCTTTGTAATTGATTATATTTATTGTTCAGATAAGGTCTCAAACATGTGTCCCTTGTCAGCTCTCTTCCAGATTGTCACGCAAAGATTCAGAATTCTTCTATCTTATGCTTTTTGTTTGTTATTGCTTTTTCTCTACTTAACTATGGGATTCCCACAGTCACCATACTTGTCAGGGGAGTACAATAGGAAAATGGCTAGAACTTCGCACAAGGGAGGTTCTTTATGGATCAGGACTAGAAATCTCTGCTTATCTTATACTGGCTAGTACTTAAATCACATTGGCACATCCAACTGCATGGATAGCTGGGCATTTGTGGTTTGATGTATCTAAGAAGATTAATTTAGCTAGTCTGTACTATCCTGTACTTAGTCAAACTATCTAATTCCTGTTTCTAACTATCTATATTTGTCAAATGAAGCAGTAAATTACTTATCATTTAACAAGCCTCTTTGGACAACTGTTGTATGCTCAGCACTAGACATTTCAGAATGAGAAGTATATTAATTTTGTAAGCATAGAACTTAGGGTTAGAGCTTGACATTGCTGCATGCTTTGGGTGCAATAAATGTTGCTAAAGGCCCCACTATCACAGCAAGCACCCACAACAGCAAGGGCAGCTCCTATATGACACAAAGGTGTGTCAGCACTGATGATGGCACCATTAATGGCATGACATACAAATAAACATCTGTTGCAAATCAAAAGCTTATTATATAAATGTTCAACAGTATGGTCATTCTGTACTTGTGTTTTTTTTTAAATGTGCTCATGATTATTTGATATTTTTATATCACAATTAACAAGATTTATGTGTAACTTGTCATTCATTTTCTGGGAATTTTAAAGACATAAGTTTGACCTAGATATGTGAAATTAATTAATTGACCTTTTGGAAAGATTCAACCAAAAACATCTATTTGTATTTCAAAATGAGGGAGTCAATCTTAAAAATGTATCCTTAGATGTTATCTTTTTATTTTCTCATTTACCTAAATAAATAAATAAATAAAGATTTTTAGCAACTACTAATAATACAATGGGTTGGGCTGGATACTTGGGGAGGTTTAAAGTAGAATGAGGCATAATTTGTCCATGAAGAAGGTAAATTAAGAAGCAGTGTGTTTCATTACTACAATGTGAAAAGACCTACCCAGAGGAAGAGAAAACATCCTTGAAAGGAGGAAAATTGAAGGCATATTCAAGGGAAATGGTATCTCAGCTGAGACCGTGAAGAGAGTTTAAAGAGTTGATTCATGTAAAGGTTTTAGAATAATGATAGGCCGATAGTAACCTTCAATAAATGTTAGCTATTATGATAATGATGATGACAATGATGGAGGTGTTGGTGATGGTGGCAGTGGCAATGATGGTGGTGATGAGGGTGGACATGGTTGAAGTGATTGAGGTGATCTGCTGCTGAAAGTGGTGATGGAATTGGTGATGGTAATGGTATTGGTGATTATATAAGTTGATTTGGCTATAATTTTTTGCATCTTTTTAAAAATTTTTTTTGTTCTAATTTGTTAAACATGGCAGTAGAATGCATTTGATAAATCATACATAAATGGAGTCTAACTTCTCATTCTTCTGGTTGTACCATGTTGAATCACATCGTTCACATAGTCATATATGCACATATATGCTCTATTCATTCTATTATTTTTCCTACTCCCATATTCCCTCCCCTCCTTTCTTCCTGCTCTGCCAAATCCAAAGTACCTCTATTTTTCCCTAACCATCCCCCCTTATTGTGAATAAGCAACCACATATCAGAGAAAACATTCAACTTTTCACTCTTTGGGATTGGCGTTTTTTAACATGATATTCTCCAGCTCCATCCATTTACCAGCAGAAGCCATATTTTATTCTCCTTTAAGGCTGAGTAATATTCCATTGTGTATATATGCCACATTTTCTTTATCCATTTACCTATTGAAGGCACTTAGATTGGTTCCACAGTTTAGCTATTGTGAATTGAGCTGCTATAAACATTGATGTGGCAGCATCATTGTAGTATGCTGATTTTAAGTCCTTTGGGTATAAACGAAGGAGTGGGATAGCTGCATTGAACCGTGGTTCCATTCCAGGTTTTCTGAGGAATCTTCATATTGCTTTCCACAGTGGTTGCAACAAGTTGCAGTCCCACAAGTAATGTATGAGTAACCTTTTTCCCCACATCCTCACCAACATGTATTGTTACTTGTATACTTGACAATTTCCATTGTGACTGGAGTGAGATGAAATCTTTCAGTAGTTTTGATTTGCATTCCTCTAATTACTAGATGTTGAACATTTTTTCATATATTTTTGACCATTTGTACTTTATTTTGCTATAATTTTAATAAAATATTTTACTACACTCAGAATTTTCAATCACTCTGAAAGATGTAATTAAGAAAACAGAATACAGACTACCTAATTAATTTGAGTATATTTTGAGTCATACTCCATTTCTGAAATTTTTCATTATTATCTCAATAAAAAATGATGTTCCCTTCTCTGAATTTGTGTGGGTTTGTTTAAAATGATCCCTGAAGGTTGTTTTTTTTTTTTAATTTCTCTATCTGACTGCACTTAAGTGCCAAAGATAGCTATACTGTTTGTGTACCTAGATAAATTCTGCATCCCGACTTTATCCATATCTCAAGGGATTATCTAACCTGGAAAGTCCAGGAATGAACTTGGACATTTCCTTGACACAACTTTCCTTGATTTCAGAGGAAGTATTGGGTTTCACTTTCCTGATTCCTGCATTCTGTAACCTAAGCTTGCTTCTCCAGCTCCCTGGTATCAACCACTACTCCAAAAAGGAGTTATATCTTTCCTCATTATTTCCTGAGCTCCTGAGCCCTCCTTGCATATTGAGTCTATGATATAAACAGCCTCCACAATGCCTCCTGTTCTGAGCTTTCTCTCTCAAGTGAGTCCATTCTCTCATGATTATCTACTAATGTTAAGGATAAGAAGAGCTGGAGAATGTGAAGAAAGAAGTAGAATAGATGCTCATACCCACCTACGTGAGTGTTAACCCATGCTAAGTCATTTTGTCTCAATAATATGATGTTCATGAACTAATCTATCATTGTACTGGGTTTAATTATTTATCCATTGTTCAGTCTATTTACCATTAGTATAATGGCTCTCTCGTTTCTCCATATGGCCTCAATAAATTCTATTTGGAATGACTAAATTACAAGCTCTTTTGTCCCTCCAGGCATGACATAATATATGACATCTATAAACAAGGGCTAATTATAAAACTACTTATCTTCTGTTATATAACCAGCATACTTTTATAGCAAGAAACATAGTGTTATTCAGTATTTTTTAAAAGTATTTATTGTTTCCTTTTGAAGAGAAGCTATGTAATGGTCTCCTGACTCTTTGTCATCAAATGGACCTTGTGACTTTGAATTTACAGGTACAGCAACAATAGTTTTGTAACATCCTGTTCTATCCATCACAGATTTCCAAGCATCTTGCTTTATTCAATGCTTGATATGGAAGGAGATATTTTTCTGGCTTCCCTTGCCTTGTGATACTTGATAGTTACTCTGGCAACAGTAATCTAACTTCAGTAAAGGTCTAAAGTTGGTGTTTCAAATTTACACAATGGTTTGACATTTCAGAGTCATTTGGGAAAGTATAAGGATGTGAATGGGACTTATTTTTCACAAATGTGCAGATCAAGCTAAGAAAAGACTATTTTGAAAATACTAAGGTTGTAGTTCAGAATGACATATCACAGATGTTTAAATTTGCATCTTAATTTCTCTTGTGCCCCTTGGTTTTCTCTTTCTATAAAAAGGGTAATGATGCATTATATTTACGAGCATACACCAAGTGCAAATTGAAGTGTTTCATGAGTGAATGAGTTGACATTTTCCTGAACAAGTCTCTAAGATAGTTCTTCACAAAGAGCGTTCTTTGGTCAAATAATTATGGGATATGCTGTATACAATGTCTTCTTTTTGGAGATTCACAATGTTTATTACCACTTTTAAGGCTGTGGTTTTAAAAAAAATCCCCAAATTTCTTATACCAGTACTTCTGCACTTTTTTTTTAGGTAACCCCAAGAACAGTTTAGAAAGCACTTTGGAAATACATGCAAAATATTAAAGATTTCCAAAGGTTTGAGTATGAACAAGTAAAACCAAATGAGATATTAAGAAACAATCATAGAGCTGCTGACCTTATTTTGCCAAATAAAGACTTAAAAAGAAAACTGAATTCCACTCTCCCTTCTATTTAAAAGGAAGGGCATTTTATCACCAAAACCAGAAAAATCAAAAGGGCCATTAAAAAATAAGGAAGCTTGAGTTGGGGATACAGCTTAGTTGGTAGAGTGTTTGCCTCACATGCACAGGCCCTGGGTTTGATCCCCAGCAACACACACACACACACACACACACACACACACACACACAAAGACAGTTTTTTAAAAATTAAGCATCTTTAGCTTCGTTTATATTTAAAAAGCTCTTATATTATGTTCAGATGCATACATATTAGATATATGTACATAAAAACCTTATATATTATATGTGTATATGTTACATATATGTATACATTATGTATATGTATGTATATGTACATAATATAATTTAAATGCTAGCTATGGAGCCTAGGGCCTTCTCATGCTAGGCAAATGTTCTACCATTAAGCTGTGTCCTCAGCCCTTTAAACAATTTTTATTGTATTATTTTTTTCTCATTTCATTTTTGACTAATAAGAATTTAAACATAAACATGTAATACATATCCATTGTTTTTGCTTATGAAACATTTTTGCCCTTTCTATTTTGTATCAGAAATCCCACTTTTCCATATGGAGAAGTCATTCAACTTGGTTTGTTTGAGAAGTTAAGGGGCAGGAGTGCTTCTTGTACTCCTCAATCAAGGGATAGGGTGTCACTGGACTAACTCAATTGAGCCCCCTATTCCCTGATCACAACCTTGGATTGTCAGTTTCCATCTTTATTACCATATGGGGAGGATTTTTTTAAATAGGCACCTTTTTAGTGATTTTTTTTTTTACTGCTATGTGGACAAGAGATTGAAGAGGAAAAATGGAAGCCAGGGGATCCACTGGCTTCCAGAAGGTCATAGTATAATCCAGAAGAGAATTAATGTTGACTTAGACTAGTGGTGACAGAGGAGATGAGAATGAGTCAGGTTTGGGGATTTTTTTTTTAAATGACAGAGACAACAGGACATTGTTGATGGGGCAGTGAGGAAAAGAGATCAAGGAAACTCTATGTTTGGGTTTGAGTAATTGTATGGCAAGTGGAGACATCTATGTAGATTGGGGGAGGTGAAGTGTGTGTGTGTGTGTGTGTGTGTGTGTGTGTGTGTGCGCGCGCACCTATGTACATATATTTATGTATGCACAGTTTTTCCTATGTGTCCATGGGGGATTTCTTCCAAAACACTCTATGGATACCAAAATTCAAATATCCCTAAGTCCTTTAAACAAAATGACATAGTATTTGCATATAACCTATGCACATCCTCCTTTGTATTTTAAATCATCTCTAGATTACTTGTAATACCTAATACAATTTAAACACTATGAAAATAGTTGCTGTCATGGGTTGCTTAGGTAATAATGATAAGAAAAAAAATCATGTTCAATTCAGATGTAATTTTTTCCTGAATATTTTTTATTCAAGAGTTGGTGGAATCCATAGATGTGGAACCCATACATACTGAATACTGACTATATGTATATTATGTATATACATGTATATTTCACCTATATATTTATATATACACATATACATACATATATATGCATACATTGTCACAAAACCAGACCAGTTGATTTTATTTTATACTGTGGAAGAATAGAAACCCCCATCTATCAGTCCACATTGGATTCACCTGTTGTGTCTCAACAAAGCATAGCTGATGCAAAAGGAAAAAGAAAACACTCCTATGCCTCACAGTCAGCGTTCTGCCAATGCCTTCACAGAGCAAGAAGTAAAACTCAACCCCTAGCTTGCTTCTTTAAATAAGTTGCCAAACATCAGTGGGGAAATGGTAATTTAAGAAGAGTAATAGTTAATCTAAGTGTAAGAATTTCATCAGATGATCTTAGACTAACATGGAAACTATAGTGTTGCTTATGTATCATTCAAGAAAGGCTTCAGGAAAAAAACAGAACATCAGCAATTTAATGGAGTTGTATGCCATTTGTGCCTGTTTCATATACTGTATTTAAAAGAGGGAATATTACCAAAGAGAAATGTAGTTAAGAAGAGAAATGAAATAAGTTCAGGCTTAAGCAGTCTATTTGGCAGCTGTTATTTGCATTAGATCTGGTACACATAAGCAACCATTTCTATATAGTTTCTATTTTTCCATTTGTATATTAGTTTATCAATGCTATGAAATCAGGAGTTCAGGGACAAGCTGTCAGTAAGACTATGTTATCCCCTTTAGGAGAAATTATTCAATTTAACAGTAAATAGATGAGCATGCTGGGAAAGCTGATGGTAAATAAGACCCTGGATGCAAGGTAATTGAATAATCATGGCATTTATTCTTGTTCGGATGTTGTAACATTCATCTTGAAGGCTTAAAATATTAAATTTCTTATTTTGCATATGTCATTGCACTCTGAATATTCTGCTCAAATGGAAACAACAGGTTCTTTAGCAGATGTGCATTAACTCATTTCCAAAATGTTTGACTTGCCACTAGAATCATCTTTAACCATGATTCTAAGCCCCATGTCAAACTTTTCTCTTTTTAATTAAAAAGCTAAGGAGTTCTTTTTGGTTATTTTTAAAATGAATGCATATAATTATATGAGTTTTTTTTAACTCATAAAAGAGCAATGAAATAAATATTGATGACTGTGCCTGAAGCTAAAAGAAATTGGGTGCAATGTATTTTGCTGGATTGTTATTTTTTCCCCCTGGTAATTTTATGTCTGGAAATGGTTTGATTTGTACCATCTTCTAGAATGTCTTTCTCTGGCTTCCGTCTTTATTTTTTGTTTGTTTGTTTGTATTTTGTTTTGCAGCAACCTAATCCTACAACCCTAGAGAGTAATCCTCCAGGAATCTTTTCCCCCTTTACTTCTACCTCTTCAGTCTTATCCTTCTTATCCCCCAGGACAAATCTCTTGTTACCCAACAGATTAACTGATTAACTGATAATTTCCACCTACCTTTCCAACAGATTAACGGATTATTTCCACCTTTCTACCTTGGTTGAACCCCTTGATTGTAACATCCTTTCTCCCTCTCTCCGCTCATCTTATTCCTAGTTTATTAAAAATACAGAAAAATAAATTATCTCTTGAAGTCTCTCCATTCCTTCTCCTTCTGGATACCTCAGTTTAACTTTCTCTTTGGATCCTCTGTGTCATAGCACTTGACAGTAACCACCAGGTCGGTTTTATGAAATATCTCATTATCAATATATTTTGTCTCACTACCCAGACTGCGAGCCCTCAGAAATAATATTGCTTTTGATTCTTAAGTCTCTGCAATCATTCTTTGCTTTCCAACCTACCAGAATATATCTGGACCCTCAACACCACTCACTGTGCCTGTTCATGCCCTTGCTGGTCTCCCTTTTTCTGCCATCTTGCTCACCTCTTCGGCAACAACTCTTTATTAAAACACCCTGTAGTTGGCCTCTGTGGTTCCCTGCTTTCCTGGCTCCTTCTTTCTTTCTCACTGGTATCTCAGTCTCAGTCTCCAATAAAATCTCATAGTAAAGTGGATCTAGTGACATGGGATCTTGTACTGTGTTCCTCTTCTGTCCTCTAACTATCCCTCATCTCTAGGGGCATAACAGGTGTAACACTGTAATATGAAAGCTTTGGGTTACCACCATATATAGATGCATTCATTTCTACAAGCTGAATATAAGTTCCAAACTCTTTCCCAGCAAACAACTTAATGTTGACACTTTCTGGTAAATTCAATTCAATAAGTTGATTTCTTGGTCAAAGTGATTAACATATTCCCATTACTGATCAAAATTCACCCCACCAGAATTAGAACTGTCTGTGGTTGAGTCTGTATGGTGAAATTTATGTAACCATAGCATCTAGGAATTGAAATGGAGGGAAGGCTTCCGACCTACTTTTTAAGCACCACAGGTTCCTTGCCCCTATGCTATCTTTATCTTGAATTTCAGACAAGTAGCATTCAACATGACCAAAGCCAGTTGCCAGGCTCACAGGTGATATTTATCTTTATGGTGCTCTTACAAAGGAAAGCCATTTCCTCTCATGTGATTTGAGTCAATTAGCACAGGTTTGCACTAACTTAATAAATTATATATCTGCTATTATATTTGATACAATCCTATGGCTTCAAGTGTCATTAGTATGTTGATTATTTTAAAATTTCTATATTTTTCAATATAAAAATTGACAATTCTAGTTGGATATCTGATTTCAAATTTAAGTTTAATAAAGCCAGTTCTTGATCTTGTCCCCTCATCCTCATTCCCAAATCCTTTATCCTTATTCCATTCGTGAATGTCTTCTAAGTCCATTCACTTAATATTGCACCACAGAATCCTTTTGATTTTCATCACAGTACTTAATAATATATGGAATTATTTTATTTATGCAAAGGTTACTATTGTCCATCTTGTCTTATTATAATGTAAGTGCCACCACTTACTGGCTCACTGATAGCTTTCTAGTCACCAAAGTAGTGCCTAACAGATAGAGGACGCTCAATAAAAATTACTAGAATAAATTCATAATTCTGTGTTCTGTAGGAAAATGCCTCACATTTATTTAGTCAACCAGTATTAAGTATTTTCTGTGTGTGAGGCACAACAAAAAATACTGGGGAACAAAATATAAGAAACATGTCCTATTGTGATTCAGATAGAGCAGCAGGCTGCCTTCACTTCCAGAAAACATAGTGCATTATCAGTTATATGTATAGTATAGATTTTATGAATCAACCGCTAGCTTTCTAGCATTTGAGTTCTGCATTCCTCTTCAGTACTTCTATCATCTAATTGAATTCATTGGAAATGATTCTGGTGATAAATGTGTTCTTTTATGTATTCTCTATTAAAGAATAACCTTCTAGAATTTTCTATTTTTGTACATACTTCATCTCTGGTTTTTGAGGAATACAGAACAAAGACAATCCTCAGTCCTCACATTAGTTTTATTGACATTGAGCAATGTAAACCATGTGAAGCTCCCTACGCAGCCCAAAGGGCCCGAGGCACTCAGCTGGTTACACAGCATGAACCCACAATCAGTCTTTGGTTTCTGATCTCACCTTTCTAGCTGTGTGACCTTAGGCAATTGGTTGAACTTCTCTTTGTTTTACTTTTCTTGGAGATAATGATAGCATCTAAAGGATTGTTGTAAAGATTAAAATGCAGAATACATGTTAAGGCCCTTGGATCAGTCATGCATACCTAGTAAGCATACAGTGAGGCTTAGATAGCACTGCATAATTACTACCACTTTCTTTGTATTTTGCTGCTGCTACTGGTACTTCTATTGCTAAACCCTGGCTATCCTCTTCAATACCATTATGTATTTGAATTTTCTTTAAAGTTAGTACATTGTTTGGAAATATATTAAAGATTTGGCCCATAGGTTGTGGCACTATTGGGAGGTGGTGAAACCTTCAGGAGGTGGGGCCTAGTAGTAGTAATTAGGTAATTGGGGATATGCCCTTGAAGGAGATATTAGGACCCCAGCCCCTTCCTGTTTCTCTTTGCTTCCTGGCTTCCATAAGGTGAGAAGCTTCCTCTTCTATCACGTGGTCCCTCCAGGATGTGCTGACTTACCACAGGCCCAGGAGCAAGAGGGCCAACCAACCATGAACTGAAACCTCCCAAACTGTAAGCCAAAATAAATCATTCTTCTTTTTAAAGTTAATTATTTCAGGAATTTTGTTATAATAACCTAAAACATAGCTAGTATTTGCAATAACTTGTTTGCATTTGAGACCAAAATTACATGACCTCAAGTACATTGCCTTCTATAAATTAAAAGTTTTCTTCTCTACCAGGGGGTAGCATTTACTCATTCTGGTGGCATTTTAGATGAACTCGTAAGAGAGGCTGAAACACATTAGCCTCAGAGGCAAACTCCTAGGGACTCAATATACTGAAAGCTATTGTAGTACTTAAAAGTTTCTAAAATCAGTAGCTCTCAATAGGAATTTATCAAAAATTAAAATGAAATGAAATTAGCATTTTAATTTGCAATCAGCAGTCTCTTTGACTTATTCTAGCTCTTGATAAAGGGGTGAGAGTAACACATTTGCCTTTCTAATATGGGCACAATGCAAAACAGTCCTAAATTATCCACAGTTAAAATTAATACATAACTATTTCAAATCAATGAGCTGCAAGGTCTTTTCGAGCATTGATACACATCTCTCACCACAATTTCCTTTGTTCTCTGTATGCATGTGTTAGTTTTTGTGGCCAACCTTGACTTTCTGTTCTACAATATAGCCATCTCTTTGGCATCCTTAAGCCTATTTAATGACATTTAGATTTTATTTGTCCATTCACATTTCTTTCTTGTAAGTAATAGTAATAGAATAAAATTATTCAGAAATGTCCCTGGCATACCAGCCTATCACACTTCAAAAGGTTTGTGCTTTCTGTTGGGTAGTTAAGAGTAGACAAAAAACCAGTTCAGGCAGTGAGAGCATTCTGCTTCCATTCAGCCACAAGGAAACAGAGTAAGTGAAAACCTTAAGTGCCATTACAGTGATATTCCAAGTTTGCAGGATTATTTAGAGCTACTGCCTGGGTCCATATCTTTTTGACATGACATACGTCATCAGTGAGTCTCTCCATAATTATAGCTTTTGCCTTCTGAACACGTGTTCTTATTAGATGAGGGTTTTGGACTTATCATGCTTCCTAAATCCCTGCAAATATGTTCTTTTCCTTTGAAGTAGACTGATTCAGATGGGGGACCTCTAAAACTTGTCTGCTTAGATTCTAGTCAAGACTCTACCAGTTATATTGGGTAAATTATTTAATCTCTTTGAGTTTTGTCATATTTGAAATAGTTATTTAAAAATCACTGCTGGATTTGAGAAGATGACAAAGTAGATTCGTCAGCAACCGTCAATTCCTCCATGACCCAGAATCAAAGTAGTGACAGAACAGCTGACCAGAGATGTCGCTGAAAGAGTAAATACTTCAAAACTCAGTATTCGGTGGCTTGAGACTTGGAAAGGCTTGAAATTTGGTTAATAACAGATAACATAAGAATTCCTTGACTTTGAACACTGACCAAGGTGGGCCACAGGGAAGGAGTATCAAAAGAGAAAGAGGAAGAGCCAAAACTCACAATATGGCTTTTGTAACAATAGTTGGAAAGAAAAAGCACACTGAGTTAAAATGGGACAGGAGCTTTAAAGATAATGAAGAAGATCTTACACTTTAGCTCAAATTTTTTGCAGAAAGTCATTTTGTATAGACCACAGCTAGCCAGTCTTCCCAGGAGAAATTAAATCGATATAGCATCTTCCCACCTTCAGAGAGTAACAAATCCATAAGGAATGCCTCTGGAATGGGTTATCTGAGTAATCCATCTAGAAAGACCTTGTAGAGAGATAACTGCTAGCTGAAGGTTACTGAAATTTCCTCCTCCTTGTCCTGGCCAAGGGGAGTGAGGTAGAACTGACCCTATGGTAAGAGAATCCCAGGGAAAGCTAACCCCAATCCAGTGTTCCTCACAGGCATGGGCTGTAGGAGCTCAAGCAAAGATGGGCCACATGACACCCGCCCTGGTGACGGTAATAGGTAAAACCCCTGTCATCCGCAGCAATCATGGTATATGTTTCTGTGCCACAGGCTGCCAACAGAGAGTCTGCATTTGCAGACCTCACAGTTGTAGACACCCACCAAGCACTTTTATATAGCCGCTATCAACCTCACAGTTGTAGACACCCACCAAGCACTTTTATATGGCTGCTACCAAGAAGCCCTGACAGAGGGGAGTACCTACAGCAGCCCTGCACCCCCACACCCAACAGAAATAGTCTGCAGATGCAATGCCCACCAAACATGCAGACTTGGGCCTCTGGACTGACTAACAAGCATCAGTGACTGGATGAGAACTACGGCAACCAGGGAGGTGGCTCCTCACCCCAGCACCTCTCAGATGGTCCATACTTGTGTGTGACAGAGTTGTGATTTGACACAATTCTCATTCAGATACATGGACCCATAGAAGGCATTTTCTTAAGGTAACTCCAAGCAGCCAGAAGACATTATTGAGCCTATTAAACACAGTACACCCCACAAATGGGCTTATAGAGGAGCATTCCATAGCTAACCACTTCTCAGTATGCCCAGAAACAAGCCCACTGACCTGAACCTGTCCCCTCCAGAAGGCGAAAAAGCCCTGTGCTTTCCATGGGCACCACTTTTTCTAGGTCTCAGTACCTCTACCTTAGACTGACATACCCCACCTACTCTGAAATATACAAGGGGGAGCACACATTGTGATTTCATAGCACTGGGTACACAGGTTTTCTTCAGGACAGCATACAACACTATAATCCCTAACCAGCTGTTAAGTTACAGTTAGAGATCATCTTCTCTCACCCAACAGAAGGCTAGAGGATGACTGGTCACACAAGATTATAGGGGACTTCCTAGAATTTTATCTGAGGTGTGCTAGTGTGATCACTACCCCCATACCCAGGAAAATTTAGAGTTAAAACTGAGGAGTGGTGGCTACCTTCTAATGATCCTGAGTCCTGATTAAATCCAAATCAAGAAGATTAAATAGGAAATTTCCCAACCTCAAATAGTTGGCATGGAATATCATGAGTAACAGTAATGTCAGTTTTGATCTTTTAGCTGTCACTTTCCTGTTGAATTGATAGGTGGTATCTTATATTTGATATTGCAGCTCTCCACCCAATTGATTGTATTTCTTCTAAATTTTAAAGCATTAAATGGAATCATTATTTTTCACTTTCTCTTCAAGCTCAGGTTTATACTTGCTCTTCTTAGTCTCTCTTTTCCCTCTTGTGTTACCTGATCCTGTGTCTACCCCACTCACCATTTTCTTCTTCTTTGTATCTAGTTTCTGTTATGGTTTAGATATGAAGTATCTCCAAAAAGCTTATGTGTTAGACAATATAAGAAATTTTATAGGTGAAATGATTGGATAATGAGAGACTTAACCTAATCAGTGCATTTATCTAGTTGTGTGGATTAACTGGGTGGTAACTTTAGGCATGTAGGGTGTGTCTAGAGAAAGTAGGTCATTGGGTGTGTATTTTGGGGGTATTTAGTCCTTAGTGTGCTCAGCAGTTTCTCTGCTTTCTGATTGTCATTATTTGAGCTGCTTACCTCCTACACTCTATCCCATAATGATGTTCTGATTTACCGTAGGCCTAAAGCAATGGAGTTGACCATCTATGGACTGAGACCTCTGAAACTATAACCCTCAAATAAACTTTCATGCTCTAAAATTGTTCTTGTTAGGTCTTTTGGTCAGAGCAGAAAACAACAAAAACAACAATTAAAAAAAAAAAAAACCCTGACTAAAATAGCTTCTATTATTTTTTCTCTCTTTTCCTTATTCTTTATTTTCCCCTCTTTTTCTCCTTTTCCTTTTCAACCCTTATATATTTTAATAGTAATTATGCTATTTTTAATGACTAATTTATTAATTTATTTAAGAACATTATTTGAAAATGAGATTTGGATTAGAGAAATTGTGCAGAACATTTTAAATAAGATTTTTTTTCCTAAAATTTGCTGGTATATGGCTTTGTTCCGAAGCAAATGCAATTAATACAGTTTAAAGGTGTCTCTCAAAGTGTGATGGACACTGTAAATAGCAGTAGGTACATGATGAGTAGGAATATCAATAGTTTGATGCTTTCCCAGCCTGATAAACTTAAAAGAAGGAAGCTAACTAAATAGTAGCATCCATAAAAGTGAAGACATGATCATCCTAGCAGATGGTTAAAAATATGAAAAATCAAGGGAACAAGTCAATCTTAATAGCCCACAAAACTTCAACAACTGATCCCATTGGAGGAAATGTCAGAGCAAGCACTTAGAAACTTTATAGTTAATATGACCAATAAACTAAAAAAAAAGACCTAAGAAATGAACTAAGAGAAAATACAGGAAATGAAAGAACATTTCAGTAAAGGGATAGACATTTGAAAAGGTACAAAACTGAAATCCTGGAAGTCTAAGACTCAATATACTAAATTAAAAACTCATTTGAAGGCATTATGAATAGATTAGACCACATAGAAGACAGATTTTCAGGCCTTGAAGACAAGGTATAGAATCTTGAAAACATAATCAGCAATGATGAAACTATGATAAGAGACCATGACCAGAATAATGTTTTCCCAAAAAAAACCTGGGAAAACTTTAGGAGAGAAAATATAAGAATCACTGGTTTAGAAGAAGGCATCAAAATACAAACTAAAGTAATTCACAACTTTTTCAGTGAATTAATATAAATTAATTTCCAAAACGTGGGAATGAGGTGGAAATCCAAATAGAGGAGATATTTAGGCCCCAAAAAGTCAAGATCAAGAAATATTCTCCACAGATCATGTTATAATTACAATATCTTAACAAAGAACCATGATGAGAATTTTAAAAGCCACAAGAAGAAAAAGAAACAAAAACAGCAGGTCACATTTAGAGTTAAACCTATTAGACTTGTGTTCTCCCATGCCAGGCTCTAAAATCCAGCTAATGGTTGCCAACCATGATTGCTATATTCAACAAACTATCAATGATAAGCAAATCAAACATAAGCAGGAACTGAAAGAATTCATGACTAAAAAGTCCACACTACAGAAAATACTTACTGAAATATGCAGAGGGAATGAAGAAAAATAAACAACAGATCCTGCAAATGATTGAATCCTAATAGAATAGTAACCAAGTAAAAGACAGCATTAAACATTAATGCATTAAACATTGCATTAAGCATTATAAGTAAATTCAATTTGTAGGAAATGTAAGTCATGTTTCTATAATAAAGCTGAATGTAAAATGGCCTCAACTGTTCAAACACATGGACTTGCAGAGTGGATTTAAAACAGGACCCAACCCTAAGTTTCTTATAAGATACTCACCATACAGGCAAAGACATCCATAGGCTAAAAGTGATAGGTGAGAGGAAGATATACTATGTAAAAGAAGACCAAAAGCAAGCAGGAATAGCTACTCTTACATCTGACAAAGTAGATGTGAAGCCAAAATTTATCAGAACAGACAAAGAAGGTCATGTCATATTGATTAGGCAACTATCCAACAACAAGATACAATCATTATAAATGTTTATGTCCAAAATATCAGCGTACTTACTTATATAAAACAAACCCTAGTTAATACAAAGGCTCAGATAGACCTCAATATAATAATACTATGTGACTTCAACACACCTCTCGCCAACAGATATATCATCCAGCTATAAATTAAGTAAAGACTCTTTAAATATTAAAAAAATACTATTAATGGAATGGACCTAATAGACATCTTTAAAATATTTCACACACCAACAACCAAATTCACTTTCTTCTCATCTACATATGGAACCTTCTACAAAACAGACCATTTTTTAGAACACAAAGCAAAACTTAAAAATTAAAAAAAAATTGAGATAATTCCTTGCATCTTATCAGATCATAATGGAATGAAATTAGAAATCAATAATGAGATGAAGAAAACAGAAGTCATTTTAACACATGGAAATTGAATCATATTCTCTTAAAGGAATATTCTCTTAAAGGTCCTAGAAAGGGAAGAAGAAACTAATTTCAAAAAAAAAAAAAAGTAGAAGACCAGAAATAATTAAGATCAGAACCAAAATTAATGAAGCTGGAACTTAAAAAATAATACAAATGAGCAATGCAACAAAGAGTTGATTCTTTTAAAAGATAAATAAGATTTGTATACTGATAGCCAAATTAACCAAAGAGAGAGAAGATCTAAATCAATAAGAGATTGACAAGAAAATATCATTGCAGACATCAGAGCAATCCAGAAGATCATTAGGAACTATCTTGAAAATTTATATTTCAATATATTGGGAAATTTATAAAATACTGACAAATTTCTAGACACATAAGACTTACATAAATTGAACCAAGAGGATACAAAAAACCTAAACAGACCAAGATCGTAAAATGAGATTAAAGTTGTAATTAACAAGTCTTCCAAGAAAGACAGCCCCTTGCAGGATCAGATGGATTTTCAGCTGAATTCTACCAGACCATTAAAGAACAACTAATGCCAATACTCCAAAAATTTTTCCATGAAATAAACAAGAAAGGAACACTCACTAATTCTATGAAGCTGGTATCAGTAAAATCAAATAAAGACACCATAGAATAATATACCTTATGAGCATAGGTACAAAAATTCTTAACAGAATATCAGCATTTAAAAACACATTAAGAAAATTTTATACCATGATCAAATTGGTTTCATCCCAGGGAGACAAGTTTGGTTCATCATAAGCAAATTAATAAATGTAATATACCATGTAAATAAAATTAAGGACAGAAATCACATGATCACCTCAATAGATGCAGAAAAAGCCTTTGACAAAATTCAGCACCAAACTTCAGTTACCATTAATGGTAACAATAATGAAGATATTATGGATAAAAGGAAGTTACCTGAACATCTTAAAGTCTGTATATGACAAACCCAAAGCCAGCATCATACTGAATGGGGAAAAAAAAAAAAAAAAAACTAATAGCATTTCCAGGAGCTAGACACATTTTCACTCTCACAACGCCAATTTAATATAGTTCTTGAAGTCTAACCAGAGTAATCATACAAGAGAAGCTAATTAAAAGTATACAAATAGGAAAAGGAGAAATCCAATTATCTTTGTTTACTAGGGAAATGATCCTATACTTAGAAAACTCACAAACTCTACCAGCAGACTACTAAAGCTGATAAATTCAGCAAAGCAGACAATTACAAGATCAACATACAAAAATCAATATCTTTTCTATACTCTAATAATGATCTTCTGAGAAATAAATTGGAAAAACAATAGCCTCAAAAAAAACCCCAACAACTAGGGAATAAATATAACCAAGAAAGTGAAAGATCTCTACAGTGAAAATTACAGAACACTAAAGAAAGAAATTGAAAGATGGAAATACCTCCCATGTTCTTGGATAGGCAGAATTAATGTTGTCAAAATGGCCATATTACCTAAATAGTTATACAGATTCAATGAAATCCTCATTAAAATACCAATGCCCTTCTTCACAGAGCCAGGAGAAATATTCTGAATGTTCATATGAAAGAATAAAAGACCTAGAATGGCCAAAGCAGTGATTCTGATGGCTTCACAATACCGTCTCTCAAATCATACTACAGAGTTATTTTAAGAAAAACAGCAAAATATTGGAATATAAACAGACATGAAGACCAATGGAATACTAGACTCAGAGACAAATACACATAGATACGGTCATCTGATCCTCAACAGTGGTGCTGAAAACATACATTGGAGAAAAGGGTGTCTTTTTAACAAATGGTGCTGGGAAAGCTTAGCATTCAGGGAAATGAAATCCAAAACTACACCAAGATTTTATCTCACTCCAGTCAGAGTGGCAATCATCAAGTGTACAAATAACAATAAACGGTGGCCTGGATGTGGGGAAAAGGGTTTACTCATGTCTTGTTAGTGGGACTACAAATTAGTACAAACACTATGGAAGACAGTGTAGAGATTTCTCAGAAGACTAGAAATGAACCCACCATATGACCTCAGCCACCCTGCTCCTTGGTATTTATCCAGAAGAACTACAATCAGCATACTGTAGAGATATATGCATTCCTTATAGCAGTGCAATTCACAGTAGTCAAGTTATGGAACTAGTCTAGGTGTCTCTCAATAGATGAATGGATAAAGAAAATGTGGTATATATATATACACACAATGGAGTTTTAGTTATAAAGAAGAATGAAATTATACCATTTGCTGGTAAATGGATGGAACTGGAGAACATCATTGCTAAGTTAAATCAGCCATACTCAGAAAGGGTCAGATGTTTTCTGTTCTATGTGGAAGGCAGGGAGAAATAAGGAGGTTTTTTTTTTTTTTTTTTTTTGTAAACAAAAAAAAAGGGTCTCATGCAAATAGAGGAGAGCACAATGGAGTAGAGGAAGGAGATAAAGGGAGGAGGTGAGGGATGCAAAAGGGAAGGAAATGTGAAATAAAAGTGACCAAATTATGTTGTGAGTATATGTGAATATATCACAATGAATTCCATTTTACATATGACTATAATGCTCCAATTCAAAAAATTAATAGAAGGCAGACAAATAGAACAGAGGAAGAGGATGGGAGGAAGGAAGGGAAGGGGGTAGTACTGGGAATTGAAATGGAGCAAACTATATTACATGTATTTATGAATATGTCAAAATCTTTTAAGAAAGCACTGGCAACCCCCAAATGATGTAAAGCAGGAAAGATTTTATTCAAGGCTATTGAAATAGAAAGGGAAAACACAATGTAGTCAGAACTCTTACTGAAACAGAGTAGGAGAGATTTTTAGAGCTGAGGGTGAGGATATCAGTGTTGGCAAATTGGCCTTACTTGAAAGAAAGAAAAGTGAAGCTTTTAATATCTTTGTGATGGGAGGTAGTTTTATAACTGCATACAAGCCAGGAATGTACATAACCTCCCAAAAGAAATGAGGAAGCACTAACCTCATAGATGACTAGTTTTCAAAGGGATGGAACTCTCAAGTCCTTGAGCAAGACAGTTGTAAGTTGCAAAACTGGTAAAAGACTTTTTAAAAAAGGCTTACAGATCAACGGAGTAGACACAGAGTTTACAATTACAAGTTTTCTGAAGTGTCATCTATGACAAGAGAAGTTGGAGACTCAGAGTCAGAAAGAAGTCTTTTTAGTTTAGTCAGGCTGAGGAAAAGGTTTAGACCATCTTGATCAGCCTTTGTATCTCATTGTAATGTTTAAATGAGTAAACCTATGTAAATTGTTTAAAACAATGCCATAATTGCTCAAAAGTATTAGTATCATTAATGATTGGTAGCATATCCATGGTCTAGTGCTAAATCTAAATTCCTAAAATTTAAATGTCCCTGAAATATAAGTTCATTGCACTGTTACAAATGCTAGCCAGAAAAAGACCAGACCCCCGCACGAATTCTGTACCCACCACCTGGAAGGCTAGATTACAGTTTGAAATATGTATGCTGGTTCTAAAAACCAGCATTTTTATAACAAAAACTTGGGAAATGAAACATAAATAGTTTGCACTAAACTGACATTGATTGTAGATAAGAAGGTGGGGTAATACAGAATTAGGATAGCAGGATAGTTCAGAAGGAAAGGTACTTGTTGCTTCTAGATTGGTGGGTATTTGTAGAATGGGAAGTTCATATGTAAACAGGAGGTGGTGGCACCTGGGACTCAGCCTTGGGGTTTTAAGTCAAGGTTTTAACATTCATGCAGGAATGTGAACTATTGTTGGTTTCAGCCAGTGGTGTTAACTTGTCTTCCTCCAAACTACTACATCCTTCTGCCTTTGTAATTAAGTTTAGAGCACCTCAGAAATTTTCTTTTATCAAGAGCATGGGGCTTGGAATCAGATAGACCTACCCATAAATTTTTATTTGATGAGACCACCAGCAAGTTACTTAACCTCAACCTGAGTATGTGTGATATGAGCTTGAAAGTACCTAGTACAGCTATTGCAGATTAGTTAAGTCTTGACTATTAAAGGCCTAGCATATGAGTTTTAAATCCATGGTATTTTCATCCTAGATGCCTGATCTTCATCTAAGACTGCTGTCTTAACAGCATAGCAGAACATGTAGCAATCAGAAATAACCTAAGAAGCAACTGATTGCCTTCCCGATGGCTGATTTTCACCCACCTCTACCCTAGGTAGAGTGGCTGATCCTTTCCCTTCACTTTCTTCAGGTTGGACAAAGAACATGATTGTGTTTTAAAAATAAACTAGGGATATCAGGGTGGGCCACCAAGTGGTTAATGTATTTGATAGTGAAAACTAATGAAATGGTCCTTTATGAGAAACAATAATGGCATATTACCATATCTGTTAGGAATTTTTCTTCACATATTTTTAATAGCAAGTAAAAATAGTTATATCTCAGTCAGTAGTCTACTCTCCTAATTCCTTTCTTTCTCTTATATGTGTAAGTTACGAATAGAGAATCTAAATGTGTCCACATATCCCTCTGTCAATGAAAACCTGGTTCTTATTCTGACTATGAATAAATAGTTTTGTGCATCCATTCTTTGACACACAGTGCAATATGCCATAGCTGTGCACCAGAGATGTGCTTGCTGTCAAAATGCTATGCATATATTCAGAAGCAAAGCATTATGTCCAAGAGAGTATCCAAACATTTTGAAAATGAATTATAAATCTTGGAAGCAAAAACAGAAAGCTGAATTTTGAAACAACTTCTTTTGTTTATTTAGAAATGGATTTTTTTTTCTCTTTGCTGTCCTCTGTACCCAACCCTTCACCCACCCCTGGCATGTGCACTGAACCCGTGATGAATGAAACAGCAAACCTGCTTTTCACAGTAGAATGAGGACTCCCAGACAGCTGCTGCTGTTACAGAAGGTAGCTAAATGTAAACTGCTCATTGTTACTGATGCATGTAAAATAGAACTTCTTTGGCTCTAGAGACTTGAAATTTGAGAAAGAAAATATGAAGACAAGGCAGTACAGTTATGTTGCCAGCACTAATATGGAGCTCTACCAATGCTGTGAGTCTTTCCATCAGTATTTAGAATTAAACTGTAAACATTAACTAGATTACCCTTTTGTCTTAAATTTCCCATTTGCAACACAGGAACCATAGTATTCACTTCTTTTCTATGGGATGATCCAAAATTGCCTCTGTGGATAAAATATTGTGTTTTGAGCTACTTGAGGGGAAAACAGTAAGTTGATGCAGCTAATCATATCTCCTTGTGTATCTAGCTTGGATGGTTATATCATGGAATCTATTCTATTTGACAAAGAAATAAAAATACTTCTCTCTTCCACGGTTATCTAGAACTTTATGCAGAACTTTAAGATTAATCCTTTGACTAAATCATAAGTTTGGTTCAATTCAACAACTAATTTAGTTCATGCATTTTAGAGGGTTGAATGACACTCCTGCTCTGAATAATATGTCCATACCTTTCCTGTAGAACTGGTGAATATGACCTTATTTGAACAAAGAGTCTTCACAGATGGAATTAAATATTTTGATGAAATCATCTTGGATTATATGGGTGGGTCATAAATCTGAAAAGGACAAATGTCCTTGGAAGAGATAAGAAAGGAAAAGATTGGAAAGGCCACCTGAAGACTGAGATAGAGATTAGAGAGATGTAGCCAACAAGAAAGACAAAAATAGAAGCTGAAGAGGCAAGAAAGGATTTTCCCTGAAGACCTGTGCAAGAAGTGAGGCCCTGATAACACCTTGGTTTTTTATTTCTGTTGATCAAAACTGAGAAAAAATAAATTCCTATTTATTTAAACCATCAATTTTATAGTAATTTTCATCACAGCCCTAGGAAACTTACACATGCATACTATATTGATTAGATAGACTACATCACTGGAAACAGCAATTCAATGGATTATTCTATTTTGTTCATATATAGCCTGTGAGGCAGCCAATTGACACATTGTTATAAAATAAAAATCATTTAAGGATAGAAATGTGCCAAGTTGATATTACTCTGGGTCAAGTGGGTAAATAAATAATTTCTCTTAATTGAGTCAAACAGATTACTTGGCAGTAGAGGGGATCAGATAGCATCAATCAATTCCCCACTTCCTACTAAGCTCTTAAGATGCTGTTAGAAGTTTCCCTTTTACAGCAATTTCAGAAGGCAAGTCATTTTGCACTCATTTCTGTCATATTCAAACCAAGACAAAGAAAAAATATTGTAGGAAACCAGAGATATATAAAACATACCTGATCTACAGAGGAACTTGCTTAAGAGTATAACAGACTTCACATCAGAAATAATGTCATCAAGGACTGGAGTTGTAGTTCAGTGGTAGAGCATTTGCCTAGCGCATGTCAGGTACTAGGTTCGATCCTCAGCACCACATAAAAATAAATTAATAAAATAAAGGTATTGTGTCTACCTACAACTAAAAATTTCTAAAAAAAAATCATGCCATCAGAAGAGCATTTAGTGAAATGTTTGAATTATTTCAAGAAAAATCTGCCAACCTATATTTCCACGTCTAGCTAATTTATGCATCACAGGTGACAAAGAAAAACTCTCAGACAAATAAAAAGTGAGGGAATTCATTGCCTGCACACCTTCAAGAAATGTCAAAAGAAGTTTCTAAGAATTTAAAATGGTATGATCATAGGTCAGAAATTTGCTATATGTAAACAGTGAGCATCAGAAAAAGGAATAAATGAAGGTAAAATAGTCTTATTCTTAATTGACCCAAAATACAACTTTTTAGAGAAACTAGTAACGATATCTTGGGGGATACCAGTATGTGGAGCAGTGAATTAAATGACAGCAGTGCCACAAGGAAAGGGAAGTTGTCAGGTATCTGCTATCAGTTACCTGCACTTCTGATAAAGTAGTTGTAGTATTATTTGATAGTAGATTTAGATTATTTTAAAATGTATATAATCAGTCCTGGAAAAACACTGACAATGTTATAAAAATCAGCATGAAATATACACAAGAGAGTAGGTAAAATACAATCATATAGAAAGCTCAATTAAAAAAACAGAAGTCAGTAAAAAAAAAAAAGCATAAGTAACAAACTCAAAAAGTAATGTTTTCTAGGTGCAATGATGTTAGATTTTAATTTGAATAATATATCAACTATCACTTTGTCAATAATACAAACATGCCATATACAGATATTGTCAGACTATTTAAAAATATGTTCTGAAAATATTAATTTAAATATGAAGACTCAGATAAGTGCTACATATAAGAAATTCTAGTCCCATTTTTCTCCCTAGCTTGATATATATATATATATATATATATCAAGCTTGCAGTCATGTAAGCTTCTGGAGATCATTTCCTTGTTTGGTTTTGTTTTGTTTCTGGAGGAAAAGATTATTTTGGCTCACTGTTCCAGAAGTAGTTTAGTACATGTTCTGGGTCCAAGGTGAGGCAGAACATCATGGCAGAAGGGTTGGTTCAAGAAAGCTGCTTAGAAGCAGAGAAGGGGGAAGGGACCACAGGTAAGATGCATCCTTCCAGGGCACACCCCAGTGACCCACCTCCTCAAGCCTAAGGTTACTACCCAGTCAGCCCATTCAGATTAGGATGGACTGATAAATTACAGCTCTCACAATCCAATATTTTGCCTCCAAACATTCCTGCATTAGCACAGGAGCTTCTGAGGTACACATCATATCCAAACCATTACATGCCCTAATATGTAGCTCAGGGCTCAGAATATGAGAGAAGATTTATAAGCGTATATGGAAGGAAAGAATGAGCAGATGCTAATAGGCAGATGTCATTAGGAAATTTAAGTTTAAGATCTTAAGTTGCTGTTAATGTTTCATTAAACTAACAAAATCTATTGAAAGACCAAACTTATTTCCCTCTTCATTGGAAAAGTCTGGTCTTAGATTTTGAAGGAAGAAAAATTGTCAATTCTGTTGTCTTTCGTGATCTGCAGCCTCCTATTGGTGAGGAATTTGGAGGAAAAAGACACTTGTCCATTTCTGGTGAGCAGAGCAACCAGCACAGATTTTTAAAAAGTAATTTAAAAATCAATTCAAATAATTCAGAATGAGTGTTTTATTTTTTAATTCCACAAAACTGAAACTATCACTTACATCAGCTTCAATAGCAATAAAAATTAGAAACCAATTTGTAATAATTCTTGAAAACACTGTGAGCATAAAACAAAATGGAAAGAAATAACTGTGAAAACCATGAAGTGTGACTAAGAGTGAGAAAAATGAAACCCAGCATCAAAAGTGCATGTACTTCAATGTGACCATAATCTTGCTATATACTTTTACTTCATTTCCTTGTTTTTATGGTAACATTTTTGGTAACATATTTGCTGAGGAATTTACAGCTGGCTTCATATGATGTAGGCTCCAGTTCTCTGTCCTCCATTTTATACCACCCTAAAAACAATTTCCACCAATAGTCTTGTGATACACTTCTACCAGATTCTATGTTAGTCATTTTTAGTTGAGTATTTTCCTAATAACATATACACTATCTATTGTATGAAAGTCACCAAACTTCATAATTATCCAACTCAAAGGAAGCTATAAGGTGGGAAATTAGAATAAATCAGTTCTGATCTGTCCTGATTCTTCTAACAGATATCTCGACACTGGCAACTGAAAAGAAAAAAAAATGTTTTTTAAAAGGTTAAAATGGGTTTTAATAAAATTATTCTAAATATATAACTGCTATTTCTTTAATTGGACTAATTTAAATAAATTCACCTGATAATGATGGTAAAAACAATTCACTAAAACTTTGAGGAAATTAACATACAATAGGGAAATGACATTTAGTACCACTGATCAGTGCAAGACAATTATTTAATCAATTATTACTAGGTTATAAACTTTCTGAGAGGCAATTTCAGCTCAAAGTGTATGTTCTGGTTCCAAATATCCTTGAAAATCAGGCTATGTTGGTCACTAGGATAAAGGTTCTTTTTTTTTTTTTTTTACATATTAGATTTTTAAATTGTGCAAGTTACAATTAGGCAAATTAATTACATTTTTTTTCTTTAGGAGCTAAGATGTTGAAAACTCTAACCCTGAGAATGAGAAGTTGCATTGAACGATTTCTGCATTATATTTTGTCATCTCAGCTGTAGCAGAACAGTCAGCCTAAGAAGTACTTAGCAGATTAGCATAATGAAACAAAATTGAGGTAAAATTAAAATGAGTCATTGAGTCCTGGCTTTTCCCCAGCTTCCAAATGATTGCTTTAGAAGATCTTGGACTTTTCATGAGTGCCTAAAGATGAAAGAATGTAAAACTCCTTGAAACTATGGAATTTCAGATTTAGAGATATCTAAATCATGAATAATGAACATGGGAGAACTTTTCAACTCTCAATTCAAATATTAAAAGAATGAAATCTAGCCATTTTAAGAACCATATTCCACTCTATCTCCTTATTTCTAAACTGAATCAACTGCTTAATGATTTCATTAAAAATTCTGCCTTTCATGCAAGTGTTGGAGACTTCTCTTCTCCACATGGGGTTTCTTCTCAGTCTGCTGAAAACCTCCTCATTCTTCAAGGCCAGCTGAAATGCCTTTCTGGTCACCAGAGATAGCAATGGTTTGTTTCTTCTCAAGATGTTCATAGTTCCTTCTACCTCTCATATGGAAACTTTTAGCTGTAGTTGTTCATGGGAATCTTCTCTCCTTTGATTACAGACATCCAAGTGTCACCGAACTTCCTGGAACATAGTAATTATTCAAAGAATATTGATGGACGAGTTAAGCAGTTTTCATGTTTTAGCAAATGACTGTACACTTACATGGCTGGCCCAGTAATTTCTGCTGTCTAAATTTCACCATCCTGTGACATTACTGGGCCTCATAAAAAATGACTGGAAAGAACTAGTGGAAGGTCAATTTTGTAGTAGCCTACAGACAAGTAATGTAATATACATTGGTCCAGTGGATTTAAAATTTATGAAGTGTCCTGTAAACCACTACCATTTAAAATTAGACCTTTAGATAACATTGTATAAAGGTAAATATCATCAAAATACATGTAGATATTATTTAGAAAATGCTACCTGGTTTTTGGGTAGAATCACATTTTAGGTAGGTATAAACTGTAGAGCATACATTGAAAGAGACACTTGATTTTACAGGGAAGGTACTGTTAGGCTTTCTAGTCTTTGCATTTTATGATGTAAAATTTGAAAAACACAAAATGAAAGATTGTGAAAGAGAAGTTGTTTTCACAAAGAGAAGGTGAACACATAGGCTTGGTGATGTGAATCTGATATTTGATAGCTCGGTTTTTTGTTTGTTTTTTTTTTTTTTTTTTTTAGAAACAGTGTTCTATTATCTGGAACAAACCATCACCACTGTTTCTGAAGTGAATATCTGATGCTAGCTAGTGAGGTTACTTGAGAAGGACATTTTCCTTGTAGCTTCTGCTTGTGGGAATTTTACTAAGGGTAGAATTTAAAAACATTAATTACATTATCAAGCTGAACGCTCCCATTAATATGCTGTCTCTCCGCAGTACCATTACCTTGCTTTGTCCCCTCCTGTCATTATGTCTTACTAACATGATATGGTGGAGTCATTTTAATTAGGTAGCATGACACTGAGGAATAGGATGTAGGCAACATCTCCATTGTTTCACTTTTAGGTGACAACTTCTTACTTATTGACCAGGGTCATTTTCTTTTTGCTCTGTATAGGTAGGAAGAGGCACATTTATTGAACTGAATTTTCTCAGTTCTTCTGAGCTATAAGACGAAGTGAGGTCTTCTGAGCCATAAGATGGAGCAGAATGTCCCTTTTAGATCCCCAGTACAGCTTGACATAACAACTCCATGACAATGAGGAGAGTATGATCAGTTTATGTCTGAAGAACTGATCTGAATGTCTTCATGATCCATATATATATATATATATTTTTTTTTTTTACTGATGAAGAGTCGGGAAGGTGACAGGGACATTATAATCTTAATCTTTCTTGTTACGTGGAACTGAGCATTTCCTGGTTATTCTGTCACTTCCTGGTGACTTGCTGTTGTTTGGGTGGTGTTTCTATTCAAGTCCCCTTCTCTTTTTCTTTTCTTGAACAGCATTCAGGTGTGGGAGGTGGGGGTGGGGATAAGCTACATGACATTATTCTTTTGCAGGAAGGGCCTTGGACTTTGTCTTCTGGTCATTTTTGGTTCTCTGTTCTCAGTGGTGTTGCTTAGTTGTATTATCCTACTGTGTCTTTGGCTCTCGACCTCTGCCCTAGCTACATCCACTGTTCGATTTTCCAGCACTCGTGGTTGCTTGTGGTCTATCTGTTTTATGGGTATGGGTTACCACTGTCTGTAACTTTACCCTCTTATCTCTTGGTCCTTCTATTCACCTTGTAGAGATCCCCCAGCAGACAAGTTAGCATTTAATTTTCACCTGGCTTCCGTGTTCAACGCTAAAGGGGCTTCAGGAACTCTCAGATCTCTTCCAACTGTCATGGTTCCCCTTTCAGCTAACACAGCCAGTTTCTGTTGCCTTCCTCTTACTCTTTTCTATGGCCTGTTTATGGAGGCCACCTTTCCTACATGCCATTCCATAAGACTGGCCCCTCCATAATACTAGGAAGGAATTAGCATATATATCATTCTGCCTTTGGACCCCCAAAGTGCCCATCTGGGTTATTCTGGAAGGATGGGCGCTTGCCAAGTATTTTCTGTGTAACACTGCAATGCAAGAATTTAATGGGGGGGGGGATACCTTTGTTTCATAGACTTATCCAAATAAATTAGCTGTCTCAGCTCCCTTTAAAAGATTTTTGTCAGCTTGACACAAAGTAAAATTTCCTTTTATTTCACTAGTATTATATATTCAGGATAGTTGAAACAAAACACATAATGGTACTGGTTAGAGGCCAAAACAATCTGTATGCTGATAACATATGATTTAGGAGAACTGTCTCATTATGCGGATTTACCAGGCATAGGGCCACATTGACAGAGGGAAACCCATGTGGGAAGAAAGGTGGTGACAGCATTTCTGATGAGAAGACCAAGCCTTTGATGGAGCTCACACCTCTCCCACTGGAGACCGTCTGCTTGTTCTTGCTGTTATAACATCCTAGATGCTGTGATTCGCAAATGAGACCCACTGATAGGATCAGCAGGAAACTGTTGCATTGGCCAAGAAAGACATTAACTTTCAAGTCACAAAACCACAAAGTGGCTGGTCTTAACGATTGTTAACGAATGTGTGAATGATTTCTAAAAGGGAAGGTAAGCTTTTGATCTATGGGTTTTAATTTAATTTCTGCCTCTTGGCCTCTAGGGAGGAGAACAGAATAAAACTATTCTAAAATGCAGTTTAATGCTTCATATATCACACACGTGTTCAGCATTTGTTTCTTTCTAGGCGTTGAACCTGTGGGGGAGAGATCATCACACAGTTCTTAATCCATTTGGGGCTTTCTTGTGGTTTATTTGGTTAGGAATGTGGAAGCCAAATATTTGCCCTCTATATTTAAATTCATGTGTATTTTGTTGGAAATATTAATCCATAGGAGAATCCAATTCATTGACTCTACAACCTGTGCCCAGGCTGTAGACTTGTAGCATTATGAAGTTTTCATTCCCAGAATCAATAGGGTAATTATTTCAGAGCACGGCTTCCTTTAATTACGTAAGTCCATATGATCATATGGACTTTTATTTCTGTCCTTTCAGGTACTGTCTCAAATGACATCTCATTAACTTATTTAGCTTTCATCTGACCCATAACTTCTGCTTTCCAGTTTTTCCCCATCAGTAACTCTTCTAACAGTTTAATTCCTGCCTTCTGACTTGCCTATACAAATACGAATCTGGCAGAGGTGTCCACTTCCCATTTCTGAGTTTATGGTCATGGGCCATTCTGACCCTACCTAAAGATGCCAGCTGATGCTACCAATTTTCAATTCAGTAATTACTGGGGAAATGTGTAAATGAACTTAATAAGTCGATCTATAATCATTCTGAGAGGAAAGTAATTTGTGGGGGGGATGAGGAGATGGTGTGAGGAAATGTAAAAAGCTAAAAGTTTCAACTACCTTTAAAAAAATTCTCCATTATCATTACTATCATTAAAAGTTACTAGTGATGTGGATGTTGTTATTTTCTTTTTTGTGTAGGGGGGAGTAGTTGGGATTGAATCCAGGGGCACTTTGCCTCGGAGCCACATCCCCATCCCTTTTTATTTTTTGTTTGAGACATGGTCTCACTAAGTTGCTCAGGGTCTCGATAATTTTCTGAAGCTGGCCTTGAACTTGCAATCCTCCTACCTCAGCCTCCCAGGTTGCTGGGATTATAGGCATGTGCAGCCATGCCAGGCATTATCGTTGTTTGCTTAATTGTCTACCACCATTGCCTCTCACAATCTCTTTGATGTAGCAATCTAATTAAACAAACAAATGCTGCCTCTTAGCTCAAAGTAAAATGCCTCTTAGCTCAAAGTAAAATGGCACTAAGCACACTAGTGATCTGATCCAGTGATCTCTTTGTCCTCACTTCTTGTCACTTGCAACTTCCCTAATTCTGATCCATCTACACTCACTTCCTTGCTGTGTCTCTAATATGCCCATCAGGGTTGGTCCTCTCCCATCAGAATGTAATAACCAGAAATTGTTTACTAATTTATTCCCAGCTCCTATGATAGCAACAATCATGCAAACATCAATCAAAGGAAAGTGGAAATAGGTATATTAATTTCAAACAAAACTGACTTCATTTCAAGAAGAAGTGTCTTGAATAAAGATAGAGTCACTGAATAGAATTCATTTTTCCAGCATAACAATTAAGTATATAAGCATCTAACAAGAGAGCATCAAAGTATGAGAGGCAAAAATGGATAGAACTGAAAGAAGAAACAGACCACTCCACTCTTATAGCTGGAAACTTCAATATTCCTCTATTAGTAATGAATATATCAAATAGGCGGAGAATCAGTAAGTATGTAAATGACCTGAACAACACTATCAAGCAAGTTAAACTAATTAGCACTTATAGGAGACTCAAAGCAACAATAATAGCAAAAGATATGTGCTACTCAGGCTAACACAGACATTCATTAAGACAGACTGCTTTCTTGGACATTGAACACATTTTAATAATTTTATAATACAGAAATCATACAAAGTATGTTCTCTGAATAAAATTAAATCAAATCAATAGCAAAAATGTTGACAGGAAAATCTCTAAACACTTAGAAATTAAACAACAAGCTATAAATAATTAAAGCCATTCAAGGATCCTCTTGAAAAAACTCGAACTGAACAAAAAATATAGCAAGTCAAAATTTGTGAAACACTGCCAAAAATAATGCTGAGGGAGAATTTCATAACATAAATACATACATTAGAAAAGATGAAAAATTTCAAATCAATAATCTCAATTCCCAAGTGCAGAACCTACAAAAAGAAGAGCAAAATAAACCCAAAGCAAGCACAAGCAAGAAAAATGCTAAAGATAAAAGCAAAATCAATAGAACTGAAAACATTAAAACAATGAGAAAATCAATGAAACTAAGAGCTGGGTGTTTTTAAAAAAATCAATAAAATTGACAAACATGTAGCATCATAGACAACGAAAACAAGAAAAAACTCAAAATGACCATGTATAGGAATGAAACAGGAGAAAGAAATCCTTTAGACATCCAGAAGAATTCTACAAACCAGTCTGCAAAATTTGGAGCAAATTTTTACCCCTCACACATCAGTTAGAGCACTAATCTCTAGGATATATGAAGAACTCAAAGCTAAGCACTGAAAGAAACAAATAACCCAATCAACAAATGGGCCAAGGACCTGAACAGATACTTCTCAGAAGAGGATATAAAATCAGTCAACAAATATATGAAAAAATGCTCATCATCTCTAGCAATTAGAGAAATGCAAATCAAAACTACTCTAAGATATCATCTCACTCCAGTCAGAATGGCAGCTATTATGAAGACAAACAACAATAAGTGTTGGTCAGGATGTGGGGAAAAAGGTACGCTCATACATTGCTGGTAGGAGTGCAAATTGGTGCAGCCAATATGGAAAGCAGTATGGAGATTCCTTGGAAATCAGGGAATGGAACCACCATTTAACCCAGCTATCCCTCTCCTTGGACTATACCCAAAGGACTTAAAAACAGCATACTTTAGGGACACAGCCACATCAATGATTATAGCAGCACAATTCACAATAGCTAAACTGTGGAGCCAACCTAGATGCCCTTCAGTGGATGAATGCGTAAAAAAATGTGGCATATATACACAATGGAATTTTACTCAGCATTAAAAGAGAACAAAATCATGGCATTTGCAGGTAAATGAATGGCACTGGAGAAGACAATGCTAAGTGAAGTTAGCCAATCCCCAAAAAACAAATGCCGAATGTTTTCTCTGGTATAAGGAGGCACTCATAGTGGGGTAGGGAGGGGGAGCATGGGAGGAATAGATGAATTCTAGATAGGGATGAGGGTTGGGAGGGAAAGAGGGAGCAGGGGATTAGCAAGGTTGGTGTAATGTGATGGACATCATTATCCAAAGTACATGTATGAAGACACGAATTGAGTGTCAATCTACTTTATATATAAACAGAGATATGAAAAATTGTGGTATATATGTGTAATAAGAATTGTAATGCATTCCACTTTCATTTATTTATTAAAATCAGTAAAAAAAAAATTGACAATTTAAGCAAAATAGATCAATTCCGCAAAAATCACAAACTACCCACAACTCACCCAAGAGGAGAGAGATGATTTGAATAGTCCTATAACTACTACAGAAATTAAATTAATAATTTAAAAATTCTTGTAAAAAGCCCACTACTCTCAAAGAGCAGTGTGGAGGAGGTTGGAAGATGGTAGAGTAGAGCTGCATTCCAAACTGTGCCATGGAATGAGACCAAAGCAGCAAGTGTAGAACTTCTCAGCAAGGTGGTGAAGGAAGGATTTCACCAAAATTTAACATAAGGTGGGAAATTTAACTTAAGGTAGGAAAGGGACTCAGAAATTTTGGTATAATAAACAAAGAAGAAAGCCCACCGCAGGCAGACCCCAGAGCACACTCATTACAGACAAATGAATGGGGAGTAAAGGAAGCCCCTTTCCAAGCTGCACTGTGGGATGTTGTCGCGATGGCAAAGCGTGACATCTGCAGTTGAGGGGAGAGATAAAAAATGTCCATGCACTTCTGCTCTTTTCAATGTTTTATTTGCTCAAGTCACTTAATACAATTTCACTGTATAGGTTCTTAATCAAGGAAATGACCATCCTTAATGCTGGACACTCCAATAGACATAATCAAATCAAAGCAAACAATTCTAAGTTAATTCTAATCACTGCAAACACTTAATCATGACAGGCTCATTACAGACATTCCTTCTGCATGTTCAGCTCAAGTGAGTCAGATCTAGAGTCTTAGATCTTAAGTATAGCAGATGCCCACTCACTCAGTCCACAGTGATCAGGCCAGGAACCAGTAGAGGCTTCTCCTGGTGTGGAGTTGATGGCTGGCTGAGGAGACGGATGTCCTTTTCTCACCAGAGTTAAGAGGCTGCTGTAGAGTTTGAGAGTGTGAAGATGATGCAGAGGATCAGGCAGATGAGAAGAGTTGGGATGTCATTCCAGGTCCTCATCAGGCTCTCAGGCTTGTGTGCATCAGTGTCAGCTGGCTTGAATGTCTGTTCATTTGCTCCGATATTTACATTAAATATTGGGAGCTTCTGCTCACCCTTTGGGTCTCTATCAGCTGTAATCAGGTTTCTTAGTGACATCTTACATCTTAGGACATATGGTTTGGTGGTTTCTGCCCTGATATCACACTTCTGACTCTTATCAGGGTTATGACAAATGGCATGTGACTTCACCCTGATTCCTACCAGGGTTGTGGAAAGTGGCTTGCTTTTATCAGGATATGCCTCATTGACATATTGGAGGGCTCTGTGGCTTGCCTGGTGAGACTGCAGGTTTATTTTAAAATGGAGTTTTAAAATGGAGTTACTTAGGCTAAGGCCTAAGGCCATCCTTTACAGGTGTCTTGGTACAGAGAAACCTGAGATCAAACATTCTGTCTAAACTTATATGATCCTTATCTATACCCTGGTCCTTGCAAAGCACACTCTATATCTCAACTGGCCACACAGAGCTGAGGTGGGAGCCATCTTGGCATATGCATGGCATTTGTAGGACTTGGGAAATGAGAAAACAAAGACAGCTACATTATCCTGACAGGCACCTACCGAGGGATCTAGGCAACAGCTGGCTGAAAGTAAGAGAAACAGGTGCTGAGTACACGTACCCAGTGGGATTCAAGGCAGAAGGGCAAAGGGAGCCCTTGTGTCTGGCAGCTCAGGTGAAGCAGGGCAGGAGTCTGAGTGTGGGAGTGGGGAATACACTCAGGGACTAATCCTGGGAAGGCTGTGTTCTTGAGCAGCAGTGAGCTGAGGAAACACTCTGTGCACCATGATTGAATTTCTTGAAAGGTACTTGGGAACCAAACCCATGTAAGTAATCAGCTAATGTCTACCCGAGGGGTGGGTCAATCTAGTGTCTCCAAAGAAGGTGTCACTCAACAAAGCCTGATGAGACCTGAGGCCTGTCTAGACCTCAGGGCCATCTTCTGAAACCCCCTCACAGACCTCTGCAGAAGCAGTACCTTGGGCATGCACTGAATTGGTCAGAAAGGTCACAATGCCAACCAGTTGTACATCTTAACTCATCCCACCTAATACTGGTGAGAAGGGAAACTGAGTCATATCAAAAAGCTTCAATCTTAGGCCACTCCAACTGGTAACTCAGAGAGCAATACAAAAACAGGAAGGCGTTAACATCCCCCACCCCCTATTCTATCAGTTTATAACTGAAAAATTGGAAAGATTATTGGACACAGACAATGACTACACATTCTGGTCAAATATTTTGACCACCCAGGGGAGAAGTTTACTTCAGTCTTCAACAAGATTTTGGAATTTTTAAATATATTTTTTAAATTATTATTTTTTTCTTATTCCTTTTGTGTGTGTGTGTGTGTGTGTGTGTGTGTGTTTGCGTGTGTGTCTGTCTGCACACACACAGACACACACATGAATGTGTAATTCTGTTTTTCCTGGTTGGTTCAGGGACATATATACATATACTTATTTGTCTCTTTTTCTCATTCAGTATTTTTTAAATGAAATTATCTTTTCCTAGCATTGTTTTGTGAGTATTTGGGCTCATTAGATTGTATATCCTGGTTTGATTTTGTATTATTTTCATTTGTTTATTTTTCTTGCTTTTCTTTCTATCTTATCTTCCCCTAATAATGGCCTAATTCTATTGTTCTTTCTCCCTTTCTCCCAATACCAGGCTTCTTTTATTTTCCCCTCCCTCTCTATAAATATCACCCATTACAATTCTTCTGCATTTTTTCCTGTCACTTACTGAAATTGTGAAGTCTTTCCTAACTTTCTAACACAGTTCCTTTCCCCCTAATTAACTGTATTTTTACCATCACTTAGAACTAATTGGTTTGTATAACTTCTGCTCCCACAATTAATGTTAATACAATCATTATTCTGTGGATGAAAGAGTTGACAACTACTATTTGTTTTAAAGCCAGAGTTAGTCTATGGTTTTTGTTTTCACTGCTGAAAATTGCTGAATTCACCATTCCTCTTTATTGGTGACAATTAATATTAAAGATGTTGTAGTAGGTTCTGGGTATTTACTTTAACACTGTTTACTGCATGTTGTTTGTGACAGTTATTACTTTTGTTTGTTATGCCATCATTTTCTGAGATGCTGGGAACCTACAGGGACATTATAAGTTCACAGGTTAGAGACTCTACTGCTGAACTAAACATTCCCTAACATTACTCAAACTCAAACTCAAAGGAGAGAGGAGACAAAAAAACAAACAAACAAACAAACAAAAAAAAACCCAAACATGAACAAGGACCTAAGGAAGAAAACCAGAGAGGGAAGTTAGTTCCTACCCTTTGACATCTACCCATATACCAAAAAAAAAAGAAATCTCAGAACAAATAAGTTAATTACACACAAAAGGACATGCACAAAAAAAGATGTAGAGGAATCAACTTCAATTGATGCATAAGACCACCACCTCTGAAATCATGAAAAGACAGGCAAACAAATCTCCTCCCAAAGTCTATAATTCCCCAACAAAGGGTCCCACTCATAAAGAGGTGGATGAAAACCCAGAGTATGATCATAAAAAACTGACTATAAAAATATTCAGTGAACTAAAAGGAGATCTAAGGAAGAAACTAAGAAAGCAATTATAGGAGATGAAAGACAACTTTAATAAAGAAATAGAAATAGTGAAAAGAAATGAAGAAATGTAGACATGATCATTCAAATTAAAAACTCATTTGAAACCATCACTCAACAGATTAGATTGCATAAAAAACAGAAACTCTGCCCTTGAAAATAGAACTTCAGATATAGAAGACAGGCTATATGAGCTTGAGTATACAGAAAGCACTAAACCTGTAAAATATGACCAGAATATACCAAGAATTCTGGGACAACTTTAAAAGACCAAACCTGAGAATCATCAGGATAGAAGAAGTCATGGAGATATAAAATAAAGGCATAAAGAACATTTTTCAATGAAATAGCTAAAGAAAACTATTCCCATATCAGAAACAAGATAGACATTCACATGTAGGAGGCTTATAAGACCCCAAATAGACCCAGTCAAATGAGAAGCTCACTAAGACATATCATGTTCAAAATGCCTAACATAGAAAATAAGGAAAGATTATTAAAATCCACAAGAGAGAAACATCAAGTCACATTTAGACACAAACCAATAAGGCTCACTTCTGACTTCTCAGCTCAGATCCTAAACATCAACTGAGTTTTGCTGGGTATAGTAAACTTGACTGGCCGTGTTTTCATTGAAATATCTAAACTCAGTTTTAAATTTTAGGGGAAAATAAAAACATTCTATGATAAGAATAAACTAAAAGAATTCATGAGAACCAAGCCAACACTACAAAGAATACTAAAAAATAAACTGCACACAGAGGAAGTGAAAAAACAATTCCCAAAGCCCACAAACAGAGGAAATTCAATAGAAGAATAATCCACTAAATGAGAATCAAGATAGGATAAAATATAGCAAAAAAACAAAATGGTAGGAACCACAAGCACATATCCACTCTAATACTGAATATTAATAGTCTCAAATTTCCAATTAAAAGACACATATTAGCATAATAGATTAAAAAAACAGATCCTATATGTTTATAAGAAACTCATCTTTTAGGCAAAGACACCCACAGGCTGAAGCTAAAAAAAATGACAAAAAATATTCCAGGCATATTTTCTCAGAAAACAAGCAGAAGTGACGATTCACATATCTGACAAAGCAGATTTTAAGCAAAAATTAATCAGAAGAGACAAAGAAGGCCACTGCATTCTACTAAAGGGAATAATCCAACAAGAAGATATAACCATAGTAACATTTATGCCCCAAACTTCAAAGCACCCAATTACATAGAAAAAATACTCTCTGACATTAAATGTCACATAGACCCCAACATAATAATACTGTGGTATTTCAATAAACCCTCATCACCAATAGACAGATGATCAATACAAAAAATCAATAAAAATATCTCCAATTTAAATGATGTTATAAATCAAATGGATCTAATGGGATATCTACAGAATATTCCATTCCAAAACGGTGGAATTTACTTTCTTTTCAACTGCACATGGAACTTTTTCCCAAAATATAATTTTAATCTTCCTTTCCTCAGAACACACTAGTAGCAGTTCCCATGTATGGGATTTCTGTTCCTTTGATTTCCAGACTCAGGTAACATTCATCATGCTCAGCAACTCAGCAATTCTGCTTTCAGGAAAAGGATCATAGAACTCTGAGGAGCAAAACCTGAAAGAATATGTAATCAACCAGATTATTTGCTTCAAATACATTTAAATGACCTCTCCTTTACAGATTTAGAATGATGTAGAACAAGGTTTAAAATGTTTTAATATGATTTACTGAAAGAAATCATGGCTGCTTTGATTATTATGATTCCATAGGTATAAGAGGATTTCATAGGTATTAGCTATGGATGATTGGAAGATGTGTGTTACATCATAAGATAGACATCCATATGTAGGAGGCTTACAAGACCCCAAATAGACCCAGTCAAATGAGAAGCTCACTAAGACACATCATGTTCAAAATGCCTAACATAGAAAATAAGGAAATATTATTAAAATCTATAAGAGAAACATCAAGTCACATTTAGAGACAAACTTACATCATAAGTTTGATTCAGTTCAAATTATGATTAGAAGTTACCTTTAATTCTATGAGAACTCAATAATCATCTTTAAATGCACCTGATGTATAAAGTTCCAGATAAAATAATACTCAATTCAAAGTTAGTTCTTCATTTTAGAAAATAAATTCTTTACTGAAAAAGATATACATTCACAAAAACAATCAAAAGTTTCCTTTGAATAGTTATTTTGGACACAAAACGTGGTTGTATTCACATGTGAAAAACGAATTCACAATCCACTTTTCAGGCATATAGTAATTCCATAGAATGAAACACATTTTTATTCATAACAAGGCACAACTGTATATTCATTTCATTTAAAATTCGGCATATGGCTTTGAGTTCCTCCTTTCTTCTCCTTTTTGCTTTTCTTCTGTTGGAAATATAAATGCTGTAGAAACTAGAAGAAAGCTATAGTTTGCACCCATTGTTTCATTTGTCAAGCACCCGTTTCTCTGGGGAGTGTTTCTACCCATGCCTTCCACCTACTAGGCCATATTTATTCACTGTGATCCCACCTTTCATAACATTTGAGGTGCTCTATCAGGAATTATAAATTTTTGACCACTCAGTTTCAGCCTCAAACTGCTTGCTTGCTGCAGTAGCATAGAGGTAAAGATGTGGTAGCATAGATATAAGCTATGAACCTTGTGATCTGCTTCATGGATGGAAAATGGCAATGAAGCCCCAAAATTAAGCAAGAAGAAAACAGGAGAAAGTATTCCGATGACATCAGAGTTTCTGCTTCCATTTGTTCTTGAGACCCAAACTTATCCCTTGCCTTTAGTTTTGGGTACTTTTAGTGAATTTCTTCATTCATAAGTTTATGTTTTTACCCTTCCCTCAAATGTTGTTATTTATGATCAAAAATGCCTTAATGAAGAAATTCAAACTTTGTTATTCTTGTATCAATCTGTTTTAGTCAGCTTTTTAATCAATGGGTCCAAAAGACCTGACAAAAACAATGTAGGAGAGAAAAAGATTATTTGGGATTCATGGTGTCAGAGGTCTCAGTTCACAGATGGCCAACTCCATTGCTCAGAGCTCAAAATGAGGCAGAACATTAAAATAGAAGACTGTGGAGAGAGAAATCAGCTCAGGACATGGCCACCAGGAAGCAGAGAGCAAGAGCAAGAGCGAGAGCTCTCTTCACCATTGACAAAATATAATCCCCAAAGGCATGCCCCAAGTGACCTACCTCCTCCAGCCACACCCCACCTGCCTCCATTAATCTTTGTGAGGAGATTAATGCTGTCATTAGTTTAAGGCTCTCATATCCCAATCATTTCACCTCTAAACTTTCTTGCATTTTCTCACACATGAGCTTTTTGGAGATGCCACATATTCAAAGTGTAACACAATCTTAAATATTAGCAATTTTTTTTTGTACCAGGGATTAAACTCAAGAATACATAACCACTGACCCACATCTCCAGCTCTTTTTTCTGCATTTTACAGAAAGGGTCTCACTGAATTGCTTAGGGCCTTGCCAAGTTGCTGAGGCTTTGAACTCGCCATCCTCCTGTCTCAGCCTTGAGAGCTGCTGGGATTACTTGCATGTGACACTGCGTCTGGCTACATTAGCAATTCTTTATCTGAAACAGTCAGTATCCTCAGACAACTAGACACATATCTTGTTGAAATAGTTTGGTTTATTCCTAAGAAGAATGCACACCCGGGGTAATCACGGACTGCCTTAGTACTTGGGTGTTAGGAAGAATCTATATGGAATTAGGACTTGGATATTTGGGAGAAGACTTGAGAAAATGGGGGCTTTGCTCAGGTTGGAAGCTACCAAGAAGTTGGGACAATTGTGATTGGGTATCTAGATATATTTATCTACAGGAGGACAAAGCAGAATATGGGTTTGGTAAAACAGTATTCACTCAAATAGCCAGGTTGAGATGTACTTCATATTTTATGGTTTGAACCGTGTTCATGTACTGTCTGTGTTTTCATCTGATTAAGAAGTAGTCCTATTTCATCTTGACAGATTAGCCTTGTCTTGATAGGGTGGCCTTGTTTGATGTTAATGTTCTGATAAATTGTTCACATTTAATGGGAGAACCCCAGACCTCACTGTGAATATCCAGTGTGGTCCTGGAAGCCAGAGGCTTTCTTTCTTTTCTCGAGTTCCCACTTTGTCCAAAGGCAGACAGGATAAGGACACAGGGCATTCGTCAGTGATTTTCTGATTTTTGCCATTAATGAGATTTTTTGAATCAACATATTGTTTAGAGAACACATATAATGGTTGTCCTGGAGTTAGTCTCTCCTGTTCCTTTGGTTGTAAGTTGCTTTGTTGAATCCTCAGATGTAGCAATGTTTGTACAATCACATTTAAAAACTCTGAACAGGATATGTTGGTCAGTGGAAACACAAGTCATTATCAAAACCAAAATTTATTCTTAGATAATTAGCAACTAATTGTTTGAAAGAGTGAGGAGAGAGTCTGTTTATTATTTTAGCTTTAAAAATGGATTATAGGCTGGCTTTGTTTTCTAAATACTTTTATTTCTCAAGCCCTAGGGAAATTCCACAATTTTAAAAAGTAAACTAACTTAAATTTTTTTTTGCATGAAGAACTTAAAAAAATTATCACAATTAGAGATAGATTGAGTTTTATAAAATGCTAGGGATGATTGTTTTTGTAATTTTGGGCCTATTGTGCATTAAATATATGGGTATAAACATTGAGTCATACCTTCAATAAGCATCTGATGACCATCTATGTTGAGGCCTTTTGAAAAGAAAGGAGAAATGTGATGAGTCAGACATTGCTTCTCCCTGGAGAGACTCACAGATGAGCAAAGCTGCTTCACCCCACCTCCTTTTCTTCTTGTCCTTAAAAGTACATGCCACAGCCAGACTTGCTCAGATACCCAATGACTACTCATTACATGCTGCTTGATGATGATGAACATTTATTATGCTTATTTTGAGGAACTAAAAATAGCGTTGAAAAATATTCTTCTATTTAGTGAGAGATTTTAAGAATGGTTATCTCATCAAAAATATAGATTTTTTGCGGTTTTCTTTAAATAAAAATATTCATATTGCCAACACTGTGTCTATGTGGCTATGAGTCTTAAGCAGAGTGTGCAAAAGACCTATTTATTTTCCTGACTGACACACATTGCAAAGGTCAGCGTCTTTACCTTAGGAATAATTTGGACCTCTTCTATTGTGATTATAAGCCAAACTTTTCATTAATGGTGTTAGCAGAAATTATGAAAAAACTTATTTTTTTAAAGCATACGAACCAAATTTCTAATGTTTTTGTTTCTTAGAAAGTACTCCTTATCATATTTCCAAAAGTTTTACAATATTTTTCTTTGTAAGGATTGCTTAAGGTTTTTGTGAGCCTCTAATTAAGAGTCAGTATGTGGACAGCTGCAATTGACAATTGAATCTGAAGTTATAGGCCAGTCTGAAGTGGAGGAGAGATGGAGAGTAATAGAAGTCTTATGGGCTTAAAACAGAGACTGGTGCAGGTGTTACCAGTCTGTACCCGGGCAGAGTTGGGGAGGTCCTTTCACCAAGCAGGTCCATAGCATAGGCAAGAAAATAATGCCCAACTGTCTTTGCTCTCTTTGCTTTAATTATCAATGGGGTAGTAGATTAGCCTTAAAAAAAGGAAAGATAAAACATCTATGAGAGATGATTATGGTGCCTGGAAATTACTTGCTGGGAAAATATTCATTGCACAAGGAGTGCCATCCTTAGAGTAGACTGTGGGGAGGGGAATTTTGTTCATGCATCCATTCTTTTAATCTTTTTAAAAATTTATTTATTTATTTTAATTAGGTATATGTGACAGCCGAATGCATTTTGATTCATTGTACACAATTGCAGCACAACTTTACATTTCTGTGGTTGTACACGATGTAGTATCTCACCATATGTGCAGTCATACATTTGCTTAGGGTAATGATGTCCATCTCATTCCACCATCTTTATGCATCCATTCTTTCAATATTTTCTGATCACTTTTTACTTGTAAGGCATTAGTCTGAATCTGGGGGATTTGAGGATCAATAATGTAACCTTCCTTGCCTTCCAGGCACTCTAGGTGCTAAAAGGAAGATGATGAAACCATTGATAAGTGAATTATGAGGATGTTAATGGATCATACACTTTCCCCAGTCTAGGTGGATTGGCAATGGACGGAACAGGCTTCCTAGAGTAGCTAATGTCTGAACCGAATGTCAGTTGGAATTAGCCACAGCAAAAAGAGATGGAGATGGAATAACACTAGTAAAGTCATGGAAGATACAAGCACTGTGGCCCAATAGAGGACCATGAGCCATGTGATAAGGAAGAATTCTGATCATTCAGTTTTGCTCATTTTTCATTTCAAGTCAAGTATTGCTGGAATTGCACGACCATAAATCTCTACTGCTTCTGCTAATACAGAAAACACATAACTTTGTAATACTAAAAGTAATGGATGCCTCTAAAAACTCAGAATAAGAGGATGAGTGCTGACTGTGGCTAAATTTGTCATAAGCTGTAGTCAAAGTCAATTTTCAAAAAAAGCCTGCATGTTCCTTAGAGGTCTCCAAAAGAAAATAGAAAGAACTCTAAAATATTCTTAACATTTACATTTGTACATGAAAAAGATATATGTACAAATAGCCGGAGCTATTTTTTTTTTTTTTTTTTTTTTTTATCCATTAAACGTATAGCTTGAAAATTGCTTGAGATGGCATTCCTTCCTAAACCTCTTCAGGGCACTGTGCCACATTTTAAGGCTGAACACTCTTTTCTAGGGAAATCTATGATAGCACATTTCTCTTTCAGTGTTCTGATTTCATTAAGATACTGGACATTTTTTTTCTCTTTCTCTACCAATTTCTTCAGGGGAAAAGGCCTCAACATGATAGATGCAGAGTAGGTGAATATGGAGAGCTTGAGTACACATTTCACAGTAAAATCATGTTTCAACTTAGAACTAGAAATATGTTAAGGTGGTCATGCAATAGAAAATGTACTATACCATCTGTTAGGTGACATCCACAGTTGATCAAATCCCATTAAATTGACTATCACAGCTGAACCAAAAATGCACCTGTGCCAGAAATACTCAAAACTAGGCTAAGAAAGAAAGTTCCCTGTCCCCCAAATTAAGTGTGGTTTCCAATTAGGCATTTCTATATTTCTGCTTAGAAAAGAAAGAAAGAAAGAAAAGGGGCTGGGGAAGAAGAAGAGAAGGAAAGGGAAAAATGAAAGGAGAAGAAAAAGAAAAAAAAAACCTTTTTCTAAAAGCAATTTAAATCATTTTTCACATTAAAAATAATTTGTAGTCTTGGAAATAATGATTGACTCTCTTCCAAAGAATGGGAATTTTCCAGTGCCTACTCACATATATTCTCCAAAGAGATGCCTCTAAAAACTCTGTATAGGAGGATGGGCACCGACTATGGCTGAACTTTCCATAGGCTGGAGTCAAAGTTAAAACTCAGTGGAGTACCTGGAGATTTGGGTACCTGGAATTCTAGTCATCAAACACCATATGTGTTGGGAAAACTGTTTCCTTTTTACTTTTTAAAGGGAGTACCTTTAAGATATAAGGTACTCTGTAATACCTGCACATACATACATTCTCCCTCGCCTCCCTTCCTCCCTCCCACCTCTCCCTCCCCCGCCTCTCAGCTGGGGAGATAGAACCCAGAGCTTCACTTGTTCTAAGTACATGCTCTGCTACTGAGCTACCTCCAGCCCCTAATATCTGCTTTCTTGAGAGTGGGTTTTTTTACTTCCTACCCTCAGAACAGTTTGGCAAAACTTCCTTAAGAGACCTAAATGAATTGATTGCCTCAAGTGCATTTAAATAAAAAGAAGCTATAAAAGAAACAGTTACAACAGAATATGAATTAGAGTCACCACTTAAAATTATTTTTAAATACATGCATATTAAAAATGAAGCTGGGGGCTGGGGATGTGGCTCAAGCGGTAGCGCGCTCGCCTGGCATGCGTGCGACCCGGTTCCATCCTCAGCACCACATACAAAGATGTTGTGTCCACCGAAAACTAAAAAATAAATATTAAAATTCTCTCTCTCTCTCTCTCTCTCTCTCTCTCTCTCTCTCTCTCTCTCTCTCTCTCTCTCTCTTTAAAAAAAAATGAAGCTGGGTATGAATGTCTCCATAACTTTTAGAAGGCGATTTTCAAGTTTGATAATCACGTAGTTTGAACATGGTTTTGAGCTATGCCAATTCAAGCAGCTAGAATCACCTTGTTGAGGTTAATGCCATTCATTTACCATAACACTGAGTGGGTAGTCAGGAACTTCAGCCAGTCTCCAGGAAAGGTTGAAATATAATCTTGTATCATACTGAAATTTCTGAGATGGCTTACTGTGTGTACACAGCAATTCACAGATATGTCTTTTTCTATTTTATGTAGAAATGAATTGTGCTAAAAACAAAATTAAATATCTTCATATATAATTAGTCACAAGTCCTGAAACAAATCTCCAATTTTGTTCTAAGTAATTTGTACACTTTATTTAGGCTTTCTTCCTTCAATCCTGGATCACAACTATATAAATGTTTGTTTATTGCTTTCCTGTGTTTTTGTCTAACTTAAAGCATTCCACACGTAATGCCAGTCAAATTCCTTAAACTTACTTGATAGTATCCTTCACTTGCTCAAATTCATTGCCTGTCTCTTTTTCTGCCTTACTTATAGGAGGGAAAAAAAATTCAAATTCCTTAGCCTGAAGTTCTAAATCTGCTGAATGTGCTGTGAACTCTTTTATTATTTTCAAATTCTTTTTTATATTTATTTTTTAGTTGTAGTTGGCCACAACACCTTTATTTCACTTATTTATTTTTTTATGTGGTGCTGAGGATCAACCCAGGGTCTTGCACATGTGAGGCAAGCACTATACCGCTGAGCCACAACCCCAGTCCCTCAAATTCTTATTATTACCAGAACCTAGTATATAGAAAATATGCAATAAATAGTTCTTTTGACTGTTTATTACCTTTTAACTTTTTCATAAGCCTTTTCATCAACTAAATTTCTATTTTTCATATCCCAGAATATACCCTTCAAAATGAAACTCAGACTTTTTTTTTTTTTTTTTTTTTTTTTTTTTTTGCAGTTGCTCCTTCATATCTTCTGTAGGGAACGAAATTGGTTGTTTTTTTTTTTTTTTTAAGTATATTAAGCAGTCACTCTAGTTACTCTGCTTCTAGGTACTTCTTGTAAGACTTTAATTTTAATCAAATATTTAATCAAATAAACAGCTAAGAGCTGGTGTGATCCCTACTGCAATAAAAGACCACAGAGATTTTCTTGAGGATCCATAGCAGGTGATGTAAACTTAATGAACAGAAAGAAGGGAAGAAGGAAAGTTCTACTGCATCCATGAATCTTGAGGATCTTAAAATAGGGATAAAGACATGAAGATACAGATGTTTAAAATGAACAGGTGTATTCAAGAACTAAAACCAAATTTGGTTTGGCTTGAGAGTCAATAGAAGGATGAGATGGGGACACCTAGAAATTAGACAGGGGCCATCCTAAGAATTTTGCCTGAAACATCATAGGCCCTCAGTAAACATTTATTCAATGGATTAATCACTTCATCTAAAACTAGTATGTTAAATCTTATTTAATGCTTAAATCATATTTACTGATTTACTAGCTTGCACTTTGGCTCATTAAAGAAATGTACTCATATTTGGGGTTTTCAGTACTCCTTCTATAGAAGATCCTTGTACCTGTTCTTATGATGATTAGAGAAGTTCTTACTAATATGAGTGCTAAAGTGGAATGTTCTTAAAAATTAACATATATAAACAAAATGTTCACATCTATTTGTGTTTTTCTTTTTTCTTTTTCTAGGGTCAGACATTGTTCAATGGTTAATAAAGAACTTAACTATAGAAGATCCAGGTAAATAAATCATTTTCCCATTGTTAGAAATTCTTTTGTGTGTGTGGTTTTAAGAAATATGTTTTCTCAGGGCTATTTAAAAGAGGAAACAAATAAACCTCTGAAAAATTAGAATTAAATTTGAACTATGCTTTTAGTATTTCACAAATTGTATGTCACTGGATATATCTTTAACTAAAATTTGCAATTTTCATATACTTAATTCCCCTTTTATGTTATTTGATTCAAGTTATTGTGATTATTATAAGAGCTGTGCTATAAACATATGAACAAATACCTGCATGCATGATTTATGGGGAGTGATTATGAAATCAAGAGATTCCTCTTTATAACACTCATAAATATAAATCTCATTAATTAATAATTTTGCCTTAATTTCATTTTGAAGAGAAGTTTGAAAATAGTATGTTATTTGAAATTCATATTTTTGTCATGTCTACATGATGTGTGTGTGTATATGTGTGTGTGTGTGTGTGTTTAAGTCATAAACCCATTTTCTCTGATAGACAAGTCAATTCTACAGAAAAACACTTATTTCCAGAATTTGAAAGCAATTTCATCCAGTTCCCATCTTGTATTGCCTGGAAAATAAATCCCATTCCTACATAGATGCATCATTTAATGACTTAAAAATTTTAATGTAAAAGCCTTCACATGTGGCAAACAACTCACATCACAAAAATGAATATAAGAAGATCTATATTGTTTAGAGAATATGCTCGAAACAAAATATCAAAACTTTTGGCAAAACTTAGATTATAGTTGCTGAGAATAACATAACAAGAGAAGGACAGCAGTATACCAACCGGTACAATCTCCACCCCTGGATTGGAGAGGATCAATCTGGCATGAATTTTGCTCCTTCCTCTGGAGATTACTACTGAAGGATTATTTAGAATTAATAGTATATGCAGATTTAAGGTCTTTATGTTTTCTTTTTTCCAAGATAATTTTATAAAGCTTGGCCATCAGAAAATTCAGCTTGAATTCTGCACATAAAGGCCTATATACACCCCCTCCTCACTTTGTACATGTGCTTTTAAAATACTTATCCTAGCAAGTTTAATGGGATCAAACAATTAAGCAAAAATGAAGCAGCTATTGACAGCATCATATTATTACTAAGTGAAAAGAGGAGATTATTTAAAGAAAGGAAGCCACACTCTGTTCAAGCTCACATTTCAGTCTCACCTAATGGCATCTCTGATTTTTATAAACTAGAACATTCCAAATAAATGATCCCCGGGCTAAAAAACAAATTGGCACAGTGCTGATAACCAGGAAAATACTGATTTGCATAGAATATTATAGACCAAAGTGTTAAGTGGATTCAAAGGGTGATTTCTTTTTTAAGCTGAAGACTGAAAGTGAACTTTGATAATTGGGAGATAGGAAGAGTATTTAAAGATCTAATAAGCTAACAAGGAATAATCATTGCTTGTAATTTACATGTGGGTTCTCATTTTATCTATAATGTATATGAAAGTCTGTTTTTATTTGCTTGCTCAGCACTTTAAGGAAGTTAAAAGCTTCATTAAAGGGAGTATGAAGAGATAAATAAAGCCAATAATATCCAGGAAAAAAACACATGTTTTTTACACTTATTAATTAATTGGTACCAAGGATTTAAACCAGAGGCACTTAATCACTAAGCCACATCCCCAGACCTCTTTTCTATTTTATATAGAGACAGGGTCTCACTGAATTGCTTAGGGACTTGCTAATTTGCTGAGGCTGGCTTTGAACTCATAATCCTGCCTCAGCCTCCCCAGGATTATAGGCATGAGCCACTCACCTGGTCTTTACTCATATTTATGACAGGCTGAAACAATTAGTTTTTAATTTGTCGGCTTGTTACTTTGAATGAAACAATTTATCCTCTATGGAGCCAGGCTCTATCTAGATTTTAAGAAGAGTAAAAAGCATCTAAATATATAACAGATTATGCAAACAAGCAATGAACCAATCTTGTAAACCATTTGGGGCCCAATTAAATATGGTTGTCAATATATCTGACATTATGAAAGCTACTTTGATGGCAGCATCTATGAAATCAGTCATGCTACTTTGAAGCTGCTTAGAGGAAACACTGGGCAGTTGTTACAATGCCAGGTCTAGCTTAAACCCCACTAATCCCATGAAGATGCTTAAAAATAAAGGATAACTCCATGCCTGGTTTCTTCTATCTAATTACTAAGTGGTTATTTGAAAACCTTGAATGATCATTTGAAGTTTTAGATGTTAATAATTTGTTGAAAGATTTTATGGCAAGTTGGAAGAAGATTCTGAGTAGGGGAGCTGGCCCCAATGTCTCATTTGGAGGAGAAGGGGAGAGTTTCATGATCTTCGGAGCCTTATTCAAAACCCCTGAGTCCATTATTAATTATTAATAATTATTATTAATTAGTGTTAATTATTATTAATTAATATTATTAATTAGTGTTCAATATTTCATTAATCAGTTTAGTACCTTTTCACTTCTATTCCAGTAATTCAGTGGACATTTGGCTGAATATTTTACTAGAGTCCATGATACGTTGGGCATTTATTATTCTTTCAAAATGAAGCTGGACTTGAATTTTTAGTTAGAACTTTAGGGTTTTTTTTTCAGTTATGGTGACATACATATATCTACATTTACAAATAGATGTAAAGCACATATACAAGATTAGTTCAAATTTTTCTTTTACTCCTTGAGTTCACTTTCTTAATATATACTATTCAAGAAAATTCCATTTCTTATGGATTTATTCATACATTCATTTATTTAACAAATATTTTTTGAATTCTCACTATGGACCAGATAATGGAAATACAGGGTGAACATTTCACTGTATGAATGACTGATTCTTGGCTTCCAAAATAGCACACTCCTGTCTTTCCTTCTCTTTCATTAGCCACTGGTTTGGTCTGTTTCCTACTAGCTCATCACTTTTCAGCTGGTCTGTAGATGTAGGATTGTTCATATTTCTGTCTTTGTGACTGTATTTTTTTCTATCTACACACTGGTGCTAAGTGATATATGCCAAGAACTCCCAAACTCATAACTTCTGTGCTGACCTGTCCAGGTGCTCATCTTCCATCTAACCAATGCTCGTACAGTCTCTCTCCTGAAGGGTCAAAATCAGCACAAATCAAAATGGAACGCTGGTTTTCTCCAGCTCTCAAAACTTCTCCTTCCTATATTCCCCAGCTCAGTTACACAGTTGAGTCTTCTATTATGGAACATGGTGTGTCTTCCTATTCATTTGAGTTTCGTTTGTAGTCTTTTGGGAGGATTTTAAAGTTTCTCTCATGTAAGTTTTGCACATTTTTTACTAAACTTATTTAAAAGTGTTTTATTTTGTTAGTATTATAGGTGAATCTTCTCTTCCATAACAGATACAGATTATCATTTGTATATACATGAAAATGACTGATTTATATATGCCAATTTTATATGTCATCACTTTCCTAAATTACCCTTCTGAAAAAATATTTTAACTAACTTATTAGAAAACTATAATATTTTTCCCAGCAGTTTTAAAGATTATTTATGATTATTCAGTCCTTGAACTTCTGAATATTTGGCATTATCATTTGTTATACGTTTATTGACTATTTAGATATAAAAGTAGATGAGATGAACTTTCTTCTCACAGATACTATAGTTATTGATTCCTCACTCTCATACTTTTAATATTTTGGTAAAGGGTAAGCATGAAAGAATGTTGATTTTCTTCATATACGACCGTACATGTACATGCACACTTTTTAAAACTTTGTAAATTTTCTCTCTTTGAAGTTCAAAATATATGCAGGCCATTTTATTGTTTTTCATAGTGCATTTATAATTGGTGATTTGATTTTTTGGAGGGTGGTACTGGGTATTGAACTCAGAGGCACTAGACCACTGAGCCACATCCCCAGCTCTATTTTGTATTTTATTTAGAAAAAGGGTCTCACTGAGATGCTTAGTGCCTCAGTTTTGCTGAGACTTACCATCCTCCTGCTTGGGCCTCCCAAATCTCTGGGATTACAGGCGGGCACCACTGTACTTGGCTTGATTCAATTTTTAAGTGTATTGATCCAATTCTTTTCAGTTGAAGAAAAATTTCTATTTTGTTATTGAAGCCTGATTTTCTTCATTTATAAAATGGACATAATATGAGTGACTAATTATGTTATCCTAAGAATTTAATAAGTAATATATGTAATAGTTATTACTACATCTTTATATTGCAAAGAAAATATTAACAATTATAGTTATGTTTATAGTTTTGTAGCAATTGCAATCAATTATTTGCTCGCTTATTTGTCGTGCTTTACTTTTTGAAACATTTACTTGCATGTTTTATTATACCCCTCAATTACAATTTTTTTTTCATTATTTTCTTAATCTTTCCCCAAACTTCTCTGTTATAGAGTGATGTAATTTTTTTTTGTATTATGGCATTCACTAATTTTCTTACTATAAACTCAGCTCTTTACTGATGCTAATGGAGAATTTATCTATTGCATATTTACCCTTTTATCACCTTTGTGGTTTTCTCAAGTACTTTGTTTCTACCTACCATTAAATTATCATCTAATTGTGGTGTATTATTGTAAAGTTATCTTTCTTATTATCTTTTATTACATCTTGTCATTCAATAATATTAAGTGCACAAGGCAGATAGGGTCATAGATTTATTTCACATCGTTTTATGTATCAGAAATATTTGTGGACCTGTTTTATGAATATTTTTTCCCATTTGCCACTTCTCAAACCTGAAACTAAAGGACTGATCTTTAGTTATTGGCACGAAGAGAGGATTCTCCTTGTAGAGCATAGTTACATAGTCTGCCCCTTTTACAGCTTGAGTTGGATTACTGACAAATATAAATTTTCATTGATACATTAGCTTGTTGACTATGTATAGTGGGGAGTTTGTTGGTGCTATGAGAAATCCTAATCTCAATATCCCATCATGATATATTGTCATCCAGTGTAATGGACCCATTTCATTAGGACATATTTCTATCCTATATTGTGTTTTTCGATTGCCCAGATTCCTACAAGATGTGGCTATTCCTGGTATCTTCTATCGGGCTTTCTGTCCACCATGGGAGGGGAAAGCTGTTTACAATTGATAGTTTTACTGTTGGTGTAGCCCCACTTCAGCTGTTTTCAGATGTTGTTGATCTACTGAAATCAGCTGGATGCCTAGTGATGTGCTGCCTTCCCTCCTGAATTCTACCCTTTCCACCCTGCTTCACAGTTTCATTAGTAACCCTGAGAACATTCTCTAGTTAGTAGTGTGGTGTTCTTTCAGGAGGGTGTTGCATTCTGACCCCATCTTTGGTAAATTGCTTAGACGTTGGCTGCGTTGCTTCTACGCACTTCCCTAACTTTTGTACCAATACAAGTTTCTATTTGAGTGATTGTGTGTGTGTGTGTGTGTGTGTGTGTGTGTGTAGAAAGAGAGAGAGAGAGAGAGAGAAAGAAAGAAAGCTTACCAGGCTTGCTGTGAGGGCATAGCAAGTGATCCTATCTCATATTGTGTTTCCTAAAATCCTATCTGCTTTTTTATTTTTTTCTCAGTTGCATGAAGGTAATTCTGCTGCTTGCTTACCATTCCAAGGTATGACATTCTGTGAAGCTGCCCAAACCTTTTACTACCTGGACACCCCCACACACACACAGTCCTTCCTACATTTTCATCCTACTGGGTCTCCCAGTATTTATGTAGGCAACAAAGAATAGATAATTTTTTTCTCTTGGATGTAATAATTTTTGCTTATTTTACTAATTGTCTGAAATATTATTTTGTCATATCAATCAGCTTCTGCTATATGGTAAACCCACCCCAAAAGCTTAAACAGTCATTATAGCTTAAAAAAGTAAAGAACATTTCATTTAGCACACCATTCTGTGGATCTATGGGTCTTCTCTTCTAGTGTGGGTCTGCTTGGCTGTTTCCTACTTTGCTCTCTGATACACTATAGCCAGCTGTGAGTGGATGATCCAGATTTTTGCCATATTTGCATGGTAGGCTTTCTCATTCATTTTGCAGTCTGCTAGCACTGGCTTGTTACCACAGTGTTTTCAGGAATGAATTTTTGCTTGTGTTATATTCACTATTGTCTCATATCTGAAAAAGTTCAAACCTTATGTAGGGAAGTATTATATAAGGATATAGAAGCAGGTGTTTGTGAGTGAGAAAATTGGGGCCATTGATGCAGAAATCTCCCATATCTGTATTTCCTTGTCTTTTAAACTAGCCTTTTCATAATAAGTCCTTCTATTTTCTGAATTGTTGCAGAATCTGTCTTTCACAACTTGTCACAAAATCATCAACAGAAATCAGTAACTCCTTAATGTTACCTGACTCATTTGTGATCCTCACTGGCCCCATCCTTACCAAGCTCTGGAAGTAGTGCTGACCAAAATGAGGCAGATGAGTACCAGGATTGGAAAGGAGTCTTACTAGGACACCATGCATGGTGGACCATAATATGTTTCTGTGTTTCTACTTGTTCTGCCTTTCTCTTTCTCTCCATCATTCATCACATGCTTCTTAAGTTTTCAATATTTCTTGAGAAGTATCCTGGCATTGAAGATGGTCATGGACTTTTCAGACAGACTTGAACTTGAATCTTTATTCCTCTATATCCTGAATTTTGGCCCTGGGCATATTAGTTCCTCTGCTTTTTTTCCCCCTTTATCTGAAAAAAAAATATAGTATGTTTTTAAGGTTAAATGAGTCAAAATGCAAGTAGGCCAGAATCTTGGTTTGATTTCAGATTGACCGGAATCTTTTAAACATTTTGCAGGCATATTTAGTTGAATTGTACTCTTTTCAAAGTACATGCAATTTTATATTACCTTTCAAACACCTGTTCTATGAAAGTTCATCTCCCGTTAGCTTTTCTTTGCCATAAATTATAAGACTATTCTTATAGGATAGAATGTTTGTATTATTCTTGACAACATGTTTGTTGCTTCATTTAATTATATTTTTTATTTCAAATATTCCTCTTATCACTTCAATTGGATCTAAGAAACATAATAACAGAAAATAGCCATTCTTTCCAATCACTGAGTGACATAACAAAGTCAATGAGCTTTCAATAGTCACTTTATTTTTACTAATGGGAATTTGCTGAAATGATATATTAAGGTCATCACAACCAACCATTCAGTTTATATTCCCCTAAAGAAAAAGAAAAAAGTAAGAAGAAAGAAAGTTTAAGTGGGTCATTCATTATCTAACTAAATCCAGTGTTAAAAAAAATGTGCAGATAGAAAAATAACATAAGGTATAAAAGTGGATTTATCTAGAATAAATTCTTAATTTCAAGTATTGCAAAATGTCTTTCTCTAGAAGCAATATCTGTTGTAAAAATAGCAGTGAAAAATCAAGATTCAAGCAACTCAACTGAATGTTTCACTTGAACATTAACAACTGGATTTAGTAACTTAATTGTCACTGAAAGAATTAAATCAATCCATGTTCCCATCACTATAGAGGGATTCTGTCATTTGCCTTTCAAAACTGCCACAGATCCTCTAAAGAAAACAATCAAAATTCTGTTAGTTAATTTAATAAAACTTCATTATAAATGGCCTCCGTATTCTGTGGACTTAGACTGCTGGTGAGGTCATAGCCCTAAGAACATCGATGCATCAGCACCAAGAAAGGATAGAATGTTCGTGTTATTTTTGATGATGTTTTGAACTTGCTAAGCATTTTATGCTTTTCTAAATCATATCAAATAGACTATTTTTTATAATCACATCAATGGGATGATCCCAGACAAACATTTCATCATTTTACAATTGGAAAATCAACAGAGAAAAACTTGGGATCATCCAAATTCACATGTTGACTTACTTAACTCACTTTGGAACCTTGGTATCAAAATCTCTATCCTGCATACCTGCTCCCTTTTGAACAATTATTTCAGGCCTGATTTCTGCTTTTTTAAAAATGATGGGCTATCAGTAGTAGACAAGATCCTATCTGAGCATTGCAATGTTTTGGAAAAATGCAATTGATTTTCTTGGAATTGATTTAATATTTAATATTTACCTAATATTCTGGGAACATTTAGAGGCATTTAGAGCCATTTCCTACACATTTCAATTCACTTATTGCAGGTAAAATTTTTAAATTATTTTCTTTGTGTTCTTCAAATTATTTCAAAAAATAATCTTTCTTGGACAGAAAAAATATAGAAACATTTAAAATAACATTCAGAACAGTGGAATGAATCAGAATGAACTTTCATATGTGCATACATGGATATGGCCCAGTGAGTAAACTGTAAATGGTTTGAAGAGAGATCAGTGGAGTGGAGGGAGGGGAATGGGGGGAAGTACTAGGTATTGAATTGGAAAGGGTTAAGTTCCACACCTTTGTGATAATATCAGGGTGAATCCTGGTGTTGTATAAAACTAAAAAGAATAAATTTTAAAAATACCTTTGCAAAAATCACCAAGTACCTTATGAGCCCATAGAAATGTATATTTTATTATAAATTCTGTGGCCTATCTGTTAATAGGAAAGAAATAAAAGTGACTTCATTATTATTGTTCTAGTTCTAATAAACCATTATATGTAAATATTCTGAGTTTTTAAGGTATCATCTAACACTGACAATAATATTTAAGAAGTTGTGGATCATAGCCTTTAAGTATACCTCTAAAAACAGAAATTATTTTGAACTAGTTTTAAGATAATAGATACTACCCAAAATATGCTTTTTATGTTATAAAAATAATTAATTAAAAAGAAATTCATTATATCTTTGGTTACTTGCTCTGAGTACATGTTCCTGCTACTATAGCCAGAACTTCATGTATATAGGGGATCCTGTATGTTGCTCTAATTAGTTCATGTCAAATGAACAAAAGCCACAGTAGCCTTTATGCATTCATTTTCGTGTTAATAGATTCTCTACAGAGGAGAAGCGATTTGTTTTTTCATGTATTCTAATTGTGCCCTCTCTATGTCGGTTCAACTTGGAATAACAGAAATGATGTTGAGTAACAGAAATGATGTTGAGTGAATGCTTAAACAACAGAAACATTAATTTCTCACAATTCTGAAGGCTAGAAAATACAAGATCTAGGCACCGTCAGATTGGTATTTGGTGAAGTCCATTTCTTGGTTCATAGACATCTGTCTTCTCATCATGGCCTCACACAGCAGAAGGGGAGAAGGAACTGTCTAGGGACCTTCTTATTAAAACTCCTCTCAAGGGCTCCACCGCCAACCTCTGTCACATCGTGTTGAAACATATGAAGTGAGGGAGACACTGATACTTAGTCTTAGCATACCCAATTGTTAAAAAAATCCCAGTATCTTATATATTTATTATCACCAGAAATCTATCTTTTGGTGGCCCTTGGTCCTTGTGAAGGCTCTAGCAAAGCAAAAAGTGAAAAACCTACAAATGTTGTTCTATGATGTCTGACATTCAAAGTAATGGACACCGGTGAATGCCATCCAGGCACATCCAGTCATAGGAAACAACTCTTATTTAACTAAACTAGTCATATACTTTTCTTTTTCTCCCACTCTTATCTATTTATTTATTGGTTTGCATTTGCACTTAAATACTATATTCATCATGGAACAAGTGACTATTATTTTCATGGATTAATATAATTATGCGGGTGCTCTATACAATTAAAACTCCCCAATATGTCTGCCAATGTGTCAGGTCATCTTTACTGTTGATAGAGGTGTTTTTTTTTTTTTTTTTTTTTTTTCTGGTTTGTTCTTGACTGTCTTTGCTTCCTACTTCCATTACTCATGTTGATACAGTTTCAGTAAAAAGAACTATCACATATGAACATTAATTAGTGTGGTGTTCCCAGATACCATGTTTAATTGTATTCCTCCTATTTAATTCTTGTACATAGAAAGGGGACAAGAAAGCTCACATTTACTGAACACCAACTGTGTGCCAAGCACCATGTTTATGTCATTCAATCTTTTTTTATTTGTTCTTTTTAGATATACATTATAGTAGAGTATATTTTGAGACATGATACGTACATTGAGTATAACTTATTCTAATTAGGATCCCATTCTTGTGGTTGTATATGATGTGTAGTTACACTGGTTGAGTATTCATATATAAACATAGGGAATTTATGTCTGATTCATTCTATTGTCTTTCCTATTCCAATCCCCGACTTTCCTTTATTTCCCTTTTTAAAAAAGATAGACATTTTCATGAATTAGTAATAGATTAAAAAAAGCTAAATTTAGATCCTAAAGTTAATAAGGACCAGTATTAATACTGAGAATGGTTGGAAATCTAATTATACTTTCTGCCTTCTCTCTTGTGAAACTTGAGAACTCCTACTGAGGCTGGAGTTCAATGAACTTTTAATTAGCTGAATTCCACTTAGAAACATTTCCTGTTACAGCAGAACTTGATATTTCTTCACTATCCACTTGGAGAAACAAAAATGAAGATTGTTACACGGCCCAAATGTAACAATGTAAGATCATCTTACAGTGTAGCCAAAATCATGTAATAGCTGGTTGATCTATTTGCTTTTTTCTTCCTTGTAAGTTTTCACTTTCTATGCAGTTAACCTTTTCTATATGCATGTTACTTTTATAAGCCAACTTGCATTTTTTTGTTTTTAAAAGAAATAGGGCATAAACAACTTTTTTTTAAGGAAAAGGGAAAAAGGAAGAAAGGAAAAGTATAAAGAAGGAAAGAAAAGTAAACTAAATTTTAGAAAGCTAATAAGGCCTAGGGCACGAGATGTCATCTAGAGATATACTTTATTCAGCGGACTCACCAATCCGAATATGGCAGGGAAATGTCAGTAATTGACATTTGTGTGAGAGCTATCTGAAGCCAGGTCTCTTTATTTGTTATTAAAGATAACAAGAACTTTTTATTTCTTAGTTGAAGAAAGAGTTAGCTTTTTCTCCCTCTGTATTTGTAGTGAGGACACTTGTTCTATTCCTATGTCATATTTCTTGAAACTTTTCTTTTCATTACCACTAAAAAATGACAGAAAATGCTGGCTACAGCAGTACTGAGAGCTTAAAAGTGCTGAGAGGAGCTTTGTCATATAAATAAGATCCTACTGTGTCATAAACATACCATCAGCCACAAAGCACAGATAAATTTTAATGTTTTAACGGTATAAAGATCACCCTTTTTTCAATACTGGGGCTGAGAAACTCAATTATGCTATATGATTTTTAAATTTGAAAATTCCCCTTTAAACAAGTCAATCTTCAAGTCAACTAAGTTTTTTCTTTTTTTTAATTTTGCAGTTTTGTTGGAATTCAAGTGATTGGGGCCTCTTGAATTATTCAAAATTCCTGCTTCCTGCTGTGTTCACTAATACCTGAGCTTGGAGACCCATTAGAGTGCATTATGTATGTCATGCAGATTTCTGATTAACTCTCTTTTACAGAAGGTGCACATGCTCAGACTGTAGTTTTTGTCTTTTTCTATCAATAACTGTTCTTTTGATTAAACTAAATTTTTGGAGGAGGGTCTTCCAAATGTTATTGATTCTACTGAATGCCCCTGAGTAGAGGAATGTCATGTTGTCATACTAACAAGATCACTCACCTATTTCCCCAGATCTGACACATAATTCTTTGCTGAGGCTCATCTATGAAAACATATTGTATTAGTCAGCTTTTTCTCCACTGTGACCAGAAGAGCCTACAAGAACAATTTTAGAGAATGAAAAGTTTATTTGGGGGCTCTTGGTTTCAGAGGTCTCACTATAGGTGGCCAGCTCCATTGCTCCCTGCCCAAGTGTGGCAGAACATTATGGCACAAGGGTGTGCTAGAGTAAAGTGGTACAGGACATGGCCACCAAGAAGGGGAGGGAGGGTGGGAGAGAGAGAGAAACAGACTCATTCACACACACATACACACACACACACACACACACACAAAAAAACAAACAAACATATACCCACTAAGCTCAGCTCACAAAATATATACCATAAAGGCATGCCCTCAGTGTCCCACCTCCTCCAGCCACACCCTACCTGCCTACAGTTACCAACCAGTTATCAATCCCTATCAGGATTAACACTGATTATATTAAGGCTCTCATAAACCAATCATTTCACCTCTAAACTCTCTTGCATCATCTCACATACTAGCTTTTGGCAGACACCTAATACCTAAACCATAACATATGTGTAGTTGTGGGTTTCTGTGTGAGAAATGATGGCTAGCCCACATTATTCAGCTTCTTCCTGCTTCACTAGTACACCTTTGGCTTTCACTAAATTGCCTGCCAGGTGTTCCCTGGGTATTTCTTTAAATGCCTCTTAGTAAGTTACTTGTTAAGGGGTTCAGCAGCCCTTGCTAAGGGATAGATGGCAGATTTCACATGTAGGACTTTGTAGTGCACTCATTTTTCTTAAGATATTTTGGATTCTAAAATAGCAATAGAAGTCCTCCATAGGTCATTTGGGAAATATGGAAAAATGAAAAGCACTCATAAAAAGCTCTTGGCGATAAACATTATTAAAACTATGGTACATCTATCCAGTCTTCTTTGAAGGCATGAGTCCCCACTTACTTTATTTTTGGAACTCCTCAATGTTTTCCCACCTCCCTGTATCTGTTAGTTTTCCTGGGCTATTCATGAACCAGTATTCCTTTCTCCCTATCTGCTTGTGAGGCCCACACTCTTACCATGTCCTCCATTGCGCTTTTGAAGATCACTACTTCTTGACACAATGACTTTCTACTACCGTTGGTCTGTCCTCAGTGGAGGTCACCACTCCAACCTAGGCCTTGTGAAGCCTATGCCACCTTATAAGTCCCCCACTGTGATCTCTTGAATTCAAACCTTTCTCAAGATTTACTTGAGTCTCAGTGACAATAGAAGGAGCAAGAACGGAGTAAGTATGACTCCTTTGCAGCCCAGGTCTGTACTTGAGTCTTATTGAAGCTACTTTCCATTGGCTTTCATGTCTGGGAATGATGGCCACCATCCCTAACATCAAAAATCCTCTAGACATATTCAGATTTACAGCCTGGACTAAAGAGTGTTGTAGTCAAAGAGAAAAGAGAACTGTTAGCCACAATCTAAGTTCTTCTACTTGATTCTTAGATTGATTTTTTTCCAAGGAATTTCTCAAAGTCTAGAACACATTTGCTAGAATATGCACTTTGTAAGTAGAAGGGCTTTATTTTGTTCCTGCTCTATTTCTGTGTCCTGTATAGTGTCCAGCATATTTCAGGCACACAATAAATATCATTAAACTGAATATACTTTCTAACAAGAATGTAGAGATCAAAAGGGGTGTTTTTATCTTTTGTATTTCCCTTAACAACACAGGTAGAACATTTTCATGTTCATAGTACAAGCTCTTATTGGAGGTTTTCTCAAAGTTAAAAGCCCTAGATTCCCATGTATCTCCATGATATAAAAAGTATTTAGTTGTAGAACAGAAAATGGAACTTCCCAGGATTATCACTCATGGGTTTCAAATAATCCATTTCTCCTTAGGAGAGATGTTAAACAAATGCAGATAAATGTTCTAAATATTCTAAAATAGCTTAAGAAAGTTGCTTTTATTCCATGGAAAATAATGAGCAAACAATAGCTCTTGTTAGAATAAAACATGATGTATTGGTTGAAATGGCATCACAGTCTGAAAAAAAAAAAAAAAAAAAAAAAAAAAAAAACAAGCCCAGGCATAGCAAGGTCATCATGAGAATCTCATAAAAATTATTTTAAAAACCCAAATTTTTAGTTGGAAATTTATCTTTAAGCCTAAAATTATATCACATCAAGTGAAAGAACTTTGGGTCACGCTTTGATATTAACCTTGAGAATTGTTAAAGCCATTAGAAAGTATTCTGAGAATTGTTAAAAGCCATTAGAAAGTATTCTGAATTCCTACAGATATTCTATCTTCTTAAACTTGATTCAAGGTCAGATCACTCACTTCTGGCTTAAAAAATAGAAGTTCTAGACATTTTTTTTCCATCCATTTTAGAGAGAAGGAGTAGGTTGGCCTTTCTGGAATGACAGGTTCATGCTGTTTAAAGCAGGAGATAAGATGAAGATGTTGGGTGTTTAGATCACAAAAAAAACCCACAATTGCTCCAGTGAGATTTCTGTTCAGTCTAGTGAGCCATGAAGCCATTAAGGAAGAAGAACATCCTGTCCTTTTGAAATAGGTAAATTTCCTCTGCCTTGCCTTTTATGAACATTCATGCTAAGTTTTATTAATGTATTCCAGCTCCCAACTGGACCCCCAAATTTGATAAATATGCCTGATTTACTAACAGATGTCCAATTACAGCCTAATCAAATTTTGGTCACTGATGTGGTACTGTAAACAGGAACAAATTATTGAAAGCATAGAAAATTTTTTTGTCCAATGCTTTGTCAAGCCTAGAGCTAACACCAACTAAAATTTCCTTAATTGGAACTCATAGAATCACACTCCTGCAATATCACCGAGCCCTTTACAAGAGAAATAGGAGCAGACAGTGGAGGAGGAAGTGCTTGCTGCCAGCTGGTGTTCCCTGCACACCCTGGCTCCTAGGAAGAAGAGGCCCATGGCAGCTACTTCTAATGCCACTGCGCACTCTCAACCTACACTTTCTGCTGACTCTGTCAAATGTTCACTGCTTTTACATGTTCATTAACTCTAAAAATAACCTGGGGACATGGATTCCAGGGAATGCCACTAAAATTTAAATAGTGCTATGTGATTGGGAATGCCCTGTGTAACTAAACACTGAAATTAGACTAGATGATCTATTTTAGGCATGTGAAGTCAAGAGAAAAAAGATACAAGTAAATTGGCAGCAAGGTTTCAGAGTGAAGAATGAAACACAAGTATAGCTATTGCTTAGATTATGTCATGCAAATGATGTGAAAATTCTCTCAGCATCTAAAACAGAGCTTTTGTGGAATATTGTTTTCTATGAATAATGATGTTAGAAACCTGGGAGAGAGTTGACTGAGAGAGAGAGAAATCATTAAATAGTTAAGAAACAGGGGCAGGAAATGTAGCTCAGTGGTATAGCACTTGCCCACCATGCTCAAGGGCTTGAGTTTCATTCCTAGTATCACTCCCTCCCCCACAAAAGAGTTAAACAAACATATGACAATAATAAAACTAAAAATAATTTTATAGGAGATGAAAAAGTAAAAAATAGAATTAAATTAATTTTTTAAATTTAGAAGTATTTTATCTGATGGTGCCCAACAAGATGGGGGACTTTTCCAACCCAACATAGGAAGTGTTTGAAAATGAAAATTATTCAAAATCAAAGGAGTGTCAGGAAAAAGAAAAAAAAATGTTCTCTTCAGAAGCTCTGTAGAAACAAATATATCTCTTTATCTCTGTCAAAAATGTTTTGTTCTGTTAGAGCAAAATGCCATTTTTATTAATAAAGTAAACAATCTAAAAACTCTCCCCTCAATATGATATGGTGATAAAATATGATAAGAGAAACATTATTTGCAAATAGGACCAGCCATTCATTTAATAAATGCATTTAATTAATGTACACATGGAATATGCCCATCGTTGCCTGCATTAGAGGGACAATGGTGATCAGTACTCCCACTCTTCCCCTCTCGTGGGCAAGACAGGCATTGGAGGAGTCATTATACCAACAGCAAAACATTCAGTTACTTTAATTCACAAATGCTCTTAATTTCCTTAAATCTTGTCCTTCAAATGCATCTAGTAAGAGAATGTCTCATGATGTTTCTATGTCTATCTGAAATTGTGCACATTGCTATAGAAAACACTACTCAGTGTTAGGTCATTGCTATCAAGATATCATGCCTTCCAACCTAAATCAGGCTTTCAAAACTTCCTGGCAATCATATTTTCTTAGTTAATTTTATTTTCTATTCATTGGAAAGATTATTTAAAGTTTTTTTCACTTCCCAAAAGTCTACTTTCAAGCACTGTTCTCTGTCATCCTCAATACAAGGATATCATATTTCAGATGAACTGGAAGACGAAGAGGATACTTCTTTCTAATATTCAAACTCCCTCTGTGTCTCAAGGACATTCCCTCTGTGTACATACACCTTGCCTCCTTGAATTTTCCTATCCTCTCATTATTCCATCCTTTATATTTTCCTGTCTATTTTTTTTTCTTATTCTAAACTACCATCTTTATTGACTTACTTCCCACAGCTCTTCCATTAGAAACATTCCTACATGGCCGGCTATAGCTATTCTTCTTTATTTCTACTATTTTCAAAAACCCAGTTCATTTATTGTGTCTGATTTCCTCCCTAATACATTTCTCAGTTCATGGAATCTTGCTTGTATCCCTCACATATACACTGAAACTTTGTGTGCTGTGATCACTAATATTCTTGTTACTAAATTCAGATGTCACTTCTTGTCCTTAATTTGACTTTATTGCCACGTTTTTATTACTTGTCTGCCATTGTTCTATTTCCTGTTGCACTATAATTTTTTTCTTTTACCTCCCATCCTTTACACATTCCTCTGCTTCTTAACTCTTAGGAATTAAGGGACTAAGACATGGGATTTCTTACTTATTAACTTTCTATGTACTTCCTTATTTTGCTATGAGTATAAAATTGCTACAAATAGATATCTAGACTTCTTTCAAAATTCCTGATCTACAAGTCCAACTGTCCACTCCAGATCTCTACTGGACATTTAATAGACAATTCTTATGATCAACAATTCCAAATTGATCTCATCTTTTTTATTTCCAAAACTGTGTAAGCTTTGCCTTCTAAATGTCTTTCCAATCTGACCACACATCCCCCTTCCCACTGACTCTCTCCCTATTCCAACCACAATCATATCTCACTAAGAATTGCCACAGTCCTCTAGCCCATGTACAGCCAGTCTTCCATGTTCATGAGTTCCATACCCATTGATCCAACCAATTGCAAATAGAAAAAAATTTAAATTACTTTTGTTCTTTACATGTACAAACCTTTTTCTTGTCACTTCTTAAACAGAATATAACAACTCTTTACATAGCATTTGGATTGTTTTAAGTAATTTACAGATGATTTAAAGTATATGAGAGGATATGCATAACTTACATGCAAATACTATGTGCCATTTTATGTAAGGGGCTTAAGTTGTACTCAGTATGTTTTATTTGCAGGAGTTCCTAGAACCATTTTCCATGAATACTGAGACTACCTTCTTCCTTTGTTTCACACCAGTAAATTCATTTCTCTGCATCAAAAATGATATTTCTAAAACTTAGGTATAATTATGGTTTTTCTAAGATTCAATAATTCCAGTAGATCACTCATTGCCCTTGGAAATTGAATTGGTAAAACTAGCAAGTAAATAGATTCTTAACGACAAAGTCTTGTGAGAATTTTTAATGAGGTAATAAACACAGCGTATTCTGGACATGCATTGCCAAACATTTTAGCTTGAACACAAAATCCAGTTTAATGTAGCCATATTTATTATTGCATCTGCTAGGATTCCAACTCCTTCACTAAACTTCCAACCACCTCTGCTGGTTGTTTCTCAAATGACATTACTATATACTCTTGATCAGTACTATCATTGATAGCTGCTGCTTTCTTTGTTTGGAAACTCCTCTTTCTTACAACTCCTATTTTTATTTAGGACTTGAATTAAGCATCAACTCCTCCAGGAAACTTCCCTGGGCTTACAGGATTCGGCTGGATGTCTCTTTCATTTGTTTCCAGAACAAATTGGACTTGCCCTGTTGAAATTCTTATTATGCTGTGTGATTAAGTGCTCATTTACTTGCTGGTTGAACCTGTTAAATAATCTGCAATCTTCTCAAGGATGGGCAGGCACTTTGTCCAGTGTTTTTACTCATGAATAGAATAAACAGTGATTGAGCTATTCACTTAGTAATCAAACCTCTGAAATTAGGTGAGGAAGGATCTGTAGGGCTTTACTACTAGGAAGGTACTGTTGACCTTTGAGTGAGCTGATTCAATTGTTTGGGGGACAGAAGACAGTGTGCAGTAAGCTAAAATGGATAATGGGAATTGAAAATAAAGAACACACATACATAATAATATTCTTTCATGAACCGCAACCTCAAAGGGAGATAAAATTAAAATAGGGCAGTACTTGGAGAGTTAGCAACATCAAGAACAGGGTTTCTTCCTTCTTTCCTTCCTTCTTTCTCTCCTTCTTTCTGTCCTCCCTTCCCTTTCTCCTTTTTTCCTCTCTCCTTCCTCCTCCCCACCCACTTTCTATCAGTCTTTCTCCTCTTTCCTCTTTCTTGTTTAATCATAAGGAAGTTTGGGCTATCCTACGGTCGAAAAGAAAAAGCAAGTTAGAGGGAACAAAAAGCTTGAAAATTCTCCAGAAAGCACTGTCTCTGAGATTGTTGACTGAGCAAACTCTCATATTAGTAAAGAAAAATGAATTAAAAACACATGTAGAGTCCCCTTGTAAATTAAGATAAATGTCCCTTCTTGCAAAATTTAAAAAGTGACATTTAGGACAAGGATAATGCATGATTGGGGTGAGAAAAAAATGATGGAGTTCAAGTCAAATGGATTCTATCTTTCCAAGCACAGATTTGGAGCAATGAACTTGATATGTGAACTTGAATAAGGTGAAAAGTCTGGACTGTAATATCAATCAATGAAAAGTAGAAAATGAAACCTTAGACTCAAAATAAAGATTTCTGAATTTGGAACACCTTGCTGCCTTTTACTGGACTTGAAAATGTTCTTTCCCCTGTAAACTGTTAACCTCAGAAAGATGATAATTTGGTGCTAAATACTATTGAAACCATAGGTATACCCTATTGCATATTGTCATGATACATATCACAAGGGATGCTAAAAATTTAAAGTTGGGCCAAGTATGCCAATAGGTGGCATATTAACAAGTTCCTGGCCTCTTTCAGATATATTTAGTCACCTCAATAGTTTGATAGCAGTTTTTGTTTGCAGTAAGTGAAAATAAAGATATATGCATGTTAACAGCAAATTTCTAAAAAAAAAAACTTACTTAAAATTAAGTGAACTCACAGTTTATAATAGATTATTTTTATTGTAAGACTGATAAAATGTTGTTCTTCATTCATATGTATAACCTGGCACCAACATATTGATATCAATGTTGCATTATCTAACAAAGAGAAGGAGGCAATAGGCGATTAAAGATAGAAGCACAGTATTGGTGGGAACTACAACGTATTTTCCTACCATTGCATAATCCTTCACTTCACTTCCTTGATGTGATAATTTTTTAGCAACTCTTCTTTCTTTATGTTTAAATTGGTTACATTTATATGTAATAGTTTATAGAATATTATTATTACTTTTACCATTTTAACCAACATAAACTAAATGATTCAAGTAATTAGTTGTCTTATTATTGCTTCAATAAAAAATATGGAATTGATTATTTACCATTTATAACTTTGTCTTCTTATCTCAATTTCAAAGCTTCTCCTAACACTCAAATTCAAATTCTGAAAGTGCCAAAGCATTAAAATAATTAACATAAATTCTATGATTTAACCTATCTTTACTCATAATTGCACTTAGCATATCATTCTAGTCAGATATCTTTGCAAATTAGACTGAATATCATTAATAACATTTTATGTGAAAAAGATGCTTTTGCATATCAGCATAATTAGGTCTCAAGCAGTTCTGCTTTATAAATTCTCACTTTCAGAATTTATTTCAGTTAGTTTCCTCTAAAATTTTGTTTTCAGGTTTCTATTAGGAAAGCTAGCATTTCTTTCTGTGGAAGAATAACCTTATTTCATAAGTGTGTCAGATGACATAAGGTAGTTCAGATAACTAAGGCAGGGGATGGGTAAGTCTCAAGTTCCATGATTTCATCTCAAGTTTCATTAATCTACTGATTTTTTTTTACTTGATTTTTATAATTGGGTTGAAAAACTTCTATAAGAAAAACAAATTAATCCTTTAGCCATTTTGCATTTCAAATGTACCTAAGCATGTGTTTGCATTTTAAAATATAGACTGGCAGGTTGAAATACTTTTTGTGCTCACACTAAATGGTAATAAAAAAGAGAGAGAAGATAATGTAACTTAGTATAGCCATTGTGGAATACATAAAAAATTAAAAATAGAACTACAGTTTTACTCAGCAATTCAGGAATTCTACTACTGGGTACATATTTGAAGGAAATAAAATCAGTACATTAGAGAGTCCTCTGCACTCCCATGTTCACAATAGCTAAGAGATGAAGTCATTTTGTGTCTACCAGTAGAGGAATGTATAAAAAAATATGGGACACACATACACATGAGTGCATGCACAGGAATACTATTTAGCCTTAAAAATAAAAGAATTAAATCCTTTCATTTGTAACAATATGGATGAACCTGGAGAACATTGTGTTAAGTGAAATAATCTAGGCACAGAAAGACAAATTCCATATGACCTCAATCCTATGAGGAATCTAAAAAAGCTCATCTCCTAAAAGTAGAGAATGGAACTGTTGGAAGGTGGGTTAGGGTAAGGTTGGTCAAAGAATACAAAACTACAGTTGGGACAAATAAGTTCAAAAGATCTGCTATAAATGGTAATTATTGCTATTGATGATATACTGTATTCCTTAAAAATGCTGAGTGGATGAAAAGTATTTTCAGCATAAAAACAACAACTGTATGAGGTAGTACATATATTAATTACTAGATTGAAACATTCTACAATGTCTATATACACACTATGTATACACAGTGTACACACACTTCAAAACACTCTATTGTACAAAAGAAATACACTATTTTATCAGTCAATTTAAAACAAATAATAAAAATTTGCTTCTGAAAAAACAACAGAGAAGATGTCATTTAAAGTCTTCTACATTGTATTGATTTTGAAATTTAATAAGCTCTCAAGACTTGTTAGATTAAATGGGGTAATATTTTTAAGGTAAAATATATCTAATTTAGAATTCTTATATAAAAATGACATTTCCTATTAATTCTCAGAACAGCTATTACATAGCACCTTCAATCAAGGCATTGATGCTTTGAATTCATCCTTTGAAAAATAATATGTCAATTCCATTAAAGCAAACTAAATATATCATGTATCAAAGTAAAATGGGTATTTATTATAAGTATCAAAGAAACACTAAAGTAAATGTTTCCTTTTAATGTTAAAAATCACATTCCATTTACTTTATTTTCTCTTCAAATGATATATTCTACATGTGTCAGGTGGAAAGGAAAACAAAGAGAGTTTATGTACAGTTCCCATCTCTCGAGGTCTTTATGAAATCATAGGAAATACTAATACCAGCACCCAATTAGTGACAGTGGAAGATGGCAGGCCTTCAGGTCTCTCTGGAGGGAGAGGTCACTCCTGGGAGTCTCTGGTAGGCCTCATTAGAGAGCACTATATTGGAACAGGCACAGGGGATTAGACAAAATCTCAGCCAGTCAAGAAGGAAACAAGAAGGAATCTTCTGGACATATATAAATGCTGGAGTAAGGCTCAGAAGAGAATGCCAGCCTGCTCTACGCTACTAAGTTATCCAGTTTGAAAGAACTAGTTCATCTGTTGTCAAGGCAGGGTGAGTCCCGAGGAGCAGCTTCTCTATGGAGGAACAATGAAAGCTGACCTACGAGCCCTCATTAAGCAGTGAGATGGGTGATGGACAGAGAGAGACTGACCACAATCAAAGCATGTCTTATTCAATAATGTGAAGAGCTAGGATAGTTTTCAGGTACACAGAAGAAAGCCAATAGACAAGAAGAGATGAAAAGGTGTGTCTGTTAACTCCCCAAAGAGCCTCCAGCCTCATTTTCTTCTCTCTCTTCCAGATTTGGAGAATGATCTTTTAAAGAACAAACTCTCACATTGTATTTGTTGTAAGGATCAAAGACTATGCAGCTAAAGTATCTAACACAGTAGAAACAAATGAATGTAGCTATTACTGTTTTATCAATTTCCGAGTTTCAAAGGATCCTCCTCCTCAGAGGAACAGATAGGAATAAAGACTTTCAAGACAGAGCCCTTTCTCCTTCTCTAGCCTGATGGTTCTCACCGTATAGTTATGCCAAATTAACAACACTTCTTCAGATGTGTTCAGCTACCACATGTTGCAGGGCTTTTGCATGAATTCTTCTGCTTTTTGATGCCCTCTTCCTCAGTAGATTCTACACATTCTTCAAGACAAAATTCAAGAAAGGTTCACCATTTTTGTAAAACATTCTCTGACTCCATTCTATTTTTTTTCCTTTAATGTCCTGCACAGACCTTCACTATAGGTTTTGCAGCAAACAATATTTTATTGTAATTTCTTAAATCTTAGGTTATATTTGCTTTGCAGAAAAATCACAAAATAGCACAGAGTTTTTATAAATCTCACCTTCAGTTTTCCCTATTATTAACATCTTGCATTAGTATGATTTCTTTGTCACAATTAATGAACCAGCATTGACACTGGTTAATATGAATATTAACTGAGTTAGTTAATATTAATTACAGAATTTAATATTAGTTAATATTAACTGAAGTCCACACTTGATTCAAATTTCCATTGTTTTTGCATAAATTCTTTTTTTCTGTTCCAAGATCTCATCTTTTTTTTTCTTCCCCTGTACTAGGGATTGAACCCAGGGCCTTGTACATGCTAGGCAAGCACTCTACCACTAAGCTGCATCCCCAGCCCCAGGATCCCATCTCTAACTACACATCACATTTAGTTGTCATGTCTCCTTTGGCTCCTCTAGACTGTGAGAGTTTCTCAGATTTCCCTTATTTTGATGACCATGTCAGTTTTGCATCAGACTGGTCATAGATTTTGTAAAATTTTCATGAATTGATATTTGTTTGACTTTTTTTCTCATGATTAGGCTGAGTTTATGTTTTCTGGTTTGCTTTGGTTTTGTTACCACAGAGGTAAGTGGCAATTTCATTGTGCCAGGGAACCATTGATCTATTTACCATCTCTCTTGTTTTTCTTTTTCCAGAAAGCTTTGTGAATGAAGTCCTATGCAGTCTTTTTTAGACTACCTTCTTTTGGTCAATAATATGCATTCATGCTTATTGCTGTTGATGTGTACTCTGGAAAGAAGTTGCTGAGTATAGCCCAAACATTAGGAGCAAGAAATTATACTCCACTTCATCCACAGAGTAGTATCTACATCAATTTTATATAATTGGTTAGCAGAGAAGTTTTGTCTATTCTCCCTGTTTATTTATGTATCTAATCATTTATTTATAACAGCATTAACTTGTAGATTTTTTTTAATACTTTGGGTTATGGTACAGTACTACTTTTTTTTTTTTTTTTTTTTTTTTTTTTGCTAAAATAGTTTCATCTTTGACCATGGAAACTCAGTTCGCTTCTGTGTCTCTTTAAAATTCCTCAACACTTGTGGGAGTTTTCTTTGTTTGTCTTTAAGTTTTATTTTTATGGTTTGTTTTTATCCATTCCTTACTTTCTGACAATGCAAGATGTTCCAGGCTCAGGTACATTTTCTGCCCTAGTCTTAGATTCCATCATTTCTCTCAGAAGTTATAGTACCTTTTATTGGAAAATATATTATAAACTGAGACCTAAGTGTGCTCATTTCTGTTAGCATAGTTTCTTCTCAGTCCTCCGTGTTGGCACATCAAGGAAATATATGTGCTTGTACGAATCCATGTGTATATCCATCCATAAAAATTTTCATAACATAAGCATCTGTATCTATATCAAGGTAGACATGTGCTAATACTGATGTGTCCAAATCTAGCCCATTATCATATAGATTGTTTTATTTTCTTATTTCAGTATAACCTCCCATATGAGGGAGGTTAGTTAACATCATTTGCCATTAATTTACATATTTGTTCCCATAGCATAAATAAAATGGTGGTTATCAAAATGATTAGCCCATACTCCAACTAGAGCACAGTGTTTATGAATAGTTGTTTGCCTTTAGACTTTAAAGACTTCTGTCTATTGTTATTTAAGTCAAAGTTTTTTCCACTTCCACAAAGTTGTTTTACATGTTTTAATATAATTAGACTTTCATTGTATTCCCAATTCTCTCTGCAGATTTCTCAATTCCCTAAGTCATATTTTAATCATCTACATTAAGGTTGTCTTTTGTGATGTAATAATGCTGTGTGTCCTTGACAAACACACAGTATCATATTTCCACCTCTGAATTTATATGGAATGGACTAATCACCCTAAAAATATTTCATGTGTTTTACCTATTCACTCAACAAATCCCTGGGGATACTATGCTTAACCATCTCTATAAACTTATTTTTCTCTAGAATGTCATATAAATAGAATTTTACAGTCCTTTGGCTATAAATATAATTAAATTTCAAATTAAGTTTTGGAGGGGGCAAACATTCAAACCATAGTTCAGACCCATTGGTGATACAATCCCTTAGTCTTTGCTCGTCAAAGAAAATGTTTATTTCTTTTTTATTTTAAAGTATAATTTTATTGAATGTTCTATTTGGTGAAGTTTTTTTTCCTTTAAACACTCTAAATATTTCACTGCATTCTTTTTTTTATTTTTTGCCTGTGTGATTTCTGATGAAAAGTATCCCACTGTAATTTATATGCTTAGGATTCTTTTTTTTTTTTCTTTTTCTTTCTCTCTACCTATATTCAGTTTTTGTTCTTTTTCTTTGATTTTCTGCAAACTCTAAGTTTGATTTCTTTGTCTTTATCTTTCCAGTTATTATGTGAACTTCCTGGATCTGCAGGTTGACATTTGTCCTAAATTTTACAAAGTTTTCAGCTGTTACTATTTAAATGTTTTTCTGCTATATTCTCTTTCCTCTCCTTCTGATATCCCAATTTGTTATGCCACACTTTTGATATTGTTCCAAAGTTCTTGAATGCTTTGTTGTATTCCTCTCCTTTTCCCTCTCTGTCATTATGCTGTCTCTTTGAATTTCACTCTGGAAAGTCTCTAATGACTTATTGTCAAGCACACTGATTCTTTCCTCTGCCTTGTACAGTCTACTAATGAGTCCAGTAAAGCATTTTTTTTAAAAAAATTCTGTTACAGAGCTTTTTATTCTAGAATTTCTGTTTGATTCCTTCTTGGAATATCTTTCTAAAAATTTCTTTGCTTACATTATCCATCTATTTTTAAAGCATTCCACCATTTCCAATAGAGACTTGAACACATTAAAAATAATAATTTTAAATTCCTTGTCTGATAATTCCAACTTCTGTATACTATCCAAGTTTGATTTTAATGATTATTTTTTCTCCTCTCATGTCTTTTTACATGCTTCATAGTTTTTCACTGAAGGCTGGACATTTTCTTTTAAGTAATAGAAACTGAAGTGTTTAGTGTGGTAAGTTAGGAGATCTCTTTCTTGAATTTTCACTATGAAATTCTGGTGAGAATCCTGGAAGCCTAGTTCATGAAAGCACTAGGCTAAGATTGTGAGCTTCTAGAGTTCTTCACTCCCAGACAAGATCACAATAAGCCTCAACCCCTTTGTTAAATAGCTATTTTAGTGATCTTGTCTATTTATGGACACAATAGCTTCTGCTCCAAGTAAATACATCTTGGGTATATGTTTGGATGAACCTCTCTGCAGATTTGGGGGTTGGAGTTTGCCCTCTAATTTTACTTATCTGTTCTAAGAAAAGCAGTTGATTTTCATTTGATAAGCTTTCATTTCTTGTAAGGATGGAAGTGACAACTTCTAAGTTCTTTGTGTGTCTTAGGTGAAGCTATAAATCATAGTTTTCATTTTTAAAGTATAGTATCTTTTATTGCATTATTAATCTCTTAAAGGTAGAGGAAGAGAGACTATCATATTCACTTTTATGTCTATAGTATATAGTCAAGTACCTAAAACCAACCAGAAAATGAAAAGTTTTCTGATAGATAATAGAATTGAATGGAGATGATGAATAGATGGATGAATAAATGGAGACTTATTAAATAAATTAATAAAATCTGATATAAATTATACTTTAGGAAGTAAGAGAAATAAAAAAAAGTGATTTTTTGAATTACACAAGATAAGCATAGGAAACAAATTAAGAATGGTGTGAAAACATTTTTTAGGAGAATTAATAAAAAATTAAAGGACTTCATTCTTTATCACTAGTCCCAAATCCTTCCATGCCTATTGTAATTCACCTGTTCTTGAGGACTTCACTAATAATTCTGAATGTTTTTTTTTCTGACACTCATACTCTATACAGATGCTCCTCAACCTATCATAAGTTGAAAATATTGGAAGTTGAAATGGATTTAATACATCTAACCTACCATACACCAAACCTTAGCCTAACCGACCTTAAATGTGTTAGAAAATTCAAATCAACCTATAGTTGAGTATTATGAGCAAGCATTATACCACATATATTGCTAGCCCAGGAAAAGACCAAAACTCAAAATTTGAAGTATGATTTCTACTAAACATACATCACTTTCACAATATTGTAGAATTGACAAATCATAAGTCAGCAACTGCCTATATTCATTTTGTCTAAAATTCAGTATAATATAGCAACTCAAATTGGTTGAAAATAAAGCAAGATACTATTTTTATTTATTTGTTATTTAAAATATCAGATAAGAACAACTTAGAGGAGGTAAAGTTTATTTGGCTCACAGTTTCAGAGGTTCAGTATATGATAGGCGGATTCCATTACTCTGGGCCCCAGGTGAGGCAGAGCATCATAGCCAAAGGGCATAGTGAGGAGTGCTGCTCCTGTCTTGGCAGCCAGGAAGAAAAGACAAAGGGGAAAAGGCTATAGGGAAGATGAACCATCCCAAGTCATGCCTCCAATGACCTACCTCCTTCAGCCTTGTCCCACCTGCCTATAATTACCACTCAGTCCATTTAAACTAGAATGAACTGATTAGATTATGGCTCTCATAATTAATCATTTCACTTCCTACATTAGCACAGAAGTATTTAGGGGATATCTCATATCTAAACCATAACAATATTTTTGGCATAGTTTCTGATACTAACATCAGAGATTTAAATTCTGCTGTAGAAAATTCTGCTGTAGAAAAATAGAGACATTTGGGTGGTGTATGATAATTCTTTTAATAGCTCTTTAATAGCTCACATATATTTCTTCATCAGAAATCTGAGTCTTAGTGTTACTTCTTTGCCATGGTCATAGTTGTGGTATTCAAAATTAAGATCAACTTGTGAATAAAATATTGTACTTGGTTTAAAACAGTAAACAGAAAACAATGTTTTAAAATGTCATATTTAGTAAACTCACCAACTATCATGTCCAAAATATTTAGCAAACATGTTCTCTATCAGTTAGGTGTATGGAACATACTGTATATTAAAATCTAGTTATTTTTAGAAGTCACTTATTCCCACATTTCTTTGTTCTCTAAAATAGACATACACCAACATATAGATACAGATGTTAAAAAAAAATCGATGTTTATGTGCTTATGCAAACTGAAATTTTTTAAAATATTTAGTTTTTTTTAGTTTTTTTTTTTAGGTGGACACAATATCTTTATTTTACATTTATGTGGTGCTGAGAATAGAATCCAGTGCCTCATGCATGCTAGGTGAGCACGCTACCACTTGAGCCACATCCACAGCCCCCCAAAACTGACATTTTTAAAAGGACACAATGTCAGAAAATTTATTTAAATAGTTGCAGACATCAATCCTGATGTCCCACAGTCTTTAGCTAGTTGAAGCATTTATTTTTGTAAAATACAGAGAAAAGTACATTTCATTTGGTTTTATTCCCAACTGCTATAATAACTGATTCAATGAAGCTATAGCTTCAAAATTACTCTTATACTTCATCATAGTTTAAATATCATTAAGGAATACTTAAGGAATAATGATTTTTTTTTTAAAAAAAAGGACTATTAGCAAGTATTATCAGAAGACTACATCAGTTATTTTTTAGGAATGACATCTGATATTTTAACCAAATATATCCAGGGCATTTTGTCACATGGAACTTGTTATTGTGAAATACTCTGTTCTCTATTCCTTTGTTTGGAAAAGTATCCACTTATATTAATTACCTAGTGCATTCCTCAGTGTTAATTGAAATCATGTGTACATTTATACAAGCAATTTTTGAAAACATATAAATAGAACACATAAATTCAGTTGTTGTCTATTTGGAATAATTATTAAAATTGCTGTGGGTACACAAAACTCCATACTGTAGCACTTGATCAACATGAGGATTGATTTTTAAGAAACTGAATTTAAAATCTGCTCTTACATTTCATGCTATACATTTTTTTCTTTATTTTTGAAGTACTGGGACCTGGCTAATGACAAATGTGTCTGAGGGAGGAAAAATAAATACATTTTCTTTTGCTGCAAGGAGAACAAGTAAAGGTCAATTTTTCTGCCACAACTTCCCAGCTTGTGTTTTGAGTGCCTACCATGTGATGAAATGAGAGTTGGAAAGACTTTGTCCTGTATTTGCAGATGCCAACTGTAAGGTCCAAAGAGATGAGGTGACTTACTCATAATATGTGGTATAGAAAACACTAGGATTAGAAGTCAAATCCCAGAAGTTGCAGTGAAGCATGTTTTCCTGTGATACATACAAGCACTTATTCTGCAGCCTGTGCTCTCTCTGATTTGAAGCAATCCATGGTGGAGAAACTCCTCTATTAAAAAGTTAACTGCACACCCCACCTTCTTCCGACTCATTATGCCAGACTGACTGATGGAAATAGTACAGAGGTGCATGCTAAATTTTAGATGAGATGTTGTTTTCCACTATAATTTACTATTGTCTTGTCTCTTGTGATTGTCATAGTTTCATTACACTGTACTTGGGCAAACTCAGCATACTTTTTCTCTCACCTGAATACTTTCCTATGCACTTACACCCATATAAATATAACAAAATCTTATTATAATGCAGTTCATTTTATGCAATGATGGAACTACCAATCATACTGAGGAATATCTACATCTGGGAAATGATAATGATTATATAGATTATTTAAAATAAATCTAAACTACCTCTCTACATTAATATTACACGGATAGTTTCTTTCTCTAATTTCAGTACTGTTCTTTTTTTAAATATTTATTTTTTCAGTTTTAGGTGGATACAATATCTTTATTTTATTTTTATGTGGTGCTGAGAGTTAAACCCAGTACCTCATGCATGCTAGGCGAGCACTGTACCACTGAGCTACAACCCCAGCCTTTTATCTGAGAAATTTCCTAAGGAGTCATGGTTGTTGATATTAGGCAACTAGGCTTATCTATTCTGTGTGTGACCAGGAGCTTTGATTTATGATTATCTGTTACTCTGAGTGCCTTTTTTTTTTTTTTTTAACATTTCAATTTTCTTTGGTCCTGGGAAAAATCTCATTCTTTCCTAAGAATTTATCTCCACTATGACTGTTGTTCTGTGCTCTTTCTGGGCCTGTCTGTCCTCAACACAGTCAGGTTCCGGGTGTCCTTATAGCAGTCTTTCCTGCTTCTGTCCTAGCCAGTGGTGTTTCCTCATTAGCATTTGCCATTCATATTTTGGTTTAGTAAAACCCCAGTGTGTAGAATATGTTGCCTTTGGAAATATTTTGCTATTACTATGATACACTTCTTTGGGATTTTGCTAGTGTTCTTTCCTCCTACGAAAAAAATTTCGGTGTATTCCTAGCAGGCTCATCATCAGCACACAAAAGACTTTTTAGTTTTGATCAACTGAGCGATTTTAAATAGAGTTGAGTTGAAAGTGTTTAGTATAACTGGGAAGCCTAGACCAACACCAGCTACTAGTTTCCCTCTTTCCTTTTGAATTAGATTAGGTGTTACTAGATGTGTCATTTCCCATCAACTGATAATAGCTCACATTGCTTTATGTGCATTATACATATTATCTCAAAAACCTTTGACATCAGTATTTTATTAATGTCATCTTACACGTCAAGGCCCAGAAATTGGAAGTCTATACAGCTAACAAATGAGAGAGCTAGGATTTGAACTTAGGCCATGAACTGGCACAGTGTTCTTATTCTGCTCTTTTATCTGAAAAAAGTATTTACTTCTATTAGTTACCTAGTACATTTCTTGGTGTTGATTTAAATTATGATTCTGTTGTATTTCTCCCAAACAGAATCTGTTTTATGTCATCTGTTTTTTATCACTTTATTATTATTCACTAATCACTTTGTTATCCTGATTCTTGATTGCTAACAACTGAATGGCACTTGATTTTTCTACATGGAAATTATCTGCTCTTAGCCTAGATACTTATTTCAATATTCCTACTATTGAGAAAATAGATTTATTTCATAAATTCTTAAATGTGTCCATTTTTATTTGGTTTTGTTACAGAATAAAATGTTCTTCATATGTGAGTTTTCCACATGACTAACCATACCTTTTCAAATGCCAATTCTAAAAAAAGAAAAAAATGATAATATTTTGAAGGATTTCTGAAATGACTTTCTTAAACAAAAAAGTAAGTCCAAAAGAATCTTTCCTTTATGACTCAGAATCATCCTGATGAATGCCTGTTATTTTACTATTAAGCAATTCACGTTTGTCTACTTTTTAGTATTTTTATTTCCTTAATATCTTATCAACCACTGTCATTTTTTTCTCTTTAGATTTTCTTCTAAAATAATTCTCCCTATACACTAATTACATTTATGTTGTGTGTTGGAAATAAAACAATCATATTTTTAGGTCCATTCACATAAAATAAAAGCAAATAGCTTATGTCAGGAACAACAATTTAGGATTTAGTGAGAACTATTTTTTATTATTATTTTCTTGACTTGGAAGTATTTTTATTACTTCAGAATTATGAGTTATGTTTGGGAGGGGCTGAGGCTACTAAAAGTTGAGTCTCTAGATAAGAAAAACAGTACTTATTTTTTAAATTATTAGTAAATATAGAGCACTTTACACTGAAGTACTCAAACCTATTTTATAATATGCTCTTCATTAACATTTTGAAGTAGTTGTGGTCAAAGAAAGTTATGCTATATAGATTTCTCTTTGCTTTTAAAGTTTGTTGATAATTCTGTTGCTTCAGGGTTTGAGGTGAAATAATGCTATGAATGCATAGAGCTTCCCAAAGTTGCACAAGGCTATTCACATAGTAACCATTCTTTTAAGGTGAATTTTTATTTCTCATTATGCTTATGTGTTGAATATCCAAACAAAAAATAAACTGGAGTTTCTTGGTAGGTTTGTTGTTGAACTTTAGCTGTGTGTGCAAGGCAAATAACACATGTAGAAGAAGATTAATTAGTGATTATTTTGCTGGGAAGAATAATGTTGCTGAGCCATCTGGTATGCCTTTGTGGGGAGGGCCATCTCAATGGATTACTCATTAAAATCTTTCAATACTTTGTTCCAAGACTGTCAGTCATCTCCCAGGTTCTTATTAAATTAAGATGATGCTGAAATTTAGGAGTAGTTAGATCACAGGATATTGTGTCTCCATGTTTATCACTGACAATAAACAAGTCAATCATGAGAATATGACTCGAAGCCACTCTCAGATCTTAGTGTCATTTATGCCATTAATATCATCGTTATCTTTTCCTATCACAAAATAGCTACAGTGCTACAATGGCCCCACTTCAAAAGCCTATGAAAGTATTCTGGAAAGACAATATGAACATCTATATTATCTCAGAAGAGTTCTGCAAGCTGTTCATAATCACAACACAAAATAATTAGATTGGCATTTTTCCATACAGCACTGTTTTTTGTATTCTTGGTGGGACATTTATACATAAATATACTTAATCTTTCAATAGCTATTTTTTTTCTGTTGACAAACTGCCAAGTATAAAGTCTTAAACAAAACAGAAAATTTGCCCCAATTTTCCACCAAGTCATTTATTCTGCCCTGGAGCCCAGGTCTTCTGAAGTTTGTACTATGGAGCCCCATATTCCCTGTAATCTCAATCTCTCTAGGTTTCTATTTTCCCAAAGACCTTGGAATAATTTTATAAGCCTTGTTAAAGATGAGTCAGTCTTCTTAAATACTATGTCAAGTGGTTTGACTTTCCCTCCACATATGAAGTATGTATGACTCATGTTGAAACAAGTTTAATCTTAGATATAGACCCTCACCAATATAACTCTACTGAATACAAGGCATGATGCCAAATTATCAAGACCAATCACCTTAATCATAAAATTATAGATCATGTGTATTTATTAGAAGGAAAATAAAATGATAATATATAATCAAATAAAATTGAATATTTACCTCAAAAAGGAGGTATAAATTACTAGCTAACTCACTCTTTATCTTTTCAATCACCAAGGATTTATTAAGGCCTACTAATAGGCCTTAATGGCACTGCTACATGAAGAAGAACTGCAAGCATAAACCTTGTCCCTACAAATGTCTGATCTGTAACAGAGTTAGTATCTAAGGAGAAGCAGGGTGCTAAGAACATTCTGATTCTCATTAGCTTGTCATTTTCTTTTCTGAAGGCTTTTTATATTTACTTTCATTGTATTTTTCTGATTCTTAATTAACACTCTAACACCCAACTTGTTCTGCTGTTTCTGTGTTTTATCTTTAAGTCCCATTTTTCCCTATAGTTAGACTTCAGAAACTCTTGACAGTCTTTCTAGGCAACTGAGTTTTCCTTTCTTTTATTTGTACTCTGCAACCTTCCTTATGTGTCATAACTTAATTTCTTTTTGGAAAGTATGCTAAGACTATTTTCCAAGGCCACAGACTCTGGGACAAAATTCACAAATATGACTTTAAGAAGACAAGTGAGCCACCTGACTTTGAAATCCTACAATGGATGTCATATGTTGCCTTGCCCAGTTTTCCTTGACAGGGTGATCTAGGAATTCATAACTTGACCAAAGCTGTAAGCACCTGTCTGTGAGGTCCAGCTGCCCTCATAGAGACTCTTACCATTTTAATTGTATGGATATTTTAAAAATGAGATGAATGTGGAAATAAATAGTATTTGGAACTGTCAACTTCTCTTAGTCATCTTAGAAGAGGGCAATTTCTGGAAGTGGATTGCCTCAAATTACTTTGGAATTTAAAAAATTATAAAAATGAGTGAGTGTATAAATAATGAAACACAATAGCTACAATGCATTTAATTACTATGGCATACAAGGCATTATTCAACTTTATTACATATGTTCTTATGTATTTCTCATGCCAATATGGCAAGATGTGTTAATTACCTTTATTAATAGGTAGGGAAGGCACAGGAAATTTAAATAACAAGAGACATTGGGATCTCCAATTGTTTTGCTCTTCCTACAACATCACACTAGCTCCAGAGTTTTAATAAGTATGTAGATATGCTGGAGAAAGCAGCACATGCTTTGAAAAGACTTTGACTTTAGATTTAAAGGATATAGCAATTATATATAGATATAGATATGTATCTGTGGAAAAGAACATTCTATGAAAGAAGGTATTTAATTGGGGGTGTGGAGAAGAAGAGGAGATCATTTAATAACAATCTTCCAGGGATATAGCAAAGAGAAAGATTACATAGTTATTCTTTATTATCATCAGGAACAAGGCATTAAAAGGAAACTGTCAATTAAAATGTTTGCAATGTGTCATACACCCATTACAAGGAGCACCACAATACCTAATGACAGATAAAAATTTAAGTTAATTAATTATTAACCAATATAAATGTAACAGGGAAGGCGAGAGGGAATGTCTATGGGTTTAGTTCCCATTTTAAAGAAAATCATTTTAGCTACTTGTATAAGAAACAAAAACATCTATAAATAAATTGTATATAAACATATGTAAATAAATAATTCTAATTTCTTGTATTTTCTGTATATATATATACACTATACATATATATAATTTTGTACTAGAAAACTATTTTTCACAATTCCATATTTTCTAGATCTCAAGCTAACAAATACCATGTTGTCCCTGCTTAAATGCAACAATAACTCTATTGAACAAATGTTATTAACCCTTTTATTTGAAAAAATGGTTCATCTATATAGAGTCCATCTGTATTATAGCATTATGTTCTGAAATTGTCAAATAACTGTCTTCCTAGTCCATATCTAGGATAGAATAGTAGAAGCTATACTGGACAATCCAAGAACTCTATTGTCTTAATAGTGCAGCATAAATGGTTTTAGATGCCGTAACATTACCTTTTAGCATCTTGTAATAGTGATCCCTGTCATTACAGAAACTGCTGATAGCATTAAATATCTAAGAATTAGGCAGGGGAGTGATGCAAGTAGAAACATTTAAAAGTATAAATTACTATATAAATGCCAAATAGAATTGTTTGTGGAAGAATATTAACACACATCCCTTCTATGAAGAAGCTAGATTCCAAAGACTCAGAAGAAATCTCTTGTGTAGTTGTTCCATAACTTTATTTTTCCCTGAATGGGTAGTCATGGGATGAGGCTGGTCACTGTATAATCACTCACTAATAGAAATCAGAACCAAGTTAGTACTCTGTGTGAAAGAACTGAAAAATAAGTTCAAACAAAGCCAGCTTTCAGATGCCAAGAATTTGAATACACAAATGTGTTCAAGGAGAAGCAAACACAATATTACACACTTCTGAATGAATGATAAAAAAAAGAAAGTTTTTTAAAAGTTTTATGTGTTCTTGTTTTGTGTTGCTTTCTTAAAACAGTGGAGGCGCTCCATCTGGGAACATTAATGGCTGCCCATGGATACTTCTTTCCAATCTCAGATCACGTACTCACGCTCAAGGATGATGGCACCTTTTACCGGTTTCAAGTAAGTTGAAATGAAAATGTTCTTTTACATTAAACTAGAATCGGGCATTTTGTTTGTTACTCTATTTTTCTTAAACAGAACTTTTGAGAACTATGCCTTCTTTTTCCTTGACTTAGGCTTTTCAGAAACTAAAGTTAAGACATAAAAAACAGAGAAGATGGGAAAATGCTTAGTCCAGATAATTTGTGAAAGCGAAACTGTGTAATGATTGAAGTCATATTTTAATGTAAACTTAAGGAAAATTCACAAAATTACTTAATGGAATGCTGGAAGATGGGAGTCTTTTGTTCCTGCAATGCATCTAACTAGTAGGAAGTAAGTTGAGAAATGAAACTAAATTTATCATACCCTGGCCACTGCCTGTGATCCAGAACTACCTTTCAGTCCAAGTAAGCTCTTAAGGAAGTGCTTTAAGCTCCTAGATAGAATTTAACTATTTATACAAGCACTGGACTTGTTCATGTCTGAGATTTTTTACAAGTCTGTGAAGACTAACTTGCATAAACTCCACCCAAGACAGGAGGATACCTTAGATAATGTGCAAACTGGTGAGTCACTCTGGCTCATTTCCAAATGACACAGACGGAGTTATTCTTTTGAGAAATGGCTGTAGACTCATTTCCACAATTGTGCATGCAACCAACACTTGGTTCACAATGATATAACAAAAGTGTACTCTGTATTTCATTAGAATTAATGGTTAATTCATAACTGATGGGTAGATTCCAGCCTATAAAATTAAAGTGCATATAATGCCAGAGTTCACTCTCTAGCTTATTGGCTGAGGTTATTTTCTGAAGAGTTCTCCTGATTGTTCGACTTTTAGAGATTGCAACATTTTCCCCACTTGTTTTGAATATTATTAGATGCTCTTTGTCTGAAAAATTGAAGAATAGCAATTTGATTGGCTCAACCTTCTTTGGAAAAACAGAGAAAAAAGAGCAAATATGCTTAAAAATTATTTTCAAGTATCTGGGCTGGAGTTGTAGCTCAGTGGTATACTGTTTGCCTAACATGTGTGAGATATTGGGTTTGATCCTCAGCACCACATAAAATAAATAAATAAAATATAGGTATCATGTCCATCTACAACTAAAAAAATTTTTAAAAATTATTTTCAAAGATCAATGGCTTCCTAAAACTCTCTCACTGCTATTTCTTTAAGACTATTTTATCTCAATGTAAATAAGCATAGAGTGTTTTTGCATTAATTGCTGGTAATGAAGCAATCTCCTGAAACTCTCATACTAATCTTAATAGTCAAGTACTTTATAGCAGCAATTTTTTGTAATTTAAAAAGGTTGTAAAATAATAGTCTTTATATGGCTAAACTTTAATGGTAGCTTAAAACAACCTATTGTTAAGGTAACTTGTGGTCTTATGGGTTTACATTTTAATACATAGGAAATATTATTAATTAGCACATACATTGCTTATATGTGACTATTACTTCTTGATTTTTAAAAGTCTATTACTATTGCAGAATTAAACATTTCCCAAATGATCTTATTGTTATATAGAATTTTCATATACAAATTGGAAGTAAACTTTAACAAAATTCTCACAAATTCTAAAGGAAAGTTTGGTTTATGTTTGCAAAATTTAAAACTTTTTATTCATCTTCAAAATCAGTACTAATGGTAAAATTATCTATATGTCAAAAAAACTATCTATAGGGAAAACAGAATATATTCTATCCCTTGAGAATTATCTAATTGAAGAATTTTCTATGAAACAAACCAGGTCAGACAGAACCCAACATTAGTGATGATGGGTTGAATTAGCGATGACGTGAGGTTTTTATTTCTACTGTTGTCATTCCGGACAGTAGGCAGACAAGGTTTAAAGGTCTTAGTCATGCTAATGAGTCAAAAATGAGCAAAGCTTGGAAGGCACCACGTACATTCAGGAAAAAAAGAAAGATATTTTAAAGAATTTTTCAAATATAGCAACAAAATAGGTGCAAACAGCATATTAATTTAATGACTACAAGGTATAGTACAGGGTTAGATACTATTAGATACTAATAGATACTATTTACTATTTATAGGTACTATTTATAAATGATTAATGAAGCATAGAATCTTAAAACCAAAATTTTAAAAAATCAAAACCAGAAACTCAGGGTTAATTGAATTGTTCCTGTAATATCTATCAAGGCATTAATTAATCTATATTTGGAGAGCTCTAATAATAGAAAACACATTATTGGTCAAAGTATTCACTTTCCTTTCTATGTTGGTTCCAAGCAACAGAAAGGTCTTTATTACATTGAATTGAAATTCAAGTCCTCAAAAGGATTTTAAAATTCATGAATTAAAATGGAAAACGTTAGGATGCCATGTTTGCTATTCATCCAGTGAATGATGGATAGTGCAACCACCACTTAAAATCCAAAGAGCTTCTAGGGCATAAGTTCAAGAGAAACAAAACCCTTTTAATTTCATTGGCATGCCACAGTATATTTGTCTCAAATTTTCAGTGCATGTTTTAATCAGATGTAAACTTACAATTATCTAATCATCCTCTATTTGCTAATGGGAATTGAGATCTGACATGATTCTCCAGGCAGGTCTCTGTTATAACTCTCATCACCTTTAATGGATGTGCCACAGTTAAGCAATGACTGAACAATATTAGATGAGTTTTTGATAGATAAGGAAAGCCAACAGTGAAAAACACAGTCTTGCATTAAAATTTCCTAAAGTGTAGTAGTACTATAAAAATAGGTTTTTAAATTTCAATGACCTAAAAGGTCTTATTTTTCTCAAATACTATCCATCAGTAGAAATCATAACATGTTTTTTCCTAGGAAAAATCCTCCAGTGTTATAAATATTGGCTTTGTGACATTTCCATGTAATATCACAAGACAAAATTCTTTATCTTTTATTTTCACAGCAATGAAATTTTCAATAAAGTAAATGACAATAGAGTTAAGAATAGATGAAAACATTCCTTTCATTTTGAGGGGAAAAAATGTATATGTCTGACCAGTCTGACTAGGATAGATATTTTACATTTAGATAGATTTGTATGCATGGAGATATGCATACACACACACACACACACACACACACACACAAATACAAAAACATTAATGCACTTTATATGAAATATCTCAAAAGCCAGCATCCTAAATGAAAGCATGCTTTTAGTTACTTTATTTTTCTATGATGCTCTCCTAGAATCCTGATCCAATTTTTTTAAGAAATCAAATCTTTCGGAACTCTACCTCCCACAGAGGCGAGTGGAATTGGGGGTGATGAGCATGTTTCATATAAGTCTTAATAGTCCCTTTATTTTGTGGTTTACTTTTTTTCTTCTAAATCCCAGATGTGATTTCATTCATACCTGCACAAAACTACTATTAGCTTTTTATTATTATTTTATTATTATTATTATTATTATTATTATTATTATACTGTAGTAATTCCCAAGAAAGAGTAGAGGTTAAATAAAAATCCCCTGGTGTTCTCATTCAGTTTGGAAAGATTTTCTCTCCCAGAAAATCAAACAGTTCTCCTCAACTATTCTTTCTAGAGAATCATTCTTTTACAGATAGAATGGTCAGATAATCAGAGATTTCCCAAAATGTGCTCATTGTGCATGGCTTGTCAACATACTTAATTAATAAGTGCAGTGAACTCCACAAAGCTGATGTCTGTAATCACTGTTCTGTTCAGTCCTGAGGCATCATCATTCCAGGAAACAGGGTGAGAGAAGCAGACAAGTGGTCATCACGCCTTCTTATGATCGGTAGGAGCAGTGAGCCAGGATAAAGAGTCCTTTTAAAAAATATTAAATGTTAATTAATGTTAGTGAGAATAATAGTTTTTCTTGATCAAACATTGTTTTTATAATTTAGTCAGTCAGTTCCTAGAATTTTACAGAATCAGAATTCTGCCTGTTGTTCATCACATCAGTCAAATAAGACATTATCTTATTTTGATAATGATCTCTGGCTTGTTTAGTTTAAAACTTTAGAGCAATAAATGTCCTTTTGAAAGGAATCCTTGAAGAGTGAAAGTAAAACGCTGTTTCAATCTAGTTGGATAGCTTTGAGATCTGCATTATATAATTAATAGAGCCAGGAAAATGATTGCCAGACCTCAGGGGAAGATTTTGTCAATTGAGCTTTTTGGATCCATCAAAGGCAATGTTGAGATACATGATAGATAGAAAACAATTGGTTATTTTTAGACGATTTTCATCACAAGTCTTCCTGAGTATAATACTCTACTTTCAGTCCTCCCTGTGGATGAATACCTTTTGTTTAAATGTTGCAATCAGAACTTTTATGTCCATTGGCTAGAATTGCAGCAGTGTATAGCATTTAAATGCCTGCTGGTGCAGCATATATTTAAAGGTTGAGCCATTGGTCAGAAAATAAATGCAGATGCAAAATCTTACAATGTCTTTCTTGGAAATTGTTCTGAGTTATAAAACATATTATTAACTAACTGTTCTAGATAATTGTTGACGATGAATACAGATAATAAATCAGAAGCACACCAAATTTTTATTTGTCTAACCTGACTTTCACTTCTCTTTGTTCCACAGACCCCCTATTTTTGGCCATCAAATTGTTGGGAGCCAGAAAATACAGACTATGGTTAGTGCAATATCTCATCATTTTATTATTGATTGTCAGTATGTCTGGATTAATGTGTACTTGCATTTTATTGCATTTGTCAACAAGAAAGGGAAACCGTAATTCTCAGTTTGGGATTAATATCTCTAACATTAAATTTACAAATGACCTTGTTTGGAAAGTCATCAAACCTGGTGGTAACTTATTTCATGTTATACTGCTCTTTGCAACTGTAGAGAAGATTCTAAATAGGTTAAACAGTTATAAACAAGTTTAAAAAGGTTATTTTTTTTTTCATGGTACCCTGGATTACTAGAAAGAGCAACAAAAGATCTTAGAAAGCAAGAGCTCTATTTCAGATCTCCCACTTTGCTGTGTGGTTTTTGGCAAGTCCTTTGACTTCTCTAGACTCCACTTTTCTCACTAATACAGGAGGCATTTTATTGTTGTTGTTACCAGGGATTGAACTCAGAGGGACTCAACTACTGAGCCATATCCCCATCCCTATTTGTATATTTTATTTAAAGACAGAGCCTGATGGAGTTGCTTAGCATCTCTCTTTTTGTTGAGACCAGCTTTGAACTCATAATTCTCCTGCCTCAGCCTCCCAAGCTGCTGGGATTATAAGCATATGCCACTGCATCTGGCAAGCCATCTTATAATTCTATAAACAAAAGGGTTTATTAAATATGAAGAGGCCAATTGCAAGCAAAATAAAATCAATCACAATTTTAATCCTAATAAATCACATTCAGTGAATTTAGCATAAATTTGATATAACAACCATGATTTCAATTAAACACAAGAAAAAAGTAAGTACTAAAAATGAATACTACTAAGTATTCACTCTCTTCCTAAAAGCGACAATTTTCAAAAACAAGATTGGATTTTTTAGTGTCATTTCTACAAATACTTATGAAGAATTATTCCTATGCCAATTGCTGCAGTAGGTTACTAGAGTAACAAAGGTGACTGACTTTTTCTATAACATTGGTAGCTCATAGGCTAGATGAGAAAGCTGAAAAGAAGTCACCATTGAGTGCCAAGGGAATACAGCAGTGTTATGAGCAACTAATGTGGAAATTTAAAAGAAGGAGAAGTTTACTTTACTTGTGGGAAGTGGGATGGTTTCAGGATGATTTCATACAAGAACTGGAAACACTTCTTCTGAATTTTAAAGGAGACGGGGCTTTGTCAGGCATAGAGGCAAGAAAAGCCTTTGAGGGAAAGAGTCTAACATGAAATGCAAAGGCAGTGAGAGCTTTCACAGCAACTTGGCTTTCTTTGATACTGCTGCCGGAGCAATGTCTTTGGAAGGAAAAGCCTAGGAAAAGCCATGGAGGACCAATAGAGCTGTCCTTCACTTTTGACATTGCCCAAACCGTAATCTAATGGTTCATCCAAGAGTGGTCAGTCGCTAGTTAAAGGAGTCAAACTAACATATATCATAGAAAAATTCTAAAATTTAATATTAAAGAGACTAGATGATTCCTTTCCAGTAGTGGAAATGCCAGTTTCTTCATGCAGTAGGAATTGAGCCCAGAACCTGCTGCATGCACTACAATGTTATTCCCCAGTGCACGATGTTGACTTTCTAATGCTGATGGCATAATTCAAGCTAGTATGCCTAAGGAACCTTGGCATTGTTCTTCTCACATACTCAATAAATCAAAATTAACACTGCCTCTGCTTATTCTCAGTGCTTCTCTATTCATATTTTGTGGTTTTCATAAATGTGTTACCACGATCACAATTAAAGCTCATGCTTTATGACTTTACGTAGATTGATGTTTCCATGGTAAGCCTGAGGAAATGTCACGGCCTACACAGCCCATCATTTATAGAAAATCCCTCAAAGTGGGTCAACCAACATGATTAATGTCATTCAGCTTCACACTAATTTATTGATGCCATCTTCAGAGGTGGTCATCTTCTAAACTTTTTCCTAAAATCTAAAATGCCTGTTTGTTAACTAACTGCAGACACAGTCTTTAATTATTGCATTTGTTTACCCCCCAAATGTAGTTTTGTTCGTATGTAGCTTGTTTGAATTATATACAAGCAAAGAAAAAAATATTCAATATGGTTATGTGGCAGGGTGGGGGCGACAAAGAGACAGAATTGAGGATGATTCAGATAATGTAACTCTCCTTCAAGCAATGCTGTTTTATCTTCTGTGATTTTTCTTTTTTAGGTGCAAATGAATTATAGCAGCAATTTGAGTTATCTAACATGTAAAGTCCTAACTGCCCTTTGTTTAAAATACACTGTTATAAAAGCTGTACCCTTCTTTTAAGATGATATTGAAACCATGATGTACTTAGGCTGGTGCAAGTACAATGCATGGTGACTACTTCGACTGCAATTTCTAAGACAACTTTTGGGCAAAGAGACTTTTATTGCATAAAACAGGGTTTAAAAAACAATTTATCTCACTATATTAGCATTCCAACTTATTTTTCTATCACTGATTTGAATTTACTGTGTAGGTTCTGCAGAACATAAAACCTCTATACATCAGTTTATAAGGAAATATACTTTTCCATGGTTACCTTGGTCTTATAGAGAAAAAGAATGTATTTATTATGACTAAGATAAGATGAGTCAATATACAGGGTCTACATTTCTATGAACCTCACTCTTTGAAAATCAAGTTGGTGCTGGGGTGTAGTTCAATGGTAAAACACTTACCGTGTGCTAGGTAAGGTAGATTTGATCCTTAGTACTGGGGGAGGAAGAGGACCAAGAATACTGTTGAAAATCAGATTGGATAAGATATCTGATATTTTTCACACAAGTACAAAAAAAATTTATTCCAAATGGGATTCCCCAGGTATATTTGCATATAGCACACAAAAAATATACGAAAAAATATTCAACGTCTTTAACAGTCAGGGAAATACAAATCAAAACTACACTGACATTTCATCTCACTCCAGTTAGAATGGCAGTCCTCAAGAAGACAAATGATAAATGGTGGTGAGGATGCAGGAAAAAGGAACCCTGACACACCATTAGTGGGATTGTAAATTAGTACAACCACTGTAGTAATCAGTGTGAAATGAAATGTCCTCAAAAGACTAGGAATGGAACTAAAATATGATCCAGCCATATCACTCTTCAGTATTTATCCAAAAGAATTAAAGTCAGCATATTAAGTGATACATGTATACCCATGTTTACAGAAGTACAGTTCATAATAACTAAGGTATGGGAGCAGCCTAGGTGTCCCTCAACAGATTAACAGATAAATAAAATGTGGTATATGTACATAGTGGGGGTTTATTCAGCCATCAAGAAGAAAGAAATTATATCATTTACAGTGAAATGGTTGGAACTAGAGAACATCATGTTAAGCAAAATAAGCCAGACTCAGAAAGTCAAAGAGGGTGTATGTATATTTTTTCTCACATGGGGAAGGTAGAGAGAAAAAACAGGAAAAGGGGATCTCATGAAAATAGAAGGGAGACCAGTAAGGCAGAGGGAGGGGATGAAGGAACATAGGAAGAAAGAGCAAAAGGAGGTACTGGGGAATGAAATTGACTCAATTATGTAAACATGTATGTACAAATATGTCACAATGAATCCCACTATTATGTATAATTATCGTGCACCAGTAAAAAACATTTTTTAAGAACTCAAAGAACGATTTGGCACAAATAACTTCTATTGATGACCAGAGGCCAAGGCACAAGAGAGCTCAATAGAATTTGGGTGAGAGTTAGAGATAGTATCCAGGGTAGCTAACTGAAGCGGAAGCTAGAGACAGGGTTTTTTGTCACTGGTATCTCTGGACACGCATGTTGCACATTGAGTGTCCTGGAACTGAACACAGATCTAACAGCATCTTTAGATTGGCTTGAATAGTTAATGTCAGAATAGAATTTAAACCCCAAGAGATTAAGTTACCTGTAAATATAAGAGCCCCTCTATTTGTTTGATTCACTTCACTTATCCTAACCAAACCCCAACCCTCTATGTATTTAAAATTTTGACATTTTATTCCTCATAAGATTTTTAAAACTAGATTTTTTTCAAATATTGTTTGTCTTGATTACACCCTAAAACTTTGTACCTGAAGTGTCTGTCCTGCTCCGAGTGAAAGTGCAACTGATGTCACATTTGGTTCTCAGGTAATCAAAGTGTGAAAAACAGTTGAATGAAGATGATTGGAAGGACCTAGAAATATTTACCCAGGAGGGTGTGGGAGGCATATTTAGTGTGGAAAGTCTGTGGTGGAATTTCCTGGTGTGTTTACTGAAACCAACACATGACAATTGCAGAAAGCAACATTTTTTTCTCAGTATAAAGACCTTCCAACCATGAAAATTGTTCAGAACTTTGCATTATCTTGAAGAGTAATGATCTGTATCTTAGTAAATATTCAGCCAAAGGCCTTTCTTTTCTCCAGGATTTTTGTTTGTATGTAGCTTGTTTGAATTATATACAAGCAGAGAGTGATGCTCAGGGACCTACAAAACTAGATAGGACTGAGCACCACTTAAGGATATTGAGAGTTAATACATTTTTTCATAGATGGCAATGAGGCTATCAAAAGCAAAGTATTCTAGTTGGATAACCACAGTGATTATATATAGTAGTACTCCTATGAACTGTAATATTGTAAAACTGAGAATTCACCATGTGGAGAAAATTTTTAAAAAATCATTTTTTTAAAAGTGGATATTATTTATTTCTTGACCAAAACTAGAGCAGTGATTTTATATTTATTTCTGGCATGAACAAAAACTGATTATTGTTTGATTCCCATTGGCACTTGATTTACACAGTTACTTATTTTAGACATTTCACTGAAGCCTTTACAGTCCTATATTATGGTCTTCTATAGAACTTTCCAAGTTTTTATCTTTGGCTTTTAATATCTATTTTTGCCAGCTGTTCATGGTTTCTAAAATCATGTTCCAGGGAGCAGATTTTTCAACCTAATAGACTTCATTTTTAAAGAAGTTTAAGGTTTATAGAAAAATTGAGCAGAATATACAGAGTTCATATATACCACCTCAATACCAACCATACTTTTCCATATACATAACATCTTACATTAGTATGGTACATTTATTATAATTAATGAGTCAATATTGATACACGAATTATTAACTGAAGCCCATAATTCACATTAGAATTCAGTCTTTGTGTTGTACATCCTAGGAGCTTTCACAAGTGTATGGTAACATTTATCTACTATTACAGTCTCACACAGAATAATTTCACTGTCTTAAAAGACCTCTGTTCTACCTATGCTTCCCTACACCCACCTCAACTTCTGGTAACCACTGGTTTTTTGTTGTTGTTGTATTTTTTTTTAACTTGGTCCATAATTTCGCCTTTCCCAGTGTGTCATATAGTTGGAATCATACAGTATAGAGCCTTTCCAGACTGGCTTCTGTCTTTGAAAAATATGCCTTTTAATTCCTCCATGTCTTTGCATGGTCAGATAGCCTGTTGCTTTCTTACCATGGGATAATATTCCACTGGTATGAATGAACCATAGTTTATCCAGTCATACTTTGAAATACATGTAGATTGACTCTGCATATGGCAATGATGAAGGAACATTTTCATAAACATTCATTAATAGGTTTCTTTGAGGACCTAAGTTTACAACTCATTTGAGCAAACACCTAGGAGAGTGGATTGTATGGAAAAGTATGATTAGCTTTATAGAAAACAATGAAAAGTCTTCAAAGTAGTTGTACCATTTTGTATTCCCATCAGCAACGAATGAGAGCTCCTATTGCTCCACATGTTCATCATATTTAGTGTTTTTAATACTTATAGTATTAGTCATTCTAATAGATGTGTTATCTCATTCACTTAATTTGCAATTTCTTGGTAACATTATGTTGAACATCTTTTCATATGAATATTTACCAATGAAACTTCTTTGGTGAGATTTCTGGGTGGTAGTTGTTTTCTTGTTGAATTCTAAAAGTTTTTTATAACTTAAGAAAACCAGACATTTACCAGATATGTTTTACAAATATTTTTCCCAGTCTACAGCTTGTCTTTTATGGATGGTCTGTTTCATAAAGTGGAAGTATTAAATTTTAATGAACTTCAGTTTACAATTTTTCTATCATAGATGGTGCTTTTAGTGTTGTATCCAGAAGTCATCACCAAACCCAAGGTTGCCTAGATTTTCTCCTATCTAGTTGGAGAATATCTAGTTCCAGGTCTTTTATAGTTTTATATTTTGACTTTTGGACCTATATATAATTCATTGTAATTTATGAAAGTTGTACAATCTGAGCCTTTGTCACTTTTTTGCTGTGTCTCTGCAGTTTTTCAACATCAGTTTTTAAAAATGCCATCTTCTTATCATTGAATGTTTTTTGCTACCTTGTGTGGATCTATTTCTAATATTTCTATTATGTTCCAATGGTTTGTTTAATTTTTCTCTTGTTTTGCCAATAGCACACTGTATTGATTATTTTAGATTAACAGTAAGTCTTGAGTTTGTTCAGTGTCAATTCTCCAACTTTGCACTTTTTCTTCGGGGCCTTTTATTTTCCATTTAAACTTTGGAATCAGATCATTAATACCTAAAATATCTTGCTTGGATTTTTGTTGGTGCTGCATATAATCTGTAGATTATGCAACAAAAAACTGACATTTTAACAATATTTCATTTTCCTATTTATATATGTAGTATATCTGTTTATTTAGATCTTTGAATTCTTGCATCAGAGTTTCATATTTTTATTATTGTATCATATATATTTTAGAATTTGTCTAAACATTTTTTGCTCATGTAAATTAGTTCTGTGTTTTTAATTTTACATTTCAATTTTTCATGTCACTATATAGAAAAAAAGATTGACTTAACGTCCTTTACCACCTTGATGTAATCACTTAGTTCTAGAGTTTTTTTTTGTTGTTGTTTATATTGAGAAATACAATATAAATAAATGGGGTTTTTTTTCTTAACAAAGACAGTTTTCTTTCTTCCTTCTCATTCTAAAGACCTTTCATTTATTTTTCTTATCTTCTATTACCTAGGATTTCAGTACAGTGTTGAATAGTAGGGGTAAGATGTGGCATCCTCGCATTCTTCCTATCTTAGTGAGAAAATATCTAATTCCTTTGGTACTAGCTGTAGACATTTTGAAGATGTTCATTTTAGTCCATTTCCCATCGTTATGACCAAAATATTAGAGGAGGAAAAAGTCTATTGGGGGCTCACAGTTTCAGAGGGCTGAGTCCACAGATGGCCAACTCCATTGCTCTAGGCTCAAGGTGAAGTGGCACATCATGGAGAAAGGGCCCAGGGGAGGGCAGCCGCTCAGCTCAAAGTGGAGTCAGGAAGACGGGGAATAGGCCACAGGGAAGATGTGCCCTTCCATGACATGCCCCCAGAGAATCAGCTCCTCCAGCCACACTTCTCCTGCCTACAGTTACCACCCAGTCATTCAAACTGTGATAGACTGATTCGGTTAGAGCTCTGAAAATCTAATCATGTTACATCTGAACATTGCTCCATTAACACAGGAACTTTGGAGGGACTCCTCATATCTGAATCATAACACTTTTCTTTATCAAACTGAGTAAATTCCCCTGTATTCCTAGTCTGATGAGAGGTTTTATCAGACTGGCTGGATGCTAGATTTTGCCAAATGCCTTCTCTGCATTTATTGATATGATCATATAAGTTATCTTTAGCTGGTTGATGTGATGGGTTACAATAATTGACTTTCAAATTGTCAACTGGCCTGGCATAACCTGGAATAAATATTTACTTGGTTATTATGTGTAATTATGTACGTATAATATTATGTATATTTTGTATGTTATATGCTAATTTTTGGTGATTTTTACATCTGTGTTCGTGGTATTGATCTTTAGTTTTCCTTTCTTGTAATGTCTTTTCATAATTTTTGTATTAGGGTATTACTGCATTAGGAAATGTTCCTTCTGATTATATTTTCTAGGAGATTGCACAGAGTATCATTTCATCCTTAAATATTTAGTAGAATTCACCAGGAAAGCCAGATGAGCTTAGTGCTGTCTACCTTTGTGAAGTTGTTGATTGTTAATTCAATTTCTTTAACAGATATATACCTATTTAGACTATCTATTTCTCTTTTGGTGACTTTTAGTAGATTGTGTCTTTCCCCTAGGATAAATTGGTTTATTTCATCTAAGTTAGCAAATTTGAGGGCTAGAGTTGTTTATCATACTCCTTTTATTATTCTCTTAATGTCCACTTGATCATGAGTCCTGAAGTAGAAGGTTAGATTACCAATTTTAGATCTGTTTTCTGATATATGTATTCAAGGCTAAGCACAGCTTTTACTGTGTTCACAAATTTGGGTAGATTTTATTTTCATTTTTATTTAGCTCCAAACACTTTTCAATTTCTTTTGAGACTGCTTCTTTGACCCATATGTTGTTTAGAAGTGTGTTGTTTAATCTATAAGTATTTGGGAAATTTCCAGTTAACTTTCCGTCATTTATTCCTAGTTTAATTCTATTGTAGTCCACAGTCATACTTTGATGATTTCCATTATTTTGCATTTTAAGATGTGTTTTATGATCCAGAATATGACCTATCTTTGTGCATGTCTTGGGAACTTGGGAAGATAATTGCATTCTGCTATTGTTTCATTAAATGTTCTACAAATGTTGATTAGTTCCGGATGACTAAGAGTACTACTCAGTTCAACTCTGTCCTGACTGATTTTTCTGCCTGCTGGATCTGTCAACAACAGATATATGTATGTTGACATCTCCAATGACAGTAGTTATTCATCTCTTTCTCCTTATAAATTGTCAGCTTTTGTCTAAGTATGTTGTTGGGTGTAGTTATGGTCTGGATGTTGAGGTGTACCAGAAAACTTATGTGTGTTATATTGCAGAAATGTTCCCTAGTGAAACAATTAGATTACAAGAGCCATAATCTAATCAGTGGATTAATCCTTTAATGGAATAATAATTTGAATGGATTGACTGAAAGGTGGGCATGGATGGAGGAGTAGGTCACTGCAGGTGTATCTGTGAGGTTTATATGTTTTCCCTAGCACTTTTTTCTCTCTCTCTGCTTTCCCAGCTAGGCCCTTCCACCATAACATTCTGCCTCACATGGGGTCCACAGCACTGGGATGGTTGGACCATGGACTAAACTTGTAAATCTGTGAGCACAAAAAAAATTTTTTTCCTACTCTAAATTGTTCTTGTCAGGTGTTTTGGTCACAACCATAAAAGCTGACTAGCATAGGCATACACATTAAAGGATTCTGTGGAGAATTAACACCTTTTCCTACATAATTCTCCTGTTTATCCCTGAAAACTTTAATTTTTCTGAAGTATGCTTGTCTGAAATTAATTCATCTGCTCAAGGTTTATTTTTATTGCTGTGAACACAACCTTTCTCCCTTCCTTTGCTTTTCACCCGTGTCTTTATATTTAAAATGTGTTTCTTGTAGATAAAATATTGTTGGTCTTGTTTCATGTCCCCTCTGACACTTTTCTGTGTTTTAACTTCTGTGTATAGACCATTCACATTAAAAGTTATTACTAATAAATTTGAATTAGTATCTCTAATGGATTACTCCAAGAGTGTATTTGGATTAATATTTGTAACTATTTGTTTCCTTTTGACTTTGACTGACTCTCTCTCTCTCTCTCTCTCTCTCTCTCTCTCTCTCTCTCTCTCCTCCTACCCTTTTTTTTCTGCCTATTCTAATTTTTAAATGGACACTTCCTATGATTCTATTTCCCTTTTCTCCCACTGTATTATTTATGCTTCTTTTGAATTCTTTAAGGTCTCTCTGGATTTTACAGTATACTTATAAAACTAATCCCAGCCTATTTCTAAATAATACACTATACTTCACCTGTAACACGAGTACTTCATAACAGAGTACTCCTAGTTTCTCCCTACTGCCCCTTAGGACTCTTGTCATTTTTTTTTTTTTTCATTTAGGCAACCATCACTAAATACATTGTTGCTCTTATAATTTTGAAAAAAAAAAGAACCTTTTATCTGTTAGATCAATTAAGAATGAGAAAAGTTTTAGCTATCGGGGAAATACAGAACAAAACTACCCTGAGAGTTTATCTCACTCCAGTTAGAATGGCAAGCATCAAGAATACCAATACCAACAAATGCTGATGAGGAAGATGGGGAGGAACTCTTCTATACTGTTGGTGGGAATATAAATTAGTATATCATCTATAAAAATCAGTGTGGAAGTTCCTCAAAAAGCTAAAGATAGAATTACATATGATATAACTATACCACTCATTGGTATTTATACAAAAGAATTTAAGTCAGCATACTTTAGAGATTACTTGCATACCCATGTTTATTGCAGCATAATTCACACCAGCCAAGTCATGAAAACAGCTTGGGTGTCCATCAATTGATGAGTGGATAAAGAAAATGTGGAATATATATATTTACACAGGGATTTTATTCAGCCAGAAAAGAATTAAATTATGTCATTTTAAGGAAAATGGACAAAATTGGAAACTGTAATATGGAGCTCATTAAGTTAGATGCAGAGAGAAAAGTAGGATGCTTTCCTCTCATTATCTGGAAGCTAAAGATGAAAAATTTAGGACACTATGAAAGTAGAAGGGACACCATTAGGGTAGAGGAAGGGGACAAAAGTGAGCAAGGAGAGAAAGGTCGGGGAGAAAATGTGGTGTGAAATTATGTTTTGTGTATATATGGGTATGCCACAATGAAGCCCACCTTTCTGTAGTATTAATATGCACCAGTGAAACAAAGTCCCCACGTCTCCAAACTACCTTTTTTTCATATTATGACTATGCATTTTGAAATCTTTGATAATGGGGAGTAACTCTTATATACTGTTGGTGGGAATATAAATTAGTATATCATCTATAAAAATTGGGTATTATTAGATAAATAACAGAGCTGGTCATTTCAAATTTAAAAAGAATTTCAAAAAGTAAGAAATTTTATGTGTCTTGCATTTATTCTTTCTCTAATAGTCTTTTCTTTATGTAGATCTGAGTTTCATCAGTCTATATCATTTATTGTTTTCATTTTCTCTTTTATTCCTGCAGTACAGGTACCCCCTTAACAAATTCCCTCAATTTTGGAATGTCTGAGAAAAAATTTTTTTTCTTCTAAATTTTTAAAAGATAATTTCACAGAATATAGAGTTCTAGGTTGGTGAGGTTTTTTTTTTTTTCTTTCAACAGTTTACAAACATTACTCCCCTTCTCATGGCTTGCATGAATTCCATTGAGAAGTTCAATGTAACATGTATACTTTGTTCTCTTTAGGTAAGATCCCTCTTCCATTTGACTTTTTCGAAGTTATCTCTTTATCTTTTTTTGTTTTCCAACTTTGGAGTAGGTGTCTGGTGTAGATGTTTTAACTATTTGTCCTATTTGGTGTTTTCTGTTTCTGTGGTTTTGGTGTGTAGTTTGCTAAGGCTGCCATAACACTATCACAAACTGTGAAGAGAAATTTACTGTCTCACAGATAAACAGCAAGCTGGTATTTTTCTGGAATCTGTAAGTTCAAGAACAATTGATTTGTGTGGTTTTCTTTCTCCTTGGCTTTCAGAAGGCCAGATTCTTCTTGCATCCTTTCACCCTTTCCTCTGAACAGGTGCATACCTGGTGTCATTTTCCTTCTTATAAGGACACCAATCATATTAGATGAGGGCCTCACTCTAAATTTAATTGCATCTTTAATGACATTATAACCAAGTAGAATTAAATTCTGAGGTTACTGGGAGTTAGGGCTTCAACATATGAATTTAGAGGTAGGGACACAATTTAGCTCATAATAATGTCTCTATCATTAATTTGGAGAAATGTTCAGTCATTGCTTCAAATGTTTTTGTTTCTTTCTCTTTCTGGTATTTTCATTATGTGTATTTATACCTCTTGTAATTTTCCCACAATTCTTAGGTACTCTGTTACCCTGTCTGCCTCTCTCTCCCTCATTCCTTTTTTCTCTTTGCATTTCAGTTTTGAAACTTCCTATTGACGTGTGTCTAGCCTCCTCCTTTCTTCAATCACGTACTATCTACCAACTGATATATCAAAAGTATTCTTCATTTTCTATTACAATAATTTTAAATCTTTTATATTTTCTTTTGATTTTTTTCCTTAAGAGTTTTCATCTCTCTCATTTCATTATTCACCTGTTCTTGTATGTTACTTGTGTTTTTTTATGAGAGCCCTTAGTATTTTAGTCATAGTTGTTTTTAGTTCTGTCTAATAATTCTCAAAATTCTTCCATGCTTCAGTATGGCTTTCATGTTTGTTTTGTCTGTTCAAACTGCATTTTTTTTTCTTTTAGTATGCATTGTAACTTTCTGTTGAAAGTAGGACATGATGTACTGGATAGAAGAAACAAGGTACATAGGTCATCAGTGTGGAATTTTATACTTTTCCCACTAGCAGTTAGCTGTACCTATACGTTTCAGATGCTAACATGCCATTGGTATCCTTGGTTAGCTCCCTTCTCCCCTATTTTCTTTGGCTTTTCCTAGAAAATTGTCCTTAAATTAGGTCTGGGATGGTTAGTACTGTAAGTTGCATTCATCTATAGAAACTCCACCAATACACTGGAAGGGTTTGGATGAGGGTGATGTATTGTACAATCTCAGTGTTGTAGCTGGAGTCTGACCCTAGTCAGTGACTTTCATATGTGCTTCTTGAGTTTGGGGAATTTTTTCCCCATCTAGGTTCAATAAGAGGATTAGAGAAGACTGTATTTCCCTCCTGTAAGCTCTGATACAGACTCACTCTATAAGGCTCAGTTATAGTTTCCATTGAGGCAGGACTTCTGAAGAACAGTCTGTTCTGGGCATATTTCAAAATGTTGCTTTTTCCCTCCCCTTATTGGAAACATGAGAGAATTTTCTCAGATCCTCACTGTGAAAACTTTATGGGCTCTTGGAGATGAAAGTTATCTCCAAGTTGATAGCCACCCTCCAAAAAACTGTTCCCTTCCCCACCAAAAAAAAAATTTAAATGCTCAAATTTGTTCACATTGAGCCTCCAGACATTAGTCAGTTGAAGTTTTGTATCCCAGCACTGGTTTCCCCAAAGGTTTCTGTTCCTCTAAATGGAGATTTTTTTTATATGTCTATCCATTTCTCCAATCATGGGGTCATTGGTTTGTCCCCTGACCGCTAAAGGATCTGAGCGAATGGTTGGGTTTTACTTTGCTCAACTCTTTTCACTGTGGGTGTGAAGGGTAGTGACCACTTCCTGGTTCCCTATATGCTACATCAGATACCACCAGAGAGCAAATTCTTGCCAAAGAAAGGACAAACAATGTCCAGCTGAGCAAGTTGTTTGTATTTGTTTTTGTTTTTACTTTTAAAAAATATTTCATCATGAAATAGTCAACAAGATCTGAATCAAGACCCGAGAGTAATGGGACACTTGAAGTGGGTCGTTTCTCTTCCATGGTTCTCCCTTCCTGCTGAACTTTGGGGAATGTCTGAAATCCACCCATTGCCATCATGGGAAAACTTTTTTGACAGGTTCATATTTTCCCATTGGTTCCCTGTAGCTTTGAGCTGCTGTTTATCTAAGCAGAATTCTAGGAACTTTACATGTGTTCTATCATAAGCCTGAAAAACAAATATTTAGTACATTAAAGTTCTAACATTTTTCCTAAAGTTAACATGATCAATGTATGCTTCTAATTTGTGTTCTAGAAGATCAGGGTTAGATTTAGGAATAAAAATAAAACATTTTGTCTTTCCAGGAAATAATCTCACAACTTGTAGAAATAATGGACTTCCATATCTCTCAATAAAGAGGAAAAGTTTTATTTATTATATTATTTTTCATTACTATAATTATAAAGAATAGCATTGGTATTATAATTTGTTCTGTAAAATACATATTCACCATGAACTAATTTCAGTGAAAATAAACAATAAACTATTTCCTTAAAAATAAAATACACATAATACAAACTCATTATCTATGACATTCATTAGAAGGAATTGTATATGTCATTATTATTTTAAAAAAACTCAAATATGGCCCCAATTATTCTGCTCCTTCAGTGATTATTTTAAGCTTTTGTCATTTCAAAACACAAAATTTCTGATGAAATATACAGGTCATGAAAGGTTTGGCTTTTATGTTATTTATGCAAAGATTAAAATACTTGATCTCCTCTCTTATTCAAATATTTATGTTAGATATGTACATAAGCATATGCATATAAAATATTTAATGTATATTTGTGTCATGCCTATATGCATATTCACAAATAGCTATCCAATGGAAATTTAATTATTCCTAAATATGGTATAAATTAAGACCATATTGATATGTGTGGAATATATTCCTAGTTCATAATCTCAATATCTGGAGATGCTCTCTGTTTTACTGAAAATAGGTTAGAAATTAACTGAGTAACCAGTGTACTATGGAGCTACTGAGGTTAATGCCTAATGACCTTGTGTACTATGTGTACTATGGAGCTACTGAGGTTAATGCCTAATGACCTTGTGTACTATGTGTACTATGGAGCTACTGAGGTTAATGCCTAATGACCTTGGCTAATGGCTTCTGGTTTGGCTTCTTCCTTTCTTTCCTCATGAGTATGCAGTCATGTTTTCTTTTCTATATGTCAGCCTATTAGCAAAGACATGAAAAGATGAAGAGAAAAACTATTTGATATTTTATACCAAAAATGGATATTCAGCTCTGTGTCTGTATTATTTTTTACCTTTACAACCTTTTTTACTTATAAGCAGGAAAACATATGTCTTTAGTGGAGCCATTTCTCACACATAGTATATTTATGTATATTATTTGGGGATTAAAGGGAAGGAAGCTTCAGTGAAGGTAGAGAGCTTGGAGTGAATAAGACAACTAATGCATCTGGCACAAATGTTTGACCTCTTGCCCAGGACAGGGAAGAATGTGCAGAAGATTCTTAATAGGCTATACTGTTTGGGTGCTATTTTTCATCTATACTATAATTTAGAGCTGATTTTCAAGCACTTCTGATTATGTATATTTATGTAGGGGGAAAGACTATAGTTCCTTTGTCTGATCTTGACTAAATTGTATGTAGAAAAAGAATTTAGTGTTAACAATAAAGGGACATATAGAAGAAATTATGGAATAGCAGTGTGATTATATGAGGAAACAGATACATTGTTTAAGAAAGGGAAGTGTGGATGAGTCACATTTGTAATGTATATTTGTTATTTTCTTATGAAATTATTAGAAGCTTATAGTTCAGAAATGTCATTTACTCAAATATGCTTCATTACACTCTGTGAGATTAACCAAACAATTTATAACAAACTAAATCTATGAGGATTTCAAAATAGTCAGGAACATCAGCCTCTGAAGATCAGGAAATTACTAGAGCCCATGGATCCTGACCTCCTAAGTACACCTTTGTGACAGTAGCAAGTGCAACACGACAGACTTCTTGGAAACATGCAAGCTAATTTCATTTCATGCATTCCAATTCTGAGTGTAACCTTTTTGCTTGATTTTCCCATAAAAACTGAAGGAAACCCTGAAGCTTTGAGTCATTTCAGATGCTTCGCAGGCTTGCTTTGAGAATCATGGATTTGGGTTTGTTTGGATTAACAAACTTTTCCATCCTCAATTCCTTGGGTAAACCAAGTATTCCTAGTTTTCTCATGAATTACTGAACCACCTAACCAGGTGCCTTTTTTAAGTTACAAAGGAAGTAATTCTTGTGGTTCTAAATGAGGAAGAAGTTATTTTGGCATCTGGATTAGGATGAAAACATTCTGACAGAAGACTTTGAAGATATCAGTGTACAAACTCTCAGTTATGTTAATGTCAACTAAAGAAGTACAGGAAGTTTATTAATTTATTTATGTAGGCAAATAACTACAGGAAGCACATTTATCTCAAAGTTTATCAATGAAAATAGCTAATCATGGTTGGCCATGATAAAAACAAAAACTGTTGTCACTTCTTAGATAGGCTTTTTGAACACTACATTTGAGCTCAAACAATTTGCCAAATAAGTTTTCTTCCATTAAAATCTGCTTAAAGAACAAAAATCACAGATCAGAGTTTATCTTTTCCTTTAGTAAAAAGAGACCATGGAAACTTTAATATCTCTATCTCTACATTGTCTTAACAGAAGAGAAACTTTATGATTTCATTTTATGTGTGGACTGTCTCTCGTCCAGCAAGGAGGTCCACTGAACAGGGTAGAGGAGACTGTGGCTGCAGAGTCACTAATCAAGACCTCCAGAGACCAAGCAGGAAGCAGGTCTAATTTTATTGTGCGGTTACCATTTATATATACTCAGGCAATAGCTACGCAGATTACAGGTAGCCACCAATATAATTTCTGGCCAGCTGTCCTTGCAGTGGCCAATGAAGGAGTGAGCTGTGGAGCAACTGCAAAGGCTGCAACATGCGGCCTCACGCCCAGGGCTGTGCCTACAGGGTAAACGGTCTGCCTCTCACACACCTAGCACGGAGGGAGGAGTGGTTTGCCACTCAGACGCCCTTAACGTATGCCATGTATGCAGTACTCATGCACCTGTCCCCACAATTTCACACTAAACAAGAGAGAATCAACTTGAGAATCCCTGGCCAGGTTTTGTTTTTAGTTGTTTATTCATTTGTTTCTGTATTGGAGCAACTGCAGGTACTAAAACTCTCCCTTGCCCAGATGTCAATGTCATGGTTAAACCCTGACTTCCTCCAGCCACAGGAGATAAGTGCTGAAGGGAATCTGAGTGGTCATACAATTTTGCCATCTCAGGTAAAGGTGAGGCAGCTAGCAAAAATGCCAGGGAGCTGCAGCCACACCAAGGCCATGCCTGTCATTGTTGGCCAGGTTTACCATTGAGAAGTTAGATAAGTAGGAAGACATCTGAATCCCTACTTACCTAGGCAATATTTTCTACAACTTATTCTGAAGTGGTTGCAACTTTTCTCAGGTTATTAAGTATACCCAAGGTATTACACTATGGCATTTTCCTGGTATTGTTACAGAACAGATTCTGTCAAGCTGCATTTTATGTGATTAACCTGGGAAATGCTTTCTTGCCAAGTTTGAGGTGTCAGATTCTTGTTAAAGAAGTTTCTCTTTGAGCCAAGAAACATTTTTCTAAGGCAGCCCAGTGTCCTGCTGTTGCTTTCTGGCTTCTTTGTGAAGCTTTGGACAGCTCCCAGCTGTTATAATAGAAGTAATAGTGATAGCACATTGTGCTCCAAAATCACACTGTGCTATTCCTCAAGTTCCAATATTAATGCAATACCTCAGGCTGGAGTCCCTGGAGGGTGAAGCAAAGGGCAAGGTAACAAAGAATTCTTAGATATATCCTATTTTATACATATTTTGCTAGCTTGGGAAGAACAATATCTCTGTGCAGGTTAAAGAAAGACTCTAGAGTTTCTCTGCCTGGGTGACTCCTCTAATTCTCAGTTCAAACCATCAGATGAAATACTGGGGTTAACATGTGCCCAGAAGAACTGCTGAAAATGGAATTACCAGGACACAGCTTTGCAATGGCTGAGCACACTTAGGAAAGTAAATCCTGTCCAAAGATTGGTGCAGCATCCTGAGATGGCATTTAATGGGATATCTGTGCCAGCTGTCCAAGTACAGGTATCATGAGACTCACGAGGAACTATCAAACCCAATAGATGCCCTCTTTCCAAAGTGAGCAACACAACTTTGGGTGAACTTCATAGAAATGTGCTAATAGATCCCATCTAGTATTTCTATTCCTAAGGCCACTGTATTGAACATATGACCAGAAGGCTTCTCTGATGGAACTTTAATAGCAATATTAGGTAATAGGACCATGCACAGGGTCAGAAAGAGCCTGGGAAATTAGTACCTCAATATTCAAAGCCTCATGTGGCATGTTCACTGATTAATTTGACATCATAATTCTGCAAATACACCTCTACAAATACCTATGGAGCATCTAGAGGTGTGCAAAGCATTGTGCTCATGAGGTGACGGGAGCAAAGGTAAGAGAGATATGATCCCCAGTCCATGTTAACTTATAGTCGAGAAGAGAGAAAAGAAAGGGTCCAAAAACAGATGTTATCCTTCAAGATATCTCCAGCCTGACCTTTCACCCCAAAACAGACATCAACTTAGGATGTGAACTTCACACCCCAACACTCCACTGAGTACCTGGAATGCATTGTGTTTTTTCATTCACATCTGCATAATGCACATGAAGAGTATGAGGTTGGGAATCAAACAAATGGTGCTTCATTTGATGGCTCAACATTTAACAGCTGTGACCTTTTGTAAATGCCTTAACTTCCTTGAGCTTTGGTGCCTGCATCTGTAAAATCAGGTCCCATTTCACACTCAACAGAACATCAATCATGCATGATTACATAATCAATGCATCCCTTCCTTTCTCTTTCTGCCCACTCCTCACAGATTGCTGGTTCTTTCTGGTCTTCTTATTCTCTTTATATAAGGTATTTCAAATATTTGTAACAAAGAACTCATTTATGCCATTTTCATTATTTTTGACATATATCATGTTAACAAAGCAGAAAGATAAGAAAATAAGAGTTAATGTGTCAGTTATTGCTGGATTCATGAACATTAGTATTTTTATGGCTTTCTACAAAAATATGGCAAGCACCAATGAACACACAGTACTGTAGCAACAGTCTCAAGTGTATTTTGATTTGCAAATCCTATTACTCCTCTCTTGAATATTTTCATTGGTTTCCTTGGAAACTTTAAATTGCTTTAAGGTATACATTCTTAAGTTTTCAAGGTTCATAACCATAGTGATATGGATCATGTAGTACCTCATAGGCTTTAATTCTGTGCTTTCTGAACTTGAAAAATTAATAGCTATTGGTAATCTTTAAATGCAAGCACATTGCAATACTTTAGAATCATTTATGATGTTTTTATATTCAGCAGTGTGTGAAATTAAAATCTGAATTATCTCTTATTCAATATTTTAAAAATATGTTTGTATCCAAGTGTCTATGTTATTGTTCTATGTACATTAAGACTAATATCCCACATTATCCAGCTTGGTGGACTAGTGATTGATATTCTGCGTTAGGCAATGAATATAATCTTTTTCAAAACTTCTTTGACCAACCTATAAAGAAAGAACCATTTAACTTATCCACTGAAACAAAATTAGAGAAAAAGTGCTCTCTTAAAGAAGTTTTTCTAAAATTTAAATTTCTATTGCTTAAATCCTTTAGGCAATTTGAGAGAAACGGAGATAGGAAGATAGAATAAATACTATCCTTTTATTCACATATATTCAAATAAAAATACTCTCAATTTGTGACTATAAATTATTAGAGTAATTCCAAACTTATAAAAGAAAATAAGTTTATTTATGTGCATGTGCATGTGTGAGTGTGTTGAATAGAAGTTGCTACCCTTGGACCCCACCAAAAAAAAGCAACATAGCACACTTGAAGAAATGTCAAGACTGTGAGTATAGCTAGTAGAGCACTTGCCTAGCATGCCCAAGGCCCTGGCTTCCATCCTCACAACCACAAGGAAAGAGAAAAGAAAAGAAAGAAATAGAAATGTCGAAGCTGTGCACCTCTGCTAGAACTGATCCCTTATGGGTGAAGGCAATGTATTGCTTACTTTGAATTCAGGAATTACTTTAATTTTAAAAATTCAGTGGACTCATTCTGTTCTTTTCTCCTGTCATGAGGGAATGACTTGTGTTATTGGAACTAAGGGAAGCTAAACACTTGGGGTTTGCCTACCTTAAATGAAGACAAGGATTCAGAGTAGTGCCAGATGCCATCTTTGTAATTAAAAGCTAAATGTTGCATGATCTTGACTTATAATTTCAGCATTGCTGTGGGGAAGGTAATTAGACCAGTTAGTTCTGCCCACTAGAATTATTTATTTTTAATATATAATTGGCCTATCGTTGTTATAAACATCTTTTTCTTTTTTATCAATGAATGGGTGATAATCTTTTAATAAGTAGATCCTTGCCATCCACTAAGAAAGCCATTGTTTACATGTGACTTTTTAAGTGTGAAGATTAATTAAATTAAAGTAATTAAAATTTCAACTCTTAGTCTCCTTGCCGCATTTCAGGTGCTTTCTAACCACATGTGGCTAATGGCAACCATATTGGACAGCACAGAATAGTATATTTCCATCAGCACAAAAAGTTCTACTAGACAGCACTGATGAGAAAACATTCTGGCCCAATTTGGTCCGTTTGTTTCCTCCTCTTTTAGACCCAGCTGATTCTTTTTTGCATAACTCATGTTGCTCTTATTACTCGCCAAATCTATGCAGCATGATTCTCCTCACTTTAGTCCTTCTCTTGTTCCTATTTTCAGAAAGTTTCCACTCTGCATTTGCAATAAAGTTTGCTCTCATTTGCAATAAAGTGTTTTCTTGCATTTTTATTATAAAAGTTTTATGCCCTGTAGAACATTTCAAAGTATGGAAAGTAAGTACAAGGCAATATAATAAAACCTAAACCCCTCACCCAGGAATGGTTAGCACTCCTGACATTATATTATATTACATTTTGCTGGGTTTTAATACATATGTATATTTTTAAATATGATTTTTGTTCCTTTTTGGACATTAGTTTATCATACTAATATCATTTCTCTTAAAAAAGTATTATTGCATAATAGTCAATCATTTAGATATTTGTTAGGATATTTAGCTTTATTCTCCAATTTTTTTCCTACTATAAACACATTCATAAAGCATAACATTGGACCCCAAAAATTGAATGTATAAGAATTTTTTCTTTCAAGATGAAATATTTGAGGTGAGACTGCTGATTCCAAAGTTGTGAGGATTTAAAAATTATATAATTGATTTTAAAATAAATAAATATCTATTTTAATCTCATATGAATATATATAAGAGTTAAATAGAAGAGACAGGACCAAACCTTAGTCTTTTCTTCCTGTTGATCTGTTGAATAGAAAGGACCAAATTTTGTCTTTCTGTTTCTGTAGTTTAAAATGTGACCTAGAGACCTATGCATATCATCATGGACTATAAAACTTCCTTGTTAGATAAAGAGACAAAGAAATATAATAATAGTATGTTCTGTTAAAGATAAAAAACAAAAGGGAATTTTATTTTAACACTTAGAAAAATATCAGCATGAGATCGGCTCCATCCAGCAAAGTATATAAGTGAGTAGGGATATGTGCTAGAAGATTTATTTTTTTTTGTAGTTTAAACTCAACCAATTATTTACAACAACATATTTTTCTTCATAATTGGTAAGAAGTATTAGACTTTACATCTCAGGCTGTTTTAATATAGCTTTCATTTGAATAACTTTCAGCTGAGACCTTGTATCTTACCAATTGAGGGAATTAATAGAACCTATTTTGTGGGAGAACTCTCTGAGGAATGCAGATGTTAATGAATAAAACCTGGAGAGGAAAACATTCTGGTGGTGATACTGGTCTTCAGTAGAAGGGATTGTCAGAACTTAAATATAATGCCTGTTTTCTTCAAATATAAAGTAAAATATAACAACACAACTAAAGAAAAAAAGCTAATTGTAGATGTCAGAAATAATGGATTTAAATAAAGAGTGATAAATTTGAAATCCTGCAAAGGTCTGAGAGGAGACTGAATTGGATGTAGGGAAAAATTAGTGTTGGGGTGGGGATTAATGACCCCAAAGTAACAGTAAACATGATTTGGGACCACAACTACTGAAGAACAAAGTCTGAAACCTCTGAAAAGTCAGGAACTCAACATGAAGTCGTTATAACCATACCAACCATCCCAAAAAAGCAATACAGAAGTTGAAAAGAAGCAATATCTCAAGTAAAATCCCAGTCCTGTGATATGCAAGATCATGAAGATAGGAATCACCAAACCAATAAATAATTATATAAACTGGCTTTCAGATTTATAAGCCACTTGGAATACCTGGGCCCCCCAGGTAAAGTACAACTGGAAAAAGTACAACTAAAATCACTACAGAACACTGTTTTATAGTCCAGCACACATAGAAAGTCTCAGTCCTTTTTATTTTTTTATTTTGAGACATGTTCTTCTAAGTTGCTGAGGCTGGCCTTGAACTTGTCATCCTCTTGCCTCAGCCTTCTGAGTCACTGGGATTACAGGCATGCACCGCCACATCTACTGGGCCTAAATAATATTTTAAATGCTTAAAAAGATATAAAAAGAAGCATGAAATATCAGGAAAAAAATGGGATATTTGATATTTTTCAGGAAGATTTGAGAAACAACCCAAGAACTTTTGTAATAAAACAAATGCAAATATTAACAATAATACACATAAAGTGTAATATGGAAAAACAAAAACAAAAAAAACAAATGCAAAATCGTTATAATTAAAACGTTAATGAAAAAGTTAAAAAACAAATTAGCAATGTTTGAATTGGAAGACAGATCAAGAATGTTGCACAGGGCTGGGATGGTGACTCAGTGGCAGAGTGCTTTGCCTATGCCAAATTCTTCCACAGAAGCACTGGGTTCTATCCTCAGCACCACATAAAAATAAATAAATAAAACAAAGGTATTGTATCCATCTACAACTAAAAAAAAAAAGAATGCTGTTAAGAAGATGGAAAATGTGGAAAACAGATTAGGAGACATGGAGATAAAAAATAAGAAGACTCAAGAAAGGATTCATAATAGGAGTTTTACAGGAAGAGTATAGCAAAGCAACATTCAATGAGATAATAATTGAGGTACTTTTTTCAAAACTGAAGAAAAACATGAATCCTCGGGTTTTAAAATGTAACATATTCTAGTTACAATTAGTAAAAATGTAAAATCTACTAGTAGACACTTCATACAGAATGAAAGAAAAAAAAAGAGAAGAAAAGAAGGGAGAAAACACTTAAAAATTACCCAAAAAAAGAGATTTTTTTTTTTTTTTTGGTTTTGTTGTGGTTGCATTGTATTTTTTTTTTCCTATTTTGACAAGAGAGTCTCACTACATTGCCCAGGCTCCTCACAAATTCCTGGGCTCAAGCAATCCTCCTGCCTCAGCCTGCCGAGTAGCTGGGACTATAGGTACAAGTCATTGTGCATCGTTTAGATTTTACTTTTATAAGGGAGATTTTTTTTAAAGAGGAAAAAAAGTAATGAATATACTGTAAACAACAATACCAACATCTTTATAAACACTAATGTAGACCAGAAATAAAGCAAATTTTCAAGATACTGAGAGAAAGCATCAGCCCAGAATTTTTGTCACTACATATAATATCCTTCAAGGTAGCAGCAAAATAAAGATTAAAAGATTTTCCCATTCAAAGATGATAATAGATCTACTTAAAAATAGCCTTTTATAAAAAGAAAATTAAACAAAAGGGAAGAAACTGAGCAGCAAGAAGCTGTGAGGAGAAAAAAATTGACAAATACATAAATAAACATTTGTTATTTTTAAATGATTAATTTTAGGATTTAAATAAAAGTGGAATTATGAGATAAAAATAACATCAACTTTGAAAAATTCCAAAATTTCATGATTTATAACTTAAAATCATAGTTAAAAACAATCAGTATACTCAGGGAACAAATCATAATAGAAATTATAAAACAATTGGGTTTCATTTCTTATGAAATAAAATTTCACTTCTTAAAAAATAATTATTTAGGAAACTTTGTAATATATTTGTGGTATGTTACAAATATGTCCACCATATATTTTTTTATTTTGAAATTAAAACCAATATTCTAGCAATTTTGAGAATTTTGATAGATTTTTGACATTTTACAATTATGTCTGTTAAAATCTGTAGGAGTTGTAGTACAAGGGTTACATTTTGTTTATTTAGTTAAAAGAATATGGTTTATATTAAAAATGTATCAACTATAGATTAAAAATTATAAAGATAACTGGAATCAAGGATTTTTCATAGGAACCTAGTGATCATGGGAAATTTTAAAATTTTAATTCATTTGTAAATATACTGACAGGAAAAGCTGATGGGTTATTGTCAGGACACATTCTGTAGAAATGCTGTTAATTGATAAAAGAGTTCAAAAATAGACAAGAATTATGCCTATGCCAAATTCTTCCACAGAAGAACTTATTCGCTTGTTTTCTTTGATGTTTAGAATCGGTTGGTCACATTTAAAAGCATGAGACAACAGTTTTACAGATGCTCCTCAATTTACAGTGGGGTCACATCCCCACATAAATTGAAAACACTGTAAAATCAAAACTGCATTTAATATGCCTAATATACCAAATACGTAGCTTAGCCACATGATACACTGCGGAGTGTTGCTGGTTTACCCTCATGCTTACATGGCTGACTGGAGCTTTGGCTTGTGGTCATTGCCAAGCATGGCTAGCTCAAGAAAAGATCAAAATTCAAAGTACAATTTCTACTGAATGCATATGGCCTTTCTTACCATTGCAATGTTCAAAAATGAACTGAAACCATTATTCAGAGACTATGTGTTTTAAAAGTGGGTATTTGTGACACTCCAGAATTACACAATATGCCAATTTTAAAATTTATGTTGAAAACATTTAAGGTCAAATTAGAAATATATTCTTTTGAGGTGGATGCCAGAGCAAACAATCATTCAAAGGTTATTCTAGAGAGGGCATCCTTGAAGTCATGTTGGCTATAACACATTCCCCATAGAAGGATAGTAAGATCTATTCCTAAATAATTTCAAAGTATGGTTAAGTGTTTGTTTATAAGTACTATGGGAGAAATATGTGTGGTTTCACATAACCTAAATAAATAAGGAAAAATAAATTAAATCCTTGATGACATCCTACAGGTAAAAACCTATCTGTGATTTTACCAAAAAGCTAGCTGTTTTTCTTAAAAAATTTCGTTATTGTAAATGTTTGTTATAATGGATTTATGTCTACAGTATGGAAGGTTAGAGAATCATGTAGAAGATTCATGGCTAGGTCAGCTCTTAATGTTATTTAAGACTCAAGACATATGACCAGTGCTGGATCCTTAACAATCTTTTTTAAGTACTGGGAATTGAATTCAGGGGCACTCAGCCACTGACTGCCACTGAACCACATCCTCAGCCCTATTTTTGTATTTTATTTAGAGACAGGGCCTTTGTCTCACTGAGTTGCTTAGCACCTCACTGTTGCTGAGGCTGGCTTTGAACTCTCAATTCTCCTGTCTCAGCTGAGATTACAGGAGTACACCACCATGCCCAGCCTGACAATTCTTCATCTCCGTTGGCCATTGTAGTCATGAGTTATGGGTCAGGCTCTTTCAGTGGGCTGTGAACCACTTGAGATTTCAAGAACTAAATTTTATTGATTTTTATATTTCCTGTGCCTAGGACAATATTCCAATCTCAAGTAGGTGTCCAGTAATAATGTGTTGGATATATGATAGATAAATGAAGAGTCTCAAGTCTTACAATTTATTTTACTTATTAATAATAATGGCATAATATTCAGCTATAAGCACACAAACTGCCTGGAATCAAATTGATAATAAAGCAATGTAGGGTTGTGAACAGCAACATTTTAGATCACCATGTCTGAATTTCACTGAGGAGCCTCATGCTTGTCCCATGGGACTCTGGGCTTCATAAAATAATGCAGATCACTTATTTACACAGTTTGAAATTACAGTTAAGTTTTAAGTGGACATACAAGAACTGCCCTTGTCTTACAACCCCTAGAGAGATTTTAACAGATATAATTGTAAAATGCCAAAAATCTATCAAAATTGTCAAAATTGTTAAGATACTTGGTTTTGATTTCATATTCTAAATGGACATATAATTATTATGAGCCTCAAAAGAGAATGGAAGTTAAGTCTGTGAGGAAACAAAAGATCTGCAAAGGGAAGCATTGGCATATAATTATGGAATGCATTATGAACACTGATTTAATTAATTTATATGAACACTAAATAGGGAAGCCATATGAGGAATATGGCTTCACAAACTGCCACCCCCATGGGCAATACTTTGCATGGTGATAAGATTCTCCCATCGCCTCAGAGTCTCCAGGCTTCTAGCACTTCTCATACTAAAACCTCTGTTTGCCCTCTGGCTCTGCAACTTTCTGAGAACTGTAGCCAAATCCTTTTCCATTCTGAGCTTTGTATTTCACGTCTAATAAAAAAGTAATAAAACATACTTTTTAACTCACAGCATTATTCCAAAGCTCAAAGGAGATAACATGTAGAAAATCGATTTTGTATACTAAACTGGAATGTAAACTAAGGGGATTATTCACTCGTCTCTGAAATACATAGCAAAAAATTAAAAGTAATTATTGTTAACCTACTTACTCCCAACTTAATACAAAAGACTAAGACATGGGTCCTGAGAGACTAGGAACATTGGTCCAAAGTTTTTATCTGTGTCTTAACACCAAGAATATTACCTTGTACATTGAATGAATTCATTCATTCATTCATTTAATTTAAAATAAAATTATATCTGATACTGGAAAAAAGGTGCCTTCATTTCATTTCTCGTTTAATATATGTGACTATAGCTTAAAGAAATTAACATAAATATACTATTGATCATTCTAAAATATGATGCTATTTTAGCCTCATGAAACCAAATTCTAATTTATTTCTAAAAAGTATATGTTATTTTGAATCTGAAGTAACAGATATATTAAACTCAAGTAAAGAGCTGATAATCAGTCACACTGTAGAGACATTTAATCCCACATTTGCATAAGTTTTCAAAAAGCTTTTACATTGATCATTTCCTTTCAACTTCAATTTCCAGTGAAGTCATAAAAATATCATTAAAATGCCCATTACTCAGGCATCAGAGAGGACATATAACTTGCCCAACTAGATCAGGCATCAATTAACTTCAACTTTGAACTATCTATTCACCTTTGAAAGTCCTAACTTTTACTCATATTTTTTCTTGGATTTGTGGGACAATTTGGTTTACTTATTTCTTCCTAAACTTAAATAAAATGCTTCTTAGCAATATGCAATTCCAGAGTGTTGCTCCAATCACAACTTTCCCTGATAACCTTTAAGCAATTAAAAAAAAATGCATGGAACCTCTGTGAATTCCTTCCTTCCTTCCTCCCTCCCTCCCTCCCTCCCTCCCTCCCTCCCTCCCTCCCTTCCTTCCTTCCTTCTCTTTCTCTTTTGCACTGGAGATTAAACCCAGGGGTGCTCTACCACTGAGATACATCTCCAGCCCTTTTTATTTTTTATTTTGGGAAGGCTAATCTGGAATTTGTCATCCTCCTGCCTTAGCCTTCCAAGTAGCTGGGATTACAGGTGGGACACATCTGGTTTTCTGAGCAATTTCTAATGGAAAGGAATCTATTAGAGGTTTCAAGAGGGGAAAAAATGGTATATAATAATCAGGAAAAGTTTAAGGATCAAAATTAAAATTCACCTCCATAAAATTAAGGCAAATGTTTCTTAGTTTTACAAAACATTGTTATACCCTAATCCTTTTTTTTTCCTGCATTGACCTGGTTAATTTCAGTTTTTTTTTTTTTTTTTCTTGTACTCTTTGGAATATCCTGGGTGTCTCATCTCAATGGAAGAATGGTTTAAAGTGATCTCCAAGTTGTTTTACATTTTAAGAATGCTCTTGATTCAGAGTCACTCTAAATAGCTCTCCAGATAAGAATGGCTCTTCCCACACAACTGGGTTCAAATTCCAGCGTAATTCTGTATTAGCCATGCAACTTGAATGAAAAGTCGTGTCAACTTTTTGTGCCTCAATTTTCTTAACTATAAAGAGATGATAACAATAACACATACAGGTACCCCTCATAGGTTGCTTAAATAATCAGTTAATTTATAAAGTATTATAACAGTTCTTGGCACATGGAAAGTGCTAGTTAAGTGTTAAATATAATGATGATTATTTTCATTATCCTTATTATTGTCAAGCTTGTTTTAGTCAGCTTTCAGTGCTGTGAATAAAAGACTCAACCAGAACATCTGGAGAGGAGGAAAAGTTTATTTTGGAGCTCACAGTTTCACAGGCAGCTGCCTCCATTCCTCAGGGCTTGAGGTGAGGCTGAACATCACGGTGGAAGAGTATGGTGGAGGGAAGCAGCTCATATGATGATCAGAACACAGAAAGAGAGACTACATTTGCCAGATACAATATATAAGTCCCAAAGGCACACCCTCAATGCCCTCCTCCTCCAGCCACACCCTCCCTGCCTTCAGTCACCACTCAGTTAAACCCAGTCATTTCACCTCTAATCTTACTTGTATTGTCTCACACATGAGCTTTTGGGGAACACATCACATCCAAATCATAACATAGCTACTATTAGCATTGTCATAATCTTTTTCTAAAAAGAAGGGCATATTGGTAGTATAGTCAGTGGTATAATATGTGCTTAGTATGCATTAGGCCCTAGATTCAAACTCAGCACCAAAATAAATAAATAATAAAAGTAAATAAACAAAAAGAAGGACAAAGTGCCCAGAAGTCCTCATAGTTTTTCAACCAGGAAACAAATTTTGTCATTCTTCTTAAGACTACTTTCTGCAAGGGCAGGGGGCAGGATGGGGAAGCAAAAAGACTGTGCAAACCAGTTACTACAGGGTTCACTTGGAGAGGGGTTCACTTCAAGAAAAAGCCCAGGGATATTTTCAGCTCACCATCTTAGGGTTGTTCTATGCTCCAGGTTTCAAAATCACATCAGTTCTATCAAATTAGACTCTACTTAGATGACTAACAGAACCAGGTATGTTGTTGTGGAACAAAAGTAAACAAATAATGAAAATACATATCAATAATCATCAAGATAGCAATGATATTTCCTTTTTTCTATGTATTATTGTTATTATTATTAACACTATTATTATTATTAAAAAGTATGGTATCCACTTTTACTCTCTTACAATCCATTTGCCTCATGCAACCAATTGCAGTGGTGCCCTTAGCAAGTAGGAGATAGGATTAAGGCAATCCAGGTTTTTTCCAGGTCCTTGGCCCCTAACCAGCATCACTCTGCACAGGATAACTAGAAGCACTGTCCTCTCTTATCCTCTCCATGCCATCTTTGCTTTAGATTTCTCTAGAATATGACCTCATTAGGAGTAGAATCCTTGTCTACTCCCAACCCCATCACCTAAAGCAGAGCCCTGTACATAGTAGACACTTCATACACATACAAATGAAAATATAAAGAATAGTTTTCTCTTTCTTCCCCCAGCAACCTGGGAGTAGCTACTAATAAACACTGCTGATCACTTATTTCCTTGTGCATGGGGCTTGGTTAGCAAGATAATAAGGGATAATAAAAATGAAGATGGGCTGGGGATGTGGCTCAAGCGGTCGTGCGCTCGCCTGGCATGCGTGCGGCCCAGGTTCGATCCTCAGCACCACATACAAACAAAGATGTGTTGTATCCGCCGAAAAATAAAAAATAAATATTAAAAAAATTCATTCAGTCTCTCTCTCTCTCTCTCTCTCTCTCTCTCTCTCTCTCTCTTTCTAAAATAATAATAATAATAATAATAATAAATAAAAATGAAGAGAAGGAAGTGACAGAAAGAGCAAAGATGTGAACATAAAAGTATATAATTTAATGACACAGAAGTGCCTTTATAAACCAGTCATTTTAAAATTAAACTCTGTTTTGAGATAAAATTTTAAAAATATTTCAAAGTGCAAGACATCTGTGCTTGCACTTTATTATTTAAAATTCTTGGCAATGCAAATTCATGACAGTTCTACAAAGGAGAGATACTTGACAACTGAGACACGCAATGATTCAAACAGTGCCCACCATTGTGATAAAAAATAATAACTTCACACAAACTCCATACCAAACATGGCATTTATTAGGATATTTCATGTAGAGAAGTACCTGCTATGATTTTCTTTTAAATAGAAACTTTTCCAGTGAGCTAAAAGTATAATAAATGCATACATTACATTCCTTTTTTAATATAACACTCTACAATACATCCTCTCAATAATACTCACCTCAGTATATAGCTGATATTTTTAATTCTCATTACACAGGGGAGGAAATTGAATGTCAGGAAGCTTAAGTGACTTTACAAAATCTTGGTTAATGAGGGTTATGAGCACCCAAGATGTCCAAACTCTTGTACCAAATGTCCTTTCCACTACATCATGGCCTTTGCCAGAATATCTGATTTTCTTTTGTTTCCATACTAATGATCAGGGATTTTGACAATAGACATAGTGTGAATCAACTGTTCCAAATTGGTTAGCCAATAACTTAGGGCTAACAATCTCATATCTTTTTTTTATTGTACCAGTATTTCTCAGCACGCTACCTATATCTCTCTCCTTTTATGTAAGAAACCAAAAATAATTTTTAAAAAGAGAGAGATGGGAAGGAATCAAGTTCAGGTATTCAAATATACCAATGGTGAGTATTTTAATCCAGAGTAAATGAACATAGATTAGTTGTTTGTTCAGAAGTTGCACAGCTCATGTTCCACTGGATAGTTTATTGAATTGCTCTTTAAAAGACTCATTCTCTCCTATGCAGAAGCTAGAGAAAAATAATGGGAAAAGTGTAGGAGAATCAGATATCATAAAGATATAGGGAAGATCAGTGGAGTAGAAGGAGGAGGTCAAAAGGGAGGGAGGAGAGTTGGGGATGGGGAGGAAATGAGAAATGAATTTAACAAAAGCAGAGTATATGCATATATAAAATAAATATCACTTTTATATATATGTATAAAACATCAATCAATAGTAAATGAGTGAAAAGAAGATTAATAGAGTAAAGGAAAGAGAATAATGGGGAGGGAAGAGAGAAGGGAAAGCAGGGCTTAAGGGGCGGAACCAGGGACTGAAGTGGAATAAATTAAATTCCATGCATGTAGGAGCTTGTCACAATGAACCCAACTATTATGAATAACTATAATGCTCTAATAAAAATAAATAAAGGGGATGAATTAAAAGGTGTAAACCTTTGCTTTGTTTGATAAATGTAAAGAACAGACAGAAAAAGTATTATGGGAGATTTACCTGAAAGTTAATATCTTAAACATTTTGATTGAAACAGTGGTTCAGAAATGTCATGGTAATAGGTAAACTACAGTATTCCTTTATTCTGCGACATTTAAAAACTTAATATGGTATTGGTTTGAAAAAAAATCTAATTACTATAATCACAAGAAGTAATAACTCTATTCTATGAAAGAATAAAGTCAAGAGGTTGTTGTAGACTACTAGGAGAGCCTCTGAATTTGTACATATTTTTGTTATTACTGAAAAACATCCTTTTAAATCATTGCTCTACAACAGAGGGACTAAGACACAAACACATACAGTTGATTCTTTTTTTTTTTATATATTAGTAGTATTCTGTAAAGTTGCCTTGTTCACCGAATTAGAGAATACTAAACCACAGATCCCAAGAGAAGCACAGGATTGGATTTCTACAAGCCTTGGATCAGAACATTTTTATCATTTGATGAACACATGACCTTGTTTTCTATGTATTTCTGCTAAAAACACCTTATTCAATAAATATTGTTGATTCATTACTACTAAATAGCACCGTAACTCATAACTGAACAAAACTTAGCTAATACACGTATTTTTGTAAAGCACATCACATCCTTCTCGCACTTAGGACCATTACACAGAACACTTCAATACTATTCTTGGGGCCATTTTAAACAGAAATATCATCAACAAAAAGCACACAAATGCAAAAAATGTATCAGTAAATGTACCCAAAAAAGGATGTTTATTTGTAGTATTAGGGTTGAAACAAAGCAGCAAAGTGTCTTGTTTGACTCAGCTATTAAACTATCAAGTTTAAAACTGCAAATATGACATCAGTTATTGATTTGGGGGCCACAAATAATTGGTATTGCAATTTGTAACAATTTGTATATATGGAATCAGCAAGTAATGACTAGTTTTTAAGGGAGACTTAATAAGTAATGGCGTGAATAAAGTACAAATTCATAGCAACATGAAATAATCTTACAAATTGACAAAATTCATTGAACATTAGAAAAACAACCAAACCTTTTAGGAGCCATTCACATAACTCAGTGGTTCTAGTTTCTTTCTTTAGCAATTTAAGTGGTTGGGGTAAAGGTCACTGCATACAATCTATAATGTCATTTATAAATGAATGAAAAAAAGCTGGATTAAAATTAGTAAAGCTGGATTTAAATTAATAAAGTTTCAAAATAGCAATAATAGTTCTCATATTGAGGAGCAACAAAGAAATACAGAAAAATGGAACCATGTGGAAAACAAGAGTCAACAAAGAGAAGCTTCCTCTTCCTTTGTGGCACTGATTGGGGGATGATGTGAGATTTCTCTTGTTGTTTTATGTATCCTAAGGATCTCTTGTGTGGTCACAGAGACCCAAAGTCCCCACCACCTACTTACTGGGGAAGTATGTCCTGGTATGTCCTGGGGAAGGGACTCAGGCTCCCTGGGTTTCATTATTACCATCAATTAAATTAAAAATAATAATGCCATCTTTCTAAGGTAGTTGACTTTAGGGTATGGGAAAAATATGTGATAGAATAGAATCTAACCAGGCTCACGAAATAGATGATTAAGGAGAGAAGTCTACTGCTCTCATTCTTTTCACACTGACAGTTTCCAGCTATTATTCCTGAAATTTCCAAAAGAATTCTTTTTTTCCTGGAGGATTAGCTCTTCCAGGAGAGTAAAGCTTTTTATTGTCCAAATATTCAATTTCCACAGTAGACCTTTCTTCTCTTAATAAATCAAGGTACATAATCCCATTTAATAACTAATTTCTACTCATGCATTACAGTAATATTCTTCAACATTAATATATTTTGGAAATTAAATAACTTAAAATCATTCTTATAATATTTTCTCTAGTTCTTTTTATCTTTAGATTTAATTCCCCTTGAGGTTAATTAAGGTTCGAATTGCTCTTGAGTCATAATTTTTCTAAAAAATTAAACTCTCTTAACAACAGATAAATGGATAAAGAAAATGTGATACATATATATAATGGAGGTTTACTTAGTTGTAACAAATGAAATCATGGCATTTGCTGGTAAATGGACAGAACAGGAGAACATCATGCAAAGTGAAATAAGCCAGATTCTGAGATCAAAGTTGAATGCTTTCTCTCATATGTAGAAGCTAGAAAAAAAGAAAAAAAAAAAACAATGGAAAGAAGAGGAAGAGGGAATTCCATGAAAAAACAAGGGAAGTCAGAGGGTAAGGAGGGAATTAGGGATGGGAAAGGAGAGGTATGGTGGAATGAAATTGTCAAAATTATTTGAATATATGAATATTACATATATGAATACACCAAGTGAATTTCACCTTTATGTATAAAGCCTTAATTTTAAAAAATACTATAAGTAAATAGAAAGAAGAGGAACAGTAGAGGGAGTACAGTAGAGAAAGGGCAAAGTGGGGATCAGGGAAGTACTCAGGACAGAAGTGGAGCAAATTATATCCCATGCTTGTATGATTATATCAAAGTGAACCCAAATATCATGTATAGTCATCATACAGTAATGAAAAAATAAAATAGATCTATAGTCAATGAAGAAAAATTCCAAAATCTAAAGTTTTAAATATAAGTCCATTCAACAGAAATCAAATTTCCAAATATATTTGATCCTTGGAGTAAATGCAGGAAGTAGCAACAGACCAACACTCCATACTTTTCAGAAGTTTACCAAAATCACTCCTTTCTTCTCCAGCACAGGATAAAAAGGCAAGAGTCAATACAAAACTGGAATGAATAAAAGAAATTATTAGAACAAACTGGAAATTGGATAATGGTGCTGCGTGTCACTCATTTGAAAGATTAACGTTTTTCTGGAATCAATAAAATTTAGACATATCATAATGATGTTAGAGTTATAATTTCTGTTCTTAGGAAATTAGGGCAGGCTTACAGAACTGGATGTAATCCTGACCAACCCATTAATGATTCCCAGTATCCATAGATGAGGGTTAGAAATAGGAGTAAGGAGGGCAGAGAAAGATTTGCTCCATTTTGGAGCAAGGTTTCTTAAGCTTGAACATGTCATCAGAATAGAAAGATTTGGGCTGGGGTTGTGGCTCAGCGGTAGAGCTCTCACCTAGCATCTGTGAGACCCTGAGTTTGATCCTCAGCACCACATAAAAATAAATAAATAAAATAAAGGTACTGTGTCCAACTACAATTAAAAAATAAACATTTTTTAAAAATTAAAAAAAAATAAAAATATTTGTTCCTGACTTTGGTTCTTAAAGCAGCACAAGTTCTCAGACTTTTAGCAGCAAATGTACCTGTAGAGGGTACCAACTAGGAGAAGAGTATGATAGTTATAGGACTGTTGCAGCTGCTGGTTGATAGGTGTAAAAGAAAATCCAGGATTATAAGTATTGCTATCCAGGTCCACTTTACCAGTACAGTAACCTGCAAGTGAGCAAAATCCAAAAGGAAACCAGAAATAAGACCAGAACCCAAAAAAGTAATAGATACTGTTTTTGGAGGATCTGAACCCTGATTGAATCATTTCAACAAATTTAGGCTTAAAAAGAAAACCATGCTAAGAGTTTTTAATTTTCCAAGATACCAGCTTTTTCTGCATGCCTTTCAGTATCTAAATAATTGTGATAAAAATTTGTTTCCAAACAAAATGTGATACTATCATCAATTTTTAAAAACTATAATAGCATACAATAAATTCTTTTCATTAAAAAATATTAGTCCCTCAGGGGACTGGAGTGAAGTGGTAGCTTATTTTTTGTAGGTAAAATGTTCTACTCTCCTTCACTTAGCAACAAAACAATTGACTGATGTGGATTGGAACAATAGAAGTGCCAAGAAGCCTTAAATTGGGTAGGGTTGTGGCTCAGTGGTAGAGCCATTGCCTCCCATTGGGTTCCAGTCTCTGTGTTAAAAAAAGAAGAAGAAGAATATGAAGAAATCCTTCTTACTTTACACTAACAGAGCCTTGCGGTTGACAGTAGAATCTGCAACTAATTGAATGTGCCAATAATGATTCCCTCTTTATACAGTTCATTCTTATGAAATGGTTTTGTTTGTATATCTAGATTTTTTTAAGTTCATTTGATGTTGCTTTTCAGTTTCTTTCCCCCTTCCTGGTTGAGGATAACATATGACACAACTTAGTAAAAATAAGGAAATGATGGTTACCAGGTTTCTTAACATGTATTTTCAATTATGGCATCATAAATCAAACTGGATTTCAGTAATTAATTCTAGTTGTTTGTCTAAAATGAGATAATAGAAAATTATAACTTGGGGAAAAAGTGACAAGTGTCTGAAATTTTAATGCCATATTTTTATAGCAGTCAATTTTAATAAGCAACCAAAATATGATTTTTTTTTGTCTTTCAGCTGTTTACCTCTGCAAAAGAACAATGCAAAATAAGGCAAGACTAGAACTTGCAGATTATGAAGCTGTAAGTACCAAGGACTATCTAGCAATTAAAAAAAAAAGGCATAAAATGGGCAGGAACAAAACCTATGGTCATTTCTGAGTACTCCAGTAACTTTCTACATTCATAGATTTTTTTTTTTTTAGATGTTGATGAACCTTTATTTTATTCATTTATTTATATGCAGTGCTGAGAATCAAACTCAGGCCTCACACATGCTAGGCAAGTGCTCTTACCACTGGGCCACAGCTCCAGCCCCATACATTCATATATCTTAAGGATCAGATTTCTGCGGATCAGGCAGCAAATTCCTTCATAAATCCCTGTTTGCTTGCTTCCTCTCTTCATCCACATCGAGGATAGTGAAATTCTAAATACCCAAATTCAATGTAGAAGAGAGAAACATTTTATTTTCTAAAATTGATTTACCTGTAAATATTTCAAATAAATACTAACGTGAAGATATCCAAACTCTGAGAATTAAAGACCATTTATATTAGGAACATGTTTTTTATTGCAAAAAACAGGGTGTTTGCTAGCAGCAGATAAATTAACCTGATATAATTTGTTCAAATGGTTACTGTGTTGTGATTGATGAACTTCAAATCATTGAGTAGAAATAAGTACTGGGCTGCCAAGGATCTACATTTATTGTTAGGACAAGAATAAACTAAATCTGAGCTAGGAATGAATTGTTTTCCTGTTCCTCCATAAAATGAATACAGAAAAATCCAGTGGATTCATCTGGAACACTTTTCTTATACAAGGTAATTTCACTATTTTGCAGACACATATTGGATTTATAGTTGTATTATCTAAAGTCAGTCATTCTTAAAAGTCAATATTATTTTTTTGTTCTGCTTCCTCCAAGACAAATGAGGATTGGCTGATTTGATGAGCGTGACTTGTCATTCAGAACCAGAGTACACATAGAGAAATTCTATATTTGTCTTTTTTCCATAAACATATGATAAATAAACTAGATAGGGTAGTACAGGTGAGCAACAAATCTTCTTCATCTGTGGGATGTTTTTCAGGAGAGCCTGGCCCGGTTGCAGAGAGCATTTGCAAGGAAGTGGGAGTTTATATTTATGCAAGCAGAAGCACAAGCAAAGTGAGTCCTTGTGAGTCTTTTGGAAAATTTGTTCAAGTTGTGGACTTTTGTCCAGAGGGGCACTGCACTTAACACTACTTATTCTTTATTGTTTTGATGTCGACAGAGTGGACAAGAAGAGAGACAAAATTGAAAGGAAGATCCTTGATAGCCAAGAGAGAGCATTCTGGGATGTCCACAGACCTGTGGTAAGAAAACTGCAAGGTTCTCACAAATCTACAGTCTGACTTTTAGCAAGTCAGGGATGCCCTGAGAAAGCAAGGAAAAGACTATGGCACCCCCATCATATGTCCCACAATGGCTTCATGAATTAGTTAAAGAAACATGGCACTTTGGTTAAGATGACCCAATTTAATAGTGTAATATTTAATTTATGAAACTATGCAATAGTACACACCTGTAATTTTGGTTACTTGGGAGGCTGAGGCAGGAGGATCACAAGTTCAAGGCCAGCCTTGGCAACTTACAGAACCTGTCTCAAAAACAAATTTATTTTTAAAAAAGGGGCAAGAATGGTTGGGCAGGACGTACCTCATTAAGAGAGCTCTTGCCCAGCATGTACAAAGTCCTGGAGCAAATCCCCAGCACCAGAGAAATCAAACCTGATCATTTTTTCAAATATGGCATCTTTTTTCCACTCATGCTTGATATTTGATATTTGAGGTGTTTGATGCTGCTATAAACATAAAAAAAAACACTGCAATAAAGCAGTCTTTTTATGGCAGTAAGCTGCTTATAACTTTTGGCTTTATAGGAAAAGTATAAGTTAAAATGTTATTCCTGCCCTAATTTTTCTTTTTTGAAACATATTAATAACCTATTGTTGCTTTGCACAGTCTAACATTTTATATGGCTCAAATTCAAATCAATTGATATTTTTAATGATGGAACACTGGATCTGTATACAGTTACTATGCACAGTAACTTCTCCCTTAATAAAGTTAAACTATGTGCCTCAGAGTAACAAATAATGAATGTCCTTAATTAATACCAGAAAACTTTGTGGAAGATATTAAACTATGGTAATAACCATCCATAAGATAGACTGTCTAATCTCATTTATTCTTTTCTATTTTGATGTGATATCTTTTTCTCCTCTGGATTTAACTTCAGACAAAGCATCATAAAATAATATTTGCATAAGTATTACTAGACTAAATATCAGCATGAGAGATAAAATCAAGACAAATCATTTAAGAATACCCTAAAAATTTATTCCCAATTACCTTCAGAGTCAGACCAAAATAAAAACACTATAAAGGGTTGTTTTTGTAAAGGTATGTATTTCAACTTCAGATAGAAAGGCAATCATTAAGTTCTATTTTGAATTTGCTTTCTGTTGATTTATCAAGATCGAATTGAGAATTAATTGATTTTTCTATTAAAAATTCAGTTTGAGTTTTATTACACTGAAAAAGAATTGCGAGGTCACACACATACTACATAGCAAGGGTATGAAGTAGGACTTTTACTTGTTTGTTTGTTTTGGGCAACTCCTAGAAACCAGTCAATACGTTATGTCCTGTATTCATCTACTTTGTGCCTCTTGGATATCTATCTGGTGGACAATTTATATCCTTGTTTAGTTTACATGACCTAGAACTTCCTATTATCCCAAATGATTCATACCAGGCTGGCTTCCCTGTCCTACTCACTTATATTCCATGCTCTGAAATGCCCAAATCTAAATTGATCCAACATACTCCTCTGCTCCATTGCCTAAGAATAAACTCAAGCAGAACCTACCCACAGTTGTTTCCCTTGAAACATGTCAGCCATACTCATATCCTCCATGTCTCCTACCAGCAAAGAGCACACTGAGTGTTCTCCATGTCCCTGCCACATTCAACTAGAAAGTCAAATCAAGGAGGGCCTGAAGCAGGAACCACCCTGAAGCCATTAGATTTATCTCCCTTACTTAACTTGAAGATGCTTATGGAGAGCTTTATATCACCTAGATGGTGATGAGATCTGAAAACCTATAGGAGAGATATTGAAGTTAAACAGATATTCCTAGAGCTGAGTTTCTTCTTCATACCCTGTCTTGACTGTGGCAACAATGACTCTTTCTGCCCTGTTGAAGTCATCTTGTAAAGTTCAAATGTCTTCTAGACAGAATTGGTGAAACCAGGTTTTGCTGACACCAAATTATTTTGACTGGAGAAACTTGGAACGATGTGTAGGTAAATTCCAGACAGGATAGAGGTTGAATCTGGCTTGTCCTTGGACCCACTATTGCATACCACCCTTCTGTCTTAGTATCTGAGAGATGGTCCAGTTGTGTCCACTTCCCAGTTTTTACCATGTTGGCCAAAGACTAGTAGCCAAGGGGAATGGGGAGAACTGGGGCAGAGTGGGAAGCAGTGGCCTTTTGGGATTCAGAGGCCTATTTGTAAAGTGGAAACATACCTATCTTGCCATGTTGATATGAACATTAATATAAATATCATTTGGCACATGAATAAAAACAAATGTTCAACTTCCTTTGTAAAGACATACAGAGACTAGTACCAAAAAAGTTATACAAACAATGGAATACAGTAAATTTTCCATGATATTTATACAAATGTGACACCTACATATCATTGGTTGCACAAATGTCTACCCATCTAGCAAAACAGAATTAAAAAGAATCACAATCTTCTTTTTTTAGTTCAGGGGTCATAACCAGAATAATTTTTTCTATATTTTAATTGGTGCATTATAATTATATGTAATAGTTGGATTCATTTTTACATATTCTTACATGCACACAATATAATAATATAATTTAGTCAATATCATTCTCCAGTATCTCCCTTTTTTTCTCTCTCCTCTCTCCCCCTAATCTTCTTCCTCTGTTCTGATAAAACAAATCTATTACATTGGTGATTTATTCATTTAATATAACTTTCAACTAGCAATTATAGAAGCTTGTTGCACTAGAGGGTAAAGATAAAGATAGATAAAGTACTGTCTCTCTGATTACGATATTCAGAGTCCTAGGTAATCAAGATGGAGATTTAACTAGGTAATTATGGTACAAATACCATAATAGGCTCTACAGCATAGCTAGGAATACAGCTACTCAAAAATAGAGGCTTAGTCAGTGAGGTGGCATACACCTGTAACACCACGGGAGGCTGAGGCAGAAGGATTGCAGAAGTTCAAAGCCAGCCTAAGCAATACAGAGAGATCCTTTCACAAAATTTAAAAAAGGGCTGGAGTATAGCTCAGTGGTAAAGTTCCCCTGGATTCAATCCCCTGTAAATCCCCCCTCCAAAAAAAAAGGTGGGGGGGATGGCAAAGGATGTAGCTCAGTGGTAAAGCACTTGCCTGGCACAAGTGAGGCCCTGGGTTCAATTCCCAGTACTGCAAAAAATAAAAAACTAAATGTAATAGAAACTTATGTTAAGCTAATCTTAGAACTGGGAAAACTTTTAGTGCATATAGTAGACTGAATCTCAAGGATGACTGGCATATAAATTTTAGTTAAAAATCAGTTTTATGTTTAAAAATGAAAGCAAAAAGCAAACACCGAAAAATATTTGTAGCAAGTATGATAAATTTTACTACTCTTACTATAAAAATCATTTGCAACTTGTAAAATGTGACTTCACATAAAATAAAAAAGGGTTTAAACTGATAATTTATCAAAAACATAAAAATAACTATTCAAATTATTGAAAAAATATTTAATCTTTCTAGTCATGAAAAAGTAAATTTTTAAAAACTTAAAATTAATTTTGTGCAATCCTGGCAATAACAATAAGAAGATAAATGCTCCCATTTAACCATAAGGGATAGTTAAATGAGATATACCCAGGGCTGGCAGTGTAGAGCACATTCTGAGAATGCCCAAGGCCTGTGGGTTCAATCATCAGCATCACAGAAGATACAGAGAAAGACTCACAAAACATACTGTATAACTCAAAAAGAGAATTTCAAAGAATTTTAAAGGCATGGAGAAAACCTATACTGAAATATGAAATTCCCTGAATACAAAATCATATGGAAAAAAAATCTCAATTTTAATTTAAAAAATCAATGCCTACAGAAACAATTAGGAAATAATACATGAAATGTTGGTTGTACTTATTGTGAGGTATTTGATATCCCAAAGGCAATTTTAATTTTCTAATAAGTCTCACACTCTGAAAAGTTATGCGTAATAAAATATTCTTAGACCTTCATTGAGGTGGGCGTGTGCTTCTGCTGTGCCTGGAAATGGTCAGAACATAGCTGGTGTTTGCCATTCCAGGCACTGCATTTTCAGGGGTAACATGCAGAAACACTGCCATCTTTGGAGCAGAGTGAGTGAGCAAAGTGATGGGAAGGGGATGATGATAACATGGATGAGAAGTAGAGAATATGAGAAATTAAGCTTAAGGCAAAAGATGTTGTTACTCATATGTCTTCAAGTATTTGAACATCATCTATCATTTGAGAAAGGAAGTAGAATTAGCCTGCTTTGCTTTGGAAAAAAGGGAGACAGATTTTGTGTGAATGAACATTTTCATCTTTTTTTTTTTTTTTAAATCCAGTACATTGCAAAGCAAGTAGATCTCTGTCTTCTCAATAGTCCAGGGTGGAGGGATAAAGGTTGTCTCTCCTGGCTCATTACTTGAACCTCACTCCAAAGAGTCGCTGTTTCTCATTAAGACAGAGCAAGAGTGATATTGATTAGAAGGTCTCAGACTGAAATTTGAGAGCGTTGTATTCCAACCAACTTAATGAAAAGAGATGGCACATCATGTTTTTAATCAATTCAAATTTTAAATTTCACTGAATTGCAGATTTTGTTTGATATTTAGTAAACTAGGAATGGAGTGTCCAGGTAGAAGGAAAATAATTTGAGGTTTAAATTGTAGTTGCTATATGATCAAGCATGACATTTGCTCCTTGATTGACATTTTTTTTCCTGTAACTGAAGTCCATTATTTTGTATGCAAAGTTAATATCTGATATTCTTTTAAGCAGTAATCTGGTATTTAGTAAAGCTAGGGCATGAGTTTCACACATGTGAAAGTAATCTGAATTCTCTACCCCATTCAGTCTCAACAATGCATATATAACCATTCTCTGGATGTGTTCCCACATAAAACACACATGAATGGTTTTGGAAGTTTCATAATGTCAATTTTTAAGAGAAACTGAGGCAAAATTGATTTTTAAAAATTAGTTGTATTGAACTGACTTGCAACTCAGGAGACAGATTCAAGTAAGTTGAACATGTGCTCTATGGTCTTACAAATTTCAAACAAGTTTTAAAAACAAAAACCAGAATGGGGAGAGGGGTTACAATCAATTTGTCAGAGATTGGGTAACTTAAAAAGTATGTAAAGCAGTTTTCAGAAAAGATGTGGCAAAGGACAAAGAGAAAGAAATTATTGGGACAAGAAGGGAGTTAGAGATGAGATAGATGGCCCAGGTGAATATCTACCGAACTGAAAACTTCCATTGGAATAAAAACTATGACTCTCAGCATGTAAACTCTTGGGGAACTCTTGGGAAAGGATATACAGCTTCCACAAAATCTCTCATGTCCTCTCATCCTAGTATGTGGGGGCACCTCAATCTGCTTGATTTTAATTTTTGATTTTAATTTTTCCACAGTAATCAGTATGGATTTCCATATATTTGTCATTTCTAAAATGGATAACAAGCTTTGAAATCAGGGAGTACATTGAGTGTTGGCTCCCTTTACATATTCATATTTTATTATCTTAAGAAATAAATTCTTCTGTAAACAATCTATCTATTCCACTAGATTAATTTCTGATAAGACTTCTTTATTTGCTACCTTAAGAGAAGTGATCATAACTTGGATACATTTTCAAAGATAGACAATATTTTCTTCAAGGAATAATATATTTAGCCATTTTTTTATTAGTAAATCAGGTCTAGCAATCCCAAAGAACCAAAGCCAAATATTTTCTCTGATATTCAGATACTAATTCGCAATAAGGGTGGGGGAGGCTGGGGAAGAATAGAGATATTTTGGATTATACAGAGGGGAGTGAAGGGAAAGGGAGAGAGTCTGGGGGTAGGAATATCAGTAGAATGAATCAGACATTATTACCCTAAGTGCATAAATGATTACATGACCAGCATAACTCTATATCATGTACAAACAAAAGAATGAGAAGTTATACTCCATTTATGTATAATGTGTCAAAATGCATTCTACTGTCATGTATAACTAATGAGAACCAAAGAATTAAATAAAAATAAAGATATTCAGGCCTAGAAATTATATAAAACAGGCATATAGTTATATCATCTTTTGTATTCTTGTAATGTCCTACATTTTATCTCTTCCTTTTCAAGTGCTGAAGAATGCAACAGGAAACAGGTATTGGTTGTGTGGTAACTCTCAGCAACTTCATATTAATGTTTAAGAACTTCTGTCAGTTCTTCACACATGCCCAAAAGCGGAGTCATAGACAATATTTCTTACAGTTCAGATGATGTAAAATCAGTCTTTTCCTTTATGAATTCTCACATTCCTGAAATGTGTCCCTTTAAGCAAAAACATAAAAGACAAAATCAAAACAGGAAGCTGCTGCCAATTTTCTTTTTGTCTTGGTTGGTTCTTAATTACCTTTGATTACGAAGGAGGAGAGTGAAGTCTTAGAGTCTCTGAAACTCCATCCCCACACATCAGAGGTGATGTTGGGGAACTAATACTCTGCCCTCACAATATGGGAGAAGAAGATGGGTATAAGATAATAACAATTAGTTTATTAGCCCCTAGAGAACATTCATCAGTGCCAGACTCTCTTCTTAGCACTCAGTATAAATGATATAGCTCATGCGATCACAACAACCACCAGATGAAGCACTCTTATCTTCGTCTTTACAGCTAAGGAATCTCAGCACAGGGCATTTCAGTTGCACAAGAGCCCACAAGGGCTGAATGGATTAGCTAGCATCAAACATAGGAATTTACATATGGGCCCTGGGGACTCCAGGGCCCTAGATATGTTAGGGCTCAGATCCTATCTAGCATACCTTCCCACCTCATGGCCAAGTGAAAATTGGTGTGGAATGTAATCTTCCATACATTTCTTATATAATTCTGTTTAATCCTCACAGGATTATTAGGTTGGCATTAATCTTATCATCATTTCACAAACATGGAAACTGAAGTTTCGAGAGGTTGAGATTTCTTTTGTTTCCCTTGATGAGTCGCCTTGTCTTTTTGTCCACACCTGCATTTGTGACTTTCAAGAACATCTTAAGATTTGCATCATGTAGGTTTACGTATTTCTTGTTAGGATTCTTTGCTTGCTTATTATTGTTGTTATAAATGGAATTCTTTTCTATTGTACCCTTTTTAAAAAACTATGTACATAATTAAAAAAGTAGACATTACTTTTTATTTTATATAGCTTCAGTTTTCACATTATTTCTTTTCACTCCTAAAACTTGTGGTGTATCCCAAAGAGTTTTTGTTTATGTGGGGGTTTTTGTTTGTTTTTGAAAGATTTTTGTTATTGTTATTGTTTTGCTTTGTTGTGTTTGGGGACGGGGGAAGTTTTTCTGGAAGAGTTATGGATCGGACCAAGGACCTAGTGAATGTTAGGCAAGCACTGTGCCACGGAGCTACAGCCCCAGCCCACATAACTCTATTTTACATTTTTACATCACTTAAATATTGAATTTACTGGAAGATGACTGTATTCTCAGATCTTCTTCTCCAGTCCATCCCAGGCTGTATCACATGTTACAAATTCTAGGAAAATCTACATATACTCTCAAGAGATTGAGAGTGAAAAAGACAAATAATGTCTTAATATCTGTAGTAATTTTGATATTGCAGAACTCTGGAAAAATAGCTGCCATTGTAATATATTTTGGTTTTGAATTTTTTATACTTTTTTGTCCTAATATATTTTAATAATAGTAGAACTCTATGAATGGATTTCTTAATGTTGAATGGTCCTTGAAATCCCAGAATAAATAATGATGCATCATTTTCTAAAGTGATATTGGATTTTGTTTGGTTATATGGATTTAGGGTTTAGACATCCATATTCAAAAGTGAAATTGCCTTGCATCAGATATTTTATAGATTTTTATAACAAAAAAAAATCACCATACAAAGAGTAGAAATGGTGATTTTTAGCATTTTTCCCACTATTTAAAAAGGCTTTGTCCAGAATTTATGTTATTTCTCTAATTTAGAAACACACAATGACAAAGAGGGTGGGAAGGGTGACATTTTATTGTGAACTGAATGCTCGGATGATGGATTACATCAAGATTCTCACTTCTAGTCCTCCTCCCCGCACTATGCATAAGTTTTACACATGGTGGCTTCTCTTCATTTATATTTTTCCTGTTTCAAATACTGAAAATTTGGAAAGAACTAACATAGCTGTCAGCTTTATTCAATATACTGTTCAGTAGATGCAACTTTAGCTAAAACCATTTGGCTCAATTACCAACTGCTTTTTTGGATGAGATTGTATTAAATGTCTCCAAGTCTCAAACTCTTCATTTGAAATGGGGATAATAATAATGACCTCATATGACATTTGTAAATTGCTCAGGACAATACCTGGCATGTAGTCATTGTTCAGTAAGTAGTAACAAGAAGTCATATTAGCAGTCATGCTTTTGATAAAAGAAAAGAAGCCAAGAGGCAAGGGAAGGTAGAACAGTTTGCAGATGAAATGACCAGCTATAATTAGAAAATACTTTGGGAATCACTGGAGTTGAAGTTTGAAGCTTACCTAAGTATATTAATTATGTTAACTCTTACATAACAAATTACTCCTAAAACTTAGCAGCATAAAACAACAGACTTCCTGGATGGTTCTGGCCTCAAGACCTCTCATGATGCCCCAAATTGTGGGCCAACACTGTAGTCATTTGAAGGGACTGATGGTCAGCTTCATTCACTTGATGATTGGCAACAGACTTCAGTTCTTGACCACATAGACACCATCTCCCTAAGATTATCCAAGACATGGTCTCCCCATGTCACCCTAAAATAGACAGCCCTGTGTCCAAAATCTCATTTTTTTGTAATCTAATCTCAGAAGCAGCATGCCATAGCTTACTGGGGACACAACAGTTTGGGAGGGGAGGCACAAAAATGTGAGTGGCAGGAGGAGAGGGGGTCATTAAGGACCAAAATGGATGGTAACTTCCCCAGTAGCATTTGGGTAGATGGGAGGAATTTAGAAATTTGGTGGAAAAATTAAAGCTAGGTCAGTCTATAGCATGAATAAACTCTTTGTCATTATAATAGGCAACCCAGACAAATGCTGATGGAATGCCCTGACTCAAGTAGGGAATAGAGAAGGTCAATGGGAAGAGGTGACCTTACACAGTTCTCACAGCTGTGCCAGGTGATTTTTTTTTTTCTGCCAGATTCTTCGAGCAAGAACATGCAAAATGCCTCTTTTAGATAAGTTATTAAATTTTCTCAACTATAACTCCCACAGCTTTTAAACAAAGCAAAATAATTTCTCTCAAGTATTAAGAAAGACAAAACTTTCAAGGTGAATGTGAAAGTTTGATACTGTCGGATACTGGTGATGAGTTCTGTTCCCTCAAATATTGAAGTTTGAATATTAAAGAAGCACATCGAGGCAAACATATAAAGCAGGGTTTATTTAAAAAGGGGTAACATAGACTTCTCCTGAGAGGGAGAAGGGGACCATGGCTGGTATCCCAAGAAGCCAGGTGTTCTGCCCTTTTTAGATGTCTCAGGCTTCCTTTGTTCTCCCGCTCTCTTCACCTTATCTTTCTCCTTCCTGCGGACATGACTAGGCCTAGGAATGTTCCCTGGGATGGCCAAAAGGTGGGAAACAGGTGGGCTGAAGGGGAAGGGCAGGATGGTTGGTGCAGCCCAGGACACATTAATTAAAAACTTTATAGCTCCCTGTAGGGAGGGGCAATTCTTGGGACAGGTTACCTGAGCAACAGGTTGGAGCAGGGGCAGGTTCTTGATAAGGGTGGAAGAAGGGCTCTGAAGGAATTAATATCTCAATCTCCAGCTTCAGGGGACTCTCTCAAAATTGGCCTGACTCATCTGACTGCCTATCTAATTCTGGAGAGGAGGAACAGAGGGAAAGGGAGAGAGAGACTGAGACTGACTGTGTCTCACTTGTTCCTGACTCTGTATTCAATTCTCAGTCCATGACCAAGCATATGGCAAACACCCAGATACCAAATGCACATACTTTGAATTCCCGAGACTCTCCTTCATCCCTGCATACATCCATTTGGATGATACTAACCATGGTTTCGTTTTTAAAGCACAGAGGATTTTCTGCCTAAAGGCTGTGATGTCTGTACCAAGCATCAGTGACCAGATTTGAGTTAACAGGATTTTTTCAGCTGTCCTGAAGCTGGTTTGTTTCTGGCATATACACTTCACTGATCAAGTTATCCCTCTGTTCACGTGACATTACTTAACAGAAACACATGGAAAATATATGCCACTTGAATTTTTATCTCTACAAAACATAAGAATAACACGACATGTAGATTTTCATTTAATCATAATAATATTGATTAGAACCTATCCAGCAATATGTGGTGACAAAAGCCTTTTATATTCATATGTTACTTATTCTTTACAGAAAGACCTTGTAGGCTAGGTAGTGATTGTCCTTTATTTCCAAATAGAAGAAGCAGGACTCTGAGGAATTGAGTTTTGAAGCACTAACACTCAAATCCTTAATAATGACTAAATGCCTGACAATTGCTTCAAAACCGCCTGCAATCTCCACTGTGAGATTTTTTTTGTCAGTTCGTAATACTCATCAGGATATTATCTCCTACCAGATCTGGCTTTGGACACATCAACTAAGTTTTTATTTTAGAGTAGTAAAATGTAGTAAAGAGATTGTTTGACCTTCTTATTTTTTTAGATGGTCTACTGTTCTTTACATGTGTACCTGATTTCTGAGGCAGGAGGCATGCACATGTCCATTTGTATTATTGGGGTGTCCTGTTAGGAACTAGGTCCTTGGTGTCCCAAACAAAGAATTGGGCAAGACACACACAAGTAACAGGCAAAGATTTATTGAAGGTGAAGCTAGCACTCCCTAAGGAAGATTGGAGTGTGCCCAGCGAGAGAAAGTCTTGAGCCCTGAAGTCTGGAAATTAATGTTATGTGTGCTAATCTGTGAGGTGTTCTCTGTCCTATATGGACTGGATTGAAGACCACTGGTGACTTTAGAATACCGCCCACTTTACCTCCATTAGTCATTTTAAGCTATCAAGCCTGTGGTGGGAGTTGCCATGGTAATGGAACTAATCATAAATAGGGACATGACTTGTCTCCCTGTCTTGTCCTTCAGTGGCATCTTTCTTATACCCTGTCTTTGCCACCTTGGTGTCCCTGAACTCCTACCTACAATGTGACAAGTCCACATTGTCACAACATCTCAGAGAGGTGAGTTAGCATTTTCAGCTCTGCTAGACTGCAGAAAGAGTCACAGCATGGCTATGGCATATAAATGTGACAGGAATAAATATTTCCTAGAAACTTCCATTCCTGCTTCTCTGCTTGAACCAGCAGATAAAATATCCTATAGATTGTGGGGAGGTTGCCTTTTAATTTTGTACCTAATGTGTAATTTACATTTTTAATTTTAAGTGCTCATTCAAAACTTAAACTGTAGCAAAATTTTAACATCTTTCATAACATTTCCCTTTAAAGTTGTTAGTGATGTTGTAAGCATTGTTTACTGATGTTCAGGAGAAACAAATCATATTAACACAAGAGGAATAATAATGCCCTTTTTTGTCCTTAATAGTCAAATCAAACCCTGATGCTTCTCTATCAATAGTCCATGATCTCATGGGCTAATGCCTTTAACTGTTTTAGAAAATCCAAAAAAAAAAAAAAAAAACCACAAATGTGTTAATCCAAGTTTAAATCTTTCTTTTGTGTCATGAAAAAAGAACAGCATTTCTATTATTCCCATCTGTTCCTTTGAATTGAAAAATATTTTGACAATGTGGCTATCATGAGCCTCAATGAGTGAAACTGTCTTTTTTGCTCCCTGGCTACATCTTTTATCTTCCGTCTGCTCTTTCTATCCAAGAATAGATTTGTAGATATAGAGTCCTATCATTATGTAATATTCAATGCTATTTATGTAAGCCATGGCTAGAGTGAGAATAAAAACTGCTTTTTCTATTATTAAGTTAGTGCTTCTATAGCCTATGCACTGGCAACTTTTCAAAAATTATGCACCAGGTTTCTGGCCTGTTTCTTCTGAAATAGTGGTTGGGGCTTTGCTTTGAGGAAGATTCTGAAGGTTAATGGCTACTTCCCAGGGAGACAGGTAGAGGAGAGCATTGATCTCAAGTATTGGTTACCACCTGCATAGTCAGGGGGTATGAGAAAGGATTGGAAAGGGCAACCTCTCACTTCAGTGTGCTATGGAGAAGCCAGTGGAACATTCCTACTGTACATAGCTAAAGTAAAGTTGTGTTTGCCAGTTGGAAGAGTCAACAGATAATCTTTTAAAAATAAACAGGGAGAGTAAATGGTGCAAAATTTTAACAATTAGAGAATTGGGATAAAGAGGCTGGTGGGATTTTCTTTGAACCACTTTGCAATTCTTTTGGTTCGTCTGAAATCATATCAAAGTTAAAAGTTAAAAATGTATGTGCACACACACACACAGCAAGTGCACATGTCTCTAAAGGGATGGCAGGGCAAAAATTGTGGGCTCAATTTATAAATACCCTAACAGAGCCAGCATGAACTCTGATTTCACAAGGAGCAGTTATTATTTGGGCTCGGTTCTTTCCTGTTCATTTGTTTTCCCAAAATGCACAGATTATATTTTTAAAAAAGAAGAAAGAAAAGGACAAGCTTTGTTCTCTTAAACTGACACCAGGTATCTTCTTCAAATAAACTTACTCTTTTAATTTTTATTTTATTCTTTTTATTTTTTAAAAAAAATATATTTTTAGCACTGGCAATTTAACCCAGAGGCACTTTACTGCTGAGCCACATCCCTAGAATTTTTTTTTTTTTTTTTATTTTTGAGACATGGTCTTTAAGTTGGTTAGGGCCTCACTATGTTGGTGAGGCTGGCCTCAAATTTCTGATCTTCCTGCCTCAATCACTGGAGTTGCTGGGATTATAGATATGTGCCATCAGGAGTTGCTGGGATTATAGGTATGTGCCATCATGCTAGGCCAAATAAATATTCTCTTTCATAAGAAAAACAATTAAATTAAATTTTAAAACAGCTTAAATTAATGTGAAAAAAATCCTCTCCCAATAGAAGATTTCTCCTCAGCTCTGCTGAAAGGAGGACATTTTCACATACGTCCTCACAATCAGAAACTTAATTTTTCAAGTCAAATTGTACTTCATTTTCAGAAACTCCAACATAAAGATGTTCGTCATTACATGTTTTCAAGTGTTAGCAGTTAGTGCTTTGAGAAATGAAAAAAGGAAACTGACTTTAAGAGAAAGAAACTCAAATATCATTAGTCTGATGATATATCTGACTTAATATGTTTGAATAGCTTTGAAGTGAACTCAGTCTTGTGCTCTTGCTCCACTCCCAGCATAGATATAATTCCCAAAGGTGCTTACTTGTTTAATGTCATAGAAGTTGAAAATAAAATGGTGGGTACCAGAGCCGGGAGAAAGCATATTGGAGAAAGAGAAGGGGAGAGGCAGATCATAGGTACAAAATTACAGGTAGAGGAATAGGAAGTTCTGGTGTGCTCTTTAATCTCATAGAAGTTGAAAATAAAATGGTGGGTACCAGAGCCGGGAGAAAGCATATTGGAGAAAGAGAAGGGGAGAGGCAGATCATAGGTACAAAATTACAGGTAGAGGAATAGGAAGTTCTGGTGTGCTGTTGCACTGTAGGATGACCATAGAAAACAATAATGTACTGTAAATTTCAAAAAGCTAGAAGAAAGGATTTTAAGAGTTTGTACATAAGGAAATGATAAATGTTTGAGGAGACAGATATGTCTAAACTTGATTTAAACACTAACCATTAAACATTACTGAAATATCACATGGTACTCAATAAGTATATCCAAATTTTGCGTTTTTGTACATTTATTTAAATTTAATTCAAATTTTAAAATATAACTAAATAAATTCTATATTTAGACTAAAATTTCTAAGGTTTGGTTTTTGATCTTTCTTCATTCAGTATAGTTTAATTTGTTCATTTTTAATTAGCAATTTCCTCAAATCCTTACAAATATTATCTGAAAGCATGTAAGACTCACTCCCTTGCTTCTATGTTATTATTTTCTTTATGTCATTATACTCCTAATGATGATAATGATGATGGTAATACAAGTTAACATGTGCTCAGCATGTTGTGTGCATCAAGATCTGTGCTAACCCTTGTTCACACATTATTTGATACAGCAATAAGGTCAACACTGTTATTACTCTTAGTATATAGGAAGAGGTTTCAAAGTGTAAATAGGATCTTAAGTACATTGTGGTCCTGTTGTTTTGTGCTTTTTATGTAAGATGATTAACATTTTTAAAAAGTAGTATAGCTTTTTCAATAAGTGACTTATTAAAAAACTTTCAGCATTCTTAAGTATGCTATAGGTGGGCAATTTTAGGGGAAAGTTACACAGCAAACTTTAAAGTCAAAGTCAAGTGATTCTTTAAATATAATTTGTCAAAAGGAATCATGAATTGGATTTTAGACCTGACCAGCTAGTATTTTACTACTCTTTTCCCTTTGATATTATGCTTCCGTGAAAATTAGATTTGTAGTGGCTAACCTATGTAATTTATTGAATGCTCATGAAAATCAAATTAAACAATGACTAATGTTGGGAAGTATCAAAGTACTCCACAAGATGACATCTAGTATTATTATCATTTTTTTAAAAAATTTTACATCTATAATCAGATTTTTTTTCCATAAGGGATTTTAATCTTCAGTTCCATAGACAGCCTAGTGGAGAACTGTGGTACTGCAGGTGAGTAAGGCCCGAGAGGGGAAGGAAGGCTAAGGAACCAGCTATGCTCTATTTGGGAAAAGAGGTAACAGCTAGTGCAAAGGAAGAACCTGATACAGATGAAGATCAGAAAGAACAGTAGAGGTGTTGGAGCAAAGTGAGCAAGAGAAAAGAGGCACCAAACGGGGTTGGAAAGGTAGACAGAGCGCTTTTACATGACACCTTGTGCACCGCGGCCTTTGATCCTAAGTGTGGTAAGTGGATGGAGGTAGGAAGAGAAGGGTGGCACCATGTGGCTGTCATTTTCAAAGACTACTCTAGGAATCTTCCTAGTCCTCCAAGAACAGAAAACACTCCCAGCCCCCAGTGTTATGCCAACCTCTATCTTAGAATTCCAGACAATTATTTGATGTCATTTAACTCTAAACCCCTTAATTAGCTTGTATCATGTTTATGTTCTGTTAAGTTTCTAAATGATATTGTGAGAACACATTTTCCTCGTTACAGTTTTTATATTTCTTACCTCATATATTCCCAAATCTAATTTTATCCAAAACTCAGCCAAGAAATAAACTTGAAAAGTCTTAACTAAAGTAGGTGTTGAAATTCCCATACTCTAACTTGTGTGCTTTGATTGATTCATTTGTTTAACTATGAGACCCTGTGTTAAAAGTCCAGGTCTGGCTTCTTGACCCGCATCAGAACCCAAATAGCAAATCCGAGGATGATGGATGTCGCTGGAGGCAAGGACGCTGAGAGCAGCAAAAGTGACAGCTGACTGGGAGAAGGCAGAGGCACTAAAAATGGCATAAAAATGACATGAAAGCTCAGAAAACATTAGAAATTAGGACCATCTAACCTCACAGGCATTGCTGTCTAAGCAAAGTAGTGTTGTTTCCAATAATGACCTTGAATTATGAGGAAGAAGTTGCATTGCTTTGTATGTGATTTTGTCAGAATCGAGAGATTAAGTGGGGATTATTTTAGGTTTTTCACCCTAATGGTGAAAATGAAATACAGTTTTAGCTTTTAGCAATAAATGTATAATCTAAGAAAGAAGTTAATATAAAATTCTGCTTCTTTTTTATTTTTACAATTATTAATGCATATTGAGTGTACAGATTAATGGGTCCTTCTGTGACATGCACATATAATGCTTTGATCCTGTTCACCTTCCCTCTGCCCTGGCTTGCCCTCCCTTCTTCCTCTCCCAGCATCTGGTTCCCTTCCCCTTTCTGATTAGTCCCTCTTCTACTTCCTGGTCTTCTTTCTTTCAACCTTTCACTTTCCACATAACAGAAAACATGATATTTATTGGTTTATTATTTCCCTTAACATGACAATCTCTGGTTCCATTTTTTTTTTCCTATAAGTGACCTAATTTCCTTCTTTATGGCTAAATAATATTCCATTGTACATATGTACACCACATTTTCTTTATCCCTTCATCTGTGACAGGCACCTAGGCTGATTACATATCTTGGATATTGTGAATAGTTTCACAATAAATATGTGGAATCCTCTTGTGAAACACCACTAATAGACAAAGTACTTCCCTTTTTCTCCTTTTGGAAATCAGGTTTAGTGCCACAGAATGTGTCTTTGAAATTAATTTTCTCTATAGGAGTCTAATTTTCTCTAAATGGAGGTGTGTGTTACACTCAGCCTTTGTCTGTGTGTCTGATGTATAGTGTTAATGCCTAAATGTCAGGGCACCCACACAAAATCCATATGTTAAAATTCTACTAGGAGGCAGAGTCTTTGAGAAGTGATAGATCATGGTGCTTTCTTCCTTTATTTATTGGATTCGTACTCTTATAAAAAGAAACCCAAAAGAGGTACCTTCCATCATGTGTGGATACAGCAAAAAGTCATCCTCTGTGAACCAAAAAGTGAGTCCTCACCAGGCCTTGAGCTGAAAGATTAATTTTAGACTTTCCGGAACTTTTTAGAACTGTGAGAAATAAATTTCTGTTGTTTATATGCTACCCAATTTTTGGAGTTTTTTTGACAGAATAAAACAGGTACAACCTCTTTTCTATTTGAGAGCATATGATTTGGAAACCTCCCATATCCTTTGTAATTCAAGTTGATTGATTTCAAAGCTGCTGTTGTAATCAAGGTTAATTCAAATATATGATGATTTTCAAACTTCTCATTTTCTAATTTTCCCATGGTTATCCACTTTAACAATGCTTGTGAGCCTTGTGAATTTACTGTGAGCTATTTGTAGAATAAGGAATTTTGTTTGGCTACTTAGCCCTTAGTGCATACCAATCACCAGTACTAACAGCAGTATCTTACAAGATTAATCATTGTTTTTACTAGATAGTAACTGGTCCATTTTCCTACTCTTTGCCTATTTACTTTTGTACTTCTCAAAAGAAAATTTTCACCAGAGTGGTAGTCTAGGTTTTGTTCTTCAGTTCCTTTTGTCAATAAACATGTTAACAATTAAAGTAAAATGTTTAAGCTGTTTGATGGCAGTAAGTCATTGGACCAGGAACCCCAACGTTTTGTGTAGCTACTGATCATTCTGTGACTGATATGCCAAATGAACAACATAATATGAACCAAAATGCAGCTTCAGTGATAGTTATGAAGAGACAGCCAGTCCAGGATCTAGGACCAAGCAGAGCACACACCTTAATTCTCAGGTCTAAGCGGGACCTTTTTTTCCTCTCCCTATTGAAAATCTTTGCACATTGTAGTCAGCTTCATGTAGAACAAAAAAGTCACGGAAATGGAAGATCAATCACTCACATGCACAGCAGGCCAGGTGTAATGGAAAAGAAGGATATTCATGTTTGCTTGCTGGAGACATTTTGCTTTTTTCTTGAAGAACCCCTATTTTAAGGCTAATTATGGCAAGTTAGCTGCTACCAGGTGACTTTTTTATTTCAAAGTAACTCTGGCTGCAACCATTGTAAACATTTTAAAGCAAAACACTAACCATGGGGAATCCCAATGATTTCAAAGGGTACATAGGCAAACTTACTCATTAGACTCCTTTTGGTAGTTCCTTGAGAACTGTGACAGTTTAAAGTTGTAACCGAAAAATGATTCCTAGTCTCTAAGAATGGAATATCATTGAAGGATTCACAGATAGCCTCTACATGTTAGGCTGCAGTGGTCTGATACAGTGGTAGGACCACTGTAGAGAATTTAGTGAAGTAGAGCAGAGACTCTGCTGGGGGCACATATCTACCAGGCTCTCAGTGATTGACATCTGATATTAGTTATCTGTTCAGTGATAAGTTCATGTCACTAATCCTGATGCAAAGGGGCAGTGGCACAAGAGGTTGAGCCAGAAACAGATTATTATAGTCTCTTCTTATTTCTCAAATGTTGTAAGTCGTGAATCCTAAAAGCAACTATAGAAAGAGCTACATTCCATTTAGAGAATTCAGTAAATACTTACAATCCAGGAATCATTCTTGATTCCTCTTTGCTTTCACATTTGTTTTTCTCACAGGTTTCCCATCTCAGTTGACGGCACCACTTCATCCAATTGGGAATAAACAGGAGTCTCCCTTCACATATCCTTCCTTCAGCATGCTCGGCAAACTGTGTCTATTACAGCTTTACAACATATTCCAATTGCATCCCCTTCACATCATCTTTAATGCTAACGTGCAAATCCACATCACCATAATGTGGTGCTTTATGTTTGCCCTGATCCTACCCTGATAATCCATTTCCAAAGTACTCACTGCTCTTCATATTTTATTTCTTCTTTTTAGTTATATGTGACAGTATATTTTGACATATTTATACAAACATGGAGTACATCTTATTCTAATTAGGATCCCAGTCCTGTGGTTATACATGCTGTGGAGATTTACTGTGGTATATTTATATATCTACGTGGGAAAGCTTAGTCAGATTCATTCCCCTTCTTTCCTATTCCTGACCCCTTTCCTAGTCCTCTTTTCCCTTCATTCCCATTTGTCTAATCTGGTGAACTTCACTTCTTCCCCGCGCCCCCGCCCCACTTGCTTGTTGTGTGTTAGCATCCACATATCAGAGAGAACATTCAACCTTTGTTTTGGGGGAATTGGCTTATTTTCCTTAGCACAATAGTCTCCAGATTCATCCATTTACTGGCAAATGTCGATTTTATTTAGTTTTTGTTCACAGCAAAATTGCAAGGAATTACAGAGCTCTTCCTTATTCCCTCCCCACACATATATGGCATCCCACATTTCCACATCCCTCCCCCTCGGAGTAGCATGTTTGTTACAGACAATGAACTACAACGATGCGTTATTATCACCCAAAGTTCATAGCTTACATTAGGGCTCACTATTAATGCCGTGCATTCTATGGGTTTGGACAAATATATAATGATGTGTATGTGCTATTAAAGTATCATACAGAGTAGATTCACTGCCCTGAAAATCCTCTGTACTCTGCCTATTCATCGCTCCCTCCTAGCAACTCTTGACAACCATGGTCTTTTTACTGTCTCCATAGTTTTGCCTTTTCCAGAAAGCTCTTATGGTTGGAATCATACAGTAGGTAGCTTTTTCTGATTGACTTCTTTCAGCATGCATTTTAAGGGCTTGCATGTCTTTGGGGCTTGATAGCTTATTTCTTTTTAATGCTGAATAATATTTCATTGTCTAGATTACCAATTTATTTACCCACTCATCTAATGAAGGAAATCTTGGTTGCTTTAAAGTTTTGGCAATTATGAATAAAGCTGCTGTAAACATCTATGTACAGGTTTTTTGTGTGAAAGCAAATTTTCAACTCATTTGCATAAATACCAAGTAGTGTGATTGCTGGATCATATGGTAAGAGTGTGTTTAGTTTTTTAGACAGCCAAACTGTCTCTCCAAATTGCTGGAGCAGCAGTGAATGAGTTCCTTTTGTTCTTCATTTCTGCCAACTTTTGGTGTTCTGGATTTGGGCCATTCTGATATGGGTATAGTGGTATCTCATTACAGTTTTAATTTGCATTTCTCTGATGACATACATGCAGAACATCTTATTTGCAATCTTTATATGTTCTTCAGTGAGCTACCTTCTCAGATCTTTTGTCCAGTTTCAATTGGATCTTTCATTTTCTTATCGAGCTGTAAGAATTCTTTCCACCTTTCAGATAACAATCCTTTCTCAGACGTGCTTTTTGCAAATTTTTTTTCTAGTCTGTGGCTTTTCTCATCATTTGGTAGTGTCTTGCTCAGAATAGAATATTTTAACCTGAAGGAACTTTAGCTTACCAATTATTTCTTTCATGGATCATGCCTTTTGTGTCGTATCTAAAATGTCATCACAAAACCCAAGGTCACCTAGATTTTCTCTTTTATTATCTTCTAGGAGTTTTATAGCTTTATCATTTTACATTTAGATCTATGGCCTATTTTGAGTTAATTTTGTGAAGGATGTAACATCTGTTTTTAAAAACATAAATCATGTGATATATAAGTCAGCTTTTTGGTCACTGTGACCAAAAGACCTGACAAGAACAATCAGAGAGGAAAAGTTCATTTTAGGTCAGGGTTTCAGAGGTTTCAGTCCATAGCTCTGGGCCTGAGGTGAGGCAGAACATCATGGTGGAATTACATAGATGAGGAAAGCAGCTCTGGACATGGCAATCAGGAAACAGAGAGAGAGAGCTCCTCTCACCAGGGACAAAATGTAAACCCCAAAGGCACGCCCCCAGTGACCTATCTCCTCCAACAGTTACTGCCTACAGTTACCACTGAGTAAATCCTTATGGATTAATCTGCTCATTAAATTCTAACTCTCATAATCTGATCTTCACCTCTGAATGTTCTTGCATTGTCTCACACAGGGAGCTTTTGGAGGACACCTCATATCTAAACCATAACATATGGAGTTACTCCCTTGTTTAAAACCCTCCACTGGTTTGTCTGGGGATATGGCTCAGTGGTAAATTGTTTGTCGAGTATCCATGAATCCCTGGGTTCAATCCCTAGCACTACCAAAAAGAAGCAAACAAAAAACCCAGAAACACCACTAAAACAAAACACCTCTGCTGGTCATTTTATGTTTGGAATGTTTGGAATGAAACCTCCTTACCATAACCCATGATTCCTACCTAACCTAGCTATTTTGCACAGCTCCAAACTGATGGTGTATGATTCCTTCCCTCTGCTACTTTAGCTTCCCTTCTGCCTCTTGGACATGCACAGCTCATTCACAGCGAATGTTGAAGTGGGATTACAGAGCCAAGAATCTGTAGTCAGCAAATGAGCCTGAGCATGAATCAAGTGGCCAAATAACTCTGGAAGGTAAATGAGGGACATTCCAGGGTAACTGCCTCAAAAGACATCTTTGAGTTTGTGAGTGGGAAATAGGGAGACTAACAGGGTCAGAAACTGAATTAATTGGTAGCTGCTTAAGAACATAAAGAGAGCTGGTTTCCATTCCTATCTCTCAAGGATGCTTCTCACCAGGAGTTCTCTTGATTGTTCTGATATAAGTCTGTCTCTGGCACAACTTACAAAATTTTACTATGTGGGCTGGGGGTGTTGCTCAGTGGAAAAGTATGTGTTTAGCATGAGTAAATACCTGGGCTCCAGCCCCAGAGCCAAAAAGAAAGAAAAGTGTAATGCCATGAAAGGAACTAAATGGTATTTAGTTTCTCTTACAGATATCAGTAATGGAACCAAGAGTTCCAGCTTCTGTTTTGCACCTTATGAAGACACACACTCTTTCAGTAATATTTATCAATGATGTCCTCATTACTCCTTCAGGAATGGGTTCCATAATGTTAAATGCTACTTTCTAATAAATAATATTACAATAACCTTACAATGCAGCTTCGTTCTGTTGAAAATAAATTCACTGTTGAATCACTGGAAATGACTTATGATTCTATTCTGGGCCAATGTAAATAGCATTTTATTATTCCTTAAGTCCAACAATATTATGTACTTAATACTGTTTCCAGAAAATAGTACATATTTGAACAATTTTATGGAGCGCTTACTTAATAATGGTAACGTTATTTATATCTTATTGAGAAGATATATCTAGTTCTGTAGAAAACCAATTTATGCATAACATTTTATGTGAATCTGGTGCCAGCTAGTGGCACCTATTATATATGCTTTAAAAAGATAACTGCTTTTTTTTTGTTCAATAACAAAGAACAGAACGGTCTTGTTAGGATAAAGAATAATTGCTTAAGATAAAATTTTGAAACGTATTTATCTTCTCTATTGGGAATAACCTACAGTGAGAATGGATGTCTGAAACTTTCTATCATATAATGTCCTGTGTCAACTTCTACCTAGTTGCTCTGTTCCCATTTTGTGTCTGTTGGTCTTGTTGTATTAGGAGGTTATTGAAATATGGATCATGCCTTCATTTCTGTATATCATCACGCATCATAAGATCTGACAATTAATTAATTAAAGCATAAAGAAATATTCCTTGAATAATAAAAGAATGCCAAAAAATGATCATTGCCAATATTTCATTCACCATAGTGCCTGACATTTTTTTCGGGGGTGGGAGGGGGTACCAGGGATTGAACTCAGGTGCACTCTAATACTGAGCCACATCCCTAGCCTTATTTTGTATTTTATTTAGAGACAGAGTCTCAGTGAGTTGCTCAGGGCCTTGCTTTTGCTGAGGCTGGCTTTGAATTTGTGATCTTCCTGCCTCAGCCTCCTGAGCTGCTGGGATTATAGGCATGCACCCCAGCACCTGGCTCAGTGCCTGACTTTTGAAAGAAGTTATTCAGAAGTTATCAGTGCTAAGTCTTAATTATTCAGAAAAACATTAGACAAATTTGGACATCTAAGTTTTTGTTGTTATTCTTGTTTTTGTTTTTGTTTTGTTTTTCTGTTTATTTGTTTGCGATGCTGGGGATTGAATCAGGGCCTCGAATATGCCTTGGAGAGAGCTTTACCACTGAGTTTCAGCCTCAGCCCTTTCACATTTGTGATTCTCGTGCTCAGCTTCCCAAAATACAGGGATTACAGGGGGCCACTACATCCAGCCATCTAAGTTTTTTTTTTTTTTTTAATTTTTAAGAATCCCCTAGATAAATTAGATACCATAGATCTGCTAAACCATTTGCTGTCTCAAGAGGCTCTTTAGAAATGACAGAAAACTTGAGGACACTGAGACTGGCACCTCAGGTCCAGCTTATCGGTTATATTATTTTAACCATTTAGATATTAATGATCAATTTTGAACTGGCAAATGTGATTTTTCAGGGATGGAAGCTGGGTTATAAGACAAATCTAATGGTTCAGTCTGTGATGTTTGCTCTTATAGCCAATTAGCTTATGACTATTGTTAATAATTGACACAAGTAGGAATTTTAGATAGCTGTTAATGATTTATTAATCAAATTTAAAAAGCCATAGTTTTTTAAATTTGGAGATAAAAATGTTAATTCTCTTTTGGGCTTCAAGTCAGATATTGAAGGAAAATTCTACTTTATGCCTTCAGTAGTTGGTGAAATTTATTATGCCATTTGTTAACTATCCCATTTAATTTGAAGTCAAATTGGTTTAGAATCCTAGCTTTTTATGGTAAGAATTTTAAAATTCAATTAATTCAGAGTCCTCAAATAAGTAAAAATATAACACACACACACACACACACACACACACACACACACAATCTTATGCTGTCTATAATTGATCTATTTTCCTCCTCAGAAACCTGTTTGAAGGATAAGTTTCAATGAGCATTCTCTATGTGCTGCCATAATTTATATCATCAGTTTAGATAACTCAGTCACTTTTGGATGATCACATTTACTGTCTTCCTCAGACTTTCTTGGCAGCTAAGAGTGGTTTGGGAGTGGAGCTTCAAGTATTGAGGTTTGTTTATATGATCTGTGCAGTGGGGAATGAGAGCCAGATATCCACAGAACATTTTCTTGATCCTGGTTATTTCTGCTTTAGACAGGTTGGAATGGTGGTCTGCCCCAGGACTACTATACAGTACCATTCCCTGGCACTCACTATTGGGGTTTGTCTTTAGACATTTGCTCTCAGCCTGAAATCCCTGCACATCTGCAGTCTTTGTTTTAACTTCAGGCTTCCAATCACCTACTAGTCTTCTCAGAACTTATGTGCCCTTGGCTACAGATACTTGCAGCAAATCCTACATACAAGAAACAAGAGAGGGGAGGGGAGGGAAGGGGAGGGGAGGGGAGGGGAGGGGAGGGGAGGGGAGATAGGAAGGGGATAGGAAGGGCAGCAGAATACAACATACACTAGTATGGCAGTATGTAAAAACCTGGATGTGTAACCGATGTGATTCTGCAATCTGTATAGGGGGTAAAAATGGGAATTCATAATCCACTTAAATCAAATGTATGAAATATGATATGTCAAGAGCTTTGTAATGTTTTGAACAACTAATAATAAAAAATGAACTGATGCAATTCACCACGTTAAGAGAATAAAGGGGAAAAAATAAATGATTCTTTCAAGAGATGCCAAAAAGATGCATGTGATAAATTTTGAGTAGGTTCATAATAAAACTCTCAGCAAACTTAAAAAAAAAAAAAAAAAGAAAAGAAACATTGTTTCTTTCCTTCCACCTTACAAAGGGACATGTCTTCCTTTTCTTAAATATCACATACTAGTCATTCCCACCCTTCAACACAAAGAGGAAGATCTGTATGACCTATCTTGTCAAGCTTGGCTCTTGATATATTGGTATTGACATATCAATAGGAGAATGAAGCATTCCAGCGTCTTCACTTCCCTAATGGGTCAGGCTTAGGGAAGGAAGACTGCAATAAAATAGAAATTGAACAGGGAAATGAAAACAGAATGCTTTAATATTTTTAAAACATTATTTCTGTTACCTCTGGATCAGTGGTTGTGAACTCTGACTGCATATTAAAATCACTGGGGCCCTTTAAAAATAAAACTAATGCCTAGATAGGACACAGAAAGGTTGAGAATATCAGGTACTGATCAGCTTGATGCTGGAAGTGAATTGCTCACTACCACTTAGTAGGTCAGTGCCCCTTCCCAGCTTGGTGCTCTGCCTTTATACTAACAAGCTTATCACCATGCTTAACAGCTATTTTTATTCCTAATTAAATATGCAGACCAAACTTGTAGTTTATTTAACACTCATACTATTGTGTGTGTGTGTGTGTGTGTGTGTGTGTGTGTATGTGTGTGTGTGTGTGTGTCCACAGTTTACATGTAACCTTTGTGGAAAATAATTTAAGAAATGTTTTGCCAAGTATGGTGGTGCATGGCTGTAATCCAAGTGACTCAGGAGGCTGAGGCAAGGGGACCACAAATTCAATGTCAACTTCATCAATTTAGTGAGGTCCTAAGCAATTTAACAAGATTGTGTCTCTAAATAAAAAATAAAAAGGGCTAAGGATGTGGCTCAGTGTTGAAGTGTTCCCGGGTTCAATCCCTGGTACAAAAAAAAAAAAAAATGATGAAGTTCTCTTAGGATGCCTGTGCTTTAAGGAGAAAGTTCTTTTAGGAAAATGTTCCATGTGTTCATTCTACAAAACAGCTCATTCTTCTAATCATACCAGCACTGCCCCTTTGCCCTTCCCCCCAGCTCTATTCCAACTCCACAAAACACTTTCGTGCTCATTTTCACAAACATCTCATGCTTTTAGTTTTCTTGAAACCTGTGAGAAGAAATTGAATAGTTGAGAAGAGATGTACAACTTGATTTTCTTCACTAATACCAGAGATCCCTAAATCCTGTGCCAAAAATCTGAAAGCATGGAAACACAATTCATGTAAACCATCCATTTCTAATTACGTCTAAAGGTTGAAGTCCTTCCTAGCTCTCAATACCATGTGTTTCTGAGTCTCCTTCTTTGATTCATATTCCTCAGCCTTTGCCTACTGCTTCCAGGATTGTTTTGGGGGAAAAGTTTGAGGTATATTTCCCATTCATAGTCTGTTTTTCCCTTTTATCCCCCTCCTCTTCCTCCTTCCTTCCCCCTCCCACTCCCTTTCTCCCACTCTCCTTCCCTCCTACCTTTCCTCTCTTCCTTCAAGTACAAAGGGGGCTCACAGCTAATTGTTTCTGTGTGACCCACCAACAATTCTAGCAAAATAACACTCCCCAGGCTGTCAGAAAGCCAGCAGCAAGCAGCCCTCCTGTTTAAAGGGATTCTGCCTGGGAAAGAAGAAGCATAGTTGACTACCAGTTTCTTTCTTTATCTTCCTCTTTTTGGCTATAAACTCTTGTGTTATACGTTAAAAAAAATACACTGTGGGATTTGTGCTTCCTCAACTACTTATAATTTTAGTTTCCCAACTTAGGAAAAATAAGCAGCTATCTAAAAGTAGTGTCGTTTTCTGACAGGTGTGATGGCACACACCTGTAATTCCAGCAATTTGGGAGGCTGAAGCAGGAGGATTGCAATTTCAAAGCCAGCCTCAGCAATTTAGGGAGACCCTACGTAAATTAGCAAGACACTGTCTCAAAAAAAAAAAAATTTAAGAAAGTGCCAGGTATGTGGCTCAGTGGGAACAACACCTTTGCATTCAATCTTCAGTACCAGTAAACAAACAAATAAATAAATAAGTAGAAGTAGTATCATAGTTAATAAAGAAAACCTGTTTCTGCAGGAATTTGTGTGCAGATATGATTAGGGGTTATTACCCCATTCCTCTCTGGATACCCTTGCTCTGTCTGTTCCATTAGCAGCTATAAATATCTGTAAACTACTTTACATGCAAAACCTAAGTATATTTTCTGGTTTCTCTAGGACTTGAAAAAGGTATCAGAGAAATATAAAGGTGTTGTGTATTTCATTACTGTCCACTGCTGATGGAAAAGGCTGTGACCTTCTAGGAAGTGTTGCTGGTGACTGGGGTCATTATGGCATTTGCTCAGGTTCTGGAGAGTGAGTCACTAATGAAGGTACTAGCCAGATAGTTCATACCCAAAGATTCCTTTGTTTCTCTGTTTTTCCATTTCCAGCCTGGATGTGTAAATACTACTGAAGTGGACATTAAGAAGTCATCCAGAATGAGAAACCCACACAAAACAAGAAAGGTAAAATGTTTGATGTGCAGCTGTTGATTGATTGATGAGTTGTACTGTTCATACCTGGGGGCCACAGAACACCTTTGTCCCTTTCAAAGAACCTTTCCTGCTCCTCCTGGTCGTCCATCCCTCTCTCCTTAGGAAATGGTCCACTCAATGTCCTGAGGTAGAAGAGCAGTGCTGACTGGCTCGGACAGGAGGGGTCAGGGAAACTGCAGACCCCTCCACTCTTGCTAAAGGATTAGGAAAAGAAGTTGAAGGTTATCTGAGAAAAAGGGAAAATAGCGAGGGCATTTTTAGATAAAAGTTTGAGGAAAGGGAGACTCTAAAATATATGTAATTAGAAAAAAAGTGTAAGGACAATTTTTTTTTTTTTTAGCATCCACATTTTGTGACACAACCATAAGTTAAGAGTAGTACTTCAGTGTTTGTTCTGAGAGAAAGCCTAAGGGGAAAACTATCTGGAACTCAGTGATATTTTAAATAGCCCTTTGAAGCTGGGCACAGTAGAACATGCCTGTAAACCTAGCTACTCCAGAAGCTGAGGCAGGAGGATCACAAGTGCTAAGTTAGTGTCGCATTCCTTGCAACTAAAACACGCAGGGTCACTCCAGGGGAATTAGGCTGCACAAAATAACCATACAAGAGACAGAGATACCTTTTTCTTTGGGGATGCTGTGATGGCTCCTCTGTCCTTAAGGGTCCGCAGAAAGAGAGAGAGTGCACAAGCACTTGCTGACCCCTTTTATTGAGGAGAAGCCATTCAAATGAGGCAAGGGGTCAGGTTTCAAGGGGCTGAATCTAGCTTTATGATGTCTGCTGTCAGCAGGTGGACTGACATCTAGCAAGGCCACACCCACAGGCAGAGCAAGAGAAAGGGACACACAAAGGAAGTTCCCATGGAACAATCTCTCCCAAACAGGGCAAAGGGGTTATATCACAAAGGAACAAGTGAGCGTAGCTTGACCCATGGGGCTGCAGGAAGGTATGCCTATGCATGAAGACACATTTGTTGCATTTTTACTATTCTCAAGATCGGGGATACTGTCACAGCCATGTGAAAGTGGCCAGATCACTGGAAGTGATGGACAGTGCCTCAAACCAATCAGGAGAGGAAAATGCTGGTCACATGACATGGTGGCCTCCCACAGGTTAGCCTGGGCAACTTAGCAAGAGCCTGTTTCAAATTAAAATAAAAAGCACCGGGAATATGGTAGAGCATCCCTTGGTTCAATCTCCAGTACCTGACAAAATAAACAGCCCTTTGAAAACCCATAGCAGTGATATCTGCATAGTTTTAAAGTAATCTTACACACAGAAGACATCGTTATTAATTCCATTAAAAATTTCAATACACATAAGAATTTTTAGTCTGCAACAAGCATGCTGAGGACACAGTCCACAGGTTGGCATGGCCTTAAAAAAGCATTCCCCAAAGGTCAAGACTCTCTTTTCTGTGACATTTTCCTTATGTAACTGTAGCATTTTCCAGAATAAGTATACTTACAATTGGCTAAACTATAGTTAAACTAATTTTTTGTAGTCTTATTTCATGCAGTCTTTTTCTTCTATCCCTAGATGTACAACATCGTGTTCAAAGGTCCTAATGTTGCACAAGTACCTTTTTTTCTTTGGAGGCAGTTTACCTTGATGTTAGGGAAAAGGAAGCCATGGGAAAGCGATACACACCCCATTTAGACATGATACTCAAACATTTTGCCCCTAAGGACTCTGAGAGAAAGAGGCAAAGCCCAGCTACTTGTCTCTATTGCAGTCAGCTCTAGACTCAGCTCTTTCATCCTTGGTATCCATGCTTCGTGTGCCAGGTACTAACTAGCTCAATGAACAAAATTAAAAAATGCAAATAGTGGGCTGGGATTGTGGCTCAGTGGTAGAGCGCCTGCCTTACATGCATGGAGCACTGAGTTCTAATAAAGGTATTGTGTTCATCTACAACTAAAAAAAAGAATTTAAAAAACAAAAATGCAATAAGCCAACTTCTCCCTGAATTATGAAGAGTGATCCTTTAAAAACCTTTCTGTGTATTATATTTTTTCCACCAAATCAGACATGCTCTGATTCAGAAGAGTGAAGATACAGATTAACAAGACAGAACTTCATCATGATAAAGTGATCATTCACCCACTCTTTATAGCCCTATATTCAGTATTGGTTTCTTACCTGGGCCTCAATGGGCATGTTTCTTGAAACTTTGAAAAGTATTCCTATACAAAGTTACTCTTCACATATCATTGGTCCTTATTTAATGATGGAAAAAAAGCTTGAGGCATCACAAGTTGAAGTGCTGTAAAAAGGAGTCCTTAAGTGTTAACTGATTTGTCTAGGACACAGTCTAATTCACTGTCAATCATTTGTAGTAGAATTGCAAGGCCTAACTGTAGAGCTGTGTAACCCAAAAATTTGTCACAGAAAAACAGAAGTTCTGGAAAAAAAAAAAGTAGTATAAATACCATTGTTTTCTACAATTAGAGAAAATGGATTTTCTCATTTTTTGATCAGTATAGCTTTTTATGGACATTAGTGTGGAATTTGCTAGAATCCTCACAGGCAATGATGATATTTTATGCAGAAGGCTTGAGGACTCTAAGCCACATACTTACTTGTCCTTTAGAATTCTTGAATTATTACCCAGTAGAGATAATCTGACATGTTTATCAAATGTGTAAAGAGAAGACTTGGTTGTATAGCTTTTGCAGATACTGTGTTAGGCCATATTTGGTTAGGAACTGGAAGGACCAATTAGAGAAATTAATAACTCTCCACTAAATGTCCAATTTATACAGCTCTTTGGATATTTCACAGTAAAACAGACAGGCAGAGCCTTGTTTCCACAACTCATGTCTAATAAGGGAGCAGACTGTGAACAAGTAGACAGACAAATGTCTGAACCTTAGTATAGTTACATATTTTATGTATTAGTCTACTGGGACTGCCATAACAAAATTCCACAGACTGGGCAGATTATACAATAGGAATTTATTATTTTGCAGTTCTAGAGACAGGAAGTCCAAGATCAAGGTGCTAGAAAATTCATCCCCTGGTAAAAGTTCTCTTTCTGGCTTGAAATCAACCACTTTTTTTTTTTTTTTTGCTGTGTACTCAGGAGCCCTTGCTCCTGTTACAAGGACACCAATTCTATTGGATTATTGTGGCACTCTGTGACCTCACTTAATCTTTATTACCTTCCCACAGGCCCTATCTTCACATCTCACATATTAGTTTGGGAGAACACAGCCCAGTCTATAACATAAAAGGAATAAAGATTTGTGATTCTAACTTTTTATCGGTGAATAATGATTTCACCACCCTCTGAAACAGCTCTGTCCAGGCTGAACAGGCTGCACCATGTGATTATAAAAGCAGAAATCTGCCGACTGCCCTGGAAGTCGCCCGTGCCTGATAGGGCTGTCTCCATTGCACCTTCTCTTAGCTGTGTGATTGATCTTAGTCTTATATCCCACTGATAAGGAAGTAGAACCCCTGGACCACGTTTAATCTTTGAAAATAGATCCTACCTTAGCAAAGAGGGCTGCTGTTCATTTCTTTGAGAATCGGCTATAATAATATTTCTTATATGTTATAACCCAAGTAGATTGATCAGCTTTCAAATCTCACTTCTTAATTTTAATGGGCTTTACTGAAACCCAACAAAATAGTTAAGAGGTATTACTCAAGTCTCTAAGAAAGAATATAGGCAAGTTTTAAGGGGCACTGTGTGCCTGGTGATCTTGGATTGATAGAAAATTTTTTACTCTATGCGGTTGTGTATTCGTTTCTCCAAAGAAATAGAACTAACAAGACGTGTGTGTGTGTGTGTGTGTGTGTGTGTGTGTGTGTGTGTATAAACAGAGAGAATAAAATTTTTAAGGAATTGACTTAAATGTTGGGCTTGGAGAGGCCAAAATTAGATGCAGGAGAGCAGAGGCCAGAGAAACATTTCAGATGGAATCCCAGAGGCAATCTAGAGGTAGAATTTCTTCTTATTCATGGGAAGCCAGTCTTTGTTCTATTTAGGCCTTCAACTGGTTGATGTGGCCCACCCACATTGTGGAGGACAATTTGCTTTACTCAGAGTTCACTAAATTAGACGTTAGTCATATCCACAAAAAGCCCTCACAGAAACAACCAGAACGATGTTTGGCTACGTATCTTGGCACTGTGGCCCAGCCATGTTGACACATAAAATTAACCACCACAGGCAGGACCTGTGACAATATGACAATAGCTAGGAGGGTCCAAGAACACAAAGCCAGATGAAAATGACAAAACCATCTGCATGTGTTACTGAGGCACACTTTGGACTGCCTCCTGTGGCTTCAGAACTCATCTTCCAAAACAACAGTCAGCTTGTTCTGTATCCTCTTGTCTTTCCTCCCCTGTCAGGTTCATCTAAACTTTGGTGTGCATTTACTATTATTGACCACAGCTCATGGACTGGAGCCTAGGGAGTAGGCAGGAGCAGAGCTGGAGCTGGCTGTGGCTGGACCCGGGAGCCCACTGGAGAGCACAGGAGCTCTCAGGCCCTCTCTCTAGTTGGTTTGCTCTGGTGTGCTGTCGCTACTGGCTTCTTCCACGTGGAGGCAGACTAGGTCACAGTCTGTTCTCTGTTGAAAAATCCAGAAGGAAATAAAATAGTCTCACACTAGCCTCAATAAGAAAAATACTAGAGATTGTATTCCACATAGGCAGAAAATCTTCTTACACTTTGCAGCTCTATTTTAAAAGTCCATTTGGACTGCTAGACTGCTGTACCAAAATACCTTAGACTGGGAAATTTATAAACAACATAAATTTATTGCTAATGGTCCTGGAGGCTGGGAAATTCAAAAGCAAAGCCCCAGTGCAGAAGACTCTCTGTTTCCTATATGGCACCTTCATCCTGAGTCCTCTTTTGCAAGGGCACACTAATCCCAATCCTGAGGGCAGAACTCTCATGGCCTCTTCACATCCCAAAGGCTCCACGTCCAAACACCATCACCTAGGGGATTAGGATTCCAACATGTAAATTGGGAGGGGAACACAAATATTCAGACCATAGAAGTCCTCCACACACAACAAAGGAAAAAAATAGAAGAGAATTTTTCTTAGTTATAAAATGTGAAAGGAAATCATACATGAATAGATTCATATGGAGTCCAATCTGTTTCATTTAATGAATAATTTTCATAACATTATATATGAAAAATGCCTGTTCTAGACACCATGGAGAAAAGGACGTGTTAATCAAGTTAAAACATCTCAACTAAATAGTTGATTTTGCTCACAAAGTTCAAAATGAATGTCAAGTTATTGATTTAGCTTTCTCCTATCTGTAAACATTAAGACATTGCAAAGACTTCACTCCTTTACCTCCGGAACAGCACTCTAACTAATGAAATTGGAAGTTTCTGATGTTTATCTGCACGTTAGACAAAAATTAGAAATTCCATAGTAAGCTCAGACCCAGTAGTGAGTTTCCTGGAAGACTTAAAGCAATATCTCCCAATGAACTTCATGAGGCTCACATGAAATGCATGCATTTTGAAATAATAATGGAAATGTAAAGATAGCATGTAACTTAATGGATCTTTTTAGTTTTATGACATCTCAAATTGAAGTATTTTTCTAAGTCTTTTTAATTAATTTTCAAATTAGCCAGAAAATTTACTGTTAAAACTCTCAGCTATCTTGTTTTATAAATGCTGTTTATGTGACATGTATATTCTTATTTTAAAAATTTTAACATAATTGAACCAAGGTCTGGACATGGTGGCATAGGCCAGTAAATCCAGCTCCTCTAGAAGCCAATGCAGGGAGATTGCAAGTTTGAGGCCACCTTCCTCAGCAACTTAGCAAGACCATGTCTCAAGATAAAACAGAACAAGACAAAACAAAACAAAAACTTTTAAAAAGGGCTGGGTTGTAGCTTAGTGATAAGGCAATACTAGTACTGTAAAAAGAAAAAAAAATGGTAAAAGGAATGGAAAGTTTATATATCAGAGACCTTATTTTCCTTATCAAAAATTAATGTGATACAACTGAAGAAATAACAGGCACCCCAAAGTTCAACTATATGACTAGTGGTCTTTCACTTGCCTAATTTTTAAAAAATCAAACTCAAATGTTATTTCAGAATTCAAAAAGCTGTTTAAGCATGTTCAAATATGACTAGTATCAGTTTATTTAGGCTTTTTCTGCTTCTTCAGTGTATAACCTCTGGTATTCCAGGCCTTATGTCTTTTAATTTTTTCTTTATAATACTTATCATCACAGTTTTAATCATACTTATTTATGTGATTAGGCAACTCGTTTTCCTGGACAGGATTATAAGCTCCAATGAAGGAGGAAGTATAAGTGTTTTGTTTGCTTCTATAACCCTTATGCTTAGCACTATATCCAGTATATAGAGGTGTTCAGTAAATGTTGAATGAGTGAATGAATGAGTAAACAAATGAAAGAAAAGAGCAGGACAAGTCATTTAGCCCAGTCCTATGAATAGCATATGTTGTATTAAAATGGATGGTCATTGACAGGAAATAGGTTTGAGCTAGGACAAGAGAAAAGATTTATCAGGGCCTTTCTAAAATAGTCTGGAAGTGGATGATCCAGATGATTAAACCCAAGTCAAAGTGTGTTTTAAAAGGGCTAACAAGCAATAATGGTAGCTATAAAGAGAAAAAACATCCAGTCCAAAGTGTCTAGGTTACAGAGCCAAGAAGTGATGTTGACAGAACATTTAGTTTCGGTCCAAGTGAAAGTAGGTCAGGAACAAAACACATTTGAACTTAGAGATACCCACAAGTTTGGGCCCAAGAATGGACTCCATTAAGCATTTGAATCTACCTTCATCTAAATGACAATTTCTTTGCAAATCTATCTGGAAATGTTAATTGTGCAGGGCTCATGCAGTTTTACTATGCCCTTATCTTTTATTTTCATGTTCAAAGAAGTACTCCAGGACACATCTAATGCTTTGTTTTAAAGTAATAATACTTTGATTTTTTTTGTTTTGTTTTTAAAAAGCCATTTGGATTCTCTCTTGAACTAACATGTTGGGTGACTCACACAGTTGGAGAGAAATTTTTATCCCTCAGTCTCTAGATCTTTCTTTATACTTACTAAGCAATGGGTCTCTCCCTAAAAAGAATCTTTTTAATTAATAGCTCTGACCTTTTGGGAAAATTAATTTAAAAAAAGAATTGCAGCATCAAGAATTTGAGGTGTGTAAAGCCTTAAGGGTCACTAATATTGCATATGTACCCAATGGCGAGACTAACATCATAACCTAAGTATTGCCATGGGAAGTCAGGGCACTCTGGGTCCTCTGATTGTACCATGAGAAAACAAGGCAGCAGAATCTGCAACATAGTCTTCTTGTCAGTGTTCCATTTCATTCCTACATGAAAATCAGGTAATTTTTATCTTCTCATGAGTTATTAAATTTCTATTTTATTTTATATCCACCTCTATTTTATTATTGAATCAATACTTATTAAATGTTACTTATTAAATTTTATTTTTGATAGCAGTGCCTTTTGGACTTTGATAGAAGCTTCATTATATAAATTTTGAGCTACCTTACTGAAGATGTGACGCAAATTTTTTTCCCAGAAATCTGTGACTATGAATGGTATTTTGTCTTAACATTTATTTTTCATTTTAATATAGTCTGTCTATGGTTTACAAAATGATATTAGAAGTCACAGTCCTACCCACACACCCACACCAGAAACTAAACCTCCAACAGAAGATGAGCTGCATCAACAGGTGAGTCAGCCTAGAAAATGACTTTCAAATGATTATTTATCATTATTAACATTCACTATGCAACCAGATAGCAAATGTTCATAATGGGTATTTTGAAAGGTAATTTGTATGGTCACCTATTTCATATAGAATATTTGCAGGTAAAAATGTAATGAAGTTGCTAATGAGAGGACAAGAGATTGGGGACATTAAGTCCCATATCTAATGTTGCTAAGTGATCACCACAAAAAAAAAATTGTGATTTTTATTTGTGTGGTACTGATGTCTTCAAACCTTTGGAAGTTTTTTCTTATCAACACTGGCATACAATCGTAGTATATATTGCTTCTTTTTAAAAATCATTGATCAATAGTTTTTGCTTCAATAAATATTTCAAAGCAAACATCAATTTCTAATATCCAGTAATAATTAAATTTCTTGATTGGTTTAATCATTGTTCCTCCTCCACATTTTGGACTCTTCTATTATTTTGTTATAGTATGGTTCATCAATAATGTGATTTAGAATTTTCTAGTGTATTTATAATCACCATAAAGAAAAAGCAATTCAGAAAAATTTTTATAGTTTTTCTCTATGTGTTTACATCCATGTAAGCATGTGTCATAATTTCATAAAATTATTCTCAAAACACATCTGACTGATGCTTTCTTGGGATAGTCTCAGGAGATAGGATTTATTTTGAAATTATAGTAAAAAAATAAAAAATTCATTTATTTTCTTAATTAAATATCTGTGGGGAATGGATTTGATTATTCACCTTGAATTAATGTTTAAAAACTCCAGAACACTTTTCTAATAAAGTTACATTTTGCTAAAGTAAGTAAAATAGTCAAACTGTGCTGTTCTTAAGATATATGGTTATGTTTACATTCAAATACATTTTCATTTTTTGTTAACTATTCAGAGTGTTCTGCATTCGTCAACTTTGAAATTTTACTGACAGGATACACACCTTTTTGGAATTGCCCTATAAGAATTTTAGAGGTGAAAACTGTGGTGTTGTCATTTATGTAACTAATTTTCTAACTTTCTTTTTAGATAAAATATTGGCAAATACAGTTAGATAGACATCGATTAAAAATGTCAAAAGTTGCTGATAGGTAAGTATTTCAAAATATCTATGTAAACTTAAAAATTGCATAAGACAGTTAAATATGTAGTAAGAACCACCTGTTGGGAGGGGAGAAAAGATAAATAATTGATTTTTGTATTTTCTTTATACACATAGAAAGCTTTCAAAGCATTCGTTTGTTACAGTTTAAAGGGCAGCATGATCATTATTGCTTTAAATCCCAAGAGGTTCTATCTTTGTGCAATCAACAATAAGATACAGAGGATACAGCCAAGGAGTTAAATCTTTTCACTTCTACTTAAAGAATTGAACCTTAATTTACTGACTGTTTTTTGGCAACTCTGAGATTCTATAAATTGATCTGAACATTCACAATCTACTCTGTTATTGCATGGTTTCAGAATTTGAATTAATCTCAGATTTTAGATTTGTCTTTTCTTTTTAAAAATCTGCTCTTAATGAAATTCAAATTCTTCACTTTGGGGCATTGTCAAAACCTATCTCTCCAACTTATTTTCTTTCTTCTTCCTTCGATTTTTAAACACAGATTTTTTTTTTTTTTTTCGTTTTTAGGGGCAGGTTTACTGGGGATTTAACAGGAGGTGCTTAACCACTGGGCCACATCCCTAGACCTTTCGCTATTTCTATTTTGAGACAGGGTTTCACTGAGTTGCTAAAGGTCTTGCTAAGTTGCTGAGGCTACCTCAATCTTGTGATCCTCCTGCCCCAGCCTCCCAAGTTGCTGGGATTACAGGCAGGTGCCATCATGACCAACCAAATGTAAATGTTTTCTAAAAATATATTTTTGTCAGTGATTCTCCTTTTGCCTCATTCCTGTAATTACATTTGGCAATGATTTCCTTTTAATCCCTTTTCCCTATTAACAAAGGATTGGAACAGACCCTTACTGCTGCCCTTCAACATGCAGACCTCTTCCATGTTGCTTCATTCTAATGGAAGAGTAGTGACTTAATAGCTCAGGTGTGGGATAGATAAAGATAGGAATCTTTAACTAAATTTGTCCACCAAAAAGCCCAATGAGTTGTTGCGTGCATGTTATTGAAACATGAAAATTGCCACTGGGGCTTTATTCTGTAATTGGGAAAGGACTCTTTGGCCCAGAATTTTTATATTGCTTCTCTTTCTTTGGACTGGGTATAACTTCAGCCAGAAAAACTGAGGAAATTTTTTTTTTCTTCCTCCCTAGTCTACTAAGTTATACGGAACAGTATGTAGAATACGACCCATTTCTCGTGCCACCTGACCCTTCTAACCCATGGCTGTCTGACGATACTACTTTCTGGGAACTTGAAGCAAGGTAAGTGACATTTTCTTTTCCTCACAGATATGTCACTTATTTCAGGGACTGTGTGAAACAGGAAGAACCCTGTAATTGGTTAATTATAATGATGGTTTTTACTCTTTACATTTGATTCATGATTTAACCTTATCATTCAGGATATTGCTTGAGGTTTTCAAACCCCAGGTATTTGCTTTGGCATTAAGATTTGCATTGTTGATGGAATGCTACTCAGCCATTAAAAATAGGATGGAATCTGTCATTCATGACAACATGGTTGGAACTGGAGATCATTGTGTTAAGTGAAATAAGCCAGGCACAGGAACAAAAGTATCGTATGTTCTCACTCATATGTGAAATTAAAAAAAAAAAAAAAAAAAAGTTGATCTTATGGAAGTTGAGAAGTTGAGAATGGTGATTACAAGAGGCTGGGGGGAAAGGGGTCAGGAAAGGTTCACCAACAGGTTCTAAGTTATAGTTACATAGAAATAAGTTTGGGTGTGCTGATGTACTGTAGTGCGACTATAGATAAAAATTATGTACTATCTCTTAAAAGCCAAATAAAGAGTTCTGATTGTATTTACCATAAAGACATGATAAACATTTGAGGAGATAGATGTTTACCCTGATTTACACATTACATGACATATACATGTCTTGAAATATCACAGGGTACTCTAATAAATATGTATAATTGTTCATATTTTTTATGTATCAATATAAAAACAAATTTAATTAAAAAAAATATTTATACTGCTATAAAATTAGAAGTGCAGGTTTCTAGCTGGATTAGTCAGGTTTCAGATCTTGAAATTTAGCTCATGGCTATTAGCTTCTTTGAAAATCCACATAGCCAAAAAGGCCCATGTATTCAAGCAAAATAATGCTAAATCCCTATTTACTTAATTAAACTTAATACAAGTATACCTTTATAAATTCAGTTTTGAAACAAAATGAACTCACCATGAACACACTAAAAAACAAACTGACTTAAGAAAACTAGAGCACAATTGAAGACAACATAGGAGAAGCATACAATCAATCTGGGCAGTCATGCGAAGATCATTGCATGTCTCTTTATACAGAGAGGATTAGTACTCTAACCCTTCTCAAGATTGCAGTATAGACCTTCTTTTTCTTCCATATCCAGCCATGTATCTTAAACACTTGATGAGTCCATACTCCTCAGCCACAAGTTATAGATTTTATATATGAGGAACCTGGAATCCCCAAAAGTTATGACTCACTAGGAATGGGTCACATGTTTAATTACAAAAGAGTTACACATTAGTATGTCATTTTGAATACAAGTGCATTTCACACACACACCACCAGCACATTCCCCCATTATGCATTTTTTAGTGGTTAAGAAATGGGGCTCTAACATAAGACTGGATATTTGCCCTTTGTTACTTGTCTAACATTGGAAAGTTATAACTCTCTTCATTCCTTCATTTCCTCATCTATAAAATGGGAAGAAGAAGAATGTACTTATAAAGTTACTGGAAAAAAATTAATAGGATAATTTATTTAGACCACTTAGCACCTAATTCACCTAATAAATGTTAGATATTAATGTTACTCTTATAATACACCATGATTTTATTAAGAACCATCAATCAGATACTTATTTTTTTTCTGAATGATCAGTTAAGAAATGGAATTTTAAAGCATACATGGTTTTGAGGACAAATCTAATAAAAGAAAATAGGAGTTGTACTGAAAGAATTATATTTGGCTTTATCTTCTATAGCAAAGAACCGAGCCAACAGAGGGTAAAACGATGGGGTTTTGGCATGGATGAGGCATTGAAAGACCCAGTTGGGAGAGAACAGTTCCTTAAATTTCTAGAGTCAGAATTCAGCTCAGAAAACTTAAGGTAAGACACACTGCTTGATTCTTACACCACAAGCCAGAGCAACACTCTCTCTGATGTTGCGTTATTTTGGACTCATGAAACCAATTACACTTCTGCCAACATCCTAATGATGTTATGAACACATTGAATTTCTGCCATCTAATGGAAGGGAAAAGACAAAAGCTGTTCAGTAATATCAATTCCTCACAATAACTGACTTTTACACTATCTCTGGATTTTTAACTGTATAAGTGTAGTACTTGTGAAATGAACTCTACAAAGAAGCATAGCACTTAGAACCATGTTTGGTGAAGTGGAGAATGGCCATTGGTATTTATGCTGTTAAAACATATCACCTATTTATCAATACTGACCTTCTGTGAGTACAACTTCTCAAGTAAGTTGGAGAAGGGAGTCAACACTATGTCAAATATTTTGAGACAAAGCTCTAGGGCAGCTCATTTACTTTGCTCATTTAAATACAGCTTCACAACAGGTAAGAGCCCTGAAGAGCTGTTAATGAGTCAAGACATGTGTTCTGCTCATTGGTTGTAAACATCATCCTTATTATTTTAAAATTTTCTAATTTAAAGGGCACCTGAAAATATCATTTTTTAAAGGAGACATTAGAGTGGATTTTAATAGTTCTGTTTAAGATCATTTAAATGAGTAATAACTTTTCACTACAAGAAACTCTTTTTGCATGCGTTCTTTAATTCATTATCCTTTTGAAACCTCATACCTTAGTTTTACTTTCCCATGACTTACAGAGTCCTGTGAAATTCATCTATTTTCCTTGGAACTAAGCAGTGCCAGGCATTGTCACATTCTTTTCAGGAGATTTAACAGATACTAATAACAAACCATTCAGAAATATGTAGAACATTGACAGATGTCTCTTGAATGGAGCAGAATGACCACAAACAGAATCTGGAATTTTCTATGAGTGCTGTCATGCACTGTTGGGAAGCACTTTCCAATTCTTGTTCAAGTTTATGGGAATCCTTTCTAGCTGGGCTTTTGCAAGACCTGCAATTTAGCAATCATAGTTTTATTGGGCCTGATAATAACACTTTGTATATCTAAGTCATATTACTAGTTATTGAAGCAAGAATGTATACAAAATAAAGATAAAAGGATATTTTTGGAATATTAGAGAATGGGAGGGTGAATTTTGCTCTAAGTTTTAAAAAATATGATGACATTATAATTATTTGTGATGAGGAAATAAGTAACATGCCTTACCAGCATCACCCAGTCACAACACAAAATGATGGATGTTTAGATAGGAGAAGTATTGGAGAATGCCTAACCTGGAGTTAGACATTGGCAAAGGCATAGTAGAAGAAATATCTTCCAGGCTGAGAGCTGTTGATAAGAAGATATCCAAGCAAGAAAGGAAGAGGGAAGAAATTCTGGGGCAAAGAGAGTAGCATGTGAATATTCTGCTTCACACATGAATTGAATCATTGCCCATTCCTTAGTTCAATCAAGCCTTAACCATTTCTTGTCTTAATTCCATGCCATACTGATTTCCATACTAGATAATTACATATAAGAAATATTCAATATTTTTATGTATGTATACACATATATATATACTCCTTGAATATCTACTATATACCTATCATGTTTCCTTGTTAAGTATAGATAAATGACTTACAGAATGATATGACTGCAGATAGAATTTCGAACATCTAACATACACCAGAATATGTTTTATATCTGCTACTTCTGTGAATCATATTGTGCCACATTTATTTGCCTTTCATTATTTCTGATCATCACACATCTAATAATCCCAACAATGTAAGTATTATTGCCTCACTTTAGAGAGAAACAAAATATATCTGAGCTGGTTTTACACTTCATGCAAATTAATATTACATGTAAGCAGCATTCTTGTTTTTTTAATAAACCATTACCAAGCTACTGTCCACTGATCCCCAAATCTGAGCCCCACCCTGCTTTCACCTACTATCTGAATCACATGCCAGGGTCCACTTAGCCAAGAGGACGATGAATTAAGTACATTTAAGTACATATTTTCTAAGCAGCAGCAGCCTTCTAGGAACCTACCCTTCATGGGAATGTGCCAGTCACATGAGCTTTTTCTTCAAATATTAGAACAGGAAAAAAGTGAAGAAACCCTGCTTATCCGTAACCACGTTACTCAAATACACCCTCTGCTGTCTACTGATATGTGTTTTGTTCAATCCCTTTTCAGGCAGAGCTCTAGCATAAAGCACATGCTAAAGAAATATATAAATAGCATGAATTTTATCATTGAGTGCCTAAAAATATACCTGGCATTTGTCAGTGGCCTTTACATAAATTTATATAATTTAATCCAATGGAACTTCACGGAGATGGGCATTGTTATTCCATTTTATTGAGGAGGAAAGCAAGACTTCACTTAAAGACATTAAAAAGTTTCCTTAGAGTCCAGCTACTATTAAATTTAAAATGTAAGACTTTAAATGAGCCTGTTCCATTCTACTAAGCTATTAAAATAATTACAGCAATGATGGGGATAAGAAGGGCAATGATGCTCTTAGGGAGACAGTGGGAAGGAGTGGTTATGAGCCTGACATCTGCTACAGATTTTCCAGAAACAAAACCTCAGCTATACCACTAATGGAGGACAAGCTTAAATAAATTACTTAATCTTCATATGCTCAGTTCCTCTTCTAATGCAGGGGAAATAATAGCACCTAGTTTATGGAGCTGTGGGGACTAGTTGAAGATACAGATTGATAAGTATATGGTAAACAGGTACGTAGTACCTGCATCCCGTATCAGTGTACGTGCTATTACTAACATCTCTACACTTTGATAGTTTATTCCTTATTTCCAGGTCCATTTCATTTCAGATGTCACTATATCTCAAAGAGTTCTCTTAGACCCCACCTTTACAACCATGTGCTAGCCTTAGCATTGGGGTTTCTTCCTGCTCAGCATTCCGAGACTGTCTGGCCTATACTCTTCCTAAGAGATTCTCATGTGCTTCCTGGGATTCTGGCCTTTTAAGTGGTCTTTTTTCACTACTAGTTCTTTGAGGACTGAGACTTCGTTTTGATTGATGTCTTCAAAGTATGCTGAAATCAGCTTAAATGAGCATCAATTCCAACACTCATGCAGCCTCAGATTGTACATGGTATATCCTATTGGACTTCACAGTGTATAAATATGTGTTTTAGGAAGGCAAGTCTTGATCCTTCCTTTCTGAAAGTAATAATGGCTGTTTCATATTTAAGGCTTTGTCCACATTGGTGGCAGTGCTGGGGATTGAACCCAGGGCCTTGTGCATGTGAAGCAAACACTCTGCCAACTGAGTTATATCCCCAGCCTTTCTAATAAAAGCTTCTCTAACAGTGCTATGTTGCTTCAATGAAGTTAAAGCTCAGATTTGGTTCTAATCACAACCAATTAAGAGGTTTTCCGTATTTCTTTTAAAAAAAATTTTACCTTTGCATATAACTTATGGGGAAAAGCCAATACAGGTCTAATATTGCAAGCTCTCAGAAAGTGACTTTTCTTTTAGGTATCAGGATGAGGTTTATGATGAGTAAATATTACAAGAATTTTTCAGATTATAAACCATTGAAGTAAAAGCTCAGTGTCACATTTTACATAGATTCTGGCTAGCAGTGGAGGACCTGAAGAAAAGGCCTATTCGAGAAGTGCCCTCGAGAGTTCAGGAAATATGGCAAGAATTTCTGGCTCCAGGAGCCCCCAGTGCCATCAACCTGGATTCCAAGAGTTATGACAAAACCACACAGAATGTGAAGGAACCTGGACGATACACATTCGAAGATGCTCAGGTTGGTACACAACAGGCCTCATGTCACAGAAGCTCTCCTGGACATGGACAGTGGTGAAACTTTCATTTTATTTTCATTCTTGTTGGCAGTTATTTTTAATATTTTCAGTTTAGGTGGTTATATGCAAAATAATTCTCACTGATCTAGAAAAGAACAAATGTATTTTTAAAGTAACTATTTTTAAATCCTGAGAATTTTTTATAAATTTGAATAGGTTTTTATAAGAAAATTTCATGAAGAAGCATACTTGAAGTATTTGAAAAGTTTTACTTTATTTTCTTCCTTGTTTGGTACCCAGGATTTCAGCAAACATTAATGGTGACCCCGACCTTGGTACCATACATTTCTGTGTCTTCAATATGGAGATTCTGAGATTCTCACATGCCTAGATTATTCAGTATTTATGAATGGTCATTTCAAAATTTGCTTAACCTTCTGTCAAACAAATTTTGTCTTGGTTGAAAAAAATCAAATAAGAGATCAGGCATTTGTTAATTTTCCGTCTACAAAAAAGGAAATTGATTTTAACTTCTAAGATAAATTTTTGGTGTTCTCTTCTCTGAACCTTAGTTAGGATTTCTACTTCCTCCAGAAAAGTATTGGTGCTTAGAAAGAAAACTGAAAAATAAGAACATGTATGCTTTGTAACTTCTTCTTTTGGGGGAGGGGGGCACTACTGGCATCAAATCTAGGGCTTTGCACATTCTGAATAAGTGCTCTACCATTGAGTCACACTCATGGCCCCTACTTCTTTTAAAATGAATATTAGCTCTGAAAATTTTCTTGTTTTTAATATTACTAACATAATGAACTGATAGTGAGATACACAAATGTTCTTCCTTATTTCTATTCTTGGTAGAAAATAACTTTCTTCTTGGCTCTAGTTTAAAGAAATGAACCAATGTGTAGTAAAATAACACAAATTTTAACAACTAACTGAACACCCCCATCCCACATGTCTCATCCATGGTCTCCTCTGTAAAAATAATTACATTTTACAGAGATACATGACAGAGAGCAGAATGAAAATTCTGGTCCTAATGATCACTTCCCTTGTGATTTATCTTTCTTTGGGTTCAAGATAAAATGTGGACATTTTTCTATAAAATGTGTAAAATGTTTGGAATGCCTTCCTGAAGTCTTTTTTTTTCTTCCTGAAGTCTTAAACAGAACATTTCTTTGTTATCTGTGTCATTGAAAAATATTCTTCCTTAATAGGATCCCCAATAAAATGAAAAGGAATATTCATCTATAGGAAACATTACTACCATATCTTAAGAGTCTACTTTTGTTTCCCAATTAAGCTCAGATATTTGACTCGTGTGTGTGTGTGTGTGTGTGTGTGTGTGTGTAGCCAAATGTGTGTTATCCTGTTGTTGAGATATAATACTAGAAATTTCTGCTATTATGTGAGAAGAAATGTGATGTAATGGTTAACAATGAAAACTCTGGAGCTAAATTGCCTGAGTCCTGATCTTAACTCTGCTGGGTGACATCTTAGAAATATTGCACATCCCCACACTTCAGTTTCTTCATGTCTTATATGGACATAATATTGGTCACCAACCTCTTTCAGGCTTTTTGATGATTAAATTAGCTAACATAGGCCTGTACTTGCTAGACGATTCCCTGGCTATGCTTATGTATATTTGAGCATTTATTGTGCATACCCCAAACTCTGCTAAGCATTTATCATTCCTTTAATCCTCATAACAATAATATCTTATAAATTAGAGAATCAAGAATTGGAGAAATGAATAAATTGATCTAAATTATAGTTGTTTATAAGTGGTTGATCTTAAGAAAGGCAGGATCTGAATCCCCAAATGCTTAACTTCAAAACCAGGAATTATTCTACTTTTAAATAAATTCCAATACACTTCCAAATTTACCATGTTCTAAAAGCTCAACCTTGGCTAGATCTTGAGGTTTAATCATGACAGTCATTTAGTGATTTCTGAATAACTTCAAAGTATTACTGGTGTGTTAAATGAAGACCAAAAGAGTCATTTTTTAAAAATATGTATTTTCTTCAAAGAAAAGATTCAGACATCCAGGTGACTCTCAAATAGCTTATGTATTTGACTGATATTTCTCTAGACTGGGAAGACTAAGGAGCATTTAATCTTTCTTGAATTACAACAGACCAGAGCAGAATCATCCAGGAATAGATCAAGTATGAATCAGATGAATACAATTTTTCTTTGTTTGACTTCTTTTTCTACCAGCATTCACCACTAAAATAGAATGGGTACTGGGAGTGTAGCTTGGTGGTAGAGCACTTGCCTAGCATTTGAAAGGCCCTGCATTTGCTGCCTAGAACTGGAAAAAGAAAACCAAAATCAAACATTGCAGTTTTATTGCAGATGAGTGATCTGATATTTACCTAATCTTTCTATGCATGGGTGAGAAAAAAAAGAGAATGAATTTGGAGACTTAGCAATTAAGTATCACCCCCAAAAAATTTTTTTTTGGACTTGAGCTCTGACCCAAAGTAGGCATGGATGACAATTTTCCATGTAATTTGTACCAAGGAGATGATTCATCTGGACTGTCTGTATCCTCCCAGTAAATGTGAAGGCCAAAGGTATCTAGGATGATTACTCAGTCTTGACTTCACAACATCTGCTTCTGGCCTGGAGTAATTTTAAAAGATAGCAGATTTATTTATATTCTCAAATGTGCTAGGTATAAATCAACAATGTGATTCAAAATTATGCCATTGCTTCCCATTAACCAGATTCTGTCTTTAAAAAAGCATGACTGGATGTGATTTTCCTCCTCAGTAGCTCCCAAACTAATTAAAACATGTATCCATGAATCAAATAATGAATCGGAAGATATAAATGTCCTGTAAGCATAGGTATTTTCATTAGCATTGTCATTACTATGTTTAGCTGCCACTAGATTTATTCTTTAACCACATTTTATGTTCTTATCATAATATTTCACTTTTCCTGAAAAATAATAAAAAAGCACCTCAACCATTTTTTCTTTTTAGGAGCATATTTACAAACTGATGAAAAGTGATTCATATCCACGTTTTATAAGATCCAGTGCCTATCAGGAACTTCTACAGGCAAAGAAAAAGGTATTGGTTCTTTCTTGAGCTAGTTCTCAGTTATAATTATTTGGACTAATTGCCTCTGCTTGGCCCAGGGTATCAAACTAATGGTAAGTGAACATACTTCAAGACCCTCCCCTAATCCTTTCATTTTATAAGGGCCATTTAAGTTGTTTTTGTTTTTGTTGGTTGGTTGCTTATTGTATTATTTTTTGTTTGTTTCTGCAGATGTTCTCGCTTTATAAAATATATGAGAAACTGTTTTCATGTTTCATGTTAATCTTCTACATGCCTAGTTTAAGGAAATCAAATATTATAATAAATAAAGGAACAAGGTCAAAAATTTGAAAAGGGCTTTATTTGGAAAGCTTGAATGCATGTTCACAACTAAAAATAGACCTACTTTTTTCAATGATAGCTGCCAAAATTGTAGTTATGTTTTCATTGTCTCTTGGCATTTATTCCAAATTACTAAGTATCCCTCTGATGAATTTTACACACTTTAAGATGGTAGCCAAGCACATATGGAGAGAGACCTCATTATTCAATTAATGCTTCTAATCAAAGTCTTGCTGTTCATAAGTCCTAATGTGATCAATATAAAGGAGTATACAACATAAACATAAACATTATTCATTGCTTTTTAACATTGAAATAATCCATAATTTACTGAACTTCTGAGATTAAATTATACCTTTGTGTAATTCATGCATTTAGACTAATGAGATTTTTTTTAAGTGCATTTTTTTGCATCTGGAAATAGATATTCTGTGTGCCCTGTCCAAATACAGCAGACATTAACCACATGGAGTTGTTTAAATTTTAATTTTAATTAATTAAAATTGCATAAAATTCTAGCCAAATATCAAGTGTTCAATAACCAAAGTTAAAGGTTTAGCATCAGGCAGTGTTGAATAAAGTTTTCATCCTTATGAAAAGGTCTATTCTACAGCAATGCTTTACAGATTTAATAATGTTATCTACAAAAATTTAGCCTTGACAGAATATTATGAGAAAATTCCAAATATATAACATGAAATTTTTGAATACTTAAGCTTTGCAAATGTCTGCATAAAAGCTTCACATATTTGCTTAATTTGATTTTACTTGGAATCATACCATTTTGTTTGCATAAGAGCTTTTGGTGTTTAAAATAAAAGCACTAATGAAAACAGTGCCCAGATCCTGTGGCCAAAGGCCTCCTTTGGCAACTCTCCTACCTTTGGGGGCCTGTGATTTAGAATATGGACTTAACATTGCATCATTTCATCATTCTGTCTTTTTCTGCTCTGTTTTTCTTGCTGCTTTTTTTTTTTTTTTAATGTTCCCTTACTTCCCTTCACCCTACCCCAACCCACACATATAAGTCTGGAAACTCAATGGATCGCAGAACATCTTTTGAGAAATTTGCACAGAATGTGGTAAGTTTTATTTTTCGAGGAATTACAAATCATTAAGTCCAATGAAATTTTTGCAGCTTTCCCATTTCTAGAGCCATTACCAACCATGCATTTTTAGATGTAAAAGCAAAAGTATTGCCTTTATTCAAATACAGAAATTCATGCTTATCTTTCTGTCCCAGCCCTTTGTAGAGTAGATAAAGATGTCACACATGAACTACAATTTATGTCAGACTAAGATTTGGAAAGAAGTGTGCATTATGATATATAAAATGAAGGAACTAAGAATTTTTCTTTATATTTTTGTTCCATGTATCCTTTTCCTTATTAAAGATAATGCATGCATTTCTACATTCTTACCTTAGCTCTTCCTTAGGCTTAAAATATTAAGGACAAGAAGTGTTGCTGGGCACATTAATCCTAATGACTTGGGAGGCTGAAGCAGAAGAAACACAAACTGGAGAATAGCTTCAGCAACTTAATGAGGCCCTAAGCAACTTAATGAAACCTTGTCTGAAAATTAAAAAAATTTAAAATGTGGTTAAGTGTTCCCTGGGTTAAATCCGCAGTAATACCCCCCACCCCACCCCCCAAAAAAGAACAAATGTTCTGTGCTTTCTACCTCTGCGGGGAGAAAAAGATCTTATATGCATTTTAAAGCCAAAGACTTGACATGAATGTTGGTTGGTGACAAGATAACGCCCCACCACAGACCTACTAACATGCCTCTCCTGTTATTTATTTTTCATGAAGGTGTTTGCATAAATCATTCAGGAAACCAGTAGCTTTCCCACTAGAGTTTTCTTAGTTCCTTGCAATGTGTTTTGGTGATATATATATTTGTTTGTGGGATTCTTTTTTATTTATTTATTTTTGTATTGTGCCAGTGCCTTTGGAACTTTCTGACATTGTATAAGCTCAAACTAAAGCCTTCAACACATTTATTTTTATAGGGCAGAAACATCCCTATTTTCCCATGCCATAAAAACTGTACACCAACACTGAGGGCCAGCACTAACCTGTTATGAAAAGAGGTAGAAAAATCTTGGTTTATACTCAAGTTTGTCTGCACTGTCTGTTGAGTTGTGTGGTTAGCTCCATGCTGCTGTGTGTGTGTGTGTGTGTGTGTTGTGGCTTTTGCTATGATGGCCAGTTCAGTGGAATTATGTGTGTTGAAATATAAGCAAACTAGATTCAACAAAGATGTGGTTTTTGTTTTCTGTTTCCTTCAAGAATCTTTGTGGTGGGGAATGTCAGTTTATTTTACTTTTGAATTATCATTGTGACTGTACACAGAGTATTTGAAAAGCTTTAAACAGTAATATATATATATATATATATATATATATATATATATATATATATATATATATATATATACTGGACATTTGATGTGACTGCATGAATTAAAGGGATGGAGAATTTGAGATTCCAGGAATTGATCATACTATTAACTTAATAAAGTTTTGACTAGCTTTGTTGGAATCTCTGTCCCTTAATATAGAATTTTCTTAAATATGCCTTATAAGTCACCATGCAGATAAAGAAAATATCAAAAAAAATTCCCCTATGATTTTTCTGAGAAAAGTAGCTACAACATATTGCAAGGTACTCTGTGTATTGTTTAAGAATTATTTCAAATTACTCTTTTCCTAATGTGATGTTGAGAGAATACTGTTCATGAAATTGGAATGGAGGTTTCTGTGATATACTTAAAAATTAGTAACACAACTTGGGAAAGATGGAAAACAGGAAATAAGAGGCTTGTCTTCAACTTCAACCCAATTTCAACCCATTTCCCAACTCTTAAAATAGTACCACATTGTCACATACTGCAAACCTTAAGAAAGGACCTACAAGAAATAAGACGAAATCAGGGTTAGTCAACCACACCTTCAACCAAAATTCATACAAGTGCCAACTATATTACAAACATGGTGCTATATGTTGGAAACATGTGGAAGGAATAGACCTTGATTGCAGAGACACCTAATAGAACAACAAAATACTATGATATACAAGGAAAAGATAAACTGCATTTGTTTTCTGGGTGGGAAGAGAGGGGGTCTTATGTAATCTGAGAATTCCCAGAGGAAGTAGCATTTAACTGGATGAATAGGACTTCACTAGGCCAAAAAGAGACAAAACTCTATTTAAAAGAAGTTAGAGAAAGGCTAAAATGCAAAAGAAAAGGAAGTTGATTAACATTCTCTCTCTCTCTCTCTCACACACACACACACACACACACACACACACACCTATGCATACAACATACAAATACAACATACAACATAGAAATAACATTCAGAAAAACCTTCATTTTTTTTTCATCCAGGAAAATAAAAAGTGACATTTTTCACTGAATGTTGTGTTTTCATATAGTTCTGAAGAAGTGGAGTTAAGAACATCAGAGAAGCTCTCTGAATTTCCCTGTTAGAGTGTTCTTCCCCTATTATTGTGACTCTTAGGGTCTGCAGTGGTCACAGGATCCCTTTGCATCTCTGTATTAGGTTCAATAGGACCCCTTTGCAGGATCAATAGAATAATTCAAAGACAACAAAAGAATGGATGATTTTATTATAAGGAGATAGACACGAGGTAGGGTTTACATTAAAATACCCCCATGTGAGGATCACCCTGGTAGACACAGGGAGGCTACACAACAAGGACAGTATCCAAATCAGAAGTGGAATAGGGAAAATATGGGCAAACCACATGTGTAAGTATGTATGGAAGGAATTGTGGGAAAATGTAATAACAGCACACATTTATGGGTACATGCATTAGGCTCTCCTGCAGGACTCTGTATTATTTAAAGTAATTTAACTGAATCCACATGCTAACCCTGCAAGACAAGTATCATTAACTCATTATTTTATCCATTGCATAGGCAAAAAAAAAAAAAAAAAAAAAACTGAAAGTTTAGGCAAGGTACAAAATTTGCCCAAAAGAAGCCCACACTGACCCAAAATTTATTTTGTTCCTAAATTCTTTCTCATTCTGCTCATCCATCCTGCTGCCCCTTGATGTTCTTCCAACCTCTATAAGATAAATAAATCCTGTCACCCAGTGATAATCTCCTCTGAAGCTTGATTCCATTTCAAGTTCATGCCTTTTTTTAGGAAGCTTATTTATACGTTTCAGTATAAGCATTTCTATAACCTGGGAAAATTAAAATGCTATCATTGTTACAACCTGGGTCATAAAAATGACATCCAGAGTTAAAAGTTTTTTTATTCCAACTTTTTCCAACACACTAGTGTTACCCAAATTAATAAACTCCTACTGGCATATTAGAAGATAATGATAGCAAATAGCCAAGAACTACATGGCATTTTGGATAGTCCAAGGACTTCCATCCCTCCTTGTTTCTTTTGTTGAGTTGTTGTTTACATAAGCAGCAATCCTGGTGAAGCAGGTGTTCCCTCATTTTCACAAATGAACAAACGGGGGAATAGTGAGGTCAGGTCACTCCACCAATATCATTGAGTCTTGAGTGTTATAGCCAGGCCTGGAAGCAAATTTTTCATATTTAAATCCATTACTCTTTGTAGATTACTTTTATTCTTTCCATTATGCCCAAAACAGGTGGGATAAGAATAATTCACATTTGTATAAGGCCTTCACCTTGGCTTATTGTCTTGAAAAAATTCTCATTTCCTGTGACTTACTGTCTTATGTCTCTATTTTCTTTGCCATTGAAGAACGTCTGTCTTTCAAAGGTTACTCTGTCCTTTATTCACATTAAGTTGACCTCATTCTCTTATGACAAAGTGCATGTTCTTTACTAATTATAAAACCTGTTTTCTTCCTCCTTCACCATTATCATATCCAACACCATTTGTTCCATCACCAAACCATCATAACATCTGTTTGCCACATAAACCTTATAGAGAAACAGCAAATAACGGGGATGCAGGGAAGGATTTATCAGCCATGTCTTCTACCAAGTGCCAACTGTATGACTCACCTCCTCTCTTTAGTTTGTGTGAAGAGGAAATTAAGTCAGCTTGGTTTTTGGCTAGAAAACTAGGAGAGTAGAGACGAATGCTAGGGAAACTTCACATTGAACTTGCAAGAATTCATTGATCCAACCTCTTTTGGGGAACAGTTTTCATAGAAGTCAGTCATCTACAGAGGCTTTGAAAGAATCAAACCAAAGCTCTGATGGCCTTGTCTGTTTCCCCTTTGTATTGGTACGCTTCTGCTAAACTGAAGTGCTCTGAGCTTTTTAGTTGTGTTCTGGAGACTGCGATGAATCACCAGAAATGGTGGAGAACTCTGCAAGAGAACCTTAACAGAAAGAGTAGGTTGACTCCAAAATGAATCCATCCAACTCTGCTTTTGGGTGTATAGGCCCATTAGTGTAGATAAAACTATGTTGTAAAATCAAATCCGTACTTACTTCCATGACCCAATAAGCTAAATATTATAGAAACAAATGTAAATATAAATCTCATAACCTGTTTGAAGTATTAAAAAGACACAAAACTGTTTTTTTTTTTAATTTCAAGGGGGTTCAAACAAATTAAATTATTTAAGTCCATTGTGGAGTCATGGATAAAGATATAGGTTTATTAGGCAGGTTTTTTTATGAGTGGTAAAATGTGATAAAATTAACTTGGGCCTGGGAGTTTAAGGAGTTTTATTTAAATTTGAATCTAGTTTCACCGTCTTCTGATATGACTTTAGAAATCATTTAAACTGCTGAAACTCTATTTTTCCATCTATAATCTCACTACTCATTTATGGTTCCAATTTGCACTTAAATATTTAAGAAACAGGATTATTTATAAGTATTCTTTATTATTTGAAGTCCATTGTAAATATTTTCCAGATAATGTTATATTCTCTCCCATGATTTTACTTTTTAACCACAGAAAATTTCTTTGAATGAATAGACTTGTATATTTTTCTAATCCCCTATTGATGGACATGTAGTTTTTCCCTTATTTGTTTATTTATTCATTGCTATTGTAGATCTAAGTATAATAAACATTTTTCAACTTAAATATTGATTTTCTAATAATAATATAGTCATAAAATTCAATTATTTGTTAAGTGTAATGCAGATTTAAGGGAAGAAATATCTGTTTTTCATCTCCCGCTCATCTTTACTTTTATGGAAACTAAAGAGTTTACATCAGAGGAGAAAAGTGGAAAACACACTTTGCATTACTGATTTCCAAAACTACTTGTGATACACATTCATGGAACACTTCCCCTGCCAAGTGATTCTTGATCTATGAAGAATTGTAGTCACTTTTTTTTTTTTTTTTTTTTTTTTTGGCAGAGGGAGCTTGTATTATTTTTAAAACACTGTCAAAGACTAATGATTATTTCTAGTTTCTGGTCAAATTATTTTTAACTTGATTTTTATTAAATCTAGCATAAAACTTCCTTAATGACCACCAAGATTATAAACTAGGAGTCACCTTTTTCATCTAATATAACCAATCCCCGTGAATAATACAGATGCCAAATTTGGAAACACAGCCCCAGAGCAGCTATAGAGCCATGCTAGGAGCAGTGCTCTGCTCTGCTCTGCTTGTGTGGTCCCCTAGACTGCCCATCCCTGACACAGTTGAGCTGGGTCTTGGCTTCTGTCTAGGATTGAGCCATGACCCTCCTGGTTGAGTCCTTGAACTCTGCTGTTGGGCGTATAGGCCCATTAGTGTAGATAAAACTATGTTGTAAAGGATCATGGAGTATCTAAAAAGAAAATGTATAATCTTACTATTAAATTTATTCACTATCAATGATACCACTAGAAAATATTGATCAGGTAGCCTAGGATCTACTCACATGCTGTATTTACATCATTGTTTTATGTACATACCATTGTACTAGTTCTAGACCATTTACTTATCAACATATACAAAGTTTTGATAATGTGACAGGTTATGTGCTACTCTTATGTACTTAAAAAGACAGCTTGTTGAGCTGGGGGTTTAGCTCAGTGATAGAGCTTTTGCTTAACATGTGTGAGGCCCTGTGTTTTATTCTCAGCTGGAAAAAAAAAATTGTTTTTAAAGACAACCTGTATATTCTTACTTTCATTTTCCATGATATCAGTTTCTACCACAATGAAGTAGAGACAAACCTTAGAGTGTTTGAAAAGGTCATTTCTTAGATTGTATATATACTAATGAAGTTGCAGCTCGGCAAGCCCTCCAGGGGGCTAGTCAGATTCTTGATCTACATAAACACCCATCATAATGAGCTTGTCTGCTTCACATAAACATCCATCATAGTACACAAACATATTGGGAACCCTGAGAGGGAAAGTTCTGATTTCCCCTCTATGCCCTGTGAATTTACTTTAAGGATGATTTTGTACATTTTCTTTTCCAGTGAATTGCTGTGGATTTTAATGCTTGGGATTATAGGTATGTTAAAATATACACAAGCTACATCAAAAAATTCCTACAGCACCTTAAATAAAAATAATTTATAAATCAGTCATTGGATTTGCCCTCCAGATATTACCAGCAATACTGAAAGTGAGTCTACTGAGGGATGAAGTATTTTTTCCTCTTTCTTCTTGTTATGGACTTGAAACCCATTGCATCTATCATTTTGTTGTTGACAGATATGGCTATCCATCTTATTTTATTGAAACTGGTTGTGGTGATAACTTGCCTGAGAAAACAATTTTAGTTTCCCTGCAACATGATGTAAATTGATTGGTGTGAAATGTATCAGACCAGGTAGCCTAATTTAATTCAGATGATATATTTTCCCCAATAGCATCATTAGTTTTTAAATTGTCACTTACGTTTTATAAGCTGTGAATCATATAGTGGTTTTTGGCCATGGAGACTCAGTGCATCCCTGAGGGTTCCTAAGGAATGCCAGTGAGATGTCAGGCAGACACCCCCTAGTGGGAAATGTCACCTTTGATGCTACATATGCCAGAGGCAGAAGCTTAAATAGCATTTCCCAAAGTATTCTTTAATGAATATGAAGCCCCGAGTTTATGGTAGCAGCCAAGAGACCTCAGCTACAGACCATCCTGACAATTTATAGACCAGTGGCCAATGTAATTATACTTAATTTTTGACCAGCAGAGACCAGTATTAAAATAGAGTATGACAGTTATAGAATTTTTAAAACACAGTCTCTAAACTGCTATATTATTTCTGGAGAAAAAAAAAATGTTCAACTGTTACTTGTTTTACCTCTTCATATAGTAAACTCTTAAGAGAAAACAGGCTGAGCACTATGGTACATGCCTGTGATCCCAGTGACTTGGGAGGCTAAGGCAGGAGAATGGCAAATTCAAAGCCAGCCTGAGCAACTTAGTAAGACCCTGTCTCAAAATAAAAAATAAAAAGAGCTGAGAATGAATGTAGCTGAGTGGTAGAGCAGTGTTCGGTTCAATCCCTAGCACCAACAAAAAATAAATAAATAAAGCAAAACAAAGAGAAAAAAAAATTACTATACATCAGGTACTTTGTTCTCTGAAAATATATAGACAAGACATAGTCCTGCTCTTAGGAAGCATATACCCATAAGAGGACGGACGGGGATGCTACTAACTAATACACCTAAGTTGGTTTTCTCTTGTTAGGAAAGTTAACTGTCCAAGAAACAAAACTAGTTTCCCAGTAGCTTCTAAATCATGATGATTTATCTTAAAGAAACACAGATTAGTTAGAGATAAGCAGAGAGCCTGAGCAAGAGACCTTCCCAGAAACTAGGTGGGAAGCTAGCCCTTTAGGAGATAACATAAAAGTGACACCAGAAAGGTCTGAGAACCCAACAATTCACACAGGAGTTCTGTGGAGATTTTAAGTCTGAAGAGCAGAGCACAGAAGAAGGTAATCAAGGATACAGGCTGAGTTCTGCATTTACACATGGACCATCTTGATATGTGCAGTAGATGAGAATGGAAGGCAGGGATAGGAGGACAAGTTTTCAGGATCAACAGCTGCTGCTAGAGAAAACACATTAGATGATAAGGACAAAAATCTGGGTGGTGAAATAGGAAGAAGTGAAAGAGGAAGACTTGGAGCAGCCAGAAAATTACTAGAACATTATTAAGTCAGGTTTATTGGAAGAAAACAAGAAAATAAACTTCAAAATGTCTCAGAGATCTTAGGAGTTATATTATACAACAGTTAGCACAATATTTTGCATTATCCCTTTTATTTTATTTTATTTTTATTGAATTATTACTCAAATATGATCTAAACCCCATATTAATGTACAAAATTGTAACTGCATAAAGTAAAAAGATAAGGGAGTATTTTGTATGCTTATTTGATAGCATAAGCACTACAACTTTGGCAAAGTACTTTGCATATAGTAAACTCTCAATATAAATCTCACCTTGGTGAATTAAATGTCACTGAACACAATTGAAACTAGTCAGAATTTTATCAGTGGTCTAAGAGCAATCCATTCACAAATTCTTTTTATAAACTTGTTTTATGTAGCCAGAAAAAAATATCAATGGAACTTAAGTAGATAAAAATTGGGCTTATTAGGATGTCAAATTTAATTTCCACTAAAAGTAAAATCATATAATGATTATTTCTAATTATGACTCACTTACTAGGCAGCTGTATATCATCACCAGGCCATCTATTTCTCATTTTCTCTTTCTCTTTCTAAAGCCACATGTAGTATCTTATATGTTCATCATCACTCCTTTTTGAAACATTTTTCAGAAAAGAAAGTCAATTTTAAACTGATGACAAGATATGGATGCAATTTTCACTGTTCCATAATCTGTGCTAGTACTCAAAGCAGGTAACATTAAAACAGCCAATTGACAATAGCTAGGAAAAAAAGTCATCTTTCTCTAAATCACATAGTCTATAAGCATGGGTATATTATATGTGTATCTACAGATACCCTCACCTTTTATATGCCGTTGGAAGATACTATACAATGAACTCAGATTAAGCCAAATTCCATGTACCCTGCACTGTGCTTTGTATTTTGATGGCTGTTATTATTTTTCAGGATCAGGACTGAAGAGTAATAAGAGAAAACATTGAACAATCCTAATGTAATAATTATACTTAATTTTTGACCAGCAGAGACCAACATTAAAATAGAATATGACAGTTATCGAATTTTTGAAACACAGTCTCTTAATTGCTATATTATTTCTGGAGAAAAAAAAATGTTCAACTGTTACTTGTTTTACCTCTTCAAGTTATTCAGATTTTGCTTTGCTCCCCGGTGCCAACTCCTGCCCCTATAATAGGTATTGAACACCAGGCCTTGCACCTGCTAAACCAGCTCTCTGCCACCAAACTACATCCTCAGCATTTTGCTTTCTTATTAAAGATCTTTTTATTCCAGTCTATTCTATCAGCAATTTAAAAATTACCTAGTAAACATGGCTCAGTTACTATAAGGGCAAATAACAATCACCAATTAGCAAGAGTGTTCACTTGAAATATGTATATTAATATCTAGCAAGAGCATGTTATAAACTCCAGAAGGAAAAGATTATTGGGAATTCTTTCACTTTTCTAATTTTAAAACTTAAACATACTTTTGAGAAGATATTAACAATACTAGCATTTTTGGAGTTTCAGAATTGAAAAAGAACTTAGAGGCTCTATTCCCCCAGGCTCAATTGCATTAATCTTTTCTGTAGGCTCAATGCCAGGAGGGCATACAACATCTGCTGGCTCCTAACTTCCAGAGATATGACACCCATAGACAGCAGAGAAATCCATTCTTTTAGAAATGCTTTCTTTATTTTCAGCAGACTACTTTTCTGTAACTTCCAAGTATTGATCCTAATCCGGCCTCCTGGAGCCATGCAGAATCAGGCACACCATCCTTGAGATGACAGCTGGCGAACTATTTGAAGGTGTGATTTTCATTAGTTCCCACCAAATTTTCTTTTATTTCTTTTTGTTAAAATTTCTCTAGTTCACTGTTTTTTAAAGTGTGTTTCAACTATTCATACCTCTAAATCATCAGGGGTTTGGAAAATGCAGATTCTGGGTCCTCATAACAAATAAACCGAATTAGAATCATTCTCTTTCTTTCACTCTCTCTCCCTGTCCCCCTGCCTCCCTCTGCCCCCTGCATTGGTTATAAGCATCTCAGAAGAACATGTGTTTAAGGAACATGGCCTACATAGAAGTATTCCATTCTGCTCTCTCCTGGACCCCACCTATCAGAAAGTCCAATGAAGTCATTTTCTGGTGGAATCCAAATATCTCATTTTTAATCAACTCTCAGTGATGTTGATGTTGCTAGTTTTAAGATCACACTTTGATAGCTCTCTCAATGTCACAACTGAAAGACTGTGCTAGTTATGGCCACACGATTCTGCAACTTCCAGTTGAATCATATGGTGCTAAGAGTCAGTTGTGGCTGAGGATGTAGCTTAGTAGTATAGCACTTGCCTGGCATGTGTGAGGTCCTGAGTTTGATCCCAGCACCACTACAGAGAAAGGAAGGAGGGAAGGGAGGGAGGGAAGGACGGAGGGAGGGAGGGACAGTCAATTGTGTTTTTTCCTATAATATAACTGCTTATAATTGAATTTATATATTTATTTTTAGTTTATTAAAAATTACATAAGCTGTTAAATATGGGTATAAGAAGAAAAAAATCTGAAAACTAAGCTGAACACTTAAAAAGACTTGATAGAGAGTCTTACATTGACTGGGAAAGTGAATTTCTAATATTTTCTCATTCATTAATTTCCTTTTCTCTCACCATCTTGTTTACTTACTTCCTACATCTGTTCTAGTTCATCAGTTGTCCTCCTAAGTGATAACTCAGCATAATGCCCTAGATGTAACTCAACCAATATGAAATGAGAATATCATTTCCCTATGTGTCCTATACTTTTTATAATCTATCCTGAAAAAATTGCCTCAGCTTCTCCACCTTAGCCTCCAACTTTAGCAAAATGTAGAGTTATTTGGAGCTTAAATGAAGACATTATTTTAAATCACTAACACTTGTTTCTGATGTGCTGCTGATTTCCCCAATCTTGTGGTTCACTTCTAGTTAGCTTTTTTTTTGGTAGTTGTTGTTTATTCATTTTAGTATAAATTTGGTTCTTTACCTTTCTTTCCACTAAATTTTATCTTGTGATTAAGTTTCATAACTCCTTTTTGTACCTTTACAGAACTATTTAGAGTATCTCTTTGCTACCCAAGATAATGAAATTTTAACCAAGATAATGAAATTTTCATCATGTATATCTTTGATCAGAATTCCATCAGTTTAATTGTTCAGATTACTGATTAAAATGCCATAAAATACAGGAGGAGGACAGAAGTCCACTGCTGTAATAATTAGTGCACTTTGAAGATAGTTGTTTGTTATGAACTGCATCTTTCTCTGTCCTCAAACCTAGTAAACCCTTTTTTCTTTAAATGTAAACATGCATGTTCATGACAGATAAAGATCTAATACAGTTTAAAGTAGAAAAAAATTTTTTTGCAAATAAATAATCACAAGAGCAAAATACCACTAGAAAGATTATCAAAGGATTAGGCAGTTGTAACAGTAGATACACAAATAGTAAGTACATGAGAAAACAAAAAGAAAGCTTATTATTTTTAATAGACAAGTTTCACTCAGAAACTAACATTAAAAATATTCCTGCAACTAGGTTATTTTTCTTTGAAAAAAAATTAGCATTAAAAAGGAGAAAAGAAAATAGGTGATCTCACACCCTGTTCCTGGAAGTATGAATTGCTGTCACATTTCTGGAATAGAATTTGACAGAATATGCTAAAAGGCTCAAAAATCTCTCTTCAAGTCAATAATACAACTTCTTGTAATTTAATCCTAAGAAAACCCAGATGCTCCCCAACATACAAGAATGTTCATTGCATCACATAATTACCAAATATAGAACAAACTCTGAATGTGCAATAATTGTGAATTTCTTAAATGTATCAAGGCATAACTACTAGTGGAATACTATACAGATATTAAACATCAGATTTCAGAGTGGTGGCTTTCTTTTTTTTTTAATGCCACCCATATTTGATCCACTTGACCAATGTATTTTATGTTTGTGTGTGCACTTGTATTATATAAAACATATATATGTGTAAAACCATGTATATATGTGTGTGTGTGTATGTATATATATATATATATATATATATATATATATAGCACTTATGTATGTTTATATGTGTCTAGAACTAAAAGAAACTTTCACAAGCAATGCATTAATGCTTGTGAATGCACCCTGATATTTTCCAATCTATTCTATAATACTTAATTTTTTAGTAATTATTGGTTGCATGTTACATATGCATGTTATTCATAATATTATTGACAGTATAATTTCAATTTGGCTAAAAAGAAAGCCCTTAAGAACATGCATTTTTGTATAAGAAGGTAAAAATATATAAATAATTCTATTTCAATAATATTTATTTCTTTGTATTTTTTCTATCTTTTTCTTATTTTCTATAAGGGGCATATATACTTTTATTTTATTTCTATATTTTGGTTCTGAGGGTTGAACCGAGGGGTGCTCTACCACTGAGATATATCTCCAGCCCCCTTTTTATTTTCTCTTTGGTGACATGGTCTTGCTAAATTGCTGAGGCCATTCTGGAACTTGAGATCCTCCTGCCTCAGCTTCCTGAGTCACTAGGATTCCAGGTGTGCAGCACCACACCTGTCTGTGGGAAATACTTTTAGCTAGGGAAATCAAAGTGTTTGGCTTTTCTTGTTCTTTTCCAGACCATACAGGAAGTTGTGTATGTTAATAAGCTATTTAATTTTAGCATCCAATACTAGATTTTTTGTCAGTATTTAACATTAAGTATACAAGTTGCGAAACTAGCTATAGAATCTTTTCTTTTTGCCTTTTTGTTAAATCTCAAAAATTTGAGCTTCTCTTTAACATTGTAGGCCCTAATACATTCTCAATAGTTTTGCTAAAATTATTACTGTATTTCAATAAACTCACTCCTAAGTTCACCTAGAAGAATCAGTTTCATTTAAATTAGTGAAGAACTTTCCAAACACCTAGCCTAAATTCAATTCTGTCTTACCATCTTCCAATTGAAAACATCCAGATTTTGTTAGTTGCTTAACACATAGGATGTGACCAATGTCCCCCTGCTTCCTCGCCCTACCATGTGTCTCTTTCCCTGAGGTAAAAGTTACTTATCCTAAGACATATGAGTCTCATTACCCTTGTTTCTAGTGATTTATTTTTGACATAAAATTTCCAATCAAGGAGTTCAACTCATGCAAACAATTAAGTACTTATCTGGGAACTTCTATAATATTAATGTTGTTTAATAGCTAACAATTGCTTCAGCAGACCAGGAGACTTACAAAACAATACAAAACCATGTAAATGCATTAGCGCAGATTCTTGGGCAAAAAGAGTTTAGAAAAGGAAACTTTAGAATTTAGGGGTCAGTTTGAGGTCTTAAGCAAAGACATGGGTAAGAAAGTCTCTTTTCAAGAGTGAGTAGAATCTGAACAGGTATGTGCACAGGAAGGAGACCCTAGTTGAGAAAGCAGCAGGTGCCAAGGTCAACCAGAACCATTTTTCAGAGTGACAGTAGGCAGTTTAGAAGGCCAGAGAACCCAGGTGATGAATAATTTTAAAGTCTACAAGAGTATTTATCAACATGAGAGCTAAAGAACAGAGTACATTCTTCAGTTCAGTCTCTTATGTGTATTTGCTGTTTCTGGTCCAGTAGCATCTCATTACCACCACATCATCAGCTCTTTTATTCCATGGCTGTAAGGCTGGACATCTGGTCAGACCATTGAATCACATTAATAGCAGAAAGGCATTGACAAGAGTTTCCATTTCTTTTTTTTTTTTAATTCAAATTAGCAAAAGTGTATTTATTGAACAAAATCAGGAATTGCTTATCATAATCAAGAGCATTTTGATGAGGGAGAATCATGATGACAGGTATTGAGCATTAATTGTTAAATCTTTAGCTACATCTTGTGCAGCACTGTGCAGTCTGCAGACCAAATTCTCAAAGTCTATTGAATGTACTGTGCCCAAACCAGTTCCATTTCTGCCAAGTGAAGTGCCATACCAAGCTCTTTTCACTGATTACATTATTTCAAAATAAGGAAAGTCAAATTAAAATGCAATTTGTCATGTTTGATAATTTTGAGTTTCAGTTACCCAAGATTTTTGACCTCTATTTAAGGAAAGTTGACATCAGGTTGGGTTTCTAATATTTTAATGTAGTCTCCCCACCATGTTTGGTTATCAATTCAGGTTGCATTGACACAAAATAATGCTTCAGAGGTATTAAATACATTACTGACATATCCTTGGTTGGTATAATTTCATTTCCATTCTCTTTTTAAAGTCAATATTTGTTTTTTACTTTTCTTATAGGTTACTATTTCCCCTGTAATCTATTTCTTTTAAACTCTGATAGGAAGGATTTAAATAGTCATTCATGTCATTAAAAATAGATACTGTTCACATAGAATTAATTAATTATTGTAAGTAATTTGGTTTAAAATACTATTGGTAAGGTTTTTGTTCGTGTTAGCCCTTTTAGTTTCTAGAATTAAAATATTGGGATTTAGCTATAAAATTCTCAGGTTCTTCAACTTGGAAAAATTGGCAGGGTATATATCCATACAGCTTGCAAGGAAGTGCCCTGAAAATGACTGTTCCACAAGGGCTGACCTGCAGATTTGGGACCAGTACATGCCTGCCTAGAAGAAAGGATCAGTGTTTTTATTTTAGAACTTTCTAGTAGAGAGAGCAATGGATAACACACATAACAATAGTTTCTTTATGCCTTAGACTACGACTGAGGTATTTTTCCTTTCCATATATGAACTGGGCATGATATGCAGATAGTTTGCAAATAGATCCAGGTGATTTAGATCTTCAGAATTGATGATCTACTGCATAGCCATGCTATTTTCTTTGACCCCAGTGGGTCACCTAAGTTCCTTTTATTATTGGTTATACCCAAGTTTGCTTTTTAATTGTCTCAGTACACAAAACCAATATCCTTATTGCTTAGTTAGTAAGTCCATAGATTTTTGTTTTGGTTTGGTTTGGTTTGGTTATTTTGGACTCTGTTAAAATGTATGCACATGTTTTTTCATTTGTGCTCACTGTTGTTTTATTATCACAAACTCCCAGGTGTATTCCTATAGGCCTGTACTTCTGTATGGGCTTCTGTGAAAAAGTTAATTTTAAATATTTTCTAGGATAAGAGCCAGTCAACCAAACTTTTACCACACCTCATTTCTAATGAAGTACATACCAGGGCAAGTACTAGTTTTTATGACTTGTGGATATTTAAGGAAAAAAGCAAAACTGAAAAATATAGAAAGAGAACTCTATTTCTTTTTATTAAATTCAAAAAGTGACAGTTGCTTCCATAGTCCAAATATAAAACAAAACAAAATTGAGTTTCAAAGGAATTCCTATTTTAATGTGACCATTTCCCAGTGAATCAAATCACATCAACAAATAGTTTTAAAATAAGTAGTTTTACATTAGCATCTTTCCCCCAGCCTTCTACTGCATAGAAATTCACTCTTTTGCTCCAAATATATGTACTCCCCTTCATCTCACAGATGGCTCAGAGAAAACAAGCCCTTTTTAAATGTAAATTATTCAGGTATGGGAATGTAGCTCAGTGGTAGAGCACTTGTCCAGCGTGTGCAAGGCCCTGGGTTCAGTCTCCAGTTACACACACATATACACACACACACACACACAATGTAAATTATCAGCCTCAGAATAAATATGTATACACACATATACATTTATATTACTAGCACAGCAATGACAGTAGACAGTAGCAAATATAGGAATTAGCATTTAAGTATGGAAAAGTGATTTTTAATTTCAATATTTTTTAATTGATTTATTGCCCAGGTTTAGGGCAGGAATACAGTATAAGTTTAGTTTTCCATTTATTAGAAATTTTCTGCCCTTCTCAGAGTCAGAACAGTGACTTGGGTCTGGGTGTCCTACAAATAATAGTTGTAGACATAATCATAATAAGGTAATGGCCAACATAAACGAGTATGTAGAATGTTCTAATAATAGTTTCCAGTAAAATCAGTCTTCAGAATAAGATTTTAAAATAGGTACTATTATTATTTTAATTTTATGGATGAGGAAATAAGCATAAAAATGAAAGCAGTATCTTAGCCCCCTTGAGCAGCTATAATAAAATACCATAAATTGAATGGCTTTTAAACAACAGAAACTTACTTTGCACCATTCTGAGGGATGGAAGTCTTAAGATTTTGGGGTGCCAGCAGAGTTAGTGTCTGGTTGAGTGACTTGTTCATGAGTGACAAGTTCTCTATGTGTCTTCTCATGGGAGCAGGGTCAAACTAGTTCACTTGGGCCTCTCTTATAAGACTATAACAAGGCCAGGTATACACCAATTACTTTTTCTTTTTTCATATTTCTTCCCATAAAGTGACTATAGCATAGCCTAGTGCAAAATACCTTCACTAAACCTTGGCAATTTCTACTGTCTTGCTGAAATCTAAGTTTTGAATACTTCTTCCTAATCAAGAGAAAATTTTTCTTAGTTTTCATTGGTGCTGTTCATGTCAGCAAAAGGGCCCTTATCAGTACCTGTAAGGTATATAAAGAAGGTGTTTTGATTATCAATTATGGAATTACTTATCATATCTTTATGATTATAGAATTATTAGTCATTTCCTTACCATTATATTCTATGCACAAAGTGTAGCTGAAGTTTGAATATGTTAAATTCTAACTCCTTAAGGTGATGGTTATAAGAGGTGGGATTTGGGGGGAGCTAAGCCTTCATGAATAGGACTAATTCCCTTATAAAAGAGGCACCAGGGAACACACTTATCCCTTCCAGCAGGTGAGAACACAATGAGATTGCACCAGCTAAACACTAGAAGAGAACAGAAATATGCAGGAATCTTAATCTTAGACTTCTAGCTTCCAGAACTGAAAAATAAATTTCCAGTTTTTATAAGCCACCCAGTCTATGGGTTTTTGTTACAGCAGCTTGAAGAAACTAAGAAAATGGACCTGAGTCATGATCTCTTTCTCCTCATCACTTACCCCTTTACCAGAACATGAGCCACATTAGGTGGCAAATCAAGACTGTTCTGATTATAATTTATTACCAAAATACTATATTCCTCAAAAACTCTTCTTAATTTTTCCTTATTGCTTTATCCTTTGGAAAGCAAAAGAATCAATTAAATAAATTAACTACCTCTTTTTATATTAGAATGTATAAAATGAGCTGGGCATGGTAGTGTATGCCTGAGGTACTCCAGAAGCAGAGACAGGAAGATTGCAAGTTTCAGGTCATCCTGGGCAACACAGAAACTTAAAATAAAAACTAAAAGGGACTGTGGATGCAGCTCAGTGGTAGAGCACCCTAGGATTCAATCCTCAGTGAAATACACACACACACACACACACACACACACACACACACACACACTGGAGATGAAATAGAAACCACCTATATTCTGATAAAAAAATGTCAAACAAATTCCTATCTTCCTAGAGTATTTATAATTAACAGGAACAATTTGGTTTTAAAAATTAAAAAAAATAACAAGAATATGTACTCAATGTATCAGAACATTATGTGGAACCAGAATTATATCATTTTTCTGGGGTTAGCATGAGAGGAAGTCAGGCACGAAAGGACAGAAAGGTAGTAATTGTTTGAAACAGGGGATAGACCTCTGTCTCTAGATGTACAATTAGCATTTTTTTCCTCCATTAACTATAGAAAGTTGGGGATAAAATCAATCTTGAGTTTCCACCAGTCACATTCTCAAAGTGCATTTTATTTAATTAAATAATCCCCCCTTTATTTTTCAATATTTATAAATTCAACAACTATTTCACAGAATGCATTTACATTATTATCCTTCAGAGCAGCTTACTAAGATTTATTGTAACATGTTTCTAATCAGTTGGGAACCTAGGTATTGCCTCATTGCTAAGCCTCATGGAATGTTTATGGACATGTTTTATGATTTGCTAATCTGTGCTGTGAAACCATCAGTCTGTTTGCAGTGGGAAGGAGGGGGATGAGGGTAGGGGGAGGGAAAATCATTTTGTTTGATGTGTTGGTGGCAGAAGGGAGGGGAGGAAGGCTCATCTTGATGTTTGAACTAAGATGTACTTAAAAGATTCAGTTTTGAGGGCTGGGAATGTAACTCAGTGGTAGAGCACATGCTTAACATGTGTGAGGCCCTGGGTTCGATCCCAGCCCTACAAGTAAAAAGGGTTCAGTTTTGACCCTTGCCAAAAAAAAAAAAAAAAAAAAAATCCACAATAAATGGATACTACTAGTAAGCAGGTTTTCAGTGATCATACTTTATTTTCTTTCTTTTTTGTTTTGTTTTGTTTTGTTTGTTTTATATTTTTTTCCTCAGGGGAAGTCTCTCACATCCAAGAGGTTAACAAGCCTTGTTCAGTCTTACTAAATGGATCATCTTGTAGCATGGAAGCAGACTGGAATCATTGCACATACTTTGTAGCTTGTCATTGTTACCTGGATCAGAGGACATTAGACCAAGATGTTGCATGAATGAAGGACCTGAATTGTTCTATTTTGTGTACACATTAAGGCATTGCTATCTCCAAGGGACCCGATGCCATCTCGATGCCTCCATTTCAAACTGTTGTCTGCTTTCTTCCTCCTTCTATTCTACTAAGCTGGATCTGTGTCTTTTCCTTTTTAGCAAGTTTAAGTAAAGTAAAACTATTTTTTCCCTTTCTTTCTCTTAAAGCTTCTGCTAGACACACAGTTCACTAAAAATTCAGTCATTCACAAACTGGAAGAATTGTAAAAGAAAAAAAAACATATATCAATAAGTATACATATGGCTTCACAATTATTAAACAATAAATTAGCACAGAAAGTTTCATGCCACTGATGTATTCAAGTCTGAAACAAGCTCATGTCTTTGTCTGATGTCTGTACATTCTCAGTTAATGTTTCTTGCATTTATTTTTATACCATATTTAAATAAGAAACACCTTTTACTCCAAATGTATCAAAGTTGAACCCTTCTCTGTAAATTTATGTATGTTTTTATTGTTGTTTTATCTTTCATTAAAAGATGCAGAATCTCCTTGCTTTCGCAACTTTTCTCTTCCCTACAACAGTAGAAGAAAAGGATGAGAACCCATTCATAGCCATAGATTTTCAATTTAGACTATTAATTTAGGCTAAATTTAAGAGTTTCAAGAACAGCTTGGATGGTTACAGCAGCCAAGAGCAGATTGAAAGTCCTTCACCTCCAGGCCAGTCCAGACCAAGTAGATTGTTTTTCTCCCATTGAAAAGCAACACAAATTGGTCTTTCACATTTACAGAACTATTTAAAGATGACTTTCTGCTTTGCTATGAATATACATTTCTATGTTTTACTAATTAATATTTCTGTTAGAGTTAGGCTTGAGTGTGACTTCTCAAACAGGAACTGGTTTTTTAAGCACAATTCTAAAAATACCTATGGTCAGTGTTTTTCTTTTTTCTTTTCATTTTTTTTTAATTTTTTTAGTTGTAGATGGACACAATACCTTTTATTTATTTATTTATTTATTTTAATGTGGTGCTGAGGCGCAAACCCAGGGTCTCTCATGTGCTAGGCAAGTGCTCTACCACTGAGCTAGAGCCCAGCCCATGGTCAGTGTTTCTTAACTTTCTGACCTTACATATTCTTTTGAGAATAAGATATGATTATTAATATGTAGGAGGTGCCTGTCGCTGTATTATGGACTTTACATAAATCATCACATTTTATTCTCACAGAAGTCCCTTAAGATTACTTCTGTGCTGCAGTCCGGCTGCAGCAAAATAATGGGGGTGGGGGGGTGGGGGGGTGGTTACGAGCAACTTGTGGACATTGATACAGCAGGAGTGGGAGCCGTTTATTGTAGGACAAGAGTGGTATTTATACATTCCACACAGCTTATCTTAATTAGCATAAACTAGATACAGCAGTCAACCAATAAGGAATTTCCACACTTAATGGCTCGCTTTTGTTACTTCATAAACCACTCCCTCTGGCAAAATGCCAGGCGCCATACTGACTTGTTTATAGACTCTAACACTTGTGCAGTCTTGAGAATATTGAAAAAGAGACAGGTCACAAGTATTGTCTGAAGTCACACAGCCAAGTGGTTGGGTAGAGATTTAAAGTGAAGGAAAAATAATCTTTTCCTTCTACCCTTTCTAGGTTCTCAGCTGGGACTCTGTAATAAAAGACAGATTAACAAGAGAAAAGCATCCAACTTTACTTAATAGAAGATTTACATGATGGGAGACCTCATAAGGAAATGAGGACCTGAAGAAAATGGTTGAACTTGAGTGTTTTTATACTAGATTTGATAAAAAGTGAAGAGTCATGGAAAAAATATGATGGGATAATGGGATGTGACCTAAGGGTGGTGGTGGGGAGGGGGGAACCCAGAATTCAAGACTCGATTGTTCAGATTCCTCTCAGCATTCTTCCATATTCATAGATAAGGATGTTCCTGTCCTTTGGATTAATGGAGGGCATAAGGATCTTATGATCTGACTCTGGAAAAGGCCAGAGAGTCTTTCCCATTCCTGCTATTTCTAAAATCCTTCAGAATAAAATACTCAATATGCCACATGATTACACGTTCAAACATCCCATCAGCAAACATCCAGACAGTATGACTTCAGGGCCCATTATACACCTGTCCACTTTATGCTTTGAATATAGCCCTTGCTGCTCTGTCCCTAAGGCTTATCTCTTTTTTTTTTTTTAATTCTAATTTGTTACATATGACAGCAGAATGCATGACAATTTATACTACACATATAGAGCACAATTTTTCATATCTCTGGTTGTATACAAAGTAGATTTACACCATTCGTGTTTTCATACATGTATTTGGGCTTATCTTAAAACAGGTATGTTTTCTCCTCTCTCCCAAATTAACAAGTGAATCACACAGGCTGAACACCTGGAATAAATCACTTCTTTAAAAACCCTCTGCTCTTCCTGATGAGCAGAATCAAGGCCTCTGGGACAGGAGTCGCCTGTGCTTTTTGTTTGCTAGCAAAGCAATAAAACTACTTTTTCCCTTTTCTCAAAATTGTGTCCTCATTATTGAATTGACATCAGAGACAAGGACCTAGCATTAGGTCAATAACATTATTTCTTTTGGTAAAACTGTGCAAACCCTCTCACATAGGAAACACTTGTGCTAAATGTCAAAATATTCTCAGACTTAGTCCTGGAGCATATCCATGGACCCTGGGTAAGAAAAAATTCACTTCAAGGGTTGCTTGCATCAGTAACTCAAAATGTTGCCCAGCCAGGAGATGAGTCTGACCTCTTTCTTCTGCTTATACCAAGACATTGCAGGCTCTGGCTATTTAAAAACAAGATTAAGTTATTAGTGCTCACTAATTACTATCCATAAATTCAAATTCTGAAAAAGTTTACCAACATTAGTGAAAAATCAGTAGGGAGTCTGTGAAACTAGTCAGTAAAATTGTCACAAAATGGGAGAGACTCAATAGGAGAAATTTGTACATAGGCTATAACCTAAACACTGCAAGTAGATTAAGAAAGATTTAATTTTATGCTTACATGTTTTTTTAATAAAGATTGAATAAAATTGAATTCACCCCTGCCCTATTACCACTAACTACTCTCAGATTGATTTTGTTCTCCTAAGACTTTTCATTCTACATAGGTGAAGAATTTCCAGAATCCACTGCCTTAGAATAGTCTCCTTCTCTTAGCCCAATATCAGAACTTTTGGTCCTAAAGGCTTATTGACACTATCTTGTTCCCAGCCTTCCATCACTTCTGCCTATACTCTTGGTCTTTCTTGAGGTCTCTGGTATACTGGTTCACCACTCAGTTTTGGTTTCCTGAACTTCATCCTTGACTCATACCAGGTGGTAAGGGTATTTGGAAACACATTTTATCTTTTTATAAAGATTAATTTTTGGAGAAAGAGAAGAAACTAATATGAACATTATTTCTTTACCAAGTATATAGCAATAATTGTGCCTGGTGGTTTGCATACATTATTTTAAATACTGGAGTTAGATGTTATTAACCTTTAGGATGATATTAAATGCACTCTGATTTATTGGATTTCCAAACAAGGGTGAAATACTTAAGATCTTATAACATAATAAAGACATTAAGATTTATGAATCAACTTATTAATCAAGAAGTATTCATGTCTACCCACCACTAATGACCTTTTTGAAAATGAAGTTATGAGCACATTATATTTCAGCACCAGGGAAACTTCCCTAAACATCCAATGATATATGCAAATTTTTGTTTTAATGGGATTTTTAGATAATGACATTAAATGTTTGATACATTATTTGGTGCCTTTGTAAAAGTGAGTTCTAGAGTATAAAATTCCCAATGAAAAGATGCAAATGCATGGTCTTACAACAAACCTATGTCTTTATTATGTTATAAGATCTTAAGTATTTCACCCTTGTTTGGAAATCCAATAAATCAGAGTGCATTTAATATCATCCTAAAGGTTAATAACATCTAACTCCAGTATTTAAAATAATGTATGCAAACTACCAGGCACAATTATTGCTATATACTTGGTAAAGAAATAATGTTCATATTAGTTTCTTCTCTTTCTCCAAAAATTAATCTTTATAAAAAGATAAAATGTATTTCCAAATACCCTTACCACCTGGTATGAGTCAAGGATGAAGTTCAGGAAACCAAAACTGAGTGGTGAACCAGTATACCAGAGACCTCAAGAAAGACCAAGAGTATAGGCAGAAGTGATGGAAGGCTGGGAACAAGATAGTGCCAATAAGCCTTTAGGACCAAAAGTTCTGATATTGGGCTAAGAGAAGGAGACTATTCTAAGGCAGTGGATTCTGGAAACTCTTCACCTGTGTAGAATGAAAAGTCTTAGGAGAACAAAATCAATCTGAGAGTAGTTAGTGGTAATAGGGCAGGGGTGAATTCACCGGTGTTAGTTTGATTTCTGCCAATATGACAAAATAGCTAAGATCAACTACTTATAAGGAGGAAAAGTTTATTTTGACTCATGGTTTTAGTCCAAGGTCATTTAACCCTGTCACTTTGGGCTTGTGACTACGCAATACATCACAGTAGGAGAACATGGTGGAAGAGGATTATTTGCCTCATAGTGGCCCAGAAAAAAAGAGAGAGGGGGGCAGGGGCTTGGATTCCAATATGCCCCCTTCAAGGTCATACTCCCAGTGACCTAATTTCCTCCTCAAAGGTCCCACCTCCAAAGGTTCCACCCTCCCAATGGCAACAAAGACTGGTCATCAAACATTTAGCAGATGGGCATTTGGAAAACATTTATGATTCAAACCACAACACACCCTGTCTTTCTCAGTTCAGGGCATCCAAAGGTATTTTTGTCTGTACCCAAAATATAAGTACAGGAACTTCTTTCTTCTCTACACACAAGTGACCAGGGATCTCTCTAAGTGCATAGGGAAGATGGTATTTACCCCACAGGAAGACTGAATGATTGGCCTGGGAAGTCTTGTAGATCTAAAGCCTATTGATTCCAAGATGTAATGGCTGGGATGTTTGTCTGAGCTCTGAAATCCAGGCTGGGCAGTGGGTTTAACTCATCTGGTAACTGAGCATTTGGCAGGTGACATAGCAATATACAGGTTAGGGAAAACTCAATTTGTCATGTAGAATATCCAGAAACATTGCCTGAAGTCCACAGATTTTAAGTTAGCTCCATGGGGTGGTACAACTAGGTATACAAATACATTCCTCACAAGCAATTTGGTTGCAGTTTACATGCCCTGACCCTTTGACCTGCAAACAAATTACTGACTTGAAAAGCAACTGCATTGCTCATTGTCTGTCCCTGGCTTCCAAACATCTTCTTGCCCCTGGCCTTCCAAACTCTCTAAGTGTGTCAAGCACAAAAGCCATTTTTGTACTTCTTTTTCACAGTAAACCTTAAAGCTTATAGCACAAGAGTCACTGGGAAGCATCTCAGCTTCCTCTGGAATACAAAGGTCTAATATTTAGAAGGGCACATTAATCACATTGTGAAAATCCCCATTCTTCAAATGGCAATGGTTTTAAAAGTTTTGAAAATAACAAACACTTACCTTAAATAAGAAAGCAATTTTCTATAAGGACATAACCAAAGGCTTCATTTAGTAATTATCAGAAAATAAAATCACTTGATATGGAAATAAGGCATAGATCCAGGCAGAATGTGTAGGAGCAGTGGCCTCTCACGTCTTATAGTTGTAGACTTGATTAACACTACCTTCCAGGAGCTCAGGGTGGAAATACAATATTTTCCCATGAACAGAGACTATTTGGCCTTGCATACTTTCCATGGTCACTAAAGAACTGAGCCATTTCCAATGACCAATATTTTTAGTGTCATCCTCCATACATGTAGGGAAGTGGGGTCATCACATTATCATCAGAGCAGGAAATATATTGCTTATGCTGGAGCATTCCCTGAGCCTAATACATACATGATGGCCTGGGTCTGAGATACAGGGAATGAGAGAAACATGGAGAAAATGTGTGAAATGTGAGCTCACAAAAGAGGAATCATTCAAATGCTTATGAAGATAAACTTTGTGCGAAACATTTGGAAGAGGTTACACCAAAGGAAATTGATTAGATCAGAGCAATCTGAAAAATATCTCAAAAAACAAGTATATTTAAATTGTTAAAGTGATAGAAGATGAACACATGAAACAGAATATTATGGTTTAAGTCTGAACTCTACCTTCAAAAGTGTCTGTTAATGCAGGAATATTTGGAAACGAAATGATTGGATTATAAGAGTTGGAACCTAATAAATCTGTCCTAGTTTGAATTAACTGGATGATACCATAGGCAGATGGTACATAGCTGGTGGAGGTGAGTCACAAGGTCATGCTCTAAAGGGTGAATCTTCCCTATGGTACTTTCCCTTTCCTTCTCTCTGATTCCGACCCTGGCCAGTAGCTAAGCAACTCTTCTCCACTGTGTGCTTTTATATCTTGGGCCTACAACAATGGAGTTGGCCATCTATGTATTGAAACCTCTGAAACCGTGAGCCCAAATAAACTTTTCCTCCCCTAAATTGTTCTTGCTAGTATTTTAGTCACAAAAACACAGAAACTGACTAGAATACAGAAGAAGGAAGGATATTTCTTTAAAAATTTACACCTTACACACACACACAGTAAAAATTCAGAAGATTAAAGATAGAAAATAAACAGAAGATTCCAAGTAAGTATGGATAAAAACATAAATTTGATTGATGTTATATTTATCTTTGGAAATTGAAATGTCAGAAACCAACACAGGGTTACTCTGATTTTAGAATTTCATATCCAACTAAAGAATATCCAGGTATAAGGATTAATTACCGGCCACTTTAGTTATGCCATGTTTTAGACAGTTTGCCTCAGATTTTCACCTACAGAACTAGCAGTGAATAGAATCTATTCAGAAAGAAAAAGAAGACAGAACTCTAAAGAATAATAGATGGAAGGAAAAATCAGTAATAAACAATGTAAACCATAAAATAATATTGTTATAGATCTGGGAACTTCTGGGAAACTACTGCCGCAGGCTGGCTGCAGCAAAATAACCAGAGGGTAACAAGCAACTTGCGTACATTGATACAGCAGGAGTGGGAGCTGTTTATTGTAGGACAGGAGGGGTATATATACATTCCACACAGCTTATCTTAATTAGCATAAACTAGATACAGCAGTCAACCAATAAGGAATCTCCACACTTAATGGCTCGCTGGTGTTACTTCACAAACCACTCCCTCTGGCAAAATGCCAGGCGCCATCCAGACTTGTTTACAGACCCTAACAACTACAGCAGCATAAAAGCTCCTCTCCAAACCCTGATTCTCGAGATAAAGTCAGAAATATTCAGATATCACTTGGAGTAACAGGCAATAAGTTGGAGCTGGCCACCTATATACTGAGACCTCTGAAACCATGATCCCCAAATAAACTTTTCCTCCTCCAAATTGTTCTTGCTAGGTATTATAGTCACAAAAACTGATTAGAACACAGAAGAAGCAGATTATTTCTTTAAAAATTTATACCTTTAACACACACACAGTAAAAATTCAGAAAACTAAAAGTAGAAAATAAACAGAAGATCTTTCCATGAGATGGGAAAGAGAAAAGAGGGACACTCAAGGGAGAGAGTGGGTCCTCTCAGAGAGGAGAGGGACTACAGACCTCTCCTTACTTAAATTTTATTAGGGATCCCAGAGAAGTTTCCAGAGAGTCCCGCAAATGTCTACCTCTTGGCTTTTGACTGACAGCAGGATGACATCAGACTTTCAACTCCCCACTGTCATAACAACTCTAGGTCAATTTGGCCCATGCTGACTTGTTCTGATTTGGATTCTTAAACATAAATTATTTATAGACTTTATAGTTAGAGGGAATTATCCTTATCTCCCTGAATTCCAGGATCTGGTCTGTGAAAGAGTCACAAAGTCTTCCCCTTCAGGGTAACTTGTACTCTTTTTAACATTATTTTGGGCCTGCATTTTTCCCTCAGATAACAGGTAGTTTGCTGAGGAATGTGACATAACCTGTCCACTTAAGACAGGCAGGGCTGCAGGTAAATTTCTTCTTAGAAAAGAAAGTATGTGGGGGTCAGCACAGTGGGCCCATTATATAGAATTATTCCCTTAACCTCTGGTTCCCACCCCTTACATCTGTCTGACTCCTGTCATTATGAATACTAAATGTGTATTTTCTATTTAAAAGATTACTAAATTAAATATCTTTAGTTACAACCTGGGAAATAAACTTGAAAACTGGGAGCTGGTATCATAGGAGAAGCGGTGTCCCTGAAGAAAGGTCTGAGATGTTTCCGGAAAGAAAGGGAAACTGGACTCAGTCCCAGCAGGATACTTGGCATATATGGCACAAAAGAATTTCAGCATGTACCAGTCAAAAGCATACAGAGGAATTTATTTAGGAAAGCAGAGGCAGATTCAAGGGAGAATGTGAGCTATTGAGCATGACAAGCAGCACCCGCTGGGATGAGGTATTAATATTTATAGAGGGACTGTTACTGGGGATGGAGTAGAGGCCGAGTTAAGCAGTTTCTTGCCAATTTTCCTTGTGCTTGTGCATTGCACCCTTGTGTTACTTTTTCTTTGTGGGGGCTGGGAATTGAACCCAGCAGCTCGGTATGACTGAGCTACAGCCCCAGCCCCTCCTTCTGTTTTTTTTTTTTTTTTTCTTTCTCTTTTTTATTTCCTTATTTTATTTTATTTTAGACAGTGTCTCACTGAGATGCTTAGAGCTTTGCTAACTTTCTAATGTTTTTTCTAAGTGAGGACACAGGTCAAAGGCATGAGCTGGTTTGTTCAGGAACTGGAACAGTTCGTGGGCAGTTTCTAACTTTGAATGGTTCAGGAGTGCTTCCTTTAAGACTCAGTATCTCCTTTTTTTGTACCCCCAGCTTCCTATCTCAGCAGGAGGAGAGTGGAATAAAATACTTCAAATTTATTTTATTATTTGTGAAAAGAAGTATAGAATAATTTTATATTTAGCTAGAAAAAATGTTTAAATTTCTGTTAACTATGCAATTATATAATACAGAATATAAATAGGAAATGGAAAATATAACTCCCTAAACATATAAAATGAACATGATAAAACAAAGAAAATTAGAGCTATATAATTAGAAATAACAAGGATAAAAACAAAAAGCATATTAAGTGACAAACACAAAATAATATGAAAGAAGGCTGGGATGTAGTGAGGGGATATAGATATATATGTGAGGCCCTGGATTCAAATAATTAATAGCAATAATAATATGAAAGAAATTAGTTTAAATATATTATCAATAATAATACAGGTGATGGTTTCAAATCACCTCTTTAAAAATTCTTAGATTAAAAGATACCACAAACAATACTATTCCAAAGAGTCATGTCAGCAAGATGGCCGAGGAGAGCTGCCTGGTGCACTTTCTCTCTACAACGAAGAACCAAAACAAAGAAAAACAAGAACAACAATGAGGAAAAAAAAAACAGCTGTTTCACTGGAGTATTTCAGGCAGTGTTGGAGGGCTATGCATGGTGGCAAAAACATTGCAGATGTGTACAGATGTATGATGACATTTATAAAGAAGGGAACTAAGAACATAGTTCTTAGTTGCATAGCCCTCTATGTTGCATAGCACTCCAACCCATCTCTACCAACCCATCTCTCTCTCTCTCTCTCTCTCTCTCTCTCTCTCTCTCTCTCTCTCTCGTATTGAATCAGGAATGATCACTTTGATTTGCCTTATATCTCCAGTCCTTTTTATATATTTATTATTATTTTTTAATTTGAAGACAGCATCTCCCTAATTTTTGTACCAGAGATTTAGCCCAGAGGTGCTTAACCACTGAGTTACATCCCCAGCACTTTTTATATTTTATTTAGAGACAGGGTCTCACTAAGTTGCTTAGAACCTAAGTTGCTTAGGGCCTCACTAAGTTGCTAAGGCTGGCTTTGAACTTGTACTCCTCCTGCCTCAGACTCTTTTGAGCCACCACACCTGGCATGTCTCCATAATTGGATCTTGTTAAACTGCCAAGGCTGGGCTCAAACTTGCAATCCTCTTACCTCAGCCTACAGTGTCACTGGGGTTACAGGTGTGTGCACTTGTGTCCTGACTGAACCATCTCTTGAGATCAATCCCAAACAAAGAGGAACCTCACTCAGTGGAGAAAGAACAAGTAGGAGGACCCTGGAAGCTTTCACTCACACCACACACACCTGAAGCAATTGCTGCTGGAAAAGTCTACAGTTCTTATAAACCCTGAGTTCGGTTTGGGGAGCTGAAAGTTTACCACACTACTGCATTGACACAGAAAGAGCCTAGCCACATTGTACCCTCCCCCACTCAGCCTCCTGCTGTACAATACCACCTTGAGACCTTTCCCATCTGTGGTCATGTGAAGGAGCAGAGCAGCTGCTCTCAGCAAATTGGATGATATAGCCCTGCAAAGCACACAGATGGTCTCCCATGAACCAGAAAGCACCAGAGCATCTTTTCCTTGAGTGGCTCCCCATGCTGAGTCCCCTGGACAGCAACTGGGCATCCCCACTCATCCTCCTGCAACCCAAGAAATAGTAAACAAGTCGTATTCCCCAGACTCCAGCTTGCTACAGACCTGAGAAAGACACTGTCTATTCACCTTCCATCAGAGAAGCAGCTGCTCAGCTACACCAAGCAGGTTGAACCCAGAGTTCCTGAAAATTTACTTACATAGCCCTTGGACAGTGGCAGGTGCATTATCTGGGCTTATTGATGTAGCTCAACCTCCATGCAATACTCAGTTAATGACAGGTTACCCCCAGCTTGCTAACAGGCATGTTGTGTCACATCCACCCATACCCATAAGGGTGACTTTGCCTCCACACAGTCTGCAGAAACTGATAGAAGTCCGACACCTACAGCTGGTTGTATTATGCCCAGAGTTACCAATGAATCTGCCTGTGGTAGTCAGGTTTTTTTGTTGTTGTTTTTGTTTTTCCACTGTGATACAATACCTTATGAAGAGGGAAGGTTCATTTTGGCTCACAATTTTAAAGGTTTCAATCCATGGTTGGTTGCCCCTATAGCTTTTCAACCTGTGACAAGGTAGTATATTATGATGGGACTGAATGGCAGAGGAAGCCATTCACCTCATGCGGCCAGAAGCACAAAAGAGAGACAAGAGGGAGCTAGAAATCTAATATTCCCTTTAAAGGTGCACATCCAGTCACCTAACTTTCTGCCACTGTGCCTACTCCTTGTGTTTGTCAGTTTTTCATTGTTGTGACCAAAATACCGGACAAGAAATACTTAGAAGATGAAAGATTTATTTTGGCTCATAGTTTCAGAGGAGTCAGTTCATGCTTGGCTGACTCCAAAGCAGGAAAGATAGAAGAAAGATGCTCAGCATATCACAGCCAAGAAACAAAGAGAGAAGCCAGGGACAGACATAATCCTGAAGGTCATGTCCCTAGTGTCCCACTTCCTTCTGCATTGCCCAACCTGCCAATAGTTTTTACTATGTACAAGTAAATGCATTAAATTGTTAATCCATCAAATGGATTGATCCACTGATGAGGTCAGAGTCCTTATAATCCAATATTTTCACATCCAAACACTAACACATTACCAAACACATCAACCTTTTGGAAGACATTCCAGATACAAACCATAACAACCCCTAAAAGTTTCATCACCCTCCAATAACACCAAAGGCTTGAGACCAAGTCTTTAATGCATGTGACATTCTAGATCCAAACTACAGCACTATCTCACCAAAGAGAAATGTGTCCCACCTAGAAGGGCAATCCTATAACCCTTGCAGTTAAGGCCAGTGAGCCATCTGTAGATATTGCCAACATTGATTACAAAGAAGCTACATAAGCAAATATACTAAATCACCTGGAACCAAAGCTAAATTTTAAAACAATAAAGAAAGAATTCAAGACTTATAGAACATAATTAAGCAATCAAACATTAACACATCATGGGTATTCCAAAAGGAGAAGAGAAAGAAAAAGCATATGATCCCTACAAAAGGAAATAATTGGTGAAAAAGAACTCAAGATGAAGAAAAAATTATTAGATAAAAAAGGAAATATTGTCTAGTAAAATGATACACTCTGAAATCAGAAATATATATTATATATAAAAGGATATTTAAGGACTTCACCATTCTACTTTCATCATTGAGGAAATCATCCCGACACCCCTGCCAAATTAGTAATAAAAAATTAGAGTTAGACTATAAATAAAATCAAGAGATATTTGCAGAGCATTTTATCAACAGATGCAGAATACATATTCTTTTCATTACCACATGAAGCTTCTCCAGGATAGACATATTAGGCAACAAATTTTCAAAAAATTTAAATACTCTGATCAATACAACAACACTAGAAGGAACAAGAGAAACTTTAGAAACTGTAGAAATATGTGAAAATTAAACAATATCCCCTTGAATTGTGAATAGATCAATTAAGAAATCGAATAGGAAGTTTAAAAATTTATTGAAACAAATAAAAATGAAACAGATCAAAGCCTATGTGATATAGCAAAAGCAGTATTAAGAGGGAATTTTATAGCAATAATGGCCTACATCTAGAAGAAAGGAAGGAAGGAAGGACGGAAGGAAGGAAGGAAGAAAAAAATGTGCTGGGCATGGTGGCAAATGCTTGTAAACCCAGCAGCTCAGGAGGCTGAGACAGGAGGATCATGAGTTCAAAGTCAGCAAAAGCAAGGCACTAAGCAAGTCAGTGAGACCCTGTCTCTTAATAAAATACAAAATAGGGCTGGGGATGTGTCTCAGTGGTTGAGTGCCCCTGAGCCCCTGAGTTCAATCCCTGGTATCCTCCTTCAAAAAGAAAAAAAAAAAGAAAAAGAAAGAGGCTTCTAGGAGACAAGATGTTGGGTTAATGGGAAGTGGCTTTTCTCACAGCTCCATGACTTGGGACAAAAACAGTGAAAAAACTATTTCTCTGTGAGGTAAGTGAAAAAAATACTCCACTGATACTCCATATTGATCAGAGAGCCTTGAAGACTGGGAAATTTGGAGTACAGCAGACAAGGATAAGAAACAGAATCAGAGCTGAGCTCTTCTTGGGAGCAGGCAAAATTAACACACAAGGATGGAAAAGACCAAAAAGTGTTGGGAAAGTCTTGGCATGGGGATTTCCAGGATTGGAGGGGCAGCCTGTCCAAGGCGAAGCCACCGCCTATTCAGCTCATTAAACTAATGCACAAAAACCATGGTCTGACTAGTACATAGGGAGCCCAAGCTGGGGATATTTTGGTATCTCTGTCTAATAGTCACACAAACTCAGCCTGGGAGCATAGTACCTCGAGATTGGGGCTGAGTTCAATGCATGAATCTAGAAGATGCCAACTATGAGAACTAAAATGAGCCTAGCAAATTAGGAGAATCTCTGACATGGAAAATTTCTGTCATGGAGACCATTTTGCCTGGGGGAAATACCAATCAGGAAGCCAGAGAAAGCCAGCCCTCCCAGCTCCCTTGAACCAGGCAGCCCACAGGACCACTAGCAGGAGAATCTGAAAGGGCCGAGTGACTGAGCCCAGTGCTTGGAAACATTCCTTGAGAGGCCAAAAAGGGCAATATCCCCCAACAGTACAAACAGCAAAGAATGGGCTCCCCATTCCCTTGGGTGGTGCTCTGGGAGAGCAGTGGGATACAGTCCTAGAAGTGTGTTGCTTCGTTAATGCCCCCAAACTCCCTATAAACTAAAACACTTGGAACAATACCAGACCTAATCTCTCCCTCCTGGCGGGGCGGGGGGGGGGGGGGGGGGGGGGGGGAGTGTCACTCGCATAAATTTATCTCATATAACCCAGCAGCAACTACACCCTGAAAGTGAAGCTGAAGGTATCTTCCATAGCTCCTCACACAATCCCTTTGAGAAGGGAAGCTGAGAAACAGAAAGACAGTTTGGCACAGACAGCATGCATATACTTTCACTAACTATTCTGTTATTGTTCTTGTTTTTGTTTTTGTGTTTGAATGTGCACTGATTGATACATAAAGGACATTTGCACATTTGTATACATACATATTTGTTTCTGCCTTTTCATTTTTAGCATTTCTTGAAGGTAGCTATTTTTCCATGCTCTGTTTTTTGAGGGTTAGGGTTTTTGATTAGTATAGTTTGGATTGATTTTCTATTGTCTGATTCACAACTCTGGTTCCCTTTGTTTCTATTTCTTATTTCTTGCTAACAGTCAAATTCTATTGTTCTTTCACTCTTCCTTAAATTCTTTTACTTCTATGTTTTTCTTCTTCGCCTCCATAAACACATCTTACTTAACCTCTGCGTTAACCCTATTCACCTCTTGAATCTACAAATCCTTTTCTACCCCCATCTTTTCTTCTTTTCTCTCAATGAACTCTAACTGGATATGTATAAATATTCATATCTGTTTTTCTTTTTTCTATCATTTTTTGAAGGCAGTTATTTTTCATGGATCTATATTTTGAGGACTAAGATGTTTGATGAGTATGTATCAATTTTGCTCTTGTAATCTTTTATTTTATTTTTAATTTAATTTAATTTTTATTTTACACATTTTTTCTCACTTACTAGTTTCCCTTGACTCTCATTCTCTCTTTTCCTCTGCTAACAGCTAATCTCTATTGATCTCTCTTTCACTCTTTCTTTCATTTTTAACTTCTGTTTTCTTTCCTCCTCCCTCACAATCATCACAACCTACATTGTTACTGTTCTATCCCTGTTCACCATTTGAAATTCTAAGCCCTTTTGTAAACTTACTGTTTTTACCATCGGCAATAACTTATCATGTCACTTCCGATTACTGTGACAATCAACATTGTAGATTCCATAGCAAGAACTATTTGTTTTAATCATATAAATTGTTTGCATCAGTTGTATATAATCTGTCTCCCCCTGAACTATGAGGTACTGGAAACCTTCAGGGACACTATAAATCCAGAGAGTAGAAACTCTACTGCCTCAAAACCAATTGTTAGATGGGTAGATACACAAACAACATGAAAAAGCAAGGGAATAAATTGCCACAAACAACCCAAAATACTTTAATAATAGAATCCATTGATACCACCATGGAAGAAATGTCAGAGAAGGAGTTTAGAATGTTGATAGTTAAATTGATCTGTGAGGTAAAGGATGATGTAAGAGAGAAAATACAGGAAGCAAAGATAACTTAAATACAGAGAGATTCTGGGGAAAAATATAAACAGAAATAATTGAAATGAAGGAATCAATAAACCAAATTAAAAAGTCATTGCAAAGCATCACCAACAGAGTAAACCACTTGGAAGATAGTGTTGCCACAAACAAACCAAAATATTTTAATAATAAAATTCATTGATACCAAAGTGGAAGAAATGTCAGAGAAAGAGTTTAGAATCTTCAGAGTGAAATTGATCTGTGAAGTAAAGGATGATATAAGGGAGAAAATACAGGAAGTAAAAGATAACTTTTAAAGCCTACCAGAGAAAAATGACAGGTTACAGTTGGAGGGAAACTAATCTGATTCTCAGCAGATTTTTCAACCCAGACCATTAAAGCTAAGAGGTTTGGGAATAATATACACCACACTCTGAATAAATTTAAAACATTTCATAATAAACAAAAGTTTAAAAAACTTACAAGTAGAAAGCCTTTCAACAAAACATACCCAGTAAGATATTTCATGAAGAAGAAGTGAAAACTAAAAGTGAAAACCAGCCAAGGGAGGAACCATACTAGAAGAATAGGCAATCAAAATAGAAACTAATTCAAAATAAAACCAGATATAAACCAAAATGACAGGGAATAAAAATCATTTCTCAATAATAACATTGAATGTAAATGCCCTAAATTAATCAATCAAAATACATTGACTGGCAGATTGGATTAAAAAACAAGACCCAACAATATGCTATTTCTAAGAGATTCAACTCATTAGGCAAAGACATTCACAGACTGAAGGTAAAATGATGGGAAAAAACTTAATATTCATATAGATCTTGTGAACAAGCAGGAGTTTCTATCCTCATACCAGATAAAGTGGACTTCAAGCCAAAGTTAATCAGGAGGGACAAAGAAAGCCATTTTATACTGCTTAAAGGAATTATACATCAACAAGAGAGAGCAATCTTAAATATTTATTTGTCCCAAATAATAGAGCATCCACAAACATCAAACAAACTCTTAATAATTTCAAGAATCAAATAGATCACATCAAAATAATACTGGGTAACTTTCACATGCCTGTCTCACCACTCCATAGACCTTCCAGAAAAAATAAATAAAGACACTGTAAAACTAAAAGATATAATTAATATTTTAGGCTTAACAGTCATGTATAGACTATTTCATCCATCAATGACTGAAAACACGTTTTTCTTAGCAGCACATGGATCCTTTTCTAAAATAGACCATGTGTTATGCCACAAAGCAACTCTTAGCAAAATAAAAAAAATTAGAGATAATACCTTGTATTTTATCAGATCATAATGCAATGAAATTAATGATAAAATAAAAACTAGAATCAACTATGACACCTGGAGACTAAATATTATGCTATTGAATGACCAATGGATAGCTGAAGAACTAGGGATACAATTTAAAAATACTTAGAGGTAAATGAGAATAGAAATACAACATATCAAAGTATCTGGGACACCATGAAGGCAGTGCTAAGAGGAAAGTTCATTGCATTGAGCTCACTCATTAAAAGAATGTCAAGTAACCAAAGAAATAAACTAACTTTACAACTCAAAGCCCTAGAAAAAGAAGAATAAATCAACACCAAAAGTAGTGGAAGACAGAAAATAATTAAAATCAGAGCCAAAATGAATAAAATTGAAACAACAACAACAAAAGTGAAGAAACAAATAGTTGGTTCTTTGAATAAAGAAATAAAATTGATAAACCCTTGGCCCAACTGATTAAGAAAAAGAGAGAAAGAATTCAAATTACTAAAATTCATGATGAGATATGAAATATCACAAGGAACACCACTGAAATACAGACAATAATCAGAAAACTACTTTGAAAATCTATACTCTGATAAAACAGAAAACACTGAAGACATCAATAAATTTCTAGAGACATATAACCTACTCAAATTGAATCAGGAGGACATAGACAATTTAAACATACCAATTTCAAGCAGTAAAATTGAAGATGTCATTAAAAGTCTACCAACAACAACAACAATAACAACAACAACAAAAAAAATCCCAGAACCAGATGGTTTCTTAGCTAACTTCTACCAGACCTTCAAAGAAGAACTAACACCAATACTCCTCAAATTATTTTATGAAATATAAAAGAAGCAAATCCTTCCAAATTCATTCTATGAAGCTAGTATCATCCTGCTACCCAAACCAGACAAAGACACATTAAGGGGAAAAAAAAAGAGCAAACTTCAGACCAATATCCCTAATTAATATAGATGCAAAAATTCTTAATAAAATATTGTCAAATTGAATACAAAATATGTTTAAAAGATAGTGCACCATAATATAGTGGAGTTAATCCCAGGGATACAAGGTTGGTTCAACATACGAAAATCAATAAATGTAATTCATCACATCAATAGACTTGACACTAGAATCACATGATTATCTGAATAGATACAGGAAAGGCATTTAACAAAATACAGCATCATTCATGTTCAAAACACTAGAAAAACTATGGAGAGTAGGCACATATCTCAATGTTGTAAAAGCTATATATGGTAAACCAAGGCCAACACCATTCTAAATGGAGAAAAATTGAAAGCATTCCCTCTAAAAACTGAAATAAAATAGGGGCATCCTCTTTCATCACTCCTATTTAACATACTCCTTGAAACCCTGGCCAGAGCAATTGAAAAAAAGAGACTACAGTGATATGAATAGGAAAAAAAAAGAACTCAAACTATCCCTATTTGCTGATGACATGATTCTTGCTTTCTTGGGAAGTAATCCCACTTGATCATGGGGCACTATCTTTTAAATGTGTTTTGTATGTGACTTAACAATATTTATTAAGGAATTTTGCACCTATATTCATTATGGATGTTGGTCTAAAGTCCCCCCCGCCCCACAATGTGTCTTTGTTTGGCTTTGGTACCAGGGTGATACTAGCTTCATAGAATGAATTTGGAAGGGTTCACTTATTGTCTATTTTATAAAATTTTTTAGAAGATTAAAAAAAACTCCTCCAGAAAGCTTTTAGAATTCATAAAAAATTCAGCAAAGTAACAGGATATAAAATTAACACCCATAAATCAGTTGTGTACCTATACATCAATGACGAATTAGCTGAAAGAGAAATCAGGAAAACAATCCCATTCATGATAGTCTAAAAAACAAACAAACAACATCAACAACAACAACAACAACAACAAAAACCTTGGGAATGAAACTAACAAAAGAGATGAAAGACTTCTACAATGAAAACTACAGAACACTAAAGACAGAAATTGAAGAAGACCTCAGAAAATGGAAAGACTTCTCATGATCTTGTATAGGCAAAATTAATAGTGTCACAATGTCCATACTACCAAAATCACTATACAGATTTATGCAATTCCTATTAAAAATTCCAATAATATTCTTCATAGAAATAGAAAAAGCAGTTATGAAATTTTATTTGGATAAACAAAGGCCCAGAATAGTCATAGCAATCCTCAGTGAGAAAAGTACAATATCAGACCTTAAATTATACTACAGAGCTATAGTAACAAAATGGCATGGTATTGGCACCAAAACAGACATAAAGACAAGTGGTACAGAATAGAAGACACAGAGACACACCCACATAAATACAGTTATCTCATATTAGAAAAATGTGTCATAAACATACTTGAAGAAAAGATAGCCTCTTCCACAAATGATGCTGGGAAAACTGGAAATCCATATTTAGTAGAATGAAATTGAACCCCTATATCTCAGCCTGCATAAAACTCAACTCAGAGTGGATCAAGGAGCTAGGAATTAGACAAGAGACTCTGAGCCTACCTGAAGAAAAAGTAGGCCCAAGTTTCCATCATGTCAGCTTCAGTCAGAATGGCAGGTCTTAAGAATAGAAACAATAATAAGTGTTGGTGAGGATGTGGGGGGAAAGGCACACTCATACATTGCTGGTGGGACTGCAAATTGGTGCAGCCAATATGGAAAGCAATATGGAGAATCCTTGGAAAACTTGGAATAGAACCACTATTTGACCCAGCTATCCTACTTCTTGGTTTATACCCAAAGTACTTTTAAGACAACATACTACAGGGACACAGTCACATCAATATTTATAGCAGCACTATTCACTATAGCTAAACCGTGGAAACAACCTAGATGCCCTTCAATAGATGAATGTATAAATAAACTGTGGTATATATACACAATGGAGTATTATTCAGAGTTAAAAGAGAATACAGCATGGCATTTGTAGGTAAACAGATGGAGCTGGAGAATATAATGTTAAGTGAAATTAGCCAATCTCCCAAAACCAAATCCTGAATGATTTCTCTGATTTAAGGATGCTGATTCATAGTATGCTGCAGGAAGGAGGGACGGGAGGATTTAAATTAACTCTAGATAGGGCAAAGGGGAAAAGGGGAGGGAGAAGAGAGGAGGGGGCATAAGGGTAGGAAAGACGGTGGAATGTGATGGTCATCAACACCCTAAGTACATGTATGAAGACACGACTGATGTGACTCTACTTTGTGTACAACCAGAGATATGAAAGTTTTTGCTGCGTATGTGTAATATGAATTATAATGCATTCTGTTGTCATATGTAACAAATTAATTTTTTTTAAAAAAGAAGTAATGAAAGAGAATCAGTAACAGATATTCTCAAAAAAAGAAAAAAGGGAAAAAAGTCCACAACTGGATGGCTTCACTGTTAAATTTTACCAAATCTCTAAAGAACTAATGTCAATTCTTATCAAAACTTTTTAAAAATATTGAAAGGGAGGGAATCCTTCTGAACCCATTCTGCAAGACCAGCTGATACTAAACCCAGACAAAGACATGAAAAAAACAAAACTACAGACCCATAATCCTGATGAAAATAGAATGAAGACTAAAATTTACATGACCATCTTCATAGATCCAGAAAAATCTTACAAAATTTTTTAAACATCACTTCATGATAAAAACCCTTTAAAAAACTAGGTATAAAAAGAAGATTCCTAAAGATAATAAAGGCTTTGAATGACAAACACACAGCCTACATCATATGGAATGGACCAAACCTGAAATCATATCCTTCAAGATCAGGACCAAGACAAAGATGTCTATTTACACCACTCATATTCAATATGGTTCTTGAAGTCTTAGCAAGGCAATAAGACAAGAAAAAGAAGTAGAGTATCCAAACAAGAAAGAAGGAGGATCTGGGATTGTGGTTCAGTGGTAGAGCACTGGCCTAGCAAGTGTGAGGCCCAGGGTTTGATCCTCAGTACCACATAAAAATAAATAAATAAAATAAAGGTATTGTGTCCAACTACAACTAAAAAATAAACATAAAAAAAGGAAAGAAGGAGGTCAATTTGTCTCTGAAGACCATATGATTTTATATACAAAACAACTGAAGCCCTTTTCCAACAAACTCTTACTGCCTTTTAAAAAATTCTGTAACATCGCAGATATAAAATCAATATACAACAATTATAAACTTGCTGAGAAAGAAATTATGAATGAAATTCCATTCACAATAGCTACCAAAAAAAAAAGACACCTAAGAATAAATTTAGCCAAGGAAGAGAAAGGCGTCTCCAACAAAAGTTATAAAACACTGATGAAAAAAATTGAACAGGACACACACAAAAACACACACAAATAGAAAGAATTCCCATTGTTTTGTGAATTGAAATATTTAGTAGTATTTAAATGTTCATACTATCCAAAGTCATTGACAGATTAAACACAATCCCCATCAAACTATCATTGATACTCTTCACAGAACTCAAAAAAGCAATCCCAAAATTTGTATGGGCCACAAAATAGTCAAAGCTATCTCACACAAAATAACGAAGCAAAAAATAGTGTAACACCTGATTTGAAGACATACTACAGAGATAAACTAGGCAAAACAGTATATACTAATATAAGAATCTGACAACAAGACCAATGGAATAGACCAGAGAACCCAGAAATAAACCCACACATGATTTCTGATGAAAGTGCCAAAAACATACCCTGGAGAAAGGATAACCACTTCAATAAGGGGTGCTAAGAAAATAGTACATCCATATGCACGAGAACTTGATCCTTGCTTTACCCTGTGCAAAAGTCAATTCAAAATAGACCAAAGACTAAAATATAATACCTAAAGCTATAAAAATAGTATAGGAGAACATATGAAAGATATTTCTGTATGTTGATGAACTATCTACACTCATAAGTTAATTCAGCACTATTCACAATAGCCAAAATGTGGAGTCATCCACTGCCCATCAGTGGAATAATGCATTTTTTTAAAAAAGGTGGTATGTGCACACAATGGAGGTGGGATAACATATTTCAAAACACAGACAGAAGGAATATGTTCCATAGAACAACAAAGTGACTATTATTCTTAATAACACTGTGTGGTTTATCAAGAGCTGGAAGAGAGAAGTTCAAAGAATTCAAACTTGGAGAAATGACAAGGATTTATGCACTTTGTTATATCATACATAGATGAAGTATAATTTCTTATTTTCTGATTGTACATGTTGTATTGATTTTAATGTAAAAAGTTTAATAAATAAATAAATATAAATTTAAAAGAGAAATGATAAGGAGAAGGACATGATGATTACCCTGATTTGATTGATTGGCACATTCTCTCTCTCTATATATAAATATATATATATATATATATATATGTGTGTGTATATATATATATATATATATATATATACCTCATAAATGTGTACAATTATTATTTGATAATCAAGATTTTGAACATTTTTAAAATTTAAAACAAAATGCATAATGGTAACTACCAATTACCTAAAAAAATTTTAATAAGAATTTAGTAAAATAGTAAATCCTTGATTCTAAATTGATACAAATTAAAATGGAAAATAAGTAATTTATAATGGAGAAGCCTGCTAAATTCTATCTATACAATGTTTCTTCAGAGAAGCAAAATCAATCAGGTATCTATAGACATATGAAAGATGCTTTATGGGAATTGTCTCATGTGACTGTGGAAGCAAAGCAACCTCATGATCTGCTTCTGCAAACTGGAGAATCAGGAAAGCCAGTAGTATGAATTGGTCTTCATCCAAAGACCTGAGAACCAGAGAGTGATGCAGAGAACCATCAGCTTCAGTGTCTGAGGGTAAAAAAAAAAAAAAAAAAAAAAAAGATGTACCAGTTTAAGAGAAGGAGCATTCACCTTTCATTCTGACTTACTCTCTATTCAGGCCTTTATTAATTGAATGAGGTCCTCCTACAGTGGTGAGGGAAAATCTTTACTTAATATACTAATCCAAATACTTAATATACTAATCCAGAAGTTAAGAATGAAGTTAAGAATCCAAATGCCAATCTTTTCAGAAACAGTTTAATAAACAACTACAAGTAATGTTTTACCAGCTACCTGGACAGCCCATTTCAAATTAGCCATAACAGTATTTTACTCAAATTCTAATAATAGGACAAATCAAAATTAAGTACCAACACATTAGAATGCCCTGAGAAAAATACAGCATCATTTCTGTGATATTAATTCTAAAGATGTATAATCTGAATCTAATCCTGTGGAAACATAAATTCAAAATACAAATTACTGACCTATAACTTTCAAAATATCAAGGTCAAAAATTCAATCCAAGACTGAAGAACTATTTAAATTGAAGGAAACTGAAGTGACACAACAATAAATTATTGTGTGTAATTCAGGGTTGAAATTTTTGCTATAAAGCATAAATAAGGGTAGATGGGAAAGGTTGCTGGTTTTTGTGGATTACATTGTAGTAATGAATCAATGATAATTTCCCATTGTTGACTGTTGAATTTTTGGTATGTTGAAAAATGTTCTTGTTTATGGGAAATGCACACTGAAGAATTTGGAGATAGTCAGACTTCATGTCACCAAATTACTCTCAGATGAGACCAGAAAAAAAAATTATTTGTGCTTACATGCAACAATTTGAGATTGTTTCAAGTAATAAAAAAGGAAAGAAGAATAATTGTTTTAAATAGACCTAAATAGGGTGGGGTGTTTGTGTGTATGCTTATTTTATATTTTGTTTTAGAAAATGAAAAGGAATAACTTTACTTCAATACTTCTTTTAGTTTTTTTTTAAGAATTTATTGGTGCACTATAACTATATATAAAAGTGACATATATAATTTGTTTAAAAAATCACAAAGAAGTTAAGAATGAAGTTTAGTAAAAGTGGAAAAAACTCATAAAGAAAATAATAATTTTTTGAAGGCATGAAACAATCTCTAACTAAATGATGAAGGGAAATTTTCAATACTATACACATATTCTTTGCCAATGAATTTATAAATGCATTGTGATATCAAAATCTCAATAAAATTATCTGCAGAACTTTCAAATTCACTTTACATTTATTAGTAGCATAAATGTTCAAGAATAACTGAGACAAACAATAAAATGAACAAAGTAAAGCCATTAAATCTGTCATTTAGCAAGATATACTCTAAAGCTATAGTGATTTTATTTTGTTTTATTGATGTGGCTATTTTTTAAAAGTGAAAATATATCTAGATTAAGTGAAAATAAAGCTATTTAAATTTTATAAATAATATATGCAATTCACCTGAGATCATTTTTTCCTTTAAGTCTAAGTCCCCTAGAGTATTTCATCATTTTGTTTTGTAATTGACAAAACTTATACATATTTATGGGTACAGTGTGATATTTCAATATATGTATACAGCATGCACTAGTCAAATCATTTCTTTGTTTAGATCCTTTGACCATCTCTCTTCTAGTACTTCATAAAATATATAGTATATTATTGAGAACTATAGACACCCCATTGTGCTAATAAAACTTATTCCTTCTGTGTTTCCTTATTTGCTATACCACCTTCATCCATCTCCCCATCCCAACACCCCAACCTCTAAGAGTCATTATTCTATATTCAAATTAACAATGTTTTAGCTTGCATATATAAAAGAAAATATGCAGTGTTTATCTTTATTTTATGTACTACATATAATATGATGTTTTGATATATGTATGCTTTGTGGAATGGCTAAATTAAGCAAATTGACACACGCATTAGCTCACATACTTAATTTTTGTTGTTGAAATACTTAAATCTATTCTATTAACAATTTAAAAGTATGCAATATGCTGTTATTAAGTATAGTTATAATAATGTACAATAGATCTCTTGAATTTATTCCTCTTATTTAAAAAACATTTTATATCTTTTTGATGACTACCTCCCCAATATCCTGGCCACCCAGCCCCAGCCTCTATTGTCTGAGTTCCACCTTTTTAGATTCCACATTAAAGTGAGATCACACAGTATTTGTCTGTGCTTGGCTTACTTCACTTAACATAATTTGTTCATCCTTTGTTCATTCATGTTGCCACAAACCATAGGTTTTCCTCCATTTTTAATTGAAATATCCATTGTATATATGTACCACATGTTCTTTATTAATTAATCCACATAAGTTGATTTAATATATATTTGCTATTGTTGATAATGCTGTAATGAACTTGAGAGCACAGATTCTCTTGGACACACGAATTTCATTTCATTTGTTAAGTATGCCCATGGTGAGATTACTGGATCATATAGTAGTTCTGTGGGGTATTTTGGTGGTTGTTCTTGAGAAACTTGCATACTGTTTTCCATGATAGCTGTATGAATTTACATCCCCACCAACAGTGTAAATTTTCCCTCCTCTCCACATTATCACCAAATTTATCTCTCATCTCTTTGACAACAGTTATTCTAACAAGTGTGAGGTGATATCTCATTGTGTTTTTTTTTTTCATTTGCTTTAATTAGTCACACATGACAGTACAATGATCTTGACATATCATACATTTGAATCAAATGGGGTATAATTTCTCATTTTTCTGAGTGTACAGGTTGCAGAATCACATTTGTCATGCAGTCATATATATACATATAGCAATAATAATGTCTATTTTATTCATTGTGGTTTTTATTTGTATTTCCCTGTTGATTAGTGATGTTGAGAGTTTTTTCATATACCTTTGTATGTCTTCTTTTGAAAAATGTCTATTCAAAACCTTTGCCCAATTTTTGTAGTTTTTCAATTATTGCTATTGAGTTGTTTGATTTCTTTAAATATAAAAATATTTCTTAAAATATAATTAACCTACTAATAGATTATGGTTTGCAAATATTTTTTCCATATCAGACCTTTTTTCTTCACTCTGTTTCTTAACTCTTTGATTATGCAGAAGCTTTTTAGTTTGATGTAATCTCATTTGTCCATTTTTGCTTTTGTTGTTTGTGCTTTTGGAGGTCATATCCAAAAATCATCGCCTAGATCAAAATCATGGAGATTTTTCCTAATGTTTTCTTCTAGTAGTTCTACTATTTCAAATTTTATGTTTAAGTCTATAATCCATTTGCAGTTGATTTTCATAAATTGTATAAGATATGTGTCTAATTTTATTCTTCTGCCTGTGAATATCTAGTTTTCCCAACATAATTTATGAAAGAGACTTTACTTCCTCCATTGGGTGTTCTTGGCTTCTTTGTTGAAAACCAATTGCTTATAGAGTATGGATTTATTTCTGGGCTCTCTATTTCTCTCTATTTTGTTCCATTATATCTATTCTATGCCGGTACCATGCTGTTTTTTTTTAAATGTATTTATTTATTCTAATTTGTTATACATGACAGCAGATGGTTTTCAATTCATAGTACACATATAGAGCACATTTTTTCATGTCTCTGATTGTACACAAAGTAAAGTCACACCATTTGTGTCCTCATATGTGTACTTACCATGCTGTTTTAATTACTATAACTTGAAGATTTTGAGAACAGGTAGGATAAAGCCTTCAGCTTTGTCCTTTTTGTCCATGATTGCCTTGGCTATTTGGGGCTTTTTGTATTTCCATATGAACTTTAGGATTGTTAGCTTCCATTTCTGTGAAAATAGTATTGGAATTTTGATAAGGATTGCTATTTTTCGGCAATTCTACCTTTACTCTGTAGATTAAATAAATACAAGTGAATAGGAAGTATGTAAGCATGAATATCAGTGCTTTCTTAATAATAGAAAAAAGGGAGAAAACAAAGTAATCATAAAATCAAATAGGTGCATGATTAAACAAATGAGCAAATGAACTGAAACACTACAGATTTTATTCAATAGTTATAGGAATGAACTCTTTATGTATCAATATGTAGTTAAAAAATAATGTTGAGTTTAAAAAAAAAGCTGTTGAGTAACGTGTACAAATCTTTATATAACAAAAATCCCAGAAAATATTATTTTCTCTTGTTGCCTATAGATATGTGGACTTATTCTTGGGCATGTGAGTGGGAGGGGATGAAAGTACCTTTAAAAATTAGTCACCAAGTGCAGGGGTGCAAGCCTGTAATCCAAGTGGCTCTGGAGGCTGAAGCAGGAGTTCAAAAGCCAGCCTCAGCAAAAATCGAGGTGGTTAGCAACTCAGTGAGACCCTGTCTCTAAATAAAATACAAAATAGGGATGGGGGTGTGGCTCAGTGGTTGAGTGCCCCTGAGTTCAATCCTCAGTACTCCAAAAAAATAATATAAAAAACTATTCATTATAATTGTTTTGGCTGGAGGTTGAGTCAATATTAATCAATGAGTCATGATCGAGGTCAAGATCAAGTGAGAGTTTATTTGTAATGATAACACTTTAACTTTTTGAAAGTAATATGCTCATAAATAACTTGTATAATTTTAAAAAACAACAAAAGTTCAGAATCAAACAGAACAAAATGTTAACATTGATAGTTCTAATTAGAGTGAACTCAAATAAGTTTTCTTATTTGAAGTATATATTCCATATATAAATATATACATATGTATATATAATCACTACATTTCATAGTTTCAAATATTATAAATTCTTTCATAAAGTACTGCCATTAAATAAAAATTATCAAGAAAGCCCATTTATGTTAGGTCTTTCCTTCCTATATGTTTACATTACAATGATCAATTTGAGCATGAATGTTAAAATGTTTAAAAACATTGCATTTCAGATGAGTTATAAAAATAAAAAGACAGAATTTTTTCTTTTTTTTTTTTACTAATAAAGAGCTGTGAAAAGAAAAAGCATGATACTTCCAAGGATGTTGGGAAGAGAATAGAGGCAATTACCTATTAAATGTACTCTTTGTAGAGGAGCAAATTAAACTATTAAAGATAAGGGTGCATTGTGCATTGAAGTTTCTTCACTTCATTGATAGCATATGCCTAGCATTTCAAATAATACACTAAATCTTTGTGCAGTCTGATCCCTATTTTGTTCTTACCTCTGTCTCTGAAAAAAAGAGTGAGGAACTAGCTATGGGACCAACAGAGCCTCTGAAGAGCTTCAGTACATTTGTGCATTCAAATGCAGATGAGCCTCATGGATGCCTTCTCAACTGAGTAATGTGGGTCCTGCTTAGTCTCTTAAAGGTTTTGCCTGAAATTTGAAATTTAAAACTCTGAATTTGGTGCTTCTTGACTACTGACTGAGGAAACAACATCTCAAACATGGAAAGTCCTAGATTTGTGTGCTTAGTTTAGGGCTCCAAGAACAGAAAGCATTATATATGATTGTACATCTGAATAGTATTTGTGACATTAAAAAAAAAAAAAGAAAGAAAAGAAAACAGACATCAACTGAACAAACAAGGAAGGGAAAATGTTAGGTGCAGTCTCAGGAAACAGATTCAAAATTTTTTTTTTTTTTTTTTTTTTGGTCCCAGGGATTGAACCCAGGGGTGCTTAACTATTGAGCCACATCCCCAGTCCTTTTATAAATTTTAATTTACAGACAGATTCTCACTAAGTTGTTTAGGGCCTTGCTAAATTGCTGAGGTTGGCTCTGAACTCATGATCCCCCTGTCTCAGTCTCCAGAGCAGTTGGGATTGTAGGTGTATGCCACTGCACCCTGCCAGATTTAGGTGGAAGAAGACACCAGATGCAGTTGGAGTAGCAAACATTCTTTATTCAGAGGCAGAAGCAGCCCCAGGCTCCAGTTTCAGCCCCATTCAACCCCAGCCTATTCCATTTAGACCCCTGAGCCATTTCTGTAGGCTCTTTAATATACAGGCAAATAAGGCACATTTTCAGCAAGACATAAGTGGGTGCATGGCTCATAAACAAATGTTTATCACCTAGAGTATGTACACTCAGGGTATCACAACCTTGGCTACATATTAAAAACATAACCCACTGGAAGCTTCAGCAACGGAGCCCAACTATAACCATCTTGGGCCTATCCTACAGAAAACATCTGACATATTTACCTACTTTAACTATGGACAGATGATAGATAGGCAACCAAATAAATTGAGCAGAGGCTCAAAGACATGATGCTTACTGAGAGAATATAAGCTGGCAAGTATGATTTTATGGACTTTTTAAGCAAGTCTTGGTAAGACAAAAGCTATAGAAAACAATATGCATTCTTTCTGTATTTCATTTTGTCCAACCTCAGGGTTAAAAATACCCCAAGCATACTGTTTACTGATTCCAAAGAAAAATCTTAGAAGCCTCACCAGACAGGTTTGGGCATTTTATTACTCATGTAGTCCTCAGTGGCAATAGGCTGAGATACAATGTGGGGTGGCATAGTGCCTATAGCAAGAAGAACATATGGGGTGGATTGCATGCCCACTGTGAAGGTGGATTTCTTCAGATGTTTTATGAGTACATTCTTTTACTTTATAGTCAAAGTTGCTCTGTTCAGAGCCTCTTCTAAATACTAGAAATAAAAGAAGTGGCCACTTTATCCTCTTCATTTCCTTTATTATTACATTCTTTAGAATCCTTTTTATCTCACTGCAAACTTTGCTAGACACCAATTACTATTTAAGGCAACACATTTTAGACGTCATTTTCTTACTGTATCTGTCATCAACCCCACTACTATTTTGAGGAATACATTTCTAATATTATATTTAAGTGCAAAGACTCAAGATGATTAAATGGCCTAATGCAATGAACTGCTGCACACTCTGAGTAAAAACAGATTGAACTTCATCAACTTGTGTCTTTTAAGGTAATTTAAAGATTCAAGGCCCTGATCCATTGTCTTCTGTCTCAAAGATTCTGGAGGAGAGTGACAGACCATCCAGACCATTCATGATCCTGTGGCTTATTTCACCTTTTCTGGTCTCAGAGCAACTTTACTGATAACTTGAGCTGCTTACCAAGTGCTTCCTTTGAGATCTGGATTTGAAGCAAGTACAACTAGAAATATCCACTGATTTAAAAGTAAAGTGAAAGTTCATTCTTTAACTACTGCATCCAAAGTTTTCTTCTATGATTGATATCAATCTATGATTGATATCTTCTACACATGATATCACAATATTTTTATTCTTAATTATAACTTATGAGGGTCACTATAAAAATTTGATACATGTATACACTGTGTAATGGGCAAATCAGGGTAGTTGACAGTTTCATCCCCTTGACCACTTTTTGAAAATTTTGATTAACACATAATAATTGTACATATTTATTAGATACATTGTGATATTTCAATACATGTATACAAAATGTACTGATCAAATCAGAGTAATTAACATTTTCATCTTCTTGGCATTACTTTATGTGTAGAGGCTTTGGGCTCCTGTCTCCTAGTTATTCATAAAATGCACAATATGTTACTGTGAACTTCAGTCCCCCACTGTACTCTAAAGCATTATAACTTACCATTTCTATTTTACTGTGTTTAAATGCTCATTATCCAACCGCTCACCAATACGTCTCCCTTTTCTCCTCCCCAGGACATTAAAATCTTAGAACTTTTTCATGTGACTCTCTAACATTCTGTTCATTATAGGGTTAAAAATTGCATCATTGAATTAAGGAAATTTAATAAGCAGACTTTTGTTCAGCTTATGAAATCTCCCACAGAAGTCTCATAACAAGACTCCTCTCTAGAGTTTAGAAATATATATATATATATATATATATATATATATATATATATATACACAATAGGAAACAAATGATTTCTAGTTAACAAATGATTGAAAGTTAATAGCTAAATTTATCTGAAAAAGCCCCATAATCAAAACTTTCAGGAGAATGATAGAAGGGAGAAAATATCTAAGTCCTAGGCTAGAGCAAAATTTAAATTCAAACCTAAAGCATGGAACTTAAACATTGTAGAAATGTCTATTAAAAAGAGTTCAGCCTTCAGGGCAGACTCTGAGCTTTTTTCCCCCAGGCTCTAAAACCTCAGATTGCTTCCCATAGCCATTTCAGATAAAACAATTAATAATGGTGGTTTGTTCCCTGAGAAGTGGCTATGCCTATATAAGCTTATCATGTGGACAGAAAACAGGAGGAGTCCTGGTCCTTGCTTTCAAGCCAAGTTAATATTCTAGTCTTTATCTAACCTGATGTTCTTCTTCCCAGAGGATAAAGAGAAATAAACAAAATCTTTCTAAATTCGTTGGTCCATATTTTGAATCAACTGAATCTACGAAAAAGCTACTAGTACTGAGAAGTGAGTCTGGCAAAATTATAAATATGAAAAATATACATATAAAAACTCACTGTGTTGGGGCTGGGGTTGTAGCTCAGTGGTAGAGCACTTGCCTTGCATGTGTGACAAGCTGGGTTCCTCAGCACCACATAAAAATAAATAAACAAAATAAAGGTACTGTGCCCATTTATAACTGAAAAAAAAATGGTAAAAAAACCAACCAACCAAACAAACAAACAAACAAAAACACCTCACTGTGTTGGAAGTATTTCCAGAATGGAAAAGACTTCCCCCAAATCTGATCCTCAAAAAAACAATGAAAACATAATATCAAATATCAAAATCAATTTTTTTTTTCTCAGAATTCTGGACACTAATTCTGTAACAATTGGAAGAGCATTCATTTCAGAAAGCCAACTCAGTTTGGTTAAAAACAATGAGCTTTTTGTGTTTTGACTTATCCTTTGCTTGTTCCCCTCTCCCCATGTCCACAGTAACTTTGAAAACCAAATATCTCATAGTGAAAGTCAGAAGTCTAGCATCAACTGGATAGGAAGAAATGGGTTTTTAGCTCTTCAAGAGCCCACCCCAAGAGAACTGTCACTATTGCATTTGCCAGGCAGCTTCCTAAAGTTAAAATGCAGGCTCCATTTTTAGGTCTTAGTTAGTTAGTTAGTCAGATTTGATGCTAAGAATTGAACCAGGGCCTCCTACATGCTAGGCAAGCACTGTACCACCAAGCTACATGCCCAGTCTTTCAGGCCTTCTCTATTTGACCTGATTATAAGCTTATTCTATAAGAATAGTCCAATTACTACTATGGTGTTTGTTAAAAGTAATTAATGAAAACTGTCTAACATCACAGTTGCCTAATGAATGCTGTGAATCAGGGCTTAAAAGAATCAACAGGGCTGGGATTGTGGCTCAGTGGTAGAGGTCTTGCCTAGCACGTTTGAGGCCCCGGGTTCGATCCTCAGCACCACATATAAATAAAATAAAGATATAGTTGTCCAACTACAACTAAAAAAATAAATAAATTTTTTTTAAAAAAAGATATAAAAGGAAAACATGAAGATGAGATCTCCATAGGAAGCTTTAAAAGCTCTGACTTATTTGTGGGCTTCTAGAGGATCACACACAGCTACAGGGCTTGGCACATGACCAGAAAAACCATGTGAAGTTCCAATCACTGATCTTCCACTGGCCTTAAGCTTCTGTGAGACCAGGAAGTAAAAGTAAAGGTCAATTTGTAGACTACCTGCTGGAGCATTGAAAACATCCCACACACATACTCTGAGAGAGAAGGCAGATTCTTGGAAACATTGTTTAAGGCATTACTACAGTTACTGGTTGGAGTAACTGTTCTGCAGACTTGGTCTCCAGTCTGTGGCACTACTTGGAGGCAGTGGGGCATTTAGGAGGTGGGGCCTAGTGGGAGGAAGTTGGGTCACTGGGGAGGTGCCCTTGAAGGAGTTTTTGGAACCCCACTCCTTCTTCCTCTTTCTACTTCAGCTATCCTGAAGTGAACAGCTTCCTTCCCCACATCCTCTGGTTGTGATGCACAATCTCATCACAGGTCCATCCAGCAGGGTCAACCCATTGTGGACTGAAGACTCTGAAACTGAGCCAAATAAACCTTTCTTTCTTTCTTTTTTTTTTTTTTTTAATTAATTTTTATTGTTGGTTGTTCAAAACATTACATAGTTCTTGATATATCATATTTCACACTTTGATTCAAGTGGGATATGAACTTTCTTTCTTATACATTGGATCAGGTATTTTGCCACAGTGATGGAAAGCTGACTCACACAGCTTTAAGGAAACTTCTTTCCAATTTTAACCTGAGCATTAAGCTAACAGAGCAGAGATGTTATTGGCTACACCTGAGGAAGAAGACAGACCTAACGAAGTTAATCCAGGAAAGCTATAGAAAATAAAAGCAAAATCAATGACATGGAACAACAATTAACCCCAAGGAAAGCAGTGGTACAAATCTGATTTTCAGAGTTGCCACGTACTATTTAAAATGTTCAGCTTTGATCAAAACTTTAAAAGACAAACACACAGACAGAACATCTGTCCCATATAGAGGGAACAAAAGCATTCAAGAGAAACTGTCCCTGAAGAAGCCCAGACAGTGAACTTAGTAAGCAAAACTTTAAAGGACTTGAATCAGCTATTATAAAGATGGTCATTAACTAAAGGAAATAATTTTTAAAGAATTAAAGAAAAGTATGAGAATAATATTTCACCAAATGGGGAATGAAATAGTCAAAATAGGCAAATAGAGAAAGAGACAGAAATTAGATTAGTGGTCAACATGGGCTCCAGCCAGGATGGCAATGAGAATTTTCTGGGTAATGAAAATGTTTTAAAATTAAAAAGCTCTAATGATTGTAAAATTCTGTAAATAAATTAAAAACATTGAGTTGTAAAATTTAGGAGAAAAAAATGTTATGACGTATGAATTACATATTTAATGTTAGAACAAAGGTCAATTATATTTCTATATAGTGGCAAAAATCATATATGAAATTTAAGAAAAGCCCAGTACAACCAACAATGGCATGAAAATATGAAACAGGGACAAATTTTACAAAATATGTGATAGATCTATATTCTGAAAATTTCAAACAAACTGGTGGAATTTAAAAAAGGCCTAATTTAGGGGCTGTGATTGTGGCTCAGCGGTAGAGTGCTCACCTAGCACATGCAAAGCCCTGGGTTTGTACCTCAGCACCACATAAAAAATTAAAAAATAATAATAATAATAAAGATATTGTGTTCAACTACAACTAAAAAATAAATATTAAAAAATGAAAGGCCTAATTTAATAGATATGCCTTGTTTGTCAGTTGGAAGAAATAGACTCACATACATTGACAACTGTTTTTTGACAAAATTCAAAAAGTATTTCAGTGGATAAATGATAGTCTTTTCAGTAAGTGATACTGGAATAATCTGATATCCATGAGAAAAAAAGAAAGGAATCCAAAAACCAAAAACAAAACTCTGAATTTCAATCCATCCACAAAAATTAACTCAAGGAGGGTGAGAGTCCTAAATATAATTAAACTTATACAATTAAACTTCAAGAACTAAACACAGGCTGGGTGCAGTGGCTCATGCCTGTAATTCCAATGACTCAGAAGGCTGAAGTGTTATCAGCTTATCTCATTAAGCTATTCAGGATCTCTCTAAGTTTCTGAGGCTGACTTCCAACTGTTGGAGGCCAGCCTCAGCAACTTAGAGAGATCCTTAATAGCTTAATGAGACACTGCCTCAAAATAAAAACTAATTTAAAAAGAAATGGGTATGTGACTCAGTGGTTAAATGCCTTTGGGTTCCATTCTGGTACCCTCATCACCCCAAAAAAGAACTAAACATGAAAAAAATTTTGTGGTCTTGATTCAGGTAAAAATTTCTGAGATATGATTTGACACTAACAGGACACACTAATATATTGAATTTCATCAAAATTAAAAACTTCTATGCTTCAAAAGCACAAAAGAGAGGGCTGGGGCTATGGCTCAGTTTTAGAGCATTTGCCTAGCATGTGTGAAGCACTGGGTTCAATCTTCAGCACCACATAAAAATAAATAAAATAAAGGCATTCTATTCATCTACAACTAAAAAAAAAAAAAACAACTTTACAAAAGAGAGAATAAAATTATAAGTTAGATTGCCAGAGAAACTATTTGCTTTATTAGCTTCACTAGGCAAATTCTCCCCCACAGGTGGCAACTGGTGGAAGCTGGGAACTCAAATGTGCCTGACTTGAAATCCCATATTCCCACCATATGCAGCCAGGCTGTGGTGTCCAGTCCTGCACTAGCACAGAAACCAAGGGCCACATGTATACGCAGCTAGAGCCCAAGATGCATCCCAATGTGCGGGAGTTAAAACAAAGAAGGGAAATGTGTATCTTTAATTTAATTAAGTTTTTAATATGGGTCTGCTGCTTTCTATTTTTTGTCATCTTGAGCAGGAAAGCAAAAGTGTCTAGAGCCCAGGATTTACAATAAGAAGAGAACCTGCTTTCTAATTCTGATCCTGTGACTCGGTTTTGGTACTTTGAGTAAAGTATTTAAGTGTCTGCAGATTCAACTTCCCTTTCTGTTAAATAAGAATATGAAAATATAAAGTTATTGAAATACTACTGTGAGAAATTACTTCCAGACACACAGTGAAAAACATATTAAAAATATTTTTACCTTTGTAATTAGTAAAAAAATCATCCAGCTTAGTGTTGATACAAGGATCACAAGAACCTGAAGTCCACGGCAATGACTGCAGGATTACAAGTGAGGTAATTTCTTAAAAAAAAAAAAATACACACACACACACATATATGTTCACATATATGTGTATATATGTATACATGTATATATATGTGTGTATATATGTATACATATATGTGTGTGTGTGTTTAATTTAATATATTATTAAATGTGAGAGGACACTATGAATGATTCGTGTTCTCTGTCCTAGAGCGGAGAGGCTTTGACCATCTCTACATCTCATAGTGATCTGAACATTGCCCTGATTCTGGAAGTTTGAGGACGTGTCTTCAGATGTAGGGTATCGCCCCTTGGATTGAGCTACACTCACCTGTTCCTTTGTGATATTACCCCTTTGCCCTGTTTGGGATAGAATGTTCCATGGAAACACTTTGTGTGTCTCCTTCTCTTGCTCTGCCTTTGGGTGTGGCATTCCTAGATGTCAGTCAACCTGCTGACAGCAGACATCACAAAGCTAGACTCAACCCCCTGAAACCTGACTTCTTGCCTCAATTGAATGGTTTTTTCCTCAAAAAAGGGTTCCACATGAGCTTGCTCACTGTCTTTCTGGGGCCCTTAAGGTCAGAGAAGCCATCACAGGACCCCAAATAAAAAGGTATCTCTGTCTCTTGTGCGGTTATTTTGTGCAGCCCAGTTCAGCTGGAGTGACCCTGAGTGTTTTAGTCTCAAAGAACACAACAATTAAGAAAAAAAAAAAAAGAAAGAAAAGAAAGCTGCCAGATGGTGTGTGATTTCTGCAAAGAAACAGAACCAATGAATGTATTTGTGTGTGTGTGTGTGTGTGTGTGTGTTTGTATGATTTAAGAAGTTGACTTACATATGATAAAATTTACAAATCCAAGGGGCAAATTAATAAGCTGAAGACCCAGAAAGCATGGTGTTAATTCTACTTCTTTTCAGAAGGCCAGAGAACAAGGAGAGCCAATGGTGTCTGAGTGCAAATGTTGACAGGTTTGAGACCCTAGGAGGGGCTTATGAAGTCGCAATCTGAAAGGTAGAAAAAAAGTCAATGTCCCTGTCCAAAGGCAGTTAGGCAGGAATTTTACTCAGTGGAAGATGAGCTTTTTATCCCTTTCTGGCCTCCAACTGATTAGATAAAGCTCACCACCATTAGGAAAGACAACATGTTTCACTCCGTCCACCCATTCACATGTAAATCTCATCCAAAAGTTCTACCACAGACACTCTGAATAATGTTTGACAAAATATCTGGGACCATTTTACCCAGTTGAGTTGACACATAAAAACAACCAATACAGGTGGCAAATAAATAAATAGCAATAATTTTCTACATGCCATCATCTGATTACAGTTATTTGAAAAAAAATATTTCAATTTATTTAAATAGCTCAAATTTATAGCACATCAGCAATGAAACTTAATTTTTGGATGTAAGACATCGAGCTTGGGTATAAGGTGTATATTTTCTTCTGAACTGTTTAAAGTTAAAATATTAGAGAATCATAAGTCAAATATTGTAGAACTAACTGTGCATTATTACATATATGTTTAATGAAAAACACATTTCAAACTAAATTAAGAATAGTAAAATAAATAATAATTTATTACTATTAAATAACAAATAGTACTTGTTATTACAGTAATTTTACTTTAAACATAATAGCAATTAATAAAAAGCCCACACTGACTCACTCAAACTGTCCCTATTCTGAACTCTACCAAGATGGAGAAATGGTGCACATGTGAAGTGGATGTTTGCAAAAATGCCAGTTGTTACATGTCAGAAAAACCTCTCAGCTCTAGCAATATGATTATCTAAATCTAGTATACTTTTACTAACTAGTATTTAGAGTGCAAAAAAACTAAAATCCTGTGTAACTTCTTGCCATTTCCAACAAGCATCAAGGTAAGATCTAGCATCTTGGCATCCATTTGAGGCCACTTCAGAAGAAATTTTTAATCTACCAAAAAGCAAAATAGATCCCCTACAGGACTTTTAAAAGAGATTTGGGGAAAAAGTTTTAAGTGGCTAAGTAGAGCACACTTGATATTTCAATATATCAGTAGAACAATTCAAGAAGAAATGGACAATTAGTTTGAGAACTTTTGATTCATTTACCTAATGGTTCTTAGCAAATGAAATGTATAAGAAAAGAAATGAAAAAATGGGGGAAAGGAAGGGAAAGGGAGAGGGGATAAAAGGGAAAGGAAGAAATCCGCATTTATACCACTGACATGTAGAAATACTGATATTGCTGCTTCCCCAGGGAAGAATCTAAGCAGCACAAGTAGAATTACTACAGTATCCACAGCAGAGCAGCTGACCACTTTCTCCACAGCCCACCAGCTGAGATTGGGAGATAGGCCACCATGCTTTGTAGGAGGCCCCAGTGTTCCTCCAAAGCTCTATCCATGCACGCTCTTTATTTAAAAGTTCCAGGTTTTCCTGCTCCACAAGCCCTTCTTGGTTTCTGTCACTAAAATAATCACTTCATCCACAGATGCTTGTTTTTTTGCTCCTTTATTATTAGAAATATAATAATGAATATTTTTAGAAACAACAAGAAAAAATCACCAAGAAGCTTCTCCAACATTCAAATGTGTCTATTTATAAATATATTCTGACTAATAACAGCTTAACTTGATTTTTTAACTTGATTTTTAAATTAAATTTATTTTAACTAATACATAAGGATGCAAAAAGTGTATATATCAATAGGGCAATGTGATGTTTAAATACACGTATACATTGTGTAGTTAGGTTAAACATACCTGTCACCCCATCACTTATTTATGATGAGAACATTCAAAATTCATATTTCTAGCTTTTTGAGATGTACTCTACACAATTTTTATTGACATAGTCATTCTACTGTGAAATAGCACACCAAAACTTCTTATTCCTATCTAACTGCAACACAGTACTCATTGATGAAACTTCCCTCATTTATATTTTTCTATAAGCTACTTTCAATCCCTTAAGAACCAAGGTTGGTATACATTTTAAAAATAACTAATCCAGGGGCTGGGGATGTGGCTCAAGGAGTAGCACACTCGCCTGGCATGCGCCCGGCCCTGGGTTCGATCCTCAGCACCACATGCAAATAAAATAAAGATGCTGTGTCCGCTGAAAACTAAACAATATATATATGTATATATATATATACATATATATATAAAAACTAATTCACACATAAATCTTACAGAGGTATAGCTATATTTCATATAGTTGTACATTTAACAAACTCTATTAAATGAAATTCATAACTGTCCTAGAAAATCCACAAGATGATTCCCCAAATTATGTTTATTACCATCTTTTATATTGTATGAGTTGTATTCATGTCTTTCTCCCCCACCTTCAAAATGCTGAACAAATTTACATTAATTCTGATCACAATAAATAGTCAAACTGGGAAGTTTTAATTCAATGATTGATTTTCCTGACAGAAAATTTGTTCAAAGCTAACTATCAAGTTATGTATGATTTTAACTCAGGCAGTTTACTTCAAAGCTTGTATTCATTCCACTAACCTACAAAGTTTGTTGGAGTTCTTTTGCAAAGGCTCTCCAACTAAAAAATTAACAGATCCTACAACCTCAGTAAAGGAGTTAACCTTTGAGAAAGAGCACAGTCTTGAAGAGTTGAACTGGTTCCAAATTGTGAGGATTAGTAATTGGGAGGTATTCAGCCATCACTATTGAGCTGCATTGTGCTATCTAATCTCAGAGAAGCCTATCTGTCCTGGTTTCTGTTGCAAAGCATCTAGGAATACTTGTCTTTTATAGCTAATTAAATTAATTAGAAATCAAGATGGCAGCCAAGAGTTAAGGGTTGGCAATACTTCAAATGACAAGAAATTAGTATCTCAAGGAATTTGTTTACTTGATTATTTCTTCTTCCCCTTTCTTTCTTCTCTTCCTCTTCCTCCTTCTTCTTCCCTTCCTCCTTGTCTTTTTCTTCTCTTCCATCATCATCATCATCATCATCATCAAGTTATAACTACCTTAGCAAATCATTTCTCTTAACTGGGTGCTTTAATCCATTACATTTAATATTATTATCCATAGTCAATTTTCATTATTCTCAATTATTCATTATGTAACAAGTCAAGTCTGTAACCCACAAATCAAGATGCAGGATATTTTCTTGATTATTCCTGATGTGTGCACAGTGGCAAAAATGAATTGCCCAACATACATGTTTCCAGATCAAGTGGAACAAGGCAATACACTTATCTCCTTGTTTCAGCTCTCATTCTATAAATGAGTGTCCTTTTTGGGGGCCTACCTAGTGCTTCTGCATTTTTGTGTTTGTTGGTAATGATGTTATGATTCACAGTGACCCCCAAGGGTAGTGATAAAAAATGCTGCCTAGTGTTCCTTACAGCACAAAGGTTATAATGTCACTTGCATTTAGCCTGAAGAATTCTCTTCAGTGCTTTTTTCTAAGGCAGGTCTGCCAGCATCAGGTTGTTTAGTTTTTCTGTGTAAGTCTTTATATTATCTTTATTTTGAATGACAGTTTTGCTAAATACAAGATTGTTGGTTGATAGTTATTTCCTTTGGCACTTTCAGTAGTTATCACACTGCCTTCTGGCTACCACTGGTTTTGCTAAGTCAGTTGTTAATTTCATTGGGATTCCCTTGTAAGGAATGAGTCATCTTTTTGCTGCTTAAAGATTTTCTTCTTGAGAGCTCCCTCACTGCTCAGTTTCCATGCCATGAGTTACCCATCTACCATTGTGGCCACCAACTATCTCTGAACTACCTGCTGCCACTGCCTCATCTCCCAATGTGGATGCCTCCATCTTGGGTCACCACAGCCACCATAGCCACGAACTACTTGTGTAGATTGATACAGCAGGAGTAGGAGCCGTTTATTGTAGAACCAGAGCGATATTTATACATTTCACACAGCTTTTCTTAATTAACATAAAATAGATACATCAGTCAACCAACAAGGAATCTCCACACTTAATGGGCTGGCTTTTGTTACTTCACAAACCATTCCCTCTGGCATTTTGCCAGGAGCTGTCCAGACTTGTTTACAGACTCTAACATTTCCCCCTTTTTGTTTAATTTAAATAACAACCATAGTGGTTTTTACACAAACACCATAAATAATCTGCTATAAGCAGAAGGGGAGGATACAAAATGCCACAATACCAAGCCAATTGATGGCTCCATGCAAGAAGCCTTTGGAAAAATTATACCAGCAATGACACCATTAGCAAAGATACCGAGTTACAATTTGTTGTAAATTATAGTTTGTTGTCTCAGTCCAGATAAAGCAGTGTCTCAATAGATTAACTCACAATCCAGGTAAATCACAGTCCAGGTAAGTTCTGCAGGCAGCTAGCCTAAGCTGTAGCAGCAGAAACAGCAACAGCTACGAAGTCTCGTCCGTTTCTCAGGCAAAGTTTTGTATCATGACAGACAGTAATGCAGAAGAAAATTAAAAACCCTCTTGAAAATTTATACTCAAATAAAATATAAAAATCTTGAAGACATCAAAAAATTTCTAGAGTTATTTGCTTTACCCAAAATGAATTAGGAGAACATACAAAATTTAAACAGGTCAATTTCAAACATTGAAATGGAAGACACCATGTAAAGCTTACCAACAAAGAAAAGCCCAATACCAGATGGATTCTCAGCCAAGTTTGCAAGACATTCAAAGAAGAACTAATACCAATACTCCCCAAATTATTTCATGAAATAGAAAAGGAGAGACCCCTTCCAATGTCATGCTATGAGACTAGTATCACCCTGATACCAAAACCAGACAGACACATTAAGGAAAGAAAACTTCAGATCAATATCCCTAATGAATATAGATGCAAAAATTCTCAATAAAATTCTGGAAAATCACATACAAAAACATATTAAAAAGATAGTTTACCATGATCCAGTGGGATTCATCCCAGGATGCAAGGTTAGTTTAACCTACAGAAATCAATAAAAGTAATTCATCATATCAATAGACTTAAAAATAATAATCATAAGATCATCTAAATAGATGCAGAAAAAGCATTTGACAAAATACAGCATGGCTTCATGTTTAAGACATGAAATCTAGGGAGAATAGTAATTTATGTCAATGTTGTAAAAACTGTCTGCTCTAAGTCCATTGCCAACATCATTCAAAATGGAGAAAAATTGAAAGCATTCCTTCTAAAAACTGAAACAAAACATGGATGCCCTCTTTGACCACTTCTGTTCAATTTAGTCCTAGAAACTCTAGCCAGATAAGTTAAGACATATGAAAGAAATTAAAGGGATATGAATAGGAAAAGAAGAACTCAAACTATCACTATTTGCCAATGGCATGATTCTATATTTAGAATATCCCAAAAATTCCACCAGAAAACTTCTAAAGCTAATAAATGAATTCAGCAAAGTAGCAGGATATAAACACCCATAAATCAAATACATGTCTATGCATCAGTGATGAATCCTCTGAAAGATAAATTAGGAAAACTACCCCATTCGTAATATCCTTGAAAAAAATAGAATACTTGGGAATCAATCTAACAAAATAGGTGAAAAACCTGTAAAATGAAAACTACAGGACACTAAAGAAAGAAATTGGAGAAGACCTTAGAAGATGGAAAGATCTCCCACATTCTTGGATAGGCAGAATTAATAGTGTCAAAATGGCCATACTACCAAAAGTGTTATACAGATTTAATGCGATTCTTATTAAAATCCCAATGTCATTCATTCTTCATAGAAATAGGAAAAGCAGTCATGAAATTCATTTGTAAAAATAAGAGACCCAGAATTGTCAAAGCAATTCACAAAAAGAAGAGTGAAACAGGAGGCATGGCAATACCAGATCTTAAACTATTCTAGAGAGCTAAAGTAACAAAAACAGCAAGGCACTGACACCAAAATAAACTTGTAGATCAATGTTAAAGAATAAAAGACACAGAGACAAACTCACATAAATACAGGTATTTCATACTAGACAAAGGCACCAAAAACATACATTGGAGAAAAGATAGCCTCTCCAATAAATGGTGCTTGGAAAACTAGAAATTAAACACCTGTGTCTCAGCCTTCACAAAACTCAACTCAAAGTGGATCAAGGATCTAGGAATTAGACCAGAGAGCCACTTAATAGAAGAAAAAAGTAGGCTCCATCATGTTGGTTTAGGACCTAAGTTCTGTAACAAGACTGCTGAAGTGCAAGAAGTAAAATAAAGAATCAATAAATGGGATGGATTCAAACTAAAAAGTTCCTTCTCATCAAAGAAAACAATTAATAATGAGAAGAAAGAGCCTACAGAATGGGAGAAAATCTTTACCACATGCACATCAGATAAAGCACTAATCTCCAGGATATATAAAAGCTCAAAAAACTCAGCACCCCAAAAGCAAATAACCCAATCAATAAAATGGGCTAAGGAACTGAACAGACACTTCACAGAAAAAAATATGCAATCGATCACAAATATGTGAAAAAATGTTCAATATCTCTAGCAATTAGAGAAATGCAAGTCAAAACTACTTTAAGATTTTATTTCACTCCAATCAGAATAACAATTATCAAGAATGCATGCAAAAATAAATGTTGGCAAGGATGTATGGGGAAAGGTACACTTATATACTGTTGGTGGAACTGCAAATTGGTGGAAGCAATATGAAGATTCCTTAGAAAACATGGAATGGAACTACCATTTGACCCAGTTATCCTCCTTTATACCCAAAGGACTTAAAATCAGTGTACTACAGTGATGTAGTCACATCAATGTTTATAGCAGCTTAATTCACAATAGCTAAACTATGGAACCAAACTAAATCCCTTCAACAGATAAATGTATAAAGAAAATGTGATATATAAACACAATGGAATATTAATCAGCCTTAAAGAAGAATAAAATTATGGCATTTGCAGGTAAATGGACTGAGTTGAAGAATATTATGGTAAGCAAAATAAGCCAACCCCAATGTTTTCTCTGATATGTGAATGCTGATCCATAATAGGTGGAAGGGCTATGGAAGAGTGAAGAAACTGGATTGTACAGAGGAGAGTGAGGGGAAAGGAGTGGTATAGGGATGGAAAGAATGGACATTATTACCCTATGTACATGTATGATTGCAAGAATGATGTGACTTTGCGGAGGAATGAGAAGTTGTGCTCCATTTGTGTACAATGAGTTGACCTGCATTCTGCTGTCATGTATAAGTAATTAGAATTTTAAAAATTAAATTTAAAAATTTTAAAAATTAAAAATTAAATTAAAATTTTAAAAATTAAAAAAAATTAAAAGAAAGATTTCCTTCTTGTCTTTGACTTTCAATATTTTTCCTATGATGTGTTCCACATTTCTAAAGTTCCCTTCATTTTTTTCTTTTCTTTGTTCTTAACCTTGTCTAATTTCCATAACTATTATTCTGTCTTCTGTCATTTCAAATCTGTTGAATCCTTCTATTGAGTTTTTTCTGTTATTGTGTTTTTCCATGCTTTACTTTGCATTTGATTCCTTTTATTAATTTTTTGTTGTTGATATTCTCTACTTGATGCAACATTGTCATCAGATCTTCAGTTACTTCTTAAAACTCTCTTTAGTTCTGTGAATATGTTCATAGGTTAATTTGAAGCTTTTTTTTTTTTTTTTTTTTCTGACAAATTTTATATCTGGCTCTCACCAGAAGAGGCCTAAGAAATTCCTGGAGAAAAAGTCCTCCACTCAGAACAAGTAAGGTATTTGGCATACCTAGGTAAAAGAATTTCAGCATATGTTGGCCAGAGGCATACAGATTTATTTAGGAAAATTAGACACATTCAAGGAAAAATGCAGGTCATCAAGTGGGGAAGAGAGACAGAGATGGAGAGAGAGAGAGAGAGAGAGAGAGAGAGAGAGAGAGAGAATGTGTGCACGCTTGAAATTTGCTTTCTGACTAGAAAATGAGGTTATGGAGGGAGTAAGGATTTCTTTGACTGCCCTTTCTATTCTAATGCACTCTCTAGATGGAAATGATGACTACCCCAAATTATCTTGAGTGGACTAGATAGATGTAGGATCTTGACCACTTAATTTATTAACTTCAGGCATTCATTTTCATCTTAAACAGCTGCTATCTGCAGTTGAGGGAGATGGAGAAGAGCTTAGGCAGACAAGGCAAGATGGTGAAGAGGTTGGGAACAGGGCCAGAACAATGGAACATGGAAAGGGTCTTCTGATGAGGTCAACATTTTGCTTGACAAAAGTGCTCGTGGACACAAGTAGGGGACCCAATTTGACAAACCCTTTCATTTTCATGCTCCTAAACTGGGGATCCACTAGAAAAATTATAAAGCATGTGTAGACAGAGGGGGCACCCATCAATAATAGTGAGGAGTATTTGGATAGAGATAAGGAAAGGACGAAATTCCAGAGGCCATAAGAACAGGCCCAAACTCACCACAAGATTCCCAGCTCTGAGGCCCCTTCTCTTTGGAGAAGTCTACCGTTCACTTTTGTAATAAAACCACTTCTTATTTGTTACCTCTGTGTCCTATTCTTCAATTCTTTCTACATGTAGACAGAGAACCCAGCACTCCTAGACAGTAAAGAGTCCCTTTACCAGAAGACCAAAAATGCCTGAAATGTACTTCTTGGATTACTCCCTCATTTGAGAATTAGAGTGGTATACAAAGACAGAACCATTAGAATAATATTGCCTTTCAGGGTACAACTTTGTAGCAGCATGGAAAGGTATCGTAAGTTTGGGTATGATTATTCAAATATTATATTAAACTTATTTTGAATATACATATATAACATGTATATTAAAACATACACAGTCGATTTATGCATAAATTATATGTGTATAAGGAAAATGACTAATATGAATAATTTTATTATAAACTCTATTTACTTTTTCAGTATACACACTTTTAGGCCTTAGAGATAATTTATCATGCATGATTTTCTTCTCCTAGTGTGCCTTGGCAAGTTTACTTTCCCCCAGCAGTCTCTCTTCAGTTGTTTCCCTGTTTTTCTAGTTCTCTCTTTCTTGTTCTTTGGGACTAGGGATTGAACTGAGAGGTGCTTTACCACTTAGCTATGATCCCAGACCTTTTTATTTTTTATTTTGAAACAGAGTCTAGCTAAGTTGCTTAGGGCCTCACTAAGTTGCTGAGGCTGGCTTTGAACTTGTGATTCTCCTGCCTCAGCCTCCCATACCACTACACTAAGGTTAATTCTCTTTCTTTAATTCTTTCTTAGATCCTGTTGTGATTTAATTCTTTCACCAAATTTTCAGAGGATTTTTTCAGGGCTTTGTGAATTAGGTATTAAAGTGGTTAAGCAAAATCCAAAATGTTAACAATCCTCTGGGAGCTGTTTTTCTGTTTTTGTTTTTGTTTTTGTTTTGTTTTTTTAACCAGACTCTTCAAAATTCTAATCTCACAGATCCACTGCCCAGCTTCAGGGTCTCTGATAGGAAAAAATATAGATCTTTTATCCCAAGAACCTTGGTGTCTAAGATATAACATGTAGTGACTTGTTCTTTCTTTCTTTCTTTCTTTCATAGTAATAGTTGTTTTCTTTTAGATACAGCCTCTTACTGTCACTGTCAGACCACTCTAAAATTTTGCTCTCTCCTGCCACTATCTGATTTCCTTGGGGCTTCTTTGTTGTCCTTATTCCTCAATGTAACCAGGATTCACAGACAAGTGTGCATCACCGGTTCCATTTAAAGAATGAAAGAGCAGAATCTGTCCTTAAAATTTTATATTTGAACAAGACAAAATCATGCAAGCAAGAACCACAAACTCAAAAACTCAGATGAAATTGATCCATGCATTAGCACATTCTTAACCTGTGGAAACATGACCCTCATGGAACATTATCCAAGTCACTGAAACTTTTTCTTAAAAAAGAGAAAAAAAATTAGTGTTTTCCAAGTCCTGGGAATATGTACTACTTTTCTAACTATTTAACAAGCCTGACATCTAGTGGTCAACTGGTGTTTCTAAGGTAACTTAAGAAGATCTTCTCTTGTCTGGGTTGAAAAACCAGCCTCTACCTCAGAGCAAAGCCTGTCCAAGGAAGGGGGCATGGCCCTTGTCCTTGGAAAGACCCACAGAGCACTCCTAGGCACATTCCCACCCTGCAGATTTGTCTATCTACAAATAACAGGAGAGATCTGCGGCTCCAGGTGTCCCTGACTCAATTAGGCTAGGTGGGGAGCCATAGCAACCCTCTAGTAACCACCAATCAGCATGAGACAGGGAAAATACCTGGGATGCCAGATGACCCTCCCAGTAGTTTATGGTGGTTGATTAATATGTTGGGAAACCATGCAGTTCAGCACATACTCACCTCGTGGCTTAAACCAGTCAGTTCAAATGAATTCCCTTCTTGTACTAACCAATCACCCCTACCCAACTTGTTCCTGCCAGTGAATGTGCTAATCAATGTTAAGAGTTGTTGTTTGATTTTCCTGCAGTGTGTGATGATTTGCTAAGAGATGCTATGATGTATGTGAAGTCCCTGCCTTCCCCAAAGAGTGTATAAAACTGCTGCAAACCCTGGTCTCGGGGCCTCTCAGCGTCACCAGTTGCTGTGTGCGCGCAGAGGACCGAGCTAGCTCGCAATAAACACCTTTTTGCTGCTTACATCGATCTTGGTCTCTGGTGGTCTTTTGGTGGTCCTGAATTCGAGCATAACAAGGTAAATTGTGAAGTGTTGTGTGGAAATGGTAGTGAAAGCAGGATTTGAGAGGGGACTAGATTCCCCACTTAACCAATTTCCTTCTGAGTTTTTGACTCACAAATCTGAAGACCAAAATACATATACAATAATAAGGAAGAGTAAATGGAGTAGGATTTACTTAAATGAGAAGAGATAGAACTCCTGAGATTTAAAAAGGGGCCAGATAGCAGGAAAGCCCATTTTTGTATACTAGTTTAAGGGCTTATATGGATTTGGGATATGAGCATTAAAATCTAAGTTAAACAGACATTAAAAAAGTATCAGGGCTGTTGATTAAGTCCTTTAACCTCAGTTTTAATCCTTCCTGAAACTCCCATTTGGTTTTGCTCCCACCTCTCATCCTCCCTCCCCCACAAAGGAGTTGGCTGCAGTGTTCCCACAAGTGAGTCTCAAAGTCTTTGACATTTAAAATAGGCCTTGGTATTGCCCATTAATAGTTCTCTTGTTAGTCTCCTGGTGTGGTCTCTGCCTTTGAAGAAGACCATAATCTATTCTTATTCAGTATTTTCAGAGTTCCTAGGACTGGGATAAAGGTGAAGAATAGAAAGTATGGAAGTCACTCAGATATATGTAGTACCTGTCTGTGATCAGATAATTTGATTGACTGTGAAGCCAGCTATGTGAGTTCTAAACAGTCACTTTTCAAGGAAAAAGTACAGAGAAAGGAGAATGAACATGGGACTCTGCATGTTTCTTAATAATAATCAGAATAACTATGTTATATGACCCAGTATGATGAGTCTTTTACTAAGTGCTTTAAAACACTGCTGCTTCCCCATCAACCTTGAAAACTAAGTATTATAATATTCATTTCATAGATGAAACAGAAGCTAAGGGACTTGCTGAGTTGCCAAGTTTTTAAAAATAAAAGTTGAAGGAGCCAAATCACTACCCCGACTACTCCAAAACAGCCTACCATCATGTTGTCTCTATTATTGAATAGGCAGAGGAAGGGAGTAAAAGCAATTTTTTCTCTCTGAATTGAGAAATTATTAGGGGTCATATATCCATAGTCTGAAAGCAATATTTTTTTAAAGCCATAGTACAGAGATCTTGATCATGCTATTCAATTGGCAGGCATGTATGAATATTAATAGACTCTTTGACCCTGTTTTGGTTTTGTTGTTTTCTTTTAGGACATCACAATTTTCAGACAGAAATATTTGAATACATGGCCAAACAAACAAACAAAAAGAAACACTTACCCTCTCCATGTCCCTATTTTCTGGTCAGAGAACTTATTCCCACAAGACATGGGTTGCCTATCATTTGAAGTATAGCCAACCCTTCCTTCATGGCTACCATCTTGGTTTCCAAGCTCTTTGTTTGCCAAGTAGGACAATGGTCTAAGTATTCTTCCAACCTAGAGCCCTTAGAGGGTCAGGGACCTGCTCTATAATTTTTAATTTAGAAGTTATGGAGCTTAGGCCATAACCACAACTGGACCTAGAATTACTTTTCAGGCTATTTTGATCCACTTTAAATAACCTATGACATTATTAAGTCTGTAGCTCAAAATTCCTGGAATTTCTTCGAATCTCCAAGGTATCTGGGGGTGAGGGTGGGGTCCTCCCAGATTCCTCATCTGAGTTAGAAATTCCCTGCTACAAATGAGTAGAGTGAGGCTTTGTGGTAGAACAAAAATACACCTATCAGGTGATATATAAAATGCTTACATGCATAATAACATGAAGGGGGTGGATATAATGTGGGAGGTAGCTGGGGTTGGGCATAGGAAACTCATTAAAATATGGCGGTGACACTGTTTGTAGCAGTTATAGGCTGCTTAGTAATGGGTCACTTGCCCTAGACCATATGGCCAGCTATAGCCACATCTGTGAAAAATTGAGATTGCGCTGATAAAATGGGTACTATCCTATCCCATAGTGACCATTTGGACAGAGAAACATCCCTGAGGCTTTGGTCAGAGGATCATGTCAATGTGGAGTTTCTTAAGAAGAAGAAAGGCATTCTTACAATAAGATAATAGCAATTTAAATCCATTTAATCTGCATATGTAAATAGGTTCAGTTGCATTTCTTTGTTTTGCTTTTACTCAGGACTACAACAAAGAAAGTCTTTTGATTGTGATTACCATTTAACTTCTACCTTGGGTGGGGAACTGGAATTAAAATCTTTTTATTAAAATAAGAAGAAGGTTTTTAATCTTATAACAATTTTCAAGAATGGGTGAATAAAAATATAAAATATATTTTTCTCAATGTATTTGGCTTCCTTGGCATTTGAAGAAAAATGATTTTCATTCACTGTATTGGAGATATACCTTTATTCTTGCAATATGTACTTTTGAGCCCAGCTAAATATTGAAAAAAAAAACAAACTCTAAAGAAAGTAAAATAAAGTAAAAAGTTTCTGTTGTAACCAATTTTCCTCCTTTAAAATGACAGTACAGCAAATGAGGTTGTATCTATCTTTGCTGATGGTTTATTTGCTATTCTTCCTATCCTACCCAATTTCCCTCCTTTCTACAAAGAACCTTAATAATTTTCTTTTTATTTCATTTTATATACTCTAAATTCTTTTAATTCCCCATTTTTGCTATTAGATGTTTTAAACATGTAGAATCAAGGCAGCTTGAATCTTCTAAGTGGTAATAAAAATAAATGCTCCATTGAATACATGCAAATTAATGAATAAGCTTCCACTGAGACTTCATTTCCTTCTTAATGTTGCCAAAAGCTTGGTCCCTGATGCCACTCCAATAATGAGGACATGGTTTTGAGAAAAAGGAAAAAGAAGGTTTATTGCTTTGCTAGCAAAGGATAATACAGAGGACTCCTGTCCCAGAGGCTATGAATCTGCCCATCAGCCAGAACAGGGGGCTATAAAAAAGGTAACTCAAAAACTACATTCCATGTGTTCTCAGTCTTGAATTGTAATTCACTTGTTAATTTGGGAGAGAGTCATTTCTGAGATCTTCTGATACTGTCCCCAAAGTCTAGATGATTTCTTTCCTATGGTGGGTATGTACTTAAGGACAGATAATTCTGCCTAGGATAGGGAAGAAAGGTAATCAGTCCTGTTTCCCCTGGGATGAGGGAGTGGGAGAGATTAGGAAGGAGCAAGGAGAGAGGAAGAGGAAGAAACATGTCCATTTTAAAAATAAGTTGCAGTTGCAGTGGCAGAGCAGCAAGGATTATATTCAAAGCATAAAGTGGACCACTGTTACATTAGGAGCTCTATCTCATCAAGTTTCCTAATTTTAATTTAAAATGCATATGCCAATGACACTCAGATGTATAAAATCCTGGTCAATAGCTTTATCCTCAGCCCTAAACTCTAGTCTCAATCATCAATACTAATGCTTAGCATACCCAAAATTTAACCTTTTGATTCTCTCAGTGCAACAGTGGTGTTTTGTGTCCTGATGATCTTGCAGGTGTCACAATTATTCACATAAGCAAAGGCTTGGACCACAGCTAAACAGAGACTTGGTGGATTCCTTGAGTATGGGAGATATGTAACCTGCCATGTCATGAGGCCATCTTGTTCTCATCTCCCTATCGCCCCTGTCATGAATTTTTCATCAACTCTTGGTTGATGAAATTCTGTCAAAATACGGGGCTGTCTTCCAGCCACCCTTAGAACAGGGCTACATTTATTTGTACTGCATTCAAGAATTAGTTTCTCAGCCACATGGCATCCCACACTGGTAATGCCATCATCCATACCCTTTTATGTTAGCTCATTATTTAGTTATGTGAGTCAAGGCTCATAGGAAATTGGCACCCTTTACTTATTTTTTCTTTTCACTATCTACCTAATAAAATGTATAAATCTGAAAGTGGCTCATTATGACTTTACTAGCAGGATCAGGGGAATCAAGGCCTCATCTTGGCTTTTCTTCTATGTATGACCTTGACAATTCCTACCTTAGCCTACTTTCTTCTCCATGTCAGAAAATTGCCACACCAGCTTTCAAGTTCAAAGTTTAGAGTGGTCTCTGTTCCCTCCCATTTTGCAATTCATGCTCTCCAACATATCCTAAATCATATTGGCTCAAGTTTATAATGAACTCAGAATCTGACCATTTCACATCATCAATGCAGCCCCCTAATGCAGCTTCTCTCACCAAAAAAAAAGTGTGTGAACTTCCTAAGGAGACTTCCAACATATTTCTCCTGTCCCTTGCATTATTCTGCACATAGCACCCAGGATTCTTCTTTCAATTGTATCAGAGCATGCCATCTTTGCACTGTTCATAGCCTCCATCTTGCCATTCCATCACTTAAAAGTATTTATGTGATTTGGCTCTATCCTTCTGATCTCATATGTTCTCTACTTCTTCTGCCCATCTCCCTCCTCTCCAGAAGTCAAATACCTACCTCAGAATGCTACACAGCAGCTCCTCGTGAAAACATTCACCCTCAATGTTAGCATGACCAACACCTCCACTTTCTTCATGCATTTGCTTAAATATCTCCTTATTAGTAAAGACTTCCTTTTTCATAGTATAGTAAACACTTTCCCTCCACCCCTTGCGTTTATTTTCCTTCTTATCCTGATTTATTTTTCTCTACAGTACCTTTCATGTCATCTAGGATTTATTTTTTTATACAATTGCTTATTGCTTCCTCTCAATAGAATGCATGATCCATGAGGCCAAAAACTTCTTCTTTGTTCCCCACTACATCCCCAGCACATAAAACAATGCCTCGTGCCCAGTAGGAGTTCAACTAATATTTACTGAAAGAATAGTTGAACCACCAAAAAACAAAGAATGTAAATAAACTCTTCAATTAAACAACAACAGGACCATATATTATGGTATAATTATGAAATTGAGTCAATCCATCTTGGTCTTCTGACTGCACTTTCCTACTTTAAAAGGATGATATCTCAAAGTTTCTTTATTAGAACATTTTATTTGTTTGTTTGTTTGTTTGTGGTGCTGGGTATTGGACACAGAGCCTTGCATAGTTGAGGCAAACACTCTACCACTGATCTAGATCCCCAAACCTAGTTATAACTTCTGTATTGACAATTGAACTCCATTAATATTTGATAGGTATTTATAACATCAGGTCAATATAGTAGGACTAAGTATAAAATTCTGAAAAAGAATCCTCTCGATTTCAGGGAGAACCCAATCTCTTAGGGAAAAACAGGTTCAGACACAAATGGTTTCATTTTAAATTTATTCAACAAACATGTAGTGTTTACTGATGAGAGGGTGGAGTCTTATATGTTATTAACTTCCATAAAGTGCAGGCACATGCTGAACACTCTAAATGGCAGCTGATGTTATGATTGTTCCTAATAAAATAACAATTGAATTGTTCTGACAGGTGAGAAAAGAGTCTTTGTGTGATCTTTTGAGCCAGTCTTCATGGGTTGAACAGAAACTTGCAGGAGAAAAAGAAAGGGGAGATTTTGTAGGTCCAGCAGTCAACCATGCTGCCTGAGGGACACTGGGTGAGCAGGGACAGGGATATAATGGCCCCAGTTGTGGGATAAGTGAAAGCGAGAGAAAAAAGCAAAGTTCAAATGTTCATTGCTTTTAAGAAATATAGGATGTGGGGACTGGTATTTATTTCTTAATTTGCATAGACTAAAAATAAGGGCAAATTTATTTCAGTGGACAATCAGTGTCGTTCACATGATACAAGTGAGAAAATATCATTTTCCTTTAATTTTGTTTTCCTTGAAAATAGTGGTTTCAATTAAGTGGTAGGAAAACTTAAAGAATTTAAACTTCAGGAAATAGAATTTTTTAAAAAGAAAATCAAAGTATACAAAGCGAAATTGGTGAAATTAAACTATTACCAGATCTTTCTCTTTTTTTCTTCTAGAAGCAGATTTGATAATTAGATTAACTTTCTAATTGGCTATTCAATGCATTTATTTTATTACGCCCATTATGTGGTACTCTATTATGAAGAATTGAAAAAGAAATATAAATATTTAATACTAAACAAAATTAAACCAGCATAATTTCATTTGGAAATAAAGACCTATAAAAACTTACAAGCATTCAAAAAAGGAAAATCTGTCAGAGTTTGACAAAAGTCTGATAAAATGACAACTACCAGAAGAAAGACTCCCTGAAGTCAAATTAGAAAAATGTAGTTAAATCATTGACATTTCCCTGTGAAGAGAAAAATATTAGTTGTGAACAAGGAAAAACCAAATGATGTCATATTAATAATAGGAAAGACAGATTACTTTATAAAAGATGCTGTCACCAGTCACAAAGGTATTTTTGCAAAGAGCCAGTTTTCTTTGCAATGTCTGTTGCAAAACATGACAATTGATCTCCCCAAATCTCCAGTGGTTGCCATGAGTAAAGAAAGAGGTCATTTTCCCACATAGTAAACCAGCTGAGTATACTTGTGTCCCCTAACTACAAATCCCAAACTCTCATCTCATTAGGAAGATGGGGCTTACTAAAAATATGTATCGGATGAGAATGTCTTAGGCCTTCAGCTCTCTTGGAATCTATGCTACTATTCTGAGACATGTTAGATGGCCTCATATTTTGCTACTTCTCTTAAGAATACATTCTAAATTCTAATAGTTTTCAACAACTTTTAACTTCAGAGACTTCTCTGAAATGTTTAACATGATCAGGGACTCCAAGTAAATCTTTTTCTTCTTCTCCTCCTCCTCCTCCTCCTCCTCCTCCTCCTCCTCCTCCTCCTCCTCCTCCTCCTCCTTCTTCTCTTCTTCTTCTTCTTCTTCTTCTTCTTCTTCTTCTTCTTCTTCTTCTTCTTCTTCTTCTTCTTCTTCTTCCTCTTCTTCCTCTTCTTCCTCTTCTTCCTCTTCTTCCTCTTCTTCCTCTTCTTCCTCTTCTTCCCCTTCTTCCCCTTCTTCCCCTTCTTCCCCTTCTTCCCCTTCTTCCCCTTCTTCCCCTTCTTCCTCTCCTTCTCCTTCTCCTTCTCCTTCTCCTTCTCCTTCTCCTTCTCCTTCTCCTTCTCCTTGCTCAGTTGTTAAGAACATAAAAACAAAACTTTAGAACAGCCTCCCTGAACTCTCAGATACGTTAATTGATTTCCCTTAATTCCAGCCTATATGGAGTAGTTTACGTCTAATTTTCCCTAAATTTTTAGCATCATTATTGGTCACTCTAAACTAATTGTAATTTATTTCTTTAAAAAGTGTTGTGGGGGCTGGGATTATGGCCCAGCAGTAGAGCGCTCGCCTAGCACTGGCAAGACCGGGGTTCGATCCTCAGTACCACATAAAAATAAAGGCATTGTGTTGTGTCCATCTACACCAAAAAAAATAAATATTTAAAAAAAAAGAAAGTGTTGTGAGCTGGGAGTGTAGCTTAATGGTAGAGAGTAGGCCTAATCTTTGGGAGGCCCTGAGTTTGAGCTAGCACCACAAATTAAAAAAAAAAAAATTAAATAATTTTGTATTGCATGTTGCATTGAAGGAACTCAGAAAACTGAACTGCCTAACATGAGCTCTTTAAAAGAGACACTCATCCACAGGAAAAGAATGGCTGTGGATTAGGATAATATGGGGAATCCTGAAATGTTTAATTCCAAATACACTCAGAAATAAGTATACTCTTCATAATTGCACAGTAATTTTTTTTTTTTAAGTTTAAGCGTAATTGCACAGATAAATGCAATTAAATGCCCATGGCTTATCAAGACATAGCCATTTAGGTGTAGGTTCAGGGGAAGAAAATGGCTCTGAGTCTAGGGAACCCAGGGTATGTTTTTGCTTGCGTGGGTACATGTGCATCTGTGTGCTGTGTACGTGTGTATCTGTGTGCTGCTAACTCCTAAGTCTTGTAGAGGGCCAAATGACTCTAACAAAACAATATTTTGATGAGTTAAGTGTAAATGAATCAGAAACACAAGGATTAAATTTCCCTTAATGCACATGGATTTAAAAAATTAAAGGAAAAATGCTCGACAAAGCCAATTTTGGCTTTTGCCAAACCCAAGCTTTGGAAAAATAGTTGGAGATATTCAATGATCCAATTGAGGAAAACATGGCCCATTTCCCCTCTCCCTTTTATAGAATCTTTATTTGTTCACACACATGGTACCGGAAAAGTCCACGCAGACATTTCTATTGGAGATGACGCCTGATTCTAAACAAGACTTTTCTGAGAAAATCCCTTGTTTATCCGTAGCTTTGCCAGGCTTTTGCATTTATGGTACATAATTAGTCAGGGAATCTTCTGAAGAAGTATGGCTCTTCCTCAGCCTTCAGCAGAGAAAGGGCATCCACTTCTGCCTGTGTGCTAGTGTCTGTCTGTCTCTACATCATAAATATATTTCCAAAGGATTCTCAATGGAAAGTATCTTCTCTTAATTTTCTCCAGATGTTGTTCTTAGTAGGGATGATTTTTCTGACTGAGTGTCTTCTAAATCCTGCTGGGTAATTCAGCACATGGTCATGGTTAACACAAGCGTGTGACGAATCCCAGATGTGGAAGTAATCAAAGTGATCTACAGATTTAAGGCAAAACTCTGGGGAACAAATGAGGGATATTGTGAGGTCAGAGCAATTAATGAGGGTCACACTGGAAGGTTTGGAAGTTGTTGGATAGAGGAGGGAGAGAGAACAGGGGGTCAGGGTGAAGAATGGAAATCCCTCGTATTTTAGAATTTCCTGCCTGCCTCAGAGGATAGGGATAAGTGAAAGTGGAGAAATATATATATATAAAAAATCTTTACAATTATTATTATGAGAGTAGGTACTTTTTCTTCTATATGTGCTCTGAAGGCAAAAGATGAGTAATTCTCTATCCCCATCTATAAAATAGTGCCAGATGTGATTGAAACATACTGAGTCAGAGACAGATAGAATACAAAGAAGCAGGCTATAGAAAGTTAATAAAAATAAAATCTGGCTTACACATGGTAGAGAAAAATCCAGCAGGACAGTCTAGTTAGTGTGGTATGGCAGAAAGTGGATTTGACTCGGAAAAGCCCTATATGCAAATGCCAACAGCACCATTTGCTGGAGATAAAGGAAAAAGTCCTCCTTCACCAACCCCCGGCTTTTTTATTTTTTTAACTTGTCAAATGATGGTAATACCTTATATCTTAGAGGTTTGCATTAAAGAGAAAGAGTTTTATTTTAAATATTTTATTGGCAAAAGTATCAGAATATTTTACTTAGGGGACTTTACTGAGGAGAAATGAAGTTGTTGTGAGTATATTATTTAATTCTTTCCTTTTCAAAGAAACGTCGTGTTCTTTTGTTACAGAAGTAGCATACAATGCCATGCATTCATTCAATGCAAGCAATATCAAATTATATAAAGAACATAAATAGACTCCCCCTTTATAATTCTCTCTTACTGCCTTGGTAAACAAAATTAATTGTTTGATTTGTCTTCTTTCATACTCTTCCCTCTATATTTATGCAAATATATGCACGAATAAGATTTTCTTTGAAAAGGAAAATGGTATGATATTACATATAAATATATGATTCTACAATTTACTTATCTTTCACTTAATATAATAAAAGTGAAAGATATTTTAATTTTTTTCCAATGTTTAAGAATCATATATTGTTTGTAAACTTAAATGCAAACATCTGAATTCCAGCAATGGTTTAGTATTATTTCTCATCAAATCAATAGATCAAGGCAGATAAATCCTATGACCACTTTGAAAGATAGGAAAAAACTCTTTTAATAGAATTTAACATTCATTTATAACTTGGAAATATTTCATTATAAACTATGAACAGAAGAATATTTTGTTAACATGGTAAAACATATCTACATAAAAACAATAGCCAACCTCACGTGGAATTCGAAAAACAATAAGGCAAATCTCAGTACACAAGAAAGAAAATTGTAATTCTTGATATTACCACTCCAAAATTTTTCTGAAAATCACTCTAAAATACATTGAGAAAAAAAATGAAATTATTCAAAAATAAAAGCATGTGAAATACAACACAATACTTCAAAACATCAGCTAAAAACTATTTCAATAAATAGAGAATTCAGCAAACTGGTTAATTATAAAAATATGTCAAAATCTTTGTGATTTTTATTTATGGCTGGTATAATGAAAAAGCATGTGTGTGTGTGTGTGTGAGAGAGAGAGAGAGAGAGAGAGAGAGAGAAAGAGAGAGAGAGAAAGAGAGAAGGTAATATTAGCAACAGTACTAAAAAGTCAAACATTTGTGGCTAAATTTAAGAAAAATAAAGTTTGCTTTTGGAAGTAAAATATATTTATTAAAATGTATGTTAAATACTTTTTATTAAAGATAGTATTAATAAATGAAGAGATATATTATGATATTACATAGAAAGAATTAGTACTGGAAACATCTTGGTTCTTTTCTAAGTAATGTATAAATTAATAAAATTACTGTTAAATTCTGAATGTTTTTTTTAACTTAATTCCCTCAAACCCTTGATGAATAAATTGCTAAGGATAATGAAGGCAATTTACAAAAAAGGAAGACTGACATATGTTAAAAGATTGCTGAAAACTGTTTTGAAAATTATGGCTAATGTATGAAGAAAAGCAATGTCTTTTAACATAAGCCATAATTTTTAAAACAGTCTTCAATATTGTATCAATGCAGATAAAGACAGAAATTAATGGTTCAGAAACAGACTGATATATGCAATACTGTGTTAAATGATGAGTGTTTTAGTTTGTCCCAGGCTTTTGCAACAAAGCACCTCACCCTGTAATTTATATACAACAGGTATTTATTTCTCACAACCGTGGAGGTTTAGAAGTCCAGGATTAAGTCCCCAGCAGATTTGGTGCCTGTTTCTCAGACAGCAACTTCTTGCTGCAAACTCACAGTGTGCAAGGTGCAAACAGACCTCCATCTCTTTTATTAATGTATTAACCCCATTATTGAGAGAAGAGCCCTCATGCCCTTAATCTCCTCCCAAGGCCTACCTCCTAATATCATCACCACAGGGGCTAGGTTTCATCACATGAATTTTGGAAATGGCAAATGGTAATTAGCAAATGGCATTTCTTGGCAACTTGGGAACTTCCTAAAGTTAAAGTTTATTCAATAGTTGTTTGCATAAGAAGAAGTAAATAAAGAAATTAGGAGCAAGAAAAGGAAGAAAGGGAGAAATAGAGAGAGACGGAAGGAAGGAGAAAAAATAACAGGAAGAAATAAAAGTGCTTGACTTAAACATTAACCACAGAGTAAGCTAAAGATGCATTCAGGTCTTTATTAGAAGTTTCCTATGTAGGAAAAATTAGTCACAAATAAATATTTGCAACAAAATTGACAGTGGGTGAATTTTATTTGTCATTTCTGTCCTTGAATTCTAGAATCTGGCCATAGTGAGCCTTTTCCTGACATCAAATGTTCTACACAACTGTAGAACAAAAGGTAGGCAAATACACAACCCACAAATCTGAAAAGTAATGTTTTTCCCTGGGTACCTAGGAAGAATGAAGCAAAATTAAATTGAGAAATTTTGTGCATCCTCACAACTGTCCTCTCTTCTAGGAAAGTGCCATATCTTTCTAAAGGGTATTGTTTCTGTGATATTATAAATGTTTTGCAGAGGCCTGTCCCCAAAACTCTTACTTTTCTTTCTCAGAAATTTGTAGACAGACAAAAAGATTTGCTTACAAAAATATATGTAGCCATTATGCTGAAAAGATCAGTAATAGATGGTGATAGAATTTTTCCTTTTAATGTGAGTTCATCCACAGAATAAAATATTATGCTCTCATTTAAAATGATGTCCTAATAAAGGGATCAAATCCAGTCTTCTGCCTGTTTTCATAAATAACATTCTATTGAAATGAAATAACTCATGCAACCCATTTATTTTCTTTGGTCGTTTTCTCCCAAGAACAACTGAATAGAGTAGTTGTGACAGTCCTTGTGACTAATAAAAGACAAAAATATTTATTGTGGTTGCATTTATGGAAAAAGATGACCATCTTATGGTAGAATATTTGGTGTTTAGGTAAATATTTATAATTTCTTAATACTTTTGTTAAGGTAGAATACCAAATAGATAAAAAGCATAATGAAAATTTAAATATATATTCAAGGTACACATTCTGTTATCTAACTATAGTCTTCTGTATATGCATATATCCTACCAGAAATCCACCAATGAAATGTTATTTTGAGGTGTTGGGAGTCTTTTTTTAAATTTCAATTTCAGAATTACTTTAAATTAATTTTCAAAGTTTATGGAAGCCTTCCCCATTCTCCTTCAACATACACACAGTGTCAGCTGCAGGAGTTAATTATGAGCATCAGTCTTGCAGGAAGGGGTCTCAGAGGATGCACAAAATTTCCTGTTTTTTTCTCAATTTAATTTTGCTTCATTCTTCCTAGGTACCCAGGGAAAAACATTACTTTTCAGATTTGTGGACTGTGTATTTGCCTACCTTTTGGAAATTAAGCTGCTCCAGTGTTTCTGGGAATTAATTTGGCAGCATACATTTTTCAAAGTTCATAAGGAGAAAGAGAAAACTACATTTGGTTGCCATGGTAACTGGTAGGACCACAAATCTTGGGCGCCTCAATTAGTTTTACCTTGGGGCCATTAAACAGAAGTCATCTCCCCACAACAAGGTGATGAAAAAGCTAATTCTATCCTCTTTCACTACCAAAATCTGAAGAGAACTGTTTCAAAGTTGGCACCTACCTTCCTACTGTTATTTAAAAAGGGAAAGATTAATGAACCTATCTCACAGCTATTAAATTCTTATTAAGTAAACAGTGAATTGAGCATCTAAATATAAGCTTCTTTTTTCACTCAGGAATGGAAGTCTTTTAAGTTTTTTCAATGTATTAATGTTTTATGTTTGCATGAAAATCTTACATCCCAAAGCAATCTGCATTTCTGAAGCTCTTTTGTCTTTTTTTAATGCTAAGTTGAATTTGGCAACTACTTAATAACATGCAGAATAAAATCATAATGACACTTGTGAGGACAAGTGCATGGAGTACTGCATACATGGCATACGTTAAAGGCGTCTGAGTGGCAAACCACTCCCCTGTGTTAGGCGTGTGAGTGGCAAACTCTTACCATGTAGGCACAACCCTGGGTGTGAGGTTGCATGTGCAGTCCCTGTGCTTGCTCCATGGCCTCCATTGGTCTCCGCAGGGACAGCTGGCCAGCAATTGTATTGGTGGCTGCTTATAATCTGCTCAGCTACATATACATGGTAACTGCAAAATTAGTCCTGCTTCCTGCTTGGTCTCCGGAGGTCTTGATTAGCAACTCTCCAGCCACAGTCTCCTCTATCCTGTTCTGTGGACCTCCTCGCTGGAGGAGAGAGAGCCCACGCAGACACTTGCCTTGTCACACAGCAGAATGTGGGGAGATTAGGAAAGGCTGTAGTCTTTTCTTCTCAGGAAAATAGGGATAAACCCTACTTTCAGGAAATGAATGGAGTTCTGCAATTTCTGAAGCTTTTCAATGATTTTTTTCCAGTAAGTCCATCTACACCTAGCTAAAAGAGAAAATTCCAGGGAAGGTGACATCAACTTAAAGAATCAAAGTATTTTGGAGCTGAAAAAGAGGCTACCATGTGATCTAATCCTGCATTTTGCAGAAGGGGAGATTGATTCCCAGAGTGGTGACATGAATTGCTAAACATCACTCAATGGACAAGTGACAGGGTGAGCTCTTGAACATGAGCCTATATTTCTGTATTTACTGCGTCTTAAACTGGCCTTCTCCTCTCCCCTCTGGCTCACCCCTGCACTGTGTTACTGCCAGAATAATCGCAGTGTGGCAATCTTTATTTCATTTAATTCTTACTACAGCATTTTAGGATACTATTTCTTCTTTCTCAGATAAAGAAACTGAGCCCCAGCGAGGTGAAGTACCTTGGACATAATCTGAAAGCCAATTCTACTTAATTCTGAAGTCTATGATACCAGCCATTCCAGTTGGCTACGAATAATGCTTTCATGTCTACTTCTCTACTTGCCTGTTATCAGCCCACTGGGTTATCTGGAATGATTTTTTAAAAGTACAAACTACTAAAACCCTCTGTGTTTTGGAAGAGAAATTTATTTTCTACCTTTTAATCCTTTTCTGGACTACATATTTTGTAGGGTACGTGAGGCTATTTTCAGTTATACCTGGGGAGTTTATTCATTCATTGACATTCAGATTCTTACAACTTCTTTCACTAAGTGTATATTATATATCATGGAATTTCAATGTATCGTCTCTAATCTGTACAGCAACCCCGAAAGACAGATGATGTCATTTGCTTCTTTTGTGTCTTTCTTTCCCCAAATACCAAGCTCAGTTACAAGTGTCTGATAGAGGCTCAACATCACATGATGGATTTAATTGAATTGGCACCAGTATCCCTGGAGACCAAAGAGCACTTGCATAACTTTCAAATCCCTGGGTCCCACCATTAATCACTGGCTTCCCTGTCTACAGAACAGGAGAACCAAAGTCCAGCCAGAATGTGTAAAGTGCCATCTCCAAGCAGCAGGGTGCAATCTCTACCCGATTCCCGCTGGGTGTTGTTTAGAAGGTTGTGGAATCTTGTCACCGACACTGTGGAGCCAACACTCTTCCCCCTCAGGGTCTGAAATATGTGGTTTCCTCTTGTGCACTGGTCTCCTACTCAGAGACAGCCTTGCTTCTGACAGCCTCCCTTTGGAAATAGACAGGGTTGGAGCCTGCCTGCTGTGCTTGGAATTGATGTGACTCCAGCCCAAAACTGAGATGCAAAATCTTTTTTTATAGCCAGCTTCAGAGAGAGGAGTGAATAGGATAGCAGGGAGGAGGCAGAGAAAAACTGGGAAGAAAGTTTACATGTTGAAAGGTGAACAAGACGTAAATAACTTTGTTTACAAAGGATTTGGGGAAAGCTATTTCCCTGTAAATCTTGAAACCAGAAAGCAGAGGACTCTGAGAGTACCTGGTCCCTGTTGTTCTGTTCATTTTCCCTTCAGTCTTTTGCTTAAGACAATGACATACAAAACAATATGAAGGCTTAGGGCTCTGTCAGGCTTGCTTGTGTCATAAGAAAACAATGTGCTCAGAGAACACACAGCACTAGACCCTTAAAAGGATTTTCCTTTTTTTTTTTTTTCCCTCTCTCTGGAAACATGCTTCCCCTATTCTGAGAGGCATGATCTATGGCTGTTTTGGTTACTGTTGTTTGTAGTCTTACTTTAATGAAAACAAAACTTTAATAAAGTATATCATCATTCTGACCATATCATCCTCATTCTACCTAAAAGAAGAATTGAGTCTACATCTGTCCTGGGTGATTTCTAAACACTGTGCAAGGTAAATAAAAATGAGCCTTGTCCCATTCAATGGAAACTAAGGTAATAATGCATATAAAATCAGCTAGCACAATGTGTGGCACTAATACTTGGTTTCTCAAGATCTGTTACTGCATCCCTTCCTGCTATGGAGCTGTTTCTAACCTAAGACAAGGAACTGACATTGAAACAGATGAGCGCCCCCTCAAAGCCCATGAATGGAACACTAAGCCAAAGTAATAAGTGTTACAGTTACATTATATCTAAGCAAAAGAACATCTTAGGGAATAGAAACAGCTGAAAAGCTAGCACCTATTGAGACAGGACGAGATTGCATGAAAGTAAGTAATCATTTTATTTGGCCTGAAAGTTTCCTGGAAAAACTTGGATTCAGAAACTAGGAGCTGGAGAAATATAATGAAACAAGCCAGAAGGGGAGAAATGTGGTTAAACAGAAGTTCATACAGAGGTCCATTATGGGTTCTGGAGATCCACAAAAAGCAGGTGAGTGAGAATTTTTCTAGAGAAGATATTGCACCTTCCCTTAATTCTTCAGAATAACCAACAAATGAATGGAAGGGTGGAAAAATCATGAAGACTTCAAGATGATATGACACATAAATGAATTTTTATAGACTTTGAATGGTTAGATAAACTAGTAAGATTTGGAGAAAGGTGGTGACACTTGCTTTTAGACAAGATCTTTCTGTTTGCAAAATCATGTTGTACCTCCTAGCTAAAGTTAAGTTGATGTTGGCACAATTATTTGACATCATCTAAATTATCCAGAAATTTCTTGAAAAAAATAAATTCAGTAGTTTCTCCTTTATCAAAATTAGCAAAGTAGGCTATGTTTAACTCGCTGATTTTCTCGATTCTTGATTTTCTTTCATTTCTACATTGGAAACAGTCCTTCAAAGGCCCCTGTATCTGCCAATTGGGAGGAATCAGAGACTGTGGGATATAGAGTCCCTGAACAAGAAGCAAAGAGCACCATGAACAGTTGAATCTATAGATCAAAGGGCCATGATATGTCAGGCCGCCGAAGAGAGGAATGTAGCAGTGGAAGGAAGTGCAGTGCGAGTAAGAAACCACCTTTGAGCTATTGAAGGAGGGACTCTCTACTCCAGGGAACGAGAGCATGGGAGATGGCCCAGTGACTAAGATTTGTTGTTATTTCTCAAGAGTTATTAATTAATTTATCCTAGGACATCAAATATGAGAGTTCATTGTTTTTTCAATATTCCTGTTTTGCATTGTTGTGATCTCTTTTCTACTGATTTATCTTTTTTGTATTATTTGCTCTTTTTAGATGTATATGACAGTGGAGTGTATTAATTTTGACATATTATGCATACATGGAGTATAACTTATTCTAATTAGAACCCATTCTTGTGGTTGAACATGATGTGGAGCTATACTGGTTGTGTATTCATATATAAACACAGGAAAGTTATGTCTGATTCATGCTACTGTCTTTCCTATTCCCTTTTCTTCCTTCCCCTTTGTCTAATCCACTGAATTTATATTCTTCCCTTCCCTCCTGATTTATCTTAGTGAAGCTTTATTTAGTGAATATTAGAAAAAGGGAGACAAGAAAAATCAGTCTCTAGTGTTCTCTGTTGTTGTTCAGTAAAGCTTAGCAATAATGGCATATAAAAGTTTTATAGATCTCCACTGAACCAGAATCAATCAACTGACTTTTATTTAGAATGTACGTTATACAATTAGGAAAAAAAAAATCTATCTTAAAATCATTTTGAAATCCTAAAATCTTATCAGGGTGACAAATATGTAAGAATAGGGGGCTGGGAATGTAGTTCATAGGTAGGACACTTTTCTAGCATGCTTGAGGCCTGGGTTTGATTCTTAGCACTAGGGGAAAAATAATAATTCTTCATTAATTATTAAAATAACTGCAAGAGAAAAAAAAGTGTTCATAATGAGTAAAATATAAGAGAAGAGGATAACTAACAATTGCAAGAGACCTGGATCCAACTCAGTGGTATAGTGCTTTCCTAGCAGGCACTAGGATGGGTCCTGGTTTCAATCCTTAGCACTGCCAAAAAAATGGAATTGCATTTGTAAGATAAGTAAGAAAAAAGCAATTGGAAGCACTCTCTTTCTTAGATAAGGCTTCTGAGTGAAGATAGAGCACAACAGAGCCTCATCAAATTGGTAGCCCAGGGAGGAATGACCAAAAGTGGTTATATCGTGGCTATGTGAACAGGGACAGGTGTGAGGTCAAGAAGGTGTGGGCTCTGGAGGGAAGGAGCAAAGCTGTTCAGAGTCATAGGGAATAGAAAATGAAGAATCTTGACATCTGGATACAAGCTAATGGGGTAGCCATTGTGTACCTAATTTTTCCTAGGAGATTGTGCTGATGAATCGTATTAAAAATACAAATAAAAGCCAAGTGCGATGACACTCAGATTTTTAATCCCAGGTGCTTGGGAGGCTGAGGCAGGAGAATTGAAAGTCAACCTCATAAACTTAGGGAGGCTCAAAGCAATTTAACAAGACCCTGTCTCAAAATATAAAATACAAAGAGTTAGGGATGTGGCCCAGTGTTTTAGTACCCCTGGGCTCAATCCCCAATACCAAACACAAAAGAAAAAAAAAAAAGGATACAAATAAAGAAAGGTGGAAAACAAGACTCCAGAGTGGAATGAGAAGGCAATACTTGAGGACTGAAATCATGAGAACTTGCCTGCACAGATATGTAGCAAAGACTGTTAAGAAAAGCTTCAGTTGCTGAAGATAACAGTGCATATATTGTATATATTTCATGAAATGGGAATTTTAATAGCATCTAATTGTATTTCTTTTAAATCTGGGATTTGGCCATGCCTGCATTTTAATCATGCAAAACATTTAATTGGTTGGGTAAGAGAAGGCATTGTTATTGTTAGTTTTGTAGCCAGTAATTTATTTTAAAACTGTGAGTAGCATTTCTGTGTTCTGTTGCTTCTGGTTTAATGCAAAGAATGTGCTCTTTAACTTTCCTCAGTAGGAAGGGCAAAAAGGGAGACAGAGAGGAGACTGATAGTTGTTTATTTTAAATCCTGAAGTTCAGCAAACTAAGGCTGGTGCCTTCATGATCAATGTTTTTAGAAAGCCTGTCTGGGAAGGAATGGAAAAGAGATTTTGCCTTTTAAAACCCTCTTTGCCTTTTGTTGACTTTATTCAGGACTCTAACAAATGAAGACACATGATGGTTTTCTTGTATGTCTATTCAAATATTTAAAAAAACTTGAAAAAAAAATAAAGAAGCAGGATTTTTCTCCCTGATAAATTCTTCCTCCTGATATATAATTAATTGCTTTCACTCAGTGGATTTTCTGATCCTGGGAACACAATTCACTTTTGACATGGAGATGGGAAATATGCTATTGGATAGAAGATCCTGGATAGAAAACCTGAATTTGCTACTAGATATGTGACAACTTACACCAGTTCTCCCTGTTGGATATCATCCTCTCTCAGACTTTCATCAAAGACTTTCACTCCATGGCACTGACCTTGAATGAGGCTCCTGGATCCACAAAGGACATGAAACCAGATTTTTGTGCATAGTCCTGAGAGAAAAAGTAGGGTGTGTAGGTATCACATCCTTGTTGCTATGTGTTTATAAGGGGTGATTTGAAGACTTAAATTTAAATACAGAAATTTGTATGTACATTCTGATTCATTGTTGTTACTATTAATTATTTTCTTTCTGGAAAGTTGTCAATGATCTTCCAGAGAACAAGGGATGAATTCTTGTTACCCCATGTACATCAGCTATAGCACTAAGCTCCCCAAGATTTTACCAACCAATGTTCAGAGTGCCAAGAAGGATTCATATTTAAGGTCTGTCATGCCACAGCAGTTTCAGTTTTATTTTCAGTTTGTATGTTTGTTAGGAAGCAGGGTTACTAAACTAGAATTCTTTTTAATTGAACATTCACTGTATCCTCTCTACTACAGTCTTTCCTTTCTTTCTTCATGGAACTTGTTCATTCTTGCTTTATTGATAACTCATCTGAAGTGCCTTGTCCTCTCTGATAATGTGTCACATCTTTTATAAACTAATTTAAAAACTGCTCCTTTCTAATAATTCTAGAATGGTCATTTCCTTAATACCTATTTCAGTGTGGAGCTTCAAAGATTAGTATGAGTTCCTCTGGAGATTAGGTTATTGCAAGAAGGACCTGTTTCAAATATTTTTTTTTATTTTTAAATATTTTTTTAAATTGTTGATGGGCATTTGTTTTATTCATTTATTCATACGCAGTGCTGAGAATCAAATCCAGTGTCTCACACATGCTAGGCAAGTGCTCTACCTTTTATTTATTTTTGATTAACATGTATTAATTGAACATATTAATGGTGTTCGGTGTGATATTTTCAACACATGCATACAGCATTCACAGATCAAGCACAACTTCCTCTCTAAGGAACAAAAAGCCCTGGCAAAGACCCTGGAATGGAAAAGTGCATGTTGTGCTAATGTGGTCCAGACAGAATTGGTTGATTATGAAAGCTGGGAGATAAGTTCCAGGGATACGAGCAAAGACTCTATATACTGAGTTAAGGACTTTGTCCCACAGGGCAGGGAGGGAGCTAGTTGATACTTTCTACAAGGTATTCAGATCTTTATTTTTGTGGCTGAAGATTCTGCCATCTGCCAAAATTATATTATAAGCAATATAACTGATTGCCTAGTTTGGGTGGTAACAATAGCTCTTGTTAATCTTGTCCATTTTTTCCCACTTGTGTTCAAGGAAACTTCATCAAATAAACTCTGGTTTTATCCAAGTCTCTTGTAAATTGATCCTTTGTACCAACCTGAAAGATCCTCAGGATTTTAGGGAATTTTAGTGTTCCACCTTCTCCTCGTTAGTGTGCTGGTTGGAAGGCAACATACCAGATCTGATGTCAGACTGAACCTAGAAAGTAGGAAATCAATTATGAGGAGCTAAAATAAGATATGCTTAGATTGGACATCAATTTAAAATGTACGTAATTCATATATCTATATATATGTGTGTATTTTATATAAATAAACATATATAACATCCATACAATAGTGTGTATGTATACATATATAGACATTATAACTATAAGGTTGTATATGGAAAGCTGTATGTACAACTATCAAATCTTTCTTTGTATTTTATTCACATATTTACCCATCCATTTACTAACTCATACATGAAGACAAAAGTTATTAAGAACTGATCATCTTCTAGGCAGATGTTAGGTGCAAGTGAGGTTTCAGACTGGAATAAGTCACGGGATTTGTTATGCATATTTGGGCTTATAAGTGGCCCGAGAAGTTCCACACTGAGTGAGTAATTGAAGAATGAGGTGCTAGCCAGTGGAAAGCCAGCCTCAGCAAGTTAGAGAGGCCCTAAGCAACTTAGCAAGACCCTGTCTCAAGATTTAAAATATAAAATAAAAATAAGAAGGGCTGGAAATGTGGCTCAGGGGTTAATCAACCCTGGGTTCAATTCCCAGTACAAAAATCAAAAAAATAAAGAATGAGGTGCATTACAAGATAGAAGGTTGTTGAAGAAGTATAAAACAGCAGTCCTAACTTAGTCCCAGAGGTTCAGAAAAAAATTCCTAGATACACTGAGTGAAATAAGCCAATCCCCCAAAACCAAAGGCTGAATGTTTTCTCTGATATGCAGATGCTAATTCACAATGGTGATGGGGGGGGGTAGGGAAGAATAGAGTTACTTCAGATTAGAAAGAGGTGAATGAAGGAAGGAGAGGGGGTATAGGGATGGGAAGAACAGTAGAATAAATCAGACATTATTACCCAATGTACATATATAACTATATGACCAGCAGGATTCTACATCATGTATAACCAGAAAAAAGAGAAATTATACTCCATTATATATGATGTATGAAAGTGCATCCTACTGTCATATACAAAATAATCTTTAAAAAAATTAAAAATAAAGTGTTAGAATTGAAAGATGAGTAAGCATTAGGTAAAAAGCTACAAAGGGTCTAAAGTAAATGTCTTTCTAAGAATCTACATTAGTCACAATACTTGCTGACATCATGTAAAAAATGGTGTCAAATTACTGGCCTTTGCAGCAGCCACCCAGGGGTACAGATCAGCCGCAGTAAGTTCATTGGGTGATTGAACTAAGTCCAGTAATTAATATTGCAGGGAGAAAGCAAAGGGATGCAAATATCTGACATCTTTGATTCCTTCCAGATTTATGTCTATGAGAAAGAATAAACTCAAGCAAGGTGAAGCCAAGAAAAATGTGCTGGCCTCTCCTCCTGGCAGTCAAGAACTTTGAAACCACTGGCAGCAAGGTTACATAAAAACATGCAATCCTAGTCTAAACTAAATCCTCAGATACGTTCACAGTGCTATTGGTTGAATCCATGGATAAAGGACCCAGAGACATGGATGATTGACTGCATGTATGATTTCCAAACACAAATTATTATATAAAAATGGACAAATATTCACTGATCATTGAAACTCAATGGTTACTACGCAGCCTGGAGTGACGACAGAGTTGGAATTTTCTTCCAGTGGTACAGTTTATTTGATATATACCATAATGTATATGGCAGGGATAAAAAATAGGAAAATACTTATATGTGCCAAAAAAGGAAGAATAAATAAGTTATTATAAAGAAACAGAAATAATAATCAAATGACCCAGAAAATAAGAGAGGAATAAATAGAGGAAAAAACAGGGAAAATTCATGGAAAAATAGAGCATTCATGGCAAAAGAAAAGAAGGAAAGAAATGCATACTGCAGAAAGACAAGACCACAAAGCAGGCTGGCACAATGAGAGAAGAAAGCAAGTCTAAGAGAAATGGAATAAAGCTGCCGCAGTCTGGCTGGGCACAAATCACGAGCCACTCACTGCTTTGTAGACTCAAACAGCAATTCTTTATTCCTGATCTCACACCGGCCTTCTACAAACACGTTCTGGGGAAATCCACGTTCTCTGCCCAAATCCACACCTCCACTGGGCTTCTGTCTCCCCAAAATACTGTCTGAATCCCAAAGAACTCAAGAGGAACTCAGGCAGCAGGATACGCCCTATTCCCGGCAGGAATAATCTTCCTAAACCGGGAACGCCCTGAACTCGGATTATCCTAAACCTGGAACACCCTAAACACGGATCCGCCCTGGTCCTTGAGCAAGGTCACCTTCCACTAAGCAACATGGGGGTACGCTGGCAAGGAAATTGTCATACCTACTTGGCTAATGGCTCCCAGCATAAAGCCAGTGAAAAAATGGGACTTATGAAAGAAAAACTATTGGAACAGAATAATTGGATAAAAATAGGAAAACCAGTGAAAATCATTCAGATCAAGGATTTAGAGTTACAACAAGTTTTAAAAATATTGTTATGAACATAATAAACAGCCTTAAAGATGAAAATTAAAGATTAAAAACTTAGTCATATATTCTTTTGAAGAAAATTTTTTAAAAAAAGAAAATTATCTAGAGTCCCACTGATGATGTATCAAGATGAGAAGTTGGGCTTAGTATTATCATCCACAAACACTGTCACCATTTGACATTGGACTCTCTCAAGGTAAAAATTCCATTAGTTTTTAAATTTTAGCTTGATAATTGGGATAACAAGTGAAGACTGTATTTACTCACCCATGTACATATGTATAAATAACAAACATTTTCAAATATTTATGCTGTGCTGGGAAATGTATAGATATTGTCTTATATATTATCTCTTAATAACCACAACAGGCTTTGAAGCTCAGAAGGACTAAAGAATTTATCCCAGAACAATAATCTCCCTGGGACTGGGATTGTGGCTCAGTGGTGGAGCGCTCAACTAGCACATGTGAGGCCCTGGGTTCGCTCCTCAGCACCACATATAAATATATATATATATATATAGTATATATATATATATATATACTATATATATATAGTGTTCAACTACAACTAAAAAATAAAAATTAAAAAAAAATAATAAACTCCCTAAATGGTGAGGCCAGAATTCAAACCATGGTCTGGTTTAAGTCCAAGTATTTTGCTAGCTCTGTTTCTATTACTTATACTATTATCAATACCAGGCTTACTAGTCTTTCAGGTAATGTATGAGAAAAAAGCTTTGTATAAGTGAAATCATATCAAATTAATATTACCAAACTATCAATAATCTCCTGAAGGATAAATTATTTCTTATTTGGCTTGCATTTAATGGTATGAACACAAAACATTCATGTGTCACAGAGGACTAGGGTGTAGGAGGCTGAAGGCCTCCTTGGCAGAGAGCCCATGGCTATCTCTTTAATGCTGGTTACAGGACAACATGAAGAAGCAAGACTATGGCAAAGTGGAGGGTAACTCATTTGCAGCTGCACAACCTTTGGTTGCTCTTCCTGAGCATCTCTGTAACTCAAGGATTTAGACATATTATGTCAGAAACCATATGTTTGATGCAAACACAATTCTTCTACCCTTTTAATACCTGATTCCAGACTAAATGCTTTCCTGCCTCTCTTCTTCTGGCTTCCTATCCCTCAGAATGGCTATATCATTTTTTTTCAGATAAACTTTATTTGTAGTTTCTCTTCTACTGTTTAACTCATCTATACTTTTCCCTGAAATATATTCTAGGACTGCTACACTTCCAATTTTCCAGTGTAGTTTCACAAGCTGGACATAACAACACTTTTTTTTTTTTTAATTTTCAGGGGAGAAAATAAGGAGATATTGAAGATTTTTGAATGTATTAAGTCATATGTCCTCATTATCCTTAACATCACAGTTATAGTTAATTCTTTTTGTGTATGGTTTGGGTCAGTTTTTGTGTCACGGTGACCAAAATATCTGACAAGAACAACTTAGAGGAGGAAAAGTTTATTTGGGGCTTATGGTTTCAGAGGTCTTATCCATAGATGGCCAATGCCATTGCTCTGGGCCCAAGATAATGCAGCACATCATGGGGAATGGGCCTCAAGGAGGAAATCTGCTTAGCTCATGGCAGGTCAGGGAGCAGAGAGAAGCAGGGTGGTTTGGGGGTGCCACAGAGAAGGTGCATCTTTCCAAGGCACACCCCCAGTGACCCACCTCCTCCAGCCATGCCCCACCTGCCTACAGTTACTACCAAATCTGTCCATTCAGACTAGGATGGACTGCTTAGGTTACATCTCTCATAATTCAATTATTTTACCTCTGAATATTCCTGAATTATCAGGAGATTTGGGGGGACACCTAATATCCAAACTATGGCATGTACCTAACCTGTACTGATCGATATATGTGTGTGTGTGTATAAAATTATTTATATGTATATCATTATTTATATATATAATGAAAGGTGTGAGATGAGATATATATCTCATCTCTTAGCCTAATTACACTTGTGAAATATAAATATCATAAATGAGAAAATTGAATTTAAATGTCTTGTCAAAAGTCAACCACTTGATGTAGGGTAGAACTAAGACTCATGTTCAGGATGCAACCATACAAAAGACCCATCGCCTTGTCTCCAACCAGTCAGTTAGCATCACATCCCACCTCCATTTTCCTCTAACCTACCAGAAGTCCAAGCCTCAGGCCAAATACCATTATATAGACATCCCAACTATACTTTCTGCAACCCGATCCCATCAGCCATCCTCCTGATTTTTCCTTGGTGTCTTGTAGGATGCCCCAGTATTCTTAAACTCTTCTCTGAACCTTCCTTTATTTCCTTCACTATCTAGAATCTTGTTGCCCCTGAGATTCCTGGTTCTTCCATGGATTTTCCAAGAATAGTTGTCTGTGTTTCCACTCCCTAAATATTGCAGCCACTAGAGATGAGCCCCTTGCTTCTCATTGCCACACCCATTTTGTACATGTGAGTGGGGTACTGAGGATAGAATGTTTTACTCTGTGTAAAACATTCTCATAGAATTACACCCCCAGTTTTATTTATTTATGTATTTGAAAAGGTCTTGCTCAATTGTCAAGACTAGCTTCAAATTTGTGATCTTCCTGCCTTAGCCTTCTGAATAGCTGTCACTATAGACATGTGCTACTTCAGCTGGTTCACTTATATTTTGTCCTTTAAAGCCCATAAGTCCCTTGAAACTCAGGTGATCAGAAGTCACCATTCATTCTTTGTGCTATGATGTGTCAAACTCCTGGTTAATGCAGTCAGTCTTGAAGAACATTAGAACCTTGCTGCCTTTCTTTCTACTGCTATCATTCTTCTCTTAACTCTTGTTGGTTGATTTATTCTACAATATGTGTATGTGTGTGTATATATATATATATATATATATATATATATATATATATATATTTTTTTTTTTTTTTTTTTTTTGGTCCGTGTCTTCTTACTTCACCTCAATAATCTCTTCTTTCACTCCACCTTAGCCCTTCTCCCACATTATCATATCCTAGATTTGTTTATCATTTTATAAAATACTCCATCCCCTTTCTTCTAGGTGACTTGAACAAATTGTATAATGCCTCATTCTTCAGATTATTCTGTAAAATGGGCATGTCTGTGGTTCCAAACTTGGAGAGATGTCATATAGTTTGGATGAGTTCATGAGTGTAACCCCCTAGTACATGTGTAGTCAGTGACAGTTACTATTACTGTTATTATTATTATTATTACTACCTGAAAATCCCCATCCTAAATGTCTCATATCTAAATATCACTTTCCATTCATTTCAGGTAACTTTCTCTACTTTTTAGCCCAAACCTAGTCTCCATCCACATGGAACCCTCTGGCCCACTTTCTCTAACACAATTTTACTTTCTACTACCTAGAACATGTTCTTCCTCCCCTCTTTACCCAGCTTAGCTTCTGAGACCCAGCACAACAACCTCTTCTTCACAAGCACTCTTTGCTCCAGTTGGTCCTCCTTCCCACAGTCACACTTGCTTAGAATTCCCATTTACTTACTCCATTCTCTCAGAAGAGCAGCTAAAAATAGTCTGATAAGAGTTATACAACCAGGATAACTGTTTACATCTCAAACTTAAGAACCACAGTTAGAAAATAGGCATTTAACAAAGTCATACAATCCTTATACATAGCCCAGTTCCTCTCTTTCCCTCTCTTCTCACATCTCCAATACCTTGACTTCTGTACCATCAGATGTTGACTGCATCGCATGCTTCACCCAGAGCTTCTTTATTGCTATACCACCCTTAAAAAAAAAAAAGAGAGAGAGAGAGAGACAGTATCCACACCTGTCATTGCCCCTGTTGCAGTGGAATAAATATCCTTCTTCCTGTTTAAGGCCAACCTTTCCATTCTGTGAACATACAGGTTTCCCTTCCCTGAAACCTGTATGCCTACAGTCAATCCTCTCCAACTACTTGATAAGTACAGACATTCCTACAAACTGTATTTTTCTCATAATTCCACTGAAAATTTAAATGCTACCTACTCAGGCATGTAGATTTGCTGCTATTTTGAAAACTCCCTCAATTATATTGTTTTATATACTTTATTGTATGTCAGCATCTGGCATTATCTTCGCCATTGTTTACACTCTTATTTTCTCTGCATTTGAATAAAAGTATGCTCCATAAGGGAAAAGGATGCATCTCATTTTGCTGTGACCCCAGGTCCTTAAAGTAGTACCTGGCACATTACAAGTACACAGCGAACATTTTTGTATAACTGATTCAAAAGTCTGTGTTCTTTCTGCTACAGTAGACTAACTCCCCATCAGAGGTGATCTTAAATGGGGAGGGTGTGGGGGGTTGCTGAATGAGGATGCCTTTTGCTATATGACAGAGCTTTCTGAGGGAGTGAGTTAGCAAAACGGCTCACAGTTTCCAATGGCACTGTGATGAAAGAGAAAAGAATGGAGTCCATGAAAATAAGATTAGCTGGGGAAAGACCTCAGATCCCAGAATATTTTACTTACAGATGGGCAGAGCTTACATAGAAATATTGTATGGAAAAAGTATGTGCACATAGTTTTAATTAAAATGAAATTGGATATTTGACTCCTAAGGGAAGTAGTAGGGTACTGCAAAGCTGAGTTTTTGATATGATCAACCGAAAAGCTGAAAGGACCATAGTCAATCACGTGTTTCAACAGAATGGCCATTGGAATTTTCATTAACAGTATTCATTTCAAATGGCTATAATAGGATGATTAAACCAAAAGATCCCTTTTGACTGAAGTTGGTAGAAAAAGTCCTTTTACCCATATTTGAATTACATAAGTGTCAAAATATGTCATTTGGAATATGATATTTTTCAGCTCATATAAAAATACATTTTGGAGATAATTTTTATAGAATACAAAAATATGTAATTAATTAGCTTTATTCCTAAGTAAGAAAAATAGCGCACATATGTACATTCTGCTGTGACAGCTAAACCCTCTAATTTTACAATCTTATTTAATTCTGCAAGTATAACCATTCTTCATTGTTAAAGATAGATATAATAAAATTGTAGCTGTCAAAAAAGCAAAAAATAATAATTCACCAATTTTACAAAACATGGAACATCTCATTTAAAAAATTGTTTTGGAAACTTGCCATTTCTTTTGGTCTGATTCTAAGATTCATTTTTTAAAAAATATTTTTAGTTGTAGATGGACACAATATTTCTTTTATTTATTTATTTTTATGTGATGCCGAAGATAGAACCCAGTGCCTCATATGTGTGAGACAAGCATTCTACCACTGAGCCACAACCCCAACCCTCTAATTCATATTTTTATTCTCAAGATTTTAATGAAGACAACTTACCAATAAACACCAGTCAGGGTAATAGAGATAGCGGATAGACAGGAATGTGATCAAGCAAACACCTTAAAATAGTGTGGAGTATAGGTGCTTGAGTATTTGTGGTCCAACTATTAGAGTATCTCTGTTTCTTTAATTTTTTCCTAATAAAGTATCACAATCAAATTAGTATCAAACTAGTCAATGTAATATTCCTTATGTAACAATTTTCTGTTCTGTACAGGTTATCTTTTGTTCAGATAGCATTGAATTATTCAACCGAAAATTATAAATGATAAAATTCTTAATACATTTTCTAGTCAATGAAAATAAAATTTAATGACATTGGCTTTCCATAATTTTTTGATGTTTAAAGAATAAATTGCTTTATGGCTTGTAAGGTTGAAATAGAGTCATACACTTGGAATTATGTTAATGGTTAAGTGTACACTGCCTTATTTAATGTACACTGCAGTAATGTTGGGTAAAGGGCTCACTCTGTTTTATAGTTGAGGACTTTGTGCTCAGGAATTTGAAGTTGTCCAACTTCACAGACAGTGGCAGACTTGGGTTTCAACCCATGTCTGATGCAAAGTTGTAGTATTGTCACTCCTTTACTTTGATAACTTGTTGGATTATTGAAAATGAGTCATAATACTCATCTTATTTGATTTATTTGTCTTTAGCAAGACACTTATAATTTCCCATTTGTTTTACTATGAAACTATTAAATTCTCCATATAATTTGATACAGAATCCTAGAACTAGTAAATCATCTTCTACAAACTCCCTTAGTTGTCAGGAAGAGAAATAAAATACAGTTGGGGTAAGTAATGGATTCAGAACCATATAGTCTCTTAGCAGATATGGGAAAGACTTACCTCTTCCATTGCATCATAATGCTATTTTAATATAAAATGCAAAATTAGAGGTATAAACTAAATTAATCTGATTATTTGACTAAGTGCCACATTGAGTCTAAAGTCAGCAAACTGTGTCTTCTGAGATGCCTTGATTTCTCCTGTCAATTTTAATTCCTGGTTTAGTTCATTAATCTAGAATACATTTAGTACAACTTTTGTATGATTAATCCTTTTATCTCTGACCTTGTTGCTGGCACTGTTCCATGCAGAGATGGATAGAGAAAAGCAGAAGAGTAAGCAAATAAATAATGCCTTTTTCATACCACCTTTTCCATTTTGATGGTAAAGGCTATGTTTGACTTGAAGGAGAGAATATCCTAGGAATCAATTATTTGGATTCTAGAGCCATATTGTTTGGATTCAAGTCCTTCTCTGACCCTCACTATATTGTGATATCAGACACCTGTGCTTCAGTTTCCTCATTTTTATATATTGGAATGGTCGTCAAAAGATATATATATATATATATATATATATATATATATATATATGACTTAGAGGAGTGTCTGGCACATGGTAAGATGAAAGTCTTCAATAAAGGTAAGTTACTATTATTCTTATTATATGACTTCATAAATGACAATGAATGGCATAGTAACAAATTGTATTATTTTTAATTCAATTCTGTAAATACTTCAGTTTTTCATTAGGGATGAAATGAATTTATATTTCACAAAAGTGCCTGAAGGCAAAGCAATAAGAAATATAACATTAAAAATATTCCACTAGTGCATGGACTTTTTGAAGGATGAGGAAACTTTGGTGCTTATTTTAAACAGAGGAAGCTTCTGTTCATCTTGGATAGTTTTTTAAACATTATAAAGAATGAGCATGCAGCAGTAATATTTGGCCTTTGGGAATTAACGATTCATTTGATTTTCTTCAAAATGAAGACATAGACCATACCACTCTTGAAAGATTCAATGACTCTAAGACAAATGATGAAAATATAATAGAAATGGTTTGGAGGTTCTAATATTGACACATACTGTCAGCACCAGGTTTTGTGTGACTCTTGGCTATCCTGCCTTGCAAATAATGCTTTTGTCTTTTCTGCCCAGCTATTTCAGATCAGAAACTGTTAATTCATTTACTTGATGATCATTATTAAACATCTTGCCACGTACAAAACCAAAAGACCTAGAAATTCATAGTGATAAAAGCAAAGTCTTTTTCTCTTTTATAAGATTACACTCTAATTGTGAGGGATATGAATAAATAAACAGCTCAAATAAATATTATGGATTTACAAAAAAAGTCTACATGGAATACAATAAGAGCACAAAAGAATGAGAAACTATTTATATTACCAGATGTAATGGTTAAGTAAAACTTTCACAAAGGAAGTAAATATAATTTTGATTTTGTTTATCATTCTATTCCCATCAGTCCTTTTTACAATATTTGGCACTTTTAAAGTAAGCAAAGAGTCAATAAAAACTTTCAAAAATCTGTCTTTAAAGATGTACATTATTAAATGCATTAGAATATGAGTTCAGTTCACATGCCCATACCTTCTTTTTTAGCAGATGCACATATCCCAGGAGCCTGCCAATCACATTTATTTTCTGATTTCCACTTCATAACAATGTCGATTAAATCACAACAAAACAAATTTCTCATTAAGTTATTGGTTTCCGGTCTTTCATTTTTCTGATATTGGCCAGCTACCAAACAAACATTTAGAGGACAGATCTGTTAGCAACATGCAGTGAAGGAGTGATTTTATATCATCCTCCACAAACTTAGAATGAAGAGAACAACTTCCTCAAGTAAGTGAAATATCTGAAGATATGATTTTTTAAAAAGCATATTACTAGGTCTTGGATATGTGACCAGAGGATGTTAACTCAATAATAAAAGTTAAATAAATTATCATGTCCCAAAGGCCAAATGTTAGCACTACATGTTTGTTTCTCAATTCAGTGTAGTTTCTGTTATAGAATTTATATGGTTTATGTTGTAAGCATAATGCTTATAAAACCTCTTTATCTCATGAAACAGAGTTAGGAAGTGAGGAACCTAACACTCAGAAGGGCAAAAATGAAGAATTTTCTATAAAAGTCATCATTATCAAACAACAGATGAATGGAAGAGTAAATAAGTTTGGCGATAGAAAGTCAACCTTACTCATGCCTAAGTTCAGATTCATTCCTATTACCTATAACTAGAGTAAATCAAGTTGAGTCTTCCTATTGAGTTTCAAAAATGATTAGAGTAAAAAAAGAAGTGAAAGGAAATAAGGGAGAGATCAGAGTTTTGAAAAGATGAAAGCAGACTGTGTTTGGGATACTGAATTTGGAATGAGCCAAGGAGAACAACTTGTAAACCAGAAACTAAGTCCATAATTTATGGATTTCATTTTATTTCTTTTAAGAGTTGGTACTGGAAGACATGATTTAGTAGGCATCTGGAAGTTAGTTTACCAGAAGGAAATAGGGATTTTTTTTTTTTTTTAGTTGTCAATGGACCTTTCTTTTATTTATTTATACGTGGTGCTGAGAATCGAACCCAGTGCCTCGCATATGCTAGGCAAACACTTTATCACTGAGCTGCAACTCCAGCCCCATGGAAATAGGGATTCTTAAGGAGTCTGAGAATGAAAGAAAATAGAGTTTGGGTTACTGGAAGGGAAGAATGCTGTGATGGCTTCTTCAGGAAATTGCAATCATCCTTAGATGTATATCTACCATATTTACTCAGCAGTAAGTCTTTACTCTCTATTTTTGTTCAACATTTAGCTAGAAGAACTTCAAATGGGCAGATACTTTGATTCTATTGAACCTCATTTTCACAACTCGATTGGTTATTCTAAGTTCTGAAAAAAAAAATCGCTGTGATCCAATCATGATAGAAAAGGTGGCTGCTTTTTTGACACAAATCCATAACTACATTACTGGGGGAATTTCCTGGGTGATGAGCAGGCTGCCAGTCTCTTGCTTCCTTCCTTTCCCATTTCATCTCCAGTGTCCCACGCTTGCTAGCAACAGGGAGTACAGCAGATGGCAGCAAGCAGCTGTTGTACTTTCCAAACACTGGTCAGCAAATCCTTTCCAACCCAGCACAAGCCTGAAGGAATGAAGTCAAAGATGGTTGTTGATTTGCTAGAGTTCTGTGTTCTCCAGCTCTTATTCTCCACCTCTACCTTCCTGCCCTTCCTGGGGCTGAAGAAACACATTTCACAGAAGCACAGTAAACTGGAAACAAGAGGAGGGGAGAAAAGCCTGGGCTTGGCTCTACAGAATGAACTGGACTTGAGCCTAAAGTGACCTAGTGAGGCAAGGCACCCATGTCATGGTTGATCTTCTTTGGCCTTCATGGGCTATTGAGCAATTTCTTGGACCCACATCTGTGAATGCTAATCCAGTCCCAAGTACTTTGCAGCATTTTTCATCCACTTTATAACTATCAACTTTGCAAGGGCTTCACGTGGGGCTGCAGGTAGCAGAAAAGACCTGGGGGCTGACTGCACTCAGCCCAGAAGCTGAGAGATAAGCCTGGATGTTACTAATTTTGATTTGGCAAACCACATCAGAGCTGTCAAAAAGGCTACATGCTGCTCTGAGCTCCTGCCTTAAACTTGCCCTGTTTAGTTCAGCTCAGAAGCCTGGAATTTGTGAAGGTAAACAACTCTTATCCCATGGATAAACTGGATAATGCAATTTAAAATACAGACGTATATTCTTCAGACAAACATAACTGCCCTGACATTAATGGGGCCATTTATCTTTGTTGAAGTTGGTAAGCCATAAGCACTGTCCATGATGTGGGGATTTGGGGATTTGAGTAGGTTTGGATTTCAAGTGACCAACAGGAACAATGGGTGCGAGATGAGACAGTTTCTCTTATCTTTTTGGGTTGTTAGATAACTTGTCTCCTTTTACTTTGAGCTAAGATCTGGATGGTAAATTTCTTATTTTCTGCTTTTCATAATTTAACAAATTGAGAGTCCAGCTTGTTCTTTATAACCAGCATATTGTGTTTAGGCCAATCATTCGGTTTTGAATCAGATATTACAAACCTAGGTTATCTAAATGTAAATTTTCTACAAGACTGACCCTGTAAGAAATTGGGATTACAAATCCTAATATTAACTCCCTGAGTTCAAAAGGTTTAAAATAACTTCATTCATTACTGAATGGCATTTGTAACCTTTACATGCTCCTTGCTGGTTCATTGACTTGAAGGTTAGTGTTTTTGTATGAAATTGGCCTTAACTAACTTAGGTCATCTCTTCTCAGAAACAGGGCAATCATCATACTAAGAACTCAGCTGATGGATTTCCAAATTTGGGGTTCATAGAAAGAACACTATACACTTTCAAAGTACATATAAAAACACTTTTAAATACATTTTCAAGGAAAGAAAAGTTAAGGTGTTCACAACTGCTTGAAATTTTAGCAAAAGTTGGAAGTGAGTGAGAACATTTTCTTAAAGTAACTTTCCCTCCTTGCCTCATTAGTGAGATGAGCTATTTGGCTAAGTCTCTGATTTCCCAGCAGGAACATTAACTGATTAGGAAAATGAGTGTTCTAGCTAAATGATTGATTTCCTTCTAACCTTCTACACAGATTATGAAATAATAAAAATGTGAACCTATTAGCAAAAAAGCAAAAAATGTCAAGTCATCAAGAGATTCCCTAGTAGTCTCTCAAAATGTTTTAAAACATTTTGAAGAATTTAACTTTTAAACTTTGAATTTTATCCCAGTCCACTGTCCTCTGGCTGAACTGTTGATAAATCATCTCCCCTGGAGAACTTGGTAGGAAAGCCATGAGTGACCCATGGCTGGTTCCTTTGGCTAAACCAATTATAAACTTGATGAATATTGTCAGGCTGTAGTCTGCCTGATTGGCTTTGTGGTATTGATTTGATCAACACTGGATATCAGTTAAGGGGACTAGACCTTTGTTTAGTAAATGGAATATAGGAACTCCAATTACCAACTAAAAAGCTCCCTGAAGCTGTCAAGAAAATGCTTTGTATACTAAAGGATATGTTGCTTCCATAATTGAATTGAAGTATGGGAACAAATATCCTTTAAGATAAGCCTGAAACTCTTATTATATCTGAAAATGGGAGGGTAAAAGAAGAAGATTTTCCAGAATCTAACAGCATAAAATTCCCAAATAACATACAATTTTTATGAATTCCTCTGAGCTAAGGAAGTTGAGGATACTTGACAGAGAGTGGGGAAAATGAATATTTTAAAAGCTTCCCAGGAAGAGATAAGACATGAGACCAAAAAAAAAAAAAAGGAAGAAGAAAAGAGAAGAAAAATCCTATAACAACTGGAGTGGGCAGACACTGTTCTGCCAGCACTTAGAAGAGTAAGATGAGAGGCCTGACACTGATTTCTGCTTTTCTGAAAGTCACCCAAACATAGACAGAAACAAAATAAAAAACATGAAATGTGGAACAACATGACCCCTTTACTTTGAATAAGTTAGAGACTAAATGATGGTAGTTTAGGCAAGCAGCAGAGGCCTAAAATTTCAGTACTTTATATAAAAAATAGCGACTGGGTGTGTTTGAAGAAAAAGCAATTGCAATTGCAGTGGTTCTTAATCTTTTGGGAGCATGGGGTTGCTCTGAGAATCAGAAAACTATAGATCTTTATCCCAGAAAATAAACACATGATAACATACCAAGAAGTGTAAATACTAAATGTTCTTCGTCGTGAACCTACCCTTAAACTCATGGACATTTTCTTCTATCTTTATTGCTAGCATTCAAAAACCATTAAGAACTTTGAAAAGTATGTCACTATCATGTCACTGTTATGGTTTTACTTAAGATGGTTACCAGGCATAGCACAGAACACTATCTCCCAGCCTCTAAAATATTATTTTCCCAATCACATTTTGCAGTGGGAAGGGTCTACTTGTCTGTTACATTTCAGAGACAAGAGAAAAAAAAAATAAGAGTGCTCTCAAAGCCAATGAATTCCAGGGGTTTCAAGATGTTAATCTGAATAGGAAGAGTGCAATGACTTACTACTGCCATTCAGAATAAAAGGAAAAGATTCACATCCCAGATGGGGAATCAGGGAACTAGAGGCAGAGGTACCAAAACTTTATTTGGCAAATATAAAACATATGCTGTGCCTAGAGCACAGATCCAGTTTTTGCTAGATGCAAATTTCATGGCAAAGCAGCAATAATAGTCTGCTAGAAACATTTAGTTTGTAACTGCTTAAAGGTTTTCTTTTATGACATGCCCTTACCAAAAGCCAGACTTAAAGATTAATCAAAACCTCAGAACAAAACAGTAGTGGGCCCTGACATCAGAGCATCGGGGAATCAATATACTTATGCCAGCATCAGCCACCAAAGTCTTGAAAATATAAAATAGGTGAACCCTTCTTTCTCTTATTAATAGAGTTCATGTTGACATATTGGGTTCCTCAATGAAGATCAGAAAGGATGTAAAATGATCTGCTAATTCAGTTTAATATTAGCAGGTAGATTCACCCACATTCCCTTACCTTAAGTGACCAAATAACAATGTCAAGTAGAAATACTGCAGAACAATCCAACTTCCCCTTTCCTCTCTCTCCGTGAGTCTGCGTGACAGAAAGAAGGAAGAAAAAAAAAAAAAAAAAAAACTAGTTCTGAGTGTTTACCATTTATAGATGGGTGCATATATTCAGAAGAGCTAACATAGAAGATATTTAAGTGACAAGGCATTTTGTAGACATAGATTTTATGTTAAGACTTAGAACAAAAGAGTTACATCTAGTTCCTTGACAATGCTGATTACAGGTCAGCACGGTAGATCAGGATAGTTGATATTTGATGTGGTCTTCAAAACAGCAACACTACAACCCTCTTATTTGGCTGGAAATGAAAGGAATCATGGCTAAGTCAGGTGTCAGTTCTGATTGCCAACTAAGGTGTTGTTGTTTTTTTTTTTTATCTTTTCTCCTTGTAGCAGCTAATGAAAGAATTAAGTTTGAAGTTATGAAAACTTAAACAAGTATTAGCATCCACATATCAGAGAGAACATTTGGACTTTGGTTTTTTGAGACTGGCTTATTTCACTTAGCATGATAGTCTCCATTTCCCACCACTTACACAATGGGATCAGAAAAGACAGTGGAATGAATCTATTGAATAACTTTCTGATGTTCATATATGAATACACAACCAGTAAAACTCCACATCATGTACAACCCCAAGAATGGGATCCTCATTAGAATAAGTTGTATTCCATGTATGTATAATATGTCAAAATACACTGTACTATCATGTATACCTAAAAAGAACAAATAAAAGTTAAAAAATAAAACAAACTTTAACAAGTGACATAAATGACCCAAGACCAAGGCATCTGATTTGAAGTTCAAGTGTGCATACCACCTTCAGTATGTAGGCTTATTTCTCATTTGGTTTCATTCTAATATCTAAGGGGTAGCTTCACTTTGGCACTGAAAGTCCTTTGTGTTTAAAGCCCTTCTTGATCCTGCCTTTCTTAGAGAGTACAGGGGTGATCTGCACCTGGAGTTTTAGCATTCCTTAGTTGCTTCACAAAACTATAAGAAAATTGAAACTGCTTTTCTTAAAGGTGAGCAAACAATTGGAGTATCCATTAATGATGCCCTATTTGCAATGAGAGTGACATGTTTGATGATAAAAGACAATTCCTGTAATTCTAGTAAAGGTTCTTCTAGTAAATGTTTGAGCATGAACTTATTCTGGGTATGATTCCATACATTCATTGTTGGTGACATGTAGCTGGGAGCCCATTTCCACACAATAATCATTACCAACACTTGATTTGATCTGCGTATGGGGATTACCTGAGTAAATCAAATAGCATTCATATTCATCACTGACTCCAGTTATGTCTAAGAATGTAGAATCAAGTTTTTATGTTCAGGCTACAATCAAGAAATGTTTCTAGAGAATACTTTTTTATTAAATAGGTGTGATATTAACTGAATTAATGAAATAATTAAAGAACTTCATCTTTAAATTTAGGTCCTGGTAGGTTGTGGATGTAGCTTAGGGGTAGAGCAATTATACAGCATGTGGGAGGCCCTAGATTCCATCCATAGCACTATAATAATTATTATTATTAGTAGTAAGGCACTAGACCATAATTAGCAGTGATATTATTTCTGGGAATAAAAATCAGAGCCTTTGAATTGAATTAGCATAAAAAAGAAAATTGACTTGCACTCCTTATTAGGTCATTATAAGAGATAGATAGATAGATAGATAGATAGATAGATAGATAGAATCTATTAAAATACAAATATATTTGGGGATATAAGGAATTGAACCCAATTTCACTCTATACTGAACTACATTCCCAGCCTCTTTTAATTTTTATTTTGATATGGGTTTTTTTTCAGCTGGCCTCAAACTTGGGATCCTCCTGCCTCAGCCTCCTGAGGAGATGGGATTACAGGCATGTACCACTGTCCCTGGCTAAAATAATTTGTCATATTTGTTAGTACAAGTTCTATAATTTGTGTTATAGTTTGAATATAAAATGTTCACTAAAAGTCCCTGTAAATGCAGAAATATTCAGAGGTAAAATGACTGCTTTACGAGAGCTGAAACCTAATCAGTCCATTCTATTTGGAATGGACTAACTGGGTGGTAACTGTAGGCAGGTGGGTGTGGATGGAGGCCCTGGAGCTGTGCCCAATAAGGAGGCATCTTCTTTGTGGCAACTCCTCCCATCTCTGCTTCCTGACCCAGCCATGAGCTGAGCAGTTTTCCTCCACTGGGTCCTTCCCCCGTGATGTGCTGCCTCAACTTGGGCCCAGAGAAATGAAGTCAGCCATCTATGGAGTTAAGACCTGTAAGCTCCAAATAGACATTTCCTCTGTTAAGTTGTTCTTGTCAGTTATTTAGGTCGCAGTAATGAAAAACCTAACTAAACATTATATTTATACATATTAAATATACACATAACATTATATGACATATTTTTTTGATCACATTACTCATATTTTGGTAAATCTTTATTGCAATATAATACACTCAAATTGCACAGATAATAAATGATGTGCGCAGCTCAGTGATTTTACACAAAGTGAATATGCTGTGAAACACCACAAGATCATGACATAAATAAAACATTAATAATATCCTAGAATCTCATGTCTTTTCACCATTATCATTCTATTTTACTTTTATCTTCATAATTTTGCCTCTTAGAAGCTTACATCAATGAAATAATCCATTCCCTTAACATTATCTCTGTAAATGTATGATTTTTGTTGTATATGAAAGTTATATGTTCTTTTTCATTACTATATGGTATTTCATTATGTCTTCCATTATGTCAATATAACAAAGTTGATCTGTTCACTGGGTTTTTGGTATATATTCTAGTTTTGAACAATTAAAAATAAAGCTACAATAAACATTTTTGCATCTGTCAATGGAGTTACTGGAATTACTGTGTCATACTATATATATATATATTTTTTTTTTCAATTGTATTAGTTACTGTGTTTTTCAATTTTGTGTTACTTTGACAACATGCCTGAGATAACCAACTTAAAAGAAGAAAAGGTATATTTTGGCTCACAGTTTCAGAGATTTTCAGTCTGTGGTCCCTTGGTCCTGTTATTTTGGGTCTGTGGTAGTACAGTACGTTTGGTGGGAGCACGTGTTGGAGGAGGCCTGTTTATCTCATGGCATCTGGGAAGCAAAAAAAAGAATAAGGTTGCCAGTGTCTCAAAATCCCCTTCAAAGTCAATGTCACCAATGACCTAACTTCCTTTCACTAGGCCTCACCACTTAAAGGTTCTATCACCTCCCAGTCATGCCACATGCTGGGGACCAAGTCTTAATACAGGGGCCTTTGGAGGGCATTCAGATCCTAACTATAGGAAATACTCAAAACATTCATGCTACAAATGCATTCCCTCCACCAGGTGTGAACCTTCCACTGGCTCCATAACTTTTCCAATACTTGCTCTTGCCTTTTTTTTTTTTAAGTCACTGTGGTAAATGTGCAGTGGAATTAATTGCATCAAGTATTGCATTTGGACTTTCCCAATGAGAGATAATGTAGAAAGCTTTTTCACAATCATTCATGTGAGTATCTTCTTTCATGTAGTGGCCCTTTAAATCTTTTCCTTGGCTTACTGTCAGGTTGTCTTTTTCCCATTTCTTTGTAAATTTTATCATATATTCTATACATGAGTCCTTTCTTTACATGTATCATAAATATCATCTCTCACACTAACTTTAACCTCTCAATGATATCTACTAGTGAACAGAAGTTTCAGTCATAATGATTCTCAGTTTTATTCTTATTGTTATTCAAGAAATTTTCATCTATCACCAAAGTTATAAAGACATTTACACTTGAGAGTCAGCTTGCCGGACATGGTGGCACATGCCTGTAATCCCAGTGGCTCAGGAGGCTGAGGCAGGAGGATTGCAAGTTCAAAGCCAGCCTCATCAAAAGCGAGATGCTAAGCAACTCAGTGAGACCCTGTCTCTAAATAAAATACAAAATAGGGCTGGGGATGTGGCTCAGTGGTTGAGTACCCCTGAGTTCAGTACCTGGTGCCCCCTACCCCCAAAAAAGAGTCAGCTAGATTTTTTTTTATATTCTATGAGATAAGGATCAACTAGATATCTGATTTATTCAGCATGATGTATTTAAAAGGACTCTCCTTCCCTACCCTCATGCTACAATAGCACTTTATTTTAAATTAGATAATTATATGTGAGCAGATCTGTTTCTGGATTTTTTATATATAGTATGCTATAATACACTGTTTTAATTACTGTCACTTAGAAATTTTTAAAAATATTTTATTTGTTCTAATTAATTATAAATGATAGTAGAATGAATGCATTTTGATTCATTGTACACAAGTGGAGCACAGATTTTCATTTCTCTGGTTGTACACAATATAGAGTTGCACCACATTTGCAGTCATACATGTACCTAGGATAAAGATGTTGATCCCATTCCACCATCTTTCCTACCCCATGCCCCCTCTCCTTCCCTCCCTCCCCTTTGCCTAATTAAAGTTCCTCCATTCTCCCTATGCCAACCCCCATTATAGGATCAGCATCCACTTATCACAGAGAACATTCAGCCTTTGGTTTTTTGAATTGGCTTACTTCACTTAGCATGATATTTTCCAACTCCATCCATTTACCTGCAAATGCCATAATTTTATTCTCTTTAAATTCTAAGTAATATTCTATTGTGTATATATACCACAGTTTATTTATCTATACATCTGTTTAAGGGCACCTACGTTGATTCCATAGTTTAGCTACTATGATTTGAGCTGCTATGAACATTGATGTGGCTGCGTCCCTATACTATGCTGACTTTAAGTCCTTTAGGTATAGACCGAGGAGTAGGATAGCTGGGTCAAATGGTGGTTCCATTCCAAGTTTTCTAAGAAATCTCCATACTGCTTTCCACATTTGTTGTACCAATTTGCAGTGCCACCAGCAGTGTATGAGTATACCTTTTTCTTCACATCCTCATCAACACTTATGATTGCTTGTATTCTTGATAATTGCCATTCTGACTGGAGTAGTTTTGATTTGCATTTCTCTAATTACTAGAGAAGTTGAACATTTTTTCACATATGTGTTGATCAATTGTATATCTTCTTCTGAAAATTGTCTGTTCAGGTTCTTAGCCCATTTATTGATTGGGTTATTTATTTTTTTGGTTATATAAATTTTTGGAGTTCTTTGTATATCCTGGAGATTAGTGCTCTGTCTTTACTGTGCATATAATAAAGATGTTCTCCCTCTCTGTGGGCACTCTTTTCATGTTATTGATTGTTTCCTTTGCTGAGAAGAAGCTTTTTAGTTTTAATCCATTCATTTATTAATCTTTGACTTTATTTCTTGTGCTTGAGGAGTCTGGTTAAGAGGTCAGGATCTAATCCTACATGATGAAGATTTGGGCCTACTTTTTCTTCCATTAGGTGCAGGTTCTCTAGTCTAATTTCTAGGTCCTTGATCCACTTTGAGTTGAACTTTGTGTGTGGTGAGAGATAGTGGTTTATTTTCATTTTGCTGTATATGGATTTCAAGTTTTCCCAGCACCATTTGTTGAAGATGCTATCTTTTCTCCAGTGCATGTTTTTGGTGCTTTTATCCAGTATGAGATAACTATATTTATGTGAGATTGTTGCTGTGTCTTCTATTCTATACCATTGACCTGCATGTCTGTTTTGGTGCCAATACCATGCTGTTTTTGTTACTGTAGCTCTGTAATATAGTTTAAGGTCTGGTATTGTGATGTCTCCTGTTTCAATCTTCTTGCTAAGGATTGCTTTGACTATTCTGGGTCTCTTATTTTTCTAAATGAATTTCAATAAGAAATAAGAATTTTTCTAAGAAATATTTTTAATATCTATTGCTACAAGTCCTTTAACTCTATTTTCTTTCAAAACTGACTTACTTAATCTTTTCATTTTAATAAGAATTTCAAAGTCAGCTTTTTATTTTTCATATAGACAAAGAAAATACAGGAATTTACAGAGATCATATTGAATCTAAAAAGCACTTTGGGAAGAATTTACATTTTCACAATATGAACATAATTTACCCTTCCATTATTTCACTCATTTAAAATTTGTCTCAGTAAGATTTACAATTTTACATGTATTATATAGTTTTATACTGTACATGTATTACAGCATGATTTATATTATAGTTTTGTTATACCATGTAAATATATAAATAAAGTATTAAGTTCTGTACTTTGATAATTTTACATATAAAATTTCTCTCAGTAAAACTTTATAAACTTTTTTATTGTTTATACATTATTGTAGAATTCATTTTGACATAATTATAAAGGCATGGAATATATCTTATTCTAATTCAGTCTCTCCCTTCCCCCCATTGCCTATTTCCTTACCTCTACTCTACTGAGCTTTCTTGACAATTACCCATAGTTATTTTTTTAATGAGTGTCTGTGAATGTGCATGATGATGGGATCCATGGTAGTGTATTCATATGTGTACATAGGCAATTTATGTCAGATTCATTCCACTGTCTTTCCTTATCTCACACCTCCTTCATTCCCTTCATTCCCCTTTGTCTACTCCACAAAACTTCTATTCTTTTTTTTTTTTTGTCCTCCCCAATATTCAACTTTTGACTTTTGGGGACTGGCCTATTTTCACTTAATAGAATAATCTCCAGCTCCATCCATTTACCAGCATATGTTATAAAGTCATTGTTCTTTATGGCGAATAATACATACTCCATTGTGTATATACATATCTGTTGAAGGGCACCTAGATTGGCTCCATAGCTTAGCTCTTGTGAATTGTGCTGCTATTAACATTGATGTGGCTGTGTCACTGTAGTACAGTGATTTAAAAGTCTTTAGATACATACCAACGAGTAGGATAGCTGGATCTTACAGTAGTTCAATTCCTTGTTTTTGAGGAATCTTCATACTACTTTCCAGAGTGGTTGTACCAATTTGCAGTCCCACCAACAATGTCCCCACATCCTCTCCAACATTCATTGTTACTTGTATTCTTGATAATTGCCATTCTGACTGAAGTGAGAGATGAACATGATTACGTGAATATGAACATGATTTATCCTTCCATTTATTTCAGTCATTTAAAATATGTCTCAGTAAGATTTGTAATGTTACATGTATTATATAGATTGTACAATACATGTATCATAGCATAATTTATATTATAATTTTGTTATACCATAAGTAAATATATACATAAAATATCAACTTACATACATAGATAATTTTACATGTAAAATTTCTCTCACTAATGTCTTATAATCCTTCCTGATTTGTTTATCTTCAACTCTTTTCCTACTTTGCTATGATATGTTAAATGTATCAAATGCTTTGTTGAATCTATTAAAAAGCTGCCTCCCCCCACACACACTTAATTCTATTAGTAGAATTGTATTATTCTGTATTTATGCTGGCTCTCCTGGAATCAACCCAACTCCATCACCCTCTGACACCCTGTTGTTCTGTTGCTGGATCCCCTTCCCACTGCTTGTTGAGGGAATTTCCATCCCTGTTTGAGGGATAAAACAGCTTTCACTTTCCTTTGTTGTAATAACTTTCAGGTTAAGTAGTTAGGTGATGACAGTCTCCAAAAAATGAGTTTAAAAGTATTCCCACATATTCTATTCTCTGGTGCATTTTCTGAGAGATTGACATTATTTTATCCTGAAATGTTGGAAGAATTGATTAGAAATCTGAGCCTCGAGTTGGGGGTGAGGGCAGGGAGAGTGGAAAGACTTGCAAGTACAGGTTCCATTTTTAATAGGTAGTAGATTTTTTAGAATTTCTTTTTCTTCTTATTTTGATCTTAATAAATTTTCTTTTTTTATTGGAAGGATTTTGTCCATTTAACCATAACTTGTTACATTTTGCTATAAGTTGTTCATATATCCTTTAACTTCTTTAGTAACTGTCGGATCTGTGATTATTCTAGCAATTGGTACTTTTGTCTTTTTAATGTTGTCAATCTTCCTAGTAGCTTATATTAGGATTTTCAAAGAACAAACTTTTGTCTTTATTTTCTCTGAATTACATTGGCTTTCATTGAAATCTGCTGTTAACTTTACTATTTCATTTCTTATTTTTTTCATTAGGTTTAATATGCTGTCATATACTAGCTTATTTAATGAATAATGGATTAAGGGTTTTTAGCATTTCTTATGTTATAACATGCATTTGTATTTCCCTATATGCTTTTAGTTGTATTTCACAAGTTTTATACCTTTCTTATTATCGTTAATTTCAAAAAATGTTTTCTTATTTACTGATAGTCTTTTATTTTGATGCTGTCTTAAACCCATGGGCAATTTAGAAATATATTGCATCATTTTTAAATATTTGTGGATTTTCTTGTTGCTTCTCAGAAGATTCTACTGAAGACTTCGGTATTTATAAAATCCTCTGATTTGCACACTCTAAACTCCTACTTCTGTCTTTCTAGCACCACAAGGCTCCCACAATCTCCGCTCAGCTCTTTAGCCTCCCATGACTCTCTTGCCTGAACTACATACATATAACAAATTAACAAAAGCTTTGAGGAAAAACTTGTAAATGGGATTTCAGGATCAAGTTCTGAAGGTTTCATTTCCTTCTCTCCATGATCTGACTTCATAGCAAGTATACTTACTTGGTATTAGTAAGTATGAATTGCTAACTTCCAACCTAGGGGGACTGCAAAGAGGTGTGGAAAAATAAGGGTACATGTGGTACTCAGCTCAATGTGCTTCTCTTGTCTCTGAGATTTTGACCTCTTAAGTCTTAGTGAACTTCATTGCTTTCTGAGGCCATTAAGCATCTGTTTTTATATTTTATCCAGGTTTTATAGTGAGTTCTAATGTGAGAGTGTTATGCCAGATTTGTGGGACCCCAATAGACCTCCAGGAGCCAAATCTGATGCAGTCACACAAGAGTCTTTATTGCAAGATCGAACCTGGACTCAAAACCGTTCCCGACACAGTGGTCCCAGGGAGTGAGTCCTGGTCCTTTGTTCAGTGAGATTTTATAGGTTTTGGGGGGGATACTCTATGCATCACAACATCACACAGCAAATCATTCCATAGCACGGGAAAATCAAACAACAACTCTTAACATTGATTAGCACATTCACTGGTGGGAACAAGTTGGGTAGGGGTGATTGGTTAGTACAAGAGGGGGATTCCTTTGATTGGTTTAGGCCATGAGGGGTGTACACGCTGAACTACGTGGTTTCCCAACAAGTTATCAACCACCATAAACTACTGGGAGGGTCATCTGGCATCCCAGGTATTTTCCCTGTCTCATGCTGATTGGAGGTTGCTAGGGGGGTTGCTATGGGTCCTCACCTAGCCTGACTGAGTCAGGGACACCTAATGCCACAGACCTCTCTTGTTATTTACAAACAACTCAGCAGGGTGGGTATGTGCCTAGGAGTGCTCTGTGGGTTTTTCCAAGGACAAGGGTCATGTCCCCTTCCTTAGGACAGGCTTTGCTCTGAGGTAGAGGCTGGTTTCTCAAAAATGGAGTCACATTAGTTTCTCAAGAGTTAGTTTGAAAGAAACTGCCATCGTGGCAACAGGCAGAAGTTTCTCTTTAACCGTTAAAACCTACCAAAGTATGATAGATTTGCTTCTTGTTTAGAAAGTTCCAATCCCTGTCCTAACTCTTGTGACTTTCGTTGTCTTTTGGGACATTAGCAGACATGACGCAAGCAGGGACTTTAGATACATTGTCTTGGCTCAGCACACCCTCTCAGTCTTTTGCCATGGCATTGGAAGAACTTGCCCAGTTGGCCTGCTGCTCCAAGAAGGATGAGAAACATGTGCGGCAGCTTCTGCGCCAATCCACAGACATGCAGCTAAGAGCAGTACTGCTCAACTGTGCCTCAGCTAGACAGAGAGACCCAAGCCACCCCACAGACTCATAATAACCATGGCCACAAAGAGCAGAACCACCCCAGTCTACTGGTGTATCCTTGAGAATAAATTATTGTGGTTTTTAAGAAATTGATTTGGTAGTGGTGGGAAAGGTATTATGTAGCATTATTTTGACAATACAAAAATACGGATACACAGGCACTTGAAGGAGTTTATAACTGTCCTCCCTCCTACCTACAGCAGAATTAGCTTCCAGAACATATTTTAGAAACTCACATGACTCCATGGGAGTTTAATAGCGCCACACCTACTCCCCCCACCCCTACTCCCCACCTTTCTCACTTAATGCTAGAAAGCATTGGTTATTTTTAGGCAGCATGAATTTTTAGACACTAATATTAAGAGGAATTTTTATCAATTTTTTTTTTCTTAATACATGGAAAGAATTGGGACTCAATGTACAAGATTTGTCAGTTCCAAACAGCCATCAGACAATAAATGAGTTGGACAAAAGATAGCAAGACAGTCTTTAGTGTTGCTAACTTTTAAATCAGATGAAAAGTTATTGTTCTAAAATACTATGAACATTGTTATAACATATGCATATAGATTAGTTATGTTAACATAATCCAACCTTAGCCCATGGGTGTAGAAAAATCCAAAGCAGAAATGCGGACATATTCACACTGTTTGTCTCATGTCTGAGAATTGCCTGACTTATCATGAAACATCCAATTGTTTCTAATAAGTGAAAATAGTGAACTGCCTAAAAGCCAATGAAACCACTGTACACTGTTGGCATGGATATGTTTATGTGGAAAAAAGATCACATTTTACTTGACTTTAACTCTGGTAGCTTCCTTGAATTGGAAAGACTGAATGACACCACAAATACCACAGCAATATTCCATTTACAGGCTAAGTATGCAGATCATAGCGTCCCTGAGAAAGATTATTGTTCACAATAGGCCTCAATATTCCTCAAAGGAATCTAATGCTTTTGCCAAAGCCTGGGATTTCAAATGCAAAACAGGGCCACAAGAATCCTAAGGCTCTGGGCTTTAAACAAAACAAAACAAAACAAAAGACACAGGCCTGTATAGGTTTGGTATATTTATCTGTGGGAGGAAATTAAGCCCATTTAATAAATTATCAATTTTTAAAAATTTTTCTGATTGTAAAATAAAAAAAGGACATTTTGAAAGTGAATCTTGACCATTTATTATGAAGAACTCAGAAGAAACAAACTACTAATATACTTACCTTCTGGTCAACACAAATTACAATAGAGGTAAAATGTTAAATATAAGACAAAGTCCTGTAGATTTTATCTTTGGTCTAAAAATTCTGAAAAGACTCTGAAACAGGGCTGGAGATCAAGTTTCCCTCTTTCTTTTTCTTTCCTACGTAAGGTCTCCCTGTGTTATGCAGGCAATCCTCCTGCATCAGCCTCCTAGGGACTGGGGCTACAGGTGAATACCATCACACCTGTGCCTGGCTGAGATCAGGTTTCTTTTTTATCTCAGTCAATTCCTTAATATTCCTCTTTATTAGTTTTCTTAAAGGCATTTTTCTGTTTTCTGCATATAAAAATAATACATGTTTATGTTGAAAATATATAGAGAAAACTATAACAAAATGAAAACCTCAAATTTTAATATGTAAGTATTTAATGTATATATTTAGGTTATATATATGTGCATATACAATTGTTTTAAAAATTAATTGAGTTCATAGACCAAATAGATTTTTGCACTGATTTTCACATCATATCATGAGCACAGTAATATGTTATTGAACTTTGTTTTGGTTTCCATGTTTACTTGCTATTTCCTTTGTGGTCTTTTGTGACAAAGAATAGTTCTACTTGTTTTGTCTATATATTCTATTCATAATAATTTTGAACACTACAAAGAGACTTTTTAAAAATTATTGCGACAGCTGACCTTACAAAAACACTTATGATATATACTTTTGATATATACTTATATAATTTTGATATGTATTTTTGAAAAGTATGATATTTTTGCAACTAAATATACAATAATTATTTAGACTTAATGATTTTCCATATTCATTTCAAAATCTTTTAACTCTTGACATTTCTGTTTTGACTTCTTCAACTTTTTTTTTTTTTTTTTTCCTGTATCAAGAGGTGCTCAACCACTGAGCCATATCCTCAGTCTTTTTTATTTTTTGTTTTAAGATAGGGTCTAAGTTTCTTAGGGCCTCATGAAGTTGCTGAGGCTGGCCTCAAACTCATTAACCTTCTGCCTCAGCCTCTCAAGTCACCGGGATTCAGGTAGGTGCTAGTACATCTGGCTGATTTCTTCAACTTTTTCAGGAATTCTTCAAATATGCCAGTAGTATATCTGGGAATGTATTTCTAGTGCACTCGCTATAAAAATCAATTTGTTCTGAAATTAAATTCTAAACTACAACATTTTTAAATTAAAAAAATTTAACTTCCCTTTTGCATGGAGAAGTTTGAGTTCCCTCTGATAGATGCACTTTTCAAAATAAACATTTTATTCTCTCTTACTGAGCTTGTGTAATTTTTTTTACTCTTATTTCCAAATGATTTCCCCGAATTTTTCTAGCGTGTTTCTCTTACCATGTGTTATTTTTTTTCCCAAGAAATATATTTTAGTCTACTTCTACAGAGTTTCAATCAGGACAGAAGTTTTCCTCAAAAGTGTCTTTGAGTACTGTTTATAATTTTGGAGGGTATTTTCCTCAAGGATGCTCAATACCCAGATTCTATCCCTATCCTCGGCCTTCCCCCCATATTTTCTTACATCATTTTCATTCATTTTATTTTTCTCTATCTCCTGAGAGAGGGAGAGGTGTTTCTCCACATCAGTGAATTTCCTGGAGTCTCATTTCTAGGTTTCCATCTGCAATATAGATTTTAATCCAATATTGGATCTTTAGGCTCTTGTCTCCCTTGCTTCTTTCACCTAGTCTTCTTTTTAGTCTTCCCTGCATCTGTTTATTTCAAATCACTCTGTCCTTGCATTTTCTGCTTCTTTTACATACAGACAGGTTGGATCTTACATTCTTCCATATTGTTCAGCCATTGTTCAAAAACTTTTCCTGGTCGTGGGGCAGTTCAGAGGTCTGCTCTCATCCAGATTCTGTAAGATACTGACAGTCCTGTTCTCTGGCTCTTGCAATATTTTATTACATATCACTGCTTTTCTCCTTCATGCTAGAATGGCAAAAGACCTCTCATTTCAACAGCCTGACTGGATCACTCTTGACTCATTCTACTCATGTTGATTCTGTTTATTGAGAGAAGGTGGGTAGTAGACTTTGGTAGTTCCAAAGTCTGGAAGGATTCCTTTTACTGAGCATCACTTAGCTGGCCCAACACTGGATCTCCTACTGTACAGCCCATGACTTGAGAGTAGATCAAGTACTTGAAAACCACAAGTCTCTGGCCTTTTCCTTCAGCCACCTTTTTCTACCCTGAGGCAACAATGCCCTGACACCTCCCCTGCCTTACTATTTCTGCCAACTTCTCCCCAGAGCTATTCTCTGGATGTAGGAAGACAGGAACTGAAATAATTCTTTTAAAAAGAGATGAAGTGTTTTCCTATGTTATTTCAGGCAGTATTGCTAGGTTTTGGTGAAATCACTCTGATATCTGAATTATTTTTAAAATAAAATATTTTAAAATTTAATTTAATTTAATCGACTTCTCAGGCAGTAGAAATTTCATTCTGTATGTATGTATGCACGTGTATATGCATGAGTATGCTCAGGCTAGTTTTCCTGCTGTCTTTGATATCTTGGTGGGACAAGTATTAGAAGAGATTGGATTAGAAGTTGCTAATCAGAGTCCCTTCATATCTTTAGGTATGAATGGGTTTCCCACAGCTGCACTGACAATACTACAGCTGAGACTTAAAGCATGAATCTTTGCTCAATCCAAACCACACTCATTATGAAAGATTCAGGCCAGTTTCCCAGCTCAAAAGAAGTTTCCTCACAATCTGTCAACAATTTCATTTTAGCCTTTAAATATTAGATATCACATATTTGTTATGATGTCCTGCTTCTACTTGTTGATCAACAGCATTTGCTATTAATATCTTTTAGACTTATGTTAGGTAATCTCTAGAATGTTTATTCTGTGTTATCTATAAAACATCGTCATGTCAAGCAAAACATTTAAATGAGTAGGTTGAAATTGATAGGCAATAATGGAATGTTTCTTACAGTGTGATCATAGGAATCAAAACAATTTTGGGCACTCATTTTACTCATGTTAAGTCTGCTATTTTACTTCATAATAATTGTATAGTCTTCTTAGAAGTGATAACTGCTATTTATTGAATAACCATCACATTACTTCAAATGGCTGAAAGTATCTAAATTTATTCAAATGTAGAAATGTGATTAGACAACCACTGTTCTAATAAACATTTATGAATCAACACATAAACAACTCTAGAAGTTTCAAGAGTTTTGGGGTTCTATGAAATTGTGAAATGAGTCTGTGGGTTTTTCTATCAAGAGGGTCCAGAGTCAAATTTCTCAAAGGAAAGTTATGACCAAAGATTAAAAACAAAAAGTCAATTGCTTTTAAAATAAAAATCTAAAATTATTCTTTAGATGTTTTAAGGGGGAAAAAAAAAAAAACCTTCTAACTTATTTGATAGTGAGTTTCCTCTCCACTCCCTACTGTTTTGAAATGATGAACCCAGTGCTTACGAAACAAAGATTTAAATGTTATCAGGAAAGCTCAGGAATCTCATCTTGGAAAAACATACCACATTATCACTAACAATCTCAGGGCCCCAGGGTACATCCCTTGCTAACCTCCCAGAGCTTTGGTTTCCTTATTTGTAGTTTGAGGAGTTTGAACTAGAGGGATGAATTCAAAGATCACTCCCAGCTGTAAAATTGTAGAACTAGTCATGAAGAATTACATACACACTTTAAAATAATAAAATAAACAAACAAGACAGTTGGTTAGAAAACTCTTACGGCTGATATGATTTTATTAACAATCAATGAAGTATTTAAACAAGAAATCAAACTTTGTGGGTTCTTGGAATCAGAATCCATTGGCTCTCAATATCAAGCCTCTTGAAAGTTAGACATTTGATTTCAGATGAAATTACTTGACTGCTTTATACATTCTACTGCTTAAATGCTTTTCTGTCACAATGCTTTGCATGACATTCAAAATACTTAATGAACAAAAGCAAACATTGTGGTGGCCTATTGAGATGGGATCAGCAAACTAAGGAGCAAAAGCTGGCAGTGTCTCTCGCATAATCTAAACATGTGGTTGAAAGAAAGAGAAACAACTTTTAAATACTTGTTATAATTTAACATCAGGACAATCAAAATGTGGCTGGAAATGAGTGGTGCATAATCACAGTGAAGAGGAAAGAGAGAAGCTGGCTGAGAAAGACTGGGCAGGTTTAAATACTGCAGGAGATCCTTGTTTATTTGCTCCAAGAGGCAGTCCAGGCCCTCTGCAGCCAGCACCCTGGGATAAGCCTATAAATATTTACTATCTTCTTGGCTCAACTGCTGGACAAGTGACTAAAAATTATTCACTTCATTTGACTGGAGTTTGGACCACACATCTGACATTTGCAGACCATTTTGAATAATTGATCACTTCATGAAGAGCTATTTTTAAAGAAAAAAAATGGGTTTTTCAGTTTGCAGATCAAATTATAGGTCCATGTGGATTGGATGGGCTCATACCAGCATTCCACTTGAGAACAGAGGTGCTGATAGCTCTTCATGTATTTGTTTCTAAATGAAGTTGTTACAATAAAAGAATACAGCTAAGAGACAAGGTTTGAGGAAAAAGATCCAACTTAATAATTACTATGTCTTCAGACATGAAATCAACATACATAGTATCAAGTTACTTCTTGAGCCACATAAGTTCACTAGTTTCAGATTGTTGGAAAAATTCTGAGGAAATAATTTGTTTTCCTATTTTGAAGTTTTCTTACAATTTATTAGAAAAATAATGCTTATTAAACACTTACTGTGTGTCAGGCAATATAAATGTTCCTCTCAAAAATGTAGTCCTCTCAATAAACTTAAGAGTGAGGGAGAAGAAAATTGGTTGAAAAGAGACAAGTTATTTTTGTGGATCAAAACTTGTCTATCATAAAGTCACAAACTAAAACGACTTCAGTCATTTGCTCCAGACAATAACCTTCTAATCGATTAACTGTACTGACATTCAAATTTGGAATTATGATAACCAAATCAACAAAATAATGTTTTTTTGTGTGTTTTGATTTTTTTTTTGTGAGGACAGTTTTGCAGGTATAATAAACATAGCCAATAATTATAATATTCATTGAATAACAACAGAGAAACTAGGAATGACAACATATTTCTTTTCAGAAAAAATTAAAATAATTGGTTTAAGAATATTATAAAGTTATTGCCTAAAACTGTGCAATATTTTATAAGCATGAATATTATTTATGCATCCATTATAATTTGTTGCTTTAATTTTACATAGGTAGTATCACAACTCACTGTGAGGATCTATCCTAAAACATGATAATTTCAATATATGTGTTTAATGTACTAGTTTTCTGGAATAAATAAAAGTTAGCATTTGACATAATTCAGTGCTCTATCCACTGATTCAATAAAAAATAATAATCACTATAATGTGTAGTGTTTTGTGAAAGTAGTGTTACATAGAAGGGCATAAAAAGTACTTTTGTAGATCTCGAGAATCTTTCGTGAGGAATAAGCCAAAACTCAACTGAATTCAATTATCATCTTTATCAATCATCTTCTACTTGTCATATGCCACTAGGCACAGAAGAGTTGTGATATTCAATAAAAGCAAAGTCAATATATAGCATCCACGCTATCTGTTGTCATTCACTGCACAAAACTTTTTCACAAGCTTACCTTTTGAACATTCATCATGCAGAGGAGGAAAACAGATAATATAGGCAAACGCAGGGCATTTCTTTATACATATTAAAGGTTGGGGGACAGGTCATAAAGGATAAGTGGAGAATGAAGAGGAATATTCGCTTATATGAGCTTTATTAAGGGAAGCCTCTCTGAGGCGTATTTTGAGAACTGAGACAGCTCCCACCTCAAGGAGTCAAGGTCTGAGCATTACAGCAGATGGGAAAGGGGTGCCCAAAGTTCCAAAGCTGGAAAGAGCCTGGTGTTCCTGGGGGCTGAAGGGAATGGCTGGTATACACTGAGCTTGAGCAGGGACACTTGACATGAGGTGAAAGGTAACTTGGAATGACAGCAAACATTTGAGAGGTACAACCTGCACAAGAATGCAGAGGATGGATGAAGCAAGATCCAGAAGACACCAAGGAGGAGCTGATATTTATGGCATGATAGGCTTTCTGTAGACCATAATGGTGTAAGAGGAGGTAAATAAAATTGGGATACCAAAAAAAAAAAAAAAAAATTCAACATGGCATGTAGTCAGAGATGATTTAAATGTTTGTTCAAGGACATGTGACAGATAGGTTTGTAATGGCGAGTCTATGGTGAGATTTCTACGATTTCTTTTATTCAAGCAATAGGCAAACCACATAAGCATCATAAACAGTGACATGATACAGAGAAACAGTGTAAGGTTAATTAGTGGGAACATGTGAAACAGTTTGGAAGTGAAGATATATATGAGAAAGCTAATGCAACAGTGGTGAAGTAGACTAGGGTCTAAATTGGGGTGAAACAGAGAAATGCATAGTAGTCAGGGAATACAAAGAACCCTAGGTCATCATGAGCACCGGGGCACTGCTGTTGATCTCAGCTCATTGTCATGTAACATCTATGAGCAATTGTAGAGAAAAGCAATTTTCAGGATAGATACTCTTAAAAATATAAACTGGATCATTTCTCTGCTTACTATAACGTAGCAAAACAGCCGGAACACCTGATCCTGAGTTTTATCACTATGACTTCCAATCAAACTACATGAACTGATTTCATTTTCATGTGATACTAATGATGATGGTGAGAGGTGTCATAAAAGACAGACTGATGGCCTGTGTTGATGTTGAGTGCTGATAAAGGTGTGATTCACCAAACCACATTTGACGATCTTTATGTTTCTTGGGCAGACATTTCACTTCAGCTTCTTATAAACATTTTTAATGATTCTGCTTCTTTAGAGTATTTGGTTTGTTTTATTCTGATAGACAATTATGAAGTTCATGATACTTCCCTTCTAGAAAGTTTCTACTGGATACTTCAATTTGTAGCCTTTATAGCAAGTGCATCCATCTTCATCAATTATCTTGTGTCTTAACCCCCATGCTATACCCTTAGTTTTCTTTCTACTTTTCCTTTTATTTACTACCTAAAATCTGTCTGAAGCTTATAAAAATTTGTAAACTACTCTAAATATTTTCTAGAACATAAAACAGTATGATTAAGAGAATGGAATGAGATGCTGAATAAGTGTTAATTCTCTTTTTTTTTTTCTAGCTTATCTTTCCAGTATCCATCAAGGATAGAAATTTTAAGGGAAATTTGACAGAAACAAATTCTACTATTTAAGGGAAAAAAAAAGATTTTTATTTATGCCTGCCATAAAAAGGTCAAAAATTATAAAAACAAAGATCTACAACTTTAGACAACTCTTTCCATTTGTGGAAGGTGGAAGCCCTGGCGAGAACTGTATGACATAAATGCATGTTTTTAAAAAACTAACACAAAAGTTTAGAGGGGCAATAAGGGAAAAGTACTGAATTTAACTACTTCTGATTTTAGCCACTAGATGGAGTAATGCCAAAAATATATGGAGATACCATTTTCAATACAATAAAGTGTTCTTGCTAACATGGTGAAAGTCATTCAGATAAGAAATCCAAATGTGTTCCCTGTCATGTTTGTAATTTCCTAGACTGACAGAACGTACATGTAAGGATGTAATGGTTTGAGAGCTGATACAAAGTATTAAACAAGACAAGTAGAGTAAACCATAGGCTGGGTGTTGTGGCACACACCTGTAATCCCAGATTCTTTGGGAGGTTGAGGTGGGAAGATCATTAAGTTCCAGGCTAACCTGGACAACATAGAGAGAACCTGTCTCAAAATAAAAAGGGTTGCAGTTATAGCTCAGAGGCAGAATCCTTATCTAGCATTGTGAGACCCTGGGTTCAAACCCCAGTATCACATATACTCACAAAAAAAGACCAAACCAATGATCCCACAGGAACTTATGACAGTGTTATCAATGGAAGTCACTATCCTGTGAAATGGGTTGATAGTCAATTCACACCTCTATTATATATTCTATTGAATTTATGAAAATATAAAATGGCAAAATGGTATTACAATATCTCTTTAGTCACTTATCAGTCTTTTATTTCTAATGAGTGGATGTAGAAGCTATGTCCTCTCTCCATATTTATTACATTGTCCCTACTTGCTTGTGATAGGTAAAGATTACTAATACTTTAGTCTGACTTTTAAGATCATTTATTAGTTAATAATCATTTATGATCTACTAAGTGCTATACATCTGGGAAGCAGCAAAGGGTAAGACAGACCTGGCCTCTGCTTTCATTCCCCTAATAATAATAATATTATTATGAATTTACTATATGCCAGGCTCTGTCCCAATCACTGTATATCACTTATTTAAACCTTACATCATCCTATTAGGTAGATATGATGATTATTCTAGTTTTGTAGGTGAGGAAACGCAAAAAAGTTAAGTAATTGAAGTTCCCTTTCCATTCCAAAACATAAGGATGTTAGAAGTTGTGTCAGTCATTTTATTATTATAATTTTTTTTGTGGTGCTGGGTTTTGAACCCAGGGACTTGTGCATGCAAGACAAGCAATCTACCAACTGAGCTATATCTCCAGCCCTGTGTCAGTCATTTTTCTGTTGCTGTGTCCAAACACTTGAGAAAATCAACTTAAAATGAAAAGATTTATTTTGGCTTATGGTTTCAGAGGTTTTTGTTTATAGTCAGTTGACTCCATTGCTTCTGGGACCATGGTGAGGCAGATATCATTATGGTAAGTGAATGGCAGTTGCTGCTCACCTCATGGTGACCAAAAGGCAAAGAATTAGAGAGGAAGTAACCAAGGTTCCAATGTTCCTTTCTAAATAGTTTGCCCCCAGTGACCTAACTTCCTCCCACTAAGCCCCACCTCCTAAAGGTTCTACCCTCCCAATAGTGCCACAGGCCAGCAACAGAGCATTTGGCACATGACCTTTAGAGGACATTTAAGACAAACTGTAACAGAAGTCATCATCTCTTTTTAAGTCAGCTTTGCATCTTTGTGACCAATATACCTGACAAAAGCAACTTAGAAGAGGAAAAGCTAATTTTGGCTCATGATTTCCAAGGTTCAGTCCATGGTTGGCCGTCTACATAGCTCTAGGCCTAAGGTGAGGCAGAGGGCATAGCAGAGGAAAGTGCTCAGGACATGGTAACCAGGAAGCAGGGAAGAGGTGACATTGCCAAGTACCAGGAACAATATATAAACCCCAAAGGCACATCTCCACTGACCTATTTTCTCTAGGACCCTACCTGCCTATAGTTACCACCCATTAACTCATATCAGTGGATTAATACAATTATTAAATTACACTTCTCAAAACTTAATCCTTTCACCCCTAAACATTCTTGCATTGTCTCAAACCTGAGCTTTTGGGGTACACCCCATATCTAAACCATAATGATTCCCTTCCTCTTCACAAAAAAAAATATGAACAAACTGAAAAATTAAGAATTCTTCCTAGATCCATCAGGACAGTAACAGCTGCAAGAGACAGATAAGTAGATTAAGTGTATATAGAGTAAAAACCTCAAAACAAAGCTCTCACAGCAAGATCCAGTGTGATAGAAACACTTGAAACTGTAGTTGATGAATTTCTGGATGCTTAGTGTAGAATAGGATGACCATTAGAAACTCTGGGGGGCCCAATCTTGTGTGGGCACACTTTTATGAATTTTATCTCCAAGAACTCTACGATGTTACTACCATGAAGACCTAGGCAAAATTTTATTTTCCTTTTTGCAGGGGAAAAAGAAAAAGAGCCATTTTGAAATAGGACCAGATTCCTCAGATCCTTGAAAACTGGCTTCCCTTAAGGGAAAACCATTAGGCAGTGAAAGCTCTATTTTACTAAAGCCCTAACTAATTTTTTTTTTTAAAAAAACCAAGGTGTTTACATAACTTAGAAAAGAAAAATGTCCAACCCCAGCTTCCTCTAGCCTTCCATGATGGGGGGAAGAAATAGCCAGTTAAGATTGACTAAAAGATTGAGACCTAACCAGAGAGCTGTAGAATGGTTTCCAGTTTCCATGCCTCACCACCATATGAATAAGGATTATATCAGAGAATCACAAGCCTTAAACCCTATGTTAAAAGTCACTAGGAACAAAGTCAACATGGGACAGAAAAACAATGACATTATATATTTTAGCCTCTGACATTAGACTACAGAAAAAACCCACACATAATAACTTCCTAACAAGAAAAACAAAATTTCACATTACTACTCTTCCTTGTACTACATACATTATGTACTGTTTTTAACAAAAATTATAAGGTATGTTAATGGCAAAAAAACACAATATGAAAATACAAATGAGATTCAAGTACAACTGAAATTTTTGAATCATCAGATCATGAGTTTAAAATCATAAGTTAAGGGCTTTAATAGAAACTGTAAACAAAATGTACACATGCAAGTATAACAACATAAATAGGAAGATTGAAATTCTCAGAAAGAACCAAAAGAAAAGTTCTATAAATCAAAACACTGTAATACAAATGAAGAATGCATTATGTGCTTATCAGTGGACTGAACCCAGCTAGGAAAAGAATCTGTAAGCTTTAAAATACATCAATATGTACTTCTGAAACGGAAATGTAAAAAACTCAAAGACAAAAAATCATGGAAATGATGGAACAGAATATCCAAAAATTTTGGGTCAATTACAAAATCTGCAAACATTCATAATTGAATATCAATAGGTGAAGAAAGAAAAAATAACAGAAGAAATATTTGAAGTAATAATAGTTTGGGATTTTTCCAAAATTAGTAACAGACTAACAAAATTAGTAAAAATATCAAGTACTTTAAATTCCTATAAGCATATCATATCCAAACTGCAAAAAATAAAAATAAATAAATAAAATCTTGAAATAAGCCAGAGGAAAAGTAAAACCTTGCAGAGGAATAAGTATAAGAAACACATTAGGTGTCTCTTTAGAAAACATGCAAACAAGAAGAGCATAAAGTGAAACAAAGCATGGGGTGGGGGGGAAATCATCCAGAATTCTGTATCTAGTGAAATTATCCTTCGAAAATGAAGTCAAATTAAAGAATTTCTCAAACAAAAATGGCAAGAAATGTTAAAAATAATTTAGTGAGAAAAGAGATATGGCTCTGAAACATGGTCTCTATAACGAAGGAAAAAGTAATACAGAAGGAACGAATGAAGATTAAAAAAAATCCTTTTGTTTTGTTTGCAGCACTGGGGATTAAATCCATGGGTGCTTTTACCATTGAACTGCACTCCAATATTTTTTATTTTTTATTTTAAGACAGGGATTAACTAATTTTCTGAAACTGGACTTGAGCTCATGATTCTCCTGCCTCAGCTTCCTGAATCGCTAGAATTACAGACATGCATGACAGCACCTGCATAAAATAAAATATTTCATTTAAAAACTTCTTATTTGATCTAACAGATAACAGTATGCACAAAATATTCATAGTGAAATGTATTTAATAGATATTGGATATAAACCAATGAAATGAATAACAATAATTTTACAAACAACAGAAGGGAAAAATGAAAATACTGTTAGGTACTTGCACAATGCATGAAGCAGGATAGCATTTTCTGAAGATGCATTTGAATTAAATGTAAATATATATTGTGAACTCTAATGCAACTGCACACAAAAATTTTTACAAAGATACAACTAATACCCTAGGAAAGGAAAGAAAATAAAAGCACATAAATGCTCACTTAAAACCATATCTGGTGGGCTGGCGTTGTGGCTCAGTGCTACAGTGCTCACATCGCACGTGCGAGACCCTGGGTTCAATCCTCAGCACCACATAAAAATAAATAAGTAAAATAAAGGTATTGTGTCCAACTACAACTAAAAAAAAATAAATATTAAAAAAAAAAACAGAGTTGGTAAGAAAAGGAGTGGAAGACAAATAAAGGTGGGGGGTGGGACAAACACAAAAGGAAATGAATAGAATATGGTTACATATATGGTGTAATGATACAACTGTACTGACAATCACTAAATATGAATGGATATATACCAATTATCCAATTGCTATGATATACCAATTATGAGACACAGATTGTCAGGAAGAATTAAAAAATTAAGACTCAACTATATGTTGACAACAAGAAATCTACCTAAAGTATAAAGTTACAGATTGAATAAAGATAAATAATATTAGCACTAGTCAAAGACAACTGGATTAGCCCTATTCATTTCTGACAAAGCCAATTTCACAGAAAGGAAAAGTATCAAGAATAAAGAGGGGCATTACATAAAGATAAAGGATTACTGTACCAAGAAGATATAGCAATTTTTAGTGTATAGACACCAAAAAAAGGCATGCAAATACAGGAGGCAAAAACTGATAGAAATGCAAAGAAAACAGATAAAACTACTATTATGATTGTAGATTTCTATTGGCAAACTGACATTTAGTAGGCAGAAAAATAATAAAACCATAGTTTAACTGAACAGCACCATCAACTAAGTCAGTCTAATTGACACTTGTAGAATACTCTACCAACAACAGCAAAATACACATTCTTCTCAAGTTCACATGGAATTGTCACCATGATAGATACATTCTGGGCCATAAAACAAAATTTAACAAATTTAAAATTGTAGACACCATGCAAATTATGCTCTCAAACCTCAGCGGAATTAAACTAGAAATCAATATCAGAGATATAAGTAGGGAAATTTAAGATTAATCATGCACTTCTAAATAAAAAAGAATAAGCTTCAAGAAAACTATTTAAAAATTTTCAAACTAGCAAAATTAAAATTAAACCTATTAAAAAAATTGATAAAAGTGGAATTTGGACTTGGGATGCAAAAATGACTCTAGAGCAAGGTTCTGGAGGGCCTCCCCATAATCTTTGTCTACTGATTTACTAGAAAACGGAGAAAAACATCTTAAGAGCAAGGAAATAAAGAGGAAATCTTAAAAACAAAATTCATGGGATGCAGTGAAAACAGTGTTTAGAGGAAAACTTGCACAATTAAATGCATGTATTAGGAAAGAAAGGAAGTTAAAAATCAATAACTAAACTTTCACATGGGGGAACTAGAATGTGAGCGAATTAAATACAAAATAAACAGAAGGAATAACAAAAATCAGAGAAAAAAATGAACCACATTGAAAAACAGGAAAATAACAGAGATCAAGGAAACCAAACAACACTCATTCTCTGAAGAGTGAAGCTTTTTGCCAAGCTCATAAAAGCAAAAAGCAAAACAAAACAAAAAATAGAGTGGAAGAGAGAGAAGACATATATTACTAATGTCAGAAATGAGAAAGGTACTATCACTAGCTAGTGCATGGACATTAAAATTAAAATAAAGGAATATTATGATTGACTATATGCCCCCAAATGATAACTCAAAGACAACACACAAAATATATAATTTCAACAGGTTTGTGTCTTTACAAAATTGAATCAATAATCAATTGCCTTCCAAACCAGAAAACATCAGGCCCAGATGGTTCCATTGGTTTATTTTGCCGACCATTCAAGAAACAAATTATATCAACTTGCTACAATCTGATTTAGAAAAAAAAAAAATACTGAGGGAATATTTACTAACTCATTCTATGAGGTCAGCATTACCCAAATAACCAAAACCAGATTAAAACATTATAAGGAAAGAAAACTAGAGATCAATATCTCTCATAGTAGATGCAGAATCTTCAATAAAACATTAACTCTGGCAATACATGAAAAGAGTTATATACTACAATGGAATGAGAATTATCCCTGGTATAGGCTGGTTCAACCTTCAAAATATAATTAATACAATCCATCACATTGGTAGACCAAAGAAGAAATTCATCTGATCATATCAACAGATGCAGAAAAAGCATTTGGAAAAATCCAACATGCAGTCATGATTTCAAAAAACAAAAACCTAAAGCTCCCAGAGAACTAGAAATAAAGGCAACCTCTTCAGTTTGATGGAAACATTTAAGGGCAGAAAACCCCTATGGTTTGAAATATACTTAATGATGAATAATTGGATGCTCTTCACCCAAGAATGGGAACTTGACAAGGATGATCCCTCTCATCACTTTTACTTAGCATTTGCTAGAAGTCTGAGTTAATCCAATAAGCTGAGATGGAAATAAAAGGTTTACAGATTGATAACAAATACAAAAATTGCCTGCTCAGAGCTGAAATGCCTAGGTAGAAAATTTCAAAAAATTGAACATAAAAACAAACAAACCCTGGAACTAATAAGCAATTACAACAAATTTTCAGGATACAGACTTAATATACAAAAGTAAATTATTTCCCATGTACTGGAAATGAGCAGTTGGAATTTGAAATGTAAAAAACAACAAAATTCATATTATCATCAATAAATGTAATATCAATCTAAGAAAATATGTTAAATATTTATATGAGGAAAACTACAAAAATCTACTGAAAGAAATCAAAGAAATTTAAATAAATCCATGTTTATGGATGGAAAGACTCTACTGCAAAAACATCAGTTCATCCCAGTTATTATCTGTAGATTCAATGAAATTCTAACCAAAATTACAGTAACTTACTGTGTGAGTATTGACACACTTATTCTTAAGTTTATATGAAAATGTAAAACACCCCAAATAGCAATTCAATATTGAAGAACAAAGTTGATGACTTAAAACTACCTGACAATAAGATTCCACAATAATCAAAACAGTGTGATTGATATTGATGAAAGAGTAGAAAAATATATCAATGTATCTGAATGGAGGGCCCATAAATAGACCCACCCAATTATACTCAAGTGACTGCTCCCAAAGGAGCAAAGGCAATCCTAAGAGATAGACTACTCTTCTCAACAAATGATGCTGAAACAACTGAACATCCTTATGTTTAAAAAAATCTAAACACAGCCTTACACCTTTCACAAAAAAATAAATCGAAAGGACCATACCCAAATAAAAATGCAAACTATACAACTTCTAGAACATAGGAGAAAATAGAGGTGATCTTGGATTTATCAATGAGCTTTCACATACAACACTAAAAGCATCATCCATAAAAAAATTAATATGTTGGACTATATTAAAATTAAAAACTTCTGCACCATGAAAGACTGTTAATTGTATAAAAAGAGAAGGAATAGACTGAAAGGTAATATTTACAGAAAACACATCTGATAAATGATTTTATACAAAATATTCAAAGAATATTAAAAACCCAAATGTAAGAAAACAAGCATTCCACTTTAAAAGTGGATGTCTGCTCATATTTTCTACCTACTTTTAAGCTGGATTGTTTGCTTTCTTATTGTTGACCATCTTTATATACATAAATCAAGGGTAAATAAGCATATAAAGATGGTCAACATCAAATGTCGTTAAAGAACTGCAAATTAGAACAATAGTGAGATTCCAATACACACCTTTGATTGCAAAGGGTTGGGGAAAGCATAAAGGAAGCATTAATAGGTAGAGAATAGGAGGTTTAGTACTGGGAAACTATTTTGTATGATAAAATCATAGTGGAGACGTGAGCATTTAGTCAAATCCAAAGAACTGCTCAACTCAAACTATGAGCTTTAGTTAGTAAAAATGCATTAAAATTAGTTTACTAGTTATAAAAATTGTTCTATGCTAATGCAAAATGGTAACAATAGGGAAAACCGAGGAGGGAGAGAATAAATAGATATTAACTATTTTCTGCTCAATTTTTCTGTAGATCAATTTTGTTGAAAAGGTTAAGTTTGTAACTTGTCGTATTTTACACATGTACTAAGTGGCATGGCTAAAATTTTAAAGCCATGAGATCTGGCTCCCATGTTCCTACTTTTAACATCTGTGCCTGCCTGTCTTGAGTGAGAGACAATGCAAAAAAATAAGTTGGGGGAGAGCTATAAAGAACAAGGGTATAATGAGAGTATATAATTAAGGAGTCTTAGTAATGTGTTTCTCTACGGTATTGGGAACCAAATGAGGAACAGACACAGAAATCAAATAGCTTTCAACTTATTAGCCCTATTCCTCTTTTAAAAATAGTTCATAATCATTGACCTGGACCCAAAGGCAAGATGACTTTCAACTCCTGCTCCTCACAAATTACATCTACCCAGTCAGTCTAAACAGAGGTGCTCCTTGTGCTAGGCTCTTTGCCTGAAGACAGTAGAAATTGATAAGAACTGTTATAGACCCTAAGTGGCTCCAGACTGTCATCCTTTCACCAAATTTCCCAACCTGGAAAGTTATTGCTCCTATGGAGAGAAGGTAGTGAGGAATGGAGAAAGCAACTGAATGGAAAATATCCTTCTTCCTGGAAGAGAGAGTACCACCCCTTGTTAGAAATGTGAGGCAAGAGAAATAAGTATCCAGCCAAAGAGAAAGGAACCTATAAGGTGACCTTTGGAAGGTATGAAAGAAGGTTAATTTCAGGGGTGAGTGAGGGGCTTGTGGCTTTTCTAGGCATCAAAAGCATGTTGGATTTTTAAAAGTTAATAATTTTAAATGATATTTGTTCTGATACATTTATTTCTGATGGGTCTTGTAAGCAAATGGTAAAAAAAATATATTTAAAAGAGTTGTGGAAGAAGAAAGAAAAGGAAAGAGATATTCCATAACTAGAAAAAAAACTGTATCATCTTTGTTTTCCTAGTGCCTTTGTAATGTTCATAAATAAAACTTATGGTGAAAGAGAACAAAGCACATGTGAAGAAACTATGTAAACCCACTGAAAAGAATCACCCATTGTCAAATATTCTTTAAAAATGTCTTTTAATCAAGTTCATAGTTTGATCAATTTCACTCTCCCAGGAACTGGTGGTTTTTGAGATCAGAGGAAATCTTTCTGACAACACAAATTGAATCTGAACAATTGAGGATTTTTCAGAAAAAGAAATCAATTTAAGACTTTTATACATACCTTCCGACATGGGAATTTCCACCCATATGCAATTGAAGGCATGTATTATCCTAGTATAATTATAATTTAGTTGAGTGATAAAATTAAGAGATATGAAGGAAGGAGCTAGAGAGATAATGATAAGTCTAAAAGGGAAAGGGAAAGGGAAAGTCCAGTGGACAAAGAAGGCTTATTGTATACAGCAAAACTGCAGTTAGATGCTATTGAAGAAAGGAACGAAAGGAGGGAGGGAAGGAGGGAAGGAAAGAAGTGAAGGGAGGGAAGGGCTAGTTGTCCAAGGGTAGGTGCATCTTCATCTTCCTTTAGGAAAACATATTCACTCTTCACTTTATAGTTATAAATCTGAATGAGGTAAATTCATACTTAAGCAACCATACAAGCTAGGGAATCTGACTAGCAGAACTGCTGTCAACAAAGCATGTTGCAAGTTGTGTCCACTGGCTGTTCCTTTCTGGCCCTGAATTGAGCACCATTTATTTAGAAACTCCACTGAACTATTTTTGTTGGTATTGTTATGTCCATTGTTTGCCCAATCTCCTGTCTATGGCAGTCAACCTAATTTCACGAAGTACGCCATTATTTATCTGTTCTTGCATTCAGGGGATTCTTGGACTATAAGTCTGATGACCACCCAATGGGGAAAATGCATCAATATCAAGAGTGTGAGTCTTTGCAATGAGTAATAATGCAAGCCGAGTGTGGTGGCTATCACAAACCTGTAATCCCATCAATTGGGAAGCTGAGACAGGAGGATCATAAATTCAAGGCCAATTTAGCAATTTAGTGAGGCCCTAAGCAACTTAGTAAGACCCTGTCTCAAAATAAATCAATAAAATTAAATAAAAAAGGACCAGGGATGTGGTTCAGTGTTTAAGCCTCCTTGGGCTTAATCCTAGTACCTCCCCAAAAATGAGAATCAGTAATAATGCACCCCTTATTATTGGGCAAAGAATACAACTTGGTCAGTACTGTGGAATCAATAATGTCAATAGAAATGTGTCTCACTGTTTTCTAATTCCTCTCAACAAAAATATCTCTCTTCTCTTTCTCTTTTTCATTAATTACAAAATAGACAGTTTCCAGGAATTACAGAAGCACTCCCAAAACTATGTAAGAGTCACTTTTTTTTCTGTTTGAAGGTTTTATGTCTAGAAATGACCTTAGAAATAGGTGAAAGAGCCAAGCATAGAGCACAATCCTGTAATCCCAGGTGCTCAGGAGACTGAGGCAGGAGGATTACAAATTCAAAACCAGTCTCAGAAACTTAGGAAAACCTTGTCTCAAAAGAAAAAAAAAAAATCTAGGGATGTGGCTCAATGGTTAAGCACCCCTGGGTTCAGTCCCAGTTACCAAAAAAAAAAAAAAAAAAAAAAAACAAAGAAGTGAAAGAGGATATTACTTTAGGAACATTAGGAATACCTGCTTCCAGTGCTAACCAACCTCCAAGATGACCCCCCAAATCCTCACTTTCTGATATGCATACCCTTGTGTAGCCAACTTCCACCAGCAGACATGATTATATGTCACATTTGAAATTAAGTTATAACATTATAACACTGTGACTTCATCTTGATTCCACTTTCCAGGTCTCTCTGATCACTCACGCTGGGGAAAGCCAACTGTCCTTTCTTGAGTACCCTTCTGGAAATGAAATAAAGCCTCCAGCCCCAGTTAGATGACTGTAGCCCCAGGTTACAGCTTGGCTATAACGAGACTTTGAAGCATCCCCCAGCTAAACTGCTCTGAAAATCCTCTCAGAAACTGTGTGAGATATCAAATGTTTGTTATCCTTCTAAGTTTGAGATAATTGTTTTGAAGCAATAGATAATGAATCTTATGTCCATGAATTAATTCATTTATTAATTAATTTGCTTATCAAACATCCGTTAATGTCTATAGTCTGTCAGTTTCTTTGACATAGACTTCAGAGACACAATAAAATGAGGTAGCTTCTCTCCAAGAGCTAATAGAGCCATTTAAAAATACAAATTCATAAATAATTCAACTTGATGAGTGTAATGAAAAAGTTACGTAAGAAAGCAGACCAAGAGATGGAATTCATCTATTTGGGAGAGCTTGGAAAAGCTTCACAGAATTGTCATACTTGAATTATATCTTAAAGAACAAGTAGAAGTTAGACAATTAGGAGAAAAAAATGCATTTTGAAGAAGTAGGCATAAGCCAAAAGCTGAGTTCGTGAGACAGCCATGTTGTATGTAGAGATTTGGAATCAGTTTAGTGCAGTTGGAATGGAACGTAGGAAGCAGAAAACAATGGGAGATGTATCCAGACCCAAGACTACAAAGGTTCCTGAATATAGCATTAGGAAAATTGAAGTTTATCTTATAGGTCTTTGTAAATAAATGTCAGCATCAAATTTGCATTTGGTAACAGAATGAATGGAGAATAGATTAAGGGTCAAAAAAGGCTAGAAGCAAAGATAACAGTTGGGAACCTTATTTTGCAGTTACCAGGGCCTGAATTGGGCATTGGTGACAGGGATGAGAGGACTCAATGATTATTTGGAGATGGGGAAAAGCAAAGGAGGAAGAAAGAACAATGCCCAGATTCATAACTGGGTGATGCCATAGAATATGATACTATGAGAAGAGAGAATATATGGAGGAGTCTAGGAAAAAGTTATATGCTAGCCTGGAGTTGAGTTTGAGACTGCTTCCCCTAGATGTGAAAAACAAATCACCCAATCAATGTTAATACTGTTATGGTTTGGATACGAAGTATCCCCTGAAAAGCTCATGCATTTGAGGATGTGGCTCAGTGGTTAAGCATTGTTGGGTTCAATCCCCAGGATCCCCCATCCCCAATTCCCAATACCCCTGGTTAGGAGGTAAAACATGCCAATGCACAGTTATGTGTTAAGAACTAAAAATCAAGGAATATACATGTTACCATGGCACTCTTCCATTCATGAGAAGAAACTGAATCCTGTGTAAACGTTGGTAGTATTTTAGGTGTAGGAAGGCAGGGCCACAGGGTGGTAATTCAGTGGGAAATGAGAATAAGGGGAAATGACATTACACACAGTAAGCCAACTCCTCTGGTTTAAAATAAAACCTGCCTGAATTGGATTTCCTTTTTAAACATGATATTATCAAGTGTAATTGGATTATTTCAATAGTTGTTTTTAGAGTTTCATTTTTAAATAAAATTATATTGGCCATTCAAAGCACAGACTGGATTACCATCTGTTTCCTACTCCAGTATATTCTTGACATCTGGATATTTGCCTTCTTAGAGCAAAAGAGAGAAAGTAAATGGCTTGGGATTTGAGGAAGAATATACAGTGGGACTTATTGAAGATGACAGTATAACCCAGTTCATTCTCAGTTAAGAAAGCTGTGGCTAGAGGAAAATGAAACAGTAAAAAGGGAAGTTCGCTTTTTTTTTTTCTCTTAGCACTTGCCATACATTAGGCTCTGCTAGATATTTTCAATAAATTGACATTTAATCTGTACACAGTTGTGAAATTTGTATTATTAACCTTATTTCAGAAATAAAGGAGGCAAGTTTTCAGAAAGTTTAGGGAATTTGCCTAAAATTGTGCAGAACACTGCTTCCAATATTTATGTTTTCCTCCATAATATGACAGTTCACCCATAGGCCATGTTTATCATGTGGACAAAGTTATTCCTTTGCTTGACAAAAAAACATTCTTCTTGTGTCAGGAGTGGAAATGAGCAGTATTCTGAACAATCCACGTGAAAAAGGGTAAAGAGGATATTATAGGGTAAAGAATAGAAGTTTCTCTTCTCCAGTCTCTACATCTGGATTCCTCCTTTAAGAGGTAGGGTCATGGGCTGGGGATGTGGCTCAAGCGGTGGCTCGCTTCCTGGCATGCGTGCGGCCCAGGTTCTGTCCTCAGCACCACATACAAAGAAAGATGTTGTGTCCGCCAAAAACGAATAAATAAATAAATAAATATTTTAAAAATTCTCTCTCTCTAAAAAAAAAGAGGTAGGGTCATGACTATTAAACTTTTAATAATCATTTTAAGCAGAAATATCCTCATTGCCCTTTTGAATTATAAGTCTAATACCTGCCCACATTGCAGAAGAGAAAGAAAAAAAAGTGAGGGAGAGAGGAAGGAAGGGAGAGAGGGAGCGAGGGAGGGGAGAGAGAGAGAAAAATGCTTAGGGAGAAAATAGAGTAACTGGACTGGGATTGTGGCTCAGTGGTAGAGCACTAGCCTAGCACATTCGATCCTTGGCACCACATAAAAAATAAGTAAATAAAATAAAATAAAGGTATTGTGTCTGACTACAACTAAAGAAAATTTTTAAAGAGAAAGAAAATAGAGTAACTAGGTAGTCCCATGCAGCTCAGAGATGACCACTGTTTAAAACTTATACATATTTGTAGAAACTTTTTCTAGACAAATGTGAATATATGTCCTATCCATATGAACACATATGCACATGCACATGCACACATACACAAAAATGTAAGATTTTCCTACAAAAGCATCTTTGCAAATCTGCTTTTCTCTTTCACAATATACTGTATATAAATGTCATTATGCAAAAATCTTTTTTAAAACAGCCTCATTGTATTCTATTATTCATAAAGCATTGCCAAATTTAAATAGCATTTCAAGAGCAAAGAAAATTGAATAAAAAATACAACCTAAAGATCTGCAACTACCTATATGGAATATCTCCATGACTTTTGTTTCCTAGTGTCCATCTCTTTACCCTCTAACTAGTTGACTCAAGAACTAGAAACTCAGATGAAATTATCATGGTGCACAAAAAGATAAAAATAAAAACTAAATAAAACCTCTATTGCTGGAGTCAGAACAAATCCCTTAAGTGTTCCTTAACTGCAACTTTGGTGCACACTATCTTTCTACTCCCACCTGATACCCTGTGCACTTATATTATCCCTAAATCCCAATTTTCATTGTGGGTATGCCCCTCTTGGACATGCACACTAGCAAGTCCTCACTCACAACACATCAACTCCTCTGCCCTGGGGCTCAACTCTGTAGTATGTTGTCCTCTATGGCACCAGGAATATCTTGCAGAGAGTTGCCCACCTAAGAAGCAAAACCCTGATTCTGACCAAAATTTAATTGGGGCTCATAGTTCAATATATTGTTTATCTGTTCCTGTGATATGAGATAGTCACTTCTTTAGAAAACGATCTCATCTCTTTAGCATGGCTCTAAGGCCACTAATATAAAACTAATATATGTATATATTAGACACTCAGATGAAATTATGCTGGTGCACAGACAAAAACATAAAAACTAATTTTTTTATTTATTTGTTCTAATCAGTTATAATGATAGCAGAATGTTCTTCCATTATGACAAATATTTATATATCCATTTTTAAGTTAGATGGTGACCAAAAGAAAAAAAATACAGGGAAACATGATATTATTTAGATAGATCAAGAGTCTGCAAACTACGGAGCTTGGTCCAAATCCAGCTCGCTGCCTGCTTTCAAAAAAATGTTTCATGAGATTGCAGCCCCATCTAATAATCTATGTATGGTCTGTGGCTGTTTTACACTATAATAGCCAACTTAAGTAATTGCATTGGAGAACACAGAGTCTTCAGAGTCTAAAATACTTACTCTCTGACCCTTTCCAGAAAAAGTTTGCCAACCCCTGATGTAGATGAATACTCAGTAATCATTTATAATTTGATATGTTATATGATCTCTTCTAGAGATCCAATTTGTTTGGTAGAGATACAATGCCTGACCTCCACAAAATATCCCCAGTGTTAAGAATTCTTAGAAAGGCATCTGTTTAAAGAGACAGGTCCTTCTCTTTCAGAACACGGAAATGTTTCTCTCTCTCCTCCAATGGCATCACTGTTAAGAGTCCCTGGAATACCATCTCCCCCTCATTCATCCTTTGCACCACACCTACACTTAGAAAGTGCCACACCACACTACTTAGCAAGTTCTCTCTCTGCTCACCAGAAAGGAAGAAAGAAATCCAAGAAAACAAATTAAAAAGAAAATGTGGGTGGAGGACAGATGACTTACTGGTATCTCCCCCGCCCTTCCTGTCTCCTGTCTCTACTCTGATTACCAGTGAGACGCCGGAGGTGTGGGAGGGGCCGCGACAAAAGCCTGAGTGCCTGCAGATGTGGGTGTGTGCTTGAGAGTGAGACTGTGTTGGAGAAAGGCTATGTGCTCAAAGGAGGGAGAATGTGTCTCTAGGGACACAGCACATCTGTAGGAAATTACAGGCTTGAGGTCATGTGTATTTAAGGGTGAGAAACTCAGCATCCAAGAGACTCCGGCAGAATGAGTGATAGGGATGTGAATGTGCCCACAACAGTGAGCGTGTGAAAGATGGATATGTGACACAGAGCAGCACCATGTGTGGGACTAAGTGTATGTGTGAAAGGATAGAAGGAAAATAAATGAAAGAAATGAGAGGGGATAAAAATAGGGATGGGGTTGAGACTCTTTTTAGTAAGAGAGGATAGAGAGGATTTGTGTATAGATGATGTCACTTTAGTGTAACTACATTGCATGTCAATCCAATGACACCAATAAAAAATTCATTAATAGTTCATCATATTCCTCTGGGTTGTAAAACATAGTGAAACTAGTTGACAACAGGGTTAAATAAATCCCTGGGTTTTAATGAACTGAGGTTGTTGAAGTGAAGTAAACAAAAAAAGAGCACTAAGGACAAAAATCGGAACCAACTCACAAAAACGGGTATTCTTTTACTGTTTTGTTGAGATTTCTATTTCAATTATGACTGACCTCTTATATCACTTATCTATTTCCTAGTTCATACTAAATATCCTACATCATATTTGGTGTGTAGTTTTGAAAGACCCCAGCCCAGAAACCCCAGGCCCCATTGTGAAACCATCAGGGCGTGTTGCTAACCCACTAAACACCGGAGAGGTCTATCTGTTAATCAGTTAAGGGTAGTCTATTGTGTAAGGACAGGATGGTTGGAAAAAGAACAAAAAAAAAAAAAAAAAACAGGTCCCAGGGCATTCTTAGGCAAATAGGAACTGATAACATAAAGTGAAGAACAACTTTGCCCTTTAGGTAATCTATATGCTGGGTTCAAAATAACCAATAAGAAACCTGTTGCTTACCGCGCGCGCGAAACCTGCCCCATTATCCTATAAAAGACCTGTACCCCAAAGCCCGGTGTGCCAGTTCACCAAAGCTCCGGCTGAGGTTTTGCTGAGCACCCACAGGCGTCTGTGTCTGAATAAACCTCTTGCATTTGCAGCCAGTGCCTCGTGCGTCTTTCTTGGACAGGGAATCGGTGGGTCTTTCATTTGGCGAGCCAGCCAGGAGAACTCCTGTAACCCCGTCCGGATCCCTGCCCGAGGAACACCCGGCAACCACTGGGAGGTAAGCTGGCCAGCTCGTGTCATTTTGTGTCTCTTTTGTTCTATGTTTGCAGTCTTTGGTCGTTATCTGTCTGTGCGCGGCGTCCGTACGATTGCGCGTAATCGCTCTGTTTTCTGGGCAGCTTGAGAAGGAGTTGACGAACTCGGACTTCTCTCCTGCCACCCTGGGAGACGTCCCAGGGATTCCTGCCACCCTGGGAGACGTCCCAGGGTTCTGAGTGGATTGCCTGTAGTAAAGTATTTTGTGAAGTATTTGGTAAAGTATTTTGTAGCTGATGGATCCATCTGAGCCTTTAGTTTCTGGGTAGCAATCCACGACGTGCTGCGAATTTTGTGGCCGCGTTGCGAATTTTGTGTTATGTGTTTCTATTGTCCTGTCTGTCCCCAGCCCAAAACCCTGGCAAGAGAACTAATCTCCCAATCTGGCGTTGTCAGACCCAATCTGAGGGGGATGCTCCCCCAATCTGAAGGGAAGGCCCCAGTTGGCTTGGGGCCAACACCCACTTTCATTTTTTTGACAATCTGAAAAGGGAATCTATGTCTTTGTGTGTCTCTGTGTGTCTTTTTATGTCTCTGTTTAGTGTGATGGCATTGTTTTACTTTGGACCGATGCAGAGTCCCAAATTTCAATCTGCCTTAGAGGTGTGGAGATAACTTTAGCTAAATTTTAACCTAAATTGTAAGCGAGATTAGGGAAGCAGTGTTTTCTTTTCTTCCTGTAGTTGGCTTGCGTGCACCCACTGCGGTTAAGAAATGCCTGCTGGGGATCTAAAAACTTTGATATCTCGCTTTAACTTTTCTCAAAACCCTGTCCTCATTATTAAATTGGCATTAATTGGCTTTGGGAATGGGAGCCGAACTTTCAGTCATAAATTCTGTCCCAGACTGAGATTCTACACCGAGGTAAGTGCACGCACCCCATGTCTGTTTGAGGTGCATCTTTCTCTCTCTTTCTCTCTGGAGGGTAAGGTGGGCACCCGACGGCTACTTAAACGCAACTAGTGCAGCCGCCACTCTTCAAGACTCGGGTGAGAGGTTTCTCGGCCTAAGCAGCTCTTAATCACCTGTTCAATACAGAGCAGGCATGTTGGGTTCTGCCAAAGCCGCTTCCAACTTTTCTGTCTGGGCCCGGAGAGCAATTGGCGTGAGTACACAGTGTCCCGAATCCCGATCTGCCTCAGATGCGTGGAGGTGGAGGAAGGAGTTTGGAACAACTGCGGAATTCTGGTCTGGGCTACTCTCAGACGATTCTTAAGGTTCCTTTCTCTTGAGCCCCCTCCCGACAGCCCTAAGGGGTATCTAGGGTGATCGGTAGATGAATGGCACTGAGGGAAAGCCCCAATCACATTTGCCTCCGTATGGGCTACGCAACACTCCCACAACCTCGCATCCATTCCTCCTGGATGCTCCCCTTCCTTCGCAGGTCAGAAATGTTAGAAAATCAGGTTGCAGGACTAAGAAAGGCACGGGATAATTAGCAAAATCTGCCCAGGTTCCCTAAGGTGCATAGGTAACTTTCAATAGTCTGTTTTACCACCCCAGTGTTTAAAATGAGCTGTGTTCTTTAAGCTGCTAGAGAGGCATTTTTAGAATCAACTCTTCCGGTAATCTGCTACCTTACAACCAGTAGATATCCCTTAACACTTAGGCGGCTCCTTTAGTCTACAGTTCTGCCATGAGAAAAAGAGTCAAGAAAAAAACTTGAGCCAATCAAAGTACATTCCCTCTTCCCCCTTCAAGACCTAAGGCAGATAAAAACTGACTCTACTGGAAAAGTTAGGAGATATGCCAGATTGCCTGGGATTGGGTCTATCCAAAGAAGTTAATCCTGTAAGTAAAGGGGAAACTGAGGATTTCTCAGCAGCTGCCAGAGCCATCTTCGCTCTGGGGAATTTCCTCATTCTTTCCCTGCACTGCAAGGATTACTCCACCTGAATGCAGTAAAGTCAGTCACACTGAGGCCCTTAATTTTACACCAATAGTTGCCCCTATGTGAAAGCATCTGGTCCACTCGTGGGGAAATCTATGGTGCCACTGATAGGAGTCATAATTAAATGGAAGTTCAAAACCTGGAGAGATATTTTCTTATCTAGTTGTCTGATTGTTTCTTGGGGATAATCTAGGCTAAATGTGTCTAAAAGAGGATGTTTCATTGTAACATCTGGTATCTAAATGAGTTTGAAGCATTGCACAATCTTGCAGTAAAAAGTTAGGGTTAGGTAATTGTTTAGTTTGATTTCAGATAATTCATGCCAGAGAAATTAGATACTTAGGATAGAAAATTAAAAGAACTCTACTTCCAAGTTGGCAAGTAACTCCCAATCATTCAGTGTTATTTTTTTATCAATTTTGAACTGGGTAGCCTGAAAAGATTTCACTAGGTGTACCAGTGCATTAATTTGGGCAAGGATAGTAAATTATGATTTGGTATCTGTTCTCCTTAGTGTATAAGATTCAGGAAAAAAAAAATTTTGGATTGGGACGTTGGTCTGGCTTATTGAAATAACATTGAAAAGCAACAGTCTTGGAAATTTTTTTAAAAGCTTAATTTTGGATATACATGGTAGTGTGTAGTTCTCTTTTAAGATTTTCTCCAGGTGATTTAATGAAACTTAATACTACTTTAGGAACTTCAGAACAAAGAAAGTGACTTAATGATCCTAAATAAATTTCTTCTGATGGTAGAGATCCTATTTTCAGTTTTGTGTGAACAAGTTTTTCTAGTGTAGGAAAATGTAAAAGGTATGAAATTTTATAAATTGCATCTTAAACTTGTATCATAATTTTCAACATCCAAACCTGGAAATTGTGACTTATGGTTAAAATGCCTTAGGCATGAGGTTTGTGCTCAGAATTCCAGTTTTCCCAGACCTCAGCCAGGACTTAAGCTGATATGCAAATAGAAGAAGCCTGGAGCACTCAGTAGGAGACAGATCTGAGGCCCAAGGAAAAAAAAAAAAAAAAAAAAGTAAAAGTGTCTTTTTATGGGAACTCAAACTAGATTAAACCAGAGAGTAAATTGTATGGCATTTACTAATTACAGGCCGGTCAATTTTTTTTCTAGGACTTTTGCTTTTTTTCTTAGATTCTGTATTTTTTTTTTGAGCTCATGATTTTGATCCTATAGACAAGTTAATGTTTTTCTGATAAGTTCTATTTTTGATCAACTATGGAGTTTTTTAAACATTGCAATGAGATATCACCTGAGAAAGCAACAAGGCCTTTACTATTGTGTTGTGTTACACTGTGTTACGTGTTGTATGTCAGTATGTCTGTATGTGTGTATGTATGTTCATATATCATGCAGTGATATGCCAATTGACAGATGAGGAGCGCTCATGAAAAATTTTAAAAATGGATCCAAATATCTTTGATTCACGTGATTCAAATGGCTCAATTTAAATTAGGTAAACAGATGAGAGTAAAGATGTCTTTAAAATTAAGCTTATTATAAGTTTTTCTAGGTGTTCAAAAATAAAACCTAACAAAATGTTTATGTCTATAAAATAATCTGATTAAATTCAAAATTTACAAGTATTGTTTCAAAATGTGAACAGAAGGAGGTTAACAGATAAAAAAGAGAAACTAGAAGGTTCTAGGTATGGATTTCATAGAGGGAAAATGTGTTTCTGGATAAGAGTCTATATGATTAAGTAATTAAAAGAGTTTAAGTAAATGATATAAAGAAGGTCTGTGTAAGTTGCTTACAAGTATAAGTTTTTGAGCAAGTAATCTTAAAGAAATTAAACAGCTGGTTAAACAAGTGCTATTGTTTTAGAGAATTGTGCTATGTTATCTCTTTAAAAGCTAAACTTGGTTAATATAAACATCAATGTAATTGGTGCTATTAATATGTTCACATCTTCCAGGTATACAAGTCTGTTAGGTAGAAGCCTTAGAAAGAGCATTATATCAAGCTGGTGTTCTAAAGTTATATGGTAATTTTAGGCTTAAAAGAAAGACATGTTGAAGATATAATTAAATCATTTGTGTTCTATAACTGGACTTGTTATCAATAAGATGTACAGTTCTATGTTACCTTTTTACACTAAGATACAACAAGTGTATTTTTAAGTTAATGAGGGCTTAATCTGTGTAAAGGTTTTATTGTAAAACACAAAAGTACTTTACTACTTTTCTACAAAAGGTTAAAAGTTTTCAACCTTTCTTTAATTCATGTTTTAGATGTGATATTATGTTGTGTTTGCTCAAGTTCACAACAATTTATGTAGGCTTTGTAAAATAATGTTTAAAAAGCAAAGATCAGTTTCAGAACTATAGTATTTAAGATCTATGAAGAGCCCCACCTTACTTGAGATAAGGCTCTGTGTCCCATCTCACTGCATGTGAAAGTGACTATGAAAGAAGTAGGCTAGATTTCAGTACATTTAAAGTTGTGCCCAAAAGTTGTTTTTTGTCAAGATTACTAGGATCTCAAACAGGGGATTATAATGTATAACTCTGCCAAACTTCAAGGTAGCTATTACATGAACTAAATATGTTTTTTTACCCTAGTTAATTTTGTTTTGTAGTTTGCTTTTAGATGGTCTATAGATTACCTGTTTTGCAGAGGTACTGCTTTAAGAACTCACAACCTGGGTTAATGTAAGATAAGGAGTTATCACCTACAGGATAGAGAGATAGATATTAAAGCCCAGTGCTCTTAATATAAGGCTGTTAAAACTTATTTGCTGGATGTTTAAGATTAAGTTTTAAAATTAAAAATTTGGCTCTTGCCCTCTGAGTCAGTCTGAGTCAGGGGATAGGGGACTTTTCCAAAGAGCTTTGCAACTCTAGGCCACATAACCTCCCGATCAGGGAGATTAATGAGACCAGTGGAGGACAGAAAGCCAATCAGTGCATTTGCTGTGAAGAGGAGGGTCATCAGAAAAGGGAGACATGCCTGATGCTTCCGAGGGAAGCCACATGGTCAAGCAAGGCCTGGACCCATCCTAGCGCAAATGGCACTAGCAGATCTGAAAAGCTGCTGTAAAGTTCCCGAGGACTCCCAAGGAAACTCAGCTGACTGTTAACAATAGATAGAAACAAAAGTCAGTTTGACTTGCTTCATCTTAAACACTTAGCAAAGACAGTCAAAGCCAAAACACAGCTATTCCTGGGCATTTTTAAATAAAATAATAGTTAAATGTAACTTCCATAAATAAGTAAACTGGAGGCTTCAAAAGAGATTATCAGACAGGAATGCCTGATAACTATCAAAAGGAACTGCCAGAGTAGTTTTTAGTCCAAGGCCTTTATTTCTAACCTACACAGGTAGGCATGGTGTTTGCTAGTATGGTTATCCAGCCCTAAGTAACAGAATTAAAGATTTCTCTATTAGACACAGAGGTCAAACTAGTAAAAGGATTTTGCAAGATCAGATGACATTAAATTATTAAACTGTGTCTCAAGGGAAAGGACATCTGTAACCCTAAAAGTTAAATGTTATGTTTACAGTCCTGGTAACTGAGGATGTTAAAGCCTGATGAGGAAACTTATGTATAGTGACATGTTCCAGCTTTTGCAACACTTATTCAGTACTCATGGTTTTTGTTTCTCTCATAGAAACACCCATCCCCAGATGACAACCTGTTTTTCCCCAACCAGATCTCAAAATGGAACTGACTTCTAAATGGGAACTCACGTCCCCCAAGTCGCCCCCCACGTCTTCAAGCCCCCCTCATGTTCGACACCCCTTTTCAGCTCTGAAGCAGCCAGAACGAGTCATCGCCCCTTCTCCACACAAGTTTCTAAAATTAGGGGGAAACAAAGCCAAAAATGGAAAGGCAGTGTAGATAGGTAAATCGAGTCAGGTTGGGTCTAGGAGGCCAATTTTAAGTAAGTCTGGAAAGTTAAAGACTGTCCCCTGAGGATTACTGTTTACCAAGATGTAGAGTCTGCCTAAATAGGCCCCCAACTGAGGGAACCATGATTGGTTCCCAAGTTTCCAGACAAAGGGGGGAATGAAAGACCCCAGCCCAGAAACCCCAGGCCCCATTGTGAAACCATCAGGGCGTGTTGCTAACCCACTAAACACCGGAGAGGTCTATCTGTTAATCAGTTAAGGGTAGTCTATTGTGTAAGGACAGGATGGTTGGAAAAAGAACAAAAAAAAAAAAAAAAAACAGGTCCCAGGGCATTCTTAGGCAAATAGGAACTGATAACATAAAGTGAAGAACAACTTTGCCCTTTAGGTAATCTATATGCTGGGTTCAAAATAACCAATAAGAAACCTGTTGCTTACCGCGCGCGCGAAACCTGCCCCATTATCCTATAAAAGACCTGTACCCCAAAGCCCGGTGTGCCAGTTCACCAAAGCTCCGGCTGAGGTTTTGCTGAGCACCCACAGGCGTCTGTGTCTGAATAAACCTCTTGCATTTGCAGCCAGTGCCTCGTGCGTCTTTCTTGGACAGGGAATCGGTGGGTCTTTCAGTTTAAAATCAGTTTATAAATGAATGAACATATTAATAAGTTGTTGAATAATGTAATAAGTTGTTAAATGAATGAATATAGCAATAAGTTGTTGTAATCGGTTAGTTATAAGTTGAAAATTATATCTCCTACCTCCAATAAGCAAAAGTCTGATAGGTTGCTCTGATACTGCTGTAATTCCTCCAATGACAAGTGTACTGATAGCAAGATCCCTGGTTATCATTGCTATAAATGAGAGACAGTAGCACATGCACACAGTTTTCACTGCAATAATTTTGAATAACATTCTCTGAATGGTGGAGTATGATCCCAGGTTGTAGGAATAAAATCATTCTTTCTTAGAACCTGAATATTAACCCCTGAGGAAGAAGAGCACATCTGAAACTGGGTATTGATCAGATAAGATGTAGCAAAAAAAAAAAAAAAAAAAAAAAATCACTATTCTCCAATAGTAACCAAGTCTTAGAATTTATTTCTGCAGCACCTAAGAGAGAGATTAACACTTCCATTAAGTATAGACATATTCTTCCCAGAGGAAAATTTATAACATAAAGAACATTATAAGGACTAGATTTGAGTGCAGAGAGTGAACCTAAGAGCCATACATTTATGAAGTTTCAAAACTCCTTAGAGGGAGATGACCACTTGTCCCCATTTCCCCAGTATAGTCCTAGTTGACTCCTGTTGTCTTGGTGTAGTTATCAAAGGCTTTCACTCTAAGAAGTAAACTCAGAAAAGTCAACCTGCTTAGAAATGATCATTTTACATAAGAGGATTATGTGGCCTGTGGCAGTGAAATAATTTCCAAAAGACACACAGGTAATATATTCAATGGGACTTAACTGAAATTTCCTTAGTGAGAAGAATGCTCAGTCATTCCAAATGGTAGCAAAACTTTTCCTTTTTTTTTTTTTTTTTTTTTTTCAGAAAACCCAATAGAAAGTCTCCCTACCTTGTAATTCTTCAAGGACTTGAGAAAAAACTGACGGAAAATACCTCAAGGACATTACTCAGTTTTCACAGGCTTGAAATGCAGAAGCATTACTTCATACATAAAGAAAATGCATATATCTGAGAGGAAACATTCTTATTTGATCATCATATGGGCCTTATTTCAAGTAAATTCCAGAACTTTTGACTGTGGTGATCTTGAAGGTGGTGAATTTCAGTTTATGTTTACAGTAGGCAAAGTCCAGGCAAGGCCAAGTCTGTTCCTAGGAAATAGATGTTCTAGCTACAGAATCCTCATTAATTTTGGATGTTGCATGTATCCATATCAGTATATTGGATGCTCATAGACATTTAAAAAACAATTTGTATAAAACTCTCCCTAGTCTTTGCTGGGACTATTTGGGACCCTAAACCAACAGCACAGAGGTCAATTTTTGGAATTCACAGAGAGGCTCAGTAATATCAAGCAATTACATCTGAACTTCATTGACCAAAATCTATTATAAGATCATTCCCTGAACATGCAAAAGTTACTGAAAACATGTGATGCTTCTGTCAGAGGACTGGTTAATTATGCAACTGGCAGATTTTTCTTAGTTCAGGTTTCTCACAAAAATATGGGCTAGGTAGGGGTGTAGCTTGGTGGTGGAGTGTTCTGATTGAGTCTGAAAGAGTCTGTAGCATAGGCTCTTTTCTTAAATATTTATGTATATGGAAACTCTCTTTCAAACTTGGAGACTTGTCGGAAGCCATTCTCACACGTGACTGGGTGACTCCCGGTTAGGGTCTGAGGCGCTCTGGCTGTGTCGGAGCTTTCCCGGCCCTCTCCTGATGAGAGAACCTGTCCGTGTGGGGGTGTAACTGACCACTGACCCCGGAGGCCCAATCACTGACCCTGACCTTGGAGTGCGGCCCCCCCTTCAACCTTCATTGGATGGAATTCTCCCCTGAATTTCTTGCTCCCCAATAAAAGGCTACTCCCTGGCATGCTCTCTCTCTCTCCTGCTAGCCCTGAGTAATCCTTGCTGCCCTGCCGGGCGGTTAGAGGAGGGAACCAGAGAGGGGAGCCGTCTCGGACCTGGTCATAGAAAAAGGTAACTGAGTCTGTGTGTTTATTTCGATCTCACTAGCTAACTTTTATGCCAAGAACCTCATTAATGAAACCATTGCGCTGGCCGCATGGTAGAGAGACTTTTAACCTCTCAACAGTAGGATCACTTTCCCTTTTTCAGAACCTATAGAGAAACTGGGAAGGCACCTAGATTATTCCCTAATTTACTTTCATTGAAAGGGAACTTGATGAAACTGGAGCTAGGGGCCACACCCCTCAGGTAAATGAAACTCTCCAGTCTGTACACTGTGAGGACTTCACACATTAGCAAGAAAGTTGTCTATGGTATTGTGTACATACAGTCTATTTCTTGAACAAACAGGTCATTTTCAGAATCTCTATTTGAGTGCAGAAAGAAAAGGACAGCAGAAAGGCTTCATTTACTTTGAACTTTCATATAGGAAAATAGAAGTATTTAGAGAAAGAGATCTGGACATCTAGGCTGTCACATGCACAGCACTGAGAACTGATAGCTGGGTGCTGGCAAGAAGTTGACTTAAGGATCAGAACCCACTCTCTAGAGATAGATTGCCACTCCCAACCCCCAACGATTTCTCTGAAGAATAGCAAACCTTAAAGATGGAGTTAAAGGGAGTAAAAATCTATGGATGGACTGTATGTGTTTGCTAGAGCTACCGTAGCCAATAATTATAAACTGTGGCTCAAAATAGCAGAAATTTATCATCTCACAGTTCTGGAGGCCAGAAATTTGAGATAAAGATGTGGGCAGGATAGCACTCCCTCAGAAGACTCTGGGGGAGGAGCCTTCCTTGTTGCTTTCAGATTCTAGTGGTCCCAGGTGTTGCTTGGTTTGTGGCAGCGTCTGCCTCAATAGTTACATGGCTATCTTCTTTCTGCATCCTAATTTCCCTCTTATTGTAAATAAACCAGTCATATTGTATTAAAGGTCCACACTGAGAACCTTATCTTCAACTTGATTTCATTGGCAAAGGCCCTATTTACAAAAAAAGTTCACCTTTACAGACATTAGGGTCTGGGATGTCAAAATATCCTCTGTTAGCTAGGTACAATGGCGAGCCCCTATAGTCCCCCTCTTATGAGGCTGAGGCAGGAGGACCCCTTGAGTCCAAGAGTTTGAGACTAATCTGCTGAACACAGCAAAATGCATATGCTTGTGCAGGCACGTGCGCGCGCGCGCGCGCGCGCACACACACACACACACACACACACACACAAACACACTTACACATTTGTAAGGACTAAAATTCAAGATGTAACAAGGATCATAACTGGTTAAAGATTTCTAGGTTCAGTGACACGTCAATGATAGAGCACTTGACTAGCATATGTGAGACCCTGGGGTTCATTTCTAGCATTGTAAAATAAAACCTCCTGCCCCATGTTCTGTTTTTTCTTTGTTTCTCCCTTTCTATATTCTTTTTCATAGAATTTTGGTCTTTTCCCATACCTTTGACCTGCATCTTCATTCAAATAATCTTAGTAAAGCTCCACTTTCCTCCTGAGCAATCTTCAACTGCCCACAAGAGATCTAAGCTAAATGTTTCACTATCACTTCAAACCCATTATTTCTGAAATATTATTATTCTGGAATGTTATTTTCTGTTGCAATAAAATTTCCATTTTGATTTTCCAATTTCAATAATATTGCCTTAACACACCTCTCATCCTAGCTAAACACAGTAATCTTTTACTCCTCTGTTCCTCATTTCAATCTCTGTCTTATCTATTCTTTGATGAGGTAGAAACTCCTAAGGCTCTAGTTTGTTGCTTTCTTTCTTTTCCACCATTCTGTTTTACTTTGTCAATCTTCCTGTTAGCCACCTAGCTGTCTCTTTTATTTCCAGTCTGTCCTAGAGATCACTATAATCTCTGCTTTGCTTAATTGAAAACTGTTCTAATGTTCTACATTGTCTAGAATATCAAAGTCAAAAATTGGATATGTGAGTGAATTAACTCAGGAAAGAATAAAACTTTTAGCATTGTGTAATAAATCATGGCAGTTTGCTCACACAGAATTTTTTTATGATTCTGATTACCATTTTATTTATTATTTTTTGTTCATACATGTACTTTTTTGCATTACAATTCTTATTATACATATATACCACAATTTTTCATATCTCTGTTTGTATATAAAGTATGTTGACACCCAATTCAAGTCTTCATAGATGTACTTTGGAAAATGATGTCTATCACCTTTCACCATCCTTGTTAATCCCCTGCCCCCTCTCTTTCCCTCCCACCCCTCTTCCCTAACTAGAATTCATCTATTTCTCCTATGCTCTCCCTCCCTACCCCGCTATGAATCAGCCTCCTTATATCAGAGAAAACATTTGTCATTTGTTTTTTTGGGATTGGCTAACTTCACTTAGCATTATCTTCTCCAACGCCATCCAATTACTTGCAAATGCCATGATTTTATTCTCTTTTATTGCTGAGTAACATTTCATTGTGTATATAAGCCACATTTTTTTAATCCATTCATTCACTGAAGGGCATCTAAGTTGGCTCCACAGTTTAGCTATTGTGAATTGTGCTGCTATAAGCATTGATGTGGCTATGTCCCTGTAGTATGCTGTTTTTAAGTCTTTTGGGTATAGACTGAGGAAAGGGATAGCTGAGTCAAATGGTGGTTCAATTCCCAGATTTCCAAGGAATTTCCATACTGCTTTCCATATTGGCTGCAACAATTTGCAGTCCCACCAGCAATGTATGAGTGTGCCTTTTTCCCCCACATCCTCGCCAACACTTACTGTTGTTTGTCTTCCTAATAGCTGCCATTCTGACTGGAGTGAGATGATATCTTAGAGTAGTTTTGGTTTGCATTTCTCTAATTGCTAGAGATGATGAGCATTTTTTCATATATTTGTTGATTGATTTTATATCCTCTTCTGAGAAGTGTCTGTTCAGGTCCTTAGCCCATTTGTTGATTGTTTTTTGGTGCTTAGTTTTTTGAGTTCTTCATATACACTAGAGATTAGTGCTCTATCTAATGTGTGAGGGGTAAACATTTGCTCTCAGGATGTAGGTTCTCTGTTCACCTCACAGATTGTTTCTTTTGCTAAGAAGAAACTTTTTAATTTGATTCCATCCCATTTATTGATTCTTGGTTTTAATTCTTGCACTATAGGAGTCTTATTAAGGAAGTTGGGGCCTAATCCCACATGATGAAGATTAGGGCCTACTTTTTCTTCTATTAGACGCAGAGTCTCTGGTTTAATTCCTAGGTCCTTGATCCATTTTGAGTTAAATTTTGTGTATAGTAAGAGATAGACATTTAATTTCATTTTGTTGCATATGGATTTCCAGTTTTCCCAGCACCATTTGTTGAAGAGGCTATCTTTTCTCCAATGCATGTTTTTGGCACCTTTGTCTAGTATAAGATAATTGTAATTTTGTGGGTTAGTCTCTGCTATATAACAAAAATGCTATACTCTGGACCAACAGGTCTACAAGTATCCCTGAGCCATGCTTGTGACCTGCCAGCTCTGTCCCTCTGTTCTTTGTTGATCTACTTTCTTGGAATGCTCTTCCAACATACCTCACCAATTCCACCAGTCAACATCCTACCCATACTTCAAGACTGAGTTCAAATTTTTACTGCCTCCTGAAGACTTTCCAGCTTCCTCCAGCCAGAAATAATCATTTTCTGTTACACTATACAGGCCACATGATCTCTGCCTTCTCTTGAATTTTGGATAATTTTACAAATGGGACTCATGGTCATCCATACACCTTTGCATTTTTCTGAAAAATAAATGTTTGGGGGGTGTACCAGAATTGAAATCAGGGACACAACTGAGCAACATTCCCAGCCTTATTTTGTATTTTATTTTACAGACAGGTCTCACTGAGTTGCTTAGCACTCATTGCTGAGGTTGGCTTCGGACTTGGGATCTTCCTGCCTCAGCCTCCCAAGCTTTCTGGGATTACAGGCCTGCACCATTGCACCCGGCCATGTTTTTTTTTTTTTCTGAAATTCCTACTACAGTCTATGCACAGCAGTGCTCAATAAATATTTGCTGAACAAATACTCCTATAGGTAAGTGATAAAGGTAGAATTTAGTATTTCCAACATCAGAAAGTATATGACCTACATGTAGAAATAAAAAAAAACTGTGAAATATTTTGATACATCCACTGTGAACACTATTTTCTGACTTTAAGCACATTAATATGCACATACATGCAAGTATGCATGCACACAAATACACTTCCTTTCTGAGGATAAAAATGAAGGACACACACAGAGTACATTTGGATTTAGGAAAATTGCAGTATTTCCACTGGAAAAAAATGCAGAATATTTAAAAATTACACTTAAATATGTAGAAAGTATGATAGCACACATATAATTTAGGACATCTTACCAACCATTGGGAAACAATAAACTCACAAGCATGCAATTGAGATAGAGAGAATTTAACTCTGAAGGTGGGAATACATGCTTGCAGGCTTTTCTTATGCACATTCATTTGGAAATTTAAAAAAAAAAATTTTTGCTTCCAAAAGCAATTTCTGGAATCCTTTGAGAATCATTTGACTTTTCTGTTGCTCAAGTGTATCCACATGGCTCTAACACCTCAGGCAAAATATGAACTAACACCATGTTGGCATGTTCACAAGGCCATGCATTTGGGAGCAATTTTCTTTCTTTGGTGGTGGAGATAAAATTAGGGAAACAGATTTTGGACAGAAAGATGGTAAGTCATTGGTTAGGGCAGTTGCCACACATGGTCAGTAAGAATAGAATGTAACTGGTTTTTTGACACTTAAGGTGACGAAAGGCATGCCACCTTTTATCCAAGTTCATGGGATGCTGACAATGTATTTTCCCAGATCTGCGTAAGAAAAACTTTTGGCCTTACCTCTAACCCATTCCCTTTTTTAAAAAAGCATCCAACACATTTTTCAACACTTTAAAGAATTGCTGATTCATCATTCCATTCATTTAGCAAACAATTATTTAGGGCTTATGTGTCAGACTTCACAAGAAATACAGAAATGAATAGAAGGCCCTTGCTCTCCAAAAGTTGTTCCTAACCTGATAGGAGAAAAAAGAAAGAAAAAATCCTGTCAATAAACAGATAATAACAATACAAAAAGTAATAATATCAATAAAGGCAGTGGCCAGCAATTATTAAAAATACAAAACTGCCAGGCCTGGTGATTACCTCCTTTATACATTATTTAATTCTTACTCAACACTCTACAAATATGTTTGTTACTCCAATTTTTTGAATGTGTAAATTGAGACTTGGAGCAGTTAAGGAACTTGCTAAAAATCATAGACATAGTTAATTTTACTTCTAGGACTTGAACCCAACTTTTAGATGCCACTAGAGCTTATGATTTTCAACTCCAAGGTCAAAGGATGCATGGAAATAAAGGGGCTATTGATCCTCTGGATCATGAACTAGTTCATGGAAATGAAAGAAAGTTTATAGAATCAGGGGAAGCTGATTTGAGGTAAATGGTGTGAACCTCCTTCTAAGGAGACACTTGGGGTAGCCCTTGCAGACAGCCACCTGGTATGGCTCAGGTTACACTGTGTCTGAGCAGTTTGCCTTCTTAGGCCAGCACAGGCTCTGGACTGCCTGCTTTCTCCATGAAAGCATGGTTTACATTCTCAAAGCATCAAAGTCCATAATATTAGTTGCAACTCACCTCCTTCCAAACCTATTCCTCAGCAATGCACAGATGTATATTATGTTATCAGCTTCCCATATCTGTGACAAATACATGAGATAATTCATATTAAAAAGACAAAAGGTTTATTTTATTTCATAGTTTTAAAGTTTCTAGTCCATGACAGGTTGGCTCTGTTGCTTTTGGAGTTTTGGTGAAGCAGCACATCACGGCAGGAGAATGACAGAGAACAATGCCTCACCTCATGGAGAAAACAACAAAGCTTTTTTTTTTTTTTTTTTTTTTTTTTAGTCTAAACATGTCTCCTGCAATGTTTCAGATATAGTTATATTAATTTTTTGTTGTTTATATGAAATTGAAAGAGATAGGGGATGGGGTCCTCTAATCTCCTTTGAGGACATGCCCTTAATTACCTAAATACCACCCTCCATTAGACCCCACTTCTTAACAGTTCCATTATCTCCCAATAGTGCCATACTTGGTACCAAACCTTTATCCCAACATTTGGGAAACACTTAAGATCCAAATGATAGCATAGATTGAAAAGTGGATCAAGTGTTTTTGAAATTTACTTAAATAAGAGTTCATAGAGTGCATACAAAGCCTTGTTTTCATCTCTGCATCCAAAGTGACAATAATTTTGGAAATATTATACTGGTATGTTTTACTCAGACTTTTAATACCATATATCTCTTCAACTTTGGACCTTCAAACTGACTCTTTAGTCTTCAATTCCCTGTGAATCACTTCTTTTAAAACCTCTTCTGGAGTATAAGCAAGGGAAAACACTCTCCAAAATGGTGATTTCATATCCAGAAAGTGAAGGAAAAGAGAAAAGAATAAAAGAGCAGAAAAATCCTGTGTTCTCACAGATATCTATGGCTCCATCCAGGTATTTTTATTTCAACTTTGTTGATTTAAGAAAATATACTAATAGCCTGGTTTCTATTTGTGGTTCCACAGTTAGGTGATCTCAGTCAAGTCATTTAATTTGTCTAAATATCAATGAATATAATCCAAAGATCTGCCATAAGACCTACCCTGTACCTCTTAGATTTTGAAAATCAAGTTGAAAAAATGTAGTGTTTTAGAGGAAAACTATACATAGAGTGTATATATATATATATCCACTTCATGTATATAACAATACTCATATTCCCTTGCTGAATAGAAAGTATCATGAACACAGCAATTGAAAAAAATGCATATTAGCTCACAGTTTTATAGGTCTCAGCTGGGAACTATGTGCAAGAATCAGAAATCAGGGTGTTGGTGGGCTCAGCTCTTATCTGGAGACTCTGAGAAAGAATCCATTTCTACGTCATGTGGTTTGGGTAGAATTCAATTCCTTGCAATTTTCATGCAGAGATCCTTGTTTTCTTGCAAGCTGTTGGCTAAGAGCTGTCCTTAGTTCCTTCAAGTTGCCTACATTCCTTCCCACGTGGCTTTCTCCATCTTCAAAGTCAGCTGTAGAGCATGGAGTCCTTCTCACATTCCAAATCTGATTTCCTCTTCTGTCCTCTCTTGGCTTTCCTTTTCTACCAACCAGAGAATGCTCTCTGCTTTCAAAGGTTCATTTGTTCAGATTAGGCACCCTAGAAAATCTCCCCACCTTAAGGTGAACTATGCCCTGCAGAACTGCCTATGACAACATGACCATGGGAGTGGTAGTCTACTGCATACACAGATTCCGGAGATTAGGGTGTGAAATCTTGGGAGTCATTTTTGGAATTCTTTCCACCACATGAAGGTGTCAGGTTTAGCAACTAAAAGTATAAGATGCTCAGTTATATTTGAATTTTAAGAAAACAACAAAGTCTAAACATGTCTCCTGCAATGTGTCAGATACAGTTTCATTAATTTTTTTGTTGTTTATCTGAAATTGAAATTGAGTTGGGCATTCTATATTTTGTGTGGCAACCATGACAAATGTATAAACCACTGCTACATTCCTTTTCTTACTCTGCCAAAAAAACTAGTTTCCACCTGTGCAGAGACATTCATTTAATAATATTACTGCTTGGGGTTTGATGAAAAGTTATATTATAATGAATATACTTTCACACAGGAACTACTCTGTGCCTAGGAATTCAAAATTATTATTAAATTTAGCTGTAATGGGAAGAAGATCAAACTCTTTTGAGTGACTATTATATGTCAAATAACAAAATAGGCATATAAATAAGAGATGGCCTTGACTTTATGCTTTATAACATAACTTCCAAAGATTAACATTATCAATAGACCCTCCATCTCCATTTCACAAACTGTATTAATCATGTCTTTTTCTTTTCTGGATTTTGGATGCTTCAACATCTTGCGGGGTTGCTAAACATGTAGGGTCTGCCCTTCTCAAGGCTAGCAAATTCCTAAAGATAGCTCTCAATTCTTGGAGCACACTTTCCATACACAAACCAACCAATCCAAACTCCAAACCCCTACCACTTTATGGAGCTCTCATTCTCTGAGCCACAATCTACCTGCCCCCATTACCCCAGGAACCTGCACTAGGCAACAGGAGCAGCTCTCTGCCCAGAGTCTATTGAAACTGTTCAAACCAGCTGATCTATACTTGCTTAGCCTGCATACATGTCTGGCGTGTTCCTTTCTGTGGACACTAAAAACCAGTTTCAATAAAGACTTCCTCTCACTCTCTCTGCCTCCAGGACTTCCCTATAGCTCTACATGGTATGCCTCATCCTGTTCCTGCAAGTATGAAAAACTTCTTCCATCATGACAGGCATATCCATGTCTGCATATCTTATATCTGATTAAAAAGAATCCCAGGTACCCTTAAAACACTAATCTTGAGTGAAATGCACACTTTATGCATATTACTTTGAAAGTCATTGGGCAGGAGGAGGCCTGGAGAAGAACACAAGAATGGCTAAAACTCAGGGTGGACTCCTGCCCAGGGAGTGAATGTTTTGGGTAGAGAGAGAGAAGTCCTGAAGGTGTATGTTTCATGCCTCTAGATTCCAGGCTGAACCGTGTCTTGAAGTGCTGCCTTGATGTTTTCTCACCTCATCATTCCCTTTTCCCCAGAAGCTAAAGACTGGATATCACAAGTCTTCAGGAAAATCACCAAGTCTTCTACTTCAGCTGGATCCCTAGGGAAAAATATAATTCAACATAGCAAAAATGTCCACATGTATAAATACATAATCACTTACAAGTATAAAATGTTTACATTTGAAAACTTTAGTTTTTAGTTTGAGGCCTACCTGTCAATTTTTAATTCCCTTATTCATTGCCTTCTCCATTTACTAGCTATCAAATAGGAATAGTGTTTGGGGGAACTTTTGTCCAAATGGTAAGTTCCATCCAGAATTTTCATTTTAAGGTGAAATGAAGATTTGTAGGATTTTATACTGAAGGACTGGAAGCAAGACTCCTATTAGAGAACTATGTGTAGAAATTTTGGCTAGGCTTTAATTGTGTACTGTAATATGGATTATGGGTACATCCTTGCTCATCATTCTTTATACTTTTCATATGACAGAATGGTTCCATAATAATAGAAAACAAATGGCATAAAAAAGGGAAAAAATATCAAACACATTTATAGACTAAGGATGAGCTATGAAAGGAGGATGAGACATCTGAATAAGAATTTTAAATTTTATATGCAGCATATCAAGTTGAAAATTTAAGACCCAAACTCCAGTTACTTTATGGGAGGCAAAACCTTATTTCTCAACTATTTTTTCCACATTCAACCCCATCCTCCTCTAAGATGTGTGATAGTGATAATAGACAATATTTGTTTAGTCATGGACCATACAACTAGTGGCGCCTGCATTTTCATACTTAATCCTCACAACAACCTTCCAGGGTGGTGCTATTATTGCTTTCCACTCTGCAGATTAGGAAAAAAATAACAGTTGGATGGTCAGGGAACTCATGCAAAGTTAGACCCCAGGAAGAACAGGCAGAACCTGCAGCCATTCAAGCCTCTTTGCTTAACTCCTGCCCCACAGAAGAAAATGGTGAAAGAAGTGACTTACTGTTTAATCTACCCTTTTGTTGTTACAGATCACCTGTTGAGAATGAATGCATTCCACCTTCAGAATCAGAGGTGGCTGTGCTTATAGCTCCTGGAGACTTGATGAGGCAGACAGAGTAGGTGGGAAGGTTTGGCATCTTCTAGGCAATCAGCAAGTCAGACAGACGTTACTAATCAACCACATATGTCAGGCACATGTGTGGTACAGGCTGCTGCAACAGCAGCCATAGTTCTTGGTCTGCAGGATCCTAGTCCCAGGTTTTACAAGGAGTTGGTGGAGAACTGATGCAAGTATACAGCAGTAAGTTGTCCTCATGGGACAGCCCCACCATTTAGTGTTTTTGCTTTATTTTTCAATCTCTGTTGCAAAACCATCTACTTCTTTGCTTTTTAGTCCCAGTGAAATAACTCCATTACATCCAGTATCTAAATACTAGACTGTGAGATTCATTTTGGTACAGGAAGAGATGTTCATGCTGTGAATGAAATAAAAAAAAAGAGTTGTTAAGGAGTGGAGGTGATGTCAAATAGATAAGAACAATCTCTAGATGAGCCTAAGCAAAAAGAGTTGAAACTGAGTTTCTTAGCTCTTCTGAAGGGAACTTTCTTCTTAGTCCTTTTACATGCTTCAAAATTTGTCTTCCTAAAGAATAAAATATAAACTGTCTTTTTGTCAAAAACACCTGTTATGGCATGAGTTGCATTCCCCCAAAATTCATATATTGAAGTCCTAACCTGCAGTACCTCATAATGTGACTGTATGTGGGGACTGAGTGTTTAAACAGACAATTTGAATTGTAATCAAGTAACAAGGATCAAAATCCAGTATAACTGGTGCAGTTATGAAAGAAGAAAGAAGAAAGAAAGAAAGAAAGAAAGAAAGAGAGAGAGAGAGAGAGAGAGAGAGAGAGAGAGAGAGAGAGAGAAAGAAAGAAAGAAAGAAAGAAAGAAAGAAAGAAAGAAAGAAAGAAAGAAAGAAAGGGAGGAGATTAGGACACAGACACTCATACAGCCAAGACCCCACGAAGATGTTGGGGAAGATCACCTCTTGCAAGCTGAAGAGAGAGGCCTCCAGGAAACCCACCTTGCTAATTCCTTGACCTCAGACACCCAATTGGTGGGAAACAAGCTTCTGTTGTTTTATCCACTGGTCATAGCAGCCTTGGCAAACTAACACCAGGTCACACTAAGAAGCTGTTGTTATCAATAAAGAGAGGAGTCCTGCTCAAAAAGGCTTGGCCCAAGGACCTGAACAGACACTTCTCAGAAGAGAATACACAAATATATGAAAAAATTCTCATCATCTCTAGCAATCAGAGAAATGCAAATCAAAACTATTCTAAGTTACCATCTCACTCCAGTCAGAATGGCAGCTACAATGAAGACAAACAACAACAGTGTTGGCAGGGATATGGGGAAAAAGGTACACTCATACGCTGCTGGTGGGACTGCAAATTGGTGCAGCCATTTGGAAAGCAGTATGGAGATTCCTTGGAAATCTGGGAATGGAACCACCTTTTGACCCAGCTATTCCTCTTCTTGGACTATACCCAAAGGAACCAAAAACAGCATACCACAAGAACACAGCCACATCAATGTTTATAGCAGCACAATTCACAATAGCTAAACTGTGGAGCCAACCTAGATTCCTCCAGTGGATGAACGGATTAAAAAAATGTGGCATTTATACACAATGGAATATTACTCAGCATTAAAAAAAAGAACAAGATCATGGCATTTGCAGGTAAATGGATGCCGTTAGAGAGGATTATGCTAAGTGAAGTTAGCCAATCCCCCAAAAACAAATGCCGAATATTTTCTCTGATATAAGGGGGGTGACTCAAAGGAGGGAGAGCATGGGAGGAAGATTATTTCTAGATAGGGAAGGGGGTGGGAGGGAAAGGGAGGGGGAAGGGGAATAGCAAGGATGGTGGAAGGTGATGGTCATCATTATACAAAATACATATATGAAAATTTGAATTTGGTGTCAACTTACCTTATATACAAACAGAGATATGATAAATTGTGTTATAAATGTGTATTAAGAATTGTAATGCAAAAAAGAGAGTATGTGTATAATGGCATAATTTGGTGTGAACATACTTTATATACAGAGTTACGAAAAATAGTGCTGTAAATGGGTAATAATGAGTGTAATGCATTCATTCCACTATTGTCATGTATGTAAAAAACAAACAAACAAATAATTAAATAAAATACTTGGAGCTTAATTAATGCTATGAGTAGCAACTCCCTGTATGTTGAAATGTGGCAAGCACTGTTCTGAACACTCAGAAGAGAGTAAATTCTTTCACCTTTGCAGTAAACCTTATAGATACTATTATTAGTCTCACTTTACAAATGAGAAAACAGTATCAAAGAGCTGTCACAACTGTTTAGAATCACATGGCTAATAAGTGGTAGGGCCAGGGTTGGAGTCCAGAGGCTATGTGCCTAATCATTAAGAGATTCTCCAGGTTCTTCAAGAAAGAAATTCAGGCTTCTTAAAGACCATTCTACTTCTATATCGACTCTTCCTACTCTTCTTTTCTTACCTATTCAATCTGCTTTTAGATCTTACCACCTTACTAAAATTAGGTGGGAGTCCAACCTCTAAATTCCCAAACAATGGGTAAGGTCTATTGACACATAGCATCCATTTCTTCTCCTTTGTGTACTCACCCCTTCAGAATTACAAGGGTTAAAAGAATTAAAAAGCATAATTCTATAAATGTATTTTAATTAGAGTTGTAGGTGCAATTTAGGGAATTATCTTTATGATTTCTTTGCTTTTATCTTCTTTGCTGGGTCCACTTCTTCTTTCCAATCCTTATATGTTATCATCCAAGTCCTGGCCTTGGTTATGGCTATAGTTTGGTTGTGGTTTTATCCCCTAAGGGTTCATAATGTATTAGAGACTTTAGTCTTCATTGTGGTGATGTTGAGAGGTAATGGGGAACCTTTAAAAAGTGGAGCTTAGAAAGACATGGTTAGATTTTGCTGGAGGTGCTACCTTTATAAGAGATTAAGGTAGTCCTCATGAGACTCTGAGTTGGTTCCCTTGAGTGTGTATGTTACTGGAAAAGAGCAAGACTGTCCCCTCCTAAGTCTCTGGCTCCCTACCTCACCATGCGATGTCTCCCACATGTGCTGTTGTCACTGTGATCTCTTTTCCTGAAAGTCCCTTGCTAGAACTGGGACCATGCTGCTTGGACTTTCAGCCTGGAGGAATGGAAAGAAAGGAAGGTAAAGGAAATAGGTTAGATCAAATTATGTTATGTGCATATGTGATTATGGCATAATGAATCCCACTATTATGTATAATTATAATGTGCCAATTTTTTTTTTTAATTTAAAACTACACTTAAAAAACCCATAAGTTAAATAAATCTCTTTTCTTTGTAAGGTACTCAAACTCGTATTTTAAATAGCAACAAAAAGTGGAATAATAAAAAATTTTTTCACCCACAATCCAATCTTCTTCCTTGGCTTCACCTACACTGATAGTTTTCAAATGTCACCCGAGCTCCAAAGTCGAACCTTTTGTATTTGCCAGAACTTCCTCCTACATACCACGTGATCACCATTAACTTTCTCCTCAATCCTGCTCTTCCCCACTTCCCACCATCTCCACTGTCTCCACTCACTTCCATCAGGTGTGTTCAAAATGCTCTTTGACCTCCTGTTTCTCTTACTTTCTCTGCCTAAGCCATGATCCAGATGTCCTTTATTTCTCCTCTTTTCCATTTTTACTCTTCTATCAACACACAACCTTTATTTATTATCCAAAAATCCAATGTGCTCCCATTCTGGGATTTCTCTTTTTATTCACTGAACAAACTTGTATGGCATACACACCATATGTAAACACTGGAGAAATAAAAATGGAATATAATAGTTAATGACTAAAAGAGTTCATATTGCAGTATGGAAGACAGATGAAATGTGAAATACCCACATGTAAGTGCATGCATAGCTGCAATATGAAGCAAACTGACATAACAGTGATGTGCACAAACTCCAATGGACACATTATAGAGGAGAAACCAACTCAATCTTTGATGACAGAAAAGGATTAACAGAGGAAATGATATTTGAAGGGGGCTTGTTGAATGAAGAGGATTTAGACAGGTGAAAAATTGAAAGGGGACCATACCTAGGTCGAGAGAGAGGATAAGGAAAGGTCAGAAGCCCTGGGCATGCCTGTTTGAGAGGAGGTCAAATTGTTTGCAGGAGCTGGAGAACAGATGTATGTGTGCGGTCAGGATGTGTCAGGAAACCAGGCTGGAAAAGTACATTAGGTCATATTGAGAAGAGTTTTGAGTATGATATTACAGAAACTTATACCTCATCTGTAGGCAATGCCATATTCATTCAATATTTTAAGCCACAGCCATAACATTTTTATTATTTGTTTTTTTGGAAGATATGTCAGAGAGCTTTCTGCTGAACAAACTAGAGTTATAGGTTTCTACCTGGATTCCACCAATCCTGAACAGGGTCATGGACACCAACAATTAAATAGAAACTTAAATTGTATATATGATTAATAATTTACTTAACCCAATACATTCAAAGCCTTATCACTTCAATATTATCATTATCATTTAAAAATTAATAATAATTTATTTGACTTTCCATTTTTTTTCCTTTGAAATCGGTTATGCAATTTATACTGACAACACATCTCTATTTGAACTAGCCATAATTCAAATATCCCTAGAGTCAGAGGTGGCTAGTGGTTACCATTTTTGATAGCACAGTTCTATTCACTTGAATAGATTCTCAAAAGAGTTCATGGTCCACTAAAAGATTAAGAGCTCCTGAAAGGGGAGAGCAGTGGCTGAAAGAAAGTCATTTTAAAAGCACATGAAAGAGAGAAAGTCTGAGGTAGAGCAATGGTTTGGGGGATAGAGATGAAAGGAAGACTCAAGAGTAACACAATAGGACTTAGTCATCAGTTATATCTGAAGCTAAACTGAGGAAGGGGAGAAGGCAAGGATGACTTGAGATTTTCCAGTTAAGCTAAGCGGGCAGTTGGAAATGCCATATTTATGCTAACCCTAATGCTGGGAGCCACAGCCAATTAATATGATGCATGGCATTTTTGATTGAAAGGTGACGCCAGCTAGCCATTGAGATGATATGATTATGTTAAAAATTACATTCATATGGATACCGGACTCCTGCTGTTTACCTGGGCCTGCTGCGGGACTCCTGGAGAGTTCCCATTGGTTGGGAAAATGCAGTAGGAGGGAATTCCGGGGGAAGTGGGTGGATCAGGATTCTTCCTGGGCACGAACGTGGTATTTGGCGGTTGATTCAAAAATAAAGTTTGTTCCTGTTTGAGTGGCTCGTGATCTTGTGCCCAGCCAGACAGCGGCACCCTAATACATCCTCTACGACTTTGTCAGAATATTTTTCTAAATACAGGGTGCGATTTTGTCTCACTTGTCTTTGTTCCATGGTCCTCACTGTTATTCTCCTTTGGATGTACTTGTCTACAACTGTTATTCTTACTCACACTGAGTATCTTTTCACACTAGCATCTTCCAGGTCTCCAACAGAGGGGATTTACTCTCCATGCCCAGTCCTCTCTCTTTTGCCTGATTCCAGTGTCATCCAGGGGTGAGCATGGCCCTAGTCACCCTGCTGGAGCTTCCTGTGCCTACAGTCATGTCAGCTTCACACTCAGAGTAAAAGATTAACTCTAGGACATCGTTTGTTTCCTAAATTTATCCAGGATTAAGCATAGGTCCTGCGAGGCATTTATCTGTAGAAGGGAATGGAGGCATACTCCCAGGACCTTTCTGAGGATATTGGATGATTCCTAACTCCATTGTTTTCCCTCAGACTCACTTGTCTCTTGCTAGCTTGGAAAATGGTTTCTGTTAAATCAGCAGGAAATACTTTCTCTGATACTTTTATGCATTATTTCAATTTTACTCTTTGTGGCTAGGGTCACCATAAGTCTCTCCAGTGTATCAAGGGACAGTCCAGGTTTATACTTGTTATCCCTGCACTACTATTAATGGTGCTTCCTTTCACAATCAAAAGTGTGTTGGTTGGGCTGGGGATGTGGCTCAAGCAGTAGCACGCACTCCTGGCATGCGTGCGGCCCGGGTTCGATCCTCAGCACCACATACAAACAAAGATGTTGTGTCTGCTGAAAACTAAAAAATAAATGTTAAAAATTCTCTCTCTCTCTCTCTCTCTCTCTCTCTCTAAAAAAAAAAAAAAAAAAAGTGTCCTGGTGTGGAAGGCAAACAAAGGTCTATTTTGAAACTCAGAAGTTAAGCACTAAATAAATTCCTTCTCTCCTCATTCTGTTGCTGAAACCTTAAAGCAGGAGTGGCACATAGGGAATGAGTACAACAAGAGAAAACACTAAGTGTCCAAAATATTATCTTATACATGGAGGAAGTTTCCTACACTCCAGAATAAATGGGGGAAAACTGCTTAATGGTTTGATGAAGCAGTCCTTTGCATAAAATCAGAAGGAAAACCACCAAAGCTGTTTATTAATGTCAATGTTACAGTAAAAGCCCCCCAAAATAGGAGGATTAGTACCAGGATTTTTTTAGTCAAGGGTTGATTAAATCAGGAAATCATATATGATATGATTATATACATATATATGCATGCATACATACATATAGCGTTCTAGCTAGCTATCTCTATGCATATATAGAGATCTATATATGAAATCATATATAACCCAACATGCAAAAATATATATATTAGGGGCAAAAGATTATTCACTGTAAAACACAAACCCCTTATACTATATAATAAAATATATTTGCCTAACTTAAATTTATTCAACATTTATTTTACTATTATTTTAAATTTACTTTTAGTTAATAAATTATTTGTTAAATTTTACAATTTAAATAACAAATAGAAGAAAATACAGCAAAAATCAACTTTATCCCTAAATATTGATTTAAGAGGGTCTGCCCTTGATATGTGAATGTGCATCTGAACTACAATGCCCCACACTCCATTCCTGGCCAAAGGGCAAGTTGGATGACAACAGACAACTATAAACAAATCAATCGCTAGAACACATCAATGTTTTTTTGTTTTTTTTTTTTTTTTAAAAAAAACACACACACTGAATATTCAAGTCATTCTCATTAAAAACAGAAAAAAATAATAGGAAACAACAAATTCAACTTGGGCAAATGAAATTGTCATTCAATGAATAACACTACTTACAAAGATACAGGCAATCTCTTGTACTATGGGATGCAATGTGGAGAAATGTTTTCAAGCACTTTGGATATGTATATGAACAGCCTTTAACAGCATTTGTACTACAGACATTCCTAGAAGGAATCATGTTTTCCAAAAATCCACTCAATTGCCAAACACATGAAGGCTGACCTGTAGGGAAATAAGTTTCAAGGGCAGTTGATATCAAATTTTAAAGTTTATGAGATTCTTCTGAGTAATTTTTTTAAATGCCATTTCTGGTTTCAACCTTTATCCATGGTCAAGGCAGAGGAATTTGCATTATTGAAAAACACCTCAGGTTACTCTGAGACAGCCAGCCCATTGGCCACATATTAAGAAATAGTTCTAAGAGGAAGTATCTAATCAAAATCATGATAATATGCCTACTGTACTTCAATTTTTGGATATCAGCTCTTTATAATACATTTCCAGCATTTCATATACATGTCTTCATTTTTGCTTTTATAATTGAACACAAGTAACTGAAGTTTGGTAAGCATCAATAAAGGCAAAAACTTGCTACTTTGGCTCTAATAATTTCCTTTTTTCTACCTCTCACATCACTATTCATTTTTATTTTCTTTTCATTTTAATAGATTAATTAGATAAATGTCATAAAATATTTATATTGTTTATAAAACTTTCTGTTATGGAGACAAATAAAATCTCCCACAGAAATGAGCTGAAGTTTGGAAAATAGCTGAGATTTCTTTTCTGGTGAAAAGAAAGATGAGGAAGGAAGATGAGGAATGGTAAAATCATTCAGGATTGCAGAAGAACAAGTTTCTGAGCTGTACAATATATTGTATAAGTAACTTGGAGTATCACAATGTGCTTGGCTCTGCCATGAGCCCATTCTGAGGGTTGGTGATCACCAATAAACGAGCAAACAACTAAATAAATGGTAAAGAAGATATTACTGAAAACTGAAAAGCTTGAAAAAAATCTGTTAGTTGATGTATGAAATCCCAAATTTAGCTTGTAATAGGTAAATAAGGGTATAAAGATAAGGAAATTAATATTAAATAAAAGTTACAAATTTACAAAACACTACAGTCACCTCTCATAATTTATCTTTAAAATCACTGAGAATACAGACACTGTTAAATCATGAAATTTTTTAGAAATTTATTTATAATAGCAAATCTCTGACAACTATTAAATATCTAATAAGATGGATTGGTTAAATGTATTCTGTAATGTGATCACTGACTGGTTTATAAATTATTTCATCTAAAAATAACACATAGAAAAAAATCCATAAAAATAAATTATTTTATTTAAATATCATTAAAATGTTCAAATACATTGTGAAATAAAAATCAAAATGGAAATTTTACTTATAAATTCAATTAAGCAAAAAGTGAGCAGGTAGAAAAGTTAATAGTGGTGAGATTTTGACTTTTAAATTAAATTTGGTTTAAGGTTGAATCCTACCCAAGACTATAATCTAACTGAGTATGTAAACAAAATGAAAACCTAACATAAGAGTATAAAAACAGCTGGGTGTCAGCCAATCACAAGTAGACAAGCTTTTGCCAATGATAGGTAGCCAACTAATTAGACCATGCCTAAATAAGGTAAACACCTAGCTGTAACCAATTAAGCTATTTCTGTACTTGACTTCCATGTTCTATCTATAAATACTTCCATGTTCTGCCCACACATCAGAGCAGAACTTTCTGTATCTCTTGGGGTTCTGCCTGTTGCCAAATTAGTTCTTTGCTGGAGTAAACTCTGTTAAATTTAATTGGTCTAAAGTTTTTCTCTTGAAAATGACTGATACGCTTTAACTGTATATTTCCATATTGTGAAGTGCTTTAGGATTAGAACACATTATTTTTTTTCCTGTTAGGAATGTGTGTATTGTAAAATAGAAAAGGAATGTTAAAGCATAGAAGTTTTGAATTCATTTTCCAGTTCTTCAATTTATTGGTTAGGTAAGGCTCAGTTTCGTCTATAAAAAGAGAAAAATTATATCTAGGCTTCTGTGTTGAGAGGTTTAAATGAGCTCACCCACTGAAAGCAGAGAGCTCAATAGATCCTTAAAAAGATGTTATATATCATTCTCCTAATTTATCCCTATTCTGGTGAAGATACAGTGAGGCATTTATTATGAAATAATTCTCTTAGAAGCATAAAGTTTTACTGGACATCAAGTCTAGGTAACTATCAGGGAACAAAATTAAAAATTGATTCTTTTTTTCCCACTTACGAATTCAAGATTTAAAATGAATTTTGCTAACAGTACATCCTACTGGGCATTTGACATAAGAATTATGACAATGAAGACGCCTGCTGAATTTCAAAGTCAAATGTGCTGGTGGAGCATCTCCAGTTGTCTGTTTGAATGTTTCTGAAACTGGAGATACATACTACAAACCAAACTAAACTCTTAAGATATTAGGGAAACATATTATCATCTACACAGAATTGACAAACCAAGAGATAGCAAATCTCTGACACTTCCTTAAAATGCAATAATCTCAACATCACAACAGGTTTAGAAGAAAAAAATCTTTCTCACTAAAAATAATGTATTGTCAGTGGCTCTTTATTATCATCAATAGGACTGTGCCTTTAGACTGTGACATCCAGTGTCAGTCAGAAATTTGCTCTTCACTATTACCTGCTCTCCATCATTCCCACCTAAATATATAGCTCTGTTGATGGAGTCAACATTTTTATGCTATTTTTTTCGTGTCTCCCAGACATTAGAGAAACAGCTAATGGATGTGGGGTTTCTTTGTAGCTCAAAGATGAAGGTACAGGAACCAATAAGAGTGAGCTATGGAAGCTTATGGGAAAAGGTCTTGGGAAGGACTAGGAAGACATGGTGACAGAACAGAAGTTACTGGGTGTTAAGGTTACTATGAACTGGTTTCTGTGAACTTATTTGGAAAAAGAGTTTTTGCAGATGTAAACAAGTTAAGATGTCATTAGAGTGAACTCTAATGTGTCTGGTGACCTTAAAAAAAGAAAAGACAGAAACGCACTGAGAGCAGAATGCCATGTGACTACAAGAGACAGAGACTGAAGTGCTACAGCAGCCACCCAGGCAATACCAAGGATTGGCAGCCACAACAAGATGGCAGGAAGAGGCAAGGAATGATTCCCCAAAGATTTCAGAGGAAGAATGGCCTTGCCAACACATGGATTTTGGACTCCTGACTTCCCAAACTGAGAGAGAAACGTGTCACAGTAGATTGGGTAGAAAGAGGTGATGGGAGAGGAGAGGAGAGGAGGGGGAATATAAAGGGCAGCACAATACAACAGACACTAGTATGGCCCTATATATAAACGTGGATGTATAACCAATGTGATCCTGCAATCTGTACAAGTGGAAAAATAAGATTATGTACCCCATTTGAATCAAATGTATGATATGTCAAGATCATTGTAATGTTTTGAGCAACTAATAAAAAAAAATTTTAAAAAAAGGAGAGACCGAGATTGAAGTGCTACAGCAGCCACCCAGGGAATACCAAGGATTGGCAGCCACAACAAGATGGCAGAAAGAGGCAAGTAATGATTCCTCTAAGATTTCAGAGGAAGAATGGCCTTGCCAACACATGGATTTTGGACTCTGACTTGCATACTGTGAACAAATAAAATTTTGTTGCTTTAAGCCCCCCAGTTTGTGTTATTTTGTTACAAAGGCACTAGGAAAGTAACACACTGGAGAGGGAAAGATGGAGTGTGAAACCCATCTCAGGGACAGCTTTAGTGCTGTAAGTACTCAACATGCCAGGGCAGCAAGTATATTTTAATAATTGGGGAACACTTATTAATTTGTGCCTTAGGGGTTTTACCTGGCACACGAAATCATGGCCTTCTGAAGCTCATGGTATACTGCATTAATAAGGCAGAGAGAGTTGTACATTAACATCAGTTTATGCAAAAGCAAATACCTTTAAATGAAATGTTGCCAAAGATAGGACATAACGAAGAGCCAACTGAATACATATAAACCACAAGCTCAGAGTGTGGAGACCCATTAATGCCTGAAATATATAAGAAAGTATGCATGGAAATGAGCTGGGGCTTGGAAAGTATCTAGCATGTTTTCTTCTGGTCAAAAAAGATGCAAAATGGTGCAACCATTCAGAATACAGGGATCAAAGTGTTCAGGTTTATAATGTGATTTAATTGAAGACTTCAGGACTTAAAGCATGACTTTATCTTGTACTCTCTAAGGATGATTGCCAATGCAGACATGCAAATATACATAAATGAAAATAAACTTGAGTTTATTATTGAATTTTTCAATATTAAAGAACCTTCTTGATTTTATCAAGAAAAGAATAAACTCTGAACTTTAGAGTTATTCACAAGTGTATGGGGTACTTCTAACGTTTTTGATTTCTTGACTGGCCCAAGGTCTCAATCTGCTGCCTGAGTTATAGATCAATGTTACCTATCAATTTAATTCACTTTATTAACTCCTAATATGCTGACACTTGGGTAAAGAAGTTTAATCGATATTTTTTATAGGGAGCCACATGCATTTCTTTAATATTCATGAATTTTTGAAATCATGAGACTAGCAGGACATAGTCTTATTGTTACCAAATCCCCATGGATCGGTGACTCTGTGACCCTGGCTTTGTAACAACTCTTGATGAGAAAGTACCTACAAAAGCACCAGCTGGGGTGGAGCCCCTTACCCTTGCTTTTCTAATAGGACAGCTTTGCAGTCCTTATGGGGCCATGCTCACTCTGAGGCTGGCCAGCTGTCCCCCTGTCACTGATCCCACAGGGAGATATGTCGCTTTCGGAAGTTCGTGCAGAGCAGCCTAAGATTCACATTAATACAAGACAGAGGTCAAATGCTGTTCTGTACTAACTTTTGTTCCCTTCCAAATATATCAGGAACGTTTGCTTCGGGTCCCTCCAGACGGCAGGAATGTGTGTGGGGGAGACCAGAAGCTGCAGTGAGGATTGTTTTATTTGAACTCTGGCTCTGAGCTAGAAATGGGTGACCTGGCTAACTTGGTAAATAATGTGTGTTGCTCTTGTTAACAAAAATTAATTAAAAATTAATACTTTATATTATTTTAAAGCAAAAATGTGGAATATTATCTCTCCAGAGCATTTATATTCTCCTCGCTTCTCCAGAAACCGCTTTGAGATGCAATCAGTAGATGTTCCATGACAGTTAGATGACATGTATTATATAGAATACGTTAGAAGATGGAGAGTGGTGTTTCTTACACAACCCTACCACCAGCCTTTAAATCATTCAACAAATACTATTTTCACATCCACTACCAAATTTATGCTAAGTGGCATAGCGGTGTCATTCAAAAAGGCCCTGTTCAAACATCAGTCAGAAGGTTTGTTGATGTCTCTTCTTTTTCCTTTCTTTTCTCCTTCCTTCTTTCCTTCTTTCTTTCCTTCCTTCCTTTCTTCCTTCCTTCCTTCCTTCCTTCTAACAGAAGAAAATGAAGTTAGGAATTGAACCTGTGCTATGTGACCCTGGGATCCTCTGTTTTAATTGCACAGCTAGTCTGTCTCCCATGGTGACAACAATCTTGTTTCCCAGGGAGCTGACAAACAAGTGGAGGCAGACAGATGATGTTCACTAAGAATAACAGAACAATAGAAGCTTTCTCTAGAGAGAACTAAAGAAAGAAGGGAATGCCTGACCAGACATGGAAAGGTGAAGGGAGAGGTGGTGTTCAGTTAACTCTAGGAGAAATAGGGAAGGAAAGAAGTATATGTGGAAAAACATGGAGGCATAAACACACTGTGTGTGCCACTGCCCAACACTTTTCTTATATATTACAGCTAATTATTAAACAAAATCAGATGATACACGTTTCATATTTGTGTGGAAATTGGCTTATGGAAGAAGGTTGGTAAGCCACTGAGGCCAGTAACAACAATACCTCCTTTTGTTATTATACTTCCTAGGGGGCAAATATCTATTTGAAGAATTTATCTAAATGAGGGAATGAAGCAGAACATACCAAGAGGGATCATAGGATGGTTTATTCAGTCTGCTATGGGCTTCTTTCACTCCCCACACCTTTACTTATCAACCCACTGTCCTCTGAGACCAGCTTTTGATAAATGAGCTTTAGTAACAGTCACCAAGTAATTCCTGGGTGCATAATAATATCCAGAAAGAAAATGGAATTAACATGAAAAGAGACTGTTTGTTTTTGAATGAGAATTTCATTCACAGCATGTACAATAGTATTGTATCCAGTGTAATTAAAACAAGTGATCATTTTTCTATTAACAAACATGCAAAATTTTATCTGTACAAATGAGTTCAAGTCTCTGAAAACTGATCACAGAAATGAATCTTACAAGTCAGTTTAGATGATGTTGCAGTGCAGTCAAGAAATTGCAAAACTCTCAGTGGCCTATGACAGCTAGGGTTTACCACTCACTCTCATCATGTTTGTCTCAGGTGACTGGGGGTCAGTTTCTTGCCATTCTCATAAAGAGACCCAAGGACAAAGCTAGTCTCCTGGAAGAGAGAAAAGAGGGAATGGTCAGCCACGAGAGGGCTCTTAAAGCTGTGTTTTGGAAGCACACATATAACTTTTGGATTTACTCTAATAGCCAGAGTAAGACAAATTGTCAACCTCGGTCAGAGGAGTAGGCAGATACAGTTAGCCCTCTGTACCTGTGAATTCTGCACCTACAGAGTCAATCAACCACTGATTGAAATTATTTTTTGAAATTGCATGTGTACTGAATATCTACACTTTTCTTGTCACAAGTCTCTAAATAATAGAATATAACAATTATTTACATATCATTTATCTTTTATTCAGTATTAAAAGTAATCCAGTAATAATTTCAAGTATATGGTAGGATTTGCGATAGACAGTGTGCAAATACCATGCCATTTTATATAAAGAAACTTGAGCATATGTAGATTTTGGTATCCACAGGGGGTTGTGAAACCAATCCTTCAGAGATACAGAGAGGGATGGCAGCATAATCCTCTCTGAGGGATGGGTCCTAAGGACAAGAAAAAGAAAAATTTGAACAATAATATAATTAACCACTATTAAACACTAAATTCAAACAATATTTCTATTGGAAAAAAATATTGAAATCCCCTTTTTAGAATTATATTCATTGTTAGCTTAGCATCCACAAAAGGAAGTCATATTTCCATTGATAAATTAATAATTCATTAATTTTTATAAATTAATTTATAATTTAAGATATTTAACTAATCTTTAACGTCATAGAAGTTCCCCTTCTCCTTCAACTACTGATTAGTGAATTTCAGCATCCTCTGTGACCTACTGCATATGAAATGCCTGCTCTATTGAGCTTGGATCCTGTATCTTATTAAGTATTTCTTTCAGATGAGGCATTATGTAATCTCTTTAAAGCAAAATTTAATTTAATTTTTCTAGAACTCTACTTTGAAGATATGTTTAATTTATAAATATAAATATATATATATATATGTGTGTGTGTGTGTATATATACATACATATGTATACATATAAAATATCGCAAGAAGAAAAGCAAAGATACCCAAATAGCAAGCGATTTAGTGTTGACATCAGAGTACACGTATCAGATTAAAGTGCAATAATGCCCATCATTAGAACCTCAGTCATCATCTAAACCTCTTCCTAATAAGTTTCCATATTATAGGTATTTATAAAATATTCTGCTGGGATCTTTTCTTCATGTTGTCTCCTATAAGAGGAGAAATTCAAACAACTTACCTCAAACATTGGAAGATTTTGTACGTGAGTACACACAGAAAAAAAGATAATAAAGGCAAATTGCATGGAATTTAAGAAAGAATAAACAACTGAATTTTATCATTATCTTGCTTTTATACATTAGAACTTCATAGATGCCTACTCTAACCAGGACCATACATATTTCTACCAACTGCCAACTATAGATAGATTAGGATGATAGGTGGATGAATGGATAGATAGATAGATAGACATACAAAGATACATAATAGATTATGACAGATAGATGTAGATAATTATAGTAGATATGTAAATAGAAAGACGAAAGAAACAACCAATGAGAGAGAAAACACTGGTTTAAGATCTACAAAAGAAGAAATCTGATCAATAGTCAACTGACTGTCATCTCTTCAGGGAGCAAATTGACTGCCTTTGAGTCCTGTGTGCTCTCCTAGCCTGGTGTCTGTAGCCATAGGGGCAGATGAATGCCATATATCTACAGTACATCTACACCCATCTATGCAACTATGTAGGTCTGCTTCCTTAGCTGTAAGGCCTGGGAAAGAGCTGTGGGGTGACCAGCACCGCAATGGAACCATCCTGGCCATCCCTTCAGCCACATTTGTCATTCCGAATCTTATTTCACCTATCTCATATATTCAGTGCTTACACTAAGTCATAAACACATTTAGGTCAAAGGAGGCTGTGTCTTCCCTCTACTCCTATCGCACCCTCTTCACCTCTTCCCAACCACAACTCAGAACTAAGAGTACAGTACAGAGGCCTTACTGACATCTAATAAGCATTGGCTAATGAATGAAAAACACTCATGACCACCTGCTCCCTGGGTCTTAAGGGAAAAGATGGGGCTTGAGATGAATATGTGGTCATCCCCTTTCCTATTAATTTCCCAAGCTCATCTGTGGGTTATGCTCTCTGCTCCACTGGGGTAACACAAACATGACAGATGGTACACTCTGGCCAAGAAGGTCTTTTTGCAACACAGTAAAGGCTATATTTTTTTCTATAAAACTTTTATAAATCATTCTTACACTTTTTGGGTAGGACTTTTGTGACACAAGAGAGATAAATGCTATTTTATACAAACAAACAATCGAAATTTATGGATGATAAGAATACAGATTCACATATATCAGTGAATAATAAAAAAAGATTTCATGTGGACACTCTTGTAAATACAGAACATTAGCCAACAGAAGAATTTGGCTTTCTACAATATAAAGACTTTTATCTTTAATAAAATTTAATAGCCAATAAATCAAAGGATTCAAAACTATACATATCAAAATCACTTTAACAGTTTTAAATTTAACTGCTAAAATAATCTAAGGAAGGTAGTAAAAGGACTAAATCAGCATTTATAGATATGTCAACAAGTAGGTAGGTTAAAAGAAAGCTATTTAGATGAATAAAGAGATAACCTGAGGGAAATGTAGAATTACGATGTCATTCAACCTACATTGGAAATAAAATAAACAGGTAGGTATAGACAAGATCAAGAATGTGAAGCTTCAAACACTAGAAATGTGATGTCAGTCTTTTACATTCTAGTCATGTAGAAATCTCATATTTCCATGTAGCAAAGAAAGAATTATAACCTTACTTTTTGATTTTTTATTGCAAACTATGGAACTACTGATATATCAAATGAAGGGCAAAAGGCCACCTATAATCATCTATAGGCCATAACTATAGTTAGATCACAATTGTGACCTTTTTTATTTAACATACCACGGAGATCATTCAATAAAATTACAAATTCTTCAACATTATTCAAAAGGCCAATAGTAAAATCAAAGATGTTTTCAAATTAAAATGAATCCTGGATCATTCAGTCTAACATGTGTAATAATGCTGTAAAAATCTCTTTAGATTACTATGAGACCTTTTCTTGACCACTTCAGGGACTCAGATCAAAATCTGCAAATCATCATTGTGCCAGGAAATCTTAGTTGTTGAATTCTGAGAATTATGAGAATTCCTTTCCTATCATGAATTTCACCCACCTCCCTTTTTTCTCTCTAGAAGTACTCAAGGCTGAGAATACATTTCAAGTTCTTCCTATCCCTTGGCACCATAATTATGACTAAATCAGATGACTTTCTCACCAAAAAAATTATTTATCTATAAAATTAACCTAATAATAGTTATCCTATAGTCCTCATGTGGTCATTTAAAGATTCAACTATGAAAATATTGATGACAACACATTGGAAGCATTAAATGAATGGTAAACATATTTTCTTTTCCACATGTAATACTTGAAAATTTCTTTTCCACATGTAATACTTCAAAATCTTCACCCTGAGACCTTTCTCCAAGAAAAGCTGCCCAGTTCTCTCCAGCATCTCTTATCAATTATAGTATCCAGACTCACTCTCTTGTCAACTATCCTGTACACATGCCAACTTGTGAATGTCTCTTGTAAAATGTGCCACTTGGGAGTAAACCAGGCGATATTGATGTGGCTGAATGAATGGAAAATAAAATGGGATTGTTTTTGCCATGAATCTGCATGGCAGTCCACAATTATATGTATAGAAATGTAAGAGTTTTTGTTATAATCAATGTTTATGTCATCAACAATGAACTTATGGAGCTATCACATTTGAGAAATGTCTTTGAAATAACTTTTAAAGTAGGAAATGATCAAAAGAATATAGAAGAATCTATACTGATGATTTATTTTCCCCTAACCACACAACTGATTGGGTATAAGAAGTGACCCTTAAATCATCCAGTTTTTCTCTTCATTAACTGGAGAAAAGAAAGCTTAAATTATTACCTAAAGTGAAGTTACAGATTTATCTGTGACTTTGTTATTCACGATTTTACTCTGTCTTTCCAGTGATATGGAAAGCTATAATGAGCCCTGAAAATAACCAGCAGAAAATATAATGTTCTGATTCATTTTTTAAAAAATAGTCACTGTCTTTTTTTTCCCCTAAAAAAGAAGTTACAAGGCAAATTATTGGTAACTTAGCTGAAAAAAAATCATGACTTACCTGAAAATATCAGTTCTGAGATAATGTGAAAAATGACTATCAGATTAGAAGATGCTTTCATGAATTGTTAGTTCTTCTGTGCAAAGGCAGGACTCAGAATCTGCTGCATTAGCCCTTCACTTTCCTTTGATTTGAATAGTTTGTATGAACAAATAATCTTGAAAATCCAAGGAGGGCAGCCATCCAATCCCCCAGCTTATTTGTTGTCTACATTCAGCAAGTCACTTTATTATTCTCTTATTTTGTGTATCTACCTATAACATCTGGAAAATCTTACCTGTGGATCTTTCTAGGACTCTTCAACTCTTTAGAAAAAGTGCACTCTACACATTCAAAGATTTTTAATGGTACTATTAATTTTAAAACTGACTAACTGTAGAATGGACTGGCATTAGTAAAGCAATAAGGATAAGTCAAGTGATGTTCAACTGTGCTTAGCAGGAACCAATGGCCAAACATGGTTTTGTTTGTATTTCTTCTGTGAATTTCAACTGATTTCAGGTTGGCCTCTCTGAAAATAAGACTGCATTTCAGAATTCCTGGAACCTACTCAAGTAAGAAAAGAAAGCAGGTAATATGGTGATAATAAATTTCAAAAACAAATTATTAGTTCCCATGATTCTGTAAGGAAATATGGTATGAGTTGTCCGGAACCAAATTATCAAATAAAAAATAGAATATGAAAGAAATAATGCTGGAAAAAAATTAAAGTCAAAAATCAAAACAGAGCCCAGTGATTTCGGAAGCAATGGCTTCTTGTCAAGAATAACTGTCATTAAAATTTCCATAAGCACCAGTGAAATTGATTTTGGGGGAAAGGCTAAGGAAAGGTTTGTTTCCTAAAACACAGTGAAGCTTTATTTGGAGTTTTCCCAGCCAAGTATGTAAGATCTCTTTTTCTTGGACCCTTACACACCGAGGAGCCAAGAGGTTTATCTCTACTGACATATACAGATGACAAATTTTCATCCAAGAGCCTCTATCAGCAGAGTCTGGACAGTATTCTTTGGCTACTGAATCATAGCAAGAGTCTCAGACCTGAGATGCAGTGGAGAGGACTAAAAAAAAAAAAAAAAATAGTAAGAGGAAATAAGCAGACATCACCATATTCTGATATAATACACCAAGCCCATGGAACACAAGAATTGGTCTGGCTTCATTGTTCCATGTTTTCTGCATGTTCAAGAGTCTGATTTGCATTAGAAACCTCTGCATTCAATAAACAAAAATAAGGATAATAATGACCAAAGCGCTATTTGGAACAGGAAACAAACTCAAGCAATGAATGTTTTGCACCTAATTCATTCAAGATTTTATTAGTCAAACTCTCACTTGGATTATTAGGCTCAGCTTGCTTTTAATTTCACTGACCTCAGTTATTCAAAACAAAAAGGAAGAGAGAGAGAGAGAGAGAGAGAGAGAGAGAGAGAGAGAGAGAAATGAATATGAATGTTGGTCATGTCACACACACAAGCATTCTACATTCTTCACATTGCAGACCCATCTACAAAAGGAGGAAGAAGATCTGAAGGGAATGAGTGGTTTCTGCGGGTTCAGGGGATGGAGGATTTCTCTACATAAACAAGAAGGTTTGGATTGGAAGTCTGCTAAAAAAAATGTTAGAGCTGACCACAAGGTTGTAAATCCACAGACTGGAGGGAGGAAACGAGAAGCATTGCAAGTAACTGAAGTGTGTGTGGCTGCAATGTTTGTGGGTTAGATGAGAAACAAGCGCTGAGTGAAACAGAGAAGGGGGGGGTGGCTGGTGTGATTTGTTTGGTGTTCAGAGCCAATAGAAATCCCAGACTGTGCTAATATCCCCACGCAGCGCCGAGCGCAGTCAGAGCTCAGTCTCCGGGCTCCGTCGCATCTGCAGGCGCAGCAGCCGAGCAGTGGCGCGGGCTCCGGCTCTCCTCCGCTCAGCCAGCGCTTTGCTTATGGGCTTCTGCTGGAGCCCGGCTGCGGTAGAGCTGAAAGCGGCGGCGGGAGATCAAACTTAAACCCCTCTGTGGACTGTAACTCAGAGAAAAGAGAGGGAGAGAGAGAGAAGGGACCCGAGGAGGAGGCTGCCTTCACGTCATTGCAGGTACGCAGCTTGTCACGACTAATCTACACACGGTTTCTGGTTTCTACCTTTACAAGGCACTTGTAATAGATTGACGCTGTTCCTTGGCTGGTCAAAATAGACAGTCCTGAGTGACTGTCTCTTCTGATTCACCCTAGATAATTAAAGCTGCCAGCGTGTGTTTGGGGACCACAAGGTTTATTCACCTATTGGATTATGCGTAGGTGTAAATCAAGGACCTTTAAACTTGGCTGGGATCTCTTTCTTTTAAGTAACATCAATACCTGCATGTTGCCACACAACCCACAAGAATCTCTGGGGCAGGGGGAGAGACCTCCATTACAGTGGTGACCTATGGCAAGTCAAACATCTAATTGTCAGAAAGCCGTCTTTAAACATTTCCCACCCAGAATCAGGGTAATACTTTCCCTGTAAGAGCAGGAACCACAGTGGACCTGGGCACGACTTTGATTTTTAAAGCATATGGCCAAGGTGGACTGGGCTCATGAATGAAATATCACTATATCATTATGCTACTATTGAAGGAAGACAAGGAAGAAGGAACATCCATAGGTTTAAATGGCCAGTAATTCTTCCTGGGTACTTGCTTTATTCTTACCTTATGAGTTAACAACACATTTATATTCTGCATCCCCAGACAAGATGAGTTCCAAGATCTCACATATTACTATGTTAAAAAGTTATGAATTGGAGAACCATGCAGTAAATATGATACTTGTAAGGAAATGTCAGGGTTTTTTTTTTGTTTGATCTTATTCAATCCCACACTGGTAGGCTTCTGGCTGCTTCTTGCTTTCCTTTATTTTTGAAGTACAAGTTTTGTAAAAAATAAATAAATAAATAAAATGATAATAATCTATTTTCCTGGAATTTCATCACACTTGATTCAGAATTTTAAAGATGGTTATGCAACTTTTTTTCCCCTGTTGATGACTTGTGATTAAATTAACATTGCTTAATGAGTTCAGCGTTTCCCCAGAAAAGTCAGATGAAACTGCATAAAGACCCAGTTAAAAAATTGGTCTTGCTCTGAGCAGTGTTCATGTACTGGTAATGAACTGCTCAGAATCCCTATTAAAAAGTGCTTTTTCTGCATTGGAGACTATACACAGATTGGGATTCCAGTCAACAAGAGAATGTCACTGCAGCAAGTATAGGAGCAATCAAATAGGGTATCGTACATCAAAATAGTACTCTTCTCAGTGAGTTCTTAGTGCATCATATCCATGCCATTCATTGATAATTCATAACCAACCCACCATTGGTACCTGATTTTCAGAATGATTATTATCCCAAGTTGTGCCTGACCAAGTACAAGAAGGAAGTTGTAAGAACTGTATTTGTTTTACATGTTATAACACAGAATTTAATAATCCGTTTTTAATCAGATGAATGTGTTCTTCTGTCATTAAGAGAAATACATGCTTGGCTATACCAGGTAGTCATGAAGGCTTATTTTTTGAAATCATGTTAAAGAATATATTTGGTAAGTTAATATTATATTTAAGAGATGGCATTTTAACTTTATAGGTGAATATTTTACTCCTTTTACATCACAAAGGAAACTCCTGATTGTAAAGTACTTACCTATTTAAATAAAAGCAACCAATTGATCCAACTAAATTCTATTTGTAGTCACAAGAGTAGACTTGCATCATGAGAATTTGCCAGTCTTCTATAAATGTAATATCTAAAGTAAGTTAAAACACAATTCTCTCTTATCATTCAAACTCTAAAGCAATGTTGGGCATGTTAGTATTGACTGACTGAATGTAAAACCAAATATATTACTTTGTGTAAACACTGATGACTTTTCAAAGATAAATACAAACAACGCTTTGATTATTCATCATTTCATATTATCATTTTTCATTGAGAGAGGTAATCTCATGTTCATTCTCTACAAATTTTAATATAGGCAGCCAGAGTTTTAGATACCCATAAGTTTGGTAAAGTTTAAACTAGGTACTTGTTTTAAATCTCTCTAAAGTAAATACTTCTTCCCTAACCCTCTTCTAATGCAAAGGAATGGGTTTAGAGCCTGACTCTGGGCCCTGAGTTCTTAAGGATATGGAGAAGCCTTGCCTGATGGGTCAAGGACAAACACTGGGAGTCTGCAGAAGCTTGACAGGCACAGGACAGATGAGTCCAGCCACATTTGTACTCCAGTGTATGACAGCAATTCTGTTGGGTTGTAGTTATGACCTCAGTATCAGATTCTTTAAGTAGTTACGAGAATACTAATGAATTATTGCAGTTAAGGAAAATGTCCCCAGTGTAGGGCTTAGTACTAGTCCTACAAAGGGCAAATATATGAGACAAATTGTTTAAAGGGAAAGATGTACAATTGTAAATTAGACCTATGGTATCATCTGCTGGTTTTTGTTTGTTGTTTGTTTTGTTGTCTTAGTTTGATTAGCTGCTTCTCTTCCTGTGAGTTAGTTTCTTTGTCTCTGTGAATTGGATATGTTGACCTAGTAATGTGTAGTTAATTTTGATCATGTCAGGCTAAAATATAGTCCTCAGACTTACGTAAAATATGACACACAACTTCAGCCTGTTTCCCATCACCACCACCTTTAGTTTAGTAGGGAGGGTGTCTTTGACCATCAGCAGGATGCAGCCCTTGGTAGAGAACTGATTTGTAGAGTCCCAGAGGCATGTGAGAGCTAAGAGGATGGGAAATAAGAGGGTTGAATCAATAAGGATATGAAGTGAGATGTAATGATGGACATCCTTAAATATAAATCCAGGAGCCAAAGGACTAGTGAGTTTATTTCCTCACTATTAGCTTCACATGTAAATTATTGATGAGATGTTCTGAATATTTGAAACAAACTCCTCTGTGTTCACAGCCACCTAATACCCAGGTGTGGGATCATAATAAACACATCTGATATGTGGTAACACTCCTATATATAAGGCCAGGAGGGGGCAGTATGCAAACTCTAAAATAATAATGCCTCCTCTGGTCCATGAGGAGACTCCAAATGGCTAAAGTATCTCCAACTTCATATACCCTCCTTCCTTTGGAGAGCCGAGTCTACAGTCTTAATAAGGGATAACACCATCCAGGGGAGTTATTTCTAGTTTTACTTCCAGAATTGGTACTGTCTGGCAAAATAAGGAAAACAAAAAACCTATTTGATAGTGAACTCAATTTCCCTTTCTTTTAATTAGTTCACTCTGGAACTGTATTCAAGCAGTCCTTACTCAGGCAAGAGGGAAAGGGAAACCTAATACAGGAAAAAAAAAAAAAAGAGGAAAAGAAAGCACAAGATTTCTTGAATTGGTTCTCCAGGGGAAATGTTTGTGCACTACTTCATCATTAGACCCAGCATTTATTTTAAACATGTCTCAAACGCAAGTTCAGGAGCGCAGAGATACATTTTTTATACAAGCAATCAGTAGTACCTTCAAAATCCTAGCAAATTCGATTTTGAAAGAGGAAGACTTCTCTTAGTGGTATCTAGAGTCCAAGACATGTGCTAAAAAATAAAATGCATCTACTTATTAGAAGCTAAGAAATGTGTAAAAATAGTTCATCCTAAATCTAGTCCAACTAGAAGTTTTCAAAGTAGGGGGAATTATTTATTCTTAAAGCAGGCATCTTGGGACTGGCAGTGATGGCTTCTGAAAGGTTCCTTGTCATTTAGCTAAGTGAGATGTTAGCTTCAGGGGCACCCTTGTCACTCTGCTGTCTTTGGTTCAACTGTCACATATTTACTATTAAAAGTGAGGACCTCCAAAGAAAGCTCAGAGAGGAGCTTTTGAAACTGCATGTGAGAGGCCCAGAACAACAGCATTCTGGATAAGAAAGCTACTACTCCTGAGAGATGAGAAGGCGAAAGCATTGGGCTGGCGATGAATGCACTGGAGAGAGAGAGGCCAGGGTGTTTTTACCAGGCAAAAGTGATTCCAAGGTTTATGGGTCGTGGATTCCAAAAGGCTTAGTTTCCTTACCAAGAAATCAGCAGCCTGTATGCATGAATGAGGCCTTGAAAGCTCTGATTTCTACTTTTCTCTGGTGACACTTTATTCTGCTGGGAGGTATGGTGCCCTTGAATTGAAGCAGAGAGTTTTTTCAAGGACAAAGCCAAGATTCCTTGGTGTCTGGGAGGAAAGGGAGGTAGGTCACTGTGTCTCTCCCATTTTCAACCAGATTAGCCACCTCTGCACTCCCATTTACTATCTGGAACTACACAGCATTCCTTCATGGGAAAGCTTGGGTGAATGTGAGAGATCCATCCAGGTTCACCATGCAACTACAACCAATGCTGGAACAGTAGATATTAGCAAATAAAAGAGGGAGAAATACGTCCTAGAGACTGAGGGTTATGGGGTAACTGCAAGATTTATCACTTGAAGCCTAAGACCCCAAGTCTCCGCTGCTGTTTTTCACTTTATTCTAGTACTTTCTTACTTTTTTGAGACAGATAAATTTGGGGTCCTATCTCCTTTTTAAAAAATCACTTTTCAATAAGGTAAAATCTTGCACTTGAAAGGAAAATCCCTTGAAAGACATGTAACTGATTGAGAAGTAAAATAGGGTTAAGTTGGATCGTAATATTGTGGCAGATACAATGACCCTCATAAGAAGACACACTCAAGGGCATGTTTCACTAAGAAGCCATTTTTGAATTATGCTTGTGAGGGAAGTAGAAACAAAGGAAATACACAGCTTGTAGAAAAGTTCTTTTGAAGGGGAGTTTTTGAGGACATGAAGGCAAGCACACAAATATTCTCAGACATGACTTTCATGGTATGGATTAGAAGCAGTTCCAAGCTAAAATTCTCCTATAATTTATTTAAACAGTGAAAGAAGGGGAAGAAAGAGAACACACTGAGCAGGGGAACACTTGACTCGCTTATGTGAAATGCTAAGTTGACTTTGTCTAATACAAACATTGTCTGCATTAAAAATATTATTCAACCTGGCTGTACAGCTGTGACTCCAAGGGCTGAGAGGAAGCTAATCTTATCATCCATGGAAAACTAACTGCCTCTCTCTGTTTTTATGCAATTATAACATGAACACTGGTTAATGTATTATATTTTCTAATTATAGTAGCAACGTTTTAGGAAAGCTGATAAATGTGTAACATCGTACTTATAGTTAGTAAAAATCCAGGAGCTCTATAATAAGATTTCTCTACCAGCTGTCTTTGCTAGAAATCTAAATTTCATTAAAATTTCAAGTGATCTTTAATTTTTTCTCATTAATCATTTGAAAATGTCAAATTCATCTAACATTTGTGCAATGTGTATCATGTGCCAAATTATAGCAGATACATCCATGCGTATGTTCTAATTAATCCTCACTACAAACTTGCAAGTTTTATTAGGAAAATTTCTTATAACCATAGCATGGGTTATTGGATAGATGACAATATAACCGTTTGAATACCATAGTCATGCATTCAAAGATATCTATTAGGCATTTTCTTTGTATAATTATAATAACAATAATTATAACAAATGTGGTTATTACTAACATAGTCTGTTACTTAATATGGTCACATACATTTTTGCATTTAATTCCTATATAAAACAGTTATTCACATATGCAAAAATAATAACAAACATCTTTCTATAGCAGTAAACCATTATAAAATGATTGAAATTGTATATGTTTTCAATTCCATTGGTTGGACATTATTGATTGAGAGATTGATTGAAAGACTAAAAACACATTTAAAAATGCTCACCCTCAAACTTACTACTTGGAAGCAAAATAGATCTGTGTTAATTTTCACCCCTCTGATAAAGTCATGCTTGATGTTTCGGGCCACATTCTCTGCCCAAAGAGACCACCCCTCATTGTTTCTTATGAAAAATTTTAAACAGTAAGGAAATGTGAAATATTCAAGACTTCAACACAACAAATACTATGGAAAATACACTTATAGCCCTCGCACCTACAAACTCAGATAATGTAAACTTTGGAGGAAGCAGACTGGAAACATCATTTTGTTTCACAGCCAAACAGCATTAGGACTTTTTTTTTTTTTTTTTTTTTAACCTAGAAAAGAGTTATCTGGTTATTATGGAAAATTCTTAATCTACAAAACTCAGGAGACTTGGGGTCTTGTTCCCTTTTTCACAGACTTGGGGAAAGCCTACAATCTCTCCTGAGTTCACTCTTTACAAAGAGAATGTGGAAATGGATCCTCCTGTTTCTCTCCAGCCCTAAACATCGGTTCTGCATTCTTCCTTCTTGTAAACAGTTAACTCAAGAATGAATATATACTAAACATTTAACAGGTATCATCTAACCTTTACAAAAGTCTTAACTAATATCATTATTATCATCCCCATTTTATAAATGAAATGTTCTAAGACCTAGGGCTTTCAAAAAGTCACACAGCCAAGCAAGTTCAGGAATCAGATTTCAAACCTGTCTCCTCCAACCTTCCCATAGTATGCTTTGCCTTTATTCATTTATTCATAAAGACATATTGAGAAGATGCTATGTACAAAGCACCATGCAAAGATACAGGGCATCATACTGACAAGGACAGGTAGAGATATTTAAAGAGCTTAGAACTGGTGGGTAAGACCAAAAATTGTCTAATAATTATAATGGTATTTGATGGGTGTTATAATCCCGAATACTCTGAAAATTTATTATTTTTGCCATTCTGACAAAGCTGTTTGAAAATATAAGTCAATATAAGACAGTATAATAGCTAAAGTCTTTTCTTTAAATCATCATTTTAAGTATTTTTCCCTCCGGTTATTATGGATTTTGTCTTCCTTGTGTAATTATTTTTGGTAATATCTTTATATCATTCACTAAATTTTAAGCTTGTCCTTGGACAGGACAGAAGCTGTGTCTTGTTCATCTTTTTGTTTCCTGGCACAGATAAAGTGCACAAAGTACTTAATCTGGTGGAAATCTACTGAGATCCATCTACACCTCATTGAGAGCTGGGGTTGGACACTGCTGCTTATCTGCTAGAAGACAATTTTCAAAAAACTTGAAACACACACACATCTACTAGAAGCTAAACAAATGACAAACTCAGTAATTTGTCCTGGGATTTTCTTTTTCCTTTTGGCCTTGTTTTACCTGTCTCTTGTATTGCACCTCCTTAGCAGTTTGAAATGATCATTTCAGTACAAATGCTAAAGTACCATTAAAAATCAACTCATTGGGGCTGGGGTTGTAGCTCAGTGGTAAAGCACTTTCCTAACATATGTGGGTTCAATGTTAGCATCAAATGTAAATAAATAAAATAAAGGTCCATGGATAATTAAAATAATTTTTAGAATATTATTTAATTGCCTTTAAAAATCTTACCACTTAGGCTTTAAAAATATTAAACTAAACATTTTTACTTGGTTTTCCCCAAGTAAGAAAAACTTTCATTATTGGAAGATTCCCAGGTATCCCTGCAAGTTTATCCCTCATTCCCATGGGACTATATGGGCTGGCCAGAGCGATCTGGAGTGCATGCTAACCTTCTGGGATTGTGGCTTTGGTGTACAAATTAACAAATTCCTGCCGATAAATTATTGAAAATTCTGGAAACAATGTTATTTGGGGGGTTGGTAGACTTAGGAGGAGCAAAAAAGTTTTAACAGGACTAATTTTCTCTGTGTGGTTTTCAGAGGCAGGCTTTTAAAAATCTCTCTAATAAGTGTTCTTTCCTTTGGTCTATGAGAATCAGGAAACTGTGATATTGGATGGGGAAAAAATGCATCTTGGATTCTGCTAACCTGTAACGGAAATGTTTTATTCCCTCTAGATATATATGCAAAACAAAACAAAACCAGTAGTATTAGCAGAACTGTGGTTTTTCTCACCAATGGAAACCAAAACTACTTTCATACCACTTTGCAGTTGATACCGATGTCTCAAAATATCACTTATACTTAGAACTACGTGAAAATTATGATAGTTATTATACTTGCTTCTAGATCTATTATATAGTGCATTGTAAATAAGACCGTATAGTTCTACATTATGCTTTGTTTTGTGTGTGGTGTGTGTGTTTATGAATGTATAATATCACTGCAATATTGTATACTTTCTGAATTTAGAAACATTTTGAGGAGTCATTAGGCTTCATCAGACCCAGAAGAGGTTCATGGAAAACAAACATAAATTTGTCTTATTAGATGGCAACTTTTTCAACACCTGAAATTGCCCCAAATGCAATGGATCACCATGTGGACCAATAAAATTTGTGCTGGAGTTTAGGATGAATAGGATCCAGGGAGCTACTTGAGAGGAATCATGCATCTTTTATGGAGTTTGGCCTTGATGGTACCTCCCAACACTGAGGCTGTCTATGTGCAAAGCAAAGAGAAGTGTATCTCTTTCCTTTGTTTGAATTTCTTTTTCTTTCTTTTTTTTGGGGGGGGGGTGGTCAAATAACTTTTGTAAGGAGGGCAGAGTTCCTGATGATGTAAATTATGCCATATATCTTTGAAGTTTTAATGGTTGGTCTTAAACATTAAGAATTTCTTGTTGGACAATAGAATTGGAAGGCTAGGCCACAGTTGTTGATGAGGTATTGGCTGGTGCTCTGAAGAGTCAGACCCCATCTGCATGGGATTCCCATTCATGGTTCCATGCTGCATTGGAATTCTCTTTTCATATTCTTTTCTCCCTCTCTGTTTTGCCAGATCTTCACAGGAGTATTATTATCTTCATCTTTTTGTCTCTGATATATTACATGGTACCTGAATAAAAATGCTTAATGTTTGGCAAGTGAATTAATGAAGATAAACTGTCCCTGTAGAGGTCACTGTTGTTATATAACCAATGACCATATTTACAAAAAAAAAAAAAAAAAAAAAAAAAGAGGAAGAAAAATATGAGAAAGAATGCTTCTGATTTTACTCAGTCTAAGTATTATCATGGGATGGGGTAAGGGAGAACATTAATCTTATGGCCTCATGTTAAATTCTGGACCACCAAGAACACAAATAAAAACCTCAGAAAATAATTATGTAAATGGAAACAAACAACCCCTCCTGTTCAGCTCAATGGGAGCGTTGACAGCAAATAGCTTTCAACATTTCTGGACCCTTGGCAGGCTCTAAAGATTTCTAGGGAGGTAAAGTGTTTTATTTGGGATTTAAGCGAAGAAGGAGTAAACTTCTCTTTATTAGTGGTTGCCAAGGAGTTCCTGCAAGGGTCTTCTTTATTTTCTTATGGTGATGGAACTTGTTTTGGAAGGTATTGGTTATGCTAGGAGGCAGAGTGGGAGGTGGGCAATGGAGAATTTAAGCTTTTATAACATCTTCTTGAAGTAAGTTCTGTTATCCACATTTTACCAACAAAGAACTGAGGATCACTGAGGTCCTGTAAATTTTCCCAATGTCACACAACGGTTAAGTAGCTAAGAAAGCATTCCAAGGGAGGGCTTAAAAACTCCCAAACCACAAAACTCTGAAGGACTGTCTCTTAAGAGCTTTGGTTATCTCTTCATATTGACTTAGTTTTCATACTAGAACCAGGAAAATAAGAGCCCAGATAGGTTTTATTGGTGTGTAGTCACACAAACTGGGTGTACACTGCTGGCTTGGAGCACAGATTTGAAGTCTGATAAACTTGTTTCCAATACTATCATCATTATTAGCATTATTACTACTCAGTATCAATAATTTTATCTAAACCATACAATGCTGTTTTAGAATTACATGAGACAATGTTTTTTATCTCAGCATAAAATATACTTATGATTGTTGTCATTATTATTGTTATCATTATTATTTTGCAGGTTTTTGATGTTAGTGAAATGGAACTAAGAAGCAAAGGTCTTCAGGATGAATACATGTGAAGGCTTGTTAAAAGAGCAGTTCATTACTATGAATAGTTTAGAATTAGGACTTCAAATCCAATTGTATGAATCGAGATAAGTAAATTGGAGTGTTTGGGTCCTAATTTTCTTTGAAATGCAAAGAATAATTATTTGAAGGAAGAGCTAATCAAGTACTCTTCATAGAACCATTAATCCATTCCATAAATATTTATGGAGACAAGAGATAAACATGGTTCAAGAGATAAAAAGATACACTGTGTTTTCAAGGAACTTAAAGTTCACTTGTAAGGCAAGACACGTATGTCAACAAGGACACATGGTAAAGACTGAAAGCATTGGTAAAGACATGCACAAATAAAATTCCCTGAATGTCAGAGGACTGAAAGGCTATTTCCAAGAAAGAACATTCTGGAATGTTCCCATAAGGCCTGGGCAAATTACAGTGTAACTCTTTCCATGATTTCCTTTTTGCCTTTTTCACCCCATGACATATTATGTGTTAGAAGTCTTCTAACTTGTAGAATTTTAGAACTTATTTAGTCTTCTCATTTTATAGATAGAAAAGTGAATGCACAAAAAGTTATGTGTTTGAAGACTGAAGATCAGTTTTTTAGTAGAACTAGCATTAGAACCTAGGTTTTCTAATTCCCCTTCTGTCCCTTTTTCTACTACACCATCCTTCCCTATGTGCACCCACCATTAGGCTGAGCCTAAATCAACAGTACACAAAGACAGTGTTGCAAGAGAGATTTCACAGAAGTCCAAGGTGCAACTTACAGGATATGTGCCAAGTTGGGGGAGTAATCATTTTTCTTTGGGGGCAACAGAAAGATTTCATATGATTGCAGTAAAGTTTGCTGCTGCTGTTGCTGTTGTTGTTGTTTAATTTGGATCAATTTCTTATTGCTCATTGCAATACCAAATCCTCCCATATCTTGGACTCCAAGGCTGAGATCAATTGAACTAGTACCAGTCACTTCTAGAAACCCAGCAATACCTTTTGCTGGTGTGATGGGTAAAGTAGCTTTTGGCTCTTCTTCCCAGGTTTCTAAGTACTGTTGTGCATTTTGTTTTTTCTATTTGGATCTTCCTCCCTTCTACTTGGATCATGGGAATTAGGATGAATAATCTCTATGATACATGTGCTCAGGTTTTTCCCAGTTCCAAAACTGTCTTCTCTAGACCAAATGCCCCATTTGGACTGGTTTGTTTTGATCATGCTTAGAATTCCTGTAACCAGCAAATGCAACCTTTGGATAGGATTCAGGATGGAAATGTATCTGTGTCAGAATTTATCCAGAATCTTTACCTTCTGTTTGTCAGAAGAAAGTTACTCCCTGGAGGGAAACATCTTGTCTTCTTAGGCCATGTTGTTTTAGTGCTCTTGGTATCCCCCATCCTCCTTTTAATTTTTTAGAACCATACATGGATATAACCAGATATTTACCTGGGACAGACTCTCCAATAAATTGTAGATGACTCTTCAACTGCTCTCTGTTGGATGAACAAGTAAATGACTGGCTAAATGGATGAATGGATGGGGCACAGCAGTCTTCGTCCATGGTGTCCCTAGACAACTATGAGAGTCAGCAGACAGATGGACTGTTCTCTGTGAAGCAAGTTTTATCCCTGGCAGAGACAAGTAGGCATTTAACACCAGAAGAGAAAGCAGCAGGGAGCAGGGCATAGATCAAGCAGTGTTTCCAAGGCAGAAAAGCCATACTCCATGACTACTTTATTTATGCTTGCTATTCTACTCCAGTTGAGTTTACATGCTGCTGACTTTGAGTAATTAGGCTGTGGAAGATAAAACAACTAACTCCCAATACTGAGTTCTTTTTATCCAAATTTAGAGCAAAAATTCTGAACTCTATTCTTGGAGTTGAATGAGACAGCATTGCTGATGACTGATGTCTGAATAGGCACCATATGGATTTGTACAAAGGGAAGAAAATAATCCTTGGGTTGTAAAAATATCTTTGGTCTTCATAAGGGTGATATGCACCCACATGTTTCTGTCAGGTGGTTTTGCTATAAACGATTCTTCTTGGACTAACAGAAAAATTTCCTTTTATAGTGATTGTACATTTTCCCAGATTATCAGTGTAGCATGCAAAATCCCACAACTTCAGAATTTCAAAAGATCAAAGGCAGAGAGGCCATTGGGGTCTTTACACTCACCACACACCAGAACAATAGTTTGGCTACCAGAGTCCCTTTCATGACAACAAGAAAGTGTACTTTCATTATTACCAAATTGCACTGTGAAAATTGATATGCATTCCTAATTCTTGCATTAGATATTCCTGTTGTTTCTTGATGGCAGTTTAGTTCAGATTGTCTCCATATGATTAAAACATTGGCCAATTGAGGCTTGGAGTTGTTTAGTTCAATGTTAGATACAGTGCTGTTGAACTGATTTTCTGTTTCAAATACAGACAGCCAGAACTATCAAATAAACCCCAAACTATTGATTAGGGTAGCTTCTGAATATATAGAATATGGTTCATGACAGAGACTTAGTGATCTCACTAAAGCCAGGGAAAAGATTTCTTCCATCTGTGAAGTTCCCTCAATAGCTGGCACAGGGTAATTGCCTAGAAAATGTTTTAGGGCTACATGAAAAGATGAAAAACAGAGGGCATGTAGATTGAAAAGCAAAAATCTCTAATTATTCAAATATAATAAATTCATAGATGATACCATCACATTGACCATCAGCTCTGAATGTGAGTCCTATTTTTTCCCAGACAACTGATTTGTGTATGTTCAACAAACATTTATTGAGTTTCTACAATGTGCCAGGCACTGAGAATACAGAAAAGAATAAGACCTAGCTCCTGTATTTCAGCAGCTTGCAGTCCACTAAGAGAAACAAGTATGGAAACAAGTAACAACAGCATTCAATAGTGAGGGCAAACCTCTGAGCAAAGTGAAGTGGAAATGGAGTGAAAATGGGACTTTGAACCCCTCAATTGGTTAGCTTGGATTGTGAGGGATGGTGTGCTCATTCTCCACAGTTTATAGCTGTCATCTTGTCAATAGCTTCATTTTTTTTTCCAGTTCCACTGTGCAGTTCTTTCCAAGTTCCTGGAAGTATAAGAAAATGTATACACTTGGAGGCAACTAAATTATCATGCTGGTTTGCCTGCCTGTGGCTCAGGAGTCACCTCTGGTGCTCTGCATTCTGCAAGCTTTGGCTTCCGTGTTTTGCTGCACACCAGAGACAGTGGTCTCATTTCTGTTTTTTCCCTGAAGGATCATAATCATACATATTAAATAAAAAAAAAAGATTTTTGGAACCCAAACAAGTCACATTCAGGTGTAGTTCTTTGGGAAAATATAATCTAAGGAAGAGAATTACCACAATAAAGTAGTAATAGTCTTTGTTTCTGGTTTCCTCAAATCAGTGTTGCCTGAATTTTAAGTTCATGAGAAAAGATAGCAAAGCAGGCTTGTAGTTTCCAGCTTTTATTTACTTGTGCACTGGCCAGAATGTAGGATGAAGAAATTGACTACTAAGAGGTCAGATCCATTTCTTTGGGCTGTTTTTCTCTCCCCGCACCCACTCCCCATGCACAAAGAGATAACCAAATGTTTGTTTTTCTATCAAAAATGCAAGTTTGGGTACATCTACGTGACTAGAGGCAACTGAATTGAAATCCTGTTTCATAACAGGGGCTTACCTGAATGTTTTAAGCTGTGCTCAGCAGCCTGAGCTGGAATTAACAGTCACCTTGTAATATTGGGCAGGTACACACACAGATGACCTTTGGTAAATAGAAGTGGGAATGGAAAAGGTTAAGTAATCCCTCTATAGCTTTGCATTTCCTTAACTTTCCACTGGAAAAATAAAATGGATCTCTCAAACATTGGCTAAGTTTTCTCCGCATAACAAATATTATATGAAGTGATTGGTTGGATTTAAGATTCTACTTTATATTTAAACAAAGAAGAGATTCATTTCCCAAATGAATTCAGGAATACCACTAATTCAATAGTAACAATGACAACAAAAATAATGTCTACCATTCATTAAGCCCAGACAAGAGTAGAATAACCTAACAATAACTGTTGTCATAGGAGCCACAGCTTATTTAGTGTTTTTTTATGCCAAGAACTGAGGTAAATCTTTTAAGTGTGTTTAAAGCCTTAGCAGCAATCTTGTAAGCAAAGCCTTGTTATCCCTGTTCTTCAGAAGCCAGAGTGTCAAATTGTTTCCCCTTGAGTAAAAGTTAGGCCCTTTGCCTGCCTCCCCAGCTCTTATGCATAACCTTCATGCTACACTATGACCTGGGCTAGTGTAGCATGTAGCCCATAATGTCTCCACTCCACTTCTCTGTTCTCTGATGAAATTCTGGATACTCTTCAAAGGTCATATCAGGTGCTCTATAAAACAATAACATTTAGTTCTGAAAGCAAGCCCATAAGATTCAGCTATTACTATCCCCTTCATATAAATGAAAGTCCAAAGCCACACTGCCAATATTGAGGAGCCAGAATTCAGACCCAACCTGGCCTTACTCCAAAGCCCATACTTTCCATCCACTCAATATACTACCTCCACACAATTCTAAGACATTGTCTTCATTCCCAGATTGCCTTCCCAGTGGTTTTTCTAGTGCCTGAAATTCCCTTAATAAGGAATAATATCTTTATTCCATAATTTAGAATATGATGTCAAAAGAAAAATATTACTGGGATATATGAACATTCATCCAAAGAGCCATGGGTTGCCAGAGTCTGCACAGTCAGAAGTGGGCACAGGGTAAAAGAGTGCATAAGGAGAGATCCACAACCCCCAGAGAGCAGAGCAGAAGTTAAGGAAAGGAGCTGGGAATTGATGAAGAAAATATTGACTTCACCTTTGCTAAGGGCTAACTCAGCTGTATTTTAAACTGTCATATATTTATATACACATATACATATTAACATGTATATATAAAAACTTTATTCAGAATATATATCTATGTATGTGTATAAATATATATATGATTTTATTATAATATTCTAAGAAAATATTATTATTAGTTATATGCAAAAAAGCATATATAAAGTTTCCTTTTTTAAAAAAATTTGGATTTATTACTGAACTCTTGAATATTCTATCCACATAGGATTATCTCACCACTCATTCTAAGTGGCAGGAAGAGTTTCTCAGTTCAATTTTCCTATCATCTAAGACTAATATCCAATAATCAGCCCTACTTTATTTTTTAGAAAAAGAAAAAAAAAGAATGACCCAATTTTCATCCTTTCATTCTTTTATCATCCATAATTACAGAGCACTTCTTCTGTATGAAGGACTTCAGTACCATGCAGCAACAGATCAACTGCCCCCCACAATGTCTGCCAAATATGGATAACTATATTAAGTAGTGAGCTTGATTTCTGGGAATCAAGCTGATGATACTCCTCTCAAAACTAGGATGACTATAACATTTATCATCCAAACTAGACTCTTTTTCAGAGATTGAAAGAAGGTGCTAATAATAATCACACTGGGATGGCAGACAGAGGCTGGGCCACTGCAGGGCAAGTAAAGATATGGAAAAAGTGTGAAGTCTGGTCTCTAAGGTAGTGTCAGTCCTTTCACATAATATACTCTTTGTCAAATCACATGTCATTTAATAGACAGTGAGAATAATCACATGTATTCATTTAAAACCACTGAGTACCGGGACTAGACTAAGCTCAGTTAAAAAGATTCCCTTGGGAAGGTTCGCTGTCTAGTGGAAAAAGACACATAGGTGATGCATGTAGTAATAGTAACAGTACTAACAAATATTCACTGAGAACTTTCCATGACATCCACTCTGCTAATTGATTTATGTTCATTATCACATTTAATCCTCACCTAATCCCATAAATGAGGCAATATAATTATGCTAGGTTTTCAAGTCAAAATATTGAGACTCAGCAAGGTAAACTTGTCCTAGGGTATCACAGTATATAACTGTGGCGACGAGGCCCAGATCTCAGCATGTGGGGTTTCAAAGTTTGAGCTCCTAGAACCATGCTATACTGCTTCCCTGTAGAGGACACAAGGATGTATGTCATGGGAATGAACCTCGTAGAAGTCCCTTAGCCTTTTCAGGCATGCATAGGAGCACAAGAAGAAGGTGACAGTTGATATGACCTTTGAAGAGTACCCAGAATTTCATCAGAGAACAGAGAAGTGGAGTGGAGACATTACAGGCAAAGTACCAGGTCTCACAGCTTGGTGCATGGGCCAGGGATGCAAATTTCTCCCCTCACCACCATTACACAAGAGGCAGCAATGGAAACTGTGTGTTGAAGATTGCTTGTCTTTGCAGTGGTGAGCGGGAGAGGGCCCAAAATTGACAATATTTTAAGGCATGTAAATAAAAGATAAGATTCAGAGTTGTGTCATTCCTAGGAAATACTTCATATCATATTTCAGAATCGTTTTAGACTTTCCATGTTAAACATCCAAAAAAGAAAAACATCAAAAGAGAAATTGGCATCATAAAAGTAGCAGGGTGACTATTAGTGTAGGAGAATGGGGATGGAAAGAGATGGGAAGGGGAAGAAAAGGGGAGTGGGGAGTGAAATCAAATAGATCAAATTATGTGCATGCATATATGGATATGCCACAAAGAAACCTACTATGCTGTATAATTAATAAGCACCAATTAAAAACAAGATGTCAACAAATCTATTTGTCAGAAGACATCAAACACTGGAGTTCTACCTTTGTGAATTGGAAGCTGACCAAAAAAACATTATTTTAATGACTGTTTATTAAAGTTTAGATATTTTTGATGCAAACACTTTCAAAAAAGTAATGTTCCCCCCCCCCAAATATTCAAAAGGCCACTCTTATGATGGAATCTCATGGTGCCCACTAGCACAATAAAAATATTTATGAGACACTCTCTTATAATGTGATCTGGACTTACAAATAAATTATATCTCACAGTTCCAATTGCATTTCACTCTAGAAATCATGAGATGAGTTCATTAGTAATATTTTATTCATCTTCTAGGTGAGATTAATTTCAAAAGTTGCCTGTGATCAAATCTACCTAACTTTATATATGTGCCCCTTATTTTAAGGCATTTTTGGTTCCAAGGTCAAGAAGGAATACCTTTCACCTATAACCTCAAACTTTAGAATTCTTCCCTTCATTCCCTGGAGTGGTGGCTCCCATCAATGACTTTTATATCCTTGGAACAAGACTGTAAAATTTTATAGCCAATTGTAGAACCACAGGCTGAAAAACCTATTCAAACATTTCAAATATGAACTTCATCCTACGGCAGAATTAAGAGTCATTTATTTTCTATCAAAAGCATCATAAACAGTGCCATACCTTGCAGTAAATCAGGAAACCAGATTGCCAGGAAAGGTGCTGGACCTACTAGTTTGGCTCTTGGAGTTGTTTCAAAAGCTGCTGGATGACCTCCAAAGTCTCCTTTCACTTAAAAAAAAATCACTTTTCAGCAGATCATGGCTTATGACCAGTTCTTGGGCAAACCAATTCAGAGCCATCTGCAAAGCAGCAATCCATTTCCAAATTATTAGGAAAATTACCAAACCTAGCACCTAGTTGAAACAATGTCAAAAAAATGTTGGAGGTGGGAGATGTGGGGAAGAAAGAACAAATGAACCAAGAGGAAATTCCACTTAAAAATAATGTGTCAACTCACATGATTAGGAAAGGAGTGCCAAAGATGTAAGATATTCTACTTTCGTGGACCAATAAGTTCCAGAGTCCTTGATCTCAACCTCTGTTAACAGATGCTGAATTTATTTAGGTGTATCTCTAATTGGGGTAACATCTTTGCAGTTCTCTAGCAAATTCAGTCCCTCCATTCATTTCTTTCATCTAGCAAGTGCTTATTGAGTGTGTATAGGTCCTTCTGCAGAGCTCTGGGAATACACTGGAGGATAATAACTATGGATCTAATTACAGTGGCAGAGAGTAAAAATCAAGCATGTAAATAATAAATAAATAAAAGCATATATATATTATATATGATATATATATATATATATATAATTTTTTGCCCCTTATTTAAAGGCATTTTGGGTTCCAATTATTTGGCTAGTTGCTCTGTAGAAAGTAGCCTGAGTATTACTTTGAATTGGGTGGGCAGGGAAATCTTTGAGGAAATGTCAGTTATAAAGAAGCCAGTGAAAAAGTTATGAAGGCTGGGGGAAGAACTAGGACCAAATCCCTGGGCCAGGAAAGTGCAAGACCAGGTGTTTTCTAGGAACTTCTAGAAGACAAATGTGTCCAGAACTTAGTGTGTAAATGGCAGTGGAACAAATTGAAGTGGGAAAGCAGGCCAGAGGGCCAGATGCTCTATTCCATTAGAGCCATATCTATGATAAAGAGCTCTGATGTTATTTTATGTGAGTGCTATTCTCTGTTAAACAAAAGACTGAGTACAACACAATGAAGAGTATCTAATAATAAAAGAAATGTATCTTCAGATGATGCTCTAGAGTGCAGATGTAAACTGTGACACTCTCCTGCTCACAGAATAGTGTTCATCAAATAAAACCAAAACTCCTAGGCAATTGAGGGGAAAGTCTTTCTCCACCTAATTGTATGCACATCTCTTCCACCTTCCACCCTGTGACCTGTGAACCAATCATCCCACTTCACTGGAGCATGTATTGCATTTTTCTTGTTCATGTGGCTCCTTTTCCTCCTCCCCCACCCCAACATCCACCTGTTGAAATCCTACCCATCCTTCCAGACCCAGCTTAAGGCCACCTGTTCCAGAAAGCCTTCCTTTCTCCCTCTGCCAGAATTTATCTTTCCTTCCTCTGTCCTCCCAAAGGACTTTGCACCTCTCTTAGAATGCTTACCACACTCTGCCTGATACCATACCTATCACTCTCTCCCATGAGTACAACGACTAAAGTTCAAATAGATGGCAACTGCAAGTTTGTCCTCCTGTTATTCTTTGTAGAAGCAGTTCACCTTCAGGCCAAAGAAAGTGAAGGAGAGTCTGGGAAAGTGATAAAGAGAGGATAAAAGGTGAGGTGTAGGATCAGGAATGAAACACAGGTATTAAACAAATAATCACAGTCCAAAAATACTAGTATTTGTTTGACTCAAAATAAAAAATGACACTCACATAAATTTTATTACACTATATTTTTTATAATTGTTCCATCTTTTTTTTAGAGAGAGAGAGAGAGAGAGAGAATTTAATATTTATTTTTTAGTTTTTGGCAGACACAACATCTTTATTTGTATGTGGTGATGAGGATCGAACCCAGCGCTGCACGCATGCCAGGCCAGCGCACTACTGCTTGAGCCACATCCCCAGTCCATAATTGTTCCATCTTATCATGAGTTACAGTTGTCATTTTCTTTCTGTGGCTAATTTATAATAAATTAAACATTTATTAAAGGAATTTATGCATTAAAAAAACATACATATACATATACTATCTGATGTTAGACAGGGAATGTATCCCCTGAAGATAAGGAGGCACTACTGTTATTCTACATTTAAAGTTCAGGCTTCTAAAATTAAATCAGGCTAATATATTCATCCCAATTCAACTTTGCTTTTGGCACATTAGTGTCATTTTGTAGTACAATTGTCTAGTCAGAAAGCAGCTTCTTACATTGGCTACTTTTAATTAGCTTCAGATTTTGCACGCGCGCGCGCACACACACACACACACACACACACACACACCCCTTAAGTCCAAGCTCAAAAAAGCATACAATTTATTCATGTGAAAAATAAAGAGAGCCTTAACTGCTCTGCTTCCCTGTCAATGTGTAAAATATCTTACACCAACATCACCACAAGCACATGAGTAATGTGATATGTACCACAGCTACATCATCATTAGGCAATAGGAAATTTTCAGCTTCATGGAACCACCACCAAATGCATATGTGGTCCATTTACCAAACATTGTTTTATGGTGCATGACTGTATTTCCTTTCAGTGACTAGATAAATTTCCACAGTATCTCTACAACAACACACAAAGGTCACACCCTCAGAATCTCCACTATTGAAGTGTCCCTAACAGTTGCCAGGCTTTGGGTATCCCCAGAAGCAGACACTGAGCCAAGAATTCAAATGTAAGCAATGCAGTGGAAGGTGCAAGAAACAAGGGTAGGTAAAGGAAGAAATGACCAGAAAGGAAAGTAGTCAGTAAAATGGTGCATTTAAAGCCAGCAATCACAATAGGCATATGGCTTTTAATCCAGTGGGATAACACTGAAAAATAGTGCAAAATACCTCACAGTTCATTCCTGTCTATAGGTGAAACAGCTGAGATATTGCTCCCCCATTACCTGTCAGTCCTTGGTTAAAGAGCAACCCGTGGGGCTGGGGCTATAGCACAGTGGCAGAGCACTTGCCTAGCATGCGTGAGGCACTGGATTCAATCCTTAGCACTCACAGAATAAATAAAATAAAGGCATTCTGTCCATCTACAACTACAAAAAAAAAAAAAGTAACATTGGGAGGACATGAACTCTCAGGCCCTTTCAGTTCCCTTTGCATGAGGGCACAGTGGGTTCCAGATGGGAGTTTAAGAGCAGTCTTCCATCAACAAGGAAGGTACTGACCCTACAGAGCCAGGCTTGAGTACCAGAAATGGTAAAGAGGTGGAGGAAACATGGTGGAGTGCTGATTATTTCCTCTCCAACAGATGTGTCTGTCAGGCCAAAGATTAAAGATTTTACCACCTGAGTGAATTCAAAATGAAGCATAGGTAAAGGCAAAGTATTTTTTTGTTTTTCTTTCACCACAAAAAAAGAATATTAAGGATTTTTCCAGTCTATCTATATTTATAGGATGCATACATAACAGTATATTTCAACTCAATCTAATAAATCTATAAATTATACTTCTACAATGGAACATAATGTAGCTAAGAAAAACTTATTTAGATAGAAAAAAATCATAAAAGTGAAAACACAAGTTATAGAATTTTTAGAACAAAGTGTATGTATGTAAATATGCATAAAAGTCTAGAAGGAAATATTTATATACACAATGTAAATGTTAGCAAGGTTTGTCTTTGGGTAGTAGGTTCCCCCATAATTTTAATTTTCTGCTGATGTGTATTTTCTAAATTTCCACTAATAGACCTAGAGGAGTAAAAGAAGACAACTTCATAATAGGAAAAAATAATCAGACCCCAAAGGAGGGTCACTCAAATAATCCTACTAGAGAATAAAGTCACTTTAATCCAGAAATAGCTGTGCAATATATATAATTTCAAGAATCTTCTGCTGATTGCTCTGATACTGGATAAATAGTAAGTTTTTTTCCTTTGCTATAGTCTCTCATTTTTCCAATTTAACTCACTTTTGGTGGAAGAAGAATATTGACTAGTACCCTGGAAAGACACCCTCAACCATGCAGTTTCTTTGCCAGGGGTATCTTAAGCAGAGATTGAATAAAGAACTGAAATCAACACTTTCAAACTTTATTCCAAAAGGCCATCTATAGCAACATTAATGCCTTTTCAGTGCTCTTTGAAGGAAGCAACAGAGGTGCCAGAGTGAAATCTGACTGATTCCAATTCCGTGATCTCGTGAACAGAATTGGGTGTGGTTATTTGTCCTTTTCCTCTGGGTTGGGGGCCTGGTTCATGTAGCTTTCCTGGCTCTCTGTCCAGGTCCATTTCCTTCCTTACACACCAGTGTCCAGCACTAGGTAACTTCTCTGCTAGCATGCTTAGTCTGGACACATTTCTGCACTTGGAGAATTCACTCAACTCAGAGAGGCTTAAATAAGGAGGACTATGGCTTTAAGGTCACTCATTGAGAAATCTCTCTGAAGATCTATTTGTCCTTCATAGAGAAGAGAATCAGCATCCATTTCTGCGACGCAATGACCAGGAGAAAGTCAAATTAGATTAATTACCTAGAATAAAAATGGACTTGTACTTTTGCTAGTAATGGATTTCTAGTTCAGGCAGCTTTACAAGTATTAATAGCATACTAGTTCTTGGCAGATGATAGTCATTAGTGAGCAAGTAACTCTATCCTCCGGAGATGATTTAGCTTTGTCACTATGTAGTAATCTTTGTCTTCATGTTATGTTGAGGCAGAGACAATTTTTCTTTAAATCTGCTTATGAAGCATAACAGTTTCTAGAGTAAATCACTGAAAGGGCTTTTCTGCTTTAATTGTGTGTGTGTGTTTTGTTTGCTTTAATTTTTTTAATGTGGGTTCTGAATTAAATATAGTAAAATTTTTTAAAACTTATTTTGAGGGCCCTAGTGGGAAAACTGTTCTAAGAAGGAGCTCCTTAGATGCAAATTCTTTTTAAATGTGCAAACTTCTTTCTAAGCTTCTTTCTCTGATGTACTCTTAGTCAGTGTTCTTCAAATCAAGGGCTATCTTTATTCATGGGTAGAGTAGGTTACTATATATCCATTGCAAATTTTTGAAGGGGTCCCCACTAGCTAAGAACTTTCTTTAATCCTGAGACTGTGGTATCTGTTAAGTACATCTACCCTGGGAGAAATAAGAGTATTTCATCTATTTAATGGCAGTCATTCATGCTAAGATTTTAACCCATTGGTCACAGCTGAGTAGCAAATGACAATTAGTCACAGGCAAAAAATGAAAGGCAACCCTCACACAGCCCCGCACTGGGAGCATTTGCCTCCTTAAACTTGTCACAGTATGTACCTCCCTTGCTTCACCCTAGTTCTGGCCCTGACATTTACATTATGCTTATAAAGCACTCTTACCTACATTGTCTAATTTGGTTCTCACTACACACTCAGGAAATGAAGAAAACAACAATGGCCTTCGCCCATATTGACAAGGAACCTGAATTTTCAAATACAGATCTGGAAGCTAATAGATGAATTGTGTCCAGAGCTTCGCTTTTTTCTCCCTGCCCCCCACCCCCACCCCATGGCAGGCATTGCTAGGGAAGGTACTCACACATGCTGGCAAGCGCTCTACCGCTGAGCTACACTACACCCCAGCCACAGAGCTTGATTTGAATACCATCCTCTGTCTATTAAATCATGCTCCCCCTCCATCCCAAATAAAGGACAATCAGACACACACACACAGAAGAATTTGTAATAAAAAGGGTGGCAGTAACAACAAACTCCACAATTATCCCTCATTCATGGCACAGCCCTCTATGGGGGAAGGGAAGAGGCATCACTCTAAGGGATTGAGACAGAGGGGCAGCTTCTAAAATAGAGATGACTCAGAAGAAAAAGGAGATGAGCAAGATGAAAAGAGAAAGCAGGAGAAGGGAATGGAAAAAGGTAACTAAGAAATTAGAATTGAGATAGAGTATAATTGGTTATCAGAATAAAATTATAGAAGATAATCAAGTTTGAGGCACCAGTATTAGGTACATTTGGTGCCATCATGAGGGGAAATTAGTGGCAAGACTTTATTAGACAAGGCAATAGATAATTTATCTTTAGTTGTCTGTCACATTCTAAGTTTTTTTCTAAATAATGGCTGTATTTTTATGTAATTGTATAATTTTGATGTGTACATGGGTTGAACATATTTTCATTTTTTGGTTCACCTTTTTGTCCATGAGAGTAATGCATATGATGCCAGATGAACAACATTTTCTGCAATCAAGGATTATTTTCAGAGTGTCAGATTCCACAAATTGTACTTTCAAATGATGATTCAGTGTAATTGTACAAGGCAATATGCAGGTAGATACAAGAAATGATGTTTTTAGGTTTCACTTAGACAAAATGAAATTCCAAGATTCCATAAAAGGAGATTGTCATCACCTTCAAAATAAGACGTGGTAAGAAAGAGAAATAAAATGATTCATTAATTTTATTACTTATTAATTTTAAGCAGGATTTTAATAACATTGTTATAAAACTATAAAACACTATACTGTTAGATAGGTGTCAACTCACAATTATTGGACTGAAGAGCTATAATCTATTGAGATTTTACCATTTATCAGGTCCTACCAACCTTTATAACAACCATATAAGATGGGCACTAGTAGTTATATTTTTCAGATAGTAATTGAGACACTGAGAGGTTAAGTAACTAGTTGAAGATCACACAAACAACAGAGCAGGGTTACAAACTTAGGCTATCTGAGTCCAGCGTTTATGCTGTGAAGTAAGAAGCTATGCTCTCCATTATTTCCCTCTCCCTCTCCCACCCCCACCCCCTCTCCCACCCCCACCCCCTCTCCCACCCCCTCTCCCACCCCCCCTTTTTTTCCAGTACTGGGAATCAAACCTAGGGCTTCATATATATGCTAGGCCAGTGCTCTACCACTGAGCTATATCTTCAGCCCCAATTTTCCAATTTCTTACATTCAAATGCTTACAGAAGGCAGACTATATGTTGAATATGTTACAATTAAATTTTGCTCAGTAAGTGATGTCTACAATAGCAACTCCCAAGTTAAAACAAATGTCTCCTTAAACTTTCAACCAAAGCAAGTCACCAGTTATTTAAATAAGAACTTTTATTATGATGAGGTCTGTCAGCAGGTGAAAAAGGTATCTGATAATTGCAGAGGAAAAAACATCTTGTGGAAATCCAAACCATTATTATTTTCAACAAGCTAAGAATAGAAATTTAACAAAATCCTAACTTACCTATTCATGTTTTAGCCTTTTGTGCATATTACTGTGAAATATTTTAGCACCAACATGCACATTTTATAAAGTTGCTTTAATTCCAGCATCCTGGAAAAGACTAGATTTCCAAAGGTGTTCTGACTTTAAATTTACATCTACTCAACAACAGATGAGATAGAGAGGGAAGATGGGAGGGGAGGGGAGGGGGGATAGTAGGGGATAGGAAAGGCAGCAGAATACAACAGTCACTAATATGGCATTATGTAAAAATGTGGATGTGTAACTGATGTGATTCTGCAATTTGTATTTGGGGTAAAAATGGAAGTTCATAACTCACATGAATCAAATGTACGAAAGATGAAAGAAATAAAATAAAATAATTTACATCTACTCTACTTTTAGCTACTTTATTTTTATATTTATTCCTTCACACTTCCATATGTAAGTGTGTGGCCAAAGGTAGAGATGGAATGGTGAGTAGATGACTTATCCATTCTTTGCCATCTTCTATCCTTTAAGCTTTATGTCACTGCTAATGTCATTCTCTCTCTCTCTAGAAATGCCCTCTTGTTCTAGCATCATCTGTGAATTGAAATCCTAGCTACACTTCATAGCCCCATACTAAGCAATCATGCCCTGCCATGAATCTTTCGTGGTAATCCCAGACTAAATCCTTCAGACACACTTGCACTCATGACATTTATGTGATAGTGAAGTAGAAGTCAACAATCTAATGAGACTGCGTCTTATGGGTCTTATTATGCAGTCTCGTAGGAGTCTTAAAGACCTCTGAATTCCCATAACCTTTATCACAACATCTTGCTTCTGAAAATCAGAATGCTTGATCAGTACAGTTTACAGAATACTTTCACTATATAGTTCGCTTTATCGTCACATCTACCCTGTGAAGTTTGTATAAAGATTACACCATTGTCTTACATGAAGAATCCGAGAAAGTGTTTTTGCATAATGTCCCGGTGGGTCCTCCTGCTTCTTCCAATGCATATCTTTCCTCATATTTTTGTTGACCAATACGACACGTTTAAAAACGAATTAATTATTTATGGTTAATCAAGGATCCTATTGCAAAGTCAGTGTACAACCTTCTATGGCTTCTTCACAACCTGCTAAGATTCTCCATCAATCTCTAAGCTAGATGGTGGTGGGAGGGAGAATGGGAATGGAGTGTTATTGTTATGTAGAATCTGACAGATGCAGCCTGGGAAACTTATCTCCCTCCCCTGAAGGTTTAAGAATAGAGACCTGACAGTGAGTAAAGAGAAAGAGTATGAATCTTCTAGAGAGTGTCAAAAACCAGATGAGCCCAATGAAATGCCAAAGACTTTTCCCTTCAATCCAATGCCTCTCGTGTGATGGAACACATGTTATTTATTGTATTCTGGACAACATCACCCCAATAATCAATTGTCTGCTACCCCATAAAAATAATAGTTATCCGGTATCTCTACTGAGAACTGTAAACTAGCTGTCCAACTGGGAGAAGAAGGCAGCCCAGGAAGAAAGGACCAGCAAATGAGACCAGCTACCTATTCCAGATCTGAGACTCGGGCTCAAGCTACATAGAGAAAATCTGACATAAAATTCTTATATCAGATTCACCATCCCCCCAGCTCATTTCTAAACTCAGAACCCCATCTCTGCCCTAGTGCTTCTCATTAGTCAGGGTCTGCTGAAGAGTCTCGAAATCTGCTTTGCAAATAAACTCACAACTAATTCTGACAAAGGTGATTAGAAGATCACAGTTTGAGAGATAATGAGCATCAGTGCCTCTTTGAGTGGGCAGGTAGGCCATTTGTGTCATCATTTTAACCCTCTGTTTACCCCCAAGAAGCTTTTTATTGATGATTATCTCATTAGCTCTCCTAAATGGCCTTCGCTATGCTTTTGGCTGGAGCCCATATGAATTTAGGACATGATTGTCTGTTAATAATTCTGATTTCATTTATTTTACCAGCAGTGAAATTGAAGTCTCAGAACCTGGGTGGAGACAAATTGGAAACAAAACAAAATAATTGACTGGGAAATATGACAAACTAATCTGCCATGTTGTTCAGAAAGCCCCTGTGAGGCTAAGCAGTGGAATTGCAAAGTGCTTTTAAGATCATTTTTAAGATGCACTAACTAAGAGAAAGAATGGCCCTGCCAGGCCAGAGAATAACGAAGAGTTAAGCCCTTCTCCCCTTAACCCCCACCCCAAGGCTTCCTGCTCCCTGAATTCAGTGCCACTTGTCCACAGAGGTTTCTGACTTGCTCTCAAGAAATGATGACTGAATTCTTGGATATTTTTCTTTATTGAGTAAGCAATTAATTTAGCTCCATTATTAAAAAAAAATGTAGATTTGCTCACATAGATTCTGTGCCCAGTTCATTTTCATTGTGAATTTCTATAAATTTATGGGCTAAAATTACAAAACATTTTATACAGATCACGTAAGCAAGAATAACTTGAGAATGGGAGCAGACCTCAGATCAGCAAGCTATCTTTTTTTTTTAATTGAGGGTTTTTTAAAAAAAAAATTTCTAATTAGTTATACATAACAGCAGAATGCATTTTAACTCATCGTACACAAGTGGAACACAACTTCTCATTTCTCTGGTTGTACACAATGCAGAATCACAAATCACGTTTGTGCCATCATACATAGGGTGATAATGTCCATCTCATTCCACTATCCTTTCCATCCCCACACCCTTCCTCTCTCCTCACTCCCCTCTGCCCCATCCAAAGTCCCTCCATTCCCCTCTTGCCATCCCCCCACATGGATCAGCATCCACATATCAGAGAAAACATTTAGCCTTTAGTTCTTTGGGATTGGCTTATTTTGCTTTACATGATGTTCTCCAACTCCATCCATTTACCTGAAAATGCCATAATTTCATTCTTCTTTAAGGCAAAGTAATATTCCATGGTGTATACAGACTACATTCTCTTTATCCATTCATCTGTTGAAGGGCACCTAGGTTGGTTCCATAGTTTAGCTATTGGGAATTGAGCTGCTATCAACATTGATGTGGCTGCAACATTATAATAAGCTGATTTTAAGTCCTTTGAGGATAAACCTAGGAGTGGGATCACTGGGTCAAATGGAGGTTCTGTTCCAAGTTTTTTTTAAGGAATATGCATACTAAGCAAGCTGTCCTTATTAAGCAGTAGAGGAATGGCACATTTTCAGGAGAGAAAATGGCAACTGGTTACAAGAGAGGTCTGATTTTTGTAGGTTTTAAAGAGAGTTCATCATAGCAGAATGTTTGGTATGACTTAATTATTAGATACTTGGTCAATCAGGGAACTAGTTGTGCAGGTTCAAAGCCTGTATTGGGAAAACAACTGAAACCCACTGAAATTGGGATGACAGTCCAGAGCCCAGACCCCAGTGTTTGTCTTCTCCCACCAGGACTCATTGTTACTGGGAAAGGATAAAAGCCCAGAGCCCAGGGCCCATTGTTGGCCTTTCCCTTCTCCCTTCCCAGATCATATTGTCCTCCTTGTTTTCCAGAGAGTTGTCATTTTCCATATCCTTCAGAATATACATCTAAGTAACCGTAAGTTGTGATTTTAAAATTGCTAACATTGTGAACTAGGCAATTCACTTGTTTGTGAATTGACCAAACAGGACCCCAAGACTAATATCCTAAACTTTAATTCCTCCAAGAAGTACTTCTCATGATGCTTTTGTCTTCAAGATTAAATTGGTGTTCAAGAAACGTGCATGTAAATAGTAGACCCATCTCCCATCATTGCTCAGATATAGGCATGTGTAAACTCTTTTTATATACCAATGGTGGGAACCAAAACTGAAAAAAAGAAACATCTTCAATACTCAAGAGTGGCACCACATATTTGTGTGTGTCATTGTTGGAGAAAGTTATGTTTATAGTAAAACAGGAATCTAAATTAGGAACACATTAAAATTTCCTTTTTTCCATTTTTTTCTTGTATGACACATGACAGAAGAAACATGTTTTTAATTTTAGGACTTTTCTTTGTTGAAACGAGTTGCAACAACATCACTTTTATAGTCAACTCAATTCCATGTTCGTTTTCAGAAATGGAACTTGTATTTATTTTGATATTGACACTGCCAGGAATGTTTTTAAAGCTATGTTAAAGAAGAGATCCTTGCTTTGCATGACCCTGAAAAAGGAAATACCTAGATCTACTCTGAACCAAAAACTTACTTTGGCACCTACTGTAAATAGAGACAAAGAATCATTTAGAAAATTCGTGTACACGTTTCAAATATGAATGTCATTGATCTACTTATTTAATAACTAATAGAAAAGGACAAGGAGCATCATGCAGTACTTTACTAAGAAATACACATAGGAAACAGAATTTAAAAATCTTTCCAAGTAAATTCTTATCATCTACTTCTTTCTATAATACTGACAAGTGTTTGTTTTAAAAACAAAATACTTCAAACTAAATGCAAAAGAAACTGTTAGAACTTAATAAACCTTAACTCATAGAGTTTAAACCCATTGAGTTTCATTTCAATTTAATTGGAGTTTCTGAAATGTAAAGAAATTGGTTAATTTCTGATATAGTTTCTATCTGGGCCAAATATTAATTGTTTTCACTTCAAACAAAGAGTTGAATTTTAAAAACTTTAACCGTCTAAATACTTTAATTAGAACTGTGCTCTTCAGTTGTATCCCCTCCCTCTTTTTCCACTACAGTACTAACTAGGTCAACCAGAGTTGCTGGCAGCCTTTGGGTCTACAAACTCATTGTGAGGTTGCATTTTTTTTTTCAATGTTTTGTCACCAAACCAAACCAAAGCTATGATTCTCAAAGGTTTGTGGCTTGCCTGAAATCTGAACAGGAAAATAGACTGCTGATGCTCATAATGTGACCAGTTGTCAGACAGACCTCATTATTCTCCCCAAGTTAGTTAAACCAGGATGCTCAGTGAAGAAAGCAAAGACAGATCCACTTATAAGATTAGTGAAAGGCTACATTGGGAGGAAGAAGTTAGAACCATATAGGAAGGAGCAAAGAAAACAGACAATTCTGTTTCTGGCCCTACTAAGTCAAATTGATTTACCTATGAATTGCAATTTTTAGTTAGGCTTTTATGCTGTCTTGATAAATTAGATGGTATATGTCACTGAGCTTATGGATTTTCTTTGTTGCCTGTGTTCTCCAGAGAATTCCTTTCCTATGAGGTGTGTAACTGTTTCCCACCAGAAGTTGGAAGAGAATGTTTTTAAAAGTTATTTTTGAGCTGGGGGTATAGCTCAGTTGGTAGAGTGCTTGTGTAACATGCATAAGGATCTGGGTTCAATACCTAGCACTGTAAAAAAAAAAAAAAAAGCCACTCTCATAGCAATTAGATTAATCTTTCATCTTATCTTGGGTAAATATCCTTTTTTTCCTTGGGTTTACCATTGGTAGGTGTTCTGTGATTTTACAGATATGGTTATATTCTTTTCTTTTTCACTTTTTTCAGCATACTAGGTAGCACCCAAGCTCTGATGTCACTCCTGATTCTCCTTCTATGTAAGCTTTTTGTTGTGTTTTTAAATTAACAATCTTGAGAGGATGGTATTCAGAATGAACAAAATATTAAAAATATAAGTGCAGCAACTCATTCAACATATAAAAATAGTTGCCCTTTTTTGAAAATTCCCAGTGTGTTATGGAAAACTACATTTTATTAAGTAAATCTTAGATTCATATTCATTTCCACTATGTAATCTTAGATCTGTTACCCACTGGAAATATGTTCTCTTGAACTTAGTTTTTGTGGGGAAAAAATGAAATAAACATGGAAAATTCTAGATATTATATTTTGGCAGATAGAAAGATTTCCCACCCAGCAGCCGATCTGGCAAAATTAGGTCCACTTTCCCCCATTTTATGGAAGTCAGTGGTGACAGACAGCTTTAACTAGGCCAGATTTCCATTTTAACACACTAACCCCATCCTATTTAAATGCAACCACCAGATTATTGCAAATAATTTGGCTTTGCAGCCTCCATTTTAGAAACAGAAGGTGCAAGACTTGTGGCTAACATTTACCTGTAAAAGATAAAGGTGGAGAATAGAACCAATCTTGAGCTCAAGAATCCTAGCTAAAGCAGAGGAGTGAATATTGTTACAGTTAAGTAAAACAAGACAGAAATCAGGTCAATGAATTGGATGACAGCATAATGATCAAGATATTACTTTAATTTTGGACTTTCTTATCAAAACCTAGTATTTTAGAGAACTCCTGTGTCTGTATCTTGTTGACTATAGAACATACTTAGTCAGTTTTGTGTTACTGTGACAAATAACCTGAGAATAATCACCTTAAAGAAAGGAAAGGTTTATTTTGGCTCAGTTTTGAAGGTTTCAGCCCATGGTCAGTTGACCCAGTTGATGTGCTGAGGCAGCACATCATGGTGGGGAGCAAATTGCTCAGCCTATAGATGCTAGGAAAGCAAAGAGAGAGGGAGAAAACGGGGGGCAGGAGGGCATATGGCCAGAATACCTCCAAATAGGCTTCACCTCTTAAAGGTTCCATAATACATAGGCATTTGGAGGACACGTATCCAAAGCATAGCACAAAGAGCATTACAAAATCATCCACTGGTCTTTGCCATTTCCTCCCCAATCCACCCCACTAGTTCCAGGGTCCTGCTTCCCTGAGTAATGGGTTCATTGACATGAGCTCTTTTAACTTATTAGACCTTCCTACAAATACTTGATTTCAGTACCCCTCTTTTCTTCTGCAAGTAAACCTTTCTTCTTACTATTATCCACTGCCTTTTCCTTCTGTCCTGCTCAGACAGAAAACACGGCTCCTCTTCCAAGCTCTATACTTGCGTCTCACAATTCTTGATTATATCACATAAATGAATAGATGAGGTAATCTAAGAAAAATACTCAAACCATGTAAGAGAACGTATTTTTGCATTGTTGAGCTATGCAAGAGTAGTTTCTTCTCAGAATTTACTACTTAGATGATATGTTTCTACACTATCAGGTTTTATTTTCCTTATCACTTTAGGATTGAATCTTATCTAACAACAACAATAAAATTTAACATGTCTCTCATTGGTAGCCTTTGACTCATTCCTGAATACCTGTCAAAGTTGAATTTCCATCCTGAAATCTCTAGCCCAGAGTTACCACCCCAACACTCCAACTTAGGCTATGGAAGGTTCCAGACTGGAAAGCAACAAAACAACTTCCTCCAGAGCTGTTAGATTCCACAGTCGCTTTGACCCCATAAGAAGTGTTCTCAAAGGAAGGCAAAGTGAGGCCCCTTGCTAAGCCCAAACCACACTTCCCACAGGCTGCGTGATGTTGGAATTTTTATACTCACTTTAGGCACTGAGATTATAGAAAGTCAGAGTGGGAACAAGTAAAAGGCCAGAACACCTCTGGCACAAGGATTATGAGGGTGCAAAAACTTAAGTAACCACAATAAAAAACAAAAACAAAAAACTTAAGGAAATATTTTAAAATCAAAATTAGTGCAACAGATGCATGATAAATGACATATACATACATATCTCCTGAAGGAAAAGGAAAAATCAGTAGGTAATACTGATTGTATCTTTATTAAAAATTTTGCTGTTTTACTCATTGTATAATTTTTTTCTTCATTGATTTGGTGTTTTCTTTCTCTATCACTCCCCCTTTCATATTTATTTATTATTTAATTACTAAGTATCTTTTTGCCCCCACTTAAATTTTGAATTGGAGGCAAGTGCCTCACTTTGCGTCTTCCTGGTCCCAGCTCTTTTTAACACTGTCTTGTTTTCGTTTTTAATTACATAATATATTTTTTATTTGCTCTAATTAGTTATACATGACACTAGAATGCATTTTGACACATCATACATAAATGAAGTATGATTTCTCATTCTTCTGGTTGTACATGATGTAGAGTTATGCAGGTCATGTAATCATATATGTATATAGGGTAATAATGTTGAATTCATTCTAATATCATTCCTACCCTCATACTCCTCCACTCCCTTCATTCCCCTCTGTCTAATCCAAGGTGCCTCTATTCTTCCCTACCCCCGCTTAATGTGAATTAGCATCTGCATATCAGAAGGAACATTCTGCCTTCAGTTCTTTGGGATTGGCATATTTTGCTTAGCATGATATTTTCCAGTTCCATCCATTTACCAGCAAATGCCATAATTTCACTCTTCCTTAAGGCTGAGTAATATTCAATTGGGAATATATACCACAATTTCTTTATCAGTTATTCTGTTGAAGGGCACCTAGGTTGTTTCCATAGCTTAGCTATTGTGAATTGAACTGCTATAAGCATTGATGTGGCTGTGTCATTGTAGTATGCTGATTTTAAGTCCTTTGAGTATAAAACTAGGAATGGGATAACTGGGTCAAATGGTGGTTCCAGTCCAAGTTTTCTGAGGAATCCATACTGCTTTTCATATTGGTTGTACCAATTTGCAGTCCCACCAGCAATGTATGAGTGTATCTTTTTCCCCATATCTTTGCCAACATTTATTGTTATGTATATTCTTGATAATTGCCATTCTGACTATAATGAGATGGAATCTCAGTATAGTTTTAATTTGCATTTCCCTTATTGCTAGATATGTTGAATATTTTTTCATATATTTATTGATCAATTGTATTTTTTTTCTTCTGTGAAGTGTCTGTTCAATTCGTTATAACCCATTTATTGATTGGGTTATCTGGGGTTTTTTTGGTGTTAAGTTTTTTGAGTTCTTTATATATCCTAGAAATTAATGCTTTACCTGAGGTTTAGCATTGTCTTGATAGTGTTGCTTCCAAAGGCCAGTGAGTATATTATTAAAAAGTTAATTATTCTGTTAGGAGGGATATCATTTTATATGACCTATGAGACAAGTTGAGAGCCAGTTGACACTACACTGTCACACTGATAATCCTTTTGCACAGCATTTCCTTGCATATACATTTGTGGCAAGAAAGTAAAACAAATGCTTAATCCAATGACTCCAGACAGTCACTTCAGTCAACTACTTACCTGAAATATTTAAGCTATTCCATCATATTTTTTGAACTGGAAGATTCCCCCTCAACCAATTCACCAAGAAAAATGAGAGATTATCCACAAGGCACAATAATTATTACAACAGAAAGAAAATAATTTAGTCTTTACTCCTTATAATGATTAGTTCAAAGTTAAAGTCCAGCAGGAGATAAAATAGACTAGATGTTTGCATGTTTCTACTTTTTGACATAGGAAATAATTTGTCAGAAAATGGGGAAAACTTTCTACTTTTTAAGGTAATTTGAATTACCAGGGGTTTGTCTAACTGAATAGAATACAAAAAAAAATAAGGATATAAATAGTCATTCTTTCAAGTGATGTCGACTATTTTCAAAACTATTCTAATAGAGATTCAGAGTCCTTAGAGACAGTTAAAATGATGGAAGCACATCAAGGAGATAAACTTGATTTTCTAGTTAGTTACTACTTGAAATTCTTCTACAAACTGTGTGCAACATAGTTTGTATAAGATTCTGCAAATCATAGGAATGGTCTAAATACAGAAACATATTGTTAAATATGAAAAGGAATGCTGGACTTCGTTTGGTTCTGACACATTTATTGGAATAATCTAGCTGTAATTAAAACAAGAGAAGATAAGAAAAAGTGAAGAAGATGCTTATTTATCATTAGTTCAGCGTCAATTACATCTTGGACTGAAAGGCGCCAAAATCCTCGTGGGGCCTTGAGGATGTAATCAGACTCCCTCTGGAATCAGCCAATTTCAAGTGGCCATGCTGATGTAGGTGGCTGGTCCTGGCAGTCACAAAGTCTCCACAGTGAGAGAAATGAGGGCTTGCCAAGTGCTAGTATTTGGCTTCCATACTTCCTTGCCATAAAATGAATAATTTCAAATTTCTCTTTTCGAAACCTGGGAAGGGAGTGGTTGTACCATTTGAGGATTCATTTACGATCCCTAAAACGTTTATCACAGGGTAGGAATTATTACATGTGACAAATGTTAAATTAACCTGAATCTTTATTTATAGATTTGTTCAAATCAGATATTTTTTGCTTTAGGGGGAGTCTTAGAAATCAGCCAATTCAAAACATTTCTCTTTTAACTGAGGATGAAACATTTCAAGATCATTCAGCCTTTTAGAATAAACCAAAATTTATGAACTTCCTGTTCCAAAGTTCTTTCTACTACTTGATTCTGCCTGGTTATATGGAATGCTACTATTAGTAGAAAATTATGGAGTAAAATTTACTTTTTTAAATACAAATTAGAAAAATATTCACATGAATTTTAGATGAGAAAAGAGTTTGGATTTTTTTTAATAAACACATTATTCATAATGAAAATCATGTTTGTCAAAGAAAATCATTCCAAAAATCAAAAGTGTTGAAATATTGTATGATTGAAATTGGTTAGATATATATATAAACTTGGGCATTCCAATTCTTTCACATATGCACTGTTTCTTGCCTAAATCACAGTCAACTTCTGTTCATTACAGCCCATAGAGGATGGATTATTAAGCTCAGTATAGTTATTTCATATAAAAAGAAAACAAGTTTTTTTTTCTCTTTTCACATTTTTTATTTGTGCATTATAGTTGTACATAATGATAGGATCACAATATAACAATATAATCTGATCAATATTACCTCCCAGCACTTCCTCCTTTCCTTCCCTCCTCCAACTCCCTGGTCCGTTTTCCTCTACTGATCTTCCTTTGATTTTCATGAGATGCTCTTGCCCCACCTTTTTTGAAGGAATTTAATATTGTATCATATGCAGATGATTATATGTATGTTCATATTAATTTAGTTAATGTACTCATTCAGAAAAGATTTGTGATATGATCTATGGTGACTTAGATCATGTTCACCCAATATCATCATTTTGGGGAATGATTTCATGGAGGTAATAAATGAAGAAATCAAATTATAAAACAAAACTGTCTATATCTAATGGGGCCTCTTCTCCAGAATGACACTTTAAGGACCCACTATATAGAACACAGTTTTATCAACCCAGAATTGGGGTATGTGGACAATAAAATGTTTTGAATCTTTTATTAAAAGGAGTTATGTTTGTTCTTTGCTAGTTTTTCCTTACTTTCTGAGACTTGTTCACAAAATCCCAACATCCTTATTAATTAATTTTAAAAAGACAATAGACCACAACTCACAACCCCTCTGGCCCTTTGAGAATTCTGTCTCTTTTTTTCACCTTTAAAGAAATACTACTCCTTTCACTCTTGCCCCAAAACAACAATAATAGCATGGACCTAACAACACCAGGGTTTCTGGTAGAAGCATTTTGATGCTCATGAAAATCAACTAAGTGTCTCCATTTGTACATCTGCCTCTTAAAGCACCCCCAAAATACAAGAAATTTCCACTGAACTGTAAGATCACAGCAGAATAAACACCTGTGTACTTGCCAGGAAACCAACAAGAAGCAAAAATATCCCAATACAGAATTGAAAAAGTTTCAGTTGCATTTTCTGAAGACTCAGTGACATATAATTAATACAATAAATATACTTGGGTAAAAAGTATGATTTTAGCCACGTGTGGTGGAGCATGCCTGTAATCCCAGCAGCTCAAAACGCTGAGACAGGAGGATCACGAGTTCAAAGCCAGCCTCAGCAATGGCTATCCATAGCTCCTGAATAAAACTTTGTCCTAACCTAAAAACAAAACAAAACAAAAAAACTAAAAAGTGTAATTGTGACAAAACATGCATACAACTAATCTCCAAATCCCACAATCATACTTTTAACAATAGGATATCCTCTACCCATGTAGAATAAAATATTAGCAAGCTAAATACCAAAAAAAAAAAACATATAAAAGAAAGTCAGGGACAGATTCAGATTTAGTAGAGCCTAAAACTTATACAATTTGGGGGTCCTTTATAAGGTACAAAATCCAATAATACAAGTATATAACTCTGGCAAAAAATAAGTCAACACAGTATTCCTGAAAAACATTCTAATGTTGGAAGGCTAACTCATCCAAGGACAGAACTGACTGTGAACCACACAAATACACTCTACTAAACCCAAGTCAGATGTACCTTTACTCAAGTCCCCTAGAGATGAAAAGTACAAAATATGCCCATAGCCACAAAGCACTACCTGAGGTAAGGCAAAATGTGCAGTCATTATTAATAAATTGCAATCAATATACCTCACCGTTACAGGTATTAGAAAAATATGCAATTATGTGAATGTATGTCTAGGCCCCTGGGGAGCCTTGAGGTTAAGCTTTACCAGCTTTATCCCAAATCCATCTCTGAAGAAAGAAAGGGGAGGGACATGGTGGAAGTACAAGCTGACATTAAATTTTTCACATCTCCACCTTTGTCCAAAACCTCAACATTGGGTTTTCATGGATATCTTGCCTTTAATATATCCCTAAATGCTGAAAATTTGGTGATGGTTGGGTGTATGTCTGACCTTAAGTTCTATTTATCCAGGAAAATATAAAGGAAGGAAGGGTAAAGCAAGCAAGTCAACCAGAAATGGGCAGGAAAGTGAGCTAAAAAAATGTTGAGAAATTTGTTTCTGCTAAACACAGAGATTTACAAAATGACCTAGGATCCCAGGTCTACCAGGGCATGCTAGCTTCATCCACTGTTGGTCACTCATCATGCATCTAAGCAGTTGCTATGGAGACCACCTAAAGTTCACATGGGTCCCCTCAACTAACATTCTGGGAAACTCAGACAAAAGGTAGCAAGCAACCCTATCCCATACTTGGATTAATAGCTGGGCATAGAAAAAAGTTTTCCATCCTCAGCTATTCTGTTGTTATCTGAATCAATTTGTTATGCTTTTATGTTACAGAATGTGTCCATACAATGATTTTTGCTAACCTACTTTGTACCCTTTAATATGCAGTAACAGAAGACAATCCATCCTGAATGTAGCCTGAGAAATATTGTGTTCTCCACAAACACACAAGGCTTCATTATTTTTAAGCACCCTGCAGTGAATGTGTAAAGAGGCATTAAATTAAAAAACAAATATGTTTCTGTGCATGCAAACACATATGCACACTTAAACCCTATAATTTCACAAATGTCTATAGAGTAAATCCTGAAAGGAAAGCCCTATGTCAGATATAAATAATTTCCTCTAGAGATATTGGGAAATCCCAGCATATTATCCAGGATCCTGTCTCTTGGTATCTTTCCCACAGAGAAATATTAAACTAATGGTGTGGATTACACCTACAGTGAAAGGAGAAACTGAAAACCAGGCAGCCCCTGGAGGATCAGGTTTAGAGTTCTGACACCACCTGTTAGCGTAGGAATCGTAATCCCTGGGAGCACAAAATGACTGTATCTCAGAGGCAGGACTGCTTATAAAGTTTACAAGTGACCCTGACATTTTTAGGCTGAGAAGGTAAAAGGGCATCCAGTGCCTTGACAGTAGATTGGTTGGGTTGAGGTCATACAGTTCACAGAAGGAATAGAGCTTTGGGACCATCTGTTTATAGTTACCATTGCTGGGCATTTCCGAGTCAGCAACAAGCCCGTGATTGCATCACCCATCTTCCAAGTAACCACATCACCCCGAACACACACTGCATCCAAAGAATGTCCCATTTCTTTTTTTGTGTGTGTAAAGAATCTCAGAACTATCATGAAACATACAATTGTATTTAATATTCACTTATCACACATTTAATTATTCAATTTTTCATTAGGCTATTTATTTGACATCTTATTAAATCAAGAAGGAGGTTTACAAAGGGAAGAAAAAAAGAAAGTGGCTCTGGGATTCAAACCACAATAATTCCCAGTGCAGAACCCACAACCCAGAAGCTTTATGATTTTGGACAAGTTTTTTTCATTTTTTGAAATTATCAGTTCCTTTTTTTTAAATGGAGATACTAATATCTGTGTTGAATATTTATTGAAAGGATTAAGTGAGTGATATGATCAACATGTCTGACGAATAACAAGTGTGTAATAAATATTTGTATTTCAAGTTCTTAGGGGAGGTTTGTTTTTCCTGAGGTGCAGGATTATTTTGTATAACTGATGTATAAAAAAATCTCAGTTTTCAGCAAGTGTCTCAAATTATTTTTTCATAAAACACTCCTTTTAGGGCAGTAAAATTATTGATTCTGAGAAAATTGGATTTTATGTTATTAAAAAAGCTACAAAATGTAAAGTAGATTTGTCTATGGGACCAAAAGTTCTTCTTAACTGCATACCCTGTTTGCACCATTCTCCTGGGCCTATTATGGTAGGCAAATAAAAGATAATGAAAATCAGTTGGAAATGTGGCAAACTTGACTTGGCTTTGCTGTTTTTGAATTTACCAGCTATATACCTTCCAAGTTTTTAACTACCTTGTAAGTAATCATTCTCCCAAATGACACTCCTTGCTTTCTGCATTCAACTAATCCACAAATTTATTGAAAATTTATTGAAGACCAGAATTGAGCCTGTTTCATATTAAACACTATGGAGTTTGTAAGAAAAATAGATGATGATATTATATAGTGATTATTGGTTCACAATCTCCACATAGAACCTGTTTCCATACTTCTTAGACTCATCTTGAAAGAGATAATTTCTATACTCTAGGAAATTGAAACCTAGGGAGATATGATTATCACACAGGAATCAATTATCACACAATTGATATATCTGCTTATAAAAAGTTAAGTCATGTGACCTAAACTTTCATAAGTAGTTGGTCAGAGATGTATATCATTAAGGGATCAGGTTGCCAGGAGATAGGTTATAAAAATGTTGGATTTTAATTGAATGTTACAGGCAGGTGAAAAATAGGCTAATGAATAATGAAAAGATAGTACTTGGGGGTGGGGACGGGATTAACACCTGTTTTAAAGGTCCAGATGATGAATTTAGAAGAACATGTTGGATAGAGATCTTGGTTCTAGCTAGGTGCTAGAGCATGAATGCAAGACTCAGCTTTATGTTATTTTATTCTGTGAGCCAATATGGTGCCAGCTGGGGGAGTTGGGGTTGAAGGGAGAAATGAGTTTCAAGAAGAACAGTACACACAGTAATACTTTATAGAAATTTTAATTTTTTTTTTCAAGAGTCTCCTTCTTGCCTTGGCCTCATTAATTTACACACTATTTTCCCACATTAACTATTGTTGGATTTTCTTATCTTCCTCATTCATTTTAGTTCAATTCATTATATTTCTTGGCCACTTATTGTGTACCAAACACAGACCTAGAGAAACAAAGAGCTGGAATTGAGGAGCTTACAATTTAGTCCATAAGAAGTCTGGATACACATTCTACTCATAATGATACTCAGATGTCTTTTCTGCCATGCTGCTATTGACCACGATGACACAAAAGCAGTGGTAAGTCAAACTGCTGGCTCTGTGCATCCCTGGTATCATGGTTATCCAAATGTGCTGTTGTCATATTTTTCTGCCAGAAATCACAGAAAAAGAAATTATCAGTTTCACTGAAGAATGTACTCTAGCCAGGCATGGTGATGTATACCTGTAATCCCATCTACTTGGTGGCTACGGGAGGAGGATTGCTTGAACCCAGAGTTTGAAAACAGCCTGGGAAATATAGCAAGACCCATTGAGACAAAAAGAGAGAGATTGGTGGTGGGGCTATTATCTACATAGCAGTAAAAATTCTTAATTTTATTAAATCTTAACTCAGGTAGACATCTTTTATTATTTTTGCTGTGACTGAGAAACATGCATAAAATACTCCTGCTGGACAAAGACTATTTTGAGATAAAAGCACTTGTGCAATTAAAGTGAGTTCCATCAAACACCATATTTCATTTTAACACCCATAAATCAAAGGCATTTCTGTATATCAGAGACAAATCCTCTGAGAAGGAAATGAGGGAAACTTCCCCATTTACAATAACCTCAAAAAAAAAAAAAGATACTTGGGAATCAACTTAACGAAAGAGGTGAAAGATCAATACAATGAAAACTATAGAAAGAACTCTAAAAGAAGAAATCAAAGAAGACCTTAGAAGATGGAAAGATCTATCTTGCACGTGGATAGACAGAATTAATATTATCAAAATGACCATACTACTAAAAGCACTATACAGATTTAATGCAATTCTGATCAAAATCCCAATGGCATTTCTCATGGAAATAGAAAAAGCAATCATGAAATTCATCTGGAAAAATAAGAGACCCAGAATAGCTAAAGCAATCCTTAGCAGGAAGAGTGAAGCAGGTAGCATCACTATACTAGACCTTAAACTATACTGCAGAGCAATAGTAACAAAAACAGCATAGTATTGGCACCAAAACAGACTGGTAGACCAATGGTACAGAATAGAGGACACAGAGACTAACCCACAAAATTACAATTATTTTATATTAGACAAAGGTGCCAAAAACATGCGTTGGAGAAAACATAGCCTCTTTAACAAATGGTGCTGAGAAAACTAGAAATCCATATGCAACAAAATGAAATTAAACCCCTATCTCTCACCATACACAAAACTCAACTCAAAGTGGATGAAGGACCTAGGAATTAAACCAGAGACTCTGTGTCTAATAGAAGAAAAAGTAGACCCTAATCTTCATCATGTGGGATTAGGCCCCAATTTCCTTAATAAGACTCCTATAGTGCAAGAATTAAAACCAAGAATCAATAAATGAGATGAACTCAAACTAAAAAGTTTCTTCTCAGCAAAAGAAATGATCTGTGAGGTGAACAGACAGCCTACATCTTGGGAGCAAATTTTTACCCCTCACACATCAGACAGAGCACTAATTTCTAGAGTATATAGAGAACTCAAAAAGCTAAGCGCCAAAAAACCAAATAACCCAATAAACAAAAGTGCCAAGGACCTGAACCGACTCTTCTCAGAAGAGGATATACAATCAATCAACAAATAAATAAAAAAAAAATGTTCATCATCTCTAGCAATTAGTGAAATGCAAATCAAAACTACTCTAAGACATCATCTCACTCCAGTCAGAATGGCAGCTATTAGGAAGACAAACAACAATAAGTGTTGGTGAGGATGTGGGGGGAAAAGTACACTCATACATTGCTGGTGATACAGCCAATATGCAAAGCAGTATGGAGTTTTCTTGGAAATCTGGGAATGGAACCACCATTTGACCCAACTATCCCTTTCCTCAGACTATAGGACTTAAAAACAGCATACTACAGGGACATAGCCACATCAGTGTTCATAGCAGCACAATTCACAATAGCTAAACTCTGGAGCCAACCTAGATGCCCTTCAGTGGATGAATGGATTAAAAAAATGTGGCATATATACACAATGGAATGTTACTCAACAATAAAAGAGACTAAAATCATGGCATTTGCAGGTAAATGAATGACATTGGAGAAGATAATGCTAAGTGACGTTAACCAATCCAAAACAAATGCAGAATGTTTTCTCTGATATATGGAGGCTGATTCATCATAGGGTAGGGAGGAGGAGCATGGGAGGAATAGATGAATTCTAGATAGGGAAGAGGAGTGGGAAGGAAAGGGAGGGGGTAGAAGATTAGCAAGAATGGTGGAATGTGGTAGACATCATTATCCAAAATACACGTATGAAGACACGAATAGGTGTCAACATACTTTATATACAACCAGAGATATAAAATATTGTGCTGTGTAAGTGTAATAAGAATTGTAATACATTCTGCTGTCGTTTATTTTTTTAAAAATCAATTTAAAAAATAAAGTAACATTCTTAAAAAACAAAACACCATAATTTATGGAACATTTTTTTTAATTAAAAGAAAAACTTGTTAGTCCAACATGCTATTTATTTAGGAGTTTTCAAAATTTAATAAAATGAGCTTGTCACTTCAAGGAAAGCAACTGACAATATTTGCATAAAAATTTCAAACTTTCAAGAAAATAATAAAACATTGAAAAAAAATGTTTCAGCCACCAATAATTTGACAACTTGTTATTAGTTAAAAATGTTGATATCTTTAATCTTCTCATGAGAATGATGGTGATATTAATGGCTAATTTTTTTGCATACCATATTGTAAATGTGTCACCATATTGAATATCTATCTGCACAATTCAATAAGACAACGGATGTTTGAGGTTACAAAATCATTCTTGAATTTAAAAAAAAAAAACATTCAAAGAGGATTTTAGACCAATAGGCTTAATGTAACAGCATTCAAGAAGTTCACTGATAAGTTTTAAGTTCCACATTTTAGTACAAAATTAACAAACCAGTTCATGTCAAGGTTTGATGTACTGTAAAAGAGTATCCAGAGCAATTATTGAAAAAGCTTAAAATCCCATATTCGTGTAAAGCCAGATTTTCTTCATATACCTCAACCAAAATAACAGCAAAACAGACTGAATGCAGAAGCAGCCATGACAGGCAGCTGTTTTCTATTAAACCAAATATTAAAAGATACTTGCAAAATGTAAAAGAATGTCCTTCTTTTCATTATTTTTTGTTTTAGAAAATAAAGTTTTTATAAGACATATCATGAGATTATTATTATTTTTAAATGGATTCTTGGGTAACCATTTAGAAATTTTCTTAGTTTTAATTTCTAATATGATAAATACATTCGCTATGATTGACAGAAACAAAAACTCTTTGGAGGTCCTTAATGATTTTTTTAGAGCAAAATGATTTCTGAAAGTAATTAGTTCGAGAACTGCTGGTCTAACCAATTCTGGTATGTCCAAAGAAGGCTTTCCCACTTTTCAGTCACTCTCCTTATGTGTAAAAGAGCCCTTTTAAAATTAAAAACAATTTCCTGCTTTTCTGCATCCGGAACTCCTTTCTGCTGAGGATGGAAACTGAGAAGTCACCCACTGGCCTAGTTGCTGCCAAGGAAAAATTTGTAGCACTTCCTTTTTCTTATATATATATTTTTTAGTTATAGGTGAACACAATATCTTTATTTTATTTTATGTGGTGCTGAGGATTGAACCCAGTGCCTCAGGCGTTCTAGGTGAGCACTCTACCTCTGAGCCACAACCCCAGACCAAATTATAACATTTCTGACTAGTACAACCTAGCTAAAGCTACACATACGTATTTACTGCCTTTTGTCCCACTTTACCTCCTTTCTTATAAAAACTGTGTCTCTGATAAGATTTGAGATAGAAAAATTTTTTTCAGGCTGGATTTGACTAAACCTGTTCTCATTTACCAACCTGTCTCCCAAGCTTGATCAGTAGAATCTTCGATTCCTGGTAATACACTCTCTGATGAATGGAAATCAATGTCGTTCATTAATTATCAGAGGTGCAATTATAATTTAGAACTTGCTGTGCTTCCTCTGTCATTTTTAATGTCACATTGCTTTTCTGTAGTTGGTATTCTATTTATGCAATTTGAATATCATATATGTTGTTCAAGCTTTTCTTTCTTTTCAAGGATTTTTAAAAATTTTCATGAAAATTGGTTTTTGCATAATTTAAAGGCAAATTTTTCTATAAAATATGATAAAGAAATCATATCTCCCTCAGTTTCCAATTCACCTTTAAATGTTCCAACTGATTTATTTTGTTATTTACTTCTATCTCTCTATATGACACATTTATATTAGAACACCCTAATTTTTCAGGAGTTGGTGTCATCCACTGATTTCCCACTGTGCAAGAAAAGAATTGAGCTCTTTCCCCTCATACTCCCTAAGCTAGGAACTATCACCAGCCAAACACACCCCTCACACCACCCGTCCTCCTAATACCACAATTTTGGGTTACATGGGTTTTTATTTTTTATGTTATAATGAATGTGTATGTACAATTCATACTGAAACCTATGTAATGTAGTTATTCAGGATTTTTTTCCTGAACAACTTTTGATTTTCCCTGAATTGGTAATTCTACCCATTTTACATTTTCTTTCTATTTTAGTAACTTTACAGTCTCAAACTTTCCATTAGTTGCATGATCTCCTGATGGTTTCTCAGTCTCATTGGCGGTTCTCCCAGTTTCAGCTTCCTAAGGAGGTCTCTGGATGCTCTCTGATGTGCCCCATGGGTGACTACTTTGCCGCAGATATGTGGAAGTCATTTTGGAGTCTCTTCCTTAGGACTTCCACCAGTGCTGCCACCAACATTGCTCCTCTGCTGACTCCTTGACTTTCACATTCTTATTGCAACTGATTCCTTTGGTATCTACTTCTCTCTCTCTCTCTCTCTCTCTCTCTCTCTCTCTCTCTCAATAATATATTACTTAAGTGAATATATTATGCAAAACTATTTGAAGGTATTGGAATCGGGGGGGGGGGGGGAGAGAGAGAGAGAGAGATGTTCATCTATATTCTCTCTAGAAAGAGAGAGAAAAATACCAAAAGAATCTTTCTTGTTCTCCTTAATTGGATACAGAACCCTGGTAGCTTCCCCGGAAATGGAACATGGAAAATTAAGTTTCCTAGAATACAGCAGTCTAAAAATATATGGATTGACAAATTATAAAGTAATAAACCAATAAATAGATTTAGTAATTTGAAAGAGAATTTTATTGTGAAATCTTTTTGCTTCAAAATTTTGAAATCTTTCTCTACATATTGTCTTCTGCTTAGCTGTTCAGAATTCTCTACTGTTTTTTCTTTTTAAGAAAACTAATTCTTAAAAATTTTTTGCTCATTTTTCCTTCCTGGAAGAATCTGGAATCTTCTACCTGAACCCACTTTCAAAAATTGGTAACAATGTGCTTTAGCGATGTATTTTTCATTTGCTATGCTAGATATGGGTGGATTCGTCAGTGCTTAAACATTCTCTTTATTGATTTTTTGGATGTTTTCCTCCTCTTTGCTTTCTCAGGTCTCTCTTTCCATTTATTCAGATGTTGTATCTTGGACCTTTTTGATTTTTTTAATCATCTCTGTTTTTCATCATTTTTCTCTTCCATGCTATCTTCCAATTTTTGTGGATTTTTAAAAATTTCTTTGTCATTCTATTTACTTTACTTCTAATAATTCTTTTTTACTCTTTGAATAATCTTTTCTTGGTAGCTTTCCCACCCCTCCTTGTAGGCTCAATAGTTCTCTTATTTGGGAATTTTGAATTTTTCGTCTCCCTGAATATTGCCCTCTTTGCTTGAAATTGTTTGACCTTTAGTTGACTTGTTTGGGGCTTTGTTTCTAATGTTAGAGGGTTTTCTTGGATGTCTGCTCATTGATGCCTGGCAGTTTGTGGCTTACATTTGAAACAAGAGCCCTAGAAACCTAATTTGAAGCACAATTCTGATGAGTAGCCTTGCTGCTTGTAGAATGCACTGCAAAGTGGTCTACTTTGGGTCTTCATTAAGGGAGGCTCCAAAGTCAATATCATGAGGCCCTTGAATTCCTGCATTATGCTAATCAGTATCCTAAGGAAAACTCTCCTGCCTTTGGATTATGTGCCTATCTACAGGGTTCCCAGCTGAGTTTCACATTCTTCTTGCAACTGATTGTTTTGGTATTTACTTCTCTTTCTCTTGGGGAAGGAGCCTGGAGATCACTGAGTCACCATCTTTTTAGTACATGCCTCACTTTTTCCTAGTGTCCTATGTTCCAGAGATATTCTGCACTGACCATCTCCAAAGAATGAATACACATATGTATATGTATGTACACACAAGCATATATGTATATGTATTTAGCAAAGAGATATGTATCATCCCCTGGAGTGGGATAGTATCTTTCCTCTCAGATCTTCAATCAACTTCCTTGTTCATAGTTCGTAGCCTCAAATTGATCTCTTCACCAGGTACCAAATTTCTTTTTATGCTTTTTAAAGAATTACTAGTGGTCACCCTCAGCCTCCAATATTCTGTTGTTATGATCTGTTCTTCTATGTATCTACTTAGGTTTTTCTCTCTCTTTCATCTTCTTTTTTGTTCTTAATGCCTTTAAGTGCTTTTTTTTTAAATGAACAACAGTTTTTACATACTTCGATTAATGTGATTCTATTGTTCATTTGTTTGGCAAATTTTTCAGAAATTGTCAGAGATTTCATATATTTCATATTCCAGAATTTGCAAAAAAAAAATAGTATTTAAAATAGTTTTTGTTAAAATATGATTTGATTTATAACTTTAGCTGTCATTTTATCTTGTTTTTAAACATCAAACATTACTTAAGTGAATATATTATGCAAAACTATTTGAAGGTATTGGAATCAAAAGATAGACAAAAACAGGAAGTTTGATAATAAATGATGGCTAAAGTTAATCTTTAATCATTTTCAATATTTATTGAGTGCAAATTAGGTTATGCTATACTAGAAACTTCTAAGCTGAAAGGATGTGTCATAAGTTAATTTTTGTTGTATCTTGAAAAATAATTCAACAGGGAAAATAAGAGCAAAAGGCTATTAAATCAAAGGTGACTAAAATATCCTGGCAATTAAAATTTGTCTACTCTGTGGGAATTATGAATTGACTGCAGTTTTTGCATCTGTTTTTAATCATGTTATTCTCCAAGGATAGCTGGAGTGAGTGGCTAATGGATAACATACTTTAAATATCTTTCCAGTACAAAGTTTTAAAACTCTCAAATCGCCAAAGGCCCATTTTACACATTTTTCTTGATCTGATACATTTCTCCTAACTATGTCATCTATCCCCAAAATGGGTGACACCAGTATTCCCTGGTATATACACTCAATTCTAGTTGATGTACAGCTTTTATTTTTATCCTCAGAGACAGTAAGAAGGCGCACCAAACACTTCTATAGTTTCATTCAGATTCAGCTCTGAGTTGACTTGATCCTAAAAATTTTAATTTTTTTTTACAAATGTTTACATTATTTACACTAATTTTAGAGTATAACTTTAATTATAAATTGAATTAAAAATTCATAAATTTTACTTATTTGTTCCCACATTGTCAAAAATCATAGCTAATACTTTTTGGTCTCATACATTGCACTAGACCCTGTGCAAAGTACTTTAGGTGTATTAACCGTGCTCAACGGCTATAACAATCCAATATTACAAATGTGAAAATCAAGGCAACAAGAGGCAAAATAACCTGCTCATTATCACTTAATTAGTGAGCAATAAAATTATGACTTTAACCAGATCAGTCTGCCCCCAAATCCTGCCCAGTACATTGTCACAATTCTTTTTTTATTTTTCTGGTACTAGGAATCGAACCCAAAAGATACTTTTACCACTGAGTAACATCCCCAGCCCTCTGTATTTTTTTTATTCTTGCTAAGTTGCTTTGAACCTCAACTTAGGTTGCTGAGGCTGGCCATTAACTTGCAGTCCTCCATTTTCATACTCCTGATTTGCTGGGATTACAGAAAGGCATGTGTCACCACACCTGGCATGTTATCACAATTCTTACATTAAAATCTGTTTGTAGCACTCACATAATTAATGGAGAGAAATGGAAAAAAAAGGGGGGGACAAAATATGCCAACCAAAATCCCCAAAGAAGGGAAACACACTGTAATTATTGGAATGAAATAAAAATTGTTGACAATACATGCAAAATATTGTGTAAGTAGTGAAAAATAAATGCTAGTTCTATTTATTTTGTGAAAAGTAAAAATGCAACTTTGTGTAATGATTTCATAATTGTCATTACTTTACCTATGCTAATGTGTTTGACCATGTCAGCATCTTCTCATGAAAATCATTACTTACTTGGGCAATTTCAACTGCACTTGGGAGCTAACACTAATCAAATAATGTAGGCTCCAATTCTTATATTCATACATACATACTTTATACATATATGACTGTATGTAGGTCCCCTGGAGAGGTCACTCTAGAATATATTTTAGAACACTGAACTAACCCATTATTTGTCTATTCACCTGTTCAGGTTTCTATGGTTCCTGGACTGGAGTCAGATATATGAACTTGGCACTGAGAACTGAATAAGTAGAACTCAGGAATTGTGTATCAGCTGAAAATTGTCAAACATGAAAGCATTCCCTTTTTATAATAATCAACTTCAATCGCACTTTCAAAAAATAAACGAGGGGTCTTTAAAACCTGAACTTTAATTTTAATTGATGAAAGCTTCAAAAAAAGAAACCCTTTTCCATTTCACCTTCTATATGAGTTCATTTCTTGTGCTTTATCACTTTTCTACCAGAAAAGTGTGCATTCAAATTTTAAAAATATATGCTTCTATTAAGTCCATTGTTATATGAAATAGAGACAAATTATATATAATTATGGCTCTAATAATCAAAAATTTTAAATCAAGTGGAAGAAAAAAACCAAGTGAAGAAAAGCACATTGATCCATAGTTATAAGAAAAGGCAGAAGATGATTAACTTTGTGTGAGATGTACATTGTAAGATAATTGCTTTTGAGACTGAGAGGAGATAAGCACTTACAATACCTTCAGGTGAACCAGGGAAGAGAAATTGTTTGCCTTTCCTGGTACTGTTTGTCCTCATATATATCGACTATGTGCTCCAAGAAGCCAAGAACTTTAGATACTTTGTTCTTTTTTCACTTCCAGTGTCTCTGCACAATTTTTGCACATAGAAGATGACTGATAAATACTTTAAATTAAGCGACTAATTTATTCTTTCATCTTTCATTCAATCTTTTGAGTCTTTCTCATTACTCTTTCACAGACAATAAATTCTTATTAGTTTTTGTGTTGTTTTTCTTCTAGGGTCTCAGATACTATTTATAAAAATCAAAATGAGTCACCAGGAATTGAAGTATTTTATCTGAGGGCACTCTTAACAGAGAAGAATAGGCAAACTCAATGGGACCTGGGAACATTGATTTTGTTAAGGACAGGGAAGATAATGAAAGATGAAGGAATTCAGTTGTTGGTATACATATACACATATATCTATGAATTTATAATATATATAAATATATCTATATATAAGATATACAGATATATGATATGGATGCATATATATAGATTTTTAAGCTCCAAGAAGCATTACTTTAGAGGGCAGCCCCTGGGTGGCCAGTGAGGTGCTGCTTTATGAAAAGAAGTTCAGATAGTGGCTTCAAACAGAAAAAGACAAAAATGTCTAAAAGACAAATTTCATAATATATAATTTTACTTTAGGTTGCTTATGTATTTAAAATTTATTCCTAACTCGAGTGACTTTGAAAATCAATCTAGAAAACATCTTAAAAAGAAAAAAAAAATTCTCTGCCTTCCTCATTTACAAAATGTAGATAAACTACTTCCCTTTTCTCTCTTTCATTTGAATCAGGGCCAGTGAATTTTAAGATTTCCAATTCACAATTTCAATTTGTTGTATTGTCTGATTTTATTTTATATGTGCAGAGTAGCAAGAAGTCCACAGTAGCTTGATTTATATAAGGCAGTAATAGTCCTTTGCTCTGGAAGCTACATCTAACTAGTTGCAAAAGAACATCTGCTTCCTTCTGGGACCATAAGTAGCATTAGAGAAAGAAGTGCTGACTTCAGAGATTGGTCCAAACAACCTGATATAAAGTGATAGATCATAGGTCACTGCTTCCTTCCAGAATCAAAGAAGGCAAGTGTCCAATGGATGTAGCATCCAAGTCAGGAGTCAATGATCTAGTCACTCACAAAAGCTGGGTTCGGGGAACATAGGAAAGCCCTTCAACCAGTTAGGGCTGATTGCTCATTCTTGGCTAATGATTCACCATATATGCATGGTATTTGCTTTTTGTATTCATTTTTTTTCTTCTTGGTCACTGTATTCTAAGCCAGATTCCCTGCCTTTCTAAATCTGTGGGATATTGTCCAGGGAATTTAATGGGGAGAATTAAGAAAACCAAACTCCATAAAAAATAAGAATTCAGACATTAACTACTAAGGAATATAAATTCTGTTCTGAATTATATACACCCTTGAACAGGATTTTTTTTAACAATTTTTCACTTACACTGTATTTCAATTGGTCTCAAAAGTTTTCCTGATGCAAACCGTGCCAATCCCAAGACCTCACACTACATATAATGTGTTACCTGTTTACTTTGTGTGAGCTTGCTTAATTAAATGTGAAAAACAATCAGATTGTGTCAACATCCAGATTTCATGGTGAATGGAGATTATGGTGCATCTGACAGGTTGGTTGGTATGTGGAGGCACTAGTGAAGATATCAAAATAAATTTATATAACGACTGCTGGGGACTGGGAAAACGGCAGTGAAGACTGAATATATTATTTGCCCTGTGATCTTGAAAGATGCCAAACTCAAAAGAAATAAAGAACAGCTTAGCCTTCCACATCAGGCTGGCTTCCCTTTTCCGTCAACAGAAGAGTCAAGCTGGAAAGTATGTTTCCTTCTCCTTATGTTACACCCTGGCCAAACCCATTGAGTTTGGATAGCTTTAACTGATGCCCATGAAGACCAGTTGCCTCTCCTTGGTGATTCAAGGGCCACTTTGGCTCAATGTCAGGACATAGACACTTCAAAGTCTGTGATTTCTGATGGACTTCTGATGCTCTTTGGCATCAAAGCATTCTGAGGTCAGGTTGCTATATGCAATTTCCAGTAAAAAATGTCTGCCAGGAACACCACTGAACTTCTTTTTTAGAAGCAATTTTCCTGATACTTAAATCAAGAAATACAAAAGATAGGAAATAAATGCTTAAATGAGCTTAAGAATCTTCAAACATATAGAATGTGGCCACCAACTACTATTAATATCCATGGAAAACCACACAAGAGTATAATCATGAAAAAAGTTGTTTTAATGTCTGTCACCTAACATTTGCATTTCTCAGTAACTTTCAAATACAGGATATCATATGTTAAATCCCAATATCAAAATAGGCTAAGACATTATTATTCTGGATTATAAGCCAGAATCGGAGAGCAGAAAGGCTGGGTCTCGTATAACACAGCCTCTAGACAGCAGGTCTAGGACAAAGTCAAGTCTCCTGACACTTCATGCTGCACAAAATGTGCCTTTCTAAATAGGAAAATGTGATTCTAAAAACTGAAAGTTTCTAAAAATTGGAATTACTTTCAAAGATAACAGTAAGAAACTCCTTAAGTTGGGCATGTTTAGTTCAAGTATTTGCTGAAAGACATAGGGATGAGTTAGATTTAATTTCACATTTACCCTAGGATCCTAATGTTATATCACTATAAGAAAAGTATGTGCTCTCCACAGAAGGTCATCCTGTTAATAAATTATGAAGATTAGGAGAAATTTGTGAGAGGCACCATGATATAATGCAGGGTGCTTTATTTCTAGTCCTGATTTTCACCAAATAGGTATGTGATCCTAGCACATCCTGTTATTTACATGAGGTCAAAGTTTCCCTGATCTATAGGACTGCCGAGGAGGGTAGCAGAATCTAATCCTTATTGTTCCAAGAAACTGTCTTTCAAATATTATTCCTCCTTTCTCCATTAATTCAACAAATACTTGCCTTCAATGTCCTCACCCAACACCAGACTCAGCATGTAAGAAGGGAAAAAGAAAGAAAAGGCACAGAAGAGCTTATTCCTATGACTTTTCCCATTCTTATTTGTGTTTACACTTTAAGTACATCTCATTCAGTTACTCATATTTTAAAAGAAAGCTTAATGACAACTAGACCCCAATATTCAAAATACTTACTTTTAACTAAACACAGTTTTCAACAAAAATCAAATTGTTTTCCTCAAAATATCAGGGATATAAGATAGAGTCATTTCATTCCCAAGAGCCAATTTTTCCTCTTACTTTGAACCCTCATGGAGAAGGTCCAAATGCAGTTTCTTCCAGTGCTAAAGAAGACTTCATGCTTGGATTGGCTTCACAGAAAGCAGGGAGAAGACAAGAAACTATCCCTATTTCAGCATACAACAGAATAAATCAAATTAAAGAACATCCAGAAATACTTAGCCCATTATGGAAGACTTAGAGGGTTCTTTTAGCCATGGAAGAATTTTTTTTTCTGAACTGTTATTCCTTTTAAATTCCAAGTTTCCGTTCTAATTGATCTTCATGGTTCTGCTATAGTAATTGCAATATGTATAAAAGTATAAAGGATGTAATTCAAATAATATAGACTGGAGATATTTGAAAATGTCCATTTATTGTACATGTCAGCATAATATCTGCTCTGAATCAATTACAGCATTGCCATATGCAATGAAAACCATTTTCAGTCAACTTGAAACAAAAATATCATTAAAATATTTTCATATTGACCCAAAATATCAGTCTTAAATGTAAATATGGAAAAGGAAATGCCATTACAAAGCAAAAGAGCCAGAGTATAAACTATTGAAGATCTTTAATAGTCTGTTTCCACTTCTCATTTTTAACCCAGAACTATCCTTTCTAGCTTTCTAGTTTTGTCCTATTCCATTTCCCCCATGACTCCTCAAGTCTTTCCACCCCAACCAAATCTCATTATTTGGCCTTTAGTTAGTCCTGAGTAACACCCACATTCTTTCAGTCTTTTGAGTATTGCTGCAGAAACAGGAAATTGTACCAATTGTGTCTTTGCAAACTATTAATTTATAAATTCACCTCGTCCTAATGGCTTGATTTGCCCCTAAATCATCCTTATCTTGCATGCAAAGTCTGTTCTATGTGATTCCAGAACTTTGATGGCTGCACCGCTTTCTATAAGTGGAATTCTGAACCTTCTTACTCCCTGCTACCTCTGTGTGACTCTGAATCACATCTTCTTTTCAGTCTATATGCATATATCCATAGCTTCATGATCACTCTTCTTTCTTTGGGAAGGAGCTGCACCTCTCTTTGTCAGGCCAAGTTGTTTCTAGTCATTTAAATCCCACAAGTCCCCATCTTCTCTTGAATTATACATTTTTTTGATGCACACTATTTATGTTTTGTATTTTTAATTTTTGACTCTATACTGGGTTTTTAAAAAAATGTTCTTTTTAAGTATACATGACAGTAGAGTGAACTTTGACATATTATACATGCATGGAGCATAACTAATTCTATTTAAGATCCCATTCTTGTGATTGTACATAATGTGGAGTTTCACTGGTGGTGTATTCATATATGAACACAGGAAAGTCATATCTGATTCATTTTATTGTCTTTCTTATTCCCATCCCTCCTCCCTTCCCTTCATGCCCGTTTGTCTAACTCAATGAACTTCTGTTCTTCCCTCCCACCCACTTATTGTATGTTAGCATCTGCATATCAGAGAGAATATTCAGTCTTTGGTTTTTGGAACTGGCTTATTTCACTTAGCATGATAGTCTCCTATTTCATCCATTTACTGGCAAATGCCATAATTTCATTCTCCTTTAAAGCTGACTAATACCCCATTATGTATATATTCTTTTTTCTTTATTCATTCATCTGTTGAAGGGCACCTAAATTGGTTCCATAGATTTGCTATTGTGTATTGAGCTTCCGTAAATATTGATGTGGCTGCATCACTACAATATGCTGATTTTAAGTCCTTTGGTTATATACCAAGGAGTGGGATAACTGGGTCAAACGGTGGTTTCATTCCAAATTTTCTGAGGAATCTTCATATTGCTTTCCAGAGTGGTTGCATCAATTTGCAGTCCCACCAGCAACCTATGAGCCTCGCCAACATTTATTGTTACTTGTATTCTTAATAATTGCCATTCTGACTGTAATGAGATGGAATCTCAGTGTAGTTTTAATATGCATTTCTCTAATTGCTAGAGACCTTGAACATTTTTTCATATATTTGTTAACCATTTGTATTTCTTCTTCTGTGAAGTGCCTGTTCAGTTCCTTTGTCCATTTATTGATTGGGGTTTTGTTTGTTTGTTTGTTTGCTTTTTTGGTGTTAAGTTTTTGAGTTCTTTATATATCCTGGCAATTAATGCTGTATCTGAGGTGCAAGTGGCAAATATTTTCTTCCATTCTGTAGGCTCTCTCTTTACATTCTTGATTGTTTCCTTTGCTGTGAAAAAGCTTTTGAGTTGATGGCATCCCATTTATTGATTCTTGATTTTACTTCTTGTTCTTTAGGAGTCTTGGTGAGGAAGTCTGTTTCTAAATGACATAACGGAGAGTTAGGCCTACATTTTCTTATACTAGGTGAAGGGTCTGTGGTCTAATACCTAGGTCCTTGATCCACTCTGAGTTGAGTTTTGTGCAGGGTGAGAGATAGGTGTTCAATTTCATTCAACTCCATATGGATTTCCAGTTTTCCCACAATCATTTGTAGAAGAGGCCTATCTTTTCACCAATGTATGTTTATGGTGCCTTTGTCTAGAATGAGATAACTGTATTTATGTGGGTATGTTTCTGCATCTTCTATTCTGTTCCATTTGTGTTTATGTCTTTTTTTGTGCCAATATCATGCCATTTTTGTTATTATAATAAATTATGTTTCTATACATTGATGATGAATCAGATGAAAGAGAAATTAGGAAAACTATCCCATTCACAATAGGCTAAAAAAATGAGATACTTGGGAATCAATCTAACAAAAGAGGTGGAAGACCTCTACAATGAAAACTACAGAACACTAAGGAAAGAAATTGAAGAAGACCTTAGAAGATGGAAACATCTCCCATGTTCTTGGATAGGCAGAATTAATATTATCAAAATGGCCATACTTCCAAAAGTGCTATACAGATTTAATGCAATGCCTATTAAAATTTCAATGACTTCTTCATAAAAATAGAAAAAGCAGTAATTAAATTCATTTGGAAAAACAAGAGACCTAGAATAGGTAAAGCAATCTTTAATGAGAAAAGTAAAGCAGGAGGTATCCACAATACCAGACCTTAAGTTATACTACAGATTTATACTGGTTTTTAACCTTGTAAATCTGCTCCAGATTCTCATCTTTAAAAAAAATTCTATGTGTGTATATATATATATGCATATATATAATATATATAAACAAATATTGTTCTTTTTATTTTTTCTATTTTCAAACCTGAGCATTCATTATTCACAGTTTTTTGTTTGCTTCCTTGTTTATTTTTCTCTTGGAAATCTCATCCATCCTCCTGGTTTAAAAAGACACCTTATACAGATCTTCAGTCATGAACTCAATCTTCCTCTTTACCTGTCAATTAAATATCTCTTCCAAAGAGGTCTGAAATCACTTCAACTTGTCATTATCTTAAACTAGATTTATATATTTTTGCCAAAACTAGTTTATACTTTTATGTATATTATTGGAAATATCATTTTCCCATCAAACCAAACCTAAAGTTTTTGAATCCTGTATAAAAGTAGATCCAGTCAAGGAAGCAAAGAGGCAATCAATCAAAGCCAAATCCAACTGTTCACAAGTAAAGAAAGACATTCAAAGATAAAGAATGGAAGCAAGATGAAGGTAACATGTAAATTACTTAGTCAAACTAAAGACATAAATCACAATATAGACCAGAGTACAATAAGAACTTGAAGAGAACTCCATGCAAAATTCTTTGGAATAGAGTTGACTAAGAAATCAAATCTGAGGAATTGGGAAAGATTTGGGAGTTTAAGAAGAAAATCGTGGATATTTTATAAGATTGAGGGGCCAAGGTCCTATTGGTATGCCTTTTACACAAACAAAAACAAACTATATATATATTTTTTCTCTTCCTTTAAAAAATAGTATTTGTCATCAGATTCTGATTAATCTTTCCTTACAATGATTTAGCATTCCTGACTTTATTTCTCTTTTTTTCTCCTAGCAGATAACCTCTTTAATTTTTTTCTCACTCATTTATTCATCTGAATAGCCAATGGTCACCATATTCTATGCTGGTTCCTGACCTTGTGTGTGTGTGTGTGTGTGTGTGTGTGTGTGTTTAATACAAAAAGTAGATTAAGAGTCAGATTTTTAAAAGTCGATCAGAAGTCAGATTTCCTCAATTTATACCTCCACTCATTTCTTGCACATACCTTTCTCACCTTTCACTTCAAAATACTTTCCTCCAATCTATTCCTGGTTTTGTAATTGTGTTCTGCACATTCCAGTTTACAAAGCATTCTCGCACACTTCTTGCCCAAAATATCCTGATCCAAGAGCCACCCTGTAAGTCCCTCTCTTCCTTTGAAGGCTAGACCAATCACACATTTCCTCCTTAGAATGTCTACAGTGCCCTCAGTCTTCAGCATCATCCCTCTTATCTGAATTCCTGCATCATTAAACATCTATGGCAATTTCCACATGACATCCCAAGTCACTGTATGTTTGGTACATTCTCTCTTTCTATGTTATAAGCCCATGAAAGACAAATATCCTCTTTGTGTTACTGGCATGTAAGATGATACCTTAGAGAAATAAGAAGATATGGCAGGTGTTTAATACTTCTACGTTTTCTTTCAATCAAATGAAAATTTTATTTTCTTTCTATTCTTAGAAGGTACCAAGGACAATGTCTATGTATATTGCAGTATATTTTTAAAGTCTATAGAAAGAATGAACAGCATGGATAATGCAAATGATTAAGCAACAGTCCTACTTAGAGATTTTGGAGGCATTGAGATTGCAGAGAAAATGAACAGTTAATTGATTTGTTCTGTATTAAATATTACTTGTTGATGCTCACAATAATAATTTAATAAGCTTTACTTGGTAAATGAAACAACTCTATGGTTTTTGTTTTGTTTTATAAAAAGCAGTCATGCTATGATATACTGTAGAGATAAATAATTTCAATCTTATTTCCTTTTCATGAAATTATTTAGTGTGGGTAATATTAAATTGTGAACTTTGAGAATTGCATAACTTCTTATAGGCTCAAGGAAAATCCAGAGAGTTCTGCTAGTTTAGCTCTTTCTTTCTTTCTTTCTCTCTTTCTTTTTTCTTTTTTTTCTTTTCTTTTCTTTTTTTTTTTTTTTTTTTTTTTTTTTTTTTTTTGTGGTGCTGAGGATTGAACTCAGAACTTTGTATGGGAGGCAAGCACTCTACCAACTGAACTATATCCCCAGCCTAGTTTAGCTCTTTTAAACACATAGGTAAATCATATGTAAGACAGCACTGATTGTGTAGATAGGAAGAAGGAATGGAGTCATAGTATTTGGGATACTAAAAACACTGAATTCCTGCTTCAAGGATCACAAAACAAATCAAGTGAAAGAAATGTGTGGAAGAATAAGAATGGTTTTTAAAAATAGTTGAAGTATAAGAAAGGAATGACTTTTCATATAATAGAAACTACATATCCCTGATTGATGTAAAATTTGTTAAGTTGTAGTTGGAGCATTTGAATATTTGAATCACCTTTAGTTCTATCCTTGCTTTCACAGGAAAACAAACAATATACTTAAAAAATTATAATAGCCTATATAATAATAAGAAAAAAAACCTTACACATCAATCCATTTTAAAATGTAATATTAAGTATTTCTTATGAAAGATCAATGTCAAGGAAGGTTTAATATTATGACAAGCTACTTTTGCTATGTAATATATTTTGTGTTTATGTCACACTTTTTTTTAAAGAAAGGTGTACTTTATCCCTAAACTAATATGAATTTCTGTGAAAATTGTTGGACTTACTACCTAGCACATTTTTTTAAGAGAAAGAGAGAGAGAGAGAGAGAATTTTTTTAATATTTATTTTTTAGTTTTCGGCGGACACAACAACTTTATTTGTATGTGGTGCTGAGGATCAAACCCAGCCACATGCATACCAGGCCAGCGCACTACCGCTTGAGCCACATCCCCAGCCCCCCTAGCACATTTTCCAATGTACTTTCTCTGCTTGCTCTCCTCAGCTATACCAGAATCCCAGGGTAAAGCAAACCCTGTCACAAACTTAGGTAATTTACACTCAAATAGTGATAGAGTGACCTAGAAAGTGCTTTTCAAAACAAGAAGGAAAGAAGCCAATGGAATTTTGGGCAGGTTCAGAGAGGACCTGACATTTTAATGTTACCTAGACAATGTGTAGGAAGGAAAATAGAAAGCTTCACAAAAAAGGTCCCACATTTTTGGTGGGACCTTGTAGAATTTGTAAGAGTAGAAAGAGTTTTTTCTTTCTTAGGGAGTAGGAATAATTCTGCAAGAAACTTCTGTTGACTCAGATGCTTTAAACATATCTTGAAATTTAAAAATCTACTAAGTTCATATATGAATACACCACAATAAATCTCAACATTGTGTAAACCCAAAGGACTGGGATCCTAATTAGAATAAGATATATTTCATGTTTGTATAAATATATCAAAATAGATTCTACAGTCATTTTAACTAACAAAAACAAATAAAAATTTTAAAATTTTAAACCTGCTAAGTGCAAAAACTTATAACATCTTTGTCCCAAGTCAGAATTATAGCCTAAGTTTGTGACATAATTGTTCATAATCATCTTATGCCAAAGCATCTGGTGATTCTATTCTGTCAGAACTGATAAAATCCCAAGAATTATCTAGAACTAGAAGAAAAATACATCAACTCCTTAGAATTAAAATGCTAAATCAAACTCTCTAGAGTGGTTAGAGATAGCTCTGAATTCCACAGGTCTGAAGAGAGGTGACAGGTTGGCAGATCAGTGAGTTTAATCCATGGTTTTTCATTCTCAATGCTATTGACAAGGGACAGGACAGTTCTTCATTATGGAGGATTATATGGTGTATTGCAGCCTGTTTCCCATCATCCTTGGCGTACCTTCTAGATTTCAGTGGGAACCCTTCCAGTAGTGACAATCAAAATGCTCCCAAATATTGATAGATATCCCCTGGTGGGGGGAAGGAGTTATGATTAACTGAAAATCACAGAGCTAATCAATACGTAATTGTCTCTCCCAGGCCCCCCCCCCAAAAATGTAGACATATAGAGAATGAATGAAAAACACTATGGCAGCACTGGTCACTGCCAACTACATGCTTGCCCAGTTCAGGTTATCTGCACCAAACCTAGGGCCAGCAGCACAAAACATACCCTGATATTTCCCTCAGACTTAGAAGAGAAACCCTTGTCATCTCCCTGTCCTGCTAGAAAAAGTACACTGCATCAGTATACTGTATAGTGGTCTATACCTGCAGCCCCAGATACTAGGGTAGTTGAGACAGGAAGATTACTTGAGCCCAGGAGTTCAAGGTCAGCCTGTGCTGTATAGTAAAATTCCCCTCCTGCCAAAAGAATACTGATTTGTTCTTCGATTTGAAAATTTGTAAGTATATTTACTCAAAATAAAAAAATTCTTATCATGCACAATTAATAAAGAGGCAATAAATAAATAAACAAATAAAACAAAACTCCCAGACAAAAACCTCAGAAATTTTGGTCCACTGAAAGCTAGTTCAACCAAACTTCAAAGCAGATCTTCAAGGCAAACACAATTAAAATAAAAGATAGCAACGAGATGAAACCTATCACTATTGTCTAGAAAGCCAGTCAGTCTTTCAGTATGGCAGGTGTGTATGTGTGGCTGGAGGTGCAGTGTAGTAAACAGAAGAGTGGGAAGTGAGCAAGCCAACAGGGACTGGAGAATTTGGCTGAAGAGACTGTCCCACAAGAAAAGCACTTCCAGGTCTCCAGCCAGTCCCAATGTTCCCAAGGCTTTTACACATGGAACCAAACACACAGTTCTAGCCAAGGAAGGGCCAGCCTTGCCTCATGATCTTTCAATCCACTGTGTCAACGCACTGGCCCCTCTGAGTTACCCCTATGTAGTCCTAAAGCCATGCTATCCAGAAGCACCAACATTCATATTCAACTCAGACTTTTAAGAATGGAGAATATGCACACCTGCTCTTATTGAAGCTGATCCCACCCTTTTATGCAAGAAAAGTTTCAAAGGGCTTATAGCTGTGATATTAAATTTCTCTTGTCCAGAATGCTTTGACGCAATGGACTGATAACTGGCATTTTCCTCCTTAGTAATTGTCTTCTTTGAAGAAGTACCTGCCTTCTTTTTGCTTATATATTATTTAATGTGTTATTTGCTGTGAGTGGTGGTGATTCCAATCTTACCAGAAATCAATTTCCCAACCAGGTAATTTGAACTCATTGTGTGCTTTAGGAAACAGCTCATTCAAGGACTAAACCCTCTGGTTCAAATTTGTTTGTTTTCTGGGTTCTATTCATGTTTTTCACCCCTCCTCATTTGGCAGGATTTGAAGGACTAACGATGCTCCTTTGCCCCCACCCCTTCTAGAAAAGCAACCCTTCAATGCAATAAGTTAGTCTAGACAAAGAAAATTAAAGCAATTAGTAGAAAGCTTGCAAATGTGCTGTGTAGGAGGCCCTGTCATTACAGACCCTCACCCAGGCTCCTGTGGTTTGGTGTGTGTACAGAATGATACTTCTGGGTTTCCTCTCTGTAGAAAGAAATAAAATAATTCTGGGTTTCAATTAGAGACATAACTACAATTTAGTTGGGGACATAGAAGCAGGGTGGCTGTCAGCTATGCCAAGCTAATGTCATAAGACATGAAATCCCAGTACATAGCAAGGGACCACAGTCCTCATACTCAATAAGAAACCAAGACTGGCAATTAGAATGCAGACAGAACAAATATTTACATTTTGAGAAAACAAAAGAGAAGGCATCAACAACAGAATGAATCAAAAGCCACAGGATCTCAGATGTGGGTAAGCAAAGTGTCACTGTCAGTGTGAAGCAGGAAGGCAGACGGGGGTTTCCAGTATGTGCAATTCAGAGATCTAGCTTACTGGAAAATTTACAATAACACTGCAGTTGAAAATCTCCACTTCATCTGTGTTACAGAATTTAACATGAGGAGTCAATTTCCCTTTTCTTCTTTCCACCTTCCAGGGCCTAAAATTAGCTCCAAGTCATTTCTTCACTGTGTGTGTATGGATTATGTGATCCACAGAGCCTGAATGCATTATTTGAAGAGTCTTTAAAAGATTTGGAAGTGTTTATTTATATTTTAAAACTATGCATCAATTTATACCTTCCTTTTGTTAAGGAGTCTTATGTTCTGAATGATCAGAGGGCATAGTAAAGTTTATAGAAGAAAAAGCAGGTCCTTGAGGGGGTGGCCAGGAAGATATTATAGATAGATAGATAAAGATAGATAAATATAAATAGATATAGAGATATTATGTCTACATTCTTATGTATGTTAGTAGGTAGATATAAATATTTTTAGATGGTTCACTCAATATAAGCTCAGAGAATGGATCTGGAAAACAGAAACAAAATCTCAGGTGGTCAAGTGCAGAGAAAAGAGACTGACACCAACAGAAAGATGCTCAGTTAGCCACTATACCTGGAGTGAGGCTTTTGGTTTCCACCAACTCCACATGCATGAAGCTGTTATAAAGAATCCAGAGGGGCTGGTAAATAAAGGTGGAATGAATGGAGCCTGGTTAGAGAGGAAAAGGAGCTCAGTGCAGAGGGCTTGGCTTCAACATAACAAATGATTCTAACTTTCCCCTTTTGAGTGTCTCTGATTCTGAAATTCTATAATCATGAGATGGTGTCTCTGCCCCTTGTGATCCACATCAACCCATAATGGGCATCTGCCATGTGCTTGGTGTTAGTACTTGAGAAAATTAGCTGGCTGCCAATGATCAGATACTATTATTTCATTTTTAAAATACAATACCTAAAATTGTTCATTTGAAAGATATTTCAAAGTATTTTCAGTCATATGCCTAGTTTCGGGTTCATTTTTTGGGAGAGACACACAGATGTAGTACTTTGTGCAATTTAATATTTTGTGAATGAATAATATTAACTGAGTACATACAGGCTACCAAATACTCTTCTAAAAAGCCTTTACCTATCTTTAATTCAAAGGCAGGCAGGGGAAACCACTGGATGATTCCATGCTCTGTCAATTCTTTTTTCAATTATAGAAGCCAAGGAAGATACATGACATTAGTTTTACTTAAAGGGGTTGGCGTTGTAGGGGAATAATCACTGAAGAAAGAGGTAAAAAGAAGAATTCTAGAAAGGATAAAAATTCTGAGAGTCAAAACAGAACCAAACCATAGCATTTAAGGGATATAACCAACCTGAATCCCCTGAACTTTTGAGGTTATAGGTAATAAAAGTAAATTCAAGATCCATGTGGCAAAGAAATCTTACTTTTCAGTCAACCTCACTTCAACTTATTCTTCTTTGGTTGATCTTCATTGCTTTGAATTCTGCTGTTTCAAATATATGAAATGTGTTGATATTCAAATTTTCTTTAGTTTTAATAAAGCAAAGTCCATATGGGGATGGAACTCTGTTGGTCATTATAAAGCCTGAAGCCAAGTTTTATAGAACATTATGAAAGTCATTGAAGAAATCATAGATGCTTTGCAGGATTTATATTACTTAAGTTTTCTGTTTTCATCAGAGTGATGAGCCTTCACTCTTTGCACATGGGGTGACTGAATCCCCTATGCTGTGTCTTTATACATTAGCTCTTTGCCTCCTTTCCTACCAGTGCCCTTTCCTAAGTGGAGCCACCATACTTCTCAACATTTCCTCCCAGATGGAGATGAATCATTTCCATTTTTGAATTTTCTGGGGAGACAGGCCTGAGTTCCCTCATTCTTAAAACTTATTCTCCTCTGCAACTATTTTTCTCCTTACTTTCTATCTCAGAGGACTGGAGAGCTAATGCTGTACAACATTTTTTTTTCTTTCCTCTATTTCATATTCCCCCCCTTTATGGTCTTTCTTTCTCTTTTCTCAATGTTTAAAATGTATATATTTAAACATTTCTCAATGTTTAAATATATACATTTTAAAACATAAAAAAGGAGGAAGAGAAGGAAGGGAAGAAGGAAGGCTGTAATTTTTCAGACCTTTTCTAGCTTCTAGAGGGGAAAAAAATCTGTGTTTATTTTCTGTCCCACAGCATATCTAAAACTGCTGTACCTAAGGAATCTAATTGCTATAAGTTGATAGGACATTTAATCCTCTTTTTGTGACTTCTCGCTTCCATTGGCACTCAGTGCCTTGGTATTCTTGTTTTGTATGGGTTCTATGATGCTCCTCCTTCCAGACTTCCTTTCCTTTGAAAATTTGTTTTTCTGCGCTCATCCCAAATACCAGTTTTCTCCAAGGATTAATGTTTGCCTCGGCAACCCCACCTTCTGCCTGGGAGAATTTGTCTTCATGCACATGACTATGGATGGTTTCCAGGTCTATGGCTCCAGCACACATTTTCAAAATTTCATATACCTCATTCTATGAAACATTACCTCACACACTACCAGACTAAGAAAATCAAATTGCTCAGACAATACCAACATAGCAACCTGACCTCTCTCACCCTCCACAAAAGTCAACTCAAAGTAGATAAAAGACTCAGGAATTAGACCAGAAATGTTGCAAGTGATAGAAGAAAACATAGAGTCAACACTCCATTATATATAAGTACTGACTTCCTCAATAAGACCCCTAAAACTCAAGAAACAAAAGCAAGAATCAATATGTGGGATGTCCTCAAATTAAATATCTTGTGCACAGCAAAGGAAATGATTAGGTACATGAAGAAAAAAACCTACAAAATGGAAGAAAATCTTTGCCAACTACTCCTCTGACAGGGGATTAATATCCAGAATATATAAAGAACTCAGAAGCTTAATACCAAAAAAAAAAATAACCAAATCAATAAATAGGTAAAAGAACTAAAGAGACATTTCTCAAAATAAGAAGCAATAATGACAAACAAATATATGTAAAAAGTGTTTCACATCTCTAACAATCAGGAAATGTGAATCAAAACTACTTTAAGATTTTTTTCTCACTCCAATCAGAATGGCAATGACCAAGAACACAAATAATAATAATAAATGCTGGTGAGGATATGGGGAAGACAGTGCATTGATAAATTGATGATGGGACTGCAGGTTAGTACAATCACTCTGGAAAGTAGTATGGAGATTCCTCCAAAATTTAGGAATGGTACCATTATATGATCCAGCTATTCCCCCTCTTTGGTCTTTATCTAAAGAATTAAAATCTACATACTATAGGGATACAACCATTTCAATGTTTGTAGCAGTACAATTCACAATAGAAAAATTATTTAATCAGCCCAGATGTCCATCAATAGATGAATGGATCAAGAAAATGTGGCATATAAACATAGTGAATTTTTAGTCATCCATAAAGAAGAAGGAAATTATGGCATTTGCCAATAAATGGATAGAAACGGAGAACATCATGCTAAGTGAAATAAGCCAGTCTCAGAAAATCCAGGGTCAAATGTTTTCTCTCATATATGGAAGCTAGAACAAAATAAAGGAAAGAAATGAGGGGATGGGACGTGATAAATATCATAAATATATAGATCAGTGGAGTAGAAGAAAGATATCTAGAGGGAGAAAAGAAGTAAAGGAAACAGGAGTTAATATGGAATGAACAACAAAATCACTTTATATTCATATATAAAATGTATCACAAGGAATTTCACTGTTAAGTGTAGTACCAATCAAAAATAAATTTTGAAAATGAGCAAAAGGGAAAGATCAGCAGAGTAAATAAATGGGAATAGGAGAAGGATAGAAAGGAGAGTGGGGGGAATGGGAATTGAAATCAAATTCCATACATGTATGATTGTGTCAAAATCAACCCAACTACTAGGTGCAATTATAAGGAAGGAAGGAAGGAAGGAAGGAAGGAAGGAAGGAAGGAAGGAAGGAAGGAAGGAAGGAATGGGGAGAAAGAGAGAGAGATGGGGTGGGGAGAAAACCTAAATGCTTAAAATTGCTACTGATGGAATAAATGAATGAATACAACTAAAGTGCAGAAAAGTTAAATAACTTGAAGACCCTGAAGGGATCCAATGTATATGTCAAAGCAAAATCTATAGGCAATAAACTACACATATTCTGAGTATGACTTTGGAGAATAAAGAATTCAGGTTTGACTCCCACCTGGCCTATTTAACTTGCCATATATTTAGATAGGTGCTCGACTTCTCTAAGCTTTCCTTCTTTATTTGTAATATATGATGATGGTGGTGATGATTATCTGAAGTGATGATTATCTGATTTCCTTCTTTCAAGGATCAATTAATATTGATCACTTTTATAAAGTGGTTATTACATACTTGACATAAGATTGACCTTCAGTAAAACTCAGCACTGTTCCTTCTGCAGGTCTGCCTTCTTGCTTTAATTATACTTTTCAATTGAATAGTTCTCTAGTTAGAAATCATTGTAAAAATAAAAATTAACTGTACAACTTAGGTTAACTTTGGAAAATTGTAATTAAATTCCGGATTCATAGATTTATGGGTGGAAGGGACAATTAAGAGCATTTCATCCTAAAGGAAAATACTGAGGAATTATATTGGCTAAATTATATTGTTAGATTGTATGCTTGTACAAATATGTAACAACAAATCCCACCATTATATACAGCTATAACTATAATTCATCAATAAAAAAATTTTACAAAAGATCATTTGATTCCAAACCCTCCGTTTGGTTGCTTTCTTGTGCTGATATCATTTGATTTTTATGAGACACCCCCACCACACACACACACACACACACACACACCTTTCTTTTCCATTTTCCTCACTTCCACATATGAGAGAAAATATTTAACCCTTAACCTTTTGAGTTTGGTTTATTTCACTTAATGTAATGGTCTCAAGTTCTACCCATTTTCTGCAAATGACATCATTTCAGTTTTCTTTATGGCTGAATAAAACTCCATTGTGCATATGTACCACATTTTCTTTATCCATTCATCTATTGATGGATACTTAGGATGGTTCCATAGTTTGGCTTTGTGTTGTGCGGCCATAAACATGAGTATGCATGTATCATTATAGTATGATGACTTTAATTTTTTTAGGATAAATACCAAGGAGTGGTATTACTAGATCACACAGTAGTTCCATTTCTAGTCTTTTGAGGAACCTCCATACTGATTTCCATAGTCAAACCCTCACTTTTTAAATAGAGAAATAGTGGTCTAAAGGGTTTAGATCACAAAGCTTGTTAGAGTTAGCAGGTAATGATCCAGGACTAGACCAAATATCTAGCACTGGCGGTCATTTCTAGTTGCTTAAATTGAATAAGCCCATGTGACAATTAGATTGTAAGAAAAACTAGAGCACTTGAAGTTGTGAATCTATGTTAGGATGTAGGCAGATGCCAGATGGGTAAAGAAGTAGTAGCCCTTAGCTGGGCACAGTGACACACGCCTGTAATCCCAGTAGTTTGGCAGGCTGAGGCAGGAGGATTGTGAATTCAAAGCCAGCCTCAGCAACTTATTGAGGCCCTAAGCAACTCAGTGACACCCTGTCTCTAAATAAAATACAAAAAAAAATAATAATAAGGCTGGGGATGTGGCTCAGAGAGTGTTCCTGAGTTGAATCCTTGGTACCCGACACCCCACAAAAAGAAGTAGTAGCCTTGCCACTCAGCCTCACCAACTGTACTATTCTGTTTCTTAATTTCCTTTGTTTGTGATATTTTTCTTTTCCAAAGAAAGGAAAAAGAACTCAGTGGAAAGTTATGAAATACTATTACACACAAATCTGATTAAAATTACAGTGACTGTAAACCCTGAGTAGGGGCTGACACATTTCCCAGGGCTGGCATATAGTTCTGATCATGTTTAATCTCACCGTTTCTGTCTCGATTTAACTATGATGCCTTTCCCCTATTAAATGATCTTCCAGGAAATCAAATTTTAACTCTTTTAACTATATCACCAATTTGAGATATTCCAGTGGGTAGAGAAAATAAAGAAAATCTATAAATACAGATGAATACAACTGAAAGGATGTGAAATAAAAATATCAGTTTGTTCCAAAAAGAGGAGGAAAAAATGCTTTACTGTTGAAGCCAGTCTTCCTCCAGGATTAATTAAACTCCAAACAGGAGTTTCTAGATGAAACTTTCTTGGTCAAGACAATTTTTTTTTTTTATTCTGAGTTTCATGGTAAGATTGTAGCAATTATTTGTCACCAAATTAAATTGCAGAATTGACAGAGTAAAATAAACTCTTGATAGCATGGGGTCCTAGATTTTTTTATAATATTAAAATTTTTATGTTTGCCTATATTTGCTCTGAAATTTCTTTAAAACAGCTAAACTTAGCACGGTGTTTTTCCATTGAGTTCATTCACTTTTTTACTATTGTTCATAAGCATTTGATTGCCAAAGGGAATGATTCTCTAAATGCCTGAGGTCCTATTTTTGTCCTTTATATTCAAGGAAAAATACAACAGAAAGAATAGCATTTGACTTGAAATCTTTTTATTCATGGTAACTGTAGAAAGAATCTCTGGACTTTTAGGGGGTTTGTCACTGCATTGCCTTATGTACCAATGATTGTTTTGTTTCCTAAAAGAGTGATTTCATTTGTGACTGTCCTCTGTCAGAATGGTTAGTGATGAAAACTATTATTATTTAAAACTGAGTGTAATGTTCCCCTTGAATTGTGTGTTTTATGCACTACAATTTTAAGGTACCTTTCTTCTCATGGATGCCACATGTGATCCTTTTGATCCTTACACTATTAAAAAGAGCCATATATTTTAGAAAGGAATGTTAAGAGCTAGGTGTATAGGAAATATCTGGAGAATAGCTTGTTTTTTCGTGTGAATCAAAGATTATCAGAGAATTTAGAGCAGGAAGTAGTCTTAGGAATCATTTGTCTGGCAAGTCCCAAAGTATGTCCCCTGAATTTAGCACTAGGCTTTTTCATTGTCTGCAAATTCAGGAAATCCTGCAACTATAACTCTCTTTTAGAGACTCACATATCACATTAGACACACTTAAGTCTTCCAGAAAGGGAGCCTCTATAGCTCTGTTTAACCCTAGTTGACTTAATTTATTTGGTCATAGAACTCTTTACTCCTCCATGGAACTGGCATTAAGAGATTCATGGTTTTAGGAAATGTTGGACTACTCTCTTTTACTGAGAAACTTGAGGCCCAATGAGATTGTCAAATGGTCAGTGGGGATCTCAGATTAGAAGCTTGATCTTCCAACTTCAAGTTCTGTATTCTATACCTAGAACTGAAAAATGAACTAGCTTTAAGGATAACCTGTGCCCTGTGAGAACATTTTCAAAGTCCACAAGTAGTGAAAATTAGGGACTCTGTTTGTTCTTATCCAAGAAGCAATGATAGTGTCAGTGTCCTTTAGTGTAGGCAAACAAACCCAGAAAAAAAAATTTAAGAGGGATTAAGAGTACTGTGACATCACTTGGGAAGTACAAGATCAATGCATTGAATTGCCTAGGCGACCGTAAAGCAATCCATAGAAATCATATTCACTCTACTACAATTTTTCTAAATCTCTAAAGAGATAGTTGTAGAACTTTCTAGTAATCTTGGTTTCATAACAAAAGGGGTTTTGAGCAGACAGCTTTGTTTTTTATTCATTTGAGACATTTAATTAGCATATTGTTTAATAGGATAGTCAGATATATATTTATACAACCTTACTAGAAGGTAGAAACCTTCATGAGTTATTCTGCTGGGAAGTCATTTCACAATGAAACATCTCTTTAGCCAGTTCCATGAGAACAGCAAAATGGAACAGCTCTGTTCTTTTGTTAAATGAACTGTTACTTTTCTATGTTCATTCTGGTTCCAACTTTCTATGCTTTTTTTTTTTTTTTTTTTTTTTTTTTTGTCATTTTCCTAAATGCTTTGATTCAAATGTGCAATCACCAGCTTAACAAACTTTATAAGAAAACAACATAATCGTAAGCAGTTTTAAAAAAGAAAAGTCTATCCAGAGTTTCAAAAGAGTTCAACAAGAGGCTGGAGATTGGTTACAATGATATCACTGGGTCCTAACTTTTTTAAGTGGCCATCTCTTTGTCTTCTCAGCCTCCCCCAGAAAGTCCTGCAAAGAATTTCCTACCCAATACTCATACACACCTACTGAATGAAGGTTAAAGTCTCATGTCATCATTAGAAATGGTCAGATAATAGAGCAAATTCAGTTTTGATCGTATTTTACCTGAGAGCAACTTTGGCTGCTGAACATAGAGATTCATCAAATGCTCCCTTCAAGAAATCCCCAAGAGCCCTTTCATGGGGATGTAGGAGACAGAGATGGAAAATAATTCAGGTTAAATGATTCTTCTTGATGTGGCTTTGGCAAAGCTTGATGCTAAATCCAAAGTTCTAGTTGGATAGAAAGAGCTGTTCTAAGGCTAGAAAGTCATAAAAACCCAGCAGGCAGGCTGTTTATCATTTCCCTGGCAAGGCCTTGGTAATGCTGGAACTGAGAAGCAAGAACACTTGGCCATACACTAAGGGGTCCAGTGAGATATGTTTTCAAGCACAGATTTGTCTCAGTCACTCACTGAGCATACCGAGAATGAGCTTAGTACCAATTACTTCACTTATTCAATTAATTTAATGTAGTTTTTGTATGACTTTTTAGGTTTACGCAGGCAAAGCAGGATATCCATTCCTAAACTATTTGCACTGCAGTTCAGATTCAGTTTTCTTCTGGTGGCCAACAATGTTTCTAAAATATTAGGAATTGGAGACAAGTGAATAAAATGACTACCTGGTTAGAATCATGGTCATCTGGTGTTTAGAATGCACTAATTTAAGAAATTCCCTTGAGCACCCACTTCTATGTTTAAACACTAAAATCCAACCCTAGAAATTTCAAATTCCCATGAAAAAAAATCACCTTATTTCCAAAGCAACTGTATTCCTATAAATAAAATTTGATGTTCAAAAAAGTGTTTCAATAGAGTTCAAACTTCTGTGCATCTCTATCTCCTCACTATGGCAATGAATAAAAAGGTTACTATACTTCCCAGTACAAGTTAAATAAAATAATGTGTATTATAATGTTAGCACAGTGGCTGGTACCTACCATTGAGGATTAGCTATTATAAATACATTTTAATTGCCTCAGTTTTCTGTATCTTTCTGAAAATTATTCTCAGGGTTTTCCACCTTATTTTTTTCTTTCTGCAATTCCATATTCCTATGGTACTAAGAACCCAGAATGAAGCCATGGTGATTTCTGTAGTTTTATAACTGCATAATGGAATAAGAAAAAAAGACTTAGGGGCTGGTGTTGTGGCTCAGTGGCAGGGCACTCGTCTAGCAAGTGTAAGGCCCTGGGTTCGATCCTCAGTACCACATAAAATCAAATAAAGGTATTGTGTCCAACTACAACTAAAAAATAAATATTTAAAAAAAAAGGGAAAAAAAAGACTTAGAATTCAGACACTTTTGGATTTGACTTTTGTCTCCACATTCTTGGGCCATGTGATCTTGAGCAACGAATTAAAAGCAGTGTGCTTATTATCTATGAATAGAGGTAGCAGTACCACATTTGTATACTGTGATAAACATTAGAGAACTTGAACATTATATTCCAGCAGTGTAATGGACATTGAATAAATGACAATTTGGACATTGAATAAATGACAATTTGTTCCTGCTGATTCCTTCCTCTTTCCCCTCTGCAAAACCTGCCTCCTTTGTCTCTCCTCTTTCTCAGACCTCTTAGAAATACACCAAAACACACAATCAAGACATTTTCTGCTGTCAACAGAGAAACAAAATTATAAAAAAATTTTGTTTTCTACCTTGTTCATACAGGTTGTCCTAAACTAGGTATTTTTTGTAAATCCTGAGTATACACTAAGAAGTTGATTCAAAAGCAAAGACACCAAAATCAATACTAATTCACCTTAAAGATATTAAGTTCTCCTAATTATCTTTATGCAGCATTATTTTAAGGACTCCCAGGGAGACTAATAAATGGTTTCAAGTTACAAATAGAGAGTGATATATGAGGATAAACAACTGTGCATCTTGTTAAACCTATCAAGATTACATTTCCCTTTCCTTAACAACAACAACAAAAAAAAATGGCATTTTTCATTTAACCACTGAGATAGGTAGACAAAATGCCAACAGATTTAGAACAGAATTCATCCAACATGTTATAAAATCAAGGATGTATCCTCCCCCGCCCCAAAAGTGGACTTAATTCCTCTTTCTTATTCATTAGTTTTCTTTCTGCTTCTCTTCCTTTACTTTTCAACCATCTCACAGTCCAGGCTTTGAGGATTGTGTTTAGTAAGTATTGCTTAGCTAGTGGAACATCAGCTAATAGGGTTAAAAGGTAACAAGATAGCTGACCCCATCCTAGAGGCTCAAGTTTCCTTCCAGCCAGGGCACTTAGGCCATCTCTTCATATGACCAGAAAAGTAGTTTAGAAATGCATTTTTTTAGCCTAGCAACATCTCTATCCCTTTTATTGCTGTGTGCGAATATTGAAAGACTTTCACCGGAACACAAAATTTTTTGGAACACTGAAAGAGCAATGTGCATCTGACTATTAGATGCTCTTGAAGGCACATCCACGTAAGCACAGAGATTTGGAATTGTCTCAAAGACAGACGGGAGTCAGAGAGTGCCTGGTAGATCAGTAATAGAATATTTAAATCAAAGTTCTTCTTGGGAAAGAGCCAAGTTAGAGAAGAAGGCAAGAGTAACCTGATCCAGGACATGGCACTGAAACTAGCAGCTGCACCAAAGGCCCTTTGGACTGCTTGACTGGATGGTCGAGCAAGCCAGGGAGAACACAACTTTAAATGTTTTCTGGATTAGTGATAAAGACAGAGTAGAGATTGAATTGCTTAGATTTCCACAGAAACCACGTTAAACTTCAATGCTCTTTATAATAAAGGCCATAATTGTGACAAGATAATCACTCCAACCCACCAATCTAATGTATTTATATCATGACATGATTATAAAGCATGACTCCTGTGTCAGGATGAATTGCTCACCATTTGGGTACCAGAGTCCCATTAGAGAGATTTGGAAGACAAAATGTGCCCATATCCTAATCTCTGAAACCTGTAAATATGTTGTCTTTAGATAGCAAAAGGGACTTTTGTGATTAAATTAAAGACTGCAATGGAGAGATTATCCTGGATAATCCAGGTGGGTCCAATATAAAAACATGTGTCCTTAATGGAAGACAACCTTTCCTGAATATGATCAGAGGAAGATATTGCTATAAACAAATGACATTGTGTACCAGTTTAAAAAATAATTTAAAAAAAGGCCAGAGAGATGTTTATGAGTGCAGAGAAAGAGAATCATAAACATAAACATAAATCATAATCATAAACAATGAAGGTGGGTTCCCTATAGAAGCTGGAAAAGATAAGGAAATGAATTCTCTCCTAGATCCTCTAGAAAGGACACAGCCTGGTTGAAACCTTGATTTTAGCCAAGTGAGACCCACATCCAACTTTAAACCCACTAGAATATGAGCTAATCAGTCTGTGCTGTTTTGAGTGACCATACTTATGTTTATCAGCCATGACACCAATAGGAAGTGAATACAGCAGGATTACAGATTTCAGAGGCAGTGCCCTTGTCATATCCCTTCATTCTAGAAAACTCCCTCATGGCCCTAGTCTGAGAGCCAGAAGAGCCTTAAGAGGTCTGCTCATCTTTCCAAAAGAAGGACTTCAGGAAGAAGACAAGAAATGAAACATAGACTACTTGTAACACACCCTGTGCCCCGTGTTAGACAGCTTTTCATCACTGAACAAATGTCTGAGATAAACAACTTTAAAAGCAGAAATGTTTGCTTTGATTCTTGGTTTAAAAGGTATCAATCCACGGTCACTTGGCCCAGTTACTTTGGGCCATTGACAAGGCAGCACATCATGGCAGGGAGTGTGTGGTAGAGCAAAAGTTGTCACCGAGGGTAGCCAGGAAGTGAAAAGAGAGATGGGGGGTGGGGAGCAAATGGGTCCAAATATCTCCTTCAAGGGTGTACCTTCAGTGAACTAACTTCCTCTTACTGGGGCCCAGATCTTAGATGTTCTACTATCTTCCGGTAGTGTATGGGCTGGTGAACAAGCCTTCAACACATGGCCTTTGTGGGACATTTAAGATCCAAATCATAACACACCCCTAAAGGGAGACTCAGCACCAAGGTACAGCTAAACAATCATGGTAAGAAATCATGACAATGCTTCCTTCCCAGTAGGTACTTAGGAAATAGACCAAATTCAAAATCTGATATTAAAGGGAAAAGGGAGAAGAGCAGAATCAGTACTGGTCATTTAAAGCCTATACCTACTAGGTATTTCACATGCCCCATCACAACTAATTTAGCTGATGTTCCTAAGCAAAATGAAGAAAACTAAAGACTCAGGGTGACTGTGTGAAATGGACAGTCATAGTGTCCTTTGGTAGCTGGGATAGGAGGTGAGAACCAGGCCTGACCCCAAAGCCCATGGGCTTCTCACAACTCTGAGCTCTTCCTAGTCTAGCTTTTAAACCCTGTTGCTTCAACAGCACTATCATGAGTTCACTTTGGGCTTGTGCTGAAGAGCTGAGGCCCTGCTGTGTGTCTATTTTTGTCTTGGAACTAGTTCAGAAAATTTCAGTATGAAAAAAAAAAGGTACAAAAGAAAGGTCATCAGAGAACAAACATTTCAATTTAGTGTGACTTTTTTCTTTTGTATCAGACTTGGGAAAGCCTTCCCACAACCAGATTATTGAACTAATGTTTCTTCTATGGCTTCTTGTGATAAGCTTCCTTTTTAGTTAAATGTTAGATCCATAGGGAATTTATACTAGTATAATACACCTCATTGACTCAACTCTGTATTTTATAAATGACTTTTCAGTTGCCCTAACACCATTTGTTATCTGATCTATGATTATTAAATCTATTTTTATCTATGATTATCTCACTTATTTAAAAAGTTACCATAATTTTTTCTTAAATTCCCATGTGTAACTATATTTCTTCTGAACTATCTATTTTGTCCCAAAACCAAATCCAAAGACAATTAATTGGGTTGAAAAAGTAATGCAATACATGTCATAGAAAAAGAGCCTAACATGTAAAAATCTTCTAAAAATCAGTTAAAATGAATACAGGATATAAATATACATTTCATTTAAAAAATACATAAATAGATCTTAAAGAAACAGTTATCTACCTTCTTAATGTGGGATTGAAAATTAAAAGAACACTGAAACACCATTTTTCACCTGAGACTGGCAGAGATCCAAATGTTAGTAACACTACTTTGGCAACAATATGAGGATATAAATTGCTATGGCCTCTAAAGAGGGCTATTTGGAAATACCTATCAAAATGACAAACATACACAGCTTATGACCCAATCATTTTTCTTCTAGAAATTTATATTAAAGGTGAAATTATATATTGAAATGACTTATGGGTAAGATATTTCATTGCAACCCTTCATGTGACTGCAAATAAGAAAAAAGAAATCTGAAAGATAATCAATAGATTACTAGTTAAATAAATTCTCACATTATATGTAATGAATGACTACTCAGATCCCCCAAAACAGTGAGAATAATCTTCAGGTATGGTTAGGGAGTTTCTTTTAGATATATTGTCAAATATTTTCCCAGATGACATTTGGACATGACTGAGAAACACTTTTGGTGTCACATGTGGAGAGGAAAGGGCTGTGGTGTTCTATAGTGAGTAAAAGCCAAAGATGCTACTAAACATTCTATAATATGTAGGACAATGCCCCCCATCAAGCTTTTCCAGTCTCTGAACATCAACAGTGCTGAGGTTATGAAATGCAAACTCTAGGAGGATGATCAGAAATTGATTTTATCACATGCCTGCTGTGATAGCAGAGGGCACAGAGTCAGGGCTGGATAGACACTTTTCACCATATTCCATTTTGTAATTGTTGAAATTATGTACCTGTACACCCATGCACAGGTACAAAAATAAACAAATAAATAGCATTGTCATCTTTTTTTTCTTTAAGTCATTGCGGAGTCTATTGGCCAAATTATGTCATTATATTGTGTGCATGTACGAGTATATAACAACAAATTCCATTATATGATTATAATGCACCAACTTATAAAAGGAAAAAATAGAGCCTTTTAGAAAGTGAAGTCTTTGATTTTATTTGTTCATTTTGTTTCCTTGTTATGGCCCCAGGTTCTTCTGAAAAGCTCAAGGACACATATTACAATTGTTTCAACATAGATGTGTTTTCTCCTGGAAAGGTTCTCCAAGTGATAGAATAAAATAGGAGCATAAAGTTGCAATGTATTGTATCTGATCAAATAGGCTTTGGTCTTAGCAAACACCAGAGAAAATTGTAACCTAAATTACTAGTAGTTACAAATGTGTAAGTCAATGTTTTCTCAGGGGGAAGGACAAACATTCCTGTGTAAAAAGAACTGATAGTGTAGAGGTGCCTTTTGACTCTTGACAATGGTGACTTTCTCTAAGGATCTCTAAAGATTTCTCTAGAATCATTTCATAAATCTATTGTAAATTATCATTATGAACAGCTCCTGCTCCATATCACCAATAGTAATCAGTAAAATTTTAATCTCTTCCCTCCCTTTTCATTGCCATGGTGCCAAAACTGTTTTACCAAGATAAAGCATTCAACAGAGCCTTTGATGTGCCAGAAACCAAGTTGGTTTTGATCAAGATAGGGCATTACCTGGAGTATTACTCATGCCTTGCCCTGGCAAAGGCATTTCAGGAGTCTATGCTCTAGATTTATTCTTAAATTAGTATGAACTTCTCATCAATCTTTTCGTCTTCATTTTAGGATTTTCTTTGAAATTTCAATTATTGTTTGAGATTTAAAAGTTTATTTTAAAAACACATGGCACACATAAAAAACTAAATCCAATGTGTAAGCATCAAAGCTAAATTTTGCAAAATAAATAAAATAAAATAAAAATATATGAAAAAAATTCCTGCAGTTAATGAAATGTAAATGGACAGGAAAAATATTCTCTCAATAAGCATTGTTGGTTATAAATGTTCCTCAGAGCAGCTTATCCGTAATCACAGTGTGCTAACATCTCATTCAGCAGTAATCACTGCTCTGTGAAAACCAAGAGTCAAGGTCAAGGTAATTATTTGTCCCACTGCACTCTACAGCTTGGGTTCCTGTGTCGGAAGAATATACTAGATGACCACTGGGATCCATCCCAACTTTAAGATGTGACTCCTACACTTAAAGACTTCGAGAGAAAATTAGGGTAATTGAGCCTCAGGAAAATACAAAAGTGATAACGAGTTGCCAGAGGAAGGGAAGAGGAAGCAAAGAAAAGAAAGGAGGGGGAGAGAGAGAGAAAGAGAGAAAGAAAGAGAGGAGGAGGAGAGAGACAGAGAAACCATGAACATGAACTTGGATACTCATGCACACAAAAAATATTTCTCAGTGTCAGTGAGTCTGAGCTGGCTTTTATAAATGGGATGGCACTTGTGACTTCAAGTTGATGACCTTTCACAACCATAGTGCAAAGTCTTTTTAGTTTTGCTTTAGATTTTGTGTGTGTGTGTGTGTGTGTGTGTGTGTGGAAAATGGAAATAAGTTGATTATAACATGAAGAAAAAGAACTGTGTCTGTTCCTAGTACACACTAAATAAAAATAAGAATCAGTTCCAAGAAACTATAAGAAATAAAAAGGAAAGAAGGAAAAAAAATTTAATCTATATCAATCCAAATATGGCTTCAGATTTTTTTTAAAAATATGTTAAGTGAGTACAATATATACTATTATCTGGCTTAGCTAAACCAAGCATCCAAAAAATAAATATCGAGACAGTTTATTTATTGATTTATCAATAAGAATGAAGTGATTTTATTTTTGGGAAAAAGGTGGCTGAAAGCTAAGTTCTGTTACCAGGAAAAATAAGAAGCATGAAAAAAAAATAAAGATAGTTACAAAGAAAAGAAAGGGAAAGGAAAAATCAGGAAGTTAGAAGAAAATTATGATAACAGAATCAATCCAAACAATAACATTAGCAAACAGCTATTATTTTAAGTAAGGAAGGAAAAAATGTATCAATTATGATTATATTCCCAATCTATGAGCATACACTATAGAAATCAATAACCTCATACATATTACTAACCTTTTTTTCCCTTAAAATAAAATGTGAGTTATAGATTTAAAAAGCCTAAGAAGTCTCCCTTTAAAAGGAATTCATATAAAATTCTTTCATATAGTTCTGAATTTTTAGTTTAATACATGTAAAATTGATCAATTCCTAAAATTGGGCTTCCACTGAGACTATTTTCTCTTGAAACTGACAATCATCTTTGTTCTTTTCTCAAACTCAGAAAACCAGAAAAGCAGCACACCGTCATCAACAACAAAAGTTTAATGCACCTTGGAAACCCACAAGGAAGACTTAAATGACATTTTGTCAAGAAATAAATTCATCAGGAAATTAAAATAGCTGTCACTAGACAGTCTGTGCTTTGAGAGTTTTTGTTTCAGTTAGTGAGGTTTTAGTCATCTCAAACCATGCACACCAATTTTCATCCAAAGTCTCTTTTGACCAAAAGCACAAATTTTGGGGTAGGATCAAAAGGAAATTTGTCATCAAAGAAAAGGTAGTCCCCCTGCCTTTAATAAGGTGGATGTTTTTGAATGAGATAGCATCTTTGATCAAAGTACAAGTTTTTATTAGAGTTACCTTCTCTTATGAATCCACATAGACAGCAAATCCAGAAATTCTTAGGCTATGATTATCAGCTGTCATCTTCAGACCTAGGAAGAGTTTATAGCTAAAAAAGGAAAAATATCCCACATTTCTAGTTATATAATATAAACTGAGGACAGTTTCTGTTCAAACTTTTTGCAAAACATTTGATGAAAAAAACCTAGTATATTTATCAAGAAAAGTTATATCTTACAAATGACTACATTAGCCTGTCTCTCCAACTCATGTAAAATTTAATTGATGATAACATTTTAAAACTTCAGTTTTCACTTTAGCACCACCAATTCTCTAATCCTTTGCCCTTCCAAGAATATATAGTCCTTTGCTGAACACAAGAAGCTCAATTACAATCTGAATCAATTGGGAGAAACTAGCACCGTTAGGTATGTGAAAGGACTTTAACAGGCATGGTTTGGAGGAATTGCAAAACTTTGCCCTTACTGTGAAAGTAAACAGGAAGAACATGAATGATAAAATTGCTCTTTCTTGAAGTTCTGCATTTACCAACTCAGTATCTGTGAAATGCCTGTGATTGGTGGTAAGTAGGACCTGAGCTTTTAAAAGCTGAGGGGTTCTATCATGAAGTTTATATAGTAGGACTCCTACTTTCTGTGAGCTCTATGTGTGTTCCTAATTATGTCATATTTTAGAATTTTCATTTTTCTCAACAATTTCATAAAATTATTAAAAAGTCAAAAAATTCTCTTAAATTCCATGTGCTAAAACGATAATTTCAGAAATTCAGGATGTCCAGGAGAGCCCTAGCACAGCCCTAGCCCCCAGATTCTTTGCCTCCATGTATGAGCAGACACATATTTACCATTTGTGTGTTTATATCTGTGTGTATGCACACACATGCACAGCACAAAAAAAAAAAATTGGGGAACCACTACTTGAAACACATTGTAAACTCTTAATTAAGTTTGCCTCAATTAATGGATTTAAGAGAAATTTACTGTTTATTTTCTTAAAATATTATGATATGTAGTCTCTTAAGTCCAACAAGGAATAAGAATTTAGACTTTATCACAGCTTTACTGCTATAATTCTTATACGAAGGACTGAGAAACTTTTTGTATTTATGAGGTAACATTTCTAAGTAAATAAGATCACATTACAGGACCAGTTTCATAATTTGTGAGCCCCAGTGGAAAAAAAAATGCAGAGCTTCTTATATAAAATTTACTAAAATTTTAAAATGTCATAAGGGTACAAGAGCTTGTTTTGATTTTTTTTAATAACAGATATTGAATGAACCCAGAGGTACTTAAATACTAAGCTGCATCCCCAACTCTTTTTATTTTTTTTTAATTTTTGAGACAGGGACTTGCTAAGTTGCTTAGGGTCTCGCTAAGTTGCTTTGAACTTGCAACCCTCCTGCCTCAGTCTCCTGAGTTGCTGGGATTACAGGCCTGTGCCACAGTGCCAGACCACTTGTTTTGATTTTGAGATACCATTTTATGGTTTTCCTGAGACACTTAAAATGATATGATTGAAAGAAATATTGTTAAACTATAAAAAAGCTAAAGAGAAATCATTGTGGTGTATTTGGAAAAAAGAAAAGACTTTTTGTCAGAAAGATAGAAGTTTGATTGCTGATTCTTAATAATGGGGTAAGCTCAATTTTCTTATCTGGAATGTAAGAATTCATTTTTTGACAACTATTTACTGAGAAACTTTATTTTTGGAAAGTTGACATGTATGAAATTATTAACTATTTTTTAAAATGATTCAATCTTTCCCACAACATTATGAGCAGGTACTATTTTTTCTCCAATTTATAATGAGGAAGCTATTGCACAAAGATATTTTAAAATTGGCTAATTTTCACTAATAATAGTGTTGGAGATGGAACTCGAGCTCAGGCAATCTAACTCTAAGGGACAGACGAAATTCACCCTGCTTCACAGTTACCTTCTAATATACATTACATCATTGGATCACACTATTGGTTGGATAATAGTAATAACAAAAATAATGCCCCACAATTCAGGCTCAGAATTGAGTCTTACCTAATATATATAACAACTCTTTTGGCAGTTCTGAGTTTTTGACATTGAAACCCCGAAACTTTCTCATAATTGGGGAATAATAAAAACCAGTAGATAGGTCATTTTGTTGTTGTTGTTGTTCAAATCAAGAAAAAATACTGCAATGTGAGAAGCAGCAAATCAAATAACACTGTTTTAGGGAGATACAGTATATGGTATTAGATTTATTGAAAGTCCCTATGAAAGAGTTTTTTTTCTCACATGATGCCAAATATGTTTTTAAGATTTCCTTATAAATGCTCCTTTTATAACACCATTAAAAAAAAAGTATAATGAAATCCTCAGGAAGTTAAGTAGCTCAGAGAACAACACAATGTAAAAATATAAACAAACTCATCAAGATCCATGTAATACTTTACCTTGATAATGAGAAAACAGATGAATTTTCATTATTAAATCTATTAATTGATTATACAGTTGCTCAGAATAATGAAATTGCAGAATTGACCTGGGAATATTTTGCAGTTTCTGAAAAAGTTGAAATTAAGAATAAGGGTTGAAGAACACTAGGTGACCTTGATTCTAAACCAAACTTCTCAGAAGTCCTTGAAGCATACTGGGGACATGGGAAGGGTAGACTGCATGGGAGGTCTACCGAAAGACTTAGATCTTTCTCATTAGAAGAAAAATCCATGATTTCAGAGACCGAGATCTAGAAACCTTTAGGAGCCAGAGGAGTCATCACCTAGTAATTTAGCATCAACGCTGTGGTTTAGTAGTGGTTCTTTTCATGTTCAAGAGGGAGAATTGTTCAAACAATATAGTTGGTTTGAAATATTTCCAGGACCAATGCAAACACCAAGTGGGCTGCCCAAAAACCACACATTGTTTCCTTCAGACAAAAGATAATGATGCACTAATGAGTTTTACCCTTTATTGCCCTCCCTGGAACACAGCCTCAGGAAGAAAACCCACAAAACCAAATTGTTAGTCCCAAAATTTACAATATTTTGCAATGACCCCAATCCCTTTTTCTTTAAGTGCTAGTGCTTGTGCTAAGCATTTGTGTTGTTTAACGCATAAATCCCAACCTCATGTAATCTCAAAAGTGCCCTCCCAGAGAGAGAAAGGAAATGAGTAAATGAGGAACAATAATAAAGCCTCACTCAGAGAGGTACCTCCAAGTGATTCTAAACACTTCTGAGATATTATTGAACTCCAGTGCATTTGACTTCATGAAAAAGGGAGGGCTAAGTAACAGAGATTTCTATTTTAAAAACTATGGAGAAGGAAAATGAGGCAAAAAGAAATTAGACTAATAGAATCCCTTTAACCAAAAGCATTTAATGAGCAATCAGAACTATGAGTAGAGGAAATTATTATTCTGGTGATTAGACTTTAAGAGCATGATGAGCATTTATGGGATTTCTTAGAATCATTTGTTGTTGTCATTGAAGAGCAAGGGCGTAACTGTGCAGGGCTTGTGCTGATATTCTCCACAACTCTTTCTTATCCTCATGATATTTCCCTTCACCATCCCATCTACCATCTCATTCCTTTTGGATGGCAAAATTTCCAAAACATATTGCCTACGTTTCCTGCTCCTATGTTCTCCTCTCATACTAACTGAAGATAGCTTCTTTCTTGAATATGTCCACTAAAATGCAAAAATTAACTGTGGCCTCCATGAGTTTTCAAGACATAAAATTAGATTTTGCTAGTTTGCCACTTTAAAACATGTGTTGGCTTCTGACTAAATATATAATAATGTCCAAGTGCTATCCACTTTATCATAGTCTGTAAGGCCATACACAATCTGGTTCCTTTCTTTTTTAATTTTTCTTTTGAGATAGGGTCTTGCTAAATTGCTCCACCTGGCCTCAAATCTGTGATCCTTCTGCCTCAGCTTCACAAGTAATTGGGATCATCCCTGTTTCTGGATACTACACTCTTCACTTATTAAAATCTAGCTACACTGGCCATTCTTTTCCAAGAGTCTAACAAGTTTGTCTTCATTCTGGTTCACTCTTTATGCTGTTCCTTCTTTCCAGAAATCTGAGTATCACTATTCCTTCTCATTATTCAGGTCTCATGTATTTCCCTTCCTAGGGAACTCCCCTGCTCACTACCACTCTATCTAATAATATCCTAACCCAAATGATTCTCCTTCCATTTTCTTGTTTTATGCTCTTCATTTTACTTCCTAATATCTAAAAATATCATCTCTTACTTTATGTGGTTCACTAATTTATTATCTGTGTACCCTCACTAGATTGTAACTTCTAGGAAAAGCAGGATCATGTTTGCTATATTTTTAGTGCCCACAACAGTACTCGGCAGGCAGTAGGTTCACAATAAATAGTTGTTGCAAATGAATGAATTTATGTCTAGGAGAAAATGCTTCAGTAATTGAATGGCGAGTTCAGGAATAATAATTTGGATTTTAGAGAATATTTCTACTAATACTAGGGCTTTAACTTTTCATATAATAACTTAAGAGAAGTGTATAACAAATTCTTTCAGTTAGTTGAACTGTGAACTTGAATATTTCACATGAAAACCACATATGGGATTATTCTTAAGATGTTGCTTATGTATGGTGCCTAAACAAGTACAACATCAGACGTTATGTTATTTGTTACTTTTTTAAAAAAAATCAATGTATCAGAGACCTATAAATGAATTACAATTATCAAGTGTCAGAGTAAACACATTTATTTATTAAAATTATTATCATTAAAATCCTCTGCCTTTAAGTTATGTAACAGAAAGTTGCAGAATTACTTGGAGTTAGTTAAAATACAGATGAGTAGGCTCCAAAGCAACCAGTTCCTCCCCAGAATTTCTAATTTAGTAGGTCTTGGAGGGAAAAATTTGCATTTCTAACTACCAGTCAGGAAAACACACTTTTAAGAAAATTTGATTAAGATTAATAATTAAGGGGCTGGAGTTGTTACTCAGTGGTAGAGCACTTGTCTAGCACATGTGAGGCACTGGGGGTTCAATCCTCAGCACCACATAAAAATAAATAAAATAAAGGTATTGTGCCCATCTACAACAACAACAACAAAAAGATTAATAATTAATTGTAAAAAGAGGAAAAGAGTCCTGGAGTACAAAAATTAGTGTAAATTTTAGTTATAACCTCAAGAATTATTTTACTATCTTGTTACTAAGTTATCTGCACAAATTACTTTTTCTATTTACATTTTTTATTTTACATTTATGTAGGAGGATACCATCCTGTTTGATTCTAAAATCTTCCTCTATTTCACACACTACTACTTCACACACTTATAGAACCTTTAATATAGATACCATATTCACATATGTTGATTATTATTCATCAGAAAATTATTCTGTGTTTATTTTGAGAAGAACTCTCTCAAATCATTTTCCCTTGCCTCTCATTATTCTCCTGAACAGAAACAGTAACTGGGTCTTCAACAAAAATCTATTATGTTTAAAAACAAAAATTACAACTAAAATGGTTTGACAGGTGATATTAAGAAGACAAAGTTTTGATGGTTTTTTTTTTTCCTTTGCTTCTGTTTAACTCCCAACTCCTGTACAGGCTAATTGGACACTGTCAGGAGTTCCCAGGTATAGTTTCCAGGCTCATTTCCATCAGTGGAGGTAGTACTTACCTTGACCATTTCTCCCTGGACTATAGAGAGTTGATTTCCTAAACTAATACTACAACACATCAAATCTTAAAGTCCAAGTTTTTTAATAACAAACCAATGCTACTTCTAGGTATTTATCTTAATACATGTGTTAGCTTTCCATTATTGTAACAAATACCTGACCTTAAGTCAATTTAGAAAGAGAAAACAATTTTTTGTGTGTGTGTTGGTGGGGGGTGGGTCTCACAGTTTGGGAGATTTCCATTCGTGACAGATTGGCTTTGGACATGTGGTGTCCCAGTACATCATGGTGGCACAATCCAACATGTGGGAGCATGTGGCAGGGGAGGCCCTTTCACTTCATAGCTGGGAACCAAAGATAAAGAGGAAGAGAACAGGGTTCCACAATCTTCTTCAATGGCACACCTCCAGTGGTTTAAAACCTCTAACTATGTCCCACCTCTCAAAGGTTCTATCTTTTTCCAAAGTACTACATTGAGGAAGGAACAAGCCTTTACCACATTGGCCTTTGGAAAACATTTAAGAATGTGATAATCCAAAATTAACATACAAAAATGTTTATGGGACTAATGCCTATAAAACTTTAAAGTTTTACCAATTAAGTACTTTGAACATGTGTTACATTATATATCAATAAAAATTATTTGTTTCACTTTAAAGTTTTCTGAATTCTCCAAAGTTTCTACAAATAGCAATTTTTTTTGTAACTAAAATGTAATTATTTTAAAAGTAAAATGATTAAATGTTTAAAAAGAAAAGCAGTGAACTTGGATCATATATAGTACCACCCAGTACAGATAATAATCACAATTAAGAAAATATAGCATACATACATAATGTGATATTACTCAGCTATAGAGAACAATGAAATTATGGCATTTGCTTATGAATGGATGGAACTGGAGAATATCATGCTGAGTGAAATAAGCCAGTCCCCAAAAACCAAAGGCCAAATGTTCTCTCTGATATATGAATGCTAACCCATAATAAGAGAGGATATGGAAGGGAAGTATTGACTTTCAGTGGATTAGACAAAGGGGAATGAAGGGAAGGGATGGGGGATGGGAATAGGAAAGACAGTAGAATGAATTGGACATAAGAATGGGATCAAAATGGTAATGGGTTGCACCCCATGTATGTATAATATGTCAAAATACACCCTACTGTCATGTGTATCTAAAAACAACAACAAAAGGATAGATTTTAACAATAAAAAAGAAGAAAAATCACAGAACTTTTTTTGCTTATGAGACTTTGATTTTTATTGATTTAAATTCTAACCAGGAACTGATTTTTTTCATCAAATAATTTTTAAATAAAAAATTTTTTAAGTTTCCATTTCAGTTAATTCTCCTACTAGTTAGTTTCTTTTGATTAAAATGAAATTCACACAACATAAAATTAACCACATTAGCCTGGCATGGTGGTATGTGCCTGCAGTTCTAACTGCTCAGGAGGCTGAGGTGGGAGGATGAGACCCTCATATCTCTCTCTCTCTCTCTCTCTCTCTCTCTCTCTCTCTCTCTCTCTCTCTCTCTCTCTCTCTTAATTTAAACTTTTAAATTACACAACTGAGTGGCATTTAGTACATTTCCCAATTTTGCAATGCTACCTAGTTCCAAAATGTTCTTTTAAATAACTTTTTTAGTTGTAGTTGGACACAATATCTTTATTTTATTTATTTATTTTTGTGTGGTTCTGAAGATTGAACCCAGTGACTCCCATGTGCAAGGTGAGAGCTCTACCGCTGTGCTACAACCCCAGCCCCTCCAAAATGCTTTTATTGCTGCAAAGGAAACTTGTGTCCAGCAAAGAATTGTTCTTTGTTTCTTCTTCTACTTTCAAAAGTTGGAAACCAACAATCTGCAATCTGTTTCTGTGAACTTACCTATTCTGGATATCACTCTCTTTTTAAAATGCTATAGTAAATATTTTTTTAAAGTATGTTCTGAGTAAGAATACTTTCTGTTTTAATCAACTTTTACGTCACTGTGTGACTAGAACAACTTAGTGGAGAAAAGTTTATTTGGGGCTCATGGTTTCAGAGTCTCAGTCCATAGATGGCTGACTTCATTGTTCTGGGACCAAGGTGAGGCAGCAGATTCTGGGGAATGGAATCAGCAAAGAAAAGCTGCTCACTCATGGCAGGGTCAGGAAGCAGAGAGGGAGAGAGGTTGGAAGGAGCCACAGCATGATACATCCTTCCAGAGCATGCCCCCAGTGACCCACCTCCTCCAGCCACCTTCCTCCACCTTCCAAGAGTTACCGCCTGGTCATTCCATTCAAACTAAGATAAACCAATTTGGTAACAGTTCTCATAACCTAATCATTTCACCTCTGAATATTCCTGCATTAATAGAAGCTTTTAGTGGATACCTCATATCTAAACCATAATATGCCCTCTGACCTATTCTTTTATTGGTCTTCACTTTGCTCTGAGATCAGGAGGGCTTATTATGACTTCCACATGACAGCTTTTCAAATATTTGACTCCATTCTCAATTCTTAAAGATCATGATCTCTGGGCTGGAGCTATATAGCTCAGTAGTAGACTTTTTTCTTAGCATGCATGAAACAGAGAGCCTGGATTCAATCCCATAAGCAAAATATAATGGTTTCTTGACACCTTCACTACCACCCCTGTTACATTCACTTCCAAACACAAGATTTTCTTCAGATTAACTCCAATTCTTCAGAATTCCTTATATGGCCACTTGGACCATGATTAATACCTGCACGTGAATTCTTTTCAGCTTAAGCTTCAACTCAACATGTGTTACATGAAAGAAGACTGAGCATAATGGAAAAGTGGAGGGAAGGACAGGAAGGGAAGTTAGCAAAATCAAATGAGCGGATTCCAGGCAGGCCTCTGCATGTACATGAATGTCAACCTTCATTACCTCTGAGGTGCAGTCAGCCAAGTCCCTGGTTCACACCCTGTCCCCTGGGTATTGTGCAGGGACCTCTCCTGACATGGCCCTCCAGGGAGCTGCAGAAGCCTGGCACACAGGCTTGACAAGAAAAAGATCCTAAATGGAAACACACAACCACAATTACTTACAAACCATCTCTCTCACATCTTCCTGTCACAAATCATTAAAGAAGCCCTCTACTCTAAACATGGGGAAATTGCTCAAGGAAAGAAGAGACATTAGATCTAAATTACAACTAACTTCAACACTGATTGCTATGTATTACTGTTTTAGTCTTTGGTCTGAATTAATGAGGCTATAATTAATGAAGTTTGCCCTGGCAAGTGGACCAGAGCCCAGACAATTATATTTAAGATGAATGGCCTATGCTCTGTTTTTCAGAGTATGAGGTGCATATTTAAAAATGTCATTTGTCAGGTTCCAGCTCAGATTTTGAGCATGAGAATTTCACCTTGTATGTACATTGGGTTTCTACATTTTTAACAAGTTCTCCAATGGGTCAGGTTCATAATGAAATCTGAGGACCACATATTAAAGAAAAAGGAAGTCCTTGTTGAATTTGTATTGCATACCCATAATAAATATTGTGAATAGAAACTTGCTCTTTGGAAAAATATACCAATACATGTGTTCAGAAACAATATATTAAAAATATTTGATAAGCTTGGCTTAAGGTATAACTCATTCTGTTTGATGTTAACAAGAAACATTCTCTACAAATACTTCAAAAGTTCAGAAGAAGTCCTTTTTTATTTACATTATTTATAATTGGGCTGATCCAAGGAAAGATCTAAACAGAGTGTTATAAAAAGCAGAATGGACACCAAACATCATGAGCACATGTGCATTCAGTAAATATTTGCTGCATGAATGGTACAGTTAAAGTTGCTTTATTTCCCAAATAAAAAGCAAAGGAATGATGCCTCTAATCTTCCAGACTTTTCCCTTCTCAAATATCAGTAATATTCTGGTTGTTTGAATACTACCAAAAACAGCATCTGTAATTTCTCAGATATATTAGGTATTCATTCATTTATTCAATAAATATTTATTTATTATTTTTTATGTAGCAGGACTTGTGCTGAATTCCAGGTATATGGTGATGATCACAACAGACTTGGTTTATGAAGTCTTATTTCAGAGAACTAGTAAGTTAGGTACTTTGGGGGAAGATTAATTACTTGAGAAACAAAGGAAATCTTAGAGCAAGTAGAAGGAACTTCAAGACTATGCACCAGCACGACACTTGCCCTATTCTGTTTGATATTTCAGGGTGACTTAGCTTGGGTTTTTATGTTGTGTTTTTAGAAGATACAAAAAGAACAAAATTTTGAATGACCAGAATTGGCACATACATAGAGACTGAAAGCAAATAAGTGATTGCCTGGGGTTGAGGGTCAGAGTGATATAGAATAAGTGGGAGAGTATGGGGAAAGAAATGGGAAATGACTGTTTTGAAGCATTTTGTGTGCTACAAAGAACCACGGGATTATACACTGTAAACAGATGAATTGTATGATATGTGCATTATCTCTCAATAAAGATGTCTGAAAAAAAATAAGAGGGCTGGGGGTGTGGCTAAGAGGTACAGTATGTGCTTAGTATGTACACAACCCTGGGTTCAGTCCTTAGCACCAAAAAGAGAGGAAAAGGAAGGAAGGAAGGAAGGAAGGAAGGAAGGTAGGTGTGAACCCTCAAATTTTTGAAAGCCAAATGAATTTTGACTTATCAGCAACCTTGTAAAATGTAATAAATAGGATTCAGTATGCATTATCTTCACTTCCTCCCCACTACAGTCTGCTCCCACTCCCACCAGCCATCTCTAAATCTCTTTTATCAGTTATCTCTAATTTTCCTTATCCATCCAGTGAAGATTTGTCAGACTTTGCCTTTGTCTGATTTATTTTTCTTTTTTTTAGGGGGTGTGGCACCAGGGATTAAACCCAGGGACATTTAACCACTAAGCCACATCCCTAGGCTTTTTTTATTTTTTATTTTGAGACCATGTCTGGCTAAGTTGCTGAGGCTGGCCTTGAATTTGTGATCCCTTGCCTTAGCCTCCCCAGTTACTGGGTTTGTAGGTATGCACCACCATGCCTGGCCCCCTCACCTTATTTTTAACAACCTTTACTCTTCCTGCTTTTGTCCACTCTGGTAGGTTTCCTTTCCTCACAAAATTGAAAAGACAGTGTTCACCAGAGCTTCATTGTCAGACCACTTCTTACCCTATCCCCAGGTGAACTTATAACCTTCACAGAACTGGTTAGTACTTCAGGTCCATTTGCTGAGGCCCATCTTCTGCCAGACATCTTTCTTTCCTTGTGCCATAAAGACTCCCTGTTTTCACAAACCAGGTCTTTCTCTGATCTTATAATATAAATACTAATATCAATCCCTTCATCCAATTGGCTGAAACAAATACCTAGATTTTCCCCACTTCCTTATTCTTGTGTCCATTCAATCACCCCAAGAAGTTAAAGCCCAGATATCTAAAATATTTCCTTCCTTTTTCATCCCTGTTATTCCCAAATTCAGGCCAACATTCTGTCTTTTGTGGATTACTCAAAGAGTCAAATACCTGGTCTCCTTTTTCCAGGGTCATTATTTTCTCACTATTTTCTTTTTCTTATTTTTTCATCTCATTCCTGGGATGAATCAGTGTCTTATTCCTTCTTGTATCACAAACCCTAGGGAAGGGCATGGAATATGTAGAATGAATGAATGAATCAATTAATGCATGAAACTTTAATAAAAGTGCTGCCTAATATAGAATCATAAATAGGGAAAGCTTTGGGTATTGGTGTTCATTTTTAATATGTTTCAACACTTTTTTCTTCACTTTTTCCATAACTCAATATCCATTGGCATGTTTTAAGTCTCCTGGTTGTCTCTGATTATGTTTGTTTTCTTTGGTTGAGAGCCTTGAATTTGCCTTCTAATTTGTCTGAATTCAGCATTGGTTGTCAATAGGAGCTAACTTGAAAAGGGCAGGGTGCCTAAGACTTAACACCAAGTAAACCAGACTTCTTGTTTCAATTAAATTACTTAATATGGGATTTTCCAGTCCTCTCTGGACCCATTAGCCAGCAGAGTGTTTTAAAAAACTGTCAGGAAAGAGAAGTTGCAGAATTTGAGAGACATGAGTGAGTGAATCAGAGAAGAATGAAGCCTGAGGTCTTTCCTCATAACATTTACATGTGAACATAAAATTTTTATGTATCAAAGAAGTCATGGATAACTCATTCTTCTTGCCCAGCATCATTAGTGTAATTCCCATATTTAAAAGTAATAATATAATAATATATTTAATATGCTGCCCTCTGACAGTTTTATTTCTAAATCTGTATGTAAGAGGTTGTATACTTCTCACGTAATTTTAATTGATGTTTAAAATTTGCAGTGGATATCATTTAAAGAATATCACAAAACGGATGTTTCAAAACAAAATCTCTTTTTAATGTCTCTAGAGAGATCTGAATTACATAACTATTTTATGCCCACGATTATACATTCTTTTAAAAAATGCATGCAGAAATACTCCTTTAAAGGAAAATTTTACATCTTTTTCTCCTTAAATTCATGTTTTACTCTAGTTTTCTTACTAGGTTTTATATTTGAGAGTCTTTTATTTTTCATTCTGTTATTGTTTCTGTGACAGTAGTATGCTTATAAATTTTAATTTTCATCCTGTACCCATAAAGCTTGAAAGATTGGATTTTTTCCCTGTGGATTGATTATTCATTAGAATGAATATTTGTTCAAAATAGCAAAAATATGTTATGCGTTTAGTAAATAATTATTAAACAAAGAAATGTGAATTTCAACAATTTACCTCTTTTAAAGAGATGCTCCATGTGTGGAGATTTTTGGTTATGCACGTTTTTTTGAGTGAATACTGCCCTTTTCTAGAAAGAGGAATAAGCACCCACGATACACCATGATAAGAGTGGGTGGGATGGGAGCTATCCTTTTCTGTTGTCAAGTAGAAGAAGGGAATGCTCAATGAGGCAGGAAGAAGAACATGCTTGTCCCATGATATGAACTTTCACAAGCAGGAACAGATGGAGGTTGAGAATTTGAATATTCCTCAAACTACCCTTGGACACATGCCTTTGGAAAGTCTGTATGTAACCCGTAGGACTAGACATGTGCCCATTAAAGATCATTTATGCCCAAAAGAGTTGCTATGATAGATGAGAGATAACAAAAAATGTCAGGTCAGTGGTCCAAGGAATAAGGAAGAATGAACAACACTTTGAAATAGAAGAAAAATAAGAACAAACAATTACTACTGAATCACAGACAACTATTTATTAAACTTTTTTAAAGTCCCACTTTTAGGAGTTGCATTTACTTCTGATTTTTATGGCTAGATATGTATTAAATCACTATAATTAAATGTTTATGTAAAAATTATCATTGCTACTGGAAAGTTAACCAAGTCTCAAACTGGGTTTTAGTTTTTTAAAAATAATTGTTAAAAACCACATCTAGGGCTACAGTTGTGGCTCATTGGGAGGTTGCTTGCTTAGCACCTGGGAGGCACTGAGTTCAATCCTCAGTGCCACATAAAAAAAATAAAATAAAATAAAGGTATTTAACAAAAAAACCTATACTGGTGTAGATAAAATCCATTCAATTGTCAAGTCTTTCATTTGTGTATACATTAATAAACATTCAAAAGTTATTCACTAGATCCACCATAAGTCATAATAGAAACAAAGATTAAATACCCTTTTCTTCCAATGACTTATGTTCAAATAAGGGAGAAATGTGCAGACAATGGCTACAGGGTGTCTATTGGCTGTACCAAGGCAGTTAGAACTATGGCAAAAATGAAGAGCACAGGAAACATGGAAAGTTTCACAAAGCAAATAATATTGTAATGAAACCCAAATGACTAACAGTGCTAAGAGAAGCAACATATCAGGCAAAGGAAAATGCACAAATGTTTGGAGCTGGAAAGCACTCTTTCAAGGGATAAAATACTTAGGGTTGTGTGTTTCAAGCATGAGATATAAGGTAAAAAGGTACTAATATGATGAGACCAAGGAGAGGACAAAGATCACACAAAGCCTGTACACCCTGCTCAAAGACTTTGAACTCATAAATGATGGGAACTCCTTAAAGAGTTAATTTAAAGGAATAATCTTAACAGAGTTGAATGTTACAACATTCATTCTGACAGGTATCCAGAAAGTACATCTAAGACTACGTGAGTCTGAGGCCGGGAAGCCAAGTAAGAGTGCCGTTCTAAGAGTTATGAGGACCTGAACTGAAGTATTACCAGTGGGATTTAGAAAGAGTCACAAAAGATAATGAGATCTTGTCAATGGACTTATTATGGGAAAAGATAAACTAGGACAATCTCCAATAAACAAAAGTGACTTACATATTGAAGAATTTATTCACAAACATGAAGTTCAGAGGTAAGCAGTTCCAGAGCTGGTAAATTCAATAGCTTAATGACATAATAAAGAATGCAATTGCTTTCATTTTGTGCTTTATACTTAAAATATTGACTTTCATCACATATTTGTATCTTCACAGCCTTAGTCATTAAACCCTTGCATAACTACAACCTAAAACTAGAACAACCTAAATCTAGTATTCTCCTGACATGTCTCTTTTCATCAGGGAATAAAATTCTTTCCCAGGAGGCTATACCTTATATCTTATTCATCACATTTGCATCGTTATGCATGCCTAAATCAATCACTTGCAAAGAGAGTGGGAAAACCAATTGACTTGGGCCAACCAGTTATCCATTCATGGTATGTACATGGTATTTATGAATCCAATGCCTAAACAAAATTGTGGTTCTGTTAGCAAGGCAGAAATAGGGGCATTGACTCTCTAGTAGTAAATTAACAGGATATGCCCCTACCTGTCAGCTTTCATTTACATTAAAGGTAAATGTTGTAGTGTTGCTTGACACTGGAACTATGTCAGAGGAGAGGTAGATGAGTGGGAAAATATGATGAGGCTTGGAACATATAGAATTTGAGGTGCCTAAAGGGAATTGGGGAATAGAGTCTGAGAGTCATAAGAAGAAAGCTGTTGGTTGAAGTCAGAGGCATGAATGAAATTCTTAGGAATGTGAGTAATAAGAAGACTGAATTATAGAAAAAATACTTAGGAAATTCCCACCTTCCAGGGGAAAAGAGAGAAAGAAAACTCAAGAAAAGAAATTGAAATATTCTGAAGAGAAAAAAAGAAAAAATATGTTCTTCTGAATACCAGGGGAAGTAAACAGGGAACACACAATTTTGCATGTGCCCTGTCACCATTTCTACAAACTAGGATTCAAAAAGTGAAATGAAGCAACTTGAACAGAGAGTGAACAGGAAAAGCTGATGAGTTTATGGGCAGGATGTTTTTTATTTTACTCAAAGTATTTGAGACAGTATTCTCTAATTTTTGTGTATACACAAACAGAAAATCTATACTCTGCTTGCAGCAAAGTGAAATTTGCTATTTTAGTTTTTCTGGAACACACAATGGATGGAGGAAGGGGGTTTCAGAATGTGGAATCATTGCAGCATGATTGATCTCTCAGGCTATGGACTAAAATCCTTATTGAGGAAAAAATAAACTTTCTAATGGCTGCAGAGAACAAGAGCACTGGCTACAAAATGCTTAATGGATCACTCTCATAATCTCTTCTTTCTTTTCAAATAAAGCTCAGAGAGTTCTTGATTTGAACTTGATTCCAGTGCCATATTCCTTTTAACAGCAACATGGTGCAGGGGGTAGCAAGTGCCATTGGGAAACCCAGAGAAACCTGGGAGTGAGTCAGAATAGGTCACAGCATAGGCAGCTCAGGGTCCTAGAAACCACATTCCCTTCCCATTTCCAAGTGGACATGGACAAGAGAGAAGCAATGCATGTGTATAAACACAGGCTGTCAAACAGCTTTCCCATCAATTTTCCATTTGTTTTCTTATTGATATAGTTCTCTGCTGCCATCTTGCCTCAGTGTTAACATTTCCTTTTCTGAATTTATTCCAATAATGTCTTCAAAGATTAAGAACTTTGATTACAAATTCCCAAATGATACTCTTGCTATCCGGAAGTCAAAGTAAGTAATGATAGTATCATTTCTTCTTTGGCTGAAAATATATTTTTAAAAAAACATAATATAATTTTTCCAGATGAAATTAAATTTCTCTTGGAACACAACGATGGTCAATGTTCCACTCAGGCAGTGCCACTTGGAAAAGTAAATGAATCCACTTGGATTTCAAACTTCTGAGTCATGTGGGATGCACTAATATTTCTGCTTTAAAATTTCTAGCCATTTCCTATTCTTTTCATGAAGAAATTTTCTTTTCAGAAGATACATAAATAGAATTTCTGATTTGTTCTCTCCCAATATTTTGATCTCTCTTGCTTCAAATAAGTTAAAGTATTTCTTTTCAGTCATAAGACCACTGCATTTGAACTGGATGTACAAGCCATTTGTAACCAGAGATGCAAATTACAGTAATCATAAAATGCCATTTCAAGTTTTTCAGATAGGCAAAAAGTAATAAATCTGGTAACACCAAGTGTTAGCAATTGTGTGAAGCATCAGGGACTCACATCTTACCCAGGGGAAGGGAATATTGATGCAAACACTAGGAAAGCAACTTGGCAAAACTTAGTCAAGCTCAAGTTGTACATATTCTCTGACCCAGAATTTCCACTTCTTCATGTCTCCTCTAAAGAAAAACTTTAGCAGATGGGCCTAAATAAGCACATACAAAACTTCCCAGGACAACACCATTGACAGTAGTGAAAAAGTCGAAGCAGCTCAATTGTTCCTCAGTAAGTGAATAAATGTTTCAATATTCAGCAATGGAGATGGAGAGACTTCTACAAACATCCACATACATAATATCTCAAACATGTATTCTGCGAAACAAAAAAAGAGTATGAAACTAGGGATAGATTTGTTAATACACAAATATGCACTAATACACAAAATGTAACTAGTAAACACATCAACAGGAATGATATACAGAATGCTGGTCCGCTCAGTGAGGGTAGAAGAAGAATGTGAGGAACATACTATAACTTTCTCTCTCTCTCTCTCTCTCTCCATATAAATATATATATATATATATATATATATATATATATATATATACACATATATATGTATATGTATATATATATAGTAATACCTCTCTATATAGTTTATAGTAATCTCTCTATATATAGTTATATATACATGTAGTTATACATATATAACATATATTTACATATATATTACAAAATTGAAAGAGATTGCAAGGTAAAGATAGGAAATTTCAATATTGTATACATCCTCATGGTCAGCACAGTTTTTTTTTTTATTTTCTGCCTCGCTTTATGTTTGAAATTTTTCACAATTATACAATTTTAAAGTCAAGGAAATTTTTTTTAAAGAGAGAGAGAGTTTTTTTAGTATTTACTTTTTAGTTTTCGGTGGACACAACATCTTTATTTTATTTTTATGTGGTGCTGAGCATTGAACCCAGCACCTCGCGCATGCCAGGCAAACGCATTACCTCTTGAGCCACATCCCCAGCCAAGGAAATTTGCTACTTTTTTTTTTCTGTCAAATGAACTCGAAAGTAAAGAGAGGATGATAACTGAATTGAATAGAAAAAAAAATCTGGAGCAGGACATGGTCAAGTTTTTCTGTAAAAGACCAGATAGTGTTTTTAACTGTGGGCATTATGGTCACTGTCTGCCTTTACAGCACAAAAGTGGCTGTGGACAAAATGTAAATGAATGGGCATGGCCATGCTTTGATACAACTTTATTCACAATAAAGGGTCTCAGGTTGGGTTTGGCCTGTGGGCCATAATTTCCCTCAGTTTCGAGTTGCCAGGGAGGTAAGTGGTTTCAGCAGACAAGCAATCTTAGACTACAAGGATGATCCAAGGGCCAAGGAACATTCACATTTATCTCTAGAGAGTTGATTAGGGAGCTAAACCAGTACCCTTGCAGCCTAGGAATCAAAATCACAGAAGAAGTGCTTTGGTTGTTGAAGCGATGGCAGTAGAAAACTCAAAAAAATATATACTTGGGTGTTTAACATTGTTGGGGGTTTTGGTTTGGATCTTTTGTTTGTTTTTTAATGTGTTTTCACTTGGGTGGTAGGAGCAAGTTTATCCCAGAGTGCCTATGGATATTTAGCCCTGGGTGCTTCCCTTTAATTTTCCAAGGATACTCTAGAATTCTTAGGTCACAGAAAATGTTTCATCCCCTCCCTGCCATTCACCACTTCTACACAGTCCAGTTCTGCCTTGGCCTGACTTCTAAAACGCAGCAAGTTCACTGTGGCGGTGAGTTCATCGGCTTAACTGCACCAATGGCCTTTGCTCACTTGCATACACCTGTTGGGATAGATGATTCATCTCTGCTGTATCCTTTCCTAGAAATCAGGAAGCTTCCTTGCTCCAGGTCCTATAGTAGAGACCCTGCTCAGGTCTTCACATTTCTAGGAAGGGCTCATAGAGGGGGACTATGATTTCTCAGCTGCTTTGACCTGGCCAGTTCTTGTTCTTGAATCTACAAAGGCCAGGTCCAAGGGCGTTCACTTAAGAGAAAAATGCTTCTACTACCTCTCTTTTTTGCACAATCAACTTTGGCCAACCCAGTCTGCTTAGGCCATCAGCATTTATAGTCCTGGCACCCCTTGCAAACTGAAAACATTGTCAAGCCAGAAGAATGGTTAATAAAGCCGACAGGATTTATTTATGAGTTTCTTCTCATACAAGCCAAACATAAGATGTGAGAGTAAAGTGAAGTATCCTCGTGCTGTCATTACTGGCAGTTGTGGTAACATTCCTGAGAGCTTAATTGTATGCCAGCCATTTCTCTGAACAGCAAAGGGTGTCGGGACCAGAGCAGGACTCTGAAGTGCCGAATTCAGGTCCTGGTCAGACCACTGGAAGGATGATTGGCAAACTGAAGGTAGAGGCATGGCATGTACATTGTCTCCTTGGTGAACTCTCCACAAGCAAGGGCCAGTAGAATAGGAGCCTTTAGCAACAGCAGGTTCAATTACATCAGTGTCCCTGAAGGGAAGAGGATATAATTGAATAATCATCATGGCAAACACCTCTTTCCTACTTACCTGTTCTGACAGTGAGCTTACTGACACTGAAGTGAGGTGAGCTTACTGTAGCCTTGTGTGAAGGAGAACAGAAATAAGATGTAAGAAAGGAAAGAGAGAAGAGACTGACTTGGCCCCAGACACCTAGATTTTATCTGTCTCTTTTCCTTTCCTGAAAACTGGAGGTTTGCTTTCCTTCCTAGGTTCCTCTGAGACATGACTTCTAGGGATGTGTGCCAGATGTTTTGAAACCATTTTAAAGCGTTCAAAGAATGCGTGTTGTTAATCACCACATCTAATACTGTTGACACGGAGAGTTTTTGCCCCAGATTGATCTGAGCATGTTTCAGCTCTGCTCTCCCCAACAAGAATTAGAAGGTGTTGAATGAAAGCATGCCTTTTCGAGCCTATCAATGGTGCATGTGAGGCTGTTATTGGAACTAGGAGTTAAGGACCAGGCCGACTCTGTAAATCTTTCCTGGCTGGGACTCACAAACTTTTGGTTATGTTTACTCAGAATGTTAATAATTTCGGAAATTATTAAAATGGAACCAAAATACTTTCTTTTTAAGAGGCTATTGAGATCACAAATCATTCTGCAAATATAATAAGCTGTGTAAGCTGAGTGAGTCCAAGACTCAATGCTTGCCATGGGTCTGCTGGAAGGGGTGGCTATTTTCATATGACACTTCATGTGTGGAACTAAGGAGGCATGAGAAAAGCCCTTGAAAGACTTGGCCTTAAAATTTCAATAATTGTGTTGGATTAAATATCTTTGAAGAAGGAAGGAAAGAAGGAAGGAGAGAGAATAGATAGAATATTATCTGTGTTTCCCCTCCCCACCAAATTTTGCATTTCTTTTTGCTCATTTTCATCCATACTACCTAACTCCAGTTGCTTTCAGCAGCAGCATCACATTGAGGAATCCTATTCAGATTTTAAAAGGCTCATTTAGTTGTTTCTTAGGCTTTTCTTGTTTCCTCTCTAACTCCAACCAGTGGTTTTTCCTTGTACCTTCATATCCTGGGTGGCCACTGATGACTGTGTTAGTTAGTTTTCCTTTACTGGAGCAAAATAGTTGAGATAACCAACTTAAAAAGGGGACAGGTTTATTCTGGTTCACAGTTTTGCAGGTTTCAGTCCATGAGTGCAACTATGCACTGCTTTTGCGCCTGTGATGAGGCAGTACTTTATGGCAGGAGTGTGTGGCAGAGAAAATTGCTCCCCTCATGACAACCATAACGCAAAGAGAAAGAGAGGAAGATACTGGGGTCCCACAATCTCCTTCAAGGACACACCCCCACTAGGTTCCAACTCTTAAAGTTTTAATCATTTTCACTAGTGCTAAGCTGGGAATTAAGTCTTTAATGCATAGGTCTTTGAGGGGTACTTAAGGACCAAACTATAATAGAGACATACTGGAATTCACAAAGCCAATCACAGTGCTTACTCCAGAATCAGTACTTCATAAGTAGTTGATGTGCAAAGCTTATTGTGGCTTAGACTAGACATGTGACAATGATACCAAGATATAGTTTTAGTGGGATGGGGAGCGGGGGTGTGTTACTCCATGTTAGAGCCTTTCCCTAGCATATGTGAGGCCCTAGGTTCCATCCCCAGACCTGCAAACAATGACAACAACAAAAAGAATTTTAACATAGATATTTTAACACAAATATTGTTAACAAAAAGGCAGTTACATTCACAGAAAGCCTGGTTTCCAGAGCTGGGATGCCCAGGTTCAAGTATTTCACACATGGGCTTTGAGCTCTTGGCACATTGTACAACCTTTCAATGTTCAATTTCCTTGTTCATAATATGGGGAAATAAATACTACCTATTTCATGGTGTTTTTTTGATTAAATACATTAACACATGAAAGAAAAATGTGTATGTGATGTGTGTTTTTTAATTTGTTTTAATTAGTTATACATGACAGTAGAATGCATTTCTTTGATACATCATACATAGATTAGATATAATTTCTCATTTTTCTGAGTGTACATGTCTGATGTGTTTTGAGAACCAATAAATATTAGTTATTCTAATATTAGTAAATATATTAGCTTGTGATTTGAAGAATTTCTTATACTTAATATTAACTTTTAACCATTTCTATATGCTTATGCCTGATACATATATATATAAAATATACATGTATAGATATATACACATATATTACACATATATATAAACATTTATGTATACTTTTTTATTGTTACGGGTCCATGTTAGAGTGTGCACGTTAAATGAATGGGAATTTATCAGTTTTACAAATGATAAAAAAGAGAAGAAATTAATAAAGATGAAAGTAATGATACTGAGAGGATTATGTTAGGAGTTACAGTTGTAAAATGAGATGGGAGACATCTCTTTTGCTGGGTTTTTGAGACTATTCATGAAAATATAAAAATTAAAAATGTAAATTGAACTTTGAAGCCCATCTTTCACTTAAGTCAAACTTCAGTTTTCTCCCTACAAGACACATTTTAGGTAGAGGAAAAATAATTTCTCTCTAATTCCCATTTTGTTGATTTTGTGTCATAGTCTCCTAATACCCAAACTGGAAAAAACAATCCATTCATGCATATAACTTTGCATTGGCATATTTTAATGCAGACTTGAAATTTCTTAATTCACCAGTAGGAATTTCCAGTATACAAATCTATATGACTCATTTGACTTATTTGAACTTCTGTGTACTGATGTCAAACGCTAAATTTTATTTATTACTTATGTGTAATAATGAACAGATATGTAACTATTCGTTTTTAGCCTATGTGTATTTCTAACATTAATGCTTATTTTTAAGAAATTTGTGAACTTTCCTTTTAATTTTTACTTATTAATTTTTCTAATCATATCCATGTCTATTGGTTAATATTGATGGCTCTGGATATAGATACCTGACTCCAAATTCTGTGCCATTGCTCACAGGTTATGTAACCTTGAACAAATGATCAAACCTCTGTGGGCCTCAATGCATTACTAGCATGAAGTAGGAACACTAATATCACCTCCATTTTAAGGCTGTTTTGAGGACCAAATGAGCTGTGCATGTAAACCCCTTGGAACAACATTGGCCCCTACTAAAACACAATAAACATTTGAGTATTTACCATTATTGGTACTTCTGTGAACTGGCTTGAGTGTCTCTTGGCAGTATTTGCTTTATTTCTGTAATTGTTCAACTTACGTTTTCTAACTGCATTATAAATTCATTACTTCCTTTGGGGCACTATTTATGGTAGTGTCATAGCTATCTTCAAGTGGACTGTTGAATGCTCCTCACTTTCAGCCATCCCAGGTCATCCTGCAGTCTATCACCTCTCCTAATAAACCCAAGAAGCATTAGAAGGACAACATGGATTCTGCACTCTGTCGCCCTTCTCAACCAACCCCTCTAACTCTTTTCTCGTTGCAGGATGTTCTGGAAGCTTTCCCTGTCCTTGTTCCTGGTGACTGTGTTGGTGAAGGTGGCAGAAGCCCGGAAGAACAGACCTGTGGGTGCCATCCCCTCACCTTATAAGGACGGCAGCAGCAACAACTCAGAGAGATGGCATCACCAGATCAAGGAAGTGCTTGCCTCCAGCCAGGAGGCCCTGGTGGTCACCGAGCGCAAGTACCTCAAGAGTGACTGGTGCAAGACCCAGCCACTGAGGCAGACGGTGAGCGAGGAGGGCTGCCGCAGCCGCACCATCCTCAACCGCTTCTGCTATGGCCAGTGCAACTCCTTCTACATCCCGCGGCACGTGAAGAAAGAGGAGGAGTCCTTTCAGTCCTGCGCCTTCTGCAAGCCCCAGCGTGTCACCTCGGTCCTGGTGGAGCTCGAATGCCCCGGGCTGGATCCACCCTTTCGACTCAAAAAAATCCAGAAGGTGAAGCAGTGCCGATGCATGTCCGTGAACCTGAGCGACTCTGACAAGCAGTGAACGCCTGGAGCTGGACGCAGCTCAGCACTGCGCTGCGCGCCCTGGTCGCTGGGTCGTGTCGCCGCCGCTGCCTCGGTCCCCGTCCTCTGAGCTCACTCACACGCTGTCTAGTGTTCTCCCCTCAGCAGCAAGCACGTCTTTTGGGGCTGACGGCGTCCGTGTCACAAACGTCGAAGGCAAGTGGAGCTTTGCTGATGTATTTCTGACTGACTCGGAGCCCTGCCTGGGGCTCCAGAACTCGGTTGTGGATCAGGCCCCGATGGAAAGATGCTGGAAACCTCTCCGCTAGCCCCAGCAGTCAGAGAGGACTTTAGGCGATGCATAGTAAATCCAGCATGGATGTTTCCACCATGTGGAAGCGAGTATTTCCCAGGCCTCATCCTACACTCCAGCTTGCCCCCTTTCCTTGTAAAGGGTGCATCACTCTTCTGAGTAGCCCCTCAAACTTCTCCTGCTGTTTTCCTGGACCTCTGGGGGTGGTGAGAATTCATTCTTGTGGTTTTGCTGCTGCTGTGATACTGATTTGGACAATGTCCTTAAAGGAGATGTCCAGGGCCAGAGGGGCTCCAAACAAACCGGATACCAAGAAAACCACTGAGCCACTTGGATCAAGTGGGCTTTCCTGGGGACCTTGCTTTCAGCAGGCCACACCCTTCCAGGAGACATCACTACCTTTTCTTCCTTACTCCCCAGCCTCCATCAGTGGACTGGAGATGAACTCTAGTGTGCATGCTATTATCGCTGCAATTAGAATATTATCACACACAAGATCTCTATATTAACGCTGGTTTTATAATTGACCTATATTGTAAAGAGCTGTTAAAAAGTATTATAGACCTATCATGTATTGTTTCACATGTTTTGACTCTGGCCTTGCAGCACCATTCTGAGTAAGGAGGACAGCAGTTGATGATCTGCAAAAAAGGTATTTTTTACTCAGACATAATGCCTGGTCAGCAATTCACTGTCGTGCACCTCTTTTAGATTGGGCAGGGAAATGGGCAGAATCATGCTTTTACTTTGAATATTATGTCACTGAAGGTACTAAAGCATTGCAGCACAATATAGAAATTAGGGTGGGGTGGATGGGTGTGGGGAGGGGAATTCATTGGGAAGTTATTAACTCAAAATCCCTTATGCATATGTGGGGTGACACAGGATGCTATTTTCACTGCCATAACATTAAGCAAAATTGTTTCCTGTTTAAAGATGTATTTAAGAATATAAGGAACTGGGTCACTTTGTGGTGCAGGAGGAAGTAAAGGATTAACATATAAAGAATAGTAATATAGTTGAACTGTCCTTCGGAAAATAACTAGTATCCCTTCCAAAGAATAGACTTTAAAAGTATGAGCAAACATTAGGTCACCTTTCATTTTTTCTAATGAATTGTCAAAGTTTCCATGTTGTGGTCTCTTGATATGAGGAAATTGACATAATTTATGCTCTCACAATACTATACTCAGTTTGAATCTCTTTGCTAAATTTCCCCAGGAGGGCTTCCCTGTGAGTGATGTTTATGGAATCTGACAAATGTGAATGAGATGCCATTGGTGGGAATGAGCATACTCTAAAAAGCCTTTCTCTGATAATTTCCAAGCGAGTGCTCTGGCCAAAGGGTCAGTTTCCTAGTGTTATGAGTGAGACCCTCTACAAATTGCTCTGGAGACTGAAACTGACACTAGGCAGTAACAGTGGATCTAGAGTTTGTCACCTGGAGAACAAGGGTTGGGAGGGGGTGTGGCATGTTGGTGAATCTGTTTCCTGCTGCTGCACTGCAAGTTGTACATTTCTGTCACTTCCGTATCACCACAAAACCTGAGCACAGACTGTGCTATTATGAATGGGGTTTTGACTTCAGAAGTGGGTAGCCCAAAATCAGGAAGCAGAAATAAAAAGAAATCATTGAGGGCTGGAACCCAGGGATGGCGATAAAAAGTAAAAAAGGTATCCACTGTCAGAATTGATTATTTTCATTTAGCAGAAAACCTCAAGTCAGACCCAGTGTAGAATATGCAGCAGAAAAACTGTGAAGAAAGGAAGCCCACATGATCCTAATGGAGGCTGATGGAGTGGAGTGGAAGGAGAGTGGAGGAGAGTCTCCAACACAACTGCCAAGTCAACCCCTATCGTTTTATTAATGCAGAGCCCCCACAGAAAGGGGGGAAGATTAAGCTAAGAACTCATAGAATAATAACCTGAGCACTCTTTTTGAACCCAGTTGTGGGTGTAGCAATGAAAGCAATATGATATGCTGCAGTGTGAAGCTCCTTCGGGGGGTTATTGTATGTATAAAGTTTACCTTATGCTGGCTCAAATTGTATTTAATTATTTCTGTTTTGTTTTGTTTATAAATGAAGAAAAGCTATAAGTATAATGTAATTATTTTATAGGTATACTATTAAATTATAGAACAAATAAAGATTCTTTAGGATTATATATGATCCTGGTGTGATGTGCCATAAAAGTGGAATTTGGAATTTGTTTTAGTGAGCAACAAAGGGGTTCTGTGTTGTCCAGCCACAGTCAGTTCAATTTCTAGCCCATGTCACATGATCCCCTTGGCAGCCTGGCATCTTCAAGAAGAATCAGAATGAGGCATTCAAGAATCAGGGGTGGTAGAGGTGGCTTAGAGCTGGTCTTTGGGAACTTCCAAGCCTCTTCCTATCAGCTGAAGACAGAATTTTCTGGCTGTATTCTTTGAATAAGAAATGCTGAATGAGGAAGCCTTCAGAAACTTGCTGCAAATAAAAGTTCATTGTAAGACTTGTGTTCCTTTCTGTAATCAGTACACCATACCTGTCTTTCACAAGCCAATTGTCTTGAATTTTGTGCATCTTCACATTTACTTTTCATGAGTTTCAATATTTCTTAATTTAAATACTTCTTAGTTTCACAGTGTCACTAATCAAACTATCTGCCATTCAAGAAACTCAATGATCAATAAAAAATAAAAACCTTCAGAAATTTGCACATGGTTGATTCACTGTATGAATTTAAAGGAATTCAATTTATAAGTATTTCCACCTAGTTGATTAAATGGAACAAAACTATTCCACTTTAGCCTAAGGGTATTTCAATTCACTTGTTTCTGAAGTTGGCTGAATTTTAAGTTATGAGATCATTGACAATGAATTTTTACTATTTCATGAACAATTTAGAATGTGTGTATTTCTATAAATCTTATTTAATGATTAATCTATCACCACTGATTAGTAATGTCTGCATGAGAGATAACAATGAAACAAAATCATAAACAATGAAAACTTATTGACCATCGAGTTATCTTCTGAATCCTCCTTAACCCCTATTCTTGCCAGCCCTCTCACAGGAGACAGCCCAGCCACTTTATCAAAATTGAAATATGAAAAACCTCACAGCTTTTGTTGTGTTTGTACCATGGGCATTTCTGGGTTACTGCCTTCTCTAGTATTCAGTGTAGAATATGTAGTAGAATAATCAAGGAAAACAACAAAAAAATCATTTTCTTATCATTCCCTCAGCCCTAAGATCCCTATCAGCAGGGATAGGAGAAATGTGTACTCCATCGTCTCTGGAATCACAAGTCTCCTCAATCTTTATAAGATTAATCACCTATTCTTTCTCACGCATGGTGTTGGTGCTTACCAAGACCTCTATTATACTTGCCCCATATCTTTCATCTGGTCCTATGAGATGATGTCAATTATATGGTGGGTCAGTGTAATGTTAAACAGAATGATTATAAAATACAGATCCTTCCGATCTATATTTTGATAAAGGGTGTAAGAATGGAAAAAGACTGGAGACCAGACCATAAATGTAAACTGTTGTCTATCCCATGGGAATACAGACTGGTTCTGATTCTCTTTCCTTATAGATATGGAAACACACACACACAAAAACAAAACAAAACAAAACAAAACTCTCTCTCTCTCTCTCTCTCTCTCTCTCTCTCTCTCTCACACACACACACACACACACACACACACACACACACACACTTGCCAGATCACATGCTGGAGGTTATTTCAGTTGGTTCCAGCAAATAATTAACATTGAGGGCAGCAGCTTCAACCAAGGCTACTACCATTGCTGACATCTTCCATTGTTTTTGCAGGAGACAGTATTGTGAAATAAAAGGAAATGTGACAGGGGCCACTACAATATTAAAATCTTTGAAATTTTCATTGATTTTTCCCCCCATTCCTTTCAGGATTCAGCTTTGGTTTTTAATTTTTCCTTTTTGTTGGAGTAGCAAAAGGCTTCTGAGCATTCACTTGCCCCTTTCCACCACAATAGCTCTTGCCTAAGAGGTCAAAAATGAATGTGAGCCCTTGTTAAACTACCAACAGTGTCCTTTCCAATTATGTATTTGGAAATGAGGGTATGTATTATCAAATTGGTTCATGGAGCAGTGGGTCCACTGAGAACCAGACCTTGGGTAGGACTCTAGAAGTTCCTATATGCTTTTAATTTAGTAGGGAACCACGGTGGCTCATTTGGTCTCCAATTCTGACCCAGTGTTCAGTATCCCCAAAGTATTGAATATTAAGGTAAAACATATTGACCTGAATAAATGGCCCAAAGCTAGCAGGTTATGAAGTGGGAAGATAGCAAAATAATAGATTTGCCCTCATATTGCAAGGTTTTTACTTAGGGGAACCAACCACCCTTTAAGTCAGTGGGTTCCAGGTCTGCTGTGGAAACTGGGCAAGGGATTTTACTTTTATTGTTACTGCCCGCTTCCTCTGATCATCTATCACTGATTTTTTTTTTGGGGGGGGGGTTGAAAGATACTGAGGATTGTACCCAGGGGTGCTTAACCACAGAGCCACATCTCCAGCCTTTTTTTTAGATTTTATTTCAGACAGGGTCATGATAATTGCTAAGGGCATTGCTAAGTTGCTGAGACTGACTTTGAATTTGCAATTCTCCTTCCTCAGCCTCCTGAGCTGCTGGGATTACAGGCATGCGCCACTGCACCAGGCCATCACTTATTTCTTTTAACCAAACATTTAAGCAATACCTTTGTTGGCAGCCTATCCAGAAACATCGTATTCTATTAACCATTATCATGCTGGGAGCCCCTAGATGCCACTACAATCCTCCCATGCTTTGCAAGAAATGTACCTATCTTACTTCTGAAAATTAAACATTACAAGCTGACATATTTTTAAAGATCTTTCTTGCTATTTTCACATTCCTCAGGAAGCCTTGTTTAATAACAGCATCTCTTCCTACAGTTAATCTTGACCTACAGATGATAGGTACTAACCGAGGCCTTCCTGAAAATGCAGTTGGTTACTTTTTCCTCCCTAAACTTTATATATAGCAAATCCATTTAGCATGCCTTCTTCTCTGAGCTTTTGGATACTTTTTGTCCAGCATGTACAATGAAAGTTCCTGTATTTCTATTTCATTAAATGTGAGTTACAGCTTTTGTAATCCTCTAAGACATTCTAGCAGCTTAGTGTCATCATCCTTGGGGCATTAACTGTAGAGTTAAATCTTGAGTCAAGTTAAATCTTGAGTCATTGATAAGGGATACCTACCACCCCCATGGCTCTGGGGGTGGTAGGTATCCCTTATCCAACTTCATTTTCTGTCACCTCTCTTTGAACCAGCAGTTTCAGGACACACACGGTTCTTCCCCTGACTCCTCTAGCCACTTTCTTGTATACTCCTACCATTCCTTTGCTGACCTAGTACTTCCCAATAGGGATGTGAGCCTAGAAATGGTTTATTGGGTGCAGGGAAATTTCAGAGTTTGAGATTCTCAACTGTATCTATCAAGGTATAACTCTCCCAATTTTTAGGAGTTCCATTCCTTCTTCACGAAAGCCTTAACCATTGGTAAAGAAAACTTGCAAGAGCTCAAAATGCAAACTTTTCTGAAATAGCACTCTTCTTACAACTGAGTCCTCCTTTGATTGCAGGAAATCAGAGCTTAATTACATGTTGCCAAAGAGACCCTATCTATGGCTTTCACAGTCTACCTGAAATGGTGATTAATATCATGAGTCTTATCTCTTAAACAAATCAATGTCACTTGAAAATAAGTACCTAATCCTTTTATCTCTCATGACTTTTAAGCATCAAAGGTCTTTTACCAGTCAGTGAGTCCTTCTACCAGCAGACCATGCCAGTTTACCCAAACGAAAAGTTTTAAAAATCTACTGTATGCCTGGGGGCTATTCTTGGCAGCTGTCCGGCATGTTATCCATCTCCAAATCCCTTGTTAGAGTATTCTTCCCTGGACTACTTTGGAAACTGCCTCTTAAATTGCTTTCTCAAACTCTGAGACAAAGAGTCCTGAGCAGTTTTATTGGGAATGCTTACAGGACAATAGATCTATAAGGAAATTAGAAAAATTGGGTAATGCAAGGGAAAAGCAATCTGGTGGAAACTGAGGCCTTGTCTGATCCTATGGCAGAGTTCTGGAGCTGTGTTGTCCTCAACTGAAGTAAGGGGGACAGGCCTTTGTTACCCTCATTAGCCAGTCTCTGCCTGCAAAGGCTTCATTAAGGGCAACTCTCGGTGAAGGATCCAGCTGGGAGTGGGGATCAGGGGATGGAATGAGATGGGTTGGGTCCAACAGTCCTGAACCTAGTAAATGGGCAGTGTACCCTAATAGTCTCCTTGGAGTGTGTGTAGGAATGGAGGGAAAGGGAAGAGGGAGGAGATGGAGAATAAAGAATATGGAGACCTTGAAAGGAAGGCAGAGGAGGTTATCCTTGATCTCATAGGAAGTAGAAAATCATTGACAGATTAGATCAAGGCTAATTCCAGCCACAATATGCAAGGCAATTGGAAGGAACATGATCCAGATCTAGACATAGACTGATGAATAGGGCCAGACGTGGTTATAGAATTGTATCTGAAAGGAAGAGATAATTATGGGAAATATTTGCAGAATGTGGTGACTACAGAAGAGTATATTAATACAAGTGACTGGGAGCCTAGTGTAAGTGAGGACTGGGTATTAGAAGATGCCGAAATGGGTTTTTGTTTTATTTTAATCACTGTTAGATCTGCAGTAAAAGTGAAATAATCTGAATAAAACTTTATGTACATCTGAAGAAATAGGAATTGAATTTGAATGAGAGGTCAGATATGGAAAAACAGATATAAAAGCAAAAAATCATGATTAAGTCCATGAAAATAGATGAGAATTCTAAGAGAAGGAGTGGAAGAATAGAGGGCAAAATAACCTTAGAAAAATATTCCTCTAAGAGTAGGAAGTGGAAACACCAGAGGAAATTAGTACCATTGCTCAGGTAAGCTACTTTCTTACTGCCTGATATAAAAAGTGGGACTTTCCATTCCTGCATTTCAATGCCTCCCCTCTTTGTGGACACAGTGTGTCTGTCCCTCCTTCTCACCCTCCAAAGTATAGCTTTGTTGCCACAGAGAATTTCAGCTCTGCTTCACCTTCCTAGGAACAACCATATTATCCTTCTGCTCTTTGGGTGATACCATGTCTTCTTGATGATCCAGGCCCCATCCCGAATTCATATTCCTAAAATTGTGTTCACTGAGTAGGCACATGGCCTGGCACTGAAGTGCGCCTGTGGTACCAGGTACTTAAGAGGCTGAGGCAGGAGGACTGCTTGAGCCCAGAGTTCATGGCCAGCCTGATAAATATAGCAAAATCTTTTCTGGAAAACAAGACAAGATCAAAATAAACTAGGTACACGTAAAATCTTCATAACAACCAACTTCATCTATAAAATTCTGGTATCAGGACATTATTTAATAAGAGTTATTCAAAAGGATGCAAATGCTAATTTATTGCAGGGTGGTGGATAGGAAGGTACTGGATACTAAGTGATAAATTGGGTGTCTGATTAAGGCTTAACACTTCAGATGTGATGAAACTTTAGCAAAAAGATTTGAGAGTTATCAAAATATTTTTATCTGGAGTTTCTTGCTTTGTTTTTTTCCTTTTGTCATGTGTGTGTTAATTTTTGTTTTACTTAAGGAGCCAAATCACACACAACTTGTGTTACCATAGGCACCCCTGTCTGTTTTTCCATGTGCTGAAAGGAACTCTGTTGATTTGTCCTGGGATCTGTCCTGGGATTCTGTAAACTCAATGTTAAAATTTTTGATTCTCACTATTTGCTTAAAAATATGGATTCACTGATTTAAGTACATGGGGACAAATTCTAGACAGCATTTACCAGGTAGAATATGTAGATACAAAAGAACAAGTATCATGTGGAATCTATTTAGATTAAGTGAATCTCTTTACAACCTGGCTTTGCTGTGAAATAGTTTTAATATAATGCAAGTTTCTGACTCCAAAAGCTTAAAACCAATAGGTGATTCTCATTAATGCATAGACCATAAGGTGTGAATTTGTCCCATGATCTGCTGTATGGATTAGAAAGTGATATTAATCTCTGGAAATCATTAGAGTATATGATAAGCATAGACCTGTAAATTAAGTGGTTTGCACAGAGTTCATAAGGACAATCTGAAATAACTTCAAAATTGAGATAAAAGAGGTTTTTGCAGAAGGTGTACCAAAATGGGCCTGTTGTGAAGTAAAAAGCCCAGTGTTACTGTAGTAATGGGACCACCAGGGGAGAAAATGTGCTTACAGATCATTCTGGCTTGTCTTTATTTATTTTTTCATTCCAGCAACAGAAAAACAGGGTCGCCTTGCCACCCTCCCAAATAGCTCTGCGTAGTGGTCTAGTTAGAGAATTTTCCTATCTTCCTTGAGAACATCTGATAGAGTTGCTATAGTAACGCAGAGCACCATAAACCATTCCAAACATGTCTCCCTGATTCAACATAATTGACCAGATGAGTAAAGTTTAATACTTGAAATGAGATATATTCCCAAAAGTTAAATATAAGATGTTTTTGTATTGACTTATTTTCACATTGTACCAAATCTAAAAAAATCAAAGGAAGTAACAGTAAAAAAAAAAAAAACAAACAAACTCCACTTTCCCAAATAATCGTTTTCCTCCCCTAGAAGCAACCCCACTATTATCAGTTTCTTTTGAGTGCCTCAGAAATATACTATGCAAACAATTTTTTTTTGCAAATTCAGTAATCACATTGCCCTCATTTTACATAAATGGAAGTGCATTATACATACACACTCTTGTGCTTCTTGATTTTTGTCCCACACTAAAATGACAAAGGTACAAGCTTTTTCATAGATTTTTTTCCTCTAAAAAATGTTTCATATCATCTATATAATACATAAAATGTTTCTTTTGGAAATCCAGTATAATACCTCATTATTAGAAGTTTCTAGAATTTCACTATCATAAACACTAATTGTCCCTTGAAATTATGTTTAACAATTAGGGCCCAGTTTCTATTTACAGTGTCTCTTCCCCAAGAACAAGACTGTTCTTGCTGATTTTTATGTATGAACTTTGAAGTAAACTTCTGTAATACTTGCTCTGTTTCCACTCCCTTCACCTCTCTGCAAAAGACCCTTCTGCTGGCATTTTTATTTGGATAGTATTAAATTCATAGGTTGAGGGGGGTTGATATTAGAAGTGTCTTTAAATATTTTGTGGGTTTCTCAACTGTTTTCATAAATATTTCTTGTAAAATTTTTGCTAGAAATATTTCATTATGAAGCAGGACAGAGCATAACCTGCTCTAGTGTTTACCACTTTCATTCAGGGTCTCTTCCCTCACCCTTATTGACAGACATATTTCTGCAAATATGACTTGTCTGATTTCTCACATTGGCATTCTTCCTGCTTAAAAAAATATAGCACATTCAGGGAGGTTCCTGATCCTGGTCAGCAAGGCTCATTACTGAAAATACAGAAGTTTGAGGTAGAACCTAAGAATGTAGCCCCAACCCTAGATAAAAGGACTTTGCTTTGTTTTTTTTTTTTTTTTTTTTTTTGAGGTTTGTCTCCATGGATAACCTCTCTGCCTCTTCCCACATCCACACATTTGGAATCTCTCCCATGTATTTTGTGGTTTGGGTTTTCAATAGCTCTTCATTTAAAAATGAAGTTTGCATTTTGCTCCTTGTTGCTGTGAGGTTGTTTCTCCCTACCCTTCACACCATTTAAAAATGGATCTTTTGATTCATCTTTTGCTTTTGATAATACTGTATAAGTGAAGGAGTGTTTCATGAAAAAAAATAATCAAAAAAATACAACCTACCAAAATTTGAGTTCATTAATTGGGATGTAAAAATGATAATAACAAATTGGCATAATTCAAGGGATGTTTAAATAGGATTTTCAGGGCTTGCTGATATCAATTCCTACCCCCTTCAAGATCTCCCATCTACCATCCACAATCACTTCTCTTGTTAGCATACTTCATTTTTTTCCTTATCTCTCTGGCCTTCAATTGGATTAACAAGGTTTTCTCCTCAATTCTTTGTTTTAATTACTTTTATTCTGGTAATGAATACTTATAATAAATATAAAATTTCTATTTAATTTCATATTTTTTTGCAACAATGTCTAAACATATTCAATATTTTCTTTATTTTTTCTTTGTAGCACTTAAAGCTCACACAGCACATAGATGTAGGATGACCAGTTTTGGGGAGAGCAGTTCCAGCTTGAAGATCAAGTTATTGGTCACCCTACTTAAATGCCATAGTACCTGACAGTATTTTAAACCACGTTTTTGGTTTGTCTGCCCCACTAGAATGTAAGTTTCATGGGGATAGGACATTTTCTCTGTGTCCATCATTCCTAAAGTGCACAGCAGTTTCTGGAATGTACTAATGACTCTGCAAACATTTACTGAATCAAATAAATGAAGAAAATATGACCTTTAGCATGTTATAAATTATTCCCTGAATTCCTTCCATCCTGTTATCTATCTAAAATGACAGTATTCTTTTTAAACACAAAAATTATAGTTGTTATTGTTTGCACTCTAGAGTTTACTTACTCCATTGGTTTCTGTAATGTGTTTTCTTATATCTCAGTCCTTCAGTTTATTTTCATGTTTTCCTTACTGGATATGACCTTTAGCAGACCTTTCAGTTAGGTTTTTGGATAGTTAACTCTATTGATTTTTAGTGTCTGAAAACATGTATCTCACCTTGGATATGAATGATACAAGTATAATTGTCTTGATTCACTGTTTTCCATCCATGACTTGAAGACACTATTTATAATTTTACAGTGTATATTGTTAATTCAAACCCTTCCCATTAGGCCCATCCTCTCACACTGCTGCATTAGGCTTCCAACAACTGAACTTTTGGGGGACACCCAAATCATCACAGGAGTATAACAAAAGGGATGGTGAGAAGTTAAGAAAGACTGCTTTCTGAGTGGGTGGTGGCTTTGTTCCCTGAGATACATAGCACAGAAGAATGAGCTTGTTTGAAGGGGCAAGAGGACAAGCTGAGCTGGGTTTTGCACATGATGAATTGTAAGGATCTAATTGGAGATGACCAGCAACTGTTCTGGAGCTCAGGAAGAAATCCAAGTTTAGGCAAAAAGGAGTAAATATTTTATCAGGATTTTTTTTTTTTTTTTTTTTTTTTACTTAGGTACCACTTCTGGACTTAAGTTATTGAATCCCTGAAATATGCAAGATTTTTGTACATGTGAATGTGCAGAGTAACTTATTTTCCCTCCCTTCCTTACCTCTCTTCCTTTAAATTCTAAATATAATGGCTGTATTTTCCAGGTATTCTTAGGCCATAGGCACACAACAGACACAGAAATGTTTTATTATTCATTTTATTTTCATATAAATTAACATCCTAAAAAATTGACATAGAAACACTAAATACAGTATTGCACATAGTGATCTTTGTTAAATGTCCTATTACTTCATTGAAGAACGGTATTATACACATTGGGGGGAATTGAGGGGACAGGAAAACTACAAAACAACAACAAGAAAAAACACTAGTGTTTCTTTGCACTTAAGCTACAAACTAAAAGGTTAAGAAGAAAAATGATCAAAATGATGTAGTTTTCTTCCCACCCTCAGGTCAGCTGAATTTTGTGGAAGTTGTTGCAATGACTCATTTTCATTGTTGTGCCATTCATTGTTCATGTTTTCATGCTTATCTTTGCTTTCTGAAAATAAATGCACCAGATAACAGTTGTAGTTAGAACTTAAAAATTAAAAAGGGAAAGAATTCAAGGTAGCTCAAATTAGACCTTTTCATTTCATTTCAAATGAAGATTTAATTCCTTTTTTCTTAATAGAGTTATTTAATTGTATCTCAATTTATCATGTCTTTCCCATTTAGACTACAATCCATTAATCTAATTCAAAATGTTCCTACCTGAAGATGTAACTCAACTTTTCATTTAAAACAGCACTATTTACTTGCATTAGCAGCGAATGACAATTAAAATGTTCATCAAAACATCTAAATTATCATAGGGAAAATTTGTCCTTTTAACCAAGACCTTCTCTCCCAGGGTGTGCAACTTGAAATTTTATTTTAAGGGAGAGAATAGTCAAGAAGAAAACAGATTAGTTTGTTAAGTTCAGCCTATAGACAAACAACTGTCAGATACAGCCAACTCTGTAGAGCTGCTAGGTTATGGACGAGGTCTGAGCACCCTGGCAAAGCACAATGCTACACATTGCATTTCCCCTTGTGTTTCAGATCCCAATGCATTGAATCCCATATCCCAGGCACTCTAGGTTAAAATGCAGCCTGTGTCCATGATGACTATGCAATGAAGAAAGTGTAAGATGGCTTCTTGCCCCCCCCCAGCAATGTTCACATGTCCACAAACATGTACACACTTAGTAGATCATCTTAATTCTTAAGTTTCAAATATTGAAGACTAAGATTCTCATAACTTGCTGGGCCTGGCTAAACGCATAAAGAAAAGGAGATTCTTGGAATCAGAAGCTCATCATTTATTGGAACTTAAGAGGAAAGTAATTAAAGTATTATTACATAAGGTTGAATATATTATGAAGACAAGGTTCCAAAGCCAAAGAAAATCACAAGTTAAAAAAAAGAACAGTTAAATACTTACAATTCCAGAGTCATGTCTTGGTTTTATTTTATACAGTGATTTTCCTTTCTTCTGCCTGCACACCTCTTCGGCTTCTTTTACTCTGAGAGGGAAGAAGACAATTTATTTAAAGAGCAATCTCCATAGATCACTACAATCCATTTTATATTAGGTGAATAAGCATCAACTCATTAAGAATTTGAATTATCAGAGAAATACCACTGGCAAAGGGAGGTTGAATGATACTGACTTTAAAACATCAACTGCCATTGCCATTCAGGCTTATTCATGCAGAGGGTCTCCATCTCTGGATGAGGGTGAGCCCTGAGATTGGCTCTCCATTACATACATAGGCTTGGCACCATTACATAAATCAGAAGCATTACCTAATTAAAGGATATCACATGCTTATTTAAAACTACTTCTGGATCATTGTCCATACCACACTTACCTATACATAAAAGTCATTTGCAACTAATAGTTGGGCAAATTCTAAAAACTGAACTTCATTGAGCATAGAAGCCAATCATCATTTAATTTGCGAGAGAAATGAAAGAGTGAACAGTAATAACATTTTAACGCTTGTAGGTTTTCTTTTTGTGCATACATTCCAAGGAAAGTGGCACTAGATTTACCAGAGGTATACTTTAGAGAGGATGCCTGCTTGGAGACAAACCCTGCATTATTTGGCACTGCTATTTGATCCTGGTAATGTCCTAACACCTGTGAACCTTGAGACTCCCTCAAATGATGGAAGGAATCAATCACCTAGAAACTTACTACATTATTACTATACACAGTTGTTGCAGAGATTAAACAGAATTTCATTTAAAACTACTTTATAAATTGTAAGGCTCTATAAAAAGTTATGATTGCTCTAATTAAACAAATAGGACTCTGTAAACTGGACTCTTAATAAAAAGGGGTGCTACAAGAAGAAATATAACTTATCAGGTTAATTTACTTTTTTAATCTTGTGATTTTTTTCCCCATGGGAATTAAAACTGATATATTTCTGGAGAAACTGAACAGGCTATTTCATCTTCTCTACAATGGACTCACTCCTCTTCTTAAACAATAGAATGAAACTAACAGTTCAGGTTAGAAGCTCAAGATTGATGTTAAGTTTACCTTAAAGCATGACAAATGAAAGTAATTCCTTTTAGATGTAAAATGTTTGCCAGGTTGATACTGTTAGTAATTCCAGAATATGATGACAATTTAGATGACACTCCATTGTTACCACTTTTATTACTTTCTACCCAAGCCATAAATTGCCTTTAATCCTTCCCCTAAACATCTGACCACAAAAACATTTTCTTTATAACAAACTAAGGATTGTAGAGTCCCTGTCTTCCTCAGAAATAGCTACCAGTAAATTTAAGTTGAAATATTTGGATAGGGAATTAAGGACACTTTTTTTCCAGAACTTAGCCAAAATCCAGTTGGTCCCCTCTTAAATTTACTTGGAGTTCTTGAAAGCATTTCATGGCATTTAAGAAATTTTACTTTGTAAGTATTTAGATCCCCTAAGCATCCTAATTTTCTCCTTATCCTATTTATTTTGTTCTCAAAACACATTTTTATGAGGATCACAGGAAGATGATTCTAATACAAACATACTTAATTTTGCACAAAACCAAATTCCTGATGGCAGAGATGATGAAAATGGAGGGGAATGTGCGTCAAGGAACCTCACATGTTCTCGAGGCTTAGCCATTTATTTGACAATCATTTATTATGGAGCAGTAACTCCAGGTCAGAGTCTGGGCGCAGCTCTATTTTATAAGGACAATTAAATTCAATGCCTAATAGGGGAGAGACACATAAGTAAGTAGATGACAACAGTGCATTTAGGGCAACCACTTAGTTTTGTGTCAGGTATGACCTGTGTCCCAGAGGAGGTTCCTAGGGTTGGTGGGCAGAGGCTATGAAAATCTTTCTGGAGCATGTTGACAACTGAGCCTTGTTTAAAAGATAAATCTTAATTGTTCATGCTTTTCTTGGAAAGGGAAAATGGGTCTGAGGGTGAAAGAAAAGAAGACTTCCAGAGGAACATATGCGAAGAGTCAAGGAACATACACTGAGCTTCACCAACCATGAGCAGTCCCCTCCTCTGCTGCCGAAGCATCCCCTTACTACTGGATGCCAAAGTTCAAACTGGTGCTCTGGTTTATGCCTCAGTTTCTTATATGTCTGATGAGAGTTAGTCAATCACCTCTAGAGTATGTATCTCTACAGGTGCATACACAAAAGACTTGAGAGGCTGGAGAACGGAGAACCAGAATGCCAAACAGGCCACTCTTTAATTTAACGAGAAGATTCATGGATAATCTCTTAAAATGCAGCTCTCTAGGCCCATCATATTCATTCTGATCTAGGCCCTGTGTTATACATTCAGAAGCATCACCCAAGAGAATCTGATGTTGGTGGCCCGTGAGTATCACTTTGAGAAACTGTAGTCTGAAGTCCAGCTGTGCATCTGAACTGACCTCATAGGACAACAAGGCTTCTTCATCTTTCTCTGTTTAACCAGACTGCCAAAATCTGCTTGCTTTAGCACTTTGTGATTCCCACCACTCCTAAGTTTCCTAGCAATGCTGCTTCCCCCAAATGCCAATTTTATTTCAACACAACTCTGACAACAAGAAATTTTTTTCCCCACACTTGACACAGGAGGTCAGACATGCTTTCAGAGTTGGCAAAAATGAGAAAAATAATGAAGGAGAAGTCGGTACAGAGTCAGTGGTCGATATCAACAACTTCCTACACTGGCTATGGTGGAGGGTTTTCCATCTGCCATTTCAGGTCTTTGGAGTCACTGCCTGTGTACTTTCCATCTTCTCTTCCTCTGGCCTCACCCCTTCACTGATGCCTAATGTTTCTGAAACTGAGCAGGAAAAAGATGTCCATTTCACAAATCAACATTAAAGGTTTTAAATGAAAAGGCACAGCAGAGATAACATTTAAATAAATAAGATCCCAGTATGTCTCATTTTGGAAGAAGGGAGGAGGAAGGAAATAAAAAGAGGTTTACACAGAGAGAAAGCAGTTAATACAAACAGATAAATAAGCTGACTTAAAGGGTGCCTCCAGTTAGGGTAAGATGCTGAGATAAGTTCTAGCTAAAGGAATGGAGTTCCTGGACTTGTAGACAGTAATTTTAGCTGCTTCTGGGCTTCTCCATACTCCCTCTTCAACTCCCACATACTTCAGTGTGCACAGCTGCATTTGGGAAGCTGGGGAGGCCAGAGGGCTGACTTACAGATAGGCAGGGTGTCACACCCCTAAATTTCAAAGAATGTAAATTTCTAAGATACTGTACACCTAGTCATCTTGTACCATTCAACCTGCATATTCAACAGCTTATTTGTGAAGACAAAAAGTAATGCTAGAATGAATATAAAATCTGAAATTCAAGCTTATAAAGGCAAAAAGAATATGACACCCTTAATAGATAATGACTAAGTTCTTGGTGCCACAGAGTCCCATTGACAGGAGAAGCCATAAAACTTTGGTGGGGAATAGGACTGTGAAGTTGTCCTCCAGTTGAAACTATTTACTTGGTCAAAAACAAACAAACAAACAAACAAACAAACAAACAAAACTGCAAACAACCCCCTCACACAAAAGCATACCCCCAAACAAGAACAATAACAATAAAACCTGGATGAAACAAAACATCTTTAATTATGAAAGTTTAAGTTAACTCTAAAATTTCCTATACAAAATTGATCTTCTAAAAAATAAAGTTGCAAATGTCACCTAAAGAAAAAACTAAGTAATCTATTTCAAGTTTGCTTCTTTACATGCAAGTAGTCTAAGTAGGAACAGCTTCATTTTGTTTTAAGATCTTAAGCTTAGACATTATTAAGCAAAGAAAGTTTGATTCTAAGTGAATCAGAAGATTTTTAAGGTTTACAATATCATAGAAAAGACAGATGTAGGAGAATTAAAAATTAGTTGCTATAGTTTTTGTTAAACTTTTAAAAATTTCATATTATTCCTTTTCTTCCTCTAAAAAAAAATGTTCCTCCAATTGTGTCCTTTTTTTATAACTGGGTTCACTTCACTACTGGTTATTCTAAACAATGAAAGTGGTTTCTCATTTATCTCCTCATAAAGATGCATTTTTTTGCTCTGCATTCTCCTCCCTAAGCCCTAGACCCACTTATTGTCAGGAAAACATATACAAAAAGTTCAGTGTAATTAAGTTTAAAAACAGTTTTTGAGATGAAAAATGAAGATACACTCTGGCAAAGACACAGAGAAAACAAAGCAGATATCTCTGCAGCCTGCAGGCAGTTCATCTACCTTCTAGACCAAACACGAAGCTGGCTACAGTCTTATCAAGAAAACAGATATGTTCTCATTGTTCAATCCAGTGAGAAAGGGAGCCACCCTTCTGCCGCTAAACATCAATAATTTTGTCTATATAAGTATCTGTGGCAGATGGAGGCATTTCCTGCAGGCTCCCACTCAACTTGCTGAGAATAACACCTTTGTCCCTGGAGCACGCAGGCCTTACAAGAGATTTGGGTGTAGCACAGAGAAGTAATGTCACTGATCTGAGGTCCTGATACAGTAAGCTAAGAGTAGACATTATTACTCCCAGTTCACAATGCACTGAAACACAGCACCCTTAAGTTGCGTGTAAATTAAAAAATTTTTATCCAAAAAGAGAAGAGTGTGAGAGGCAGAGCCTTAGACAAAGGCTGGTTAGGAGTACCAGCTTTGAGTCTCTCTCCAGATGAAGACAGAAGTAGGTATTAGATGCCTTGTGGAATTAAAGATGATTTGGGAATGTTTATTCCTAGCTTTGTCTTCTCTTCTTTATAACGTTAATGACTTAAAACTCACACATACAAAATTACAAAACCCCTGAGATATAAGGAGAACAAAACCAACCAAATGTCACTTGGCATTACCCCAAATAAAAAGAATTTACGTTTTCTCAGGTACATATTTCAAAATCTCATTTCTGTAAGTTTTTACCTTTTTCTGAGAAGGAACTGCATTTGCACCTCATGTGGTTACACAAAACAATTAGAATAAGCACAAGGTAGCTAGTGACAGGAAGAAAAATCAAGTTTTAGATGAGCAAGTGCCAGGATAGCAGGAGCAATAATAACAGCAAGTACAGCAGGACATTGTGCTGTGAGGTCCGGCAGGGCCTGGCCCAGCCCACGGCACATAGGGCCAGCACAGGCTTCACAAACAACATATTCCACTCACTTCCCAGTGACAAATGAAGCAAGTCTGCCGCTTTTATAAACAAGATCTATGTTTCCAGGAATATTTGTAGTTTAAAATCTATGATTTCACAACACTTAGATATGCATGTTCTATGCTTTTGCCCTTAAAACTGTAGATGTATTTCTCCCATGAATATAAAAAGCTGATAAGCAGAGATTTTGTGCATTATGGTTTCTTGAAATTATTTTTTGGGGGTATGTATGGTAAAAAGAGATGGAGGAATGTCATTCAAATGAAAATACATTAAAGCAATTGAATTAGTTACCTATAGTCTGAATCTCTTTGATGACTATCTAAGATTATTTAAGATTCAGAACATTATAATTCATGGATAAGCCATCCTAGGTATGATGACCTTTACACTGTAATTTAGGAATGACTATGGATACATAAAAATGAATGAATGTTTCTGTGTCCTCATTAAAAAAACCATATATACGCATAAATCCTCATTCCCATTTGCCCCTTGCTTATTAAAAAAAAAGCTGTCCATACTTTCCTAACTGACATATCTACTATCTGTTTTCTTGTCTATACTATCCTCCACTATGCTAATTACTCTGAAATGGTTAATAAATCTCTAATTCCTTCAATTCTCTTGTTCTTTGGTCCTCAGGGAACTTTTGAGTTTTCCACAATTTTTCTGGACATGCTGCTTTAATCTCTTTTGCTGTTTCTTTATTTATTAAACTTCCCCTCACATGTCATGTCATCCCCCGCTATTCCTATGATATCGGTAGGAAATTTCCATTTTGTAATTTCAATTGTCATTTCTATGCCAAAAGGCTTTTAGAGCCATATCTCTAGCTCTGACTTTTAATACAAGCTCCAGGTCCTAGGTGACATTCTCTACCTTATGCACCCGGGCCCTGGTTAAGAGCATAACTACTCATAAAATTCATGGGTTCCTAGATAAACCTTGGAATTCTCCCTCCTCACCATGCCCTCAATGCATACACAAATGGTTAACAAGCTCTGCTATTAATTATTTCTCAGCAATGATTTAAAAAATCTGTCCCAACCTCTTTAATTCCACTGTCCCTGATTGTTTGTCAAGCCTCCTTATGTCACCTGGACCATTGCCATACATTGCAGAACTCATCCTTCACAAACATGGGAATCAACTGAGCTCCTTATTCATTAGCCAAGAAAAAATTAAGTTCTTTAGTGAGGTATTCAAACCCACTGACAGTTTGGCTCCAACTAACCTAATTTCCCTTTATTCTCCAACAATAGAGAACCACTCCCACCCCTATGGGGCATTTTTATTTGCTTAATCTGTCCCCTGGGAATGCCCATTTTCTTTTTTCTTCCTGCGCTCTCCCAAGAGTCCTTCAAGTTAAGCTCAAAATTAGCTTCTTATAGGAAGTGTCTCTAGGAAGGTTTATTGATGCCATACTTGGGCTTTCACATAACTGCCTTCAGATTCTTATTTTAAGAAAGACCTATGGCTATTAGCTATTTTTTTTCATTGCTAAATAGCAAGTTCCTTGAGTCAAGTGATCATCACATATAGTCATTTTTTAAATTCCAGAGCATAACATTGCACATCACAGAGGTTAGTATTTACTAGATATTTGAAAAACAGCTAACTCAATGAGTAAATGATGATGTTAAGGGAACTTACAACTAAGTTAAAGAATCAAAGGGGTGAATTTTGGTAACTAACTGGGTTTTGATCTGAATCTCTTAACTTTTGCAATCTCTTTAGCAATGTATCTAGATGTCCAATTCACATTTTGTTTAAACTAGCTAGGATTTTGTTTGACTTAACCTTTCAGTTTATTGATTTACTGTCGTAATTCCACCTGTAAATAACAATTTAGTTTGAATCAATATACATGAAATTTAAACCATGAAATTGGTTAGGGTATCACACTTTCTTCTACCTTGAGAGAAACTGATTTTGTGTTTAGTGTATGATTAGAGGGGCACTGGTAAGGATTCAACATGAAATCATATCAAACTAGCCTCATGAAAAGTTAAATGACATAGCTGTAATACATATTCATTTCAAGGAGACATCTAAGGAATCTCCCATGGGATGTTGGTGAACCAGTTAGAGAAAAGATAGTTTTATGAGAAAAAACTTGGGTCAGGCAAGGTGGTACACATCGGTAAGCACAGCAGATCAGGAGGGTGAGGCAGAAGAATTGCAAGTTTGAGACCAGCCTGTACAACTTAGGAAGATCCTGTCCCCAAATAAAAACTAAAAATAAAAAGTGCTGGGGATCTAGCTCAGTGTATAGTGCCTCTGGAATCAGTCCCTATTATAGCTAAAAGTTCATTATCCCTTTCCTTCAGAGAACCTTCCACAGAATAAGAATCCTAAAATATACTACTATATAAGCTCCTTGAAGGCAGAATCCTTTCTGTTTTCCATGCCCAGCACAGGGCCTGGCTCATCCCAACAGCAGCTAACACCTACTGAGAACTTATGATGTGCCAGGCTCTAGGCTAAGAATGTTTAAAGACATTATCTCCTTTATATCTTGCAATAAATTATGAGATAGATACTGTCAACTGGCTTTTACAGATGAGGAAACTGACAACAATGATCAAATTACTGGATCAGGGTCATATATCAATTTGTGGCAGGTCTGTAGTTCAAATCCAGAAAAACACAGACAATCTACCACCATAGCTTTAATTTTAACCCCCATACTAAGTTGTCTCTCTTGGGCATAGGCATGGGAAAGCTGAAAGGGATAGTACAGGGTTGCAAGGAGGAAATCAGGATGCAAGCAGGAGTTTTATATGATATTCATCTTATTGAAGCCAGATTTAAAGATAGGCAGTTAGTGTAGCTAGGTAAATAGGGTCTGATATTGAGTCTAATAAAGAAAATGGAGTTCATAAAGAAAAGTCCTATCTCAGCCTGGAAAATCAGAACTACACTTGGAAGATTGAAATGTGAATGTCCCCAAGGCCAGGGCCCATTCTAAATAACTGTTAATGAAGCAGCTCCCAGCAAATAGGGAGGCGTTAATCAAATCACCCTAGGCCTCCCTCCCACCATTGGCCCACCTGTTTTCCACCTTTTGGTCTTCCCACCTGCAGCCCCCATCACAGGTAGGATAGAGGGAAATAAGCAAGAAAAGGGACAGAAATGTAGGAGGACAAAAGAAGACCTTAGATGTGAAAAGGAAAAGATCTCCCCATGCCACCATTGGACCTTTCTGATCCCCTTCATGGGTCGGGGGTGGGGGTGGGGGTGGGTTTTCTCTGCTTTAATAAAGCCTTTTACTTTCTAACACTTACCTCGGGTGTGCTTCTCTAGTGTTATACTTCAGCATTTGGGGAAACAAGAACTCCTCACAGTAACCAGCCGTATCATTATTACCCAAGACCTACAACAATGGTTTGTAAGTGTGCAGAGAAGAGCTTATTAAAACAGATAGCTGATTCCTACCCATGAGGTCTAGAAAGAAAGTCAAGAATGTGCTTTGTAACAAGTCCCTAGGTAGAATATATGTCCAGGAGCCACATTTTGAGAACCCTTGCCCTGGAGAACAGCATAATGACTGTGAAAATTTAAAAACAAACAAAAGCAACATTTTTAGTGTTTAATGAAATCTGCAGCCATCCCTATCTTCCTATTTTTCATTTACTTACTTTCTTAATTTTATCTATCTATCTATCTATATTACAGATTAAGTACTATATATTATATTAATTATATTTATTTAGTCATATCTTTATATTGTTATTACAGAATCATCTGATTCTAAAAGATTGAGTATTATAACTGAACAAATAAAAATGTGTCAGTTCAACATTTTTTTAAAAAGAAACTACTTAGAAAACAATATGTTTTATCAGGCATGGGAAGGAAGCTCTATAATTGCACACATTTTGAACTCTTCAGGCAAGCATAATGGAAACACAATGGGCTATAGGTGTTCCTCTTTGAAAAAGAGAACTACATAAGATTTGTCTGAAGATGATAAAACTGTCAACACATTTTTGAGATCCTACCTTCAAGAAATTTTTAACATTTCTCTAAGGAATGTAAATTGTACTTGAGACAATTTTAAAGTACATAAGATAGATTTTTCAGTGGAACATTTTTTAGCAAAAACCTGGAATATAAACTGAGATGAAAAGTGAACTTAGTAAGATGTTTCTGAGGAGAGGAAAGTATTTAAGACCTCAAAAATGTCATGCTTTTTTTTTGATGATGATAAAAGGTTAAAGTTTGAAAAAAAGAAAAAAGAAAGTTAAAGGAGAGTTAACATAATTCCTCTATAATCTCAAATCATAACAGACTCAACTGAAAAGCAGAGACCAATGGTGTCACAGGCAAGCCCTGCAAATGTCCACTTTCTATACTGCTATAAAAGAAAATACTTAGAGAGGCTCATCTTCCATTTTGTAAAAAATAGCCTGAATTGTATGTTGTCTTTCATAGTGTTCCAAAAAGTATTTAATATGGTATCAGGACCTCCCGCCTAACCACAAAAACCTATCAAAGAATAAAAAATTTAAAAAAAAGCACCAAAGTGATATTTAGAACTTTTCTTCATAATTTTTTTAGTATATACAAGCTTAGGAATCTCTAAAAATAGCAATATTCGGGTTTGCATACAGGTTAAGATGTTTATGCTTCTAATCACATTGTTCATCATTAATATTTTTAAATCTCTGAACTTAGAAAAAATGAGTTTGTTTTTCTCATGGATCATTTAATTCATGTTAGAATTGATTTTCCATGAAATTTACAAAAGTGGTTCAGTTGATGTGCCCTTTATCTAAATCCTGTAAAATGTCCATGTTCTTTCTGTACATATTCAGGATGTTTTAGATTTCTTTTTTTTTTAAAGAAAGAGGGAGAGAGAGGGAGAGAGAGGGAGAGAGAGAGAATTTTAATATTTATTTTTCAGTATTTGGCGGACACAACATTTTTGTCTGTATGTGGTGCTGAGGATCGAACCCGGGCCGCACGCATGCCAGGCGAGCGCACTACCGCTTGAGCCACATCCCCAGCCCCTATTTTAGATTTCTTAAAAATGCTAAAACACTAGTCACTGGTACCACAAACTTATGATAGTAAATAAAACAAATTCCTGCCATATGTGATGGCCAAGACTATTACAAAACCATATTTAACAGCAAAGTTCATCCTAATTTATTATAGGAGAGTACTGCTATTTACTACATTTGACATATATCATACAAACATTCTTTTACTGTTTTCACCTATGTTAAGATATTTTTTTTTAATCTCTGTTTTTTTTTTCCTTTTTTGCATGTGGTTCAGAAACGTTTGATTATAACTAGTGAGATTTAAAGTTAGCTCAGTTGGAATTTATACTGTTGTTTTGTTTTGACACTTTTCTAGAAAGGATAAAGTGTATTGACCATTTGTATCCAGTTTTTTAGAAAGACTTTTTTTTTTGAGTGGTTGGGAGAAACTAGAAATTCAGTTATACAGAGTTTAACCAATTTCCTCCCTGAAAAACTCATAAAAGAGCACAACAAAGCTATTTATATCAGAATGGCTTAGAATTATGCAAGAGGAATAATGGCTTAATTAAGAAATAAGATTTGGGAGATATAAGGCAGGGATGGACCAGGGAACACACACACACACATTAATTAATGGGGAGCAAGGGTCACAATTTTTTCTCTACTGGATTATTCCTATCCAGCTACAAATATGCTTTTTATCCTACCATCTCCTACTTACAAACAAACAAAAAAACCTAATCCACTCTCCTCCCCAGCTAAAGATCCTTTAGCTGAGGTTCTTTTCATGTACAAACTCTTCAAGAGAGTTGCCTCTACTTCCTCTGCTCCCATTTAATCAGGCATTTGTCCCTAACCACTCAACAGAAATTGTGCTTGCCAAGACCTCCAAGATTGTAAATCCAAAAGTTAAGAACTGCTCTTCTTCATACTAGCACTAGAAGCATGGTTCTTCTCGTATGCCCTCCTTCTCAAAGCCCTGTTTTCATTTGGTCCACCTTCTGACTCTCTCCCTGAATTATTATTATTTTTTTTTACTTCTCTTTTCTGGCTTACTCTGCTCCATCCACTTTAGCCTCCATGCTACTAAATGCATTTCTCCCTCAGCCTTTGTACTCGATGCTTCTTGTCTGGAATGTTCTTCCTCCAGATTTCAACTAGTTTATTCTCTAACTTCTTTCAGGTCCCTATACTTATTGCTCAGAGAAACACTGTCAGGCTAATTTATATAAAACAAACCACCTTCTATAAAACGCTGGCTTTCCTTGGCCTGTACTTTTATTTTTTGCAGGGCGCAGCATATATTTATTGATGATCTGCTCCCATGATAATGAAAGCTCCATCAGGGTTGAGATATGTTTTTGTTCACACCTCCAGTTGCATGTTGAATGACTTCATTAAAGTATGTTGATAAGTCCTAAGTTTAGAGGGAAGAAGGCAAGGCAGTATTCAGGGTTCAGAGAAAGCAGAATGTGGTCCAGTGACTACACAGGAAAATGAAAATTTGAACTTTGTATCGGCCTCCTGTTTCCCAAGAATTGGCTCAGGACATTCAATCCTTAGAGAATGTACCTTAGGTTGGCAACACTGATTTCAGAATAGCCTAGCTTGGAGAACTTCTCTTGGAGTAAGGATGGTGAAGGGTTAGGCACACTAGAAAGGACATAGCTAAAATATCAAGTGAAGCCCAGGCTGAACAGAAAGCTAAATGAATTCAAAAAGTCCAGGGACTCCAAAACAAGAGAACTGAGAATATCATGTTGGGGAAATAGAAAACCTGGTAGCACCTGGTACCAACTATGAACAGTTGCTTCATACCAAAAGTATCAGAAGATTCTTTAAGTAGAAAAGGGGTGGGATTCATCTCTGTGTTTCTAGAGAAAGTAGAATTAGGGTTAGTGAGTATGTGGTTCAGTAAACCATACTGCCTTTTATTCTATAATGTTTCACCTTTAGGGCCAGATGGTTTACAGAAGTCAGAACTTTCCCAATTTCCAATAGGAATATGGTATATAATATTACCAAAAGGGTCTTTTGTAGCATGAAATAATCAAACACATCACTATTTCTATAGTAAGCAAATTAACACTCGCACTAAGTGGGCTGAGTAAAAACAATGAGCAGCCTCATGTTTAAACTGAATTCTGCTGATAGATAAGTTCGCTATAACCCTTCTGAATAAACTTATGATTCCAGTGGTTCGGAGGTCTTCAAATTGTAGACAGGAGGTTATGACTTTGTATTATAAAAGTATGAATAAAATTATTTTATGACTATTCTCCCAAAAGGTGGTGAACTCCATTATTCTTGTTAGGGATTTTATCAAATAATTAGGTAAAAATGGATAATCATTCTTAAAATTAGGAATTTGGATATGAATAATTCATTCTTAGCTTTTCTAAGATCAGCATTAGTATGTATATTTCTTTTCATAACTGTTCACAAAGAATAAAATAAATATTTTTGGAAGTCAACACATTTTCTTTTCACTGTAACCCACCAGTTTACTTATGGTCATATCCCTATTTCTCTTGGATAGCGGTTGAGTGGCATTTGGTTCTCACTAGAGTGTCTGGAAAATCCTAGTGAATTGTAATTAGTGACAGAGTATGCTGTGGGTGACTTTATTTTCTTTACTAGCAACAGATGAAGTACAGATCTTTATAAAATAGGATGCAGTTTAAGCTTTTCTCTCAATAACAGCCATTTCACTGACAGGTTTATATTCTTTCCTGAATGGTTGTGTGATTTCCTCATCTGTCCATTCATCTGTCTATCCATCCACCTGTCTGTCCTTGATACTAAAAGGAAATAGCTTTTCCTTCATTTTCTGTAATTTGTAACAATATTATCTAGCTTTCAGTTCCTGATTTTGTTATTTAAATAGACTTAGCTCCTCCTTTATGTTAAACCCCAACGTCTGTTTTTCCATGCTCTGTTGATGGTTTTGATTAATGTGTAACTGAGTAGATCAAAATAAATAGAGAGCCAAAGAGAAACAATCTTTGTCTTTTAAAGAACTGCAATACAACTCTGCCATAAATACAAATCTATAATCTAAGGGATTAGAAACCACATCTTAAAAAATGATGATGATCAGCAGGGGTAAGTTGAGTTGGTGAAGAAAACAAAACAGAACAAACCTACAAAAACTGCTATATTCACATTGAAGAAGGCATAGGGTTCCATGGCAAGAACACTTTTGGCTTAGTTATAAATATTAGTGGCAGATACAGATGCTAATAAACACAGATACAGTCAATGACAGAGAATCTCATGTGATTTATAATCTCTGTGTTTTTCACCTTTTATTTTAAGCACTATTATTCTTCCTAATCAGTATATTTTATTAAGAATTGCTTTCTCTCTTCTTCTTTTCCAAGTTTTTCCTTACTATTTTACTCATGAAGAGAAAAACATGAGGTTCATACATAACGATAACAGTAACTTAAAAATCAATGGTAGTATTCATGATATTGAGCACCAGTGATGAGCTATTCACTGGCTTGGAAATTTTGTACTTAATATCATTAATAGCTTCAATGTCATGTACTTTAGAGATTGTTATTGCAATTGTACAAATTAGAAAGCTAAAACTAACTGAGATTAAGTAATTTTTTAAAGTTAAGAGCTTATAATTGGTATTGTCTCAATTCATACCTTGGAAAAAACAGAATTGAGAAAGAATGGTGGAGCTGGGTGCAGTGGCACATGTCTATAATCTCAGCCACTTGAAAGGCTGAGGAGGAGGATCACAAGTTCAAGACCAGCCTAGGCAACTTAGTGAAAACCTGAGTCAAAATAAAATATAAAAGTGCTGGGGATACAGCTCAAAGGTAGAATTGCCCCTGGGTTCAATTCCTAGTACAACAAAAAACAAACAAAACAGAATGGTTGACAGACTAGAATTGTGTGGGGTTTAGCTTCTATGAACTTTGGCATCAAATCCTTCTAGTTAACACCAAGTTTATTGCATTGACAATAATATCAATATGTTAATGACTTTGACAACAACCAATGTTAACTGGGAAGTTTCTATAGGTAAGACTGTGCTAAATGTTTTGTACTTAGTAACTAACATAATTAATTACAGGAACTGGGTACTGTCAGAACTTTCATTTTATAGATGGGGAAACTGAGGTCAGAGAGGTAAATCAATGTGCCGAGTATTATACAGATACTGTCAGAGATAGTCAAATCTAGCTCTTTTAAACGAAAAGTCCATTCTTTTACTGACTATCATATTCAGCCTTTATAAACTGAAAACATTGAGAAAATTAATCAGAGGTCATGAGAAATAAACCCAAATACAAACTCAATACAGAATTACACCTTAAAATACTATATTCTGTCTTAAAAATAGCATTTGAGTTTAAGAACGTATTAATATTCACATCTAGTCTGACTTTTAAAATGAAAGTTTTTGAGCTATTTGTGAACATTGAAATGCTCTCAACTGATAAAATACACTTTTTTCCCCTTCTAACTATGCCTCATCTTATTTATCTCCCACATATTCTTGGAAATCTTCAAAGTGGCCAAATGGAATTTTATCAAAATTTCCAAAAATGTTCAACCCTCCCACCCAAGGTTATAAGAGTTTGCCTCTAGAGGTTAATTTTTAAAAATAATCTCATTGAATAAAATTAAGATCTATCTGGATACACCTTTTGTCTGATATGCTTTATTTTTGCAAAATATGTATTATCTAGATCCATAATATTAATTAGAATATTCTAAAGATGAAAGAGTTGGTTGTTTTCTCTTTCCTTTTTCTTTATGCAACAATTTTCAGAGTATCATCTCCAATACATTTTGGTAGCTTATATACTGTCCACATACATAATGATAATTATGATATTTAAACATTAGATAATTAGCACTTTACCTCCTTTTCCTTATTCAACAATTTTTTGAGGCTCAATTCCAGTACATATTTTTTGGCAAATTAAAACTTCAAGGATAGGGATTCTCACTTTAAACATCCACTTCTAGCTATTTTAACTTAGAAATGAATGCCTATTTATGAGTATTCAACACATTAAGAGTGCAAGTCTAAGCTGGCACACTGGTGCAGTAATCCTAGAAGATTGGGAGGCTAATGGCAGGAGGATCCCCACTTCAAAGACAGCTTTAACAACAGCGAGGCACTAAACAATGCAGTGAGACTCTGTCTCTAAATAAAATATGAAAAATGGCTGGGGCTGGGGCTCAGTGGTTGAATGCCCCTGAATTCAATCCCTGGTACTCCCATTCTCCCCTGCCCCGAAAACAGTGAATGCCTATAATATAACTTAATTTGCAGTCTTTATCATTTTTCAATGTGATAACAGATGCAACCCAATTTAGATGCTCATATCATAAAACAGAACTATTAATAGCACTTAAATATATAGAGCAAAATACTAAATCCTTAATGTAACTGCAAACATATTCTGTTTCTTTAAAAAATAACACTGTGTTTCTATCATGTCTTATCACTGCGGGCTGCCTCCCCCTATTCCTATCACAGGCTTACCTTGATGAAATACTAAGTCAAGAACACCTTCTACTGCTCAGTAGTTCTGCTCTCCCATGTCTTATTTGCTAGAGACAAAGGTCATCTTTGGATTAATGGAATTCAGGGGATCAGAACTCTCTCAGGGAACGAGCAGCCAGCACTCTAATGTAGGGTACTGCCTTTCCTCTAGGGAACATTCCAGTCAAGTCATCTCCCAGCCCAACCCCAGAACCACCCCAGGGGCAGAAGAACACAGTAAAGCCCAAGAAGAGATAGGAGTGACTATATGACGCCAAGCACTCCGCTCACAGCAAAACAGCTTTAGACTCAAGGCAACACAACCCTAATTCTGTGCTCATCAACACTATTTAGTAAAATATTAATATTTATTTACAAATAACCAGGAAGCTTAAATTTTCTTGTCTCTAAGGAACAGGGGACATTTACTTTCTGACTGAGCACCAGCACAAAGGTACAGATATCTTCCCTCTCCAATATTAGCTTTCCCTTTGCCAGCTCCAGCAATTAGCCAACTCCACACAAAGCAAGGGGAGAGGCAGATCAGGCCAGGAGAGGTCTGCATACCCTTTGTGTAAAGTTAGAAGTGGCAGCTCTCAGGATGATCCCCACTCTGTAGGCACAGCTGGATAGTTGTTTGGATAAACAGGACTTTATACAGCTCAGCATCAAGTTTTAAATCATTCAAGGAAGGACTTTGTAAGGAGACATACCAGTCTATCTCCAGAGGGAGATCAATGAGCTGTGGAGACATGTTGGCCCGGAACTCTTTCTTTCATCGAGATATGGTGTGTGACACTCGGGTGCCAGCTTAACTGCTACTCCTAAATGAAGGGATTGGCCTCTATAATCAATTGGAGGTGGAACATGGCCAAGGCCAAGTGGGAGAGGATGGAGACAACACTGATGGATTTAAATGTTCATTTAAAATTACCAAGAAGATAAAATGACAGATAAAGTTGATTAAATAAACTTTCAAACTTAGAAAGTCATTCAGAGTAGCAGGGATTCTCAGATTTTACTCGGGAAACAAAGACAAAATAAGTCAAAATAGGATGCGATAACAAAACAAAAATGCTCATGGGTTTCAAATAAGAGAATATTAAAACATATTGAGCAGAAAAGCTTCTGGTATGTCTATATATTAATATTATTATGATGATTGAAAGCTTATGTGTTGCAATTTTAAGAGATTTATATTATGTCAGTAATTATACTAGATACAATTCTATTTTCATTTATTTGACTCTACAAGGTTAGTACTTCTAAAAATTCAAAATCACAGCTCCTAAAATACCAAAAACATTAGGGTATGAATTTGAAGTGATATATATATGTGTGTGTGTAGTATATATATATGACATGTCTCTCCATATATATATATTATATATATATATATATATATATATATATATATATATATACACACTACTATACATATATATAGTAGTATATAAACTACACACACACATATATATGTTGCTGGAGTAATACAGACTTTCAGTTATACAATGAATAAGTCTGGAGATAATGTACAGCATGGTGATATAGTTAATATGTACTATATATTTACAATTTGCTAAGCAAGTATACCTAAAATATTATCACTACAAAAGAAGAAGTTAGCTACATGAGGTGATGGATGTAGCAGTCATTTTATAATGTATACATATATGCAAACATCGTGTTTTAAACATAATATATTAATATATAATTTTTATTTGTCAACTATGCCTCAATAAAGTTGGGAAAATTATATATAAAATAATTTAGATGATGACTTAAAGTTTACTTTAAGGAGGAAAAAAATATAAACAATATCTTTCCACATGAACTAAAGAACCCAAGCCATGTGATATTGATTTGCCACGGCTATAATTCAATTGATGACACTTGTATTGACTAGAAATGTCAATACCCAAGACCACATTGTAATTCTACAGCCAGTTCCTCAGCATTGGCATGATTAATCTTCATTGAGTGTCCACTGGCTACTAAGCCCTATACAAAAAGTCTTTTTCCTGTCCCTGCCTTCCTTAAAAAATTCTCCCCTCTGAGATCAAAATTCTTCTCATGACCTAATAGCCGTTCAGACATCCCTTTTCTAACCATAATTGTATGATAAAAGAAGCAAAACCCCCAAGCAGCACCCAGCACCCAGGTCTAAAGGCCAGCGGAGGTGAGTCCCTGTCAATAACTAAGGATGGCCCTGGGAAGGCCAAAGAAGGGACTATGTGGTGACAGGGATTTCCAACGTATGTCCAAAGTATGTTAGTCCACTTTCTTTAATGTAAAAACAAAACAAAGCAAAACCTGAAATGATGAATTTAAAAAGAAAAAAGTGTTTTTTTTTGTTTTTGTTTTTTTTTTTTGAGGTTTGAGTCCAGACTGGTTGGCCCCATGGTAGCACATTATGGTAAGAGCACAAGGAGAAATGAAAGAGAAAAGAAGGAGGGGATCCCACTATCCCTTTTAAAGTCATACTCTACATGACCTACATCCTCCCACAAGGCTGCATTTCTGAAAGATTCTACCGCCTCCCAATAGTCCCACACTGGGAACCAAGAATTTAACATATGAGCCTTTGAGGGGCATTTAAAATCCAAACTATAGTACAGAGAAAGGTATGGAAGTTCCATTAAATAGGAGAAAAAGATACAAGTCTTTACCCCACAGCAACACAGATTCCTTTTCCTTTTATTCATTGTAATCATTTTTATTACAACCTACTCTGATTTTCTAAGTAGTTACCCTTTCTATTAGAAATAGTCTATAAAAAACTTTAAAAAATCTTTCTCCTTTTGTGTAGATCAGATTTTATTGACAACACATGAATAATTTCAAAATGACACACACACACACACACACACACACACACACATACATATTCATACAATATACTTTTTTCTTTTAGTATGACAGATTTCCTGAAATGAGTTTATGTAGGGAAAGCACTAGCTCATAGCATCATTGAAGAGTAAATTACTAATTGCATTCACAAAGATCGTTTTGATTTCGGAATGAGCTATGTGATTTCTTTTCATTCTTTCTTTTCTTACAATTTTTCTAGCAAATTTATCTCCTAAGATTTGAATTAGCTAATATTCATATAAATGTTTAAAACATCTGCTTTCCTTGAGAACATATAGAACTACATGGGCATAGGGGAAATGGCAAGAGTGTGCCAGGTATGGAGAAGAAGTACTGGTGTAGGATTCCAAAACTGAACCATCTACATGGAAATCACTGAAGGCTGACCTTATGTTCAACTATGGCCCATTTATGTTTACAAATCTAATGTGAGAATTCTATTTACTTTCCTTCTTGAAAACAGTATTATTGATGTATTAACATATTATACAATCAGACGTTTAGAGTGAACGATTTGATTATTTTTTAGTACATTTATAGGATTATGCAAAACCCTCTGATCCATACCCTCCAAAAGAGATTTCATTAGCAGCCACTCCCCATTTCTCTTTCCCAGTTCCCAAAGGTTGACAAGGACTGAGTACTTTTTAACCATTTGTATTTGCCCATTCTTGACATTTAATATAAGTCAAATCATTTGAGCTGTAGTCTTTTGTGACAGGCTTCTTTCACTCAGTACATTTTCAAGGTTCATCCACATTGAAATTTATATATCAGTACTTCACTTATTTTTAATTGCTGAATAGTCATTGTATAGTATACTACACTTTGTTTGGATATACCTTATTGTGTTTGTCCATTCATTAGATGATGAGCATATGAATTGTTTTAATTTTTGAATTTTATAAATAATGCCATTATGAACATTTGTGTACAAGCTTTTGTATGGATATGTTTTCATTTCTCTAAGGCATATATCTAAAAGGGAATTGATGGGGCACAAGGTAATTCCATGTTTAGCTTTTTGAGGAACTGCCTGTTTTCCAAAGTGGTTGCACTATTTTACTTACAAAAAGTATATTGTATGAATATGTATGTATGTGTGTGTGTGTGTGTGTGTGTGTGAGAGATTTTGAAATTATTCATGTGTTGCCAATAAAATTTTACCAGCAATGTGTATCAGAATTCCATACACCTCCCCATCATCCCCAAATCTTGTAATTTTCTGTTTTTTTTTTTTTTTAACTATCCTAGTGAACATGAAGTTCCCTTCCCACCCCTGGGTAGGTGTGGGGTATCAGAGATTGAACTCAGGAGCATTCAACCACTGAGCCACATCCCCAGCCCTATTTTGTGTTTTTTTAGAGACAGGGTCTCACTGAGTTGCTTAGCACCTCACCATTGCTAAGGCTGGCTTTGAACTTGCGGTTCTTTTGTCTCAGTCTCCTGAGCTGCTGGGATTACAGGCATGCTCCACTAAACCCAGCTGAACATAAAGTTTATTTCACTGTGGTTTTGATTTGTACTTCTTTGATGGCTAATAATGTACAGTATCTTTTAATATTAAGTACAGCAATTCTATCTACTTTCTTAAAACTTTCTAGACTTTCTCTCCCAAAATACTCAGAGATTGACTTTTTTCTTTTCTATACTGACATGTACATTCTGAAAATGTCTTAATCCTGACGTGCACTCTTGATACCCCCATCCCACAACTGCCCCTGACACATGCACTCAGCACACACTTTCATTGATTATTACTTTTAAACTTGAGTTTGATGGCTAATCATAGTTGCTTCTAAGGCTTAACCAGAGTTCAGCAGACAAAACCAAATGAGCTAACTGCTGTTTGTCAAATAAAATAATTTCAACATGTGCTGAACTAACACCTGTCATTAGCTCAACCCTGTTACAGAGACCAATGTGGACAACATGGTAGAGATCATCTTGTCTCTCATAACAAATTTCTGATGATCTATTATTTACCTTAAGGCTCCCCATTTTTAAGTATAAAAGAAACACTTTCCATTTCTTTAAATTTCTCTAAAATTTCACTCCCAATAATGGGATTGGGGTGATAAGAGTGAAGTCCTGAAACAGAACAGGAGGAGGGATTCACTGCTTTGAAATTCCTCTGCCTGAAGGGGTTGAAGTTAGTATGGAGAAATTGTGACACTGAACTATGGGGAGCATTTGCTTTGCTGTGTTTTCTATTATCTTAAAAATAAGACCTTTTCTCCAAGCAGAAATCCACACAGACCTAAGAACTTAGAACTAATATTATATAAATCCAAGAGATCTAGTCATCTTCCTCTGATTATTATCATTAAATTGCTTGAAATTATTCTAAAGAAATTTTAAATTTACCTCTTAAAAATAACATCTTCTAGGACCTCTTTAAAGCCCATATAAACTACATGATGTTATTTTTAAAGAGGTACTTTTAAATATCTTTTCTTCAGGAAGTATATTTTGGTCCAAGATAGTTCTACTATAAATTTTGCTAAGTCCTCAAAAAGATATTTTTAGCAAATGCTGGAGGAAAATTAAGAATTTTTGAGGAGGAATTAAGAATTAAGAAACTTACAAGCGTCTACACACTCACTAAATGATATGACAATGCTTAAATTTTTACCAAGGCAAAAATATCTTTGGACAAGCTATTTTCTTGGGTGTTGGTCTCAAATTCCCTGTTGGGCTTTAACTAGAACTACTGCCTCTTTTTAACATAAGGATTTCTTTTATTTTCTTTCTCTTTCCTTCCCTTCCCTTGTTTCTTTTTTACTTTGTGCTGGGGATTGAACCAAGAGTCATGAGCTGCTAGGCAAGTGCTTGACCACTGAACCCCAGCCCTAGTCCCACAGCTTATTATTACTACTTTTCCTCCCTCCCTCCCTCCTTCCTTCCTTCCTTCCTTCCTTCCTTCCTTCCTTCTTTCTCTCTCCCTCTCCCTCTCCCTCTCCCTCTCTCTCTCTCTCCCTCCCTCCCTCTCTCTTTTTGCAATGCTGAAGATAAAATTCCTGAGGTTTTTTTGAAGAAGATTTTCTAAACCTTAAAAATCATTTCTTGGTCAGGCATGGTGGCCAAGTAACATAATCCCAGTAACAAAAGGGAGCTGAGGCAGGAGGATCACGCCTTAGTAACTTAGCAAGACCCTGACACAAAATTTAAAAAAAAGAAAGAAAGAAAAAGAAAAAAGGAGTTGGGGGTATAGCTCAGTGGTAAAGTGCTCCTGGGTTCAATCCCCAGTACCATTAAAAATAAAAGAATTATTGGAATATGTCAAGATAAAGAAGCAAACACAAAGTTCTTTCTCATCTAAACTCCACCTTAGGATTTTGTTTTTTTTTTTTTTTGTCCTTTTAAGATAAGTTTTACAAAGTGAATTTCTTAATATCTAGGGTTTCAGATCTTTCTATAACCTCGGTTTTTAAAAAAGCATTTTAGGAGATGAAAAAAGAAGCTTGCTATCTTGATCTCCAATGTCCTAATTAACATTCGCTTGTCAGTATCCGAACTAACATTTCAAATTTTCTGATCCCAAAACCAGTCCATTCAAGAATGTGGGAATAGCAAGTCTGTGTGAATATTGCTCCAAAATGTATCCCAAATATACCCTTTCTATGGTCTCTATTAACTTACTCTAGTCTAGAATGCATACCTTTCACCTGGGCTACTACCACTCTGCAATTTTCTATACATGTGGCAAACAACCATCTTCTCATTCCATGAATCAAATCAGGCATTCCCTTCCTAAAAAACACACTGGATGGCTTCCTAGTGGATGAGCAACAAAAATCAACCTGTGTGACTTATAAGGGCCTGAGTGATCAGGAGCTGGCCTATTTCATCCACTTCATCTCATGGTCCATCTCTTGGAAAGCACTCAATCTTTTCTGCCCCATAGCTTTGAACAACCTTTTTAAATTAACCTCTTCCAATTGATTCTTAAAAAAAAAAAAAAAAAAGATTACTTGATGTTTATTCTTCTACCTGAAATTTAAACAGGTTTCAATTATGGTCTGCTTTTCTATTTAGAGGTTAAGACCCACATTGCCAGAAACATTGCTGAGCACCTAGTAGGGCATAAATAATTGTTGAATGAATTGCCTATTATGCTTTAGTGCAATTAATTACTCCTATTCATGAATGCAAATGAGATGTCCCACACATTCTCAGCCTCTATTTGCCACTACTTAACTGTCTAGTTTGTCAATCGTCCTGCCAAAGCTTCAGTTATAGAAAGTTGGCCCTGGGAAAAGTATTTATTTTATGTGTCATTTCTCTGGAAATTAGTATCTGAATGAAAAGGGTAAATGGTGGCCAAAGTCATTTATCAGTGCAAGGCAACAACACTAAATAGCACCCCAACAGGGAATTTCACTTAGATATCCAACAAATACGTTATTACGTAAGAATAATTCTTTCCTTATCTCCATTCATCAGATTTATTCTCAATTGCTTTGAAAATGGTCCCCTCCTTGTTAAACTTATCCTGATAAGATATATATAAATCTGAACATATAACTCAGTTGAGCACAAATTATCGAAATAGGAATGTTAATATGGCATTAGGCATTTTCCAATATAATGTCCTTCTAAGGACATTCAAATCATTTTCTCCATGTGTTTGTGTAATTTGAGGAGTAGCATCCATTTCTCTTGGTTCATCAAAGACTATCTGCCTTAAAGCAATTAAGTTAAATTAAATTAGACAACACTGTAAACATAACTCTGACTGATGTCACATTTACTTTTTAAATGAATCTATTTATTAAATAAATATTAAAATGTCAAGATGATTAAAAATAAAATTATGGTAGGCCACACTATGCATTATAAGGTTTGGAGAACAACTGCTAGAGCCAGGTTTTCTTGCCTAAAATGTCCTTAACCTCTCTGAACTGCCTGTAACAATCCTACATTAGCTCTAAGCTACATGTCAAAAGTCCTCTGGGTAGAATTAACAACCCCCTTCTTCTTTCTTCCCAACACATTACACGTCAGCAGTGCTAGACTATTAGATGGAGGCAGATGAGACCTTCTTCAAATGGGCTTGAATGTCCTGGTGCCTAGTAGAATTCAGTATAGAATGAGTGAATATGTAATCTCATGTACTACATAGATGAACACTCTGTCCAAGAATTGAGTTCAACTTACAAGGAAGCTAAACTGAGAAGTGAAGTTGTTCTAGGAGCCTTGCCCTCTTCTCCTAGGACCTGGCTCACAGCTTCTTACTCAGAGTAAAAACTTATATATATCATCAATCTATTGGAACCTCTTTCTTCTAATTAAAACAAGCTGTCTCCATTCCACAGGGTCTCGTTAACGGTAAAGTGACATTAATGCTAACATTTTCCTAAAAACAGGAGACTAGGATTGCCAAGTTCCTTACATATTACAACTATGCTCTGTGAGACCAGCAATGAGATGCTTGGCAGAGTGAATGTTAGTTTACTCCCATCTTCTAGTAAAAATAGTCAAATAGAATTTTTTTAAAAAAGTTAATTTTCATGTTGTTCAGTGAAGACATGTCTGGATCTTTAAAAAGGAGGATTTCTTATTAGCAATTCTGTTTGTGTACTTGCAACCTGGTGAAAAAATACTTTTTTTTTTTTTAATGACAAAAGACCAATGGGTTAGTTGTTCTAAGCATTAGAAATGGATTCCATTGTATCAATCACACAGTGTAAATATGGAGGTATAAGATATACTACCATTTCCATATAAAAGTTTACTCTTGGACTCAGAACCAAGACATTGTATATAGCCAGGAAAGTAACTGAGTCACAATAATACCTTGTATTTACAGACTATGTTCTTAAAATACTTATCAGTATGCCACTTGTCTTATCAGTTTACCACATCATATTGTAGGGAGCCATGATTGGGATTTCATTTATATTAAATGATGGAGAAACAGCCACTGATCACCTAGCACACAGATACTGCACTATATATATTACCACATTATTTTATTTGGTCTACACAACACCATTGAGACAGGTTTTATCACCCAATTTTGCAGATTAGAAAACAATGATTCTTGGAGGATAAATGCCTTTTTATGATTTTGGAGCAAGCAATTAGGGCAACTAAAAAAAGTCCTCATTTTTTTTTTTTGTTTCTAAACTCACCTACAAGAAAAGAGCAGATTTATTTAATATGAATGTGTAGGAATTCACCATTTTAAGAAATAGATCAACTAAATCATACCAGTTACCAGGACAAAGCCAGAAAATACAGAGTTTCTACCACTCTATAACCAGACACCAATTAGGAAAAACAGGGTAAGGAAAATGATTACAGGATTTAACCCTTAAAGATATTATTTAATCTATAAATATCAAATTAAAGCAAGGAAAACTTCATCAGGAAAGAAGTTTTCAAGGACACCACTAATATTGTTCAGGTTATATCCACCATGGTAAGATATTTTGGTAACTATAAGGGTTACTTTTACAGGCTTGATAAGTTAGGGCAGTAGATTTTGTTTACTTTTGCAGGGGAAACAGCTCTTTCTTCACCCCAATGATACTGCTATGAAGAAAATTACCAATCATGGTAATTAGTTAGTTTGTGAACTGCTGAGATGGGTCTCCCACCCCAGGGCCACTGTGGCAGATCTAAAGACGAACAAAAGTCATTTGGAGTTAACCTCTGGGATTTTGTTTAGATGAAGTTCAACAGTAGTCTGTGCTCTTGGGTTGTGAGAATGTAAGCTGTAGTGAGTCCACTCTGAAAAGGACAGCCTGGCTTGAAAATTGAGGTAACCCAGGAGAGTAGGAGGTAGAAAGAGGGAGATAGAATTGGGGTAAGAGATAGAAATAGATAGATAGATAGATAGAGACAGAGAGAGAGAAGAGAAGAGGAGGAAAAAGAGAAAGAAAGAACAAAGAGTAAAGAAAAAGAGGAAGAGAAGGAAGAATAGAGACAGAAAGAACATTTTAAAAAGACACAGAGCAAAAGAGAGGTGCAGGCACACCCTGCACTTCTGTGGTTTGAGTGTCTACGTCTTTCTTTTTGCTTAAGGTATTGACAATGATATTTTTATTACCTACAATAATCAACATGTGAGAAAACATACTTATTATTTTAGCAGGCTAAGTTCTTATTTCCATGTTCATGTCAAAGACAATGATGTAACAAGTCAAATCAGCAAATATTTATAGAGACACTAGGAGAGGAAAGGTGGTATAGATAAGTGACAAATGACAGCTATACCAGAATTGAGGACCATCTTACTGGAAAATAAACACCAAAATGCAAACAGAAAAAAGAAAAAAAAAAGGAAAAAAGTATAAAATATAGACATAGTGTTAGTAAAGAATAAGCCATTAAGCAAAATATGCTAATAATAGATATTATAGTGGTACAGTGGAGGGAAATAAAAAGTTGGGGAACAACATCCCATTTTTAAGTATCTGTAATTCTACTTGAGATTCTATTCACAAGAGGGTGACTTGATGAGAGGTTTCCCACTCTAAACTGGCCACACCCTCATTTCCCATCCATGCCCCTCCCAGGGCCCTCAAAGCATTCCTGAAATGCCCATCCATTTACTACAGAAAATAGGATGGAAAAAGGGCACGCCCAGAGGGCGTGCAGTTGGGCAGTCACTTGGGTTTCAACTCACAAAAGGGTTCTGGGCTTGGTTTAATGCCTTGCTGTCTTGAAGTTGTTAATTACTGAACAGGGATCTGGCATTTTTGTTTTACATTGTTCCCTAGAACTTATGTAGGTGGTCCTGCACTAAAGAAAGGAACAGAGTTGTTCCTTGCAGATGAATGACTTTGCTCTTCAGAAGAGTTGGTTATCATTTGCTAAGAGGTATAACAAATGTCGGAAGTCAAAAGATGAGCAGCCTTCTCTCACCTGCCGTGTATTCCCTTTGAGCCATTTATTAAAAGCATATGATTCAGTAAAATTAGAATCTGTAGTGAAGAGTACTTGTATCCTGCCAGTTCACAATATCGCCAAAATCAAAGTAGGGTCACCAAGCTGAGTCCAAGAGCCGCATAGCATGAAAGAGACACCACAAGCACCAAGCAGCATAAAAAAGATCTGGTTGGTGTTAGAAAATAGTAATAAAGTTGAGGAAAAGCTTATTTCAGGCATGTCAAATATATATTATCCCAAAGAAATAGGATTGTTGCTGATAATATAGTATCTCACAAAGCCACATTGGATGAGACTGAGTATGCCTAGTAGCTGTGCATCTGACTCAGTCTCAACATTTTCTCCCAGGAGGCATCTCACCAGTTTTTATGTTTGGCATGGTGGTAGAGGTAAGAGCCATGAAGAGACTGCTCCTGTCCTTGTTTACTTGATGTGCATCAGGGAAGCTATTCTTGTACTTATTTCTGTCTCTTTGATGCCTAAATCATACCACCTCTGCTGACACAATACTGTCATTACAGTATTAAGGTCTCTAATCCTAGACATGATGCAAATATTCATGCCAGGTGAAATGCTACTTTTTCCATCTTCAATCTTTGTGTGAGTGAGTTTCAGATCCTTTTCTAGGGCAGTAAGTTTAGATTTGGGACGAAAGAAGGGAACTTGTGTGCATTATGCTAAGGTTAAAAATACTTCTTTTTTAAAAAAGTTTCTCCCTTACAATTTTCTAACCTGAGCAAGCTTTTCTCTCTCTCTCTCTTTTTTTTTTAAGTTAAAAAATCACTTATTACATGACTGAATCTGAAAGAAAGTAGAAATGATTCGAATGTGTCTATTTTAAAAGATTATTTATTAAACAACTAACATCTCAACTTTTAAGCTGACTCCTACTGATGCATTTTGAGATCGAAGCTCATTATGTTTAGAATGACATTTAAAGTGTTTTCCTAGGGCTGTAGCTCAGTGGTATAGCACTTGCCTAGCATGTGTGAGACACTGGGTTCAATTCTCAGCACCACATAAAAATAAATAAAATAAAAGTCCATTGACAAAACTAATAATAATAATAATTATTATTATTATTATTTTTGTTTTTGTCCAGACTGCTCTTTTTTCCCATCCGCTATTCACAGGGGTGGAGTTTCTCCTATGACAAATCTATGAACCTGAGAAATTATAGTCATGTGCTATATAGCACTTCAGTCAGTAACTTATGGTATATATGACAATGATCCCAAAGAAGTAAATCACCTGGGGATGCCATGGCCATGTAAGTTTATTTAAACACAGTTTGTGATGTTCACACAATCATGAAATCACCCAGCAATTTATTTCTCAGCACATGTCCCCATTGTTAAGAGACATGTGACTGCGATCATAGGTGTGGGCACAGGTCTGGCATTTTCTACATGCTCAATAAACATTAGCAATTATTTCACCTGATTTAAGGAGATACCAAAACCTATGCTGACATCAGGGTTTCTTATGGAAGCAGACTAAAATAAAGACAGTAAGCAGAAAATTGGAATTTTGTGGTAGTGATGAACCAAGTCTCTCAGGATGTATGTTTTCTAAAGCTCTAAAGCAAAGTCATTGTTACTGCAGGGATGTTAGGAAGTACACTAATTTGTTCGGTATTAGGCTTTGCTTTATAATGTGGATTAAATTTCCCTTTCATTTCCCACTAGACCCAGTTATTTAGGGAGGCTGGGCTGGGAGGGCTAGCTTTCTTCATGGCTTAATATTTAATACCCCTCTGTGGAATTTCATAATCACAAAGACATTGTTTCATATACTTAACAGGAGAAATTTTCCTTCATTCCTGAGAAGATTTATTTTAGGAAATGTGATGCAATTCCACCAGAATCTTGAAAGACCTTTTAAAATCTATTGATCATCGGTGTTTCTTGGTGACATTTGGATAAGATTGGCGAGACTGACAATATCCCATGTGTCTGATCAAAAACAAACAGAAAAACTATTTCTCTTATCTTGATATCCCTTGCTATCCTGTTTAGTGGTAAGCGGGTTTATTATCCCACTGGGGTTATTTGACCCTTCTTACATGGTTTGCTTTTGTGTGTGTGTATGTGTGTGTGTGTGTGTGTGTGTGTGTGTGTCTGTTTTCATGACAAAAATTGTTTTACCAGATAGTGGTCCCTTCAAACTGACCCTACCACAAGCTATTCTCTGTAGTATCACAGCCTAGGGCTGACTCTTATTATTAAAACTCCAAATTCTGCCAAATGTCAGCACCATTTTAGACTTGCTGCCCCAGGCTGAGGGTCATCTAATTTTTCATTCAGGCCATGAACGTTGGCAACTCCAGTGGTATTACACCTAATAAAATTCCAGTTTTTAAATGCCATTGTGCAAAAGTAAATACCTACCTTTCTTGTAGAATAAGTTTGTTCTCTTTCTTCCAAAAGTCTTTAAAGTCAGAGCTGAATTCATGCCAGATACTGAAGAAAACATTTGGGGACACCTCTTTCTCTCCAAGTTTTGGTTTCATGAAGAAATAGGCTGTAGTCTCCAAAAAACTGTCAAAGCATATACACACAAGAACATAAAAGCTATGATTACTTTCCAATATGGGATATCCTTTCCTCATCCAAATGCTGATTTCATTCATGCACAATTATTACTACCAAGAGGATTCTAACTCTTCAGGTACCAACAATAGTTCTTCATGGTTTCATGTTAGAGTTTTAGATGGAGATAGAGGTATCCGACAAGAATCCTCTATATACTGACAACTACCCTAGTCCAATTTCATTTTCAATCAATCGTTATGTGTCTTATATATTTCAGCAATGAACTATAAGTCAAGTTTGGGCATATTGGAAGCAGTGGGCTTATACTTCATTTCTACACTCTAAGAAAAAATATTAGCCATTTGTCCAAAGCTAATATGTATTCCATTTTTACATTACATTATGTTGTTTGTATGCTATTTGTCCTCTTGCATTGTTGGCGGGGGAGTTGTAGAAGAAAGTCCTAGGAGACAGCAAAAATGTCTGCCATGGTAGTTATTGAGTAGTTATCATATGGCAACCAGTATTGTGACAGTGGACTGATCAGGGCCAGTCTTCAGAAGGTGCAACTCAGAGGTTGCATCTTATTACAGCTACAAGAAACTCAAGAGTTTTAAAAGGGTTTTTTGACAAAGAACACATGATTAGTAAATGGTAGGTTTAAAACTTAACAAAAGTCTTCTAATCCCATTATCCATGCTCAGAAAAGGCCCTAAGCCAATGATTGATAATACTATGCATGGTGCGGGAACCTAGGCAGTGGGTCAGAACAAGGCCAGAAATGCTGCAGAAAATGGTGACATTCAAATAGCCTTTGGCCTAAGGCAAGTACTATTTCTCCTACACAGAGCTCAAATTTGATTTATCCTGAAGTGAACCTTTGAAGGCAATTTCATGTAATGTCATGATTAAAAATATGTATACATACATACAAATGCCAACACATGCCTCTGTATTCAGTTTGCCATATTGTTGATTTCAAATTCCTACTATGAAAAATAATATGAGCATTTAAAGACAAGATATTTATGGTTAAGTACTAAACATACAACATAAAAAATAACACTACACACAGCTACCCCTGACTATGGATAGGAAAACAAAACCAAAACCTAGGGATGAATGTGTGCATGTGTGACTAACCTACTCTTTTTTTTTTTTTTCTGGTACCTGGGATTGAACTTTGGGTCATTCAACCACTGAGCCACATCCTTAGCCCTATTTTCTATTTTATTTAGAGACCAGGTCTCACTGAGTTGCTAAGTGCCTCACCATTGCTGAGGCTGGCTTTGAACTCAAAATCCTCCTGCCTCAGCCTCTCAAGACCCTAAGATTATAGGTGTGTACCACCATGCCTTTCTTTCTTTCTTCCTTTTCCTTTTCCCCTTCCTTCCTTCCTTCCTTCTTTCCTTCCTTTCCCCCTCCCTCCCTTCCTTTTTTTTTTTTTTTTTGTAAATCTGGGATTGAACCCAGGGTATTCTACCACATTCCTCAAACATTTTTAGTTTTCATTTTGAGGCAGGGTCTTGCTAAGTTGTTGAAGCTGCCCTCAAACTTGAAGTCCTTCTGGCTCAGTCTCCCTAATTGCAGGGATTACAGATTTATGCCAGTGTTTGCCACAATCTGCTGTTTTAAAATTTGCCTTACTATTTTCTCTGAGCAGCAATATTCTTAGGAACACCAGATTTTAGTTTCTAGGAAGAAATTACAACATTGATTTGATTGCATGTGTGGGTCTTAGGAATTTTGTTTCTCCCTGGTTAGCCTACTAGGAAAAACGTTACAGTGTAGTTAATTACTATCAGGAATTAGACTGTGGAGTAGAAGCACTATGTGAGAATTTAGCTGCCATCAGCTATGATAATGACATTAGAATGTGTCTGCAGAATGTATTGATAGTATTGGAACTGCCCAGAGATTAGATGGCAGCAGAGTGTGTAAATGGTCTAAGACGTATCTAAATCATATTTTGTTTAAACTGATTAAGAATACACATATATTCCTCCAGGGAAAACTTGTCATTTTTCTTAAAGAATATTTGTGACCTGCTAGGCTGAAATTAAGTCTCAAATCCTTCTATTGCTCAGAAATTGCTTTGCAACATTTTTCTGGTATTTGTACTTCACAAGATCAATTATCATAGAGCAGATCAGTCTATCTGAGCAGATACATCTAAGCTATAATACCTGGTTTGTCCATTCAGTTGTATTACAACATTTTGAAACTTTATCACAAACAAACATTGTAAAAAGGTAAGAATATAGAATTTAGAAAGGGCAGACATGGAAGAGTGAATCTTGACTCCGTAACTATCTATATGAGCAAACCATTTATCATCATTGTGTCTTAACTTTTTCATCAATAAAACAGAGATCATTAAAAAAACAATGGAATATTACTCAGCATTAAAAGAAAAAAATTATGGCATTTTCAGGTAAATGGATGAAGGTGGAGAATATCATGTTAAGTGAAATAAGCCAAACTCCAAAACCAAAGGCCAAATGTTTTCTCTGGTATGTGGATGCTGATCCATAATGAGGGGTTGGGGTGTGTAGGAAAAATGGAGGAACTTTGGATTGGGTAGAGGAGAATGAGGGTAAAGGAAAATGCATGGGGTGGTAGAATGAGATAGACATTATTTCCCTAGGTACATGTATGATTGCATGAATGACTACATCTTGTACAACTAGAGAAATGAAAATTTGTGCTCTATTGGTGTACCATGAATAGAAATGCATTCTGCTCTCATGTATAACTAATTAGAACAATTTAAAAAAATGGTTTTGAAGTTCAAATGGGGGGATTAAATTTTCAAAGTTTTTATTGAATATTTTAACACAAAATAAATTTATTTTATAATGCATATTATTTTACATTACATATTAGGTATTTTACATTGTATATTAAAGAACTATAAACATATTTCCTAAAAATTGTCTCTAAATGTAAACTAATTCAATTGAGGCTGACTTATGAATTCCAAAGTATATATCAAATGTTTAAATGCAAATTTATTTTATATTACATATTAAATATGAATAGGCAACACTGTTTCTGAATTCCTTTACCTAAATCTGAAAGCAAGAGTTCCTATACACTTTGTAGCAACATAAGGTCACTAAAGAGGAGAGATGTCTTATCTGGGACCTTCTTCATTACTTGGCTATACTGTGAGATTCTCTCAGAATGATGTTAGCACATAAGGATACAGTAGAAAAAGAAATGTAGTAACCAAGACAATGCAGTATTCAGAGTAAGGAACAACTCCAGAGGTCACCGAACAGTCCTGAAACTGCTCATGTTTTTTCTTAAATGGCCCTTTCTGAAAAAAGATCAGCCTATACTTCTTTCACTGCATATATACAGATATTCTTTTCTCCAAAGTAATAAAGTATCTCCACATAGCTCCAAAAGATGGATAGAGTACAGAATTAATTTTGAATTTCTCTGAATCCCATGCAAAAATGAAGATAGCAACACACACACACACACACACACACACACACACACACACACTTTTATCAAAGCTCACAGGAAGATATCTCCTAAGACAGTAGGTAGTATAAATCTCAAATTCATCTAAGTGGGGACAAACCACTGACAACACAGAAGCCATGCACTTATATAATCTGTAGAGGAGCAAGGAAGAAACAGAGGGACACCATAAAAACAGGGGAACCCTCAAATTATGATAAAATACTCCTCAAAAGTGTCAGAGCCAATCTGAGTACTGCAGCTGAAACTTGAAAGGACATATGGAGCTAATTCTGAAAGGACTAGAACAGTCTGGGCTATCTGAAGTCCTCCTACTTACCAAGAGAAACTCCCTTTTCAGGTGAAGCTCTGCACTCACAGAAAATGCTGGGAATAGAATTCAAATGGTGAAGGATAGACTCTAGGACAAAGGAATTAGAAAATGCTGGTAAAATGGAGGGGAGAAAAAAAATCCCAGATAGAATGAGATCTTTTAAAAAATCATTACACAAATGTAAAAAAAAAAAAAAGGAAGATACACAGTAGTGAAGCTAGAAAGGTATCTACAATCATCTCTTCCTTCTAAAAGTTTAGCAAAACTAATTTCATATAAAAATAAGAAAAAATGACTACAGTAAGAAAAGGTATGCCAAAATACTAAGCATAGCAGAGTTTTCATAGTCCTATTTCTGTCAAAGGAAACTTCAAGGCAAAATTACCAGAGCCTCATAGTATCATGATAAAAACATCAAATTATCAAGAAGATATAACAAGGAGTTGGGGATGTGGCTCAGGGTAGAGAGTCTGCCTGGCATGCATAAGGCCCTGGATTTGACCCCCAGTACCACAAGAAAAAAAAAAAAAAGAAAGAAAATCCAATTTGTAAGTTAATTATAAGAAGACATAACAATCCTAAATATTTATGCACCTAATAAAGGAATTTCAAGTTATACAAAGGAAAAAAAAGCAGAATAAAAAGGAAAAATATAAACCCATGATCATAATTGGATATTTTAAACATCTCTTTGTTAGTAATTGGCAGAACTAGACAAAAATATCATTTTAATGTAACTATCAACAAATTGACCTAACTGGACTGACAGGTGTAGAACATTATTCAAAGCATATTCTGTGACCATAGTGGTATTTTTTCTTTTCTTTTTTTTAAGTTGTATTTGGGCACAATACTTTTATTTTTATTTGTTTTTATTTTTATGGGGTGCTAAGGATTGAACCCAGTGCCTCATGTATAACCAGGCGAGCGCTCTACTGCTGAGCCACAACCTCAGCCCCCCCGACCATATTGTTATTAAATTATATAACAACAAAAATAAAATGTCTAGGAAAATGCAATTTGAAAATTAATTATAAATTTTTTTTATAAATAATCGGTGGGTCAATAAAAATTAGAAAATATTTCAAACTGAACAAAAATGAAAACATAAAATATCAAAGTGTATGGTTATAGACAAGGCAGCACTCTGAGGGAAATTTAGTGCTTTAAAATAACTGTTAGAAGCTATAGAAAAAAATAAACTTAACTATGTAGACGAATTAAATAATAAGAGTGCAAAACAAAGAAAACCTAAACTTTTCCAAAAGTAATCAAGGTCAGATGTTGGTAAACTTAATAAGTATTCTGTAAACTTCAAGGTAGATATTTAAACAAATCAATGTATTTCTACATACTATAAGGGACAACTGGAGAAACAAAATTTGAAAAAAGGGGAATTTTACATTATACCACAAAAAATAAAATAACTAGCAGTAAATCAAACAAAAAATGTGTGAAAACTATAAAATATTGTTGAGAGAAATCAAAGAAAGCTTAAAGAAAATGAAAGTATAATATATTCTTAAAAGACTCACCATTGTTGAGAAAAATTCAATTACCCCCAATTATTCTATAAGCAATACAAAGCAATCCCAACCAAAATGTTTTCTTTAAAGAAACCAATGTTGATTGTAGAATTTATATGGAAATTTAAAGCATCTAAAACAGCCCTAAAATACTTTTATAAAAAGAACAAAGTGAAAAATTTATACTACATAACTTTGAGAGTTATAAAACTACACTAATCAACAGATTATGGTGCATATATGTAAGGATCTGGGAAGAGACTCATAAATGTAAGGCCATTTAATTTTAGACAAAGGTGGCAAGCCAATTAGATGGGGGAAGAAAATCATCAAATGATGATAGAACAATTAGATATCTGCACGGAAAAAATATGTTCACTTAATACAAGAAATAAGTATTCTAATGAAAGGGTAAAGTTTCTAAGCTGCAAAGCCTGAGTTAAAATGTAAAGGACCAGGTATTGTTAAGTTCCTATGCTACACCCAAAGCCTGAAATTCCTGTAGCTGTTAGGACAATTCCAGAGACTGCCCATTAGATAATCTCCCCTGACCACCTAGTTGTTTAACAATCTGGGACCCTGTGCAGCTTAGCATGTAGGCATCTCAGGGCCTAAACCAATCAGTTTGAATGTGCACCCCGCTTTATGACTGACCTATTACCCCCGCCCGACCTGTTCCCGCCAATGAATGTACTAATCATGTTTTAGAGTTGTTGTTTGATTTTCCCGCCTCATGATGATTTGCTCTGATGTATGCAAAGCCTCCGCCCTCCCCAAAAAGTGTACTTAAGCACTGCTCAACCCCTGCTCGGGGCTCTTGGCTGCTCTCCCTTGTTCAGTGAGCATGGAGCCCCAGCTAGCTGGATCTTCAATAAACCCCTTTTGCTATTGCATGAGATGGTCTCTTGGTGGTCTCTTCCTCCGACGTTCGCCAGACCCTTACACTAATATAAAAGAAACATAGCCTTCCAAACGAAAATAGAAAAAAAATCTTTACATTCTTAGACAAAGCTTTCTTAGACAAGACACAAGAAATGCTAGCTACAAAGGGAAAGAGTTGATAAACTGGACTTAATGAAAATAAAAATTCTGTTCAAGAAACAAAATTAAGAAAATAGAGAAGCCATAAGAGAAAATATTTTTATACACACATTTGGCAAAAGACATGTTCTTATAAACAATGAACTCTTGCAAATAAAAATATAGGAAGATAAAAGAAACCTAAGCAAAGTATGTTAACAGATAGTAAATCCATGAAATTGTGTTTAACATCATTATTCATCAAAGAAATGTAAATTAAGACCACAATAAGATTCCATTTCATAATTATGGAAAGTGGCTTCAATCAAAAGACTGACAGTGACAAAGGTTGATGACAATGTAATAAATGAAAGGCAAAACTTTGCTTTTGAAAGTGTAAAATGGCCAACCATTATGGGGAAGCATTTGACAGGTTAAAAAGTTAAATATATACATATCATATAACTCAAGAAATTTACTGCTAAGTATTCAAAGAGAAATCAATTCACGTGTGCAAAAGCACTTGTATAAGAACATTCACGACAGCCTTGTTAATAATAACCCCAAACTGGAAATCTAAATGCCCATCAACAGGTGAATGGAAAAACAAAATGTGATCTATAAATACAATGGAACTACTTAACAATTGAAAAAGAAAGAAACTGCTGATACATCAACAATATAAAGAAATCTCAAAAACATAAGTGAAAGAAACCAGAGTCAAATTCTTTTTTTTTTGAATATTTATTTTTTAGTTGTAGTTGGGATACAACATCTTTATTTTATTTATTTATTTTTATGTTGTGCTGAGGATTGAACCAAGGGCCTTGCATGTGCTAGGCACGTGCTCCACCTCTTGGCCACAACCCCAGCCCACAGTCAAAATTATATATGCCATATAAAATCCATTTGTTCAAAGTCTGAGTATATACAAAGTTAATCTATGTTGATAGAAATCAGAATACAGATCATCTCTTCAGAGATGTATGGAGTACACAGATTGAGGTTACAGAACTATTCTAAATCATGTTTTGGTTGTTGTTTACTGAAAAAACATGTAAGGTCTCTGCATTCTATTGCATATAAATCAAGCCTCATTTAACCAAGAAAAAATGAAAGTAAGGAAAAGAGAGAAATACGTGGGGAAGAAGGACTAACAAGGAAATGAAAAGAAAGAATACAGGCAATTGAGATTGATTCTTGTCAACTAAGAAAGAAACCAAGAGCAAAATAATGGTTCTGCAGACCAATGAGATATACATGAAAACAATATAGAATAGGCTAAAAGATATTAATAAAATGATAGGAACAATAAAAAACAATTCAGAATAGGAAAAACCAGAACTTGATGAAGAACCAGAAGTTAAAAATGACCATTTGTGCACACGAAGACTAGACTAGAATGAACACAATAGTTAGTAAGTGTAACATAAATATCTCAAGGAAAAAAAATACATGAAAAGTATTCAAAAATCAGAAAAGTGAAAAATCAGAAAAATTTTGAGAGAAAGTTACAAGTATAGAAGATAAGAAATTCTTTATAAAACATGTGCTTTATAAAAGTCCCCACAAAAAAAGTTGATTCTATAAGAGAAAAGAATAATGGTTTCCAGAGGCTGGGAGCTTAGGGAGGGTAGGGATAGGAGGAAGTTGGTAAATGCATACAAAGCTATACTTATATCCCAGAATAAGTTCTAGTGTTCTCTAGTACAGTATGTTCACAACAATTAAAAATGTTTAGAATAGGGGCTGGGATATAGCTCAGTTGGTAGAGTACTCGCCTTGCATACACAAGGTGGTGGTTTCAATCCCTAGTACCACCACCACCAAAAAAAAAAAAAAAAAATAGGTAGAAGAAAGGATTTTGAATGTTCTCACCACAAAGAAATGGTAAACATTTGAGAAGATAGATTGTTCACTGCCCTGATTTGATTACTGTGTAATGTATACAATATAAAAAAGCATAACATTATATCTAATAAATGTGTACAATTACTATGTATCAAATTGATGAGATTAAATTTTATAGTATTTCCACCACAAAAAAAATTTCATAAGTATGTAAGGTAACACATATGTTAATTAGCTTAATTAGCTCAATTTAGCTATTTACAATGTATACACATTGCAAAACAATGTATTGTCCATGGTAAATATATATCATTTTTCTTTGTCAATTTAAAATATGATTCCACACATTTTTCCTGGAAATAAAAAAAAAATCCAGTGTTCACATGACAGGTGCCAACACTGAAACTGTAAAATCAAACTAATAAAATTATTGTACTTATAAGGAAAAAAAATCCTTTAATCATCATGCAGAAAAACCGAGCTCCTCATATTAAAGAGAATCTTACTAACACCAAAGATGTAGACATTTATGCAGCAATATCCTATGTTGAAAACAAGGCAGTATCATATTTATATGATACTAAAGACAGAAAGTGTGAATGAAGTGTTTTTTATATAATTAATCAAACTTTCAACTATAAAACAAATGAAAAAAAAAAACAAGAAAACTGCTTTCAGTATGAAAGAACTCAAGAAATATTATTCTCATGACCCATTATTCATCAACTTACTAGAAAATGGGCTTCAGACAAACTGGTAGAAGAGATACTGTAAAAGATTAGAAAAATGGGATTCTCAGCATGAACAAAGAGCATAGAATGTCAAATCTTACAGTAAATTTGAATTGCCAACTATTAGTGAGCGCTAAGAATGTGTGTTAATTCCAGTTGTATCCTCTGAAAAGTCTAGTCACAATACAAATTCAATTGTAAAGATAATTAGGAGACTTTAGATTATGATCTCTGAAGTCCATTCCAAATAACAGACTCAGAGCTGCTTACAAGAATGGCTCAATCTAGGCCTAGGGGGAAAAAATGTACAAAATGCACCTAGAGAATCTGATTACAGAAAATATCAGGGAGGTAATGTCAAAAGAATTTATGGTGAGCTTAGAGGTGGGACATTTTGCATATCAATGAGAATAACTAAAAGGACAAAAACATATCTATATATTTAATTCCATAAACTCATTACAATGCTTTAGAAAAAATTGTTCACCATTGGAGAATGCTAGAGATTCATAATTCCAAAAATTGGTAAAGTAGGTTCAAAAAAAAAAAAATCATGCTTCTCTTACACAAACCATACCATGAATGACTATGCCAAATGAGGGAGTTTCTCTTTAAAGACAAAGTAACTTAATGACTGAGAAAAAAAAATTCAAAAAGGTCACTATTTTATAAATCATAATGAATTAATACATCTGGATTGACTGTCAAAGGCTAGAAATATCACAAAGACAAACAAATATGACATGTTTCCTCTTGATAGAACGTGACCACCCATGCAGTGATTGTATCAAAACATTCTAAGTTGAAAGCAATCAGGTTGCTAGGACTAACTATTAATCTGTGAGAATTTCTCCTGTAGGAGAAAGAATCATGTAAAATTAAACCACTGAGACAGGATCAGCAAAATCCATACTATGGAGAAACTCTATAGGACAAAGGATCCAGTTCCTTCAACAACTACATTTGAAAGGAGAAAAAATGTTGGAGGGGAACCTATTACGGGGACTTACCTTTTACAGATATATACTAAAATATATATGGATGAAATTATGTTTTGAGGGAATTCCCTTAAAAATAATATGGGAGGGAACAAGGGGGTAAGAGTATAGTGCAGATGAAACCAAATGGACTACAAATTTGAAATTAGTTGGGGAAAGAGTGTCCATGGAGGGTTTATTACACTGTTCTGCTTAATTCTGCATATCTTTTACTTTTACATAATAAAGAATTTTCTTTTAAATCACAAATGCATGTGCACATACAAAGTAAGAACAAAGTAGTAATGACTATAAGTATCATTTACAAAGACATTCTAGAAATATTTTTAAGAGGCTAGAATGTTGCTTTAAAGACCTTTACTAGATACTGTTTTTGACTATGAGTTATGTTCCACAGATAATAAAAATAGATAACTTCAATTTCTTTATTTGAAAATAAGCCACGTCACAAATGAAGAACTTTTTTTATAGTCTTTTAAACTTCTCATATGTTTTAAAGGCAATTCTCTGTCCGGGAATTGTACAGATAAAGAATGACTCAAAACTTAATTTTTATTACAACCAAAAGAGGTGCTAGGAATTACCACAAAATAGCATTTTCTTGCCACAAGTTATGACCTCTATGGAGAAGCATGTTCTTTGCAAAAGAAATACTATTTCAATATTGTCAGGTATGACTATCAGATATTTCCAATTCAATGGCATATGAGATAAACCTGTGAAGCCCAAAATTTGGTGGTTTGTACACTGTTGTAATCCTAGAATAGGACTCTTAGTGCTTTCATTTAACTCATCAGCAATCAGGTTGTAACTATATGCAAGGCACAGCAGGGCAAAGATACAGAAAAATAAAATTTCTCTTTAATGACTTTTTTTGAAGAACATTTTCATTGGATCAACAAGTCAAGTATAGAACAAAGCAATCTACCATGTTTTGCCCCAGGTGATGGGCTGTCCTATGTTCACTGGTGCTCGCAGATGTTTACTATGCTTTCAATAGTTTCTCTACTATGGAATGAATACATGCTTCAGGAAGATAAACCCTTGAATAATCATGTGCAGAAAATGATAAGCAATTCCCAGTATTTATTTTTCAGCAACCTGAAGCATATCTAAAACAACACAGGAGAACATTTTAATGTATGGCAGGGTGCTTCAGAAATGATTGATTCTAGACAAAAAGAATGTGTCCAATAAAACCAATCAAGGTGAGTCATCTCAAGATGGGCTGATCTCTAGAATCACTGGGAGTTTGATTTACTTTTTATTAACTAATGCTAGAGAGACTTTCTATTCTGACAAGAACAGCAATATCATGCATCTTTTCCTACTGGTTTCTTGCTCCCATCCATCAGGCCTATCAGAACTTGATATTCTAAGGCTGCACTTGTTCCTCATTTGCCTGGAATACTCTTCACCCAGCTGTCTGCAAGTCTGTCTCCTTCACTTCTTTGGAATCTTTGATCAGGTATCTTAGTGAGATCCTCATGAAAAGTGAAAGCAAAAGTACAACTCTGGACCTATCAAATAGTCCTGACTTAAAATTTATCTCCACAGCATTCACTGCCATCAAACATACAAGATATTCTGTATTCTAGTGAACTACTGGGGTCTGTGTTAGTCAGTTTTCCATCACTATAATGAATATATGAGAATATCAACTTGTAAGGATGAAAGTTTTATTTTGGTTCACAATTTTGGAGATTTTGGTCCATGGTTGGTTGGCCCTACTGCTTTGGGGCCTGTGGTGGGACAGAACAACATGGTGAGGAGTATGTAGTGAGGTAAGCTGCTTACCTCATGGAGATGGGACAGCAAAGAGAGAGTAAGAGGAGGGAATGGGTCTTAATATCTCTTCAAGGGCACACCCTCAATAACCTAACCTCCTTCCATTAGGCTCCACTTCTTAAAGGTTCTACCAGTAGTGCCATAGGCTGGGACCAAGCCTTTAACCTGTGCACTTCTGGGGGACATTTAAGATGGAAACTATGACAGTCTCCCTCCACTAGAACTTAACCTCTATAGGAAGATTATACCCTTTGTGTTCACTGCTTTATTTCTAGCACCTGAACAGTGCCTGACACACAGAAGTTGTTTATTTGCTTAAAGTATGACTGTCTGCTGATTAAGATCTAGATAATTTTGGGAGAAATTTGGATATGGGGGAACTTTATAACAGAAGAAACCTGTCATTCCATTTCCCTTATAGCTCCAAATGAAAAAGCATAGACTTTGGGTTTGAATGATCAAGATGTACTTCTGGCTCCATCCAAAGTAGACCTCATCTTGAAAGGAAAATGACACAAATACACAGAGAATGACAGCATTTCCTATCTAAACAGCCCCTTGCGTGGACTAAGTGTACTGAAGTGTGTGATGGCCTTCATGGTATTGCCAGGCACATAGTAAGATCTACAAGTGGTGGTTTTACTATCACCATAGCAGCTACCAAAAGGTTTCTCTTTAGCCTTCATGATGTGTTCAGAGTGTGAGAAGACCTGGGATTTATTCTTATGGAGAAGTTTAGAAGATTGATTCCTTTCCCTCATTCCTATATCCCTACATAATTGTGAGATAACCCATGCCACTTATAGAAATTAAAACTGATTCTGATACATCAGTCTTCTGGGGGATAGCCAGTCAGTGTCAGAGTGAGTGACCGCCCTTACCCATTCCTCTCTACTTATTATCTCACTTGGCTCAGAAGAAAGTTTATAGTAGCCCCTCTCCATGAACAATTCTTACTTCATTTATGTAGAAATAAAAAATATCTTTTTATCCTGGGATCATAAAATATGAAAAATAAGGAACTGTATCATGTCTTGACTTTATTTCATATGACTATATTTAACAGTACATGACATACAGTTCATGTACACATACACAGCTTCCCAATACCGATTTAACAAACATGTCATAGTCAACAGCTAAGCAAAAAAGTCTGCTGAAAGAAATAAATCTATTTAATTAAACCTCCCCACCCCTACCACAAATATAGCTGTACTTATTAAAGTTAATAACACAATTCAGATACAAGTCATTGTTCTCATGTCCAGTTGGATCTCTAAGCCCTGTGCAGACAGGAACAGGTCATTTATTAATTTATTCTCCCACCAAAACTAATGCCAATAGGTTCTGAGACCAAATGCTTCCCTCCCTGGCTCAACTGCCAATGTGGCAGTTCAGGCTATTTTGAGACACTGTTAAGTTGGTATTGGGGTATACATGAAGTGTCTGGTGAGATCATTTTTTAAAAAATATTTTTTAGTTGTCAATGGACTTTTATTTTATTTATTCATATGTAGTGCTAAGAATAGAACCAAGTGCCTCACACATGCTAGGCAAGTGCCCTACCACTGAGCCATAACCCCAGCCCCTGGTGAGATAATTTCTCATGCACACATGTGTGTTTGACCTGGCCTTCTGGGCCAGGGAGTTACCAACTCAGTCCTGGCCCAGTCTAAGTGGACCTGGATCTGACTTCTCTGTTTCGTCTGTGACCTTTCCTCTTACTTTCTTCTTTCAATTATCATTGTTCTTTTGAAATAAAGCAAAAAGGCTGGTCACTAAATGAGAATTTATACACAGAATGAGAATTGAATGTATAGAACTCAATTCAGTTTGTATAGACAAGAACCAAGAACATAAAGCAACTTGGTATTAAACATGAGGCCAAGGGAACATACCAGTTTAAATGAGCTGCCAAGGATCATCATCATAAATCTTCCATTGCGTATGCTTTTTTTATTGTGCAACATTGGATTTTGTAATATTATTCTTCAGAACAAACTAAAATCTCAAGAGAAAGATCTATTTTCAGTAAAAGCCTTCCACAAGTAACTGCAATTTTTGGAACTCTAAATCATCATCTTCATGTCCTCTATCCCTCGTAAGAACTTACATGAAATGTAACATATTTTATTACCCCAACAAGGAAGAACAAATTCCCTTTCTTATTATTAAAAGGCCTTTCAGGGGTCTTCCATTTCTCCTAAAAAACACAAAGAATACACTTATGCCAGTCATTTTGCTCTAGGCACTGGAAAAAAAATCACAGGAATTCAAAATGGTAACAGGATAAATTGGTATTTCTTTCCTTTTAAAATGAAACACTGTGGTACAATGGTGAATTAGTCTTAGAAAAAAAGTTAATTCCCTGCACAATAAAAAATATCAGCTCAAAGAAACTTGAAATCCAAGTGACACATTTTTAGGCAGAGAATGTCCCAGAGGGGAGGATGCAAGATGGAACCCATGATAATCATAAAGCAACCAAGAAAGTCTCTGAATCTAGACAACAAATATGGTCAACAATGTTAGGGTGATTTTTTTCTTATACACCTTATATCCAATTTCTGTATGCTCCAGATTTTCTTTTCTAAGTTGCCCTCCATTCTTCTTATGCTATGAATCCTAAGGATAGAAAGAATGGAAATCTCTTTTATAAAAATCTTGCTTTACTAATTTATGTAATTTTTCACCATGCAATTTTTTCCATATAACTGTACCTTCATCTCTGAACAACAACAACAACAAAAAACCCCTCATCATTTCTTAGTCAAGACTAAATTCTTGATCTACATAGTCTTTATCCTACCCATTACTTCCTTTAGGGAAGTATTGAATTCATTGTCCCCTATTTGCAGCACCTAAAATCTCTCCTTTCCTATTAGTTTCTTTCTCTAATAATAAAAACATACACAAATTTTTTCCATTCAGATATATTTCTCTCAGCATTTAAACTCATTGAAAGAAAGCATTATTTATATATAACTGCTTTCTAATTTAATATCTAGGTACTTAATCTGTAATCTGTATCCAGAGACCATTCTTCCACTCTATTCTCTTTCAGGGGTCTCCAATTTAATCCTATAACATTCAGCAATTTTCACCCATGTCATTAAATAATTGAAAGTTTACCGTCCTGATCACACGAATTTAAAAATTAGAGGTCATCATTATTTTAAAAAAATTAAGATTGAATCCATACAAATAGAATTAAATATATTATTTCTGTTTCCCTCTTCAGAGAACTCTCAATTCTGTGAGCAGTGAGCCATTTATTTCCTTTAGATTAAAAGAAAGTTTAAAAAGATAGTATAGATAGCTCCCAGATAGCCTTCACCTAGCCTCTGTAATATCTGACATTTAGATCTAAAATATATCTATTTTCTGAAAGACACAAACTACTAAATTTCTCACAAGTGATCTAAAGATATATATTAATAATTAAACCAACAATTAATCTTCCAAAAAAGAAATCACCAGACCCAGGTGATTTGAAAGCTGATAAATTACATCAAAAGTTTAAAGAAGATGTGTACAATGAACTGAAATGCATTCTGCTGTCATGTATAACTAATTAGAACAGATAAAAAAGAAAAAAAAATTTAAAGAAGAAATATTACCTTTCTCTACAATCTTTTCCAAAGGAAAAAAGAAACAGTGTCTAACTCATTCTACTAGGCCAGCATTACCAAATACCAAGACAAAGCCACTACATCAAAGTAAAAGTATAAGCTAACATCTCTCTTAGTCATGGACGCAAAATTCTACAAAGAGCAAGTTGAACTTGATATTAATAAAAATAATTATACAATATGACCAAGCATGAGTTCTTCCAGTTATGCAAGATGGGTCCACCATTCAAATCAAACACTGTAATCTATTCTACCACATCAACAAACCAAAGGAAAAAAAATAATGATGTTATAAATTAATGCAGGAAAAGTATTTGATTGACTCAAACATCATTAAAGATAAAAAAAACTCAGAAAACTAGAGATAGAACAACACTTCTTCAAATCTAAAAGACATCTGCAAAAACCTATAGATAATACACTTAATATACAAAAGTAAAAATAAAAAATAAAAGGTATATAGATTGGAAAGAAATATATCTATGTAGAAAATGCTGAAGAATATACAGAATAACTTTTGCAAATAATAAGCAAGTTTGTGGGATATAGGTCAATAGATAAAACTCAATTGCTTTCTTATATAATAGCACCAAACAATTCTAATTGGACATTTTATCTATCTACCTACCTATCTATCTATCTACACACACACACACACACACACACACACACACATACATATATACATACATATACACACACACACACGTGTGTATATATATATACACACACACATGGGCATAGTTCAAATGGCACATGTCTGTAGTCCTGGCTACTCGGGAGGCTGATGCAGAAGAACCACTTCAGTCTAGGAGATCAAAGCTAGCCTGGGCAAGATAATGAGACTCTTAAATAAAATTACACACATGAATGTACATACATACATACATACATACATACATAAGTGTGTGTGTATGTATATATATATTTAAATCACATATGTGTGTATGTATTTAAATTGTGTGTGTGTGTGTGTGTGTGTGTGTGTGTAAGTTCAGATCTTGTAGATTGCCAACCACAGGAAACAAAGTTGAGCAAGGTACCCAGCTGCTGTGCTCTGAAGCCAATTGCTTCACTTGCACAGAGGCCAGGGATGGTTTGGGGCTACTGAATGATCATGGCAGGGATGCTGATGCAGGGGCAGTCCTAGGGGACACTAGATGCCTCTTCCCATTGGCTTTGCCAAAACTTCCTTGCAACTGCACTTTAGTCTAAGGCTTTTCTACTCAGGCTTCCTTCTTTCCCTTTAGGCTTCCTTCTTTCCCTCTCCTCCTGAAAGTTACATTTGCTGTTGTTCCAGCTTCCTCTGGCTTCCTTCCTGGCTGTCCCAATAAATCTTGTCTGTCCATTTGCTTCTTGGAGAACCTGAACAGAACAGCAGGACCACAGGTACCCTGAGAAAACAAACACTGAATTAGAGTTTTTGGGACAGGTTCACTCACTACCCCACTATCCTCAGTGGTTTGTGGGACACTGGCACATCGTGGCCATGCAATTGCTAAAGTTATAACCACAGAGAATCTGAGTAAACGTCCTGGTATATGAATGCCCTTGCAGGTGAGATGATTCAGGCCACTGAAAATGTAGTAAGAACAATGCCACACAGACAGTGGACTTGGCTAACTACTGCTAAGTTATATTGACATCCTGCAGAGGAATAATGAGACACTCAGGGCACTAATAAGCACTTAAAGGCTGCTAGAGGGCTCTCTTGGTAACTTAGAAAGAGGCAATTATCTCCTGCAGGGAAAGGACAGAAATAGCTGAGAATGAAAAAAAAAAATTGATCCAATAGTTAAGAGCTACAGCATGCCAGAGACATTTAAATGTTCAAAGGAAATACGTTAAACTAAAGTTAGAGCTAGTTGAGAAAATTTAGGATCCTGAAAATCCTAAATAGGTAGAGATCTTGAAAACTTTAAAAGTTTGTAGAGATTGCCCATTCTTCTCCAGTAAAAGCTAGAACTTCTCCTGTGCTAGAAGACACTGTACCAAACAACTAATGACCCCTTAGAAGCTGCCTACTTCTCTTGGCTGCCATAATAATGAAGGTGACATCCCATCAAAATCCAGTTACAGAAGTGCTAGGCCTTATAAGGAAGAGAAGAGATTATACCCCAAGGAGTCACAGAGTTAACTATTATGTAATGAAAGAATTCAGCGAATGGCTCTTCTCTTACAGGCCTGGAAAAAGTGATGTCCAATGTGGAGAAGCAGACATGCCAGACAGATTGAGACAACTAGGCAGGTCCATATTTGTTAGAGTACCAGAAAAGAGATAGCACTGAAAACAAGATGAAGTTCACCAAGAAGATGGATGGAACAACTCTAAATTTGGAAATACAAAACAAAAACACCGGAAAGATACACAGAACAAAAATGTCAGCACTGTTAGAAGAAAGTGACATGTTTACCTCATAAGTTTCTACATACTTTATAACTGACAGATACAAGCAGGCCAAAATAAATAGATAGATAGATAGATAGATAGATAGATAGATAGATAGATAAATCAGGAAAGCTATAGAATATTTAAACAATTTTATTAAGCCAGTTTAAAATACTAAACTAATATAGAACAGTATATTTAACACCAGAACTGTGTATTCAAGCACAATTGGTAAAACTTACACATATTAATTATCCTCTAGACCATAAAGCAAGTTGAAAAAAAAAGCAAGACATGTCTCATGCTATAATCTTCTTTAATGTAATTTTTATGTAATTATGAAAAAAAGGGGACAACTTGAAAAATCCCTTACATCTGGAAACTTTAAAACATGCTACACGTAACTCATGGGTCAAAGTAGTGCTAACAGAAAACCTTTGGAACTACTGAAGAATGTTCATCAGCAAGAAAAGAAGCTATGAAGAAGGGCCTAGAAACCGTGCTAAAAAGAGAAATTTACTAAATATAATTATTACTTAAGTTCCTAAAAGATTTTTGATTTTTTTAATATTTATTTTTTAATTGTAGGTGGACACAATACCTTAATTTTATTTTTATGTGATACTGAGGATCAAACCCAGTGTCTCGAGGTGAGTGCTCTACCACTGAGCCACAACCCCAGCCCTATAATTATTGATTTTTTAGCATAAACTGGTGACTACAACTTGACATAATAACAAGTAAATTAGGATAAAATAATCCTAATATTGTTTAGGAGGCAAATAAATAAGTAGTAACTCTAGTTTTTGTTAGAAAACTTTGTTTTGCTGGGTACAGTGGTACACACCTGTAATCCCAGCAACTTGGGAGGCTGAGGTAGGAGGATTGCAAGTTTGAAACCAGCCTCAGCTACTTAGTGAGGCTCTACGCAACTTGATAAGACCCTGTTTCAAAATAAAATATTTTAAAAAGTATTGGGGATATGGTTCAGTGGTTAAGCTACCCTGTGTTCAATCCTCAGTCTAAAAAAAGAAAAAAGAAAAAGAAAACTTATGTTTTAAGGATAACCATTAAAAATTTACAAAGTCCATCTCAACCAAAAGGGAGAGTAATAAAAATTTTTCTATCTAACAGAAAGGGGTGGGGGTGGGGTAGAACATTTGAGCATATACTAAATTAGTAGGAAGAAATCAAAATATATCGTCAATCTTAATAAACATAAAGAAACAAATATCTATGAAAGAGAGTCCATCTGATTGGATATTAACATAAAGGTTTTAGATAAATGTTATTTATTAAAAAATAAACCAAAATAGCCCAGGAAAATAAAAATAAAGAGATGGAAAATATATATCAGAGAAAAGAAAGCTGTGGAAGAAATATTAGACAATAAAGAGGGGAAGACTATCAGCAATAGTGGAAATAAGGAAGGTCACTGCATAATGGCAAAAAAAGAGAACATTCCTTTAAGATGATAAAACCAGATAGTTTTAATGTATGAAGTTTAAAAACTTCACAGAATTAAAGATAAAACCGAAACTACCACAATTATAGTAGGTGAGTATAATATAGCCACCTACAAATTTGTGTTGATATAGATTTGAAATTGATAATTAATAGATTTTATTTTTTAAATGTACTATATTTTCACTAATGTAACTTGCCATGGATTTTTAAAACTAACATTATTTTATGTGTCACTAAGAAAGAGAAATAGTCCAATTGAGGAGTTTTAAAAGAGGCTTAAGAGGCTACTGCTCCTGCATAAACCAAGATACGAAAGGACTCATCTAAAAGAAAGTGAGAGATTCCCCACAGAGAGGGACCCTAAGGAAATTAACTTTTTTCAAGGCTGGCATGGACAGAAAGCTGAAACAAAAAAGTTACTTTGACAATTTGAATCATAACTCAGAAATCATGCAGTTTTCTTCTTCTGAATTCATACTACCAGGTCTCATTAAAAAAGCGAACAAAGATAAAAACAAAAAAGAAAAAATCTGAAGCATAAGCAGAGGATTTATTGTAAGTGGTTTCAGGGACATAGTGCCCTTAACTGACGGCAAAAACAAACTCAAATCCTCTTTTGAAGAAGCTGAGCTTAAATCAGGTTTATATCATAAGATGTAGTACATTACAAAATATATCAGTTTCAGATATGTTGAAGTGTGAGAAAATGTGCATCTGGAAAGCGATAAATTATTGACTCATATTCATAACAAAATGATTCTTTTCAATGAAATATGAAGATTAAAACAGACTCTATATTAGGTCACAAAGGAAGTCTTAATGGCTTTTAAAATGGTCAGTGTTCGTATCATACAAACTGCTTTTTTTTTCCACTTCAATGCAATTAACTGGAAATTGATAGAAAAATGATTGCAAACAAAACAAACAAATGAAACCTCACACTTAAATACAATAAATAAATACAAAAATAACTGCTTACTCAAGAAGGAAATAACAAGTTAAAACTGAACAGTAAAAAAACAAAATGCTTTACAATTCAAAACTACTAGAATATAATTAAAGTAGAACTTAAAGTTATAAACGTATAGCTTTAAAGAAGGAAAATTAAAAATAATAAATTTTAAAGGCAACTGACAAAGCCCCAGAAAAAAATAGACAGGTTGTAGGAAAGAAAAGGATGTTACACAGCAAAAATGTGTGAAACAGAAAGCAAATCAACCAACTAAAACAAAAGAACAGGGAGATAAGCTTAACAAAGAAAACATCTAGTTCTTTCAAAAGACCAATAAGATAGACAAACTTCCTAAGTTTGGCCATGAAATCATAAAAGGCAGCACAAATAAACATTAGGGTCAAGAGGGGACATAAATGTAGCTGAGGTGAGATGGAGAAGGATGGTTATAAAGAGTACTGAGAGAATGTGTAGGGAGGGGGTTGCTTTTGTTTCTTGGTTGTTTAAGTTTAAGTTTCATGGTAATAATGAAACTAATGTATAAGAGGCTCCAAGGGAGAAGTTGAAATCAGGAGGCAAAGCTTTCAGTGGAGGTATTTCTAGGAAGAAAAATTTCCCTAGATTGGAAGAAGAAGAGAAGTATGTGCAGGAGTAGTTTCATAATACAGAAGGGATCCAGTTTGGTGGATATACTGTATGAAATTAGGGGTGAGCAAGGCAATTGGGATAGCGAAGTATGAGCAGGCTAGAGAAGCTATAAAGCAAGAGTATCTGGGGGAAAGGTATTCCTAGAGGAAGTACCTGGCGATGCTATATGCCAAGTTGAAGCTGGCAGTGTTTAGAGGATAAGGATATATCTTAGTAAACTTTGCAGCTTCTTGTAATAGCCACTATGTCCCTACCCACGTTCATCACTCAATGAATTTTTTCTGCATTTTCCTGAAAATGTCAGGCCTACTTCTAAATAAATGCTTCTAAACAGAGACATCATGCTTAATGCATTCCTTAGAAGCCAAGATATCAAGGTACCACAGCATAAACGTCACACATTCAGCAGAGGAACTATATTAACTCCATACCACTTCCATCATTATACACATGATGTCTCTGGTCAGGTGAAGCCTTTGTATTAAAAAATTTTCTTCCAGCCATTTACTTAGAACACAGTGTTTTGTGGTCAGTGCTATTAAGTTCTGCTATGCTCTATCAATGCTAATGCTGTTTCTCAGGGAGATGACGGCATTTCTAATGCCAGATATTTATTTTTAAGTGTAATTTTCAGAAAGATATATAAGACAGGGGGCTGGAAATGTGGCTCAGTGGTAGAGCGCTCACCTAGCACGGGTGGGACCCGGGTTCGATCCTCAGCACCGCATAAAAATAAAATGCATTGTGTTGTGTCCACATACACCAAAAAATAAGTATTTTTTTAAAAAAGAAAGATATATAAGACAGTCAAGCTCTTATATATAACAGATTTCCCCTGCCTCTGCCACCAAGGAAGAAAAACAACAAATCTTTACTACTTAAGGTAGGCTCCACTTTTACAAACAAAGCTCTACTCAAATACACCCCCCCAACATGGACTTCCAGGAGATTACAAATACTGTGTTGTTACATTGTCTCCTTAAATTTTTACTAATGTAAATGAAGGCAAAAATAACACATATACTTGTAAATAATATCAACGTAAATGTCATATTTATATGTTACCATTCAATTTACAACATATTTTAACGTAAATATTCTTACACTGTTATTGAGTAGTAGGAAGGGCAAGGACATAAGAAATAAAGGACAGAGTATTATTTTGGCAGAACTGAACAGCAGCAAAATATTTCCATAAACACCAGCATTTCATTCGTTTTGGCTTTAAAATTTCATAAATGAATTCTCAGATTGCACAATAGATTACTACTCGTATAACATTCAACTTTTAAAAAGACCTGAATTCCTTTCTTGGCAATGTGCTTCCTTACTCTCTGATACTGGAGAAGTAATTTGTCAGGACTGAAATTCTCTATTTCCTCACCTACAAAATGGTCGCTAAAAATTACCCTACCGGTTCATTGTAAGAATTTTGTGAGAACCAGTTGGCTAAGATTTCCAAAGCCCTCCATCCCTCATCGTAGATATAGACACAAGCACAGAAGAAACAATCAGCTTCTGTGTCACAAACAATTGGAAATATATGATGGTGCTCCCTTCCGAGGTAAAAGGACTTGTCACAACCCAATCCTAAATTTCACTTTGAGGTAATTTCAGAGATGTGAGGCTGGAAAAAGAAAATAATAACAATCAAATAATATTTGGCATTTTAAAAATGTACTTTTGCTGTTTGGAGAAATCTTTGCTTCACTAGCCCAACAATATTTGTAAGATATTCCTGGCATGTTGAAGAGCTGCATAGCACTGTCATACCGAGAGGAATACCTTTTTTATAAGAGTGAGCAAGGAGCCCCAATGGCAGCTGTTGAGGTGAAAAACAAGCACTACCACATAAATATTTGCAAGCTAACTGGATTCTTCAGCATCCTAACATTTTTGAAGACATGAATGCAGTTTGTAACGTAAGGGGAAATTATTCCACTTCTTGTCCATATCTACAGGGCCTATCTCCTATGATTTCTAAACATTAAAAAAAGTCATCTAGGAGATGCCATTGTAAGGTAAATAAGACACTGGGTAACTGTGGCAGCTTTCCTATATTCTACTGTCTAGCCTGAAGATATTCCTCTATTCTTCAACCGTTTTCCCATTCTTTCTCACCCACAGGAATCACACAATGTCTCTACTAGCCCTCTAAGGCCAGTCAAAGCTAAGTTGCAGAAGCTGAGTTCCATGACGGGTTGGTCAGTCTATTAGTGTTCACCATTCTTATGCCACTCTCAGGAACTTTTAGCCACCCTTTATCATGACAAGCACACTTGTCTTCCTAAGCACCACCCCTTCAAAGCCCATCTTTCCTTTCTGTACCTATGTCCCTATGGACTGGAGTTCCAGAACCACCACTATGAAGTCTCTCTACTAATGTTACTCTCATGCCCTTGAGATCTGAGTTTACATCTTCTTTCTCCAATGTGTTTATTTGCTACTTTTTATTAATAAAACTAAGACTTTCACTAGACAAAAGCAACTCACCCATATTGCTCTTCACTGGAAGCCTTACATTTCCTTGTCCCCTAGCCTCCCAAATCCAGGAAACTAAGAAAGGGAGACTCCCTAGTTGTCCTCTAGTGCCCTTCCCACGCACTGTTTCCCCAAGATTGTGCCACACCTTTTTTTTTTTTTTGAAGTTCCTGACATCATTTATACTTACTCAACTCCTTCCATGGTTTTAACTTCCAGTAATTAGATCATAATTTTCCTGTGTTTTGTGACTACAATAGTCATCTCTACTAAAATGCAGATTCTCTCTCTATAGTTATAGCATTTAATACATGCACACGATCATGTGCAGCAACCAAAAGTGATTTTAAAAAACAGACCACACCATCTCTGTCAATATTTCAACATTTATCTCTTTCTCTTCCTCTCCAAACTTTTGTTAAAAAGTAGCTTACTCTCAGAACTTCAATTCCTTATTTTCTTAATTCTATTACAATGCAGCTTTTAACTCCATGACTCAAATTGGGCCAAAATTCAAATAAAACAATTGTTAATAAGAGTACATGCTGTCTTCTCATGAACAAAACAAATGAATATTGTCTTTAGTTATATATCAGTGTTGTTCTTGAGCTTTTCTGCTAATTTACCTAGACTTCTGTAATATATAATTCACCTATTTTTCTTTTTTTGTTTTGGAATGACTTCCCTTTCTGTTGTGTTATCCTTTCCTTACAGCAACAATTCAAAGTGGTATTTTTCAAGGTTTTCAGTCTTAGGCTGCTGATGAGCTATGAACCCCATCTCCTGGGGTGATCTGGCACATTCTCCTAGTTTCTGCTTCTTTCTATAATGATGACATATATAAAACCCAGCTACCTGCCACACCCCTCAGCTTCACACTCAAACACTAAACCAAATCCTCAGCATTTCTACATGACTATTTTATACACATCTTCAGCTTCTTATCTCCTTCTCTTAGAAATGTTACCTTAGTTCCCCATATCAGAAACCTGAGGATCATTTTAGATCAACCCTAGAATAGAAGGACATGAGATTAAAAATTTAAAACAAAACGAAACACCAATTTTAGTAGAATAAATAAAAAAGGTAAACACTCAGGCCCAAGATGTGTACTTCCAGCAACAGATAAAACTCCGAGTGCTTCTGAGATAAGAAACAAAACAAAACACACACATATGTATATGTATACACATACATCCCAGACAACCTTCTTAACTAAAAACTATGATACAAATATGTTAGAAAAAAATTAAGGAAAGGAAGTAGGATAGGATGGGGACTAAGAAAGAGAAAGCTAAAATGACATCTACTATTATCATAGTTAACAGATAATGCCTAAGTGGGTAACAATGAAATTGTAGTGCAAGCACATCACTGAGGAATAATAAAGCAGAAAATACCAGGGGAAGCAGATTAAGAGAAAGGTAAGAGTAGGAAAGGGTGTTGCAGAAGGCAGCTGCTTGTTCAAATAAGGCTGGGCACTACTTGACTTCATTGTGTCTACACTTACAAATTTGAGAAAAATAAAAATTAATAAAAAGTGAAATGAACAAGAGAGGCAGTTTGGAAAAATATGTGGATAACAAGTTTGGAAAAATTTTCTTAAACTAACTTGATTACTGTGTTTCCTCTGCAATTCATTACTTAGTAGAACACCAAAAGACAATGAATCACTTAGAAATAAGTAACAGAAATAGAAATGAGCATCAATAGTCTGTGGCTATGATGCTGGCAAAGCTTTTCCCATTCCAAATCTTATAAATATTTCCCAATATGTTCCTCTAGTTAAAGTTTCAATTTTAATGTTTATTTCCTTAACTCTTTTGGAATGTATTTGGCTGATGGCCTGAGGTAAAAATCTAGAAATCCAGATATACTCTTGGAGTCCAGAAATACAGATCTGCTTCTATCAGAACCTCATTACATTAAGTCTGAGTTTGCCCATCTTAATCTTAAAACCTTGCTTCAAATATTTTAAATTGTCTTCATTTTGTCAAAAAAAAATTTTTTTTCAGATTGTTAGATCTACCCAGTTAGGAATTTCAAACAGAAAACCTTACCAGTAGTGGTTTTGAATCTGATCTGGGACCTAAATATTTCTGTTTTAGGAAGGAATTAAGAAATTATCAAAGAAAATTTTGCCGGTGTCTTTCTATATCTATTTTTTTTATATCAACTAACTTAAAACCTCTCTCTCACTCTCTCTTTTTTCTGGGTTATATACTATTACCTGGGAGGCAGACTATTCCATCTTTTACTCATTTCGAGTAAATCTTACTGAATTTATTCCGAATCAAATGCTAAGCATTATACCTAAAATAAGCTATCAGGTTTTGAATTTTGACATTTAATTTCCTTTTACAAGAGTGCCTTTCTTTGATTAAATTTGTTACCAAAAGCTTGGTCCTTGTCCCGGATGCCAATCTCATAATGAGAACACAGTTTTAAGAAAAAGGAAAAAGGAGGTTTATTGCTTTGCTATCAGTGGAGAGGCACAGGAAACTCTGGTCCCAGAGGCTGTGATTCTGCCCTTTAGCATGAACAGGGAGCTTTTAAAGAGATGATTCAAAGGCTATTCTCCACTTGTTTTCTGTTGGAGATGTAACTCACCTGTTAATTTGGGAGACAGTCATTTTTGAGATTTTCTGGTAGCATCCCCAAAGTCTGGAATACTTCGTCCCCATGGTGGGGTTTATACTCAAGGACAGATAAATTTGTTTAAAATGGGGAAGAAAGGTAATCCTATTTCCACTGAGATTAGGCAGGGGACAGATTAGGGTGGAACAGGGAGAGAGGAAGGGAAAGAAACCTGCTCATTTTTTTAAAAAGTTGAAGTGGCAGAGGAGCAAGGGCTAAGTGGACAACTATTACAAAATGATATTATTAAAGTGGGCAATTATTTCTGAATACTGACTTTTAAACACTTCAATATAAAACATAAATTACTCATATTTCCTTATATTCTTAGTATATTTTGTCCTGAACTAATAGGTTATGAAAACATACCGTTATTTAATTGAATGTAATACTGACTCACTGTAGATTTAGCAAACCAATAAAGACACCGATAACTACTTAATAGCTTGTTGCTAGTTCTCCTTATTATCTGGGCATGTTTTTTAAAACACTACAGGTCAGGATAATTTGTGGAGTTTACACAAATATTACAATGCTAAATAACTGTATGTCCACGTTATTGGTAAAGACAGGGAAGAGATCCACCAGCCCTCAACTATTTACATTAGAAATTCAAGTCTTCTAAGCTATTAAAACAGAATTTGGGGGATGATGCAGTTTAGTGGTAGAGCGCTTGTCTAGCACGCACAAGACTCTGGCTGGGTTCAATCTCCAGCACAGGAAAAAAAGAAAAAAAATAAATAAAATAAAAACACCATACAAATTTCACATTTTCTATAGTATTATGGATGAAAAGCACTTTTAACAGAATGAAAAGGTAAGTGTCTTATGCATTTTACATTTATACACTAAGTAAACACACTAATTAAAGAGGTTGCTTTTTAAAGAAGGTTAAAAGTCTACCAGCTTGTATCTGAAAGACAATTGAGTATTGGGGTAAAAAAACAACAACAACACATATTTCAAAGTTGAGAGGTTTTGAATATTATGTAAATTTATCCCTATCTAACCAGAAACATAAGAGATTTACATAATGGGAAAAAGGAAAGGTAACTTGCATGAGTTTTGAAAGAAATAAGACCTACGCTTTATATTTATAGGAATAAAAACTAGAAGACTCTTAATACAGATTTTTAAAATATGTATGTCAATCTACAAGGTATTGTTTCTTTTCTAAGAAAGACAGCAAAGGTGAATGAGTAGTTTCAAAAGAAGGAGACTAATCTGTTTTGTTTTAATGGCAAGAGCACTGTGATTCATTGTTTGAATGTTAAAACCAAACATTTTCTGATTTTAAGTTCTCTACATCAATAACTACAAAGTACCTCCCATCACCAATATTCAATCATGCTCAGCAGATACTGAATTCTTCAAATGAAAATCACCTTTACCAGAGTGAAGTTTCACATAATATAAGAAGTGAAAGATATGAAAAAAATAACCTGTGGGGAGAAAAGGAGAACAATGGGACTCAGGGAGAGAAGGAAGATAATGGGTTCTGGACTTTCACCATTTCCTAGCAACAATAGGCTCTGAACCTACACAGCTTCCCATTCTACAACTCTTTCCCTGATTGCCCAACTTACACATTCTGCTATGATGAATAAGTCTCACTTAACCCTATAAAAATTAGACCTTTAACCAGTTGCTATTTTTTAGGAGGGAACTCCTAAAAATGTGCCTCCACTGCTTAATAAAGCATTGCTGATCCCTGGAGGTCTGTCCCCATTTAACTTTTGCTTTCAAGAACATGGGGGTATGTGCTGGATATTCACTTACAACACCCTCAAAACAACAAACAACTGGGAGAAAAATAGCAGTTCTAATGTCTTTATTATTGTGTCCTCTCAAATTTTTCTTCTTTCCCCTGATTTACTGAAATTGTTTTTCTAATTTCTGTTGCCCTTACTGACCTTTTCATTGTAGGCTCTTTCTAGTAGATTCCTAGACTTGAAGTGAGTCAAGGTTTTATGGTCTAGTTTCTCAGATACTTCTTAGGCCAATTTTAAAAACCACACCAAATATTCCCAATCTCTTTAGCCTAATCACACTATCCTCTAATCAAATAATTTTGATATAAACTCATGAGTTTTTATCCATAAAAACTCATAATTTACTGCTAACAATGTAAAGATTACAACCAAAACCAAAGAAAAGACTACAAATTATTTTGCAAGGATATACTTTCATAACATTGTTATATAACCCCCAGTCAATTTTGGAAATGTTTTAGTGGGTTAAATAATATACAATAGGGTTTGGCAATCTTCTGGAAGTAGCATGCAAAAATCTACATCTATTCACACTAATCTAAGGTTTTGTGTGCCAGTAATAACCCCTCTCTTTCAAAAATCAGTATAGATGCAAATTTCCATGCCACAGTATTACCAGAGGGATTAAGACCTATTTTCATTGCAAATATTCTAATGTTTCTCTTAGGAGACTATGTGACCAGGAATGGGAGTGTGACCTTGGTCTCACCCAGATGGGCAGATGTGTTTCGGGGAGGAGGAGGCAGAATAGAGCTATGGAAAAACCTTAGGCTTCTGAAGGAAATATGTTTGAAAAGTAGAAAAATGCATACTCTTTAAGGAAAAAATTTTTAAAAATCATGTTTATTGTACACTTATCTACATGTTTAGTTAGTGTTAAATATAATATTTACATGGTCATGTTGAATTCTCAAAACAAATAGAGGAAACTAAGACTGGAAAGATTTAACAAGCCTGCCATCAACTTAGAAGTCATAGCTATCTTCCTCCTTGACACTCCATGCAGATGCCCAACCTGAAAAGTATCGGAATTTATGTGATTATTTTCCTCCTCCAACTCTGATTTCAAATCTGCAAGGTGTAATTTCTGTTGCTCCAAGTTCACAACTATACTGCCTTTAAAAACAAGTGGTAAACAGATCAGTCAAAAAGTTTCTTCATGTTACTTTTTAAGTTTATCCATACTTGATGTATGAAATAGCAAAAAATCAAATAATGTAAGAGTTTATAGTCTAAATATTCATACAATGAAATGAAATTCAACTTAAAAAAGGTAAGTCAATAATTCCACCAAATTTTCCCTTTTTAAGGTAGCTCTATCTCTAGGCCTTTTGTTCCACTAATCTCTCCTGATGTGCCAATTTTTTCTTCCTTACATTGATTTTAAAAAATGGCCTAACGTACTGCTCCAGCTGGGGTAGACAGGGTACTTCCTGAGCCCATGTTACCTGTTCAGGATCAATCAGACTCACCCTTTCAAGAATTTACATTAATATATACAAGAAAGAGATAGACTTGAATCATTAGGGGCAAGTCACCATGATAAACATTAAGAAGCAAAAATGCCATCGAGCAATTATATTGTTTATTGCTTGCCATTTATTGTTCTATTGAAGACAGAATTAGATAGGCAGTTGGCAGAGATATGTAAATCAAGTTAGCTCAGATCAAGGAGGCCAATTTGAGTGAGTCCTGGAAGTTGGAGACTGCTCCCTGAGGGATTGAAATGCCTTCAGAGCCCTTTCTACACCCTTATCAAGATAACCTGCCCCAGAAATTGTCCCTCCATACATTGAGTTGTAAAAGTTGTTAAGTAATATGTCCAGGGCTGCTCCATCCTGCTCTTCCCCCTTTAGCCCACCAGTTTCCCACCTAGCATTTCCACATTTCCTGGCCTAGTCAAGTACAAGGAAGGAGAAAGATAAGAGGAAGAGAGAAGGAGAACAAAGGAAGCCTAAGATACATAAAAAAGCGGAACACCTTGCTTCTTGTTATACTAGGACACCAGCTATGGCCCCCTCCTCCCTCCTGGGAGAGGTCTAAGTTACCAGATGATTTCTAATAATGATCTTTTAAAGCAGATTTCCAATTTGCCTGATGAAATGTGTATATAGAGGAAATCATCTACAACTGTTTTATTCTTTCATGTTTTCATTCTATCAAGAAAAATATTTCCCTGTCAGGGTGATTTTAGACTATTTTTAAAAACTGCTTTTATTTAGTTTTTCTGGAGTATCTGTTGTTTTATCAATTTGTAAACCATAATGGACTTGAATAATGTTAGTATGGTTAAATACATTTGAAAGCTTCTTTATTAACTTTTATCCATAGAAACTTTGTTTTCATAAAATCCCAAATAGTGGACAAAATGATAAATCCTTTCTTTGTAGCATTATCTTCCCCCTCTCCACCCCAACACCACATGTATTTCAAGAATACAGTGATTAGAACCCCAGAAAAATATAGTAGGTCTAACCTCTTTCAACATGGAGAAGAACATAGTTTCAAGAGACAGTTCTTATTCTAGACCCAAATGTATTTTTAAATAATAGAGCAGAAAAGATCTTCTTGCCCCTATACTACATGGAAGTTTCCATTTTTATAATAAAACTTTTTAAAAGGGGAGAGATTCTTTAATGCATTTCCCCTTGTAATTATCAACTCAAACTGGATGAAAATCTGTTAACATTCTCCAAAGCAGAAAGTGCTTAAGTTCTTCTATTCAGAATGCATTAAAGTCAACAAACAAGAAACATTTCAGGAGAGACCACCATCCTAGAATGTTCTTTTTATAATTAAAAGTGGTGAGCAAATCTGCAAAGAGCATCATGGAGTCTCACACTGGTAAAGGCCAGTGGATTTTATAAAATTTAAATAATGCACTCACAGAAGAAAACAAAGAAAAGTGCTGTACCTAAAATTTGCCACATGGCCTGGAAAGAAAAATGTATGAAATACAGGTTTCTACCATCAATCCTCGGAAGGCTTGCTCTGATGGGTATCCAGACATAAATCTTTTGGCAGGATCCGAAGTAGTTAACTAAGAATCCAACAAACTCTAACTTTGCTTTACTTTATCAATATTGTTAAGGGAATGATGTCATTGTTTAGGGGTTTTGCAAAGACATTCCATGTCACTTCAGTTTTTAATACCAGGCTGGAGCCTGCATGGTCTGCCAGCATAAGCCAGATAAACAAAGACCTGTAGACTTTCTATTCATCTTGGGATAGTTACTCAGAAAGATTCTGGAAAATATGCCTATTATGAACTAAACATTTCACTTTTCATTTTATCCATGTGCCAGAAGTCCATTCCTTGGATAAACACTTTACAAACTGACACTCTCAAAGTCACTAAACATGATAAAGTATGTGTGCATCAGTTCAGGATGGATTAAATATTTTCTCTCCCATGACGAAAGAACAGTTATATACTATATGAAACCACTGGGCCCACATTCCTTTCCTTTTTTTTTTGTTGTTTTTATTTTGCATGAAAGATTAATTTTCCATTTCAACTCATTTGTTATGCAATCTTGGCTTTGGTAAAATATCACTCAAGCAATATTACATGCAGAAATAGAATTTATTTTTTAAAATGTGCGATTTAAAGTTCTCTCATAAATGTGCTTTCTTCCATTACTATTTCTTGCCTCTGATTACTGATTATTTTCAACTGCCTATGCAAATATTTAAGTGAAGTGGGAGAGGGAAGGGAACCTAATGTATTCTCCTTAAGAGTTAAAACAAGGACCCTATGTGGTACATTACGTATATTTGTAAACTATATAGTCAAAACATTCATCCCAAAATGCTAAAACAGAGAACAGTAATTTATTACTTCTGTATGATTGTGCTAATTGCTTCTCTAGTCAACAAATTCACTATAGTCTTATGGTGTGATCAGAAGATTAGTTCCAGAGACTGGGGATGTAGCCAGTGCTAAAGCATATCTCTTGCAGGCAAGAGGCCCTGACTTCAATACATGCATACCATCCCCCAACTACCACTAAAAAATAGAAGAAAGAAAACAAAAGAGGATTAATTACAGTTGAGCTGTCTAGTTGTTTTCAGCTCTTGGGGAGGGGGATTAGATTTCTAGTCTGAAACATAAAAAGAACAGTGTTATGTAACATTTTCAGTAGCATGTATATGTCCAATTGAAAAATAAAAACATCTTCAAAAATGAATGTTTCCATCCACAGGAAAAATCACCAACTTCCTTGAAAAATATCCCTTTAAAATAGTTCGAGTGGTTAGATGCATGTTGCTCTGACATTACTCCACAGGGTATCAAGTATTATGCCTTACTCACCCTGATTTCCTTTATCTAGAATGTCAACTAAATTAACTGACAAAGGTAAGTTATCTAACACAATAGATGCAATGTGATGCATATTTTACTTTTAGTTATTTCTATCATCTTTATTGATGTTAGAAATAAACAATGATATTAAAGCAATAGATACACAGCATTTCTGAAACCTGTTCTTTTTCCATGTCAAAAGTCAAAAAGTCAAGATGTGATTTTCATCTATGGAGACCAAAGAAATACTAAAAAAAAAAATTAAAGAAAAATCTGAAGCTACCCATAATTTACCAAATAATTAAGATTTCAGAGTGTAATACAGTTGATTTTGTAACTCTTAGCCTTCTTACTCTTTAAAGTTAGATATAAAGGAATGACCATTTATTAGATAAATCCAAATTTTCTACATTCTTTGCTTGTGAGCTGACACAGATGCTAAGTAATTCTGTGGGAAAATAAAAACAATCATAGTCAGTCTTGTGATATTTCTCCACAATTAAAGAAAAGCCATGTATGCTAATTAAAAATAAAATGAGAAACTGAAATAAACACACAGAGTGGGAATGTAGCCAATCTTAACAACATTTCACTGAAATCCATCTTGTAATACAATATGATAGCTTGGCTTCCCAATAAAATCATCTGAAGACTGGAATATATTTGTTCGATTTGTATTTGAGTTTTGGATATGGTTCAAGACTCATCTGTCTCGTTGCCTTACTTTCTGGGAGAATTGAAGAGTTCAGTCAACTTATTTATTCAAAAGCTATATATTTTTGTTCATGTGAAATAGGAATTCAAAGTTCCACTTTTTAGATTAATAGAAAAAGGCATGATTAAACAGTCAGAATTAGTACATAAAATTATTGTCCTAACAAATATGAAAATGTTCTGACTCATTTTAAACATATACTACCATTGTTTCTTTTGAATGTTTTTATTTAGTCATAAAATAAAATGATCTGAAAATACAATATTCTACTATAGAAAACAATTCTAATTATTTTCTTGATAAAAGTTCAGCTTATTCATTTTTAAATGGAATGACAGACATTTTTTTTAAAAGGCACTACAACAAAGAAAAATTAATAAAATTCCTTTCAAAGCAAGATTACAACCCTGTATGTGTGCTATATTTACAAAACATTTGCACATGAATAAGCTTTCATAGCAAGGCCTCCTATCAGCCATACTTATGAACAGCAAAGGAGAGCCATTCCATTCTCCCAGACCAAAAGGATAAAAAGGAAGGATGAGGTTCTGTCCCTTTTACAAATGAGGCCAAGGCTCTTTGTGGTTTATCCAGTTGCATTCTGGAGTGACAGAGCTGGTTCAGAGGAAATGTCAGGGCCCTGTCCACCACACAATCCTGCTTTCTTTCATAGAATGGTAACCTGGGTGAGCACATGAAATACTAAATTGCCTCAAAACCTTTGGGCAACATCTTTTGGTATAGAAAGGGTTGTTTAGTGACGATAGGATCATCTTTTGATCCTAAAGGCATTTGATAGATTCACTCAGCAGTCACAATATTCTGTAAATGACTCTCATTTCAAAAAATCAAAGCACTTAAATTGGTCATCAATTTGACACTGAGTCTCTTGTCACAGGGTATAAAGTAAATGTAAGCCTTCTTGAGCATTAATAACATCACTGAAGTTATGGGGGGAAAAAAAAGCACCTCACCAGAAAATTCTTTGGATTGGGAGGTTTTTCAATATAATCATACAACTGAAATTTCCCTGTTTATTTTCTGTTTCAAGGTAAAAGGGCTAATAGAAGTGTGGAAACTGAAGATCAGTTTAAGCAAGCAAACCACCTCCAGAATGGATTTCATCGGTTTATGACACCATGATACATAGAACATAATAAGAATAACCAATTAGAAGGAAGACTGAGAAATCATAGGCCTGAATAAATACATATTTCTGGTTCTTGTCTCCCTTAAGGCCTTGTTGAGGCAAATGAAATATTTAGAGATCAAATAAACTGATTGTGTGTTTTCTTTCAGTTCTGGTTGGGGTTGGGGGGTGGCAGGGAGTGAAGGTAAAGAAACTTTTGGTTAATTCAAGCACAAAGAAGAGTGCCATAAACACCATGGCTTTGAATCCTAAAGATGTTTATATAGATAGAGAGCATATTTGGTTATTCACTCTTGGGGATGGAGTGGTATACGAAACAGTCAAGCCTCATAGGGAAAAGGAGACCCAGACTTTAGAATGCAGGTCAAAATCCATAATTCCTTCAAATGCATGAGAAGAGCCAGCCAGTCTGGCTGAGTGGAAACCCTCAGCACACCAGGCAGAAGCATTTCACATGAATAGTCCTAGGAGAAGCACTTAATTCAGCTGATGCTGATATACTTATTTTGTCAATAGTAGCTACATGGTATGTAGGACTGTAGTGGGTGATTTTATTTTTCAGTCTGGCTTCTCTGGGTCAGAGTGATTTACCGGCCAACCAGTCAAGATTGGTCAGAAGTTGTGTGAAAGCCCTTAATACTAGAAAGGCTTATAACATACATTGATGAACCTGACACTAGTTAGAGAATGTCTCCATGTCTGCCTCACATCCCAACCTGATGCTCATGGGTGTGGATACAGCACAGTACACTTATGCACAGATTTCCTGACTGCCAGGGTTGACTGTGATCCCCAAAAGGATCCTTCCTACTGTCTTCTTTCCTCGTTTTCTCTATTGAATTTCTCATGGAAGTTCAGCTTATTCATTTTAAATGGAATGACATTTTTTTTAAAAGGTACTCCAACAAGGAAAAATTAATAAAATTCCTTTTAAAGCAAGCTGACAAATTGCTTTGAAAGGAATTTTATTAATTTTCCTGTATGTATACTATATTTACAAAGCATTTTCCATTTGGCCTGTTGTTATTATATCATGGAACTACAAGAGCTCTCTTTAGTTGCTCTCTACCAAGATCTCTGTAGTTTTTCACAGAGCCCATAGGTATGAAAATCTACATAATCTGTTCTTGATAAAATCAGTCCTCTCAGAAGGAAATGAAGATTGTTGAGCAGAAAATGTGTGCACTTACTCCAGAGCTGAAGTTGGTATGAGACAGTGGGCTGCTTCTCCCACAGGGAAACCCTCTACAAGTAGAAGCTGAGGTAGGTAGTCCCTAACCTTCATGGTCCCCACCCTCACCTTTCCTGGCATAGACCATCCTGGTGGAAGTATTAGGGTCCAGTAGTTTTGATCTGTCCACACAGGATAAGAGCTTCCTCCTGGAGTTGTAAGTAGGGGCTGCTGCCTACTTGACAACTGCCTATATTTGAGTTCCTGCAGCAGTTCCTATAAGATTGGAGATGTATGCACATATCTTTAGTTGGTTCTGTTTTTCTGGGAAACCTTGATTATATAAAGAGAATGGGGAAGAAGAGAGAATTGAGTCAGAAAGGAAATAGAGTGTATTGAATGGAAACTCCTGACTTCCTCCCAGGATTTACTTTTGAATATGGAAATTCAAATTTTCTATGGCCAAACTTTTTTCAACCTTTTTTCTTGAAATTAGTTCTTGATACATTGAGAGGAATGGAATATGACTCACACACCACCAACACAACCTGTTCTTACCAAGATTCAGTAGATTTTCTTGATTAAATGACTCTTTATTTGCTGTATGCCCTTAGAACAATTTCTAGAACTGGTAAGTGACTCTTTTATATGTCCTCCGCCAATCCAATGTTTGTTGAAAAAAGAGTTCATTCTCAAAGTTGGTCTCTTAGGTATTTTTGTGAATATAAAGGAAGGGAATTTTGAAAAATCTCTAAGATATAGGTGCTTTACATATGTTTTTATATCACTTAATTTACTTATCATAAACTGATCACCACATTTAAAATGTGGGTATTGCTCCTCTTTTTTTTCCCCCACAGATAAAGACATGGATTCACAAGTAGAGGTAGATCATTAGAGCTATATTAGCAGCCGTTTGTTGCAAACACCAAAATATAGGTCTAATGCCAAAATTCATGCTCCATAACCATGCTGGGGCACCCAGTAGTGGATTCAATGTAAAGAATGAAAAACAAAAACAAATACTGAGTCCAACATCTAACTCTGGTTTCTATTTCCACCACAAAATTTTGTTAATTGCTGATACTAATAATAATGATGGTGCAAAAATGACACAGCAGTTAACATCTATTGATCATTTACTAAAAAATACTAAGCATCTGTTACAGATTATCTCATTTAATCCTTTTCTACAAAATAGATACTATAACTGAAGGTTATGTACTGGTGCAGGGTCATAGAGCTATTACCTGTAGGAGGCAAGAATCAGACTCAATGGTCATGGAGCCAAGGTTACACAGTCATCCTATACAGAATTAGTATTAATCATTGCCCAGGTTACATGAGACTGCCAAGAAAATGATATTTCTCTGGGGAAATGTCAAATGCTTCATATGACCCATTATTATTTTCTCTTCTGAATGTCAGAGTGACTTGTTTAATTATAAAAAATGGCTACTAACAATTTCATCATTAGCCAGTATATTTTTTTTCATGCAACTAACTGAAATCTGTTATGATTTAAGGTCTTGAGCTCAGTTTTTGATTTCCATAGAAAATGACCAATTATGAACAATTTGCCTAAGACAATATTTTCTATCAACTTGAGAACTACTAAATGTGTGATATCTGTGCACAGAATATAAGGATCTTGCCTAATAAAGTAATGAAAAAGAACCTCTTCAATGAATTTTTTCCCTCAAGAATAATCAGATTCTCTTTAAAGGGTATGATGGTTAATTTTATGTCAACTTGGTTAGGTTATAATACATAGTTTTGGGTCAAACACCAGTCTAGTTGTTGTGAAGGCAGTTTTTAGATGTGGTTAACATCTAAATCAGTAGAAATTAAGAAAAGCAGATCCCTCTTTTTAACATGGCTGGGTCTCATCCAGTCAGTTGAAGGCTTCAGACCGAGGTTCCTGAGTGGAAGGAATTCTGTCTCCAGACTGCATTCAAACTCAAGATTTCGACATCAGTCCTACTGGAATTGCCAGCCTGCCAGCCTGCTGACTAATTTTAGACTTACCAGCCTCTATAGTCATACCAGCCAATTCCTGAAAATAAATCTCTCTCTGACACCCTCCAACCCCCATATATCTCTAATTGGTTCTATTTTTCTGAGGAACCCTAATACATAATTCAGATAAAAAAGAAGAATACATCATGAGGCAGCAAAGCAGAGAGATTCCTGAGATACTTTTTTTTTAAAATATTTATTTTTTAGTTGTACTCAAAACCTTTAGTTTGTTTATTTATTTTTATGTGGTGCTGAGGATCGAACCCAGGGCCTTGCACATGCTAAGCGAGTGCTCTACCGCTGAGCCACAACCCCAGCCCCTTGAGATACTTTTCTATGCTAGCCTTTGATTGTAAATCTCCATTCTGGAAGTGAAAATGCATCCCAAGGAATCTCTTAGTTTCCTCCCTAGAAGTTACTTTTGATTATAGAAATTCAATAGTTTTCATTACAAAACCCTTCAACATTTTTTTTTCAAAATTTTAATTTTTGATTAAATTTTTTTTGTTCTAATTAGTTATACATGGCAATAGAATGCATTTTGACACATTGTACATAAATGGAGTATAATAACTTCTTATTCTTCTGGTTGTACATGATGTAGAGTTACACAGGTCGTCTAATCATATATGCACACAGGGTAATAATGTCCAATTCATACTACCATCATTCCTACCCCTTCAATTTTTATGCTTTTAGTAGGTTCCTACTACCTTGCATTTTCTTGTATTACCTTAGTCCTAAATCCTATTTGAAAGAGAAGGTGCTAATCCCAATAATCTGATATTCAGCAGAATTTTACATCATCCAGAGTCATAAAAATAAAATTCAGAAATTTATTGAGAAATTCAAAAACACCATTAGTTTTATTTAACATATGAAAATAAAAATTAAACTAATAATTGGTTCCTTGGAATGAAATATACTAAGAACTTTACAAGTCTATTCTTAGAGGAAATATTATATTAAAGGAAAGAAATTTCTTACCATTTATGAGTTTCTGTCAGTGAAGTCTCCTCTGCCTCTTGGTCAATTTTAGCTGAAAATGCAAGAAAAGGAAAGGATGTAATAGACAGTACATAATCTCAGGCAAAATATATTAAAAAAATGAAATTTATTTTAATTTTTTTTGACACTGGGAATTGAACTCAGGGGTACTCAACCACTGAGCCACATCCCCAGCCCTATTTTATTTAGAGACAGAGTCTCACTGAGGTGCTTAGTTCCTCGCTGAGTCCCTGCTGAGGCTGGCTTTGAACTCGTGATCCTCATGTCTCGGCCTCCTGGAATTACAGGTATATGCCACTATGCCCAGTTTATTTTATTTATATTAATTCTTATGTATTCCAACCAGAAGTTGAGTATGGATTTTAAATCCTTAAATGTCATATGATTGAAAAGATTATACAGTTTAGAACATTTTTAGGTTCTAAATAATTTATTTATATTATTAGTATTATTTTTATACTAACTTGAAAAATGAAAACACTAATTTTATGTTTACGTCAAATGTGTCAGGGTTTACATGTCAATAATTAGCTGAAAATAATTCTCTCAAGCAAAAGTACAAACATGAAGTTAAGAAACTACATAGCTGGGTGTGGTGGCTCATGCTTGTAATTCTAGCAATTGGGGGGCTGAGACAGGAGGATTACAAGTTGCCTTAGCAACTTAGTGATGCCCTAAGTAACTTAGTGAGACTATGTCTCAAAATAAAAAATAAAAGGGCTGGGGACGTGGCTCAGGAGGAAAGTGCCCCCAGGTTCAATGCCCAGGACTGCCCCCCCCCACCCCCCCCAAAAAAAGGAGGGGAGAGAAACCATCTAACCTTCTTCGGCTATGGAGCTATGGTGAGAATTCTGAACCCTTTACAATTGTGTTCAGATTGTATCAATTGTAACAGATCACAAGTGAAAAATCATAATCTTATTTTATCTAAAAGTCTCCCTTTTGTGGTAGTGTGATAGTGTACCCATTTATTTGCTGTAATTTTTGTTAAAATACAAAGAATGGTAGCCTGACACAAATTCAGAAATCAAATTTGGAAAGGAGATTAATATTTCAAATTGCTTAAAATCACCTACAAATTCCATTGTGTAAAATTAGTATTACACTGTTTTATGTATTATTCCATTCCTACCCCCACCCCCCACCCCTCCCTCTCACATACATACACTTATATTTGGGAAAAAAAATTCCAAAGACACTGCTATTTTCAGTCTATTTTATTAGAATAAAAAAAAAATTAGTCTTGATCTGTTCAGTTAATTTCCTAGTTGGTAACTCACAGTTTGAAAATCACTGAGCTATAGAATAAAAAGTAAACAAACAAACAAAATAAAACAAAGCAAAAGAACAAATTTTAAAAATCCTGGAACTAGTAAATGAAGAAGTTGTCTTTTTATAATCATTTCCCTCTGGGCCACACTTGGGGCCATTTGGATACATCAGAAGACAAAGTGGACCAGGGCCAATGGATTATTAAAAACCAGGAACTATGCACAAAAGAAAACCCATGGTCCCTTTAGCAATTGTCAAAGTATCTTTATCATTACTTAAAACACAATAGTACAGCTTTGGCTGGTTAATGTTTTACAACTTCAGGACAGTGTTTTCTCGAAGGTCTGTGCAGTATCTACAAAGTCATAACTAAGTGTCATACTGCCACTCTTTGCCAGAATTGTCAAAATTTAACAGGGATTTCTCTCTCTCACTATCTCTTTGCTCCCTCCCTCCCTCTTTCCTCCCTTTCTTCTTCCCTCCTTACCCTTTTCCCATTTCCACTGTCTCCTCCCTTTCCCTTTTTGTATTTTAGAATGTTTATATAAATTTACAAGTCAGTCATTAATCAGATTTAAAACAAAACAAAACAAAACAAAAAACCAGAATCAATGTTCCATGATTTTACTTGGACATGGTTCTAGTCTTATAAAATCTGCTCTGGCCTACCTAGCATTAAAAAAAAAAAAAAAAAGATTTTCTACCTAAAACAATTCTAGAACCACATAAAGTTTGTTTAAGGGAAAATAATAAAAGCACCACAATGTATACCACTATCAGGAAGGACATTTTTTAAAAAAATCTTTTTAAAATACAAAGAATAAGACTAAGATTAGAAGACAGAATTTCTGGACTATTTTAGAAGATTCAAGAAAATTATTTATGAAACTTAAAAACATAAAAGAATGATATGCTGGAGATTCATACCCTATTTCTAATTCTGTCAATAAATTAGCTGTGTGGCCTTTGGCAAACAGATTGATCTGTTAATATATACATAAAATATCATGCATAGTGTCTCCAATAATTAGTGGAGACAATAAATGTGTTATGAAATTTTAGAATTAAAGATCTTAAAATTGTTTAAGTGATATAATCCATAATTGTGTTTAACTAAGTCAACTTCTATTTTATTATGTTTCAACTTTATATGCAGATAAAGAGAGCACAAACTTGTAGCTTTCCAGAAAACACAAGCCCTTAAATTAGGGTAATTGGAATAAACTAGGTTTCACTTATTCATAATTATTCCTTTTGAATGTATACCAAAACAGCTCTTACTTCAGTACATGGCAAGTTTGGCTTTCAAACAATACCACTTTGATCCAATATGGCAGAAGACTGATTTTTACCAAAGGAACAAAACATAAAAACAGATCCTTTTACCAAACCTAATTGCTATATGGCAATCATAAAGCCAAATTCGAATAACTGAGAATACTTAAAAATTCTTTACTCTCCATTATTTTTACAAGATTTTCAAGCTAGGGGATTTGTATATTCAAACTGTAATCAGCTTTGATAAACAGTCAAATTAGAGATCAAAGAAAGAGCATTAGATTTTCAACTCTTGATGAAGAGTCAACAATTCAATGAACCTAACAGATTTTCCTTTGTATGGAAATCTTAGTAAAAAATTTCTGAAAAGTTGAGGGGCAATTCTTTTTTTCTGGACACACTGAGATACCTACTTTCAACATGCTATTTGTATAAATGCACCATGAAGGTTTTGTTGCCACAATTCTTTTAAACATGCTCAGGATGTTCACTTAGTGATCGGTGCAGGATGTGTTTGCTTTAGGTAGTGAGGATGAATCCACTAAACTGAAATGTTATTTCATCAGTGACAATTAAAACATAATTTGGAATAAAATGTGAATAAACCTGTCATTCATTTAGGGAGCACAGACCAAAGTCTTAGTCCAACTGCATTTTTCAGTTTGAGGAAAAACTTATACATACTGTATGCCACCACTGTTATAAGCACAGACATCCAATCACAACTTTGCTAAAGGTGACATAGAAAATAAGGTGATTTTTAAAATCTGCAACACAATACCTTAGTATGAATTTTTAATTTCCTCACTTTTTTCAGAAATACAAAAATTATTTGCATTTAATTTCTAATGCCACACATGACAAATGGTTTCGAAAGATAGTGTTCTTTTTAGCAACAGTTTCCTACATATTTATAATCTGCTATTGATAAAACTGATCAAAACAAGTATGCTAAATGAATTATATAAGAGATATAAAAGATTTCATTTTCCATTTCAAATAATATCAGTTTCCCCCTTCTTTTAGAATGTATAGCTCATTTTTTTTTTTTTTTTTTGCCACATTGAATGAGAATTACAGCTTTCTAGTGATTCACAATCAACAATACTGGGTTGGGAGTGTTGCTTAGGATGGAACACTAGCATAGCACATATAAAGCCCTGGTCTTGATCTTTAGCACCTCAAAAGGAGAAAAAAAGACCAACAAAAAACCTAATCATAATCAAGATTACCATAGGAAAGTTAAAGAAGAACATAAAAGACAAATAGGCACAGAATTAGTTTGTAGTGGTCTTCAAGTTAGCATCAGATCACCTGGGCATCCTGTGCCAGAGCCCCCTAGGTAGCCTTGACCGTCTTCCACAGAGTTGCTTGACAATTCCTCTGCTCTAGGGCCAGCCAGAGTTCAAGTCTCTGCGGGCAGCTGCCTCTCCTGCACCTGATACCACAAAAGTTACACTCTCTATTTCCCATGCAATGTGTCCTTACCACTCTGCCTCACATTTCCGGATCCTATTAGGGACAATATTTGGGTGTTGCATATCAGATTTTCAATCAGAAAACCCTGGGTTTGAATTGAAGCTTAGCCCACTAAATTGTGATAGATTCTAATAACTGAACATCACTTTGATACATTTTTTTCATCATTAAAATAGGATAACACTTTTTCATTGAGTTGTTTTCTTTTATTCCCCATACTGGAGACTGAGTCCAGGGCCATGTGTTTGATAAGTCAAGGGCTCTAGCATTGAGTTACATTCTCAGTCCTTTTTACTTATCTTGAGACAGGGTCTTACTATGTTACTGAGGCTGTACTGGATCTTGTGATCCTCCTGCCTCAGCCTCCAAAGTAGCTGGAATTATGGGCCTGTGCTACCACACCTGGCACACTTTTTTTTTTAAGTGAAAAAAGTAAATTTGTTAATTTTATTTTATTTTTGGAGGGGGTATGAGAGATTGAACTCAGGGGCACTCAACCATTGAGCCACAACCTCAGCCCTATTTTGTATTTTATATACAGACAGGTCTCACTGAGTTGCTTATCACTCTACCATTACTGAGGCTGGCTTTGAACTTGCTATCCTCCTGTCTTGGCCTCCTGAGCTGCTGGGATTATGCAGTGTGCCAACATGCTTGGCTAAATTTATTTATTTTTTTATGTTATTTATTTTTCTTGGGGGGGTGGGATTCTTTCTTTCTTTTTTTTTTTTTTTCTTTTTGGGAACTGGGGATTGAACCCAGGGCTTTTTTTGAATGCTAGGCAAACGCTTTGCCAATGAGCTACATTCTCAGTCCTAAATTTATTTTTAATTGATACATAAAAACATAAAAATTGTATATATTAATAGGTATCATACAACGTTTTGATACATGTACATGTGTAATGTTTATGTGAAGTTAAACATATCTACCTCCTCATTTATCATTTCTTTATGGCAAAAAAAATTTCAAAATCCTTCCTTCTAGCCTTTTGAACTATATAGTATGTTATCTTTTTTCCTTTGGTGACAAGGATTGAACCCAGGGGCTCTTAACCCCTGAGCCACATCCCCAATCCTTTAAAAAAATATTTTATTTACAGACAGGGTCTCACTGAGTTGCTTAATACCTTACAAAATTGCTGAGGCTGGCTTTGAACTCACTATCCTCCTGCCTCAGACTCCTGAGCGGCTGGGATTACAGGCTTGTGCACTGAGCCTGGTTGTTATCTTTATCTGTAGTCACTCTACTGTGCAAGAACACATCAGAACTTCTTGCTCCTATCTAACTATAAATTAGTACCCGAAGATCAATCTTGCCCCAGTCCTCACTCCCACTGTTTTCCCCAGGCTCTGGTCACCACCAGTTTGAGATCAACTTTTTTAGATTCCACAACTGAGTGAAATCACACAGTATGTCTTTCTGCTGGCTTATTTCACTGAACATGATGATCTCCAGTTCCATTCATTTTGTCCTACAGGAGGAGTTCATTAATTTTTTATAGCCCAAAGTATCCCATTGTGTACATGTACTTTTTATAAATTCATTCATCAATTGATGGACACTTGGGTTGTTTCCATTTCTTGGTAATCGTGAGTAATGGTACAATGAACTTGGTAGTGCAGATGATTCATGAGATAATGTATAAATTGCCTGGTGCATTATAATACTCTTTCTGAAGTTCCCTTCATCTCATTTCCATATCACTTTTACTATGAGAAGGGACAGGGATGTGTTGCTGCCAAAATGTGAAAAGCCTCCCATTTGAGCAGCACCACAAATCTCACTTTTTCATTCTTCTATAAAAAATCTAGATGCAGAATTAAAGATATACTGTGATAAAATGAGGGTGCTTCTTTATGTCAGTACAGAACAATTATGGCCAAGAACTTTACAAACTCTGGCAATAATTGTAAAATTTCTTTCTACTCAATGTGTGTGTGTGTACCTGTTTTAATAGACTTAACACAGATTACTCCCCATGCCTACAAGTATAAGCAGAGACTAACAGCTTCTAAGAATTTTTATTTTTAAGACATAGCAGTAAATCAAATTGCTACAAGGTAATTTAATAAATTTAAGGAGGACTTGCTAAAATCTAAAAGATAAAATGATTTTTAAAGAAAATTTGCAATGCTCCTCTGAAGCAGCTCTTCTTATTCTAAACATACAATGATAACTACTCATATCCTGATATTTGAGATCCACTGCCAAGAAAATGTTCTAAGAATAAGTCTACTGAAAACAGAATTCGTAGTGGAGTGAGAATCAAGAAAGCAATTGGTTCTCTACTGACCATGGAAAGAACAAGGTGAAGTAATTTAAGGGGAAAAAAAAAGGCACAGTAAAAAGTGGTTTGTACAGAGAAACTTACTACCTCTTATTTTTTAATAGACTAAAACTGTAGAGAACTAGACTTACAGAAGTCAGTCAATTACTGTTCCTTCAGCAGCAAACTGGGACCTTAGATTTTAATGAGAACCTTACAACTGTCATTCTTAACTCCCAATCTCAACTGTTAGACATTTGCAATTTAGGGCAGGGAAAGCCTTAGCTTAGAACACTGAACTGAGAAATAACGAACATTTTAGAAGGCAACCTTTATTTATTTGGGTACTTTTCTTTCTATCTATTCATTTATTTTAGAGCTAAGGTATAAGATACTCCTTTAAGTCTGATCTTACCAGAGATCACTAGCAATCATGACCCTATGCCATGGAACATGCAACTGGTTAAAACAGCATTTTAATGGTCCTATCTCTGCACCACAGCATTCACTGATGTCTCTCCTCCCGCAGGACTAACACTTCCTCCCTCAAATCTCTGCCTCCACAAATATTTCCCGGTGGTTGCTGTCCTACTAAGTTACTATTTTGACCCTATGATTAGTGTCTGTAGTCGCTGTCTGGCTCCAGACTCTTTTGCAATGTGAAATATTTCTGATGAACTTGTTCCAAATGACTCTGAGTAAGCAGAGGCACGGAATGGACGCCCTTTCTGATCTTGAGCTTTCATGAGGGAATACCACATATTCCCAGGTAATTGGAGACAGAGTTGCATTTGAGTAATATCAGATGGAAAGCAACTCAGAACCCTTTCATCTGCTTGTCTAGGCTCTAAATCTTTTTGCTATTTTTCCTTTTATTTAAAGTGTTAACTAGTTTTTGTTTATAATTAGCTATGAATGTGCATTTCAGTTGCTTTTAAGTGCAGCCAGTATGGGTTATTTTTTAGACAGATGCAGTGCCTTTCCTCTGAGTCATTTAAAGTTGTCATTTAACTGCAGATATATTGCTTTAGTTTTCAGGCTTTGGAGACACTCCTCCTTTTGACAATGAACTAAAAGTCAAGTAAATTTAGTTAGTTTATATATGTCAGGCAGAGTACGACTATCAGAATATCTTTCCTTAGATAGCAAAAGAAGTAGACTTAGGGCATCCTTTCCTTCGTGCTGCAAATGTTCTTAGGACAATAAAAAAAAAAAAAATGATGTGGAATACTCCTGGGAGGAATGAAGCTAATATCTATGAGGTATTAAATTGCAATGTAGTCTTTTTAAATGCTTTTCAGCTAATTCTGAGGATTACCTCAGCTTTATAATAGAAATATATACCACTTTTATAAATAGAAATATTGTTGTATATAAATAAAATATAAACATTTGCAATTAAAACTCAAGAAATAGACACAATAAAAAATGTTGCATACTTCAAAAATTTGCTATATGTGGCTTCTAGCCAAACCTAAAAGACAGGAAAGTCAAGCATTATTATTAGTCAGCCTGATGTACTTATTGAAGTGATCCTCAGTGAAATTTCTTTCTAAATTTTCATTTTAAGCCTAAAAATGTTTTGAATATAAAAAAACAGTGTATATGTGTGTGTGTTTGTATATATATAAACACATATATAATGATTTTTACATTCTTTAGACAGTACAATGTACTTTTTACTCTTTAGTTGTTGATTTTCAAATAGAAAATTTGTTGTTGACTCCACGTATTTTTTATAGCCAATCATACCCAAGAGCTCTACATTGTTCTACAAACAGAAGAAGAAAATCTGATGGACTTTCACTAACATGGCATAAAAATACAGACATATCTAAGACCAACTCCATCTCTTTTCTTTATCAAAAAATGACCATTCTACTGAAGAAGACAAATCCAGCATACTCATGAATACCAAAATGAACTTAAATTTGGATCTTTCAGAGGAAACAAAACTTTTTTGTTGTTGTTGTAGTTTTTTTCTTTTTTTGGGGGTACTGGGGACTAAACTCAGGGGCACTCGACCACTAAGCCACAATCCCAGCCTGTTTTTGTATTTTATTTAGACACAGGGTCTTACTGAGTTGCTTAGCGCCTCAATTTTGCTGAGGCTGGCTTTGAACCTGCGATCCTCCTGCCTCAGCCTCCGGAAATTCTGGAATTACAGGTGTGCACCACCATGCCCAGCTCTATTGAGTTTTTAACCAAAAATAGGCTAACACATGTTGTAAGACTGAACTTTTAATATGAAAAGCAATACTGACAATTCCAACTTGCAGATCCAAAATGTGAAAACACAAACTGCTTGGAAGAAAAATCTGAAAACTAAAAACAACTTTTCCTGATATGTGTGCTTTTCTTCCTAATTTTCTTGACAAAACAATGCTTTCAGGCTAGGGCATTTCAATCCTAGAAACAGAAACCACAGAACATGACAGTATTTCAACCAACATTTGAGCCTCTGGTATATTTCTGGAGTACTTTGTTGGGGCTCATGTACAAATAAACATCATATAATCTTTTCCTTCAAGAAAATGATAGATGGAAAGACAGAAATTCACAGTAAAGTGTGTGTAGATATTTATAGAGATATGTTGATGGGAATGCTAAGGTAGATGCAGATATTACTATTCTAATTCTTTATGTATAAGAACCCACAATCACACATGGCTAGAGGAAAAGAATTAGAATTATTCCTTTTACAATCAGGAAACCAGCAGTTAAGAAACTTACCCCAGACATTAGGAACACTAAAAGAGAGAGACAGGATTCAGACTCCTGCAGCTGCAACGTGTAGAGCTGCTTAGCTCAGTCAAGTGAAACATCCATTTGTCTACTTTTCTCTGAAAAGTCAATGAGGGAAAAAACAAGGCAATGCATTGGAGTTTGGAAACAATGAATAATATGGAAGCAAGTCAAGGAGGAGAGAGTGGAGAGGGTAAACACAGAAAGAAAAAGGGCTCAAAAGCAAAAGTCCTCCACTGTCCATAGCGTCAAGAAGACACAAAGGAAACAAGATGGGAATCTGTGCACAGAGGAAGGTCCTGCCTCTTATGGTCTGGATGCTATCATCATCAAAGCAAAGGAGATTGATCTGAGCTCCATTCAAAGTTGTGGAAAGAAACTTCTACTTCTGCGCTCCCCAAGGACCAAACTTATTCTCTTGCTGTAATCAGTAGGATAACCTGATAAAAAATGCTAAATAACAGGGTTGAGGATATAGCTTAGTTGGTAGAGTGCTTGTCATGCATGCACAATGCCTTGGGTTCAATCCCCAGCACCACAAGAAAAAAAAAAAACCCCAAAAACCTAAATAACAGTTTTCATATACTGAACAACAGGCAGCACAGGACTCTGATCTCTGTTGAGCCCTTCGATCTTCCTGGATTTCTGTGTAAAGATAATTTCCAGACTGTGGGTCCTGGGAGGGGAAGCCCACATAAGTCAACAAGGCTTGGGGGTTTCACAATAAATAACAGTTGAAGGAGGTTGAAGTGCATGAAAATTGTAGAACAGAGGTCCAGAGAAGAAATATCCTTGCAGAAAAGAAGGGTCAGAAGTCTATAGTGAGGTCTTCTTGACGTTTTGCTAGGTATAAAGTGGCATATGCATGCAGAGAAATGCCACAAGTCCAAGCAAAGAACAACCAAGGAATTAAATAAGTTGTACAATTCCAAAATTCTTTCAGGGTCAAGAGATGTTTGACGTCAGAAGAGCCAGAGTGGAAAGCTATGGATGACCTAGGGTAGGATGGTTATTAGAGACCCCAGCAGAGGGAAATCCTTATTAGTGGAATTGGAATATCAAAAGTCTGAAGGATACTCTAGAATAGCCTAAGAAGGCTTAAAAACAGACTTTTATGTGTACAAAATTGAGTCACACATTATTTAAATTTTCTGCCTAAACAGAGCCAAATGCTCTTTAGAAGAATCTGAAAAAAGGCAAAGACATAGAATCTTCCCTGCAGCCTCCAGAAGGTACACAGCCTTGTTAACAACATTATCACTTTTACCCATTCTGGGTTTCTGACCACCAGAATTATAAGAAAATAAATTGTTGTATTTTAAAGCCACTGAGTTTCTCATAAATTGTTATAATAACAATCAAAAATGAATACAGATTTCTCATCAGAAATCATGCATGTGGAAAATCAGAGAACAATATCTTAAAGTGTGAAAAGAAAAAAATTAACTTATTGTTATGGTTTGAAAAGGTGTCCCTCAAAGGCCCATGTGTTAAAGGTTTGGTTGTCAGTATGTGGAACTATTGAGAGGTGATGTTCTTTGGGAGATGGGTCTAGCAGAAGGAAGTTAGGTCACTGGGGACATACCCTTGAAGGAGATATTGGGACCCACCCCTCTCTCTTTTCTTTCTCCATGAATTCAGCCATGATGTATTGTACTGCCACAGGACCAAAGCAACAGGACCAAGTGACCATGGATCTTTTAAACTGTTTGTCTCACATATTTTATCACAGTAATGGAAAGGTGACTATCACAACTGATCATCTGAGAGTTTCATAGTCAGTGAAAATATTTTTTAAAATAGGAAAATAAAGAAAAATTTTCAAGAAATGAATGCTAAAAAGATTCTGTATCTGCAAATCTGCACATTGTAAAAACTTCAAGGAAATTATTTAGTTAAATTTAGACATTTAAGTTAAAGAACATATAAATGAATGAAAAGAGCTGGAAATGTTACTTGCATGAATGAATATGAAATGTTTCTTTCTTATTTTAAAATTCCCTTAAAGATAACTGACTTAAATAGATAAAGTGGGATAATATATTATTTTGGTTATAATATATGTAGAAGTAAAATAAATGACAACAATACCAAAAAAGCACAGGAAGGAGAATGAGAGTGTATTGTTGTAGAGTTCTTGCACCAAATGAAAAAGTTCTTACAATTTCATTTGACAAATTAAAAGGGCAAAACAGTAGAGTAACCACTGAAAATATAAAACAAAGATGTAGAGCATTATAATTCATGGTGGGAATAAAATTAAATTAAAAAAAAATACTCAACTAACCCATAGGAAACAAGGGGTAAGAGCAAAAAAGGAAAAACAATAGCTAAGACAAATAGTAGATGAACAATCCAAAGATGATAAATTAAACCCAACCATAATTACATTACTCCATACTACAATGACATGCCAGGATGTTAGACTTGATGAAGTTCAACTCTGTGTTCTCTAGAAGAAACCTGCCTAAAATATAAACACACACTCAGCTTAAAAGTAAAAAGACGATGCATACTGTGCAAACACTAATCAAAATAAAGCTGAAGTAGCTGTACTTAAATCGGACAACTTAGACTTCAGAGTAAGACATATTACCAGGAAAAAAGAGGAACATAATATAATGATAGATTGATTCAACAGAAAAAAAATAATTCTAACTATATACGTACCTAAAAACACAGCTTCAAAATACATAAAGCAAAAATGAACAAGCAAAACTACAAAGAAAAGACAAAATCTCCAAACTGAAAAACTGAATGGAAAAATAGGCAATAGATAATTGTAGGTAGAGATCTCAATCCTTTTCTCTCAGTAACTGATATAGACAGAAAATCAGAACACAGAGGATTTGAACAACATTATAAAAGCAATGGAGAACTTTGCATGCACCCCTGCAGGGTCACTGCTGTGGCTATGGAATGAACTAGAGAGAACAGAGGCTGGAGGCACATTCATCAGTTGGGAAGCTATTGCAATAATGTGGAGGGGTGGAGTGGGAACACAGTTGGGAAAGAATGACTGAAAGATAATCCATACAAAGATTTTTAAAAAATTAGGATCAGGAATGCTCTTGAAGTTTCATCTGGGGAAATGGATGGAAATAGAAAAGTCCAAGAAGGCAAGTATTTTGTTTGATAGTATTAGAAATAAATAAACCTAAATCCACTGTTTAATTAAACAAGAACATCTCCATAAATTTTGTGACAGCTTTTTGGTATGTCTTATAACCATCTTCCTTGACTTGACAAAAACATCACATTGTTAAAGCTTTCAAAACCACATTAAAAGAAATCAAATTTTACCCTAAAAAATGACTTAGGTTTGGTTTTTCCTTAAAAATGTAATAATAAATATATATAAACTTTACAAATATTCCTTACATATAAACATTTTATATAACAAAATATATGAAGTATAATGTATTCCTCATATACAAATATAAGCAATTATTTATTAACAAAAAGGGAGGAAAATTGGAAGAAAAATACTTGCTACTGCTTAGTCCTCCTTACCTCCTAACATGTCTCCTTAATGTGACAGTCATTACTAATTACTCATGCTCCTCTTTCAAACCCAAGAATCCAGGTAAATCTGAGAGAGATCCTCAGAGCTGAAGAGGACATTATCAATTTACCAGATTTGGCAGAGGAGATGAGATTTATTCACATGATTTTATGCTTTACATGTGTCCACATCGAGTGACATGACTTTGCTTTAAGTTCATGCACTTTATAAATGTCTTTCCAAGATTCCAATCATGTGCAATAGAGAGGAGAAGTTATACCTGGGCACTGTGCTGTGCCACGGATATATGCCTCACCAATGAGTACTACTTAACATCAGAGTGGCGATCAGGAACCAGAGACCTTCTACATGAATACAATCCCTCAATTCTTATGTCCTTACCTGTCCAAAAGTCCAGGTAACATCTAGTGAGGACACATGTAAAGCATAAAATCAATAAGCTGGCAGATTCTAGACATTATTCAGAAAACCTATAAGTTCTAAATGGTTAAACTTAAGTTATCAATATTTTCCTCTGAATCAACATGTTGATATTTCAGAAGTAATTACAGACTTATAGAAAAGCATGAATTTCATTATGCCAGAAATGCTTTAACAAAAGAGCCTTAAAATTTTAAAAGTGTTAGTTTTGAAACAAATGTTTTTTTTTCTTCTTCAAAAAACTAGAAAGTTTCACATCAGCCATTAAGGAATATATTCAGGTTTCTCCCACAAGAACATAACAATTTGGTCAGGATTCATCTTCATGGTGGAACCTACCAAAATGCCCAGTAAACAAAAGAAGAAGAGTTTAGACTTGATCATAAAAGAAAAAAAAAAGTGCAGTTAATGATGCATTATGTAACATGGAGGGCAAAGAATATTTTTAAATTACATTTTTTTAGAGAGAAGTTTTTTTAATATTTATTTTTCAGTTTTCAGTGGACACAACATCTTTATTTTTTATTTTTATGTGGTGCTGAGGATCGAATTCAGCGCCCCGCACATGCCAGGCAAGCGCATTACTGCTTGAGCCACATCCCCCGCCCTTAAAATTACATTTAAATATATTAGCTATATATTATATATCATATACATCATACATATCTGTATCTATTTTATATATTGGATATTTATTTTGTATATTTTATATATACAGTATAATGAGTATCACATACTTTAATAATCATATGTTTGTTATAATTCAATCATTTCCAGGTTACTATGACATTGTTGGTAATCATACTGTAACAGAATGACAATATCAAGGAAAAAGGAGACATGTTGGGAAATTTTTGGCATTGTAAAAGCAAGAGATTAATTTGGGATAGGATATGATTAATGCACTGGATCAGAGTGAAGTCAACATGTTTCAGAAATCTACAGGACTTAGTCAGGGAGATAGGACTGCGAGAGTATAGAAAAGAGGGACATCAACAAGAAGATCAATATTGCTTCCACATTTAGGAATGTTGTGATGCTTAGCAGTTCAACACATTGGAACATATTCAAGTGTGCATTGTGAGAAATGTATATATATTCACTGTAATCCTTTTTTAAAAAGCAATGTATAAAGATGCCTTTTCCCCCACATCCTCACCAACATTTATTGTTGTCTGTATTCTTTATAACTGCCATCCTGACTTGGCATGAGATGAAATCTTAGAGTAGTTTTAATTTGCATTTCTCTAATTACTAGACATGTTGAACATTTTTTCATATATTTGTTGATCAAATTAATAACTTCTTCTGAGAAGTGTCTGTTCAGCTCCTTAGCCCATTTATTTATTGGGCTGTGTGCTCTTAGGGTGTTAAGTTTTTTAAGTCCCTTAAATATCCTGGAGACTAGTGCTCTATCTGTTGTGCATGTGGCAAAAATTTGCTCCCAAAATATAGCCTCTCACTCATACATTCCTGGTGGGACTGCAAATTGGTGTAACCACTATGGAAAGCAGTATGGAGATTCCTTAGAAAAGTTGGAATGGAACCACCATTTAACCCAGCTATCCCATTCCTCGGTCTATACCCAAAGAACTTAAAATCAGCATAGCCACATCAATGTTTATAGCAGGTCAAGTCACAATAGCCAAACTGTGGAACTTAAATAGATGCCCTTCAATAGATGAATGGATAAAAAAAATTGTGATACATATACACACACAATGTAATACTCTCAGCATTAAAAGAGAATAAAATTATGGCATTTACAGGTAAATGGATGGAACTGGAGAATATTATGTTAAGTGAAGTAAGCCAATCCCAAAAAACCAAAGACCAAATGTTCTCTCTGGTAAGTGGATGCTGGACCATAACGGGGGGAAGGCATGGAAAAATGGAGGAACTTTGATGGGGCAAAGGGGACAGAAGGGTGGGGAGGGGGCCTGGGGGGGCAGGGAAAGATTGTGGAATGAGATGGACATCATAATCCGAGATACATGTATGACTGCACATATGGTGTGATGCTACATAGTGTACAACCAGAGAAATGAAAAGTTGTGCTGCAATTGTGTACAATGAATCAAAATGCATATTGCTATCATATATACTTAATTAAAAGAAATAATAAAATAAAAACAATGTAGTAAAAAGGTTGACAAGGAGGAAAATTAGCAAACAACTTCTGATATATTTTTATAATGAAATACTATTAAGGTCATTTAGGAAAACATACTAATACAAATTATTTTAAAGATCTTATAATGTTTAAAAAAACAAGATAGACTTATGTGTTTAACAATATTATAGGCTAGATATCTAAACAGTTTCACAGCAAACTTGGATTAAAAGACTGAATGCATGGCTGAGTTGGATAGAAAATAAGGAAAATTCTCTGAAGCCATAAAAGCAAACAGGAGCAGGATTCCAAAGAGGTGTAAACCAGCTCTGCCCTTAGGTATCACTTTGGTTTGATGCCACACAGGAAAATTTTGAACAGGCCTAAAATCTTTCAAGGTTCCCAGAGATATCTTAGAAAAAAACCCCAAAAGTATCACCTCCATTAAATTAGACATTAAGGAAACATGTCCATCTCATGGCAGCTCTGGGTAGAAGGGGAACCTCCTCACATGAGTTCATAACCCCAAATGGGATCTCTCACTGTACAGGGACACAGTGCATAACATGGGAGTCTAACCTGCAGGGCAAGAATTTATTTAAAAATAATTCTTGGTTGGTAGTGCCTCCTGATGATTAGCTAAAACAAACATAATGAGAAATAGAAAAACATAAAAGGGCCTGAGAGAAAAATTTAGATTAGAAACAAAGAAACAAAAAGTTGGGTCCAAGTCTAGTTGTCAATGCAACGAGGAAGAAGGATCAAGGCCTCCAGACGGCTGAAAGGAATTTACTTTGAACTCAGAATTTCATAATTAGCAAATCTACTCTCAAAACTAAGTGTGATATGAAGATATTTCAACACAGACAAAAGTAATTTACAACCTAGAGTTCACGTGAAAGTAACTTTTAAAGGATTGACTTTGGAGTAGTAAAATAATATTAGAAGGCAGGCAGAATTTGAAGAAATGGTGAGCAAAAAATGGGTTGGTTAAGCTTAAAGCAAAAAGTGAATATACAAGACAATAAAACTTCTTTATTTTGGGAGTCATAAAATATAAAATAAAAATAAAATACTGGAAGAGAATAGCATAGAAATAGGTAACATTCATGTTAAAATAGTCTAAGGACTTGAATTAATTGGAAGGAACTAAAAATAGCAACTTAAGACTTTTGTAAAGAATTGGGTTAATGGGAAAAAATTCTGTATGATGTCACTTATATGTAGTATCTAAAAAAGGACAAAACTAAACTCCCAAAACCTGTTTCATATACACAGAAACAGAGTAGAAAGGTCAGGGGTCAGGGGAGGGGAAAATGTGAAGACTAAAGTCAAAAGTACATCGCTGCAGTTACGCAAGGTGAATAAGGGATCCAGGTACAGTATGAAGACAAGAGATGATGATACTGTTTCATATGCTGAAAATTTACTAAGAAGGTCACGTTTAGATACTTTCACCACCACTCCAAATGTAACTATGTGAAATGATGTTAACTACAAGTTAACTATTTGACTGTAGTAATCATTTTACTATGAAGGCACACATCAAAACAACTGTATACTGTAGACACAAGAAGAAAAGAATTGTGTTAAAATATCAATGTTGTGTATAAAGAATAAAAATATGTAAAATAACTTTCAAAGTAGTAAAGGGGAAAAATTCATGAGCAGAAAGCCTTCAATCAGTCTATGGTAAATTATTTACTAAGATGGCCAAAATAATTATTTGTAACCCTCTAATCATGCCCCTTTGCAAAATGATATTTCCACTATTCCTGTCTATGCAGGGAGAAGCCAGAGAAATATGGCCAGAAGAGAGAAATGGAATAAAAAAGAAACAAAGCCCCAAATTAATATATTAATAAGAGAGTTCAGCACACTAACAGGTTGCAATTCTTTCTACAATAATTATATAAATTTTGTAGATTTTCAAAAAAAAGTGTGACTCACAAAATATAGCAGAAAAAAAAACAAAGACTTTGGTAATAAATCTGCAACAAAAGTAAAAACCTTAATAAAATTGTAAAACTTTTTAGATAGTCATCAAGAGACACAGATAAATCAATCTTTATCATGCTCATAGATATAAATTCTTGCTATTATAAACATGTCAGTTTTATGGACTCTAAAAAATAATTGTGTCCAAATCCTAACAGATGATATTCTCCAACTCCATCCATTTACTGGCAAATGCCATAATTTCATTCTTCTTTAAAGCTGAATAATATTCCATTGGGGGGAAAAACATATATATCACATTTTCTTTATCTATTCATCTATTGAAGGACACTTAGGTTGATTCCATAGTTTAGCTATTGTGAATTTGATTCTACAACATGTACACTCAGAAAAATGAGAAACTATATCCCATTTATGTTTGATATATCAAAGTGCATAAATGCATTCTTCTGTCATATATAACTAATTAAAACAAATAAAAAATAATAAAAAAGAAATGAAGAACTAAAAAAATCCTAACATATATATATATATATATATATATATATATACACACACACACACACACACACACACACACACACACAAAATATATAACTTTCCAAGAAGCATAACTCGCCTAAAGAAGGGATGGATTTAAACTTTGCACATTTCAAGACTAATTAGAAGGCTATAATAAATAAGGCAGTAACAGGTTTTGTTATGAGGATAAACAATGTAATAATACTGTGGAGAAAATCCAGAAAAACAATGAGAAGAGACTACATGATAGAAATGGCCTGCCTATTAACAGAGAAAAGATGGCTTATTCAACATATGGTACTGAAAAACTAAAACATCTGACAAAAAAAAAATATTGATTTGTGTCACAGACCATGAGGGAATTCTATTTCAAATAAATTGAAGGATTAAATGTGAAAATAAAATTATTAAAATATTTACAAGAAAATAGAGGAAACAGATATATATTTATAGTAGATAAGAATTCCTTAAATGAGGCAAAAAATATGTATCATCAAGTAAAATGTTGATAAATATAACTACAGAGAAATAAAAAACCTCTATTTATCATGTCAGCAGAAGAAAAATTAAATGAAAAGCTCCAAAGTGGGAGAAGTATTTGTAATAACTTAATTGGTCATGTTTTATATCCTAAATGTCTAAAGAGTTTTCAAATAATAGTAAAAGACACATTGATAGAAAAATAGCCAGACTCAAAAAGATATTTCATCGACAAGGAAACAAGTATAAACATGTGATAATACATTATTTCTCATAAATGATCAGGCAAATGAAAATTAAAAACTGAGTAGAATACTATTTTAAAGAGTAGATAGGGATTTAAAAAATTAAATCTAAGAATCAAGTACCGGCAAGGTTTTACACAACTGGAACTGTGGTGGTATAAGTGTAGACTGAAACTAATTACTTTTAAAACATTTTGGTTTGATGTTGATGGCCTGAAGATTCATATACCCTATGCCAGCAGATCCTTTCCTAGGTATGTACCACAAAGGAGTTTACACACACACTAGGGTTTGTGAACACAAATTTCAGCTAAACATTTTCCATAATAGATATGAAATGAAAAGAAGAGGAAGGAAGATTATGGTGTTTTACAGTGCTGCAAAAAATAAGAATTTAAAAAATAGAGTCATATAAATAAACAGAAGAATCTCAAAAATGATTTTCTGTGGAGGAAAAAAAAGCAAGATGCAGAAGATTATGTTTATATTTCCACTTATACAAAGTTCATAAACTCATAAATCAAAACAACAAATTGGTTACAATTTACAATTTTGGAAAAAAACTGTAAGAAGAAAGCATAGAAATGATAAATGCAAAATTCAGGACAGGGGTCATCTCCAAAGGAAACACAGGCATAAGACTGGGGAAAGAACAACAGAAGAATTGAAGATAGTTTTCATGTTCTATTTCTTGAGCTGGGTATGTAGAACTGCTGATTTCATTATAATTTCAGACCTCATTTAGGCCATAACATATATACTCATCTATGATATAATCCTATTTTTGTTAAATAAATCAGCATTCTCTCAGCTGAGGCTGAACAAGGTGACACCCTACCTTCTGATTTCAGTAAACACACTATAAACAAGGTTTCATTCCCTCATCTACTCAATGCTTCATTTTTTGCATCTCTGCATGTTTTTTGTTTGTTTATTTTGGTCTTTTCATGATTTAGGTTGTCCACTAAGTATTGTGTTAAAGAGCAAGCTATCCAGTGTTCCTAAATGCAAGAAAGCTATGACACACCTCACAGGCAAAATATACATGTGTTGAATAAATCAGGCATGAGTCACACACTGTTGTTGGTCCTGAGTTCAACGTTAGGAATTAATAATATATATTATGTAAGGTGCCTTAAACATAAATACACATAATACAGGTTTATGTATAGATCGATTGACAAATATGTGACATCACACTTGCAGGAACCTAATCCCGCAAGAAGCAATGGTTCAGTATTCACTAATTCAGTATTCACAGCAACTTTATAAAACAGAACTACAACAAATGATAAGAATCAACTATATCTTATAAATAATGTTACACTTAATTTGTGTTACATATAATGAATATAAACATATACAAATTTTATCTTGTAAGTATATGTGTATGTGTGTATATATATATGCACAAACATACATGTCTTCTCTATATTATGTGTAATAAATATGAAACACACCTAAATACAAAATATTTCAAAATAAAAATTAAAGAGGCAGATCATACAAAACACACTACCATTCATAAAATGTGTATATGAAAATGTATATGAATATATGCACATATGTTTATGCCTATTTTCTCTGAGAGGATACAAATGTGACATATCAGTGGTTAAAACAGAGGAAAAGAACAGTAAGGAGACTTACATTCTGCTATATATGTCTGGATTTTGTAATAGACGCATGCAATATTTAAATATTATCATCATTCATACAAAAAAATTTTAATGATACTTTAACTGAAAAAGTTCTTACATGATATTTTAAGAAAAAGAAATAAAGCATAAGACCAAGCTCTCTATGTTGGATAATCACATGGGTGGCAATGTCCTTTATAACATTAGGAACAAAGGAGAGGCACAAGAACTGAAGAGCTTGGGTGGAAATAGCAATCACTCGTTGAAGATACAGCATGGAACACACTGTAGAGATATTTAGTATGATGTGTCAGCAGGACCATCCAAATAGAAACACACTGCCCAGCTGTTAAAAGCTCCCACTCTTCAGAGGCTCTTTGGTCAATCCTCACCCACAGTTGCAGAATGAATGATTGTAGCTAACAGAAATCTAACTCACAGAGAGAAATCATGGTAAAGTTTATTTTCAGAAGAGTCATTTCATAGTCACGTTTCTCAAATGTTAAGAGTGAAATGAAATGTACAAGAGAATCTAAAATAGAATCCTCATTTGTCAATGCACTAGGGGATAGAGCTTTGTCTGGTGCATGGTGTCTGCACAATATTGCACTAATCCCTAAGTGTTCCCATTTTCCAGTTCTGTTATTGGTGAACTTTTGACATTAGCTGAATGATTTACATGAAATGGGACTCTTATTACAGTAGTATAATTTCTAAATTAAACTAGAGTATAGCTTCTCCTTTACTGTGTGATTTTAGTCAAGTAGTGAGCTCTCTGAGATTTTTTTCCTCATTGAGAAAGAGATAATCAAAATCGTCTAGACTGCCATTCTGTTAAGAAATTGAAATCACATGAGTTTAAGTAAATTTTGGTGAATTTTTTAGCATAGCAAAAATAGTATCAAGTCTCAATAGTTATTATCACACTGATAGTGAATACAGAACAATTGCTTAAAAGACAATTAAGCTTTTGTTTCAATTTCAAGTGGTCAATGAAAGATTGCCTTAAAAAGTCAAATTCTTTAATGAAAAAAGTTTTTAATGATACTTTAACTGAAAAAGTTCTTACATTTTCAGAAAAAGAAATAAAAGCAACACCAAACACACTTACCCTGAATATGAAACATTGCTTATAGGATGTCCTGGGTACAGTTTCTGACAGAAGATCCTCACTCCTATAGACTTCTCACTCTTTGGTACAATTAATTATCACTGCTTTCACTGATGGAAAGGCATGGCAGAGGAAAGCAGCTGAGGGCATGGCCATCAGGAAGCAGAGAGAGTTCTGCTGACCAGGGACAAAATAGAAACCCCAAAGTGCTTTCTTTTCATTTTAGGTATAGTATTGCTAATATTAAAGAGTGTATATCTAAGACTCGAGGTTCAACACCCTTCTAATTACAAGCATGTGATAACAAATTCATGCATTTTCATCTTGGTTCTTGTTATGGTTTGGATATTAGGTGTACCCAGAACATCACACGTGAGACAATGCAAGAACATTTACAGTTGAAATTGAGGCAGAAGATAGATCCCATAGGCAGCCAGGATAAGGGCCTTGGAGGTGAGGAGGACACATCATGCCCAAATGAAAGGAGACACCAGGTCTTAAAGATATCTTATGACTCGCTGCTCCCTGCCAGCATTAACAACAAGGCCTTCTTCTGGTCTAGAATCCCTGTTTCTGTTCCTCATAGCTGCAACTACAGCAGCCCTTCCTTAGTTACTCTGGCCCTTACTCCTAGCAACAGCTGACCCTAAGCAGACCCCTACCTGAAATGCTTCCTCTTTCTAAAAGACATGTCAAAACCACCAATTGATACCCATCCTCTTAATTATGTAAATAAAGAATTGAAATTATGCACTTCTGATTGGCTTATTAAATTCAGAGTTTATAGAGCTTGATGGCATCCCTCACCTCACCAATCACCTTTGTTCAGCCATCAGGTATGCCTTTAAAAACTCCTAGACAACAAATACCCACTGGCCTCCATGTCTTGGGGCTCCTCTCTTTGGAGAGTTCTACTTTCTTTCTTTCTATTACTCAAATCAATTCTTTTATTTTGCTCTTACCCTATGTCTGTGGATTTCATTCCTCAAATTTGTGAGATAAAGAACCTGACTATCTAGATCCAATATTACAAAATGATTGGGTTATGAGAGCCTTAAACTAATCAGTGGATTAATCCACTGATATGGATAACTAGGCAGTAACTCCAGGCAGGTAAGGTGTGGCTGGAGGAGGTAGGTCACTGGGGAGTGCCTTTTGGGTTTATATTTTGTCCCTGGTGAGCAGAACACTCTCTGCTTCCTGGTGGCCATGTCCTCAGCTGCTATCCTCTGCCTGCCTTTCCACCCTGATGTTCTACCTCACCTTGAGTCCAGAGCTACGGGGTCAGTCATCTTTGGACTGAGACCTTGTTCTTGTTGAGTCTTTTGGTCATAGCAATGGAAAAGCTGACTAAAACAATTCTATTCCTCTACAGGAATTTTTCAGCTACATTTTACTGTGCTTCATTTAAGGAGGAGACGATTGGGAAAAGGGGGAGCTATAGAGAGTGGGGTTTGTGAAAAATCCCATCAGCTATTTTTGATTTATAAAATCAGAGTAGGGACTTCACAACATAGCAAGTGCAGAAACACCCCATTCTCTTTATTAAGTTTTAAAATACAAGTGTATCAAATGTATCAACTGAGTAAAAACCCAGTGAAGGCCAACAAAAGGAGGCTCCTATTTCTTTTCCTGGGACTCCAACACAAGGAGATATATATATATATATAAAAGCAAGTCAACAAACATCTAAGGGAGCTCAGCAATAACATAATTTTGTACAACTTGGATTCAGAAACAAAGGGGAAGAAAGAGTGTGTTGAGTTTTGAGAGAAATATTAGAAAAGCATGAGGTTCTCTAGAAACTCATTTATCTCATCTTGTTTATCTCCTGTTTTCTTCAGCTACTTAATAAAAAAGGTAAAAAGAAAAACTGTTGATGCTCACAAATAAATGCTTAATAACTCATCTGGAGATTAAGAATTTTCTTCATCACACATGCACAAAAAGAAAATCATCACATAGGATGACATAAAGTAGAGATAAGTTGAATTTTGGTAACTTAGATTAATTAAGGCAAGCATTTATGCATCTAGTACAGTTGCCCCACAATAACTTCAAAAATTGCTGCCCACTGATATCATTCTACTTCCTCACTTCTCTTAAATTTCAAAGCTCAAAAAATATTCATACTCATAATCCTAAGTGTCATTCAATACATTTGAATAGTTACCACTAAGATAATCTCCATCTTCCAGAAACCCAGGCTTCCACACAACAGCCTGTCAATTTTCCTCCTATTTATCTGACTACTAACATGTGTGGGTGGTGGTGTCTCTTCCTCTCTTCATCCTATAAATGTGGTTCTCTACCAGAATGTTATCCCTGCCTATTTTCCTTATCATCCTAGGTGATAACATTCACTCAATATCATCTCCCATAGGATATCCTCAATCTCAGTCCTCTATGTTGAGTCCAACTCATATACCCACTTGCCCACTGGACATACCCAGTTGTATGTTTATATGTAGGTAATCATGCTCATCATTCAAATATTTTTCAATATAGGTTGAGCATCCTAATATGAAAACCCACACTCCAAAATGTTCCCAAATCTGAAACTATTGAGGTTTGGGATTTTGGAGTGTTTTGGATTTATAAACTAGGATGCTCAACTGGTAAAGACTCTAAAAAGATTTCAAAATATGAAAAACTGAAATTAGAAACACTTCTGACCCCAAGAATTTCAGATAAGGAATATTCAACTCATAATCATCTCAGTGATTAGCAATACCACTCACTCAGCCACTCAACTATGAAATCTGGACAAACATGTATCTTCTGTGTCCACCTGGTTCTATCTTGTGTGTTCTCTTTGGCACCATCACATCTTCCTTAGCACAGGGCCACACATTTCTCCAACGCTTTATGATAAGAATCTTATATATGGTCTCTTAAGTCAAAGTCCAAACTGCCACCATTTAGTCCTTCTGCATTGTTGCCAGTTTAGGGAGGATTGCCAGTTTAACCTCTTAAATCTCTAATCTTATGCTCCCCAAGACACCAGGAATCCCAATTTCCTCAGCTAGGAATACTTAAGTCCACACTGCCTGGTCCCTGGGGTTTCTCTGTTCATTCCAATCCAGGGCACCAGTGTCTTCTAAATTCACAGAAGAATAGAGAACCACTCAGTTCTCCCCACTATGCAAATACTAAGTTTACTCATGAGTTCCCTCCTTTGCATAGTACTTTTTACTTTCTTTCATTTGAATTCTCCCACTCCCATGTCAAATTTCTGAAAAGCAAGTATCACGGGCACTAAAAAGGCTTGCCCTTTACATAGGTATATAACTTCCTGTAGTTTTATGCTCTTTAAGACAAAATTACATCTGAGTGGTATCAAAAACAACAACCAAATTCAAGCTGAGAAGAAAAAAATGCCATTGCTGAGGACAGACAAGTACATGCAAAAGTGGATTTCGATATAAAGACAGAACTATCAGGTCCAGAGCACACGTAGAAGATTTGTTGTTGATGAGAGCAGGATTTTTCTTGACTGTAGTGAGAGATATGTAGGAAGCAGGGGTTTAGATGATGCTGGTCTGGAGATGTGCTGGTGGGAAGGCATGGGGCAAGCTTTTATGTAAGCTTTTGTCAATGAAGTGTGAAGGGAGGTTGTCATTATACTCACAGGCACTCAGTAGAGGAAAGTGGAAGCTTGAGAGGAGACAATATGAATTATCTCAGAAACTGAGAAAGCTAAATTTGCACAGGAAATCTTACAGCATTAGTAGGTAGAAACAAATTTCAATGGCTGATCAGTAGTCCTGAGTTAAAGGTGACACCAGTCACGTTTCACTGTAAGGCACTCTCTAACTCCAAAGCAAAAGTTCTCTTGCTTTTAGACAGAGATAAAGAGGTGAGCTTAGGGAGGATTGCTGTCCTTGTGCTTGGTTAAAAAGATTTAGAGTACTAAATGCTGGGCATCACTCTGCAGGAACACAAGGAGAAGCAGAGCAAAGCTGCTCTCTCAATGAAGCTCATATTGTTAAGGAATAAATACTTAATGCAATTGCACACAATGATCAGTGTTATAAAGAACGTAAAGCTGGGTAGAGCTCAGAACATTATTTGAGTGAGTATATTCTCCCAAGGACAGAACAAAGAATACACTTTATAAATACTTAATGCCTTAAAGCAATAGGGCTTAATCTTCTAAAGTCACCTATTTTAGAGTAGAAAAGAGGGACATTCAAAAGGAATGGGTATTTTAACAGAGTCCATAAAATCTTGGCTTGAGTAGAACTAGTAGGGCAGGCAGGGAAAATTAGGATGAATCAGTAGGTTTGGGGGCTAGATGAAATACACAAAGATTGCTAGAATGTGGTCCACAGACCACAAAATAGCTGAATTACAAGGTTAAGAGATGTTTCTGTTATGCTGTGGGAGCTAATGCAATAATAATAATAAAAAAAATTTGGCCAGTATTAGAATAGTCTGCTTTCTGAATTGTTCAAGAGATTTTAGATTTTAAGAATGAGTCACCTTAAAAAAGACTTTGAGGCCGGAGTTGGCGCACACCTGGAATCCCAGCAGCTTGGGAGGCGGAGGCAGGAGGATAACAAGTTCAAAGCCAGCCCCAGCAATTTAGTGAGGTGCTAAGCAACTCAGTGTGACCCTGTCTCTAATAATAATGATAAAAAAATACAAAATAGGGCTTAGGATGTGGCTCAGTGGTCAAATGCCCCTGAGTTCAATCCCTGGTACCCACTGTCCCCTGGGAAAAATAAAAATAACTTTGAGGTGGGCGTGGCAACACATTCCTACAATCTCAGAGACTTGGGAAACCAAGGCTGAAGGATTACAAATCTAAGGCTAGCCTCAGCAATTTAGAGAGACACTGTCCGCAAAATAATAATAAGATAAAAAGAACTGAGGTTATATCTTAGAGGTTAATCTCCCCAGGGTTCAATCCTCAATATCCCTCCTTTCCACCAAAGACTGTGATTAGATATATAAAAACATGAATATATGAATATATGCCTCTGTAAGTTAATTTGAACAAAGATTGATGTAAGAATGATATTTATTATTGATAAAAGCTTATTTATGAGCAAAGAATTGGCATATATTATTTTTACTAAAGTGGCATCTTCTTTGGTTTATAAATTTGATTTTAATATTTTTTTTCCTGGTAATTAGAAGAAATCTAGAGTAAAAATTGCTACATTTAAAAAAATTTATCATAAGAAAAACACATTTTGAAATCTATTGTTTTCACTATATGTCAATGAACATAGGTTCAAAAACAACTATTCTCAAAGCTGGTCACTTATTGTTTCACATTTTTTGAGACATTTTTGATCTACATAAGTTTTTCCAAAGGATTTTTTTGCCTGTGGTTTGTATTGTTATTCTCTTTTAGATATTGTAGAATGTAAGATCTACTAAGAAACAAACATTTTGTCATATTCAAGCCATATTCAAAACAATGCCTGCACATATGATAAAAATTTTTTTGTGTGTGGTGCTGGGGATCAAACCCAAGCATGCACTCTACCATTGAGCCATATCCTCCAGTCCCTGCCCCCAATTTTTTCATGAACAAATAATCACAGAACACTTGAACAAGCCTAGAGAAGAAATAAAAAAGCAGTTGAAAGTGGTGAAAGAAGAACAATGAAGAAAGACTCATCTTGTATAAAAAGGTGATGTGTTCAATACTTAGAAGTATGTTATTACCCTTACAATAGTAATATTTTCATTTAACATACAAAAGTATAAACTTAAAGGTATCTGAATTTCATAGTAAGGAGGTTAAGTAAATCTTGGAAGATCATTAAAATCTAAAGAGATGTTTGTCCATTTAGTGTGACTAAAACTGGCTGTCCTGTTTTCCCCACAAGTGAACCATTAGACAAATCCCAAGGGCGTTGTATCATCATAAATGATCATCAAAGAAAATACTTATGGCTGATCATCTTGGTTTCTAAGCATAATTCCTAAATTCTAAGTAGATTGCTATTCATGCTTTTAAAATGACTGATATTCAGTGATGAAAACCAATTTAAATGTCTGGTCTATAAACTATAGATTCAAAATATCATGTAATAAGTCATATATAATGTGAACAATAACATGTATCATTTCTTTACATTTTAGACATTAAACTCAGCAAATTGCTTGCTTCTTTTAAAACATTTCCTAGAATAACTTCTCAAAAAACCATAAATTAATTTCATGCTTTTATCTACCTATCTCTCTCTATATATATATTTAAGTTATCTATCTTTTTTTTTAAGTTATGTATTCTTGATCCTAAAATTACACTGGATGGAAAAGTCAAGACTTAGTTTTATTTCACTACTAAGAATGCAATCAGTATATAGTATTCTCTTGGTAGGTAACTTAAGGACTAACGACTTGGGTTCAAGGACTCTTCAGAACTCAGTGTAGTTTCCACTCTAGGTCACGAGGAGCTCTGAATTTCAAAATGACAATCACTTTGAATATGAATCTCAACAGAGTTCTGTTTCAATCTTCATGATTATCTTAAATGATTAAATAGTATTTTCCCATCTAAAAAAAGCTGGGCTTACGTTTAACAAAATGGTAACATGACTCATTCATTGTAAATCATCATTAATGACACTTGAACAAACTATTAAAAACCATAGCCTAATATGCAGAGGATGGAGCCAATCTTCAGAGTGCTACTTGGCCTCAGTTTCATGCCATGTCAGCCTCCAGGAGAATTCCTGAAAGAGCAAGAACTTTCCCAGAGCATGGCATGATATAAATCTGATCTTCAGAAGAGATGTAACATTCCAAAGTAGAAATGTTTTGAGTAGTAAATGCTTTGATATAATTGTAAGTTTCAATTCAAACAGCAGGACTTTTAATAGATCTTTTCCCTCTTAAAAAGAAAATGTTTCTTTAGTATCTTCTGAATTTTTCCATTCCTGCTTATCTCGTTGGAATGTAAGAAGCATCAATGAGATAATATTTATAAAGTTTTTAAGCTCCCTCGAAGAAAAGTGTTAAATATCCAGAGGTACTGGTGTATCCTAAGAAAAATAACAAATAATGTTCTGAAGAGCTGAAAAACTTCAGTATGCTTTGTTCTTTGGGTACAATGTTTTGACACACCAAATAAATACCAGATTGAACTGAGGTCAGAAGCATAGTTAAAAGAATATCTAATATTCTATAACAGAAAGAAGAGAATTTTTAATGTCTTTAAAAACACAAACTATATTAACTATTATCAAGTATATTTACTGTCATAAAAAAAATAATTTCTTTAGAGAATAGCATGTTTAGCAAATTGCTAGCCTCTCACACCTCTATGACTCATGATTAAACAGACTCATGAATCCGGTTGTTTTTTGTAATGTCAATATAATCCCTTTTAAACCAATGTGTATTTTTTAAAAAGTGCCTTCAATATTTCTGCTAAAAAGGGAGGAAAACACCACATCTCTTTACAATTTACCTTGAATAATAAATTGCTCCATGTTTTCTTTGAAAGGCTGCATGTGCTCTTTAGAGGAGACTTGGTATACTTTCCCAGCTTCAACCTCACAGGCTGAAATGAGACAGAGAGAGAAAGAGAGAGAGAGAGGCAGGCATTATTTAGAGAATTACACTGCTAATGAAACATTATAACAATTTTAAAACATATTAGCTGAAGTTTGGCATAGGTTCTGCATATATTTTGGAGACATCAAAATACTGACATGAGAGGCCTATGATTAAGATTTTCTTTTAGAGAATTGTAAAAAGAAGTTTATCCATAATTAAAATCCAAATTTCTGAAAAAATAACAAAGAATGACAGTAATGGTGAAAGTTGTATAGGAACCAATAATTATGGGACATCTGTTGCATGCAAAATGCTTTTTACCTATAATTTAATTTAATCCTTAGAACAAGTCAGTGAAATAGTCATTATTACCCACTTATAGCTGAGGAAGTTAAGGTGCAAATAAGGTACTAATTTGCTGAAGGGTCTACAAATATAAGTAGCAGATTTGCAATTGATATCCTCATCTGACACCAAAGTTGGGCCACCTTCCTTATCTGTAACATTGTGAAGGTCTTAAGGTAGTCTTCAGAGAAAAGTGAAAAGCAGATACATGAAACACAAAACTTTGGCCAAATTCATGTTTAACTTAGGAATACATACTCTTACTACCATTCATGCAGTAAGATTGCTAATTCTCCAAGCCTTTTTTTTCTCTTTATAAAAACTGTATTTTCGGGCTGGCACTATAGCTCAGTGGCAGAGCACTTGCCTAGCATGTGTGAGTCACTGGGTTCGATCCTCAGCACCACATAAAAAAAAAAAAAATTAAATAAAGGCATGCTGTCCATCTACAACTATAAAAAAGATTCAAAACAAAACAAAACAAAACTGTGTTTTCCTCCTTCTCTTCCCCTCTGGGTCATTAACTTGTTTAAGTAGGGAATATAGGAGGGCTGTATTGTTAGCACACATTTTCTCCATCAAAGGTAAATGATATCTGACTAGCAAAACTGAAGACCATTTCGGCACACCTAGGGTTCTCTCTGTCCACTCCTTTCCCAATCCCTACCTGAACAGGCTCTTGCCCATTGGATGCCAGCAATTATCCAGAAATCCATATTCCCAGCCCAGACTCACATATTAAACTTCAACCCATATCAGACACTCAGTATTTTCAATACAGAACTCCATCTCTAAACTGGATTTCCTTGTTCTCCCTCTGTTGGTGGTACCACCACATGACATAAACAACTTCAGCCAAAACAGGAATTATTCCCCACTTGCTTTTTTAAATTCCATTTTTTTTTTAACCTCCTTAATACTTCTTAGGTTGACCCTATTTCCTTCTTTCCTGCTCTATTGTGGTACAAATTCCCTCATCCTTCCTATGTGGGACACTTTATAAAAACCTCTTTTCTGGGCTTCCCAACTCCAATCTTCCATAGACCTTTGGCTTCCTTATAGCTTTAAAAGCCATTCAGAAGAGAACTGACCAATTACCTACAACTATTCAATAACCTTTACCCTCAACAACCATAGTCTGAATAGAGGAACAACTTTAAATTCTGCAATATGGACTATAGTACTTTCTACAATGTAGAACTTGGCAAATATTCAAATATTCTACTAGCTACCTCTGAGACTTTGTGCAGACTCAATGCAAATTCTAATCCACACACCCTTGCTCAAGCTGTCTTTGATTGAAATGATACTCTCTTCTTTTTCTTTTGTACCAGGGATTGAACTCATGGGTGCTTAACCACTGAGCAATATCCCCAGACCTTTTTATTTTGAGACAGTGTCTTGCTAAGTTGCTTAGGGCTTCATTAAATTGCTGAAGCTGGTCTTGAACTTGCAGTCTTCTTGATTCAGCCTCCCAAGTCACAGACATGCACCACCATGCCTGGAAAAATGATTCTTTACCCTCACCCTATAAACCACAACTCCTACTATAAACTTATGTCTTAGCTCAGATGTAATGGCCCCTGAAAAGCATTCCCTGATCTTCATACATCCCTTGCTTTCCTTCACCTCTGCAACCACTCTCCAGGAAGGACTAGGCATCCCTCCTTTGTGATCTCATTGCATCTTGTGCAAATCAAGTTAGAGCTGTTATTTAATGAACAATTTCATGTGTCAGAGACTGTTTCCAAGTGTTTTACATCTGTTATCTCATTCAATCCTCACAAAGCCCTTTGAAATAGGTTATTAATATGCTCACTTTACATCAGAGAAATACAAAGTCAAAGACATTGCCCACATTGACTGAGTTCATAATTGAGGAGGTCAGATTCAATAGCAACTGCCATGCTATATTAAAGTTATTTGTAAATGCTTCTATCCTGCCCCACTAGACTGCACTACTTGTGAGAAATCTGACTTGTTCCCATTTTTATGTCTAGTGACTGACACAGGCAACAGATTGTTGTTGGATGGGTGAGAGGCTGGATACATATCTACAGAAGTGGAAATGATATTTCAGAGTTTGGAATTTAGCATACAGGGTTTAAATTCTAGTTCACTCACCTACTGAGAGACCTTATGATTGTGGAGGTTAATTATCTAATCTTTTCAGTCCTTAGTTGCATCACCTGACAGTAAACTTAATGAAATATTTAACATTAGTATTATGCTTAGCTAAAATGTGGGAGAAAAATGCCTAAAACTGAACTTGGAATATAAAAGCAGATGCAGAAAAGTAGTCATTATTGCTAGAGACCAGATAGAGTTCAGACTAGAAAAGTCTAAGATAAAATACTGAATGGACTCAGAGTGAAGTGGGTGTAGACTTCCTTTACCTTGATTCCAAGGAAGAAGGAAACCGAATGAGAAAAGTTAGAGAAAGAGATGTCACTTTGAAGGGCTAATATTTTGGGATCTCCTACAGTGAGGTCATTGGGACCACTCAGAACCTAGCTGGTGAAAGGAAGGGGTCAGATGAGGAGAGACACAGATTGTATCACTAGGATAACCCCAGGAAGCCAGAAATTTTGTTTTTAAAATGTCTTCAGATGAAAAATAAAGGTATATTTGATCGTATCATAGTTGGAAGAGTTTTCTAAAAATGTGTAAATTAGGAACTCAAAGGGGATCAGTAACAATGCTTCAGGGAAATGAGGTTGAGGTCTGCTCATTTTATCATTTCAGTAAATTATTTTTGATGCAGGAAGGTGAAGAGATGTTCCCAAAGTCTTTAAGCAGTTTCTAATTGCTAAGCAATCTATTCACACATGACACAGATATTGATAAACTACCTTCTGCATTCACAGTACTGCTCCAGGCACTCTGGCTACTGTCATAAACAGGACAGACAAAGCCTCTGTCCCCCCAAAATGAGTTCACTATACAGTCTTTAATTTTTCTTTGGCCAAGGTATATTAATATAAAACTTGTATATACTAATAGAAAACTTATTGTCACAGAAGTCTGCTCTGTCTGTGGACTGATTTCTACTTTTACCTCCTACCACTCCTTATTTATTCACACTGCTGTATTACCAGTACTTAGAATAATTGCTGGAAGGAACCATGCATTCAACAATTATCTATGGAATGAATGGACACATTAATTATATCTGCCTGTCATAGTAAACATCTTGTAAAATGTCATTCAAATTTCTCCAAAACTTCTATTTATCTATATATCCTCAGTTTTTGGTTCAATTGTCAATTCCTAGGCTAAGAGGTTCAACCTCCCCTCAACTTTGTACCTCCCTTTTCTATAGAACATGTAACTGATATAGGATGAAAGCAAAGCTTTAGATAAAACAGACCTGTATCTAAGTCTAGTTCTACTACTAGCTATATATTCTTGTACTAGAGTTCCTTAAGTTCACTTATCTTGAGTCTCAACTAGGAGTCAAACTTGAAGTACTAAGCACTAAACTGGCTTTCAGGAAGCTCACAAAAGATTATAATCATTAATTATTTATGACTCATTCCATTTATTTGTTTATCTTTGCTCTGATTACGGTTCACATTCCTTCAAACAAAGAACTGTCCTATTCATCTCTTGTATCTAGTGTTTGAAATATAGAAATACTGAAACCTAGAGAAGTGCTTTCAACTATGCCCGTGGTCATAAATTTCCTTAATCCAGACAATGAGTCTCCAGAGGTGGATGGCTTACAATACCACAGGCACACCAAAATCCAGATCCAAATTAACAAAGTTCTTCACTGTGAAGTAAAAGCATCACAATTATTGGTGTACAATTGTTTGTAGGGAGTTGTTTCTTTACTATTTTAGTATATTAAGAAGGAAGGATCTGTTGGATAAATACAAAAGTAGAATATCAAGTTCTAGGGTTTATATATTCTCATATGTGTATAATTCTTATTTATTCTTACATATTCAATATGGCATATGTGTTCAATGTGATAACATATAAGGAGTAAGAAAATCTATCAGAAAACTGGATCTCATTTGTAATTGTAGTCCATTCTGTTTCCCAACATGTCATCCTGGCTAGTACTTATCGTCTCCCAAATTGGTATGTGACTATGTAAATTTTTTAAAAAATTGCAAACACTACAATCTTACAAACTTGAAGGGTCATTTAGAACATTATTAAAAACAGAACAAAGATAGAGTTCTTGGAAAACTTGCATTACAGTCAAATCCAAATATTAAAAAACATTTGTTAAGAGACTGTTGGCATAACCGAGTAATTCTAATCATGTCAACTTTTGTTTAATTTAAATACTTTTCTGAGCCAAAAAGATTCTGTATCGTGTTAAAGGGCTAATATTGGAAAGCATGTATTAGGGCTTCCAAATACAAAGAAAACCCCAGCCAGGAGAAAGGAGGAACAAAAGTCTCTCAGATATTCCCACTGGAAAATAGATTCCCAGACATTAATGCCATCCGCACAGTGTATGGCAGAGGAAATTTTTTGTTTTTTTAATGCAGGATTTCTGGCTTCTTGGGGTTATCACTGCCCAATAAACCCAGAACATCACACACAATTTCCTGAAATGAACGATAATCATGAGGAATCTGGTTATTGTTTTAGGGAACTGGAATACTTCAGTGAGTTCATACATGTTTCCAAGCTCAATCAATGTTAATCACAGTGTAGAGTTGGTGCTTCCAGGTTTCACTGGCTTCTACAAACCTGCCTCAGCAAATATGAAGGAAGCCACAGAGCAGATACAAAGGAGAAGAAACAAGGCTGAGTAGATGAGGAAATTCCTTATTCCAAAACCAAATTGTTTCCCACTTAAGCCTGGTTTGTATGTTATCCTGGATTCAGTTACAGGAAAGAGAAACCACTGAAGCTACTTACAGCAGATCAATGTAGGCAGTGGGATGCTTAAAAAATAGGTCTAAGTGCAAAGAGATTTGACCGTATATTTGGTCTTCAGAAATGAGTACCAAACAAACAAAACACTCCTAATCAGAAAAGGAAAAAAACCCTGTAGCACAAGCCCAGCGAGGGAGCTGTTATCTATGCCAAAATCAGTTACATATGCTATGTGATGGGTATCACAGACTCAACTATTGGTTTTAGGTTTAATCCTTACCTCCTAAATCTGCACCATGAAAGAGTCACCTTGTGTATTTATTTTGTCTCTCAGTGCTCATGAAACTAGTGATCTGGCACAGAACCTATGATTTGGGAACACCAAATCTCTTTTTGTCACTGTTTGACAGCAGCAAACCAAATAGAAAACACAGAAGCACCAAAAATATGATGTCTGGCTTTACTACCTTCCTTTAACATGGACATGTACTGACAAAAGCAAAAATCACACACAGAAAGGAAGACACAGATTCAGAAATATCTAGGGGTTAAAATTAGCAGAGCTAGGCAACTGATGAGAATGGGAATGAGTAGCCCCTCACAAAGGTGCAAACTTCGGAAGCACCTGGGGTGTTTCCAGAATTCATCTGCCAGGGCTGTAGCTGAGCTATTTTGAAACTTAATGGCTAAGGTTAAGACTCATTTAAAAAGTTCACAAAGTGATTCTAATGTGCACTGAGGAGTGAAGGAAGGAGTAAAGGAAGGATGCCAATGGAGTTTAAAATTTGGGTAGCAGGGAGATAGAGGATGTAGGAGCAGAGTAACTTTCAGAGGAAAGAAAATGAACTTGGTTTTGAACTTACTGGGATCAGGATGCCAGTGGAACATCCAGATGTAGTTTTCCAACAACCACGGATGTGTGATTTTGCAGATCTGAGCAATGACAGAATATGACCACCTGAGGCTGAAGCATGTACAGAAAGAAGGAGGGTATTAAAGCTGAATAACTGAGGAAGAACAACTTTCATGAAGACAGAGAGAGAGAGAGAGAGAGAGAGAGAAGGCCATGAATAAAGAGACTTATAACGAATTAATAGACATTAACAGAAGAATCAAAAGTGAGTGGGGCTAATGAAGCTAACAGAATAATGAGTTTAAAAGAGTCAGTCAGATGCAACAGAGACATCAAATAAGATAGAGGTTGACATAAAATGTCCATTAAATTTGGCAAACAGTTACCAATAGTTTCAGTAGTACTTGGGACAAAAGACAAACTGGAATAGTGAGAGAAAGAAATGGGAAGTATTGAATCAAAAAACCCAGAAGCTGACAGGAATCTGTCACCATCTTGGCTAATTAGCACAAGAATTCCAGAACTGACTGTCTAGCAAAGGTGTGCTGTGAGTCATGGAAAGAACAATAAATAAATGAACACAAGTCTTTCTCAACTTACAGAAAATACTCAAAACAGTCTAGTCTTGCCAGTGACAGACCATTAAGAACAACCGCAAACTAAGAAAAACACAGTATTTTTGGACCATTCTGTATGAACGATGGATTGTAGAAAAATCAGATGCCTGACAATTAGATGTCTATTAATTAATCTCAAAATAGCTCCCTATCGCACAAATACGATGAAAGAGGACAGAGATGCCACACACATAGAAAACGCTCAATACCTTAGTTTGAAGATGGAAGTCTTGACAATGCCACACATTGCATTTATTCTAAGTTCACTAGTTTATATCTCATGACAAAGCTAAATAAAACTGAATGCTTATGGAAGTATGTTCTTCAATAGGTGTTTCACAAGTATATCCTCCCACAGAAGAGAATATCAGAGTGAGCATTGTATAGACAATCTCACTCATGTGAAATCTAAAAATATTGATCTCACAGAAGTTTAGAGCAGAATGGTGGTTACTAGAGGCAGGGGAGTCTCGGCTATTAATCTGTAGGTAACTCACTTATAGTCAGGAGAAACAAGTTCTGGGACACTGTTGCACAGCAGTGTGACAATCGATAAAAATGATGTACTATGCATTCCAAAAAATATTAGAAAGGATTTTGAATGTTTTTACCATGAAGAAATGTTGTAAGAGGAAATGTATCAAAACATCACGATACTTTTTAATATTTTTATGCATTGGTTACAAATTAAAATTATAAACTGAAAGAGCAATATATTCAACATGTTTTTGCTTTGCTGTTTAAGTAATCATTCCCATAAGAGAACTCTTAACTTTTTCATCACCCTCCATATACAACTGATAATATTTCCAAACACAATGCACTTCTATGAACAATTCCAGTCTGTGGGTTATAGGTAGATAAAACAGTTAGCTGTGACTTTCCAAAACATATTAGCTCTTTTGTGCCTCGGGTTCTTCATTTGTAATACACAAATAACAAGAGAACCTGCCTTTTAGGGCTACTGCAAGGGATAAATATGTTAATATAGATAAAGTACTCAGAATCAGTACTTAAACAGTGAGGACGATGGAAGTTTAAACCATTATTGTTATTATCCTTGTTATTGACAGAAGAAGCAGGAAACAGAGGAGTTTGCCCTCAGAGCAAAGAGCTTTCCCCTGGAGACTAAATTTGAATCCTGGCTCTTTAACTTCCTAGTTGTGTATCACTGCCTAGAGCATAGCCTCTTTGCGAATCAGTTTCTTCGTTCATAATATGGAGAACCTAACAGTGTCTAATCCACAGGGCTGTGAAGATCAAACGATTTTATGTGTGCTTTAGCACATAGAACAGTACCTCATACGTAGTTTGCTTCAGTTATTATTACTACTATACCACCACCTCTGGTCTAGTAATACCACACAAATAGGAATCTGAGCACTTATCTCTAAATTTCAAAAAGTACTGACAGCAAGGCTTCCTATGGTGAGAATAACATTTTTATAGAGACAACTCAGAATAAGTTATATATTTATATATATAAAGCATTTTTTTACTGGCAGTAAAGTCTAATTGCTTACAACACATCTCATTTAAGAGACACCTTATAATTGATGGTGACACAGCATGTATAGATATTGTGGAGGACATTGGCTGGCCTGGATGATCCCTAGTCAACTATGTCTCAGAGAGCATGTAAAATTTAGTTTTCACTTACATCTGGCATAAGTTTAAGAGTCTGAATGCTCTAAAGCTGAGGATGCAAGTATCTCTTTAATGATGGTTTTATGGATTCTTCAGGGTGATGGGAAAGACTGGTCAGTAATAGATATCATGTAAACTTTAAAAGATGATTTAGAAGCTCTACTCTTCAAATAAGTAAAAATATTTGACTTTCCTAAGATTGTTATAGAAGGTTGTTATTCCATTATCTTAACCCATATTTAAGATGAGAGATTGGGCATCATAGAATAATCAAAATATACCAACTACAAAAAAACCTGCTTATAATAGTTTACCTGTGGTAAAAACAGTCTTCAATTATGTCCATCCCTAAAACCATACTATCCTAAAGGATTAAAAAAATGCTTAACTATCTCAATTCATAATAGTTGAACTATGGAACCAACCTTCAACAGATGAATGGTTAAAGAAATTGTGGTATATATACATAATGAAATATTACTCAGCCTTAAAATAGAATGAAATTGTAGCATTTGCTGGTAATTTGATGGAACTGGAGAATATCATGCTAAGCAAAATAAGCCAATCCCAAAGAACCAAAGGCCAAATGTTTTCTCTGATATGTGGATGCTAATTCATAAAAAAGGATGGGGGTGGGTAGGGAAGACAGAGGTATTTTGGATTAGACAAAGGGGAGTGAAGGGAGGAAATGGGATATGGGGGTAGAAATGATAGCAGAACGAATGGTATTATTACCCTATGTGTATATATGATTATATGATCTGTATAACTCTACATCATGTACAACCAGAAGAATAAGAAGTTATACTCATCCATGGACTATATGTGGACTACATTGGCATCACAGACTAATGAATAGGAGAATCTGGTATCTGGGAACTTCTAGTGGACATTTCCTCTGGCTAACTGCCCAGACACATTGTGACCCCTACTCAAGCTCTGCCAAAGGTCCCACACAGCACCCAAGATAGGCTAACCTGCTGTATCACATAGTCCCTCTGAGATAAGTGTGACCTGCCATGATGCCAATCACCCTGCTGACTGTAAGACATCATGAAGCAAGACTCCACTCCTGAAACCTTATCCCTGCCTTTGATGTACCCTCTTAAATAAATTAAGGGAGCCATTTTCTAATTGTCTAGCTCTAGCTCGTGTGTGGACTGAACCTATGAATCAGGGGCTCCATCTTTTGAAACTATCTTTTTGACTTTATCTTTTATTCTTTATTAATTTTTCTAGACTTTAATTTCTTTTGTGGCTTACATCCTCCTGAGCAGGAAGAAGAACCCCCTACTGAAGCCCTGGCCACTTCCCCAAAATACTGCATCTATGTATGATGTGTCAAAATGCATTCTACTGTCATGTATAATAAATTAGAATAAATAAAGTTGTTTTTTTTGTGTGTGTGTGTGTGTTGCTGGAAATAATTTTTCTTTAAAAGTTGCTTAACCATTTAGGATTTGTACAAGTAGTTTAAAATTAAACTCCACAAATAAAATGGCATAATGTTTCATATAGAAAACAAAGTCATTTCTATGAAATTTAAAACTTTTTACAATGTATCCTATGATATAGCATATAAGAAGTCATTCAAAGCAAAGCATCTGACACATTTTTTAGGAGATGGCAAAATCCGGCTTTAGAGGACTATATGATAATTTATGTTTATCAATGGTACAAATGCCACTGAAATTGGTGCAGAATCTTGGTGTTACTGGCCAGTTACCTGGCTTCATATGTCCTGTCCCCTAAAATGCTATTAAGTGATACCTTGTAGTGGAACTGCTGCTACCTATCACTGCCCTAGAAGCTGCTTGTTGAGAAATCTATGGAGTAGTACTGTCTCTATCAGTTGTTAATATCTCCCAATGGTGATACACTGATGCTGGAACTGGAATAAGTGAGTGACATGGCAAATGTTCATCTACAAAAAGAAGTTTAGTAAAGGCCCCACACAATTAGGATGCAATGACTGACATCCACCAACTGAAACAGACACCACCACCACTGCTATTTGCTTTAGGAATCCTGTCTTGCTAGTGGGTTCCACTGTGACATAAAATTAGTTACTGAGATTTAGTATAAATACTTGATAATAAAGCATATTTTTCATAAGGACTAAAATGCTTACCAGGCATTTGTTTTCAGGATATAGGGAAATATCTTGTTCAGTGCTTAATATATTGAAGTTCAAGACAAACCACCTCTGGGTGGAAATATTTTCTAGTTTGGACATATGAATAGAGAATTAACAAAAGATACCTTTAAAGCAAAGTGTCAGGACTCAAAAAGTCTTGTCAGTTTGAATTTCTTAAATTCACAAAGAGAATGAAGGGGGAGGTATGGAAAGACCCACATAAAAGAAGGAAGAGAAACAGATGCAGGAGTAGGAAAGAATGGTAAGAATAAATTATGAGAAAATAAATATAAGAAATGTACAGAGAGATGTTGAAATGCTTAAGGAGGCACCATCTAGTCTCTCATTCAAAGGAACAATAAGTGTCAGAAAGAAATGGAACGAAGTCAAGGACTTATTAGGGGATTTATGGATTTAGAGTTTGGGAAAGCTTCAAAGTCTACTAAACATATCTTGAAAGGAAAAAAGAATAGTAACTCTTGACATGTTTAAATCTATTTGAGGAATTCAAAGCAATTCATCAACACAGTTGTAATAATCTCTAACATTTCCCTCCAGTAAGAGGAGATTTATATAGAAAGTGAACAAATGCTGTAGGACTCTTCTGGATTAATAACTAGAACCTAGACATCATTTAATATTCTATTAAGTTACATGAGGAAATGGAAAGGATTTTTGTAAGATCAAATGAAGAAGCTGCATACCTTGAGAGTTGAGACATTGACTCTACATTGAAAATGGTAGAACTTGATTTGAACTGTTTATTTACCACTGATTACCTGGGGACTTGGATAAATTCCTGAATCTTGCTAATCCTGCTTATTTCAATTGCAACACAAAAAAGCAAAGGGTACACCCAAAAGATTTGGTGGAAGGGCTAATGTGCTTTTGTTTTTTTGGGGGGGTGTGTACCTGGGAATGAACTCGGGGATACTCAACCACTGAGTCATATCCTCAGCCCTATTTTATATTTTATTTAAAGACAAGGTCTCACTGAATGCTTATCTCCTCACAGTTGCTGAGGCTGGCTTTGAACTGGAGATCCTCCTGCCTCAGTCTCCTGAATCACTGGGCTATAGGCATGTGCCACCGTGCCTGGCCTAACGTGTTTTTAGAGTGTCTTAATACATGGTGTCATTTTTGTTTTACTTGCATTAATTAGAAATGGCACTAACTTCTGTGAAGCTCCAACTTTGGGAACACAGTAGAAGAATTTTAGGTGCCCATGGTAAATTAGTGAGCTTATCAGAAATCATGAATTCCAACAGACATACATGCAAGGTTGTATGCTTTGTGTCACAAATCCCACATTCAGCACAGAAAGGTTGCAAAAGCTTGAGAATGAGAAAGAATCATGAGGATAACCAAGTCAACAACATACGATCTATTATCAAAAGCAAACAAGATGTGGGGATTTATAAGCAGAAATGTTCTATCAAGCAGGTAAAACACATTTCTACTGCACTAGATACTGGTCTGAATCTTCTATGAGTCCTGTTCTGATTTTTTTCTTCTTCTCTGAGTTTTGGAAATGAACATAATCATTTATGGGGCTGTCTCAAAAGTTACGGAGAACCACAGTTGGGAGGAAACAGAAAGAAATGCTTGCCTGGGAAAGGGTATAGTACAGCTTAAATATCTCCAAAAATTATAAATCTCCTCTATTTATTCTTAACTTTAGAGCTATAAGAGGAAAAAATGGGATCACTTTAGAATAACATAAACATTTTTAAAATGAAAGAGTAAAATAATAAGAAATATGTCAGTTATTAAGATTTATTGTATTTTAGCTTTAAAACTACCTTCCTGTATTAGGGCCTCTATTAAAATCATGTGATTTTTTTTGAACTTCACTCTGAACTAATATAAATAGTGACCAAATTAATGGATTCTGTTTCTCTCAGTACTCAATAGCTTTCTGGCACTGGTATTTAATACTAGTTTTACTATATGCTTATAAATAATATTTGTTTAAATTATTAACAAGAACATATGCCAGTTTTTTAGACTTTTTCCCAAGAATGGTTTTATATTATTAACACCACAAATCTACAAACATACAGTCTTCTTAAACATACTTTGTTCTTTTAATAAAATTTCTTATGTTCTTGAGTTATATTTACTTTTCAATTTGGTAAATTATATAATCCTTCATAAGAATAGAGAAGTCTGAGCTATCTATAAACCAGTTTACTAAATTTCAAATCTAAATCAAACATATTCCTATTTTTCTTTCTTCTTAAGTTATTAAAAATTCCTATACATAAAGGAATGTATATAACACACAGAAGACATAAGTTCAAATGTATACCTATGTACTCAATTTCTAAGAAACAGAATATAACCAATTTGGAAGGGACCACTGTGTTCCTCAATGTCATTCTTCCTCAGGCCCCCAAATTTTATGTTTCTCATTTCCCATGATCCTAAACAACTAATTATTTTATAGATAGATAGATAGAGATATTCATACACACACTTTAAAGACTGAAATCATACTATTTATATTTTTCCTATGTCCTCCTTTTTTTCAAGATGGTATTAATAAGATTTATACATTTTAATGCAAGCAAATATAGTTTGATCAGTTGCACTTCTTTGGAAGAAGATATCATAAATGTATATATACATATGTATATATATATATACATATGTATATATACACATATACATCTATGTATATCTGGGAGCCAAATATTGGGTCAGAGAGAATGGCCACACTTGACTTAATGAGATTTTGTTAAATATTTTCCCAGGAGATTGCACTGATTTATATTTTCGTCATTAGTGTAAAAAGAGTTCTTACTAGTCTACATCTTTGACCGTATTTCACATTCTCTGACTTTATTTTTTAAAAGAATGCTAATCATTAGTGTTTCCTAAGATGAAATTCTCAGTATAATTTGAAAAGTCATTCACACATTCACACACTTACCATGTTTTCAGGCATCTCTACAAATCACTATTTATGTAGTTACCACTGTGTTTTCATTAGTATTCTACCACAGAAGTTCATCAGACAGCATCACTGGTAGAATAGATAAATTTTAGCTGATTCTAAATTTTAGGCAACATTCATTCAGAAGGATTAGTAAGAGTTGGCCAGTTGAAATTAGGAAAGGAAGTGATTCTAGGACCTCAGTCTAGAGAGAATAAAACATTCTCATGGAGATTACTGCCCATGAAACTAAACCCATGATTAACCTGTGCCATATATGTACACATGTACTAAGTCCCTGTAGAAAACAGAATCTCATGGATTTGAATTAATTTGGCTATGGCACACACACACAAAATATTTTGCAAAGTACACATTATAACAAAATACTAATAATTTATAAAACAAATCTTAACTCAAAATATTACGGAACTAATCACCTTTAGTTAGCTGTGGTTTTCACAATATGTCTGGGTCAGAAAATCAAGTGATCAGTAACAAAAGAGAAAACATAATATTATTTTTTCCAAGTATGAATATAGGTAAAAAATTTTAGAATAATACGACTTGATTTTTCTTCTAATAAAGTCTCCCTTTTACTAGCAAAATCACTGCAAGTAATGGAGGTTCAAGACATTAATTGTAGGAAAAGTCAAAGGTTTCTGGAAAAAAAAAGTTTATTTGAATTAAATTCATATACATTTTGTTAGGAAGGAGTGAAGAGAAATACTTGCAACTCAATTTTAAAAAATTACAAATGAAAAATATTGGTTTCAAAGCTTATGGAAAGAAATGTGAACATCTCAAACTGTAAGACATTACAGTAACCCAAGTGCTATACTGACTTGAAGGAAATCATGGAAGGATACATTTTAATAAGAGGCACTTATGTATTACCTACTCAGTAAGAGTCACTTATATATTACCTATAGAAAAATTCTGAATAGCTACTTTCTATCACTTTACTGCCCCTAAAACTAGAAAGATTTGTTTAGAGCTGGGCATGTAGTGCTGCATGCTTTTTATCACAGCTACTAGGGAGGCTGATTCAGGAGGATCACTAGTTGGAGGCCAGTCTCAGCAATTTCACAAGATCCTGCCTCAAAAACAAAACAAAACAATAAAAACAACAACAACAACAAAAATGGTTGGTATGTAGTTCAGTGGTAGACCACTTGTCCAGCATGTGTGAGGACCTGGGTTCAATCCCCATTGCTGAAAAACAAACAAAAAGCCCACATTTGTTTAGTTCTTTTTTTCTCTGTTTCCCAGGATGGTCAAAATCACTTTCATCTTTTATTTGAGTTCCTTCTTAACTTGTTTCCCAAATTCTATGCTTATCAGAGCAACATTTTCACTACATAAATCATATCACTCCAATTCCCTAAATAGGATCCTCCAGTGGGTAGATAGTGCATTAGTGAAATGTAAACTCTTTACAAAAAACATATAAACTTGTAGAGCCTTCATGATTAGAAAACATTCTCTCATCTCATGCTTACTGTGTTTCAAGAATGCTAGGGCACATAGATTTTTTTTTTTTTTTCTGTCTGAAATGCTGTCTCTTCCTTTTCCTTCTCAGCTCCTATACAGACACAGACAGACAGACAAACACACACACACAGACACACACACACACACACACACACACACACACGGTAACACTCTAGAGATTTTCTGCCTGTCTGAGATTTCATAATCTGGACCCTAAAGATCTCTAAGGCTTTATATTTCCCTGTACTCCTGCACTGGTCAGTATATGTAGGACTACATGAAATGCCAATAAGCACTAAGTTAAGGCACTGATTCGCCTAGTGTGATTTTTTTTCCTATTTTCTTGTGTGTGTGTGTTGAATGGATAAACTGATTAATAAAAATCAAGTTTCAGGCTGAGGTTGTGGCTCAGTGGTAGAGTGCTCACCTGGCACATGTCAGGCACTGGGTTTGATCCTCAGAACCAGGTAAAAATAAATAAAGTAAAGGCACTGTGCCCATCTACAACTGAAATAAATTTCTAAAAAAATCAAGTTTCATAAATTTTTGCTTCTTTTAGAAAAACAATTTTAATGGTGACAAATCAGAATTAAATTTTTTAAAAATATTTATTTTTTAGTTTTTTTTTTTTTAGGTGGACACAATATCTTTATTTTATTTTTATGTGGTGCTGAGAATCGAACCCAGATCCTCACGCATGCTAGGCGAACGCTCTACCACTTGAGCCACATCCCCAGCCCCAGAATTAAAAATTTTTAACGGGAAAACAATATTATGTAAATTGCCTACACTATTATACAGAAAGTATTTCTTTTATTTAATTTGTTCTAATTAGTTAACACATGACAATAGAATGTGTTTTGATACATTGTTTGATAAATGGAGCACAACTTGTTTGATAAATGGAGCACAACTTTTCATTCCTCTGGCTGTACATGGTGCAGAGTCATTCTGGTAGTGTAATCATACATGTATATAGGGTAATAATGTCCATCTTATTCCATCGTCCTTCCTTTCCCCACACTTCCTCCCCTCCCTTCACTTCCCTCTACACAGTCCAAAGTTTCAAATGTCTTTCCTAAAATTTTTCTATCTGGTAGTCCTTCATTATGACTCAATACTTTTTTTTTTTTTGATACTTCATTCAGGTAAAAGGGTGCTTTACTGCTGAGCCACATCCCCAGACTTAATATTTGAATTAGCAACAGGGTTTCTCTAAGTTCCTTGGGGCCTCACTAAGTTGCTGAAGCTGGCTTTGAACTCATAAACTTCCTGACTCATTCTCCCCAGATGCTGGGATTACAGGCGTGCACTGCCGAGATTCAATTCTAATGGCAGTATATAACTCAAGCCTTCCCAAACCAATTAGGTAGAATCAGACTTACCTTCCACTCTGCTTTTTTTCCCCTATTTTCTGAATGTTGTAACTGTAGTACAGTGCAATTATATTTGTATATTTGGCTTCTCAACTATGTATGTGGTGAATAATTTAAATACAGGGCAATTTATCATTTATCTTTTCCCTCCAGGCATCAAGAAAAATATCTTGGCAATAAATTCAATAAATACCAGTTCTGAGTTCAATTGGCTTTAAGGAGAACATATTTGGATAAACTTTGTTGACTTAAGCAGAATCAGGCTCCCTACATTATAGGCATACTTGATATATACTTGATAATTCCAACAAAGAATATTGCATGCAGTGAAAATATAGCTATATTTTCTTAAATAAGAATATAAGAATAATGAAATTTTGAGAAATATGTTATACACACATATGTTGGTTTTATATATATCAAAGATGGAGTCATATAGAAATGTCATATAAAGAAAGAAAGAATAAAACTCAACAACTAATGTCTGATTCAGTTAGCATCCCTTCTACTCTTTTATATACCATATCTGAACAACATTGTAATTTCAAGTATTCTGGTTCCTATGTATATTCTAGTTAAAGTATTTCTTAACAGGGACTTTTTTACATTGTATATTTCTTTTTTTAATTTTTTTAAAATTAGTTATTGATGGACCTTTACTCATTTATTTGTTTATATGTGGTGCTGAAAATCAAACCCAGTGCTTCACACATGCTAGGCAAGCACTCTACCACTGAGCCACAACCCCAGCCCACATTGTATATTGCTTATGCTGAGGATGCTCTTGATTTTTGTAGGAAGAGTCTAGACAATAAAAAAGTCCACAGGACTCACTGTTAGTAGGTGAGGCACACTGAATCAAAACATGAATGTATAAAAGCATGCTGAAATGGTTGTGTGAAAAGATGGATTATTATGAAAAAAAGTCAAAGCCTGACCCACCTTGAAACATAATAATGTCATAAAATGATTGTGAGCATCTCAATCCTAATACCTTTTACTTTATTCTTGACATGATTTCCTCTGTTCTGAAGAACCACCTAAGCTTGTCTAAAATCAAAACTATTGGCTATTGATTCCTTTACATCCCCATTCCTTTCTGTAGGGTTTAGCCCACCTCCAGATATCCAAGTTAAAATTAAAGTCATTTTGTACCCTCCCTTCCCACCCTGTGTTATTACCAAATCCAGAAACAAGGTGTTTTCAAACACTCACAAATTTCTTCCTGCTCTTCATTCCTACGACAAGGACCTAACTTATACTCTCAACATCTCTGACTGGCTAGGCATCGTCTCTAAACTATCATTCCCAAGTTCCTCAGGATAGCCTTTCAAAAATACATGTATGAGTATATAACATCATTGTGAAAATAAATATTCCTATGGCTAAGTAATGAATACAGAATCAAGTTCAAAGGCCCTTTACAAAGATGACTGGACATCTTCCCATTACACTTTGTTGAGTGCCCTGTGCTTTAGTTATGTGAGACTTTATTATCCATTTGTTGTCACTTTGTAAATTCAGTTACTGAGTCAAAAACACACGAGGCAGGTGCTAAGAGCTAAGAACACTCAACATTGAACCCTCCCTGAAGAGGTCCATGCTGTCAAACACTAAAGGAAGTGACAATATCTTATTAATACAAATTTTAAATATTAACTACTATACTTGTATATGATAAATGTAAATATATTTTATGTAATATGTATAATATATAAATCTATTTTATTTATTATAAAATATATTAAATATAAATTTTATATTGTATAGTGGTGATTTATATCACCATTGGTTCTATTGTTACTCTATGTATATGATGAGATAGCTCAAATACTTTGATTTCTTATTTTCTATTAGCTTAATAAATATCATAGAATAATAGTTAAGGACTATAATGACTCAAATTTCTTGCTGCTCTAACTATCATAAATTTTATTATGTATTAAGAAGCCACCTACCCCTAAAATTAATTATTACCTCTCTATAAGAATTTTGATAATATTAATAGCCTGAAAAAAATTTTCATTCCCTCAGATACAGTACACATAAATCTGAGAATCTACATTAAGGAAACATCCAGAGATATAATTTTTTTTAAAAGACTATGAATAGGATGTTCCACAGAACATAAATTTAAGAGTAATGAAAACTGGAAAGAGTAATTCACTACAAGAATCAAATTACTCACTAAATTAAGGCACAATCATGAGATGGATTATTATGAAACCAACCTAAACGTTTTTTGGAATATATTAAATGGCATGGGAAAATGTTTCTGCTACAATTTTCAGTGAGAAAAAATGTAAGATGTAAAAGTGAATACAGACGTCCAGTAAATGGAATGAGGAATTCATGGACTGCGTTTTCCCTCTTCTGAAAACACATAGCAATGAAAGATAACGTAAAAAGAGGAAACTAAACAGACATGATGTGTTCTCAAAAATGTAAATATTTCTTTGGGTCAAAAATAGTACAGAAACCCAAGTTAATAAATAGGACTGAAGTAAGAAGACTCTGGACTGTGAACGTGGAAGGGAAAGTGAGAGCTGGGCTTCTGGGGAGCCTGTGGTAGCGAGAGCACACACACAGGCAGTGGAACCAGCCTAACTACGGGACACCCAGCTCTATACATGGGCTCAACAAAGAAAGAAATGTCATTTTTAGTCAACTGTGGACAAATAGTGTAACATCCACTAGCCTGTTCAGAAAGAATACTACTTGAGAAGGGGAAAAATCATATGTGACAAAGGCACTATGATAATGGATTAAGTACATTCATAAAGGTGATCACCTATTGATTATAATATAGTAGCAATTTCTAAGGAATTGACAGTACTAAAAGTCTGGAAAAACACGAAAAGGAAAATGGAAGGAGCTCAATTATTAGTTGGAATGTTCTAAAACTCTTATTTGGAAAGATAAATACATGATATAATATCATGTTATAAAATTGTGTAATTAAGAAAATATGTTAATATTTATAGTGAATCAACAAATTAAATAGAAATACTATACATGGCTTCCAAAATTTTATTGAACGAGGTAAGGAGAGAATAGTGAAAAATATATCAACACAACATACAACCCATAAAGAAAACAGAATGCAAATATAAGTAATTTAAACTCTCCTGCTATAGAGAATATCAAATAAACAAAAACAATTGTATAATTTATGCACCTGCAATATAAACACCAGACAGAAACATACCAAAATATATTATTTATCATTGGACTGTAAGAGTAAAGATAAATATATTTTCTTCTTTATATTTTTCAGTGTTGCCTAAAGTTCCCATCATAAATTAATGCAAATTTTAAAATCATAATAAAAATTTATTTTTAAGTGGTTATAACTCAATAGTAAAAAATGTATGATATGTCAAGATCATTGTAATGTTTTGAGCAACTAATAAAAAAAAAAAAACAGAATGTGATTACTATATGCAAGGCCCTGGGTTTAATCCCTAGAACTCACATAAAAAAAGTTTTCTAAATACTTATTTTTTTCTTCTCTCAAAAATAAAGAAGAAAAGAAAATATTAGCAATTTACCATTTTAAATGCAATATCTACAAACTAACAATTTTAATAATACAAGTATGTTTAAAGACTGTTTTTCCCTATATGACTCTGGACACAGACATTATTTCAATCTCATGATTCAGTTAATGAATTTTAAACAATTTTTCTTTTTCTTTTTTTTTTAAAGAGAGAGAAGAGAAGAAAAGAGAAGAGAAGAGAAACAATTTTTCAAGTTAGGTAATAGGGGCAGGGTAGTAGGGAGAGGGAGAAGAAGATGGAAATAAAAAGACCTAGGGATGTAGCACAGGGATAGATAGCCCCTGATTTTAATCCCCAGAAAACACGCACGCGCGCGCGCGCGCACACACACACACACACACACACACACACACAATTAAATCTAAAAAGAGGATAAATTATTTAGCATTTATTTCAAGAAGGGGGAGCAGGTCCAGGAGATAGGGGGGAGGAGGGAGGGAGGAAGGGAAAGAGGGAAGGGGAGAGGGAGAAGAAGAGAGAAGGGGAGAGGGAGAGGGAGAGAGAGAGAGAGAAACAATATGCATAAAAACATTCTTGCAGCAAAACATTAACTGGTAACTTAATTATTCAACGCTATGTGCATGTTGAGTTGGTTTAAGTCAGTGGCAAGTGCTACAATTCTTAACCCCCAAAAGCGCTGCAACAGAAGCCATCATTTGGCCTGATTATATCAAAAAAAGCTGCTGATAGCTAGAAGAGATCAAAAGCTGATCAGATTGCTTTACAAGCTACATGTCACTGAGTTCAGAAAACCAGGAAGCACCCTGAGGAGCTATGGAAATCTTAGAAATAAGTGGATGTTTCATAAAACGCCAGAATGAGATTCAGTTGTCATATGAAAATATCTAAGCTACAACACATTGTTTCTAAGCTTTTCCTGAGAAATACAAATCAAGTCTCTAAACAGAAACAGAATGATAGTGCCAGTAGATGAGTGATTTCACTAATCACATCTTATGATGAATAGTTGATATTTACTATATAAAAAGTTTTAGAATAAATGTTTTATAAATTATCCTCTTTTTAAATTTGATTTTTTTTTTTTTTTTTTTTTTGTGTGTGTGTGTATTTTCTGGGGATTAAACCCAGAGGTTATCTATCCCTGTGCTACATCCCTAGGTATTTTTATTTCATTTTTTATTTAGAGGCAGGGTCATGCTAAGTTGCCCAGGCTGACCTTGAACTTGTGATCCTCTTGCCTCAGCCTACTGAGTTGCCGGAATTATAGGTGTTTACCACTGTGTCCAGCCATTACCCCATTTTCTAAACCTACTTAAAAACAAATTGCCTCTAAAAATATGGTCAGGCTGTTTAAGTATTCTTAAATAAATTCTTTAATATGATCATTTAAAATAATCACTTTTGATAGGCTACATTGGTCAAATGATGTGAATGGCTTTATTCCCGATAAATCCTAATTTCCCACAAATTAGATTTAAATTTTGTTTCACAAGATTTCCTTCCTCACATCTTCAAACATCTTATTTTCTATTAAAAGACCTGAATTTTTGAAAATCAAAACATGAAGTAAATTATGATTTTTGTCATTTTTAATTCTCAGAGTTTAACAGCCTGGTAAATAGCTCTCCAAGATGATCTCATTTTAAAAGAACAGTAATATATGATCACATTACTTCACAAACTAAGGTTTCATTTCCCCTCCTTCAATGAAAGCTCTTCAGAGGCAAGTGCATGCTTCTGTTTTAAACACAGAACCAGGACTGCATTTCTCAAAATGTGTTAAAATGTGTTCTACCAACCGCAGAACCTACCACACATTCTGTGAAAAAAAGTGCTCTGTGGTCAAAGAAAGTGGAGAACTACTGCAAACTCTTCTTTTGGAGAATACTGTGGATTCCTTTCAAATTTAACATAATCCAGCAGTTTTTATAGTCATTTGGTCATGAACTTTCCCACTTCTGTGGCATCAGACTTCTACAACTTATGGGCAAGTGAGGGAGATACTGAGCTAGCAAATGTTATAGTTGGTCATGGAGTGTATGGGAGTTTCAATTTCCTCGTTTTTCTACATAAAGTATAAACCCTCATGGTTAAAATCACCTCCTTAACCTTCTGAGGCAATTAAAAATTGCTAAGATAAGATGCTCCTTCAATATTTTGTCTTCTGTAGCTACCACATTATTCAAGAAAGCACAAAAGGAAATGGTATTCAATGGCACTGGGCTGCTCATCTTTCTGAAGTCAATAATCTAGGGGTATTAGCACTTTCAGGTCTCGTGAGAATTTGCCATGTTCATGATTACATGTGTATTTAATACCTGTAGAAAGAAGGCATGTAGATACTAAAAGAAAATGGGGTATTCCAAAGGGAGGTACCAACCGAAGCAACTATACAACCCCTGGGAATAAATAAAGTAATTATTCTTCTCATCCATCAAATTACTGCAAAAGTTACATCCTATCTTGCAAGACTGACTTGTTGATCAAAGTATGAAGTATTTTCTATCTCCCCAGAAATGCCCTATCACCACATCAGTGGGGTGGTGTGTGTATGTGTGTGTGTGTGTGTGTGTGTGTGTGTGTGTAAAATTTCATAAGTAAGTCTATCTAATATCCATCATAATTTTGAAGCATGATAAATTGGATAAATTCTATAGAAAGAAAGGTTTTGTTTTCTATCAGTTTAAGAATTTACTCTTTTGGGGGTGGGAGGTACTAGGGATTGAACCCAAGGGTATTTTAACACTGAGCTACATCTATTCCTTTATGTCTTTTAAATTTTGACACTGGGTCTCACTAAATTATTGAGACTTGCTTGGAAACTGCTGTACTTCTGCTTCAGCCTCCTAAGTCACTGAGATTATAGGCCTGTGCCACCACTACTGGCTTAAGAAGTCACAGTGCCATAATACTATACAAGTATAACAAATTTTAAAATTGTTGTTATTATTATAAAAATAAAGGAAGTTAAGGTAATCTTTCTTGACTTCAATTGATGTGTACCTATATGAAAGGCTGAAGAAGGCTATGGAAGTGACAGAATTTTGGCCCTGTTCAACAACGATTGAGTGTTTGTGCACCCATAGCACTCAGCAATTGCCCAGTGTGAATTATTTTGCATACATAAGAACTATAAGCAAACTCTATTAATTTGTTATGTTAATTGAAATTTTTATAAAAATATCTGTGACTAGAACATGATTACAGATGGGTTTCTAAAAAAAAAAAAAAATGGAATTGAGTCTCCTCAAAATTTATGTGTCTGTTTTTGGCTCTGGACAGGAATTACCATGCCTCTTATTTGTGTCTTGTAATACAATATCAAATGAAAATCTCACATATATTTATTCACTCCCTTTCTGTATTTAATAGATATAAATGGCTTAGATAGATAACTGGGGCATTTTCAATGCTATAACAAGAGTAACCTCATGAAAAACAGAAAAAAGGGATCATATTCAGAAAAAAAATTTACAAACTATTTGCTTCAGTGTAAATATTACTTTAAATTTAGAAATTTGAGGAATTTCAGACTATCTCTCTTCAAAATAACTTAGATTGAAATTGTACTGCCTCATATCCACACTGTTAAATGACAGAAACACAAACAACTATGAAAAAAAACAAGAAAACAAAGTGCCCCAAACAAACCAAGATGCTCTAATAGTAGAACACATTGAAAACACAGTAGAAGAAATATCAGAGGAGTGCAGAATGTACATAGTTAAACTGATCCACAATATAAAGGATGAGGTAAGGAGTGAAATCAGGGATATGTTTCAAGAGGTGAAAGATCACTTCAATGAGATTCTAAAAAAGCTGAAATCATTCTTGATTGAAAATAAAATAGTATGCCCCTGTGTTTTGTGACCATACATATATAATAAGATATTCTGTTTCCAGGAAAGTTCACAAACCACAAAATCTTAGGCAAGTATACTAAGGAAGTGTGAGTAGGGACCATTTATCTTTTAACAATTATATAATCTGTGTCCAACCATGACATGAATATCATGCAGCAAATGCTCTTGGCTATAAAATAAAATGAGATGCAAACCTGATCCTGATTGTTATTCAAATAACCAAGATACTATTAAATATCTAAATTTTCAACTCAACTTTCTAAACAAACAAATAAATAAATAAATAAATTGACAAAATTTTTCTATTGCCACGTACTCCTAAAATTGTGTTCTACAAGACTACAAAAGATTAATTTACTTCCCTGAAAACCATTGAGAACACTACCTTTCCCATTAAAAAAGCATAAATAAAACATATAAGTTCAAAATTATAAGTTACCTTTTAAGTCTTTCTTCAGTTTTCTGAGATCTTTTTGAAAATCTTCAAACTTCATCTGTGAGGCTTGAAAAAGGTCCTGTGGTTCTGGCAGTGGAAAGACACACTGTTCTTTTCCGGCATCCTAAATAGCAAACATTACTTTTAAACAAATCAGCATCAATATAAATAAAAATTATCAACATCAGCAAAGGTAAAAACAAAAGAAAAACAACAAAAAAACATTGCCAAATCACCCAAAGAAAGAACAAAAAAACAATATATGTAAAAATGATCTTACCTCATCAAAATTTCGGAGATAATATGAAACAATATATGACAGAAGGCTTCTGCTATTGTCCTAGGCAGAAAGATTAAAGTAAGTAACAATATATTTTACCAATTATTAAATACATAGTATTAAATAAAACAAACTGCAGTGAACCCACAAAAATACATGACAAGATTAAAATTTTACATTTTTAATTGCCTCACTAATTGTATCTAAAGAGTTATGTCTCAAGTGGAAGCAGAGCTGTTAAAGGGCAGTCATAACTATAAATACTTTCCTATTTTTACCCTCATCAATCATAAATTTAGTTCAACGTTTATGTTATTTACTTAATATTCTTATTATGAATTTTTGTTCATTATTTTTATGTTTTACAGCTACTATCATAAATGAAATAATTAAATATTGCTAGCTTTTCTATCTAGCTGGATTATCAGGTACTACTCCAACTCCAAGTGTGACCTGGAAATAGAAAAGTATCATTTCAGGTAAATGGGAGCTTTTAAAATGTGAACACATATTATAATTTGTTATATCAGCAACTGAGATTGAGGGATTAATACTCATGCAGCTTTAAATAAGATAATGTGTGTAGTACTATATTTTTTAAAAATGTAAAATTACTTCCCATCTAACAGTATTGAGAAATAGTTTTTCACTTCCTTTCTAGCACATTAAGAGGTATTAAATTTTAATTAACTTTTTGGTTTGCTCCAAGTTAGCACATAATTTGAGTTTGAAAGACCAGATATGTGTGTATGTATATGTATTTATGAATATATGTGTATATACACATATTTTTAAAATGAAAACCTATGATACAAACTAATTTCCATGAAATGTTCAACCTGTGAAACTGAAATAAGTTTGGCCTAATTTGTCTCCATACTTGAGTGACAAAGGTGACTCACAGTGGCCTCGCTACATAATGAATGGAAGCTTAGTTTGATGAACACACAAATTTTCACCTAACCTGAGTATACATACCCTTATAACCAAGCAACTGAGTCTCAGACAATGATAGCTGAACTTTTATTCAATCACAGGCTGAAAGCTGCCCAAACAAGGCCATATAATGCAAATGTCAACTGTTGTCAATCAGGTTGTTTCTGTATGTCACTTATTTTTCAGTGATTATAAACATAACCTGCACATGTGGAGGTCTGGTGCCTCCTGTACTATCTTTGGTCTGGAATGCTGCCTTGTTCTAGAACTTCTACTTCTCAAGCAAACTTTGTACAGTTTAATTGGTTGGTTTTTCTGTTAACAGATAAAGCCATGATTTTTCCTTTGTCTATAAAAAGAGCAACCCTTCTTCAAAATTGAGTTTGACTAGAGATAGTAATATATCTATTAAAGGCTTCCCTAATTAAGATTTGCTTGTAAAATGATTTAAGCAACCTTTCTTCTAACTTGTAAATCAATTGACAGCAGCTCATGGATCCATTACTGAACATTTGTTAAAAGCCCTCCTGGTAGGCATACTGAAGGAAAATTCTGAGTGATCTAAGTAATAGTTCTGTCCACAGTTACTGAGGAGTAGGTACAGTTACATTCATTTTAAAGAGAAAGACCAATTCAGGAAGACTTTGCATAGCTTTTCGGAGGGCATGTGAAATTATTTAATAGTATTTGCTTCTTTTTTTTTTTTTAAAGAGAGAGAGAGAGAGAGAGAGAGAGAGAGAGAATTTTAATATTTATTTTTTAGTTTTCGGCGGACACAACATCTTTGTTTATATGTGATGCTGAGGATCGAACCCAGGCCGCACATGTACCAGGCCAGCGTGCTACCACTTGAGCCACATCCCCAGCCCTAGTATTTGCTTCTTGATTCAGTATTTTATTTTTATCCTAGATTATTCCATAATTACTTAAATTAATACAATTTAACTTAACAAAGAATTGAAACAAAGATGTAAACAAATACAAAAAACCCATAAATGATCACTATTCACCTATAATTAGGATTACCACAGTGTAAAATATTTGATAAACTGAATATTGATGATGTATTTATATTTCAATGTTATTTGAGAAAGTTGTTTCAATTTAATAAGCAGTTACTAAGAAATATTTGAAAACATGTTTAGGAAACTGATTTTTTTTTAATAAATGTGATTTATTAAGTCTATACATTCCTATAAAATGTTTCTCATACATATATAATAGCATTTGAAATACATGAGGATATTTCAATAACCACAAAAATCACAAAAAATTATGCCAAAAAAGAACTATGTGCTATTTAATTTTGGGAAAGTATACTGTCTGGCATTTCATAGACACTCAATGAAAGATGGTGGATAAATATATACATATACATTTGTGAATGAACGAATAAACAAAATTTTGATGAAAGAGACCAAAAAAGTCTCTTTCTTATGAGAAAGATAACTGCATTATCCAAGAAGGACAATCCATACATTTTTAGTTCTAGAAGTCAATTGTTTACTTAAACGCAGTATTTTAGAAATGTGTTCATAATTTCCTTCATCATAATGTTCTGTGTAGTGATTCTTTTATCAGAGAAACATAACTCTTTATTTTCTAAGTTTACCAAATCAGACTTTAGTCTGTGACGCTGACCATCATCCCTAACCTTATATTTCTACCGGCACTCTTACAATCTCTTAGATATTAATTTTAAACAAACATGTGTAGAAATGTATTAAAAAAAAACTAGATTTGCAAAGGGACTTAGACAGTCCCATGCACAGGAGTATGAGGAAGAAAACAATATGTAGAAAAGCAGGATCATCTTTTATATTTTATTTATAAATTACTTCCTTCATCTTTGTTTTGCTTTCAAAATATGTTAGCTGTTGACATCTTTTGCCTTACATGGAGAAGAATAAAATAAAAAGTAGACATCTAATTCATTCAAAATGATTAGTCCTTATATTCCCAAAAGATAAATACTAGCAGACTTGGTAATGATAGACCGAAAATAATAATTATTTTTATTTAAAATATTATAGGTATTCATTAGACATAGAATTCAAAATTATTCACTTCAGGGGACATCATTATTCATGTAAATTGCAAATATCCTATGATTTACTTTTATCTAGCTCAGAACATAAAGAAACATTTGATCTTGGAACATAAAGAAATATTTGTTACAACTGATTTACAGTCAAACCTATTACCAAACAAAATGTCAAACAAAATATCCTCAATTTGCCTACATCCATTAGTACAAAATACTTACACTGCTTTTGACATCTTTCAGCTTTGGGAGAATGTCTAATCCAAAGCCATCTGCCTGTCCCCGAGTTTTATTTCCACCATTCATGTAGTTGCCAAAGGCAAGAACCAAACCTAGAACCTGCATAACCCCTGGGCCATTTTTTAATGTCTGTAAAATAGGATAAAGAACAAAGTTTTTCTTAAACAAAGTTTTACTTGAAACACCCGAAATCAATGCTAACTATTAACATTATAGTAATAGTTTTGGGTCACAACCAAACTTTGTCCTTCTTCATTACTATGCATATTTTAAGAGCAGTTTCTCTGAAGTTAACTTTAAAAAGTTAAAATGCTTGTACCCACAAGCATTCAGATAAGCTTTTGTAAGTTGAGAGACGCCAATCTAGGCCTTTTCTGTGATGTAACTGCAAGGAAAACATATATGGCTGTAACGTGAATTACTACAAAATATCATCATCATCACCCTAATCGTGTCTATGTCTAAAACGATATTAATTTTTTGTTATAAATTGTGGGAAACCAAAAAGGAAAATTATAAAGATTCACTTCTAAATGAGTATACACTCACTTCTTTCGGAACATACTTTAATTTTTCATGCCATTTCCTCTGAAAATGTCTTTAATAACGTCTCTTCACTTTTCAAAAGCAATTACCACAACTAGAACAAAATAGTACTATTGATTTTTGAAAATTTAAAAAAATGTTAATATTGGTTATTTCTGCCAAATATTTATTCTTAATTTTCAAAGAAATTTTTATCTTCTGTTGAATCAAATGGCTGCTCTAAATCTTTTGGCTGGAATAATTATGAATAATTTGTTGAGGGGCCATTCAAAAAACAATGAAGGGAAGCAAATATTATGCCTTTAAGTCACAGTCACTTGGAAGTCTGCTATCTAGAGGGACCATAAGAAGTGAAAATTTAGGTTTGGCAAAAGCAGACATACGAAAGCTCTCTGGAGGCCAGCACATACTGGCCACACTCTCGCAACATGGTCCTACAGCCCTGTTTGCCAATCTGAACATGTGCTTTGATCTTGAAGCTCAATCATAAATGTTCCCGTCTGTGGGATTGCTATCCCTCAAATTTAATGAGGACTTAGAGTAAATAAAACTTTTTTGTAATATGAACATGACTGAACAGAATTAAATATCAGAACTCAAGCTTAGTTCTCTTTGGACCAGAACCTACCTCACATAATTTCTGTAGCAATTCCAGTTTGCGACGAATTGAGCAAATGCTTTCTGAAAACGTTGACTGGAACAGGATGCAAAAGACTCGCTCTGAAAAGTTGGGGATTAGTGACAGTTCATAAAGGAACCTAAGGAAATAAAGCCAAGTTAAGAGGAAAAATATAATTCATATAAACAGATGTTTATCCTCATCTCATCCAATTACACACTCAAGACGTTGTTTTTCCAAATGGCAAGAACCCACTGTGGCCTTGATGCCCTCTGTAGGGCCCAAAGCACGCTTACTGTTCAGGTTTGTCCAGAGACTTGGCATTTTCCTTGTCTTTGGAGGATCGGCCGTGCTTTTCAATTTTTTCCAGTTCATCTGACTGAGCTCTCTGGAAAAACAAAAGCCCAGCAGTTTCTTAAAATCTGGTCAATTGTATCCCTTAGGTAATGATGATCTTAATAAAGCAAAATGCTCCATATTTTCATATTTCTTAGCATATGTTTGTAGTAAAACTTGACTTAACTCACAAGGCATTTTAAAGTGTAAATATGTTTAATACAAACCAGATCATCCCCCAAACTCCCAAATAATGTTATTGACTATTAGTGATCTGCAAAACATTTATTCATTCAAGCATACTTTAAAACAATAGTTTTCCTTTCTTGTTATTGTGGCTGTTTATAATGCTCTCTAGAAAGCACAAGAATGTCATTTTAAAAATCATATTTCTTATTCAGAAATCAATCAAATTAAATTTGGAAGCAATTTGATCCTTAAGTTTTTATAACTTATTTATCCTATTGCAATCATTGTGTACTCCTTTTTGTATTTTGGGGAAAGAAAAGTACAATTAAATTATTAAGACATGGAACAAAAATAAATGGTTTTGATCCCTTTACTGAACTTGCTTTCTGAAACAAAAAATAGCTCCAGGCTAATTTTCTTCCTAAGTGTCTTCTTTCACCTTCTATAATGGCAAACTAAAAATTTGTTTTTTTAATAAAGGAGGATCATCTGCATTTTAATTGTAAGATAGAAGACTTTATAGTATATTAAGAAGCAAAATCTATTTTCTTTTACAGAGCATTTGAATTATTTTTATTTGTATTCTTGTCTTTATTGTACAACTCACAAAGATGTTTCAAGAGTTCAAATAATACATTTTCTAAATGCATTAAGGAGTAATCGCATATTACCACATTCTGAGTCTTAATCCAGTTCTCAGAACATAATATTCCTTATTCTTTAAACAGAAGAGCAACTCAGACAAGAACTGCTGTCGAAGATGAAGTCTTAATAGATTTATAGGGAATAGGTAGGCATCATCAAAACAAAGCTGCATTCTGCTCTGCATTTATTAATCATATTGAAATACTCAATTGATAGGTTTGCAATTGGTAGGATAAATGAAGACTTGTTAACTCAAAAGAAGTTTCTTATAACTGAGGACATATGGGCCAAAAGAGAAAAGTTGGTTTTCTGACAATGTGATACATTTTGCTTTGGAATGTGATACAGCAAAAGGATACAAAGATGAAGGTGAATTGTTCTGTAAATGTCCCAGACTACTCCAAAACCTAAGAATCATTTTTTTTTTTTTTCAGAATTCCAGTTGCAAAGTAATGCAATGTAACTTGGCCCCCATTTACTGGGAGTAATATTGCCTGATTTACTTCTTGGTTACCTGGAGTCAGTCTCACAGACACCATGAGGATGTCACTTAAAGCCACATTACAAAATGACCTTTGAAAATGACAATATCCATCTTACTGGCAAACTAAAGAACAGGGTAAAATTATAAAATAATATTAAAGCTAAGAATACTGATAAGGCAAGAGTTATTACAGGATACACAAGTCCACACCTGAATAGGGTGCAGAAAGATTTACAATTTAAATGTTTCTTTTAAAAGAAATGGGAGTTTTTAATCAAAGCAGTTGTTCCCCTGCTTTTTCCAAGCCCAACCTCATTAAATCTCATCTAACATGATACAATCTGGGAAAATACTTATTTTTTTTTTAATTTGATTTTGTTTCTTGAACTTGACACGGACCTAACCTAGCTATGTGCTGGTACATCGAGCTGAATGACTAGAAATCCACTCCACAGGTCTAGCAACTTTCCCTGTATCCAACCAACAAAAACCTCAAAGGCAGCTACCAGAGAGAAAAGATGGCCAAGGTAAATCAGAATAGTTGAAGTTATAAAAGAAAGAATAAAATTCCTCAATGTCTTCCCAGTAAAGTGACTTTCTGTTAGTATCATATTCACATCCCAAACTATTGAGCACCTATGAATTACTCGTTGCACAGCCATTTATACCTTGTACTTTACAAAGAAATAGACCTTTTCCAAACTATAACAAAACAGACCATTTTTGCTCACTTCAGAAAGAAACAAAGCTGCTCTGAACTGTCAGTATTTTGTATGGCTAGCAGAAGGAACTGTCATTTATCCATGTCCCATAACCTTTTTTCTTCTCAACAATTGTATAAACATGATGCAGTACCTTCTATTCTATTTGCTTTCCTTTCTGGAGCTTAGATAAGGTAATCAACCAACCAACCAACCAACCAATCAACCCTCCCCCTTTCTCTCTCTCTCTCTCTCTCTCTCTCTCTCTCTCTCTCACACACACACACACACACACACACACACACACACACACACACAGAGTAAATTCTCATATATGGTACTAACACTACATAAGTCCATTTTCACTGCTATAATGAAATACTTAAAGAAGGCTAACTTTATAAAGAAAAGAGGTTTATTTAGATCACAGTTTTAAAATTTGAAAGTCCTAACAGCATGGCACAGGCTTTGAAGAGGGCCCCCCAGTAAATGGGGGATGCATATGTGAGAGTGAGAGATCACATTTCTAAATAAAAGGAAAAAAGTGACTTGGGAGTCCACTTCATTCTTATAATTTGCTCCCCTTAAGAGAGCTCAAGGGTCCCATGAGAGTCAGGATTTCTAGGAGAGCGATCCCAATTCCTTCTGAGGACAGCCCTCAAGGATCTAAGGCCCTCTCACTAGGCTCCACCTCTTAAAACACCACCACAAGCTTCCAATACATGAAGCTCTGGGAAACACACTCCAACCACATCCAAACCATGACAATGATGAATGAGCAAACACTGAACCAGGACTCCTGGGGGAAACCCAGGGTTCCGGTGAGCCTCATTTTCATCAACTGATCGAATGAATGTAACCTTTTGTAGGTTCAAAGGAGTTTTTTGAAATATATGATTTTGATTCATTAATGCTGAATGTAACAGCCAACAACACCCTAATTCATGCCTGAACAAATCTGTTTAACTTACAGGATTTTCTCCTAAGGCACATCACAGCATTCTTATCTTAAGAGCACTAGACAGCTCTTCAACACTATTTTTAGGAGCCATTTTAGCCAGCAAAATCACTAACCAAAAGCACAAAAATGCAAAAAACGTGGCACTAAATAGATTGCAGAAAGAACACTCTTCTACTCTGTGAGAGCTGAAACAAGAAGGCAGAATGTTGCCTTGTTTAACCTCAGCTGGGAACATGCACTTGAGGAGACTCAAATGCTTCAGGGCATGTCCTTAAATAACCATAAAACCTCCAGGGATATTGATTTTGAAGTTACAAATATATTTTCTATTTGGTACTGGAATTGAACCCAGGGGCAGTTTACCCATTGAGCTACATCTCTATCCCATTTTTATCTTTTATTTTCAGACAAGTTCTTGATAGAGGTTGCCTTGGACTTCATTACGTTGCTGAGGCTGGCCTCAAACTTGTGACCCTCCTGCCTGAGCCTCCTGAGTTGCTGGAATTATAAGCATGCACCAATGTACCTGGCTTAAGAACATATTTTAGTGAGTAGCTAAATTTATCAATATGAAATCCACAAATAATGAGGATCAAGTCTGTATGAATCATCACTTCACAAACACACACCCATGAGAAGAGACTGAGCACCATTGCATCATTATATGTACATACCCTGGACTTTCTTCAACAAATTACTTAAGGAAAATGTATTTGTCTTCATACTAAAACCATGGAAATGGCTGATATGCAGAAAGATGGTGGTAGCACGCCTGAATGCGCACATTTGGAAATATTAATCATCTGAAAGATGATTACAGTTTGGTATATCTCAGAAGTGACCTTGGCATATCTCAGAAGTCCCCTTGTAGCCTGTATACCCCTACGATGGCTTGAATGTATTCCTAGAACAGTTTATGTGTTGGAAAATGCATCTTCAAATTCTTGTTTATGGAATTTGGAGGCAGAACCATTGGGAGGTAATTAGGATTAGATTAGGTCATAGGACCTCCAACAATGATTTTAGAGGCTTGTTTGCTTTATGTATGTATGTATTGGGAACTGAACCCAAGTGCACTTTACCACTGAGCTATACCCCAGCCATTTTTATTTTTTATTTTGAGCCAAGGTTTGGCTAAGTCATTTAGTGCCTCATTAATTGCTGAACCTGGCCTTGAATTATCGATTCTCCTGCCTCAGCCTCCTGAGTCAGTGGGATTACATGGATTAGAGGCTTTACAAGAAGAAAAATGCCTAAGTTAGCTTGCTTGCTGTTTCACCATGTATTGTTGCCCTCTGCCATGTTATGATGTGGCATGATGCTGGTGCCATGCTCTTACATTTCTCAGCTTCTATAACTGTGAGAAATAAATTTTTTGTCTTTATAAATTACCTAGTTCTCAGATGTTTTGTTATAGATATTGAAAATGGGCTAAGGAACATTCAAACAAAGTTCAGACATATGTGGGAGACCAACCTTACACGTGACTGAGTCACACTCCCCAGCTGGGTGCTGAGGCACTCAGTGTCTCGTGCATAGGTGTGTCTTGCTACAGCCCCATGGGTGAAGCTATGCTCACCTGTTCCTTTGTAATATAACCCCTTGCCCTGTTTAGGATAGAATCTTCCATGGAAGTGCCTTGTGTGTGTCCCCTTCTCTTACTGTGCCCTTGGGTGTGGCCTACCCAGGTGTCAGTCAACCTGCTGACAGTGGACATCATGAAGATAGACTCGGCCCCCTGAAACCTGACCCCTTGCCTCATTTAAATAACTTCTCAATAAAAGGGGTCAGTATGTGCTCTTGCTCTCTCTCTTTCTGCAGACCCTTAAGGTCAGAGGAGCCATCACAGCGACCCCAAAGAAAAAGGTATTTGTGCCTCTTGTGTGGTTATTTCGTGCAGCCCAGTCAGCCCAGTTTAACTAGAGTGACCCCTGAGACTTTTAGTCTCGAGAACAGAAACCCGGCAGACATACGATGAATATTCATTGTTTAAATGAAGACTGGTCCATAGTGGAAGAATGGTGTATCTGTAATTTTGTTGACTATATTTTTGATGCAAGGTTTAAAATAACTATTTGCGAAGAATCAAACTACTACTTACAGTATAGTATGGTTGTATTTTTTTTAAGAATCATAATTGTAAAGTGCCTCATTCAAAACAACTTCCTCTTTTATTTGTCATAAAATATTTCAGAAAGAAACATCACCACAATATAATAGGAGTCAATATCAGAAAAATGATCCAGCTGAAATATCATGGTGGGGATATATATTAGGTAGTAGAAACATGAGACAGGCTTTAAGTTTGGACCTTCAACAAATTACTATTGCTCTCCTTCTATCACATCCTTCTATTATGGTGTGGAAGAAAACAAAAGCTAGAAAATTCTAGCTCCTGCATTCAGAAAGTTCATACAGGAGGCAGACAAATGAATACATGTCATAAAATAATGTGATGGACAATAACTAAATTGTGGAACCAACCTAGATGCCCTTCAGATGAATGGATAAATAAACTGTGGCATATGGACACACAAGGACACAATGGAATATTACTCAGCATTAAAAGAGAATAAAATCATGGCATTTGCAGGTAAATGGATAGAGATGGAGAATGTTATGCTAAGCAAAGTAAGCCAATCCCCAAAAAAGCAAATACCAAATGTTTCCTCTGATACATGGATGTTGATCCACAATTGGGATGGCGGGGTGGGGGTGGGGACGGGGAGAAGGGAAGAATGTAGGAACTTTAGATAGGGCAAAGGGGAAGGAGGAAAAGGGCGGGGGCATGGGGTAAAAAAGACAGTGGAATGAGGTGGACATCATTACCCTAAGTACATGGATGAAGACATGAATGGTACTCTACTTTGTGTACAACCAGAGACATGAAACATTGTGCTCTATAGGTGTAATATGAATTGTAATGCATTCTGTTGTCATGTATAACAAATTGGGATAAATAAATAAATTTTAAAAATAGTGTGATGGGTGTTCCTTTAGTGGTACTAAGCAATGCCTGCATGGTAGTGATAATTTAGAGACAATGGAACATTTAGAATCTACAAATAGTTCTGGAGAACTGCTAAGGCAAAAGATAAACCATCCAAAATCAGCTACCCTTGAGTCACAGAAGAAGAGATCCCTGGAGATCAAAGATGAAAGTTAGCCAAGGACAGACCCTGCAGAGGACTCACAAGTCAAAGAGAAGGATTGAAAAGCCAGAGAAGAGGCCATGTGACAGAACTGGTCAGAGACAGATGATGGGTTGGAGGACCAAGAAGGCCCTCCCCAGATGCCAGTGCATCTGGAGGGCTTCCCAGAACTGTGAGAAACAAATTTATTTTTTTTTTAATTACCCAGTCTCAAGTATTTTGAGAAAAAGGACACTTTAATTCTCAGGGATGGGAGCGAGGGTAAAAGGGAAGAACTAAGAGGATTTTTTAAAAAATTTATATACGACAGCGGAATGCATTACAAATACAGAAAACAATACTGTTCTGTTTATGAGCTTGACTTTGTGAATGAATTTGGAGATGAGATCAAGGTTTAGAGCAGATGATGAAAAAAGAAGAGTGGAAAAGCTTTTGAAAGAACCATATGTGAGGACCGCAAACATGGGAGAGAAGAAAAGGGACTATAATTAAACAGGAACGAGCCAGGCAAAGAAAATAAAGAGGGGAGGGGTCCTGCAGTGGTGAAAGATGGGGGAGGGATCAAGTTATTAGGAAAATAACTAGGGTACAATGAAGACAAAGATCAAGATTAGAGAAGCTGCAGTGAAGACAAGGAGGAAAAACTATGTACCTCCTAAATATCTTAAAAAGACACCAACGTGCTAGACATAGTTCACCAAAGTCCCCGGACGCAGCTTGCCTCTTGGCCATTACCCTGGTCACAGGACATGGCAGCTCCCTCTCTCCTCTACAATGCCCTTCCACACAGGGCTTCCTCAGGGCCAAAGGCTCTAATTTACCACGTGCTCATTCTTGCTCCACTGGGGAATCATTTTCTGACCCAAAGACCATTTTCCAACTACATTTCCTCAGTAGCACTTATGGCCAATTCTGATTTTACATTTATTTTTGTGAATCTCTGATTAATGTCTTCCCCGAAGAGAGACTGAAGATTCTGTGAGGGCAGGGACATCATCCAAATCGTATCACCTTGCCTTGTCGTGGACTCCTCAGAAGGACCAGAGAAATTTCTGTGCCTGGATTCTTTAAGCAAGCACTAGATTAATAATAATATCAGAGTTGAAAAGAAACACAAGACCATTTACTTTAGCAGTTCTCAAGTTTTTAAACTTGGGATGTTTTTCACTTCTAAAAATTATCTATAAATTCAAGGTAATTTGGGAGCTTATGGATTATATCTATTAATATTTACCATATTAGATATTAAGACTGAGAAAAGTATAAAATGCCTAATTCATTCAAATAATAATAAAAACCAATTACATATATAACATACTTAATTTTTAAAATTCTACACTAAGGGAGTACCAAAGTTTTACAATTGTTTAGTATCTGGCCTAATAGCTGGGACTTGTATCTGGTTTTGCATTCCATTTCTTGTGACATGTCATTTGAAAGAAGCTTAGGAAGAAAATCCAGATTTACTCAGGCAGGTAAGTAAAAAAGTGAATGGTACTTTAAAAGTTTTGTTTTGGGGTAGATGTGGATATTTTTTGATGCTACACTAATTCCTTGCAATATAGAATATAAAATTGTTATCAATTAACATTTTACATAAAAACTTATTCTCTCCTACAGTTGGAATGATCATTTGCAAAACGATGACTGAGTTACACAGAGACTCCAGATTTTCAAGATATAAAAACAAAATCAGTTATTTTAAAATATTACCTCCAATATCATCAAAATAACTCTTATATAATAAAGAAACTGTCAATTTCATGGTGGCAGACATGAAATTTCCAAACATTTAATTGTTTTAGAACTTGGAATTTTATCATTGGCAATAAATACTGTTTTAATTTGTTTTTCTTTTCAAGTGACAGAATTACTTTGTTCAATTAAATGTCTTAACAAATACCAATGTATGCATAGCCACAGTTTTATAACCATGTTTGCAAACAGAAATGGTATTTATTAAAAAAAAACAGTTTAATTAACAACTTAATTAAACAAGTGCTTTTTAATAAAAACAGCTATTGTACTTTGCTATTTGAAAAAAAAAATGCTTCATGTGTACTTTGTGTGTTGCTACAGGGAACATTAGAAAGATGCACTCAAGAGCTGATTAAAGAAAATTAATGATTTTGACTGTCTTTTCACAGAAACTGGCTTTTTCCCTGTGAGTGAACAGCAGTGAAGAATTACAATGACAACTTGATTTGTAGTTATTGCTTTGATTTATGCTGACGTGCCAGGAGTTTAACCTGTTATTGCCATGCTAGTCAGGTTTCCATTACTGTCATCAATACCTGAGATAATCACAAAGAGAAAAATGTTTATTTTGGACCCCTGTTTTAGAGGCGATCCATGATTGATTGGCTCCACTATTCAGGGCCTTTACTGGCACATGATGGTAGAGTACATAATGGAACAAAACCACTCACTTTGTGGACAGGAAGCAAAACAGAGCAAGGAGGGAGCCAGTCTTACAATCCGCCTCAAGGTCATGCCCAAAATGACCTTGGACTTTCCAATAGGCCCCACTTTTCAAGGCTCCAACACTTTCCAAAAGTACAACCTTGGGAACCAAATTATTAACTCATAAGCCTTGGAGAGACGGTCAAGACCCACTGCTTTTGTACAATCAGTGCAAACAACTACACTGCCTAAGAGTCAAACAAGATCTCAGTGTTGTTATGAGAATGGATTTGACCTTGCAGCCCTTCTGGAAAGGACTGTAGCAATCTCTGGGTATCCATGGAGCAGACTTTGAGAAGTAGTGTTTGGTATAATTTTCCTATCTAGCTTACACCTCCCCCAACTTACGTGCTTTGGGTGACAAGTTTCAAACTATTCACTACATCTGTAAAAAACACTATCCAAAAGCAAAATCAAAAATGATTTTGAAAAAAAAATTAAACAAAAAGCCAAGCATAGTGGGCACACACCTGTAAACCCAGCACTCAGGAGGCTGATGCAGGTGGATTGTGAGTTCAAAGCCAGATTCAGCAATTTAGCAAGGCTCTAAAGCCACATAGTAACACCCTGTCTCTAAGTAAGATATAACAAATAGTGGGGAATTATCAAGAATACAAGCAACAATAAATGTTGGTGAGGATGTGTAGGGGGGCAGAGAACACTTATGCACTGTTGGTAGGACTGCAAATTGGTGCAACCACCATGGAAAGCAGTATGGAGATGCCTCAGAAGTTTTGGAATGGAACCATCATTTAATGCAGTTATCCCACTCCTCAGTATTTATCCAAAGGACTTAAAATCAGCACACCACACTACAGTGATGCAGCCATATCAATGTTTATAGCAGCTCAACTCACGATAGCTAAACTATGGAACCAGCCTAGGTTCCCTTATACAGATGAATGGATAATATACACAACGGAATATTACTCAGCCATAAAGAAAAATTTGCGGGTAGATGGATGGAAATGGAGACTATTCATGCTAGTGAAATAAGCCAATCCCAAAGAACCAAAGACCAAATGTTTTCTCTGATATGGGGATGCTAATTTACAATAAGGGGACGGGGTGGGGAAGAATAGAAGTACTTTGGATTAGACAAAGGGGAATGAAGAGAAGGCAAGGGGAATGGAAATAGGAAAGAGAGTAGAATGAAGTTGGACACAACTTTCCTATGTTTATATATGAATACATCACCAATGTATTCCACATCAGGTACAAGCAGAAGAATGGGAAGTCGTATTCCAGGTATGTACAATATGTCAAAATACATATACTACTGCTGTGTATAACTAAAAAGAACAATTTTCCTCCTTTGTCTTCTGTGCCGAATACCCATTTTCCTTAGAGTTTATACTGCATGAATGTGAGTCCCATCACTCACTATGTTTCTGATGATTCATTAGGGAGGCACACATAAGACTGTGCCCTTTACCCAAGTGTGAGCCAAACCTCTCGTGGTGGAGTCTCTCAACTCCACTGTTTCAGAAAGACTGTTCAACTACCCTCTTAAAAGGGACTCCATTTCTTTCGATTTATCATAGGCTAAGACCTACAAGTTATTTTTCATATTTTTAGGCTTTACTCCGTTTCTCTCATTTTGTGTCTACGAAATTGATTATTCTGGACTCGAACATGGTAAAATGTTAATTTATCATTTTTGAAATAGCCATTAAATGTTTCTAAGAAATCTATGCCTTGATATAATAATGACATTCTCAGGTCAACCTGAGAAAGATTCATAAACGAGCAGAGATGATTTCTATGTGTTTTGAAGAATATACCGACTCTAGATAGATGGAGAACTAAGCTCATTAATGTGCTGCTAAATTTCCTCTGCTTCCTGTTGGAGGCACAGGCATCTACCCTATAACTCACACCACCATCCCAACCTTCTGCTTGAAATGTGCTTTTCTCACCTTTGCTTGGTGTATTTGGTTTGGCTTAGATATCAGCCTGCCCTGAATATCTTGATGCCATTGTAACTACTCTCGTCTCCAAGATGGTAGCACAGAAACTTCTATGTTTTCTTCTAGGCTGCATGTAACACAATGTCCTTATGGTGATATACATACATGCCTATTTTTTCTATTGAGTGGAATTTAAGCTTTTTGAGGAAAAGGATCATGTCTTATGTACCTCTGTATCCTAGTAACTAATATGGATCAGTGTATACTTACAAGTCATTACTTTTTTTAAACATCAAGAAATTGTCAGTAATTGAATAAGTTAACACACACACACACACACACACACACACACACACACACACAAGAAGGAGGCTTCCAGAGTTAGAGAGAAAGAACAGGAAAATACCAATAGCATAATATCAATAGCACAAGAAACATCAAGGACAGATAATGCCAATTGCTTATCATCATTTTTACAGTGTAAAGAGTCTTTAAGAGATAAAATAAACTCTAAAATAGACAGCTGCACATGAAATGGAATCACTCCTTCCAGATGCTAATACACAAATAAGTAATAAATAAGAAAAGTCCATATAAACCCACTCATCCATACATTCATTCAACAATTCTCTCTATATGAAGGAATGCTAGTGATCTATCTGGAGTTTTATTAATGATGATCGGAGTCATATATCAAAGTTCATTCATTCTTCTGATTTACATATCAATTAATAACATAAAAGAATTTCCAGGTTCCAAATGTTCAACTGACCAACCTTCCCTGTCCAAGTCTTGTTCACTTCCATTCAGGGACTTTCCTTCCAAGATGACATCAGTTCAGTCTCTATTACTACAACTATTATCTTTAGCTATCTCATGTCTTTAACTGAACACCCTCCCTTTCCCATTTTCATCCAGAACATCTGCAGAACTGTGCCAGAGTATCCACTTTAAGATTTACTGCATTTGCCTACAAATAAATGAAACAGACCCCAATTGCTTCTAACCTGGATGCTTTCACCAGCTACCAGAGTCATCATACTAGAACCATGTATCTCCTTCACTTAATCACTAACCAGTACAGACCCAGATTCCCTTCTGTCATTACTAATTCCACCAAATATTCTGACTTCCACCACTCTAGACCCAGAGACCCCCCTGCATCTGAATTCAACTAACTTATCTCCTAGGAAAAAAATTACTATTTCTTAGAGAGAGGAAGAGATTTAGATGGGGTATATTGACATCGACTCATATCCAATTTTGCTACCCGAGATCTATCAATTATGCTAAGCAAATTTTTCTCAAATGGTGTTCAACAGAACAACTTATGATTACTGATATCCATTAGGAATTGCTTTACATCCATTTTGAAAACTCATGATGCCAAATATTCTTAGAAGTTATGTTGTTGAAAGATTATTTAATTTTGCTTAACAGTTTTCCTCAAATTTAATCAATCACCACAAAATGTGTGTATGTGAAAGACAAGAGGTGGGGGAGGGAGGGAGAGAGAAAATATACAATAGTAATACCTCCAAGAAATCAGTGTTCTAAAGGACACAAAGTGGAAATACTGAGCCAGGCCAAATTTTTAACAGTTTCTTTATTCAGTTTCTTTCCAATTTCACAATGTAGTCATGCTAAATTTTTGCCCCTTTCCTCAAATATTATCACCTCTGTCACTTTTCTATTTATTAAGAGATCTTGCTACATAGTATTGTTCCTTTTGATTATGTCACATCCACTTATAGATTTCCTCTCACTCTTTTGCTGACCCCTCTGATTCTCTAGTGCCAGGTCTTCATTCCCTGTTCCTGACCCCTATATAGCTTATATCTTTAGCTTGTGTTTCCTTCCCAGTCCCCTGTTTTCCTTCCATTTCCAGACAAGCAACTACTTTTTAACATTTTCCCCTGGATATCTCAGAAGCACATAGGGATACAATAAATCTAAAAACAAACTCATGTTTCCTTCTCCCCAAACCTTTGATGATCCTCATTCTAATTAACTGGAAAACCTTGCCAGAGACATGGGGGTCATCTAGATAGTTCTGTATTTCACTTCCACATCTAATGATTTGAGTTTCAGATCACGTCCACTGTCATCATCCTTGCCCAAAATACTACTCTGTCTCTATTCAGCTACTTCAGTATCATGTGTGTTCTTCCTATAATTTTGCTGGCTATCTCTCATAGCACCAATGTGATATTTTTTTTTTTAAAGATCCAAATCAGAACATGTACACACACACATAAAATTCCTTAATGGTTAGTCATTCTTCTAGAATAACACCACAGACTTCAACAAAACACATCATAGACTATAAACACTCCCTTTATTTTCTGCATTGCTTCTCATTCCATGTTCCCACTTGCTGAGTGTATTTCATCCTCAATGATTTCCCACTGTTTCTCAAATAGAACAGGTTCCTGTTTCATAAATGCTGCCCCCTAAGCCTAAAATATCCCCTATACCACTCATCTTCGATATCTATCACTTCCTTGTTTCAGCTTTAATCTTACTACTTTGGAGAGTCCTTCTCTGCCTTAACCCACCAAGCTGAATCCTCCTAACATATTCTAATTGTAGAAATTTATTTTTCCTTCATAGTACATATCCCAACTATAAATAAATATTCAAGGCCTGATACTCACATTGAAAAGAAAGCTCCTTCAACACAAGGATGATGTTTGATTTTGTTCATAATTGTACACACAGCATAGAGCATATGCCTGAAATAAAGCACTCATTTAATAAAGATCTAATAGAATAATGAATGAATGGAGTTTATTACATATAAACACCCTCAAACTTCTGCACTTCTTCCTACATTTTTGCTATTCTTTCAGTCTCATCTTTCCTTCCGTCTTTTTGCAACAGAAATAATTAGCAGGAGTTGAAATGGGTACAGTTCCAGAAGTGTCTGGTTTTGAAGTAGTAGAGACAAACATAATACTTGGGAATATCAGTGATAATGGCCAGGAATCTTGCATGTATGTCCAATGGCTAAGTGGCTTTTCAGGTATCTGAAAGTCTTGAAAATTTAACCATATGTTGGTAGACAAGTGAGAAACCCAAAATTCAGAGCCAGGTACACATGAGATAATGTCCGAAATCACTTCACTTCCTAAATAAGGTCAGTGAAGGAAAACATGATAGAAGTTCTACATCCTTATTAACAGAGCTATTTATTCCTTTAATTAATGCATTGCCCAATTAAATTTCAATTGATGCAATCATGGATAATAACAAGGGAAGGTTGATGACCCTATCAAGCATAAAACGTCAAAACTATCAAATTTCAACTGAGGACCTAATTTTAGTAGCAACCAAAGTTCTTAGCAGATATTTACAATAAAAATTGCACCTACTACCATAAAAAATATTTTTAAAAACTCCTTTATAAAACTCCTTTATATGACTATACACAAGCCAAACCTGAAAGTCTTCTGCATACACTATAATATTTCTAGTCTTAAGTATATTACTGTAATATCATCAGAATAAAAGAATTTAAGGATGGTCTAATGAACATGTATTGCATCAGATTGGCAAAATGTATTGCTTGCTAGTCGACAATACCATTTCCCTAATGCTTGCCTGTCATCATAGAAAATTACTGGGAAATGTTTAGGGTATGTTTTCCAGGAAGAACTAAATAGTTATAAAAGAGTTGATGTGCAAGAAACACTTTCTGTACTCTACCAAGCTAAAAGATTTGTTAACATTCTCAAAAAGAAAAGAGAAGAGGCAGATTAGAGAACAGAATATATATAAAAACAATGGCTAGAAGAGACAGAGAACTTATAAACAATTTGACACCACACACGAGGATGTGCAATTCATGTTCCTCTGAGGGGAGATCTCCTGACAGACCCAAAGAAGCTTTAATAAAAGGAAGCAAATAAACATTTTCCATTATTGAACAAAGTTTAGAATCAACACAAAACACAAGAAAAATAGTAGCAGGAATCAGAGCTAGAATTCAGTCAACATAAAAGTACTCCAGAAATAATTTTTATTAGTTAATGATTTATTCTTCATATACATTTTTTTAAAAATTTGATGCCGATAATAACATGCACTTTCTTCTTTCCTCACTCTTTTTAAGTAATAGAAGCCTTGAGAATCTCTTCATTTTAGGTCATTACATAGTGAAGACAGGTGGGTAATTGGAACAGCATTTCTCAGGAGATTGTGACTATAACATGGGCAGAATACAGCAATCCTGTAACCTTTCTACTCAAGCATATATGGCACATTTCTCCCCACTCAAAACATCACAGTCTTTATGATCTCTCTTTCTTTTTTAGGGGGTGGGACTTGAAGTTCCTTGTAAAATATTTTGCATTAAACTATTTTTTTCCATAAATTGATAGCACTGATTTCTGGTATAGTAATTAAAATTGTATGTGTATTTGAACTGCTTAAAAACCTTATATGCTCCTTGCAGAAGGGGGTTGGTTGTTATGGTTTGAATATGAGGTATCCCCAAAACCTCCTGTGGTAATGCAAAATGTTTGTAGATAAAATGATAGGATTATGAGAACTGTGACCTAATCAGTTCATCCTAGTTTGAATGGACTGACTGAGCGGTAACTGTAGACTAGTGGGGTATGATTAGAAAAGGTAAGTCACTAGTGGTATGGCCTGAGAGGATTCATCTTTTTTCCCAACCGCCTTCTCCCTCAATCTTTGCTCCCTGGCTTCCACTAATAGAGTAGCACTTCTCCACCATGCCCATCTACAACTGAGACCTCTAAAACCATGAGCCTCAAATAAACTTCCATTCTTCTAAGTTGTTTTTGTCAGGTATTTTGATCACAGAGAAGAAAAGCTGACTAAAACTAGGGTAATAGCTAGCCAAAGCCGTTTCTCAGCAGTGTATTATGTACAAAAATACAAGTTGGAAAATAAAATATATACACTATGCATAAAGAAATTTTCAAGGCATTAATATACATTACTTTATATACATTATCTTTAATATGTAACTATTATGTAATATATTTTAATATTACACAATATGCACAGAGATTCCTAAGAATGAAACCACTAGATGTAGCTAAGAAAAAATTTACTTAAAAAAAAAAAAAAAGAAAAGAAAAATCATACTTCAACTTTATCAAAGGTTCACTGTTTTAGTCAGGCTTTTCACTGCTGTAACCAAAAGACCTGACAAGAACAATTAGAGAAGGAAGTTTATTTGGTTCATGGCTTCAGAGGTCTTAGTCCACAGATGGCCAGTTCCATTCTCTGAACTAGAGGTGAGGCAGAACAACATGTTGGAAAGGTATGGAGGACATGGCAAGCAGGAAACAGAGAAAGCTCTTGTTAACTAGGGACAAAATATAAACCCCAAAGTCTAAACCTCCATGGAACTACCTCCTCTAGCCTATCTATCTATCCCTATCTGTTTACAGTTATTGCTCAGAGAATCCCTATCAGTTGATTAATGCACTGATTGGGTAAAAGCTCTCAAAACCCAATCATTTTACTTCTAAACTTTCGTGTATTATCTTACACATGAGCTTTTGGGTGATTCCTCATATCTTAACCAGCATATTCCAAACCTGGCCCCCCCAAACTCATGCTCATCTCAAGTTCAAACTACATTTAGTCTATTTTTCAAGAGTGCCCAGAGTACTAAAGCTCCAGCAATATTCAAAAGTGTAAGTCCAAAGTCTCCTCTGAGACTCTAGGCTTACTCTCAGCATGAGCCTCTGTAAAAACCATAAGGAGTGTGTGTATGTGCGTGAGTGTGTGTGTGTGTGTGTGTGTGTGTGTGAGATATATATCTCCAGTATATAATGGTACAGAGTATATAATTCCAGGAAAAAATAGGGGAATGAAAACAAGAAATTGGACCAAAGGAAGACCAAAACCCACTTGGGCAAACAAGTCCTATCGCTGCACATCCAGCATCTGCAGCACTTAGCATCATCATATTCTATCAGAAGGGCTTGTGTACTCCACCTCTATGGCACATATGGTCTCTCTCTTGGCTTATTCCTGCTTGATTCCTGCATCTTTCCTTGGCAGATATCTCACATTACTGGCATTTCTTAATCTTGGGGGTCTCCACTGCAATTTGGGCTTTCTTCTCACATCTTCATGCATTGTCCTTTCAGGGGCTGCACAGAGGGATACTGACCCTGTTAAAGTCTGCTTGGCTTCCTAGATCTTCCTTTGAAATGTGGGTGGAAGCCTCCATGATTTCCTAATTCCAGCATCCTGCATTGATGCAGAACCATAATCACATGGTTGACAACAAGGTCTGCCACCATCTTGAGAAGGAGCCAAGCCTCCTGTGACTATCAGAGGTCTCTGAGTGCTGGGGTAGATGATCATGGTAAATAAGTTCCAATCCCCCAGGCCAATTCCATGCAAGCCATGGTCTCTTCTCAAAGGAATTTTTACTTTTATACTGTTGAGCCTGAGACGAGTGTGGTCTTGTAAATTTGTGAAATGCTGTTATGTTTACATATGAGGTATCCCCCAAAGCTCATGTGTGAGACAGTGCAAGAAAGTTTAGTGATAGCTCCAGTAAGATTGGCAGCCATTATGAAGTCAAACAACAACAAGTGCAGGCGAGGATGTGGGGAAAAGGGTACTCTTGTACATTGCTGATGGGACTACAAGTTGGTGCGGCCAATTTGGAAAGCAGTATGGAGATTCCTGGGAAAGCTGGGAATGGAACCACCATTTGACCCAGCTATTGCCCTTCTCAGACTATTCCCTGAAGACCTTAAAAGAGCGTACTACAGGGACACTGCCACATCGATGTTCATAGCAGGACAATTCACAATAGCTAGACTGTGGAACCAACCCAGATGCCCTTCAATAGATGAATGGTTAAAAAAAAAATGTGGCATTTATACACCATGGAGTATTACACAGCACTAAAAAATGACAAAATCATGGAATTTGCGGGGAAATGTATGGCACTAGAGCAGATTATGCTTAGTGAAGCTAGCTAGCCAATCCCTAAAAAACAAATACCAAATGTCTTCTTTGATATAATGAGAGCAACTAAGAACAGAGCAGGGAGGAAGAGCAGGAAGAAAAGATTAACATTAAACAGAGACATGAGGTGGGAGGGAAAGGGAGAGAAAAGGGAAATTGCATGGAAATGGAGGGAGACTCTCATTGTTATACAAAATTACATATAAGAGGTTGTGAGGGGAAAGGGAAAAAAACAAGGGAGAGAAATGAATTACAGTAGATGGGGTAGAGAGAGAAGATGGGAGGGGAGGGGAGGGGGGATAGTAGAGGAGAGGAAAGGTAGTAGAATATAACAGTTACTAATATGGCATTATGTAAAAATGTGGATGTGTAACCGATGTGATTCTGCAATCTGTATTTGGGATAAAAATGGGAGTTCATAACCCACTTGAATCTAATGTATGAAATATGATATGTCAAGAGCTTTGTAATGTTTTGAACAACCAATAAAAAAATTAAAAATTAAAAAAAAAGAAAGTTTAGTGATAAAATGATTGGGTTATGAGATTCTTAACCTGATCAGTGCATTAATTCTCTGATAGAGTTTAATTGGGTAGTAACTATAGGCAGATAGAGAAGGTGGGTCATGAAGAGCATGTTTCTGGGGTATATATTTTGTCTCTAGAGATAGAATACTGTCTCTCTGTTTTTTGGTGCAATGTCCTGAGCCATTTCCTCAACCACACTCTTCCACCATGATGTTCTGCCTCACATCTGGCCCAGAGCAATGGGAGCTGGCCATCCATATACTTCTGAAACCATAAAAGCCAAATAAATATCTTCTTTAAAATTGTTCTTGCCAGGTCTTTGGTCACAAACACAAACACACACAAAATTGACTAAAACATATGCACGCTGGCCTACTGTTTCTTGGTAAAGTAGTTTTATTTAGTGTCTATAATCTCTTTAACAATTACAATTTCTTCACCCTAGTTTTACTTACACTTTTCTAGCAGAACTGCAAGGTTTTCAAATCTCTCTGCTCTGCTTTCTGCTCTTGATTATCACATTAAACTGGGCTAAAAACTGTGAGCAATATCTTTACCACCATCTGAATGCTATGCTTCTGCAAGATTAATTAGCTCATCATCTTTAAATTCAGCCTCACAGAAGTCTCAGGATATGGGCAAAATGTAGACAACTTCTTTCTACCTTTAACCTATTTGCACATCAAAATTAGTGTCCTCCTTATAAGTCGAGGAAGGGTATGGAGAAAGCCTTCCCTACATTCGTTGCCAGAATATAACATGAATGGCCTCTGGTACAATTTTTAATAGAGTCCTCCTCCTCTGAAACCTCATGAGCACAATATTTACTATTCATAGTGCTAACAGAATTTTGGTCTTTTGAGCTCCTACCAGATTTCCCTCTAAGTTCTACTTAACATTCTAAAGCTTTTCCAGCCTGCATCTCCAATTTTTTCAAAATTTCCCCCCACACAAACCAGCTCCAAAGGCTTCTGAATCACATAATCAAGTTAGTCACAGCAAGAACCCCATTGTTGGTAACAATTTCTGTGTTAGCATTTTTTTTTTTTTTTTTTTTTTTTTTTGCTGCTGCGACCCAAAGACCTTAGAAGAGGAAAGGTTCATTTGGTTTAACAGTTTTAAAGGTCTCAGTCTATAGACAGCCAACTTCATTGCTCTAGGCTTGAGGTAAGGCAGAACATCAAAATGAAAGAGTATGAAGGAGGAAAGCAGCTCAAGACACAGAATCAGGAAGAAAGGAGAGCTTCACTCACCAGGGACAAAATATAAACTCCAAAGGATGTCCCAGTGACCTACTTCCTCTAGCTACACCCAATCTGCCTATAGCTACCTCCTATTTAATCCATATCAATACATATATACACTAATTAGGTAAAAGCTCTCATAACTCAATCATTTCACCTCTAAACTTTTTGTATTGCTTTACATGTGAGCTTTTGCAAAGACATATCATATCCAAACTGTAACATTCACCATTTTTGGAAAATCATATTAGAAATGATAAAACTATTTTTAGATTCTATATTCAAGGTGATTATGAATATGGGGAAAAATGCCTATTAACTTCATTATGTCCTCTAGTTCAAACATACCCAAGCATTTACATAATTGAATGCATCATATAATATTATAAATTACATTGTTATCTCTACTTTATATTATGTACAGACATCATATGATTTGTTATATATGTAGATAGAATGTATTACCTATCAATTTCCTTTCAGGATAATTAAGGAGACATTGTAAACATTTGTTAGGAAAAGGAAGCACGGGATGAGTGGAATAGAGAATTGAGGGCCTGGCATAATAGATACATATCCAAGATGACTCAAGTTTCTGTAGGCAGCTCACTTAGTAAATACCTCCAGTAGGAAAAGATAAGTGGTAACCTAAAGAACAAATGGAACAATGTGAAGTAGCATAGCAAGTTTCAAGTGATTAATTTCTGTAGTGGGTGTACTAATTTAAAACAAGATGAGTGTATGGGTAGGGAGAAGGAAAAGGTCAGGACCAGGAAGAAGAAGTGCTGTAGATTTCTAAAAATAATCCCTCTTTAAAACTCCTTCATTGACTTATAAGGAAGACACTAATTTTGATGTGCAAATAGGTTAAATGCTGAGAAAAGTGTGTGGGACATCAATTCAACCAGCTCAACAACTGCATCTTACTTGGGGTAACAGATTCTATAATATGTGGTTAGAGACTCTGCTTTCTATCACAATCATAATAAGATAATTTTCTTTATTTTACATGTAAAAGCAAAAACTGACCTTTGAGTCTGTGGAACTTCTGATCACAGAGTTACTTTGTTCTAAGTAGTCCTACTATCATTAAAATTATAATTTAAAAAACGAATAATTTAAATGAAATTCTACTTAAGAGAACTTGTTCAGATTAGTTTTCTAAATACCAAAAATACTCATGGTAAATATTTTTATAGTTCTTACTATGTGTCAAGGAGATAGACTACTGAGGGGCAAAATTATCTCATGATAATTTTCATGAGATTGGAGAAGATGAGGGTAAAGATAATCAAATGACTATGTCTAGGCTGACAAGTGCCCTGAGGATTAAGTGCTCGTTCCAGTGAGACACTGTAATAACAGATTTGACAAAAGTAAACATTTCCAAGGATATTAAGAATGAGAACTGATGGTTCCATAGACATTTACTAGGAGGAAAGAAGAAGTACAAATCTGTAGAAAATAACAACTTTTGTCAATATTGTTCTTGTGGTGGGATCTGGATGTTTTTTGAGAAACTGAGAGAGGCCAGGTAGCTAGTGGGCAGAGATTTGCAAGATGATAAAGTAGGCAGACCATGCAAAACCTAAAACAAAGGCCACGAAAGAGAGGTGCTCAGAACACTTACCTGCAAACAGCAAATAGCTATAAACTCTACAGACCAATAGTGAACATGACAATGCTCAGTGCAAAGGTGATAGCCAACCTTGAGACTCAGGAGGCTGAGGCAGAAGGATTACAAACTTGAGGTCAGCTTTAAGCAACTTAGTACGAACCTGCCTCAAAATAAATAGATAGACAGATAGATAGATAGATAGATAAAGGTGGGGATATGTCTTAGTGGTAAAGTGCCCTCGTTTCCATCTCAGTTACCCATCTTCAAACAAAACAAAACAAAACAAAAACCTAAACTGATCAAACTAAAACACCATATAAAAACAAGAAAAAAAAATCGTATAGTAATGATCCCATGTCATTTATTTCCATATATTTCCATCACAGCAGTGGTTATCCTTTTAAATCTCATTTTCTAGGAATTCATGTGATATAGTTGGTTTGTCCAAAATAAGCATAGATATAAAAATGTCAGTCAATAATTTTATGATTTGGCAGGCAATATCACATCCTAGATGAATAAGAAAGAAATATGATCCCTGGTTTTCATTAAGTCTAAGAGTTAAAGCGATTCAAGATCTAAAGCTTTTTGTTTTTAATTCTACAATTCACCTTAAGCACGTTTATAGCTCAAAAATGAGCATACTTGCAGGGAATCCACGAACCAACTCGATAAAACAATGAAATATGAGAGCATAGTTTAAAACAGCTACGTGGAGAAAGTCAATACTCCTCTCACTTCTGTTTGAAGAAACTGATGATTAAATGTTGCTTAAAACATGAATCAATTAAATTCCTCTAGGAAGTTATGGGAACACAGATGGTTAATCCAATTCATTTTCATTAATGTAATACGGTATACACTTTTGAGGATGCTATATCATGTGACACACATTATATCCTCCTTTCAGATTAAAGTTTATGGTATGTCAACTACTAACCTAAGTAAAAATTACTAAGACTTTAAAGCATGCCTGTGAAATCCGATCCTGAGAAGTGTAAATTTAGACTTCTAATTCTCTCTACCCTATCTGCTCCCCCTCCCCACTTCCTTCTTATTGGATTAGAATTGTTTAATTACAAAGGGGTGTGGAATTTTCCCTCCTTTCTATCTTTACTTATTTATTTTTTCTCTGCAACTGAACTTCTAAAAGGATTCACTTCTAAGGTTTGGTTTTAGAACCTTGTGATATTTTATTTGTTACCTGAGTATGAAATAAAAATTAAACCATTTTCAGACAAACAATTCAACTGACACTTATACTTGGATATTTTTACAAACACATTTTTGACATGATGTTAATCATTCACCTCAGTTTAAGAAAAAAACCAGGAATATATTTGAACTACTTCCTATTCCCCACCCACAGTCTATCCTTTCCTACTTATCCCATAAACTCACCATGCCATATAAGGAGTTTATTTTAAGAATCAGAAGCTGCATTTTTAACCAACTGTAAATATTATATACTGCTTATGTAAAGACTTAACTATGAACTTGATGATAGTCAATAGCCCTAAATAAACTATAAAAATTTTTGTTTTTAAAAACTCACTAGGATGTACTGTATTTAGTAACTATGTGGTTTCACTAGGTTTTAATTCCTTAGTAAACAGGAATTGGGCCCTCAGGATTGTGGTTTTTGAAATTAGGGTGTGTTTAGACTTGGAAACTGCCCAAAATTCATTCACATCTAGAAGGGACAGAACACTGCCAAACATATGCAATCAGGAGAGAAAAAAAGATTACATTCTAAATAAGGTTTGTATAACAAATACTTCCATCTGTTTCACAGAGATCAAATAGAACTACTTTAAAACAGTCCAATGATATTTAAGCATCTGGCAAAAAGAAAGAGTGTATTTATGGGAAAGGATTCAGGTTAACAGTATTTTTTTCCCCTCAAGGATAAGTAGTGCAATGCTAAATAAGTTTGTGACACATATATTTAATGAGAAAATTTGAATTTAAACATTAGCTTATTTTTTTCCTAGATAAAATTTACAAATCCCCTCAAACGCTATTATTAAACCATTAAGGCAAAATTAAGACTCTATTCAGATATTTTTCCCACACTGTTTCAGAGCTGATATTAATAATTACAGTTTTACCAACACAATAGTTTGACAGATTTCCAAGAAGGACCCAAGCCAAGTCTAAGTACATGCACATCACTTTCTGTTTCTGAAGACACCTTCACAAAAACAAGACTCAAGCCACAAATTAAATGTGACTTAACATGCCAGATAAGACCGTACCTTCCCCAAACTCAACCCTCCATACCATCTGTACTAGTTACTGCCTCTTACTTCCCAATTCAGTTTCTGGAACTCACTCTGAGATAATGGAATGGGTGGGCTCAGTATTTATTCCTTACAGTGAACATGATAATAAGCTTTGCCTGTAGGAGGTTCCAGAGGGACTGCAGGAGGAAGAGGGCTCTTTGTCCCACCCTGGTGTGCTGTGGTTTGGCTTTTCTCCTTCCTGATGTACTGTTGATTAAAAGTATTGATGTTTGAGGACATCTGAGGTAGCACACTCAGAGTGCAGAGCCCTCTAGCACTTTTGCAATCCTTGCCTAGGCCCAGTAATCACTTCACTCTCTAGGCAGACACCATGCACTATGCACCTACACTAGCATGGCTCATCTGTGCCCTGATGTTTGTTTCCTGGGCCCTTCAACATGGGGATAGAAACTCCAGGTTTCGTGTATACTGTAGCATCTGTCCCTGATGTGCTGCTCTACTGGATGTAGCTTACCTGCCTCTAAGAAGTTTGTTTCCAGCTCACCCAGAAGCTGTTGCCAGCTGTGGCCCAGGCAAACCACTGGGCTATGATCATACTTTTCCCCAGTCAGATCTGTATACCAGCTATCCTTCCTTGAGCATGCTTATTCAGCCCTAGGGTACCATCAGAGTTGCCTTTACATCTTGTGCTCTCCTACCACAGGGTAATTATTCACTATGATGAGTTTCCCTTTTTGCATTACTGCATTGCTTCTGTCCCCTGATTGAACCCACACTGCTAAGACTATATAGTACTCAGAAGCCTCCTGTTCCAATTTGTGTCTTGAGTTTATTATAGATTCTTATACTTTCCAATCGAATTGAGTGGGTGAACAGACATGACCACAACAGAATTCTTATTTCTCCTTCCCTCCCTCTCTCAACTCACCCTTCCTATGGCCTGGACTGAATATCTTGGGATCCCTCTTCATTCCTCTTCCCCTTTGTCTCTCTCTCTCCCCCCTACTAAATATCCAATCTATCATCAAATTTCTTTGGCTTTCTCTTCAGAATGTTTCCAGAATCTGTTCACTTTTTATCAGCTCTGTTGTTTCCTCTGAGATTGAAGCCATCATCGTCTCTTAACTCCTACAGGTTTCTCACGTGCAAATGGTCTTCCAATAATCTATTCTCTTGTATTAGAGCATTCCTTCTAAAACATGAATTCTGGACTCAAAACCCTGCACTAATTTCCCATTTTCATCAAAATAAAATCAAAATCTTACAAAGACCTATGAGGTTTTAGAAAAGCTGAATTCCCCAACATCTCAAATTATCTCTATTTTCCCCTCCCTAGGACCACAGCAGTCATGTGAGCTTTTATGCTGTTCCTTGAATACACCAGGCTCTCCCGCACTACACACAGAGCATCATGTACTACATTCCCATCTGACTTCTCTTCCTCATCTCCTGTAAGTCCTAGTTCCTGTAATTCCTATTAAAAAATAATAATTTTTAAAATTGTACCACCATCCCAGGCAATCTCCATTTCCCTCATGTTGATTTTTTTTCTATAGCATAAAACATTTTAAAAACTATAAATGTATCTATTCTAGAAAACTATAAATTTAAGAACTTGAAAATAGTTATACTGATCTCTTATAATGCTGGATCACTTCCAAATATTTCAATAAATACCCTAGACTAATAAGATGACATTTTTCATATCAGTTCTCCTGATAAGAAATACAAAGAGGGCTGGGATTGTGGCTCAGCGGTAGAGTGCTTGCCTAGCACCGGCGGGACCCAGGTTCGATCCTCAGCACTACATAAAAATAAAATGCATTGTGTTGTGTCCATCTACACCAAAAAATAAATATAAAAAAAAGAAATACAAAGAAAGAAATACATAAAGGAAACACATTCAATTATTTGTTAATAAGTAAAATAATAAAAGTGTTAAACTGTGTAATAGATAGGTCCCATGGCATTATATAATAGATGTTTCTGCAAGTCTGAATTTATTTAAATTGAACAATAGTAGCATCTTACAAACTACATAATAATATTGTTCTCTCTGGATTAATAATTTAATTGAAGGAAGGATTCAGCCAAAGATACACTTCACTTGAAGACTACCATTTAACTAGACACATACTATGGCTCAACACAGTTTCATTTTCAATTTTAACAGTTTCCCCAATTTATTTGATTATTTAACACATTTTTTTACACTACAGACTACAAAACTAATAGTGATACATTAAATTCAGTTTAAAAAATATAATACTAGGGAACACATGCTTTCAAACATGATAAAATTCTTTTTTCAGTGAACCTACATATCAGAAAGAATACTAAACTCACTTAAGTGTTTTATTCAGAATAATTAAATATAGTTACATAAACAGAATATTTTGTTGTCCTAGGTACAATACAAAATCATCCAATGCAACAAAAGAACAGGAAAAATATGGCCAAGTCTCAAAGGAAAATACAATGAGCAGGTACCACACCCCAAGATAACAAATATGTTCAATCAGACAAATGATTTAAAGCAATTATTTCAACTATGTGCCATAATGTAAAGGAAAATAAATTAAAATGTATTTTTATGTTTAATTTTTAATTTAAAAAAGTAAAGTTTTAAGGGAAGAATTCTGGGAAATACTAAAAATTTGTTTTCCCATGTAGACAATAAAATCGGTAGCAGAATCAGTTTGATATAACTATTTGGGGACTCTCTCTAATTAAGGCTTATAACTTCCAGGAAAGGTCTGCACTTTGAATTGCAGTTAATTTGAGTCAATTTCAGCTCTTAGCATATAAGGAGATCTCCAATCCCCACACCCAGCCCTGTGAAAGGCAGTCATGTACTTGTTCCTGGAGCAATCTGCACACAGCTTACAGGAACCAAAGTATGTATAAAAGGACTCTAACCCACCAAATATCAGGGATCTGTGCGTTGATTACTCACTATTGCTTATAATTACACAGATGCAAAGAAGCAGGAAGCTACTATTGTTTCGCTTCCCCTTGACTGTTGTAAGTTCACTGCCTGGCTGAAGTGACTGTCAAGGGCCAGAGCTCTTTTTTACATCATTCTGTTTTCTCCTTTCTTCCATTTGGCATTGAGACATTAAAGACTAGGACATATAAAAGTAACTGCATATACAGGAAAAATTAGTGATTATGCATTCCCAGTGGAGAGGTACACAGAGTTAGAAAAAAATGAATGTAAGCATTCATACCACAGGCTGATTCTTGACACACAGACAACCTATATCAACCATAAGAACCAAAATAGAAAACAAAATCACACACACAAAAAAAAACACTAGGAAAAGAGGAGGACCTAATTTCCAGAATCAGATTCAAATGTCCAGTTTTAGATTCGAATGTCAAGTTTTCAACAATAAATCACAGGGCATACAAAGAAACAGAAACGTATGGACCATTGAAAGGGCAAAAATAAGTCAAGAGAAAGACACAATGATAAGTCCATAGAAAGACACAATGGCAGATCTACTAGTCAAAAACTTTGAAACAACCACCTGAAACATGCTCAAGGAACTAAAGAAAGATGAAGAAAATTAAGAAAATGATGTATGGGCAAATTACAGTATCTATAAAGACATAAAACCTAAAAAGGAAATAAAAAGAAATTCTGGAGGTGAAAGTACAACATAAATGAAAAACTCAGTAGAAAGATTCAAAGGCATACCTGAGTAGGCAAAAGGAAGAATTCATGAACTTGAAAATAGGACAAGGGAAAGAATCATGTCTGAGGACTAGAAAGTAAAAACAAACAAACAACAACAACAACAACAACAACAACAACAAAAAAAAAAAAAAACATGAAAAGAGGTTAAGGAACCTGTGGGACACAAGAAACCAAACCAAACATGGTTTGTTTTGGAGCAGAAGAAAAAAGAGGCATTGAGCATAGTTGAAAAACAATGCCTAAAAATACTCCAGCTTTGATGAAAGATATGAATATAAACATGAACACCAGTATGAATCCATAGATAACCACACCAAGACACATTATAATCCAAGTTTTAAAAGACAGACAGAATCTTGACAGCAGCAAGAGAGAAGAAGCAACTTGTCATCAACAAGGGATCCTCAATAAGATTATCAGATGACTTCTCACCAGAAATTCGGGGAGTAAGAAAGCAGTGTAAAGTACTAAAACAAATAAGTAAATGGTCAATCAAGAATCCAGCAAAAGTGCCCTGAGAAGTGAGAGAGATCATAGCATATCAAAGCTGCAGTGCTTCATTACCAGAAGACCTGCCCTGTAGAAATGTTCACAGGAATCCTGAAAGATGAAATGAAGACACTAGACAGTAAATTGTAACTGTATGAAGAAGTGAAAGACACAGTGAAGATTTGAGCACCTCAACCAGAATCAGCGACTGTCAATAGAAGACAAAGCAAATTCTCTTTGTGACCATGAAACACTAAGCTCCCCAAAGAATCATCTGAAGCAAGAAAGCTCAGCCTTAGGACCATTTCTGGGAATGGCAAGGGAAATACTGTTATCCCTACACTTAGTTTTCTAGTTTTTGCAAGTCATAGAAAGAATAACAAAAACAAATATCTCATCCCATATTGAAAATATTATTCTACATTGTTGTTGCATAATGGTAATACAATCTTGTTTTTATTTTCACTGTATATTTATATTCATATATAGCAAAGAGGAGAATAAAAAAATTATCAAGCCTTTGTTATATAAAATTATTCTAAACGTTAATAGTTCAAAACTATATTAAATTTCATAATTCTTCTGTTCTAGACTGATTTGCCTAATAGTTACACTCAGATATCACAGTCAGGATGGACCCATGTGTTGAGTCTATTAATGTGTTTGGTGGTTAGACAAATGTTCTTAAAGGAGTTTCTCTAGAATGTATGACTATGGATAGACTTTCTGGGTTGCTTGTTCCATACACCCTTAAATATATTAGACCACACCAAACTGCTTTTCATTGAGGTTGTATCAATTTATACTGATACAGTATAATGTTGCTGGGTTTTTTTCACATGTTCATCAATACTCTTAAACTTTTTGATTAGAGAAAGAAATGTATCTTTATGTCTTATTTTAAATTTTTTTTCTATTGAGAATACACACTTTTTCATATGTTTATGAGACAAACAAGTATACTTTATTTTGAATTCTCTCTGTAACTTTGACCCATTTTTCTTTGAGGTTGTCATTTGATAAATAAAAGAAGTTTTATAGATTCTGCATCCTGATTTTTTGAGGGTCCATGCATTACAAATGTATTGATCCACCTTCTGGATTATCTTTTAAATTAGTATTTTTGGCTTGAATATCAATTATACAATTTGTAATAAAAACTTATCAATTTTTCAACCATAAATCAAAGGCATTTCTGTATATCAGTGACAAACCCACAGAAAGGGAAACGAGAAAAACCACCCCATTTTCAATAGTCTCAAAAAGAACAAAATACTTGGGAATCAACTTAACGAAAGAGGTGAATGAAAATTAATGAAAATTACAGAACCCTAAAGAAAGAAACCAAAGAAGACCTTAGAAGATGGAAAGATCTATCTTGCTCTTGGATAGGCAAAATTAATATTATCAAAATAACCATACTTCCAAAAGCACTATACAGATTTAATAATATTTTGATCAAAATTACAATGACATTCCTCACAGAAATAGAAAAGGCAATCATGAAATTCATCTGGAAAAATAAGAGACCCAGAATAGCTAAAGCACTCCTCAGCAGGAAGAGTGAAGCAGGCAGCATCACTATACCAGACCTTAAACTATACTACAGAGCAAGAGTAACAAAAACAGCATGGTATTGGCACCAAAACAGACTGGTTGACCAATGGTACAGCATTGAGGACACAGAGACTAACCCACAAAATTACAATTATCTTATATTAGACAAAGGTGCCAAAAACATGCATTGGAGAAAAAATAGCCTCTTTAACAAATGGTGCTTGGAAAACTGGAAATCAATATACAACAAATGAGATGAAACCCCTATCTGTCACCATACACAAATCTCAAATCAAAATGAATTAAGGACTTAGGAATAAAGCCAGAGACCCTGCATCTAATAATAGGCCCTAATCTTCATCATGTGGGATTAGGCCCCAACTTCATTAATAAGATTCCTGAGGGGTAAGAATTAATATCAAGAATCAATAAATGGGATGGTTTAAAACTAAAAGTTTCTTCTCAGCAAAAGAAACAATCTGTGAGGTGAATAGAGAGCCTACATCTTGGGAGCAAACCTTTACCTCTCACACATCAGATAGAGCACTAATCTCTAGGGTATATAAAGAACTCAAAGCTAAACACCAAAAAAAAAAAAACAAATAACCCAATCAATAAATAGGCCAAAAACCTGAAGAGACACTTCTCAGAAGAAGACGTACAATCAATCAATAAATACATGAAAAAATGTTCATCATCACTAGTAATTAGAGAAATGCAAATCAAAACCACTCTAAGATTTCATCTCACTTCAGTCAGAATGGCAGCTATTATGCATACAAACTACAATAAGTATCGGTGAGGATGTGTGGGAAAAGGTACAATCATACACTGCTGGTGGAACTGCAAATTGGTGCAGCCAACATGGATAGCAGTATGGAGATTTCTTGGAATTTGGGAATGGAACCACCATTTGAACCAGCTATCCCACTGCTCGGTTTACACCCAAAGAACTTAAAAACAGCATACTACAGGGACACAGCCATATCAATGTTTCTAGCAGCACAATTCACAATAGCTAAACTGGTGGAACCAACCTAGGTGCCCTTCAGTAGATGAATGGATAAAAAAAAATGTAGGATATATACACAATAGAATATTACTCAGCAATAAAAGAGAATAAGATCATGGTATTTGCAGGTAAAGGATGGAGTTAGAGAAGATAATGCTAAGTGAAGTTAGCCAAGCCCCCCCAAAAAATGCCAAATGTTTTATTTGATATAAGGAGGCTGATTCATAGTGGGATAGGGAGCAGGAGCATGTGAGAAATAGATGAACTCTAGATAGGGCAGAGAGGTTGGAGGGGTAGGGAGGGGGCATTTGTTATTAATGATGGTGGAATGTGATGATCATTATTACCCAAAGTACATGTATGAAGACACAAATTGTTGTGAATATACTGTGTATACAACCAAAGATATGAAAAATTGTGCTCTGCATGTATAATAATTGTAATGCATTCCACTATCATATATAAATAAAAAATAAATTTAAAAAACTTATCAACGTTTAAAGAATATAAGAAATTTTTAAAAATAGAACTATCAAAAATATAACCAAGTAAAGATTCTAGATTAAAAAATGATATATTAGAAATAAACATTTTTCACTGAAAAGATCAGTAAAAGTATGATGAACAGAAAGAACAGAAGCTGAAAAATCAAATGATGAGGGATCTGTGGGAAAACATCAGAAGTTAAGCATAGCGTTACACAGTTTAACATAAGGCCAGAAAAAGGGGATTGAAAGAATGGGCTAGAAAATAATATTTGAAGGTTGAAACATTAAAAATTGAAAAAGTTTCAAATGTGGAAACATAATTATACACCATCAGGAAGTCTATAAAATCCAATAGAGAAAAAACCCACTCATAACAAGATGGGTGAAAAACAGATAAAAAAAATCATAAAATCAGGCAGAGTGTAACAATACCAAGTAACAATGATGGAAGAATGATGATCACAAACAAGGAGGCCAACGAGACTTGGAATATCTTTACTATACGGAAATAAAATATTGTCAGCCCCAACCTCTATATCCAACAAACATTTTCTTCATAAAGGAAGACGAAATAAGCTATGAGAGAGAGAGAGAGAGAGAGAGCAAACTCTCCATAGAAAAGACTTATCCAAACAATATTTCCCTTCAGACTGAAGGAAAATCTAAAGAACAAAGGAAGAAATTTAGAAATGAGGAAAATCCAGACAAATATAAAATAGTATATTTAAGTTGTTTAAATATGTTTGACTATTTATTTAATTATTTTTATTGGTTATTCAAAACATTACAAAGCTCGTGACATATCATATTTCATACATTAGATTCAAGTGGGTTATGAACTCCCATTTTTACCCCAAATACAGATTGCAGAATCACATCGGTTACACATCCACATTTTTACATAATGCCATATTAGTAACTGTTGTATTCTGCTACCTTTCCTATCCTCTACTATCCCCCCTCCCCTCCCCTCCCATCTTCTCTCTCTACCCCATCTACTGTAATTCATTTCTCTCCTTGATTATTTTCCCATTCCCCTCACAACCTCTTATATGTGATTTTGTATAACAATGAGGTCTCCTTCCATTTCCATGCAATTTCCCTTTTCTCTCCCTTTCCCTCCCACCTCATGTCTCTGTTTAATGTTAATCTTTTCCTCCTGCTCTTCCTCCCTGCTCTGGTCTTAGTTGCTCTCATTATATCAAAGAGGACATTTGGCATTTGTGTTTTAGGGATTGGCTAGCTTCACTTAGCATAAACTGCTCTAATGCCATCCATTTCCCTGCAAATTCCATGATTTTGTCATTTTTTAGTGCAGAGTAATACTCCATTGTGTATAAATGCCACATTTTTTTATCCATTCATCTATTGAAGGGCATCTGGGTTGGTTCCACAGTCTAGCTATTGTGAATTGTCCTGCTATGAACATCGATGTGGCAGTATCCCTGGAGTACTCTTTTAAGGTCTTCAGGGAATAGTCCGAGAAGAGCAATAGCTGGGTCAAATGATGGTTCCATTCCCAGCTTTCCCAGGAATCTCCATACTGCTTTCCAAATTGGCCGCACCAATTTGCAGTCCCTCTAGCAATGTACAAGAGTACCCTTTTCCCCACATCCTCGCCAGCACTTGTTGTTGTTTGACTTCATAATGGCTGCCAATCTTACTGGAGTGAGATGGTATCTTAGGGTGGTTTTGATTTGCATTTCTCTGACTGCTAGAGATGGTGAGCATTTTTTGATGTACTTGTTGATTGATTGTGTGTCCTCCTCTGAGAAGTGTCTGTTCAGGTCCTTGGCCCATTGGTTGATTGGGTTAATTGTTATCTTACTGTTTAATTTTTTTGAGTTCCTTGTATACTCTGGATATTAGAGTTCTATCTGAAGTGTGAGGAGTAAAAATTTGTTCCCAGGATGTAGGCTCCCTATTTACCTCTCTTATTGTTTCTCTTGCGGAGAAAAAACTTTTTAGTTTAAGTAAGTCCCATTTGTTGATTCTTGTTATTAACTCTTGTGCTATGGGTGTCCTATTAAGGAATTTGGAGCCCAACCCCACAATATGTAGATCATAGCCAACTTTTTCTTCTATCAGATACAGAGTCTCTGATTTGATATCAAGCTCCTTGATCCATGTTGAGTTAACTTTTGTGCATGGCGAGAGAAAGGAATTCAGTTTCATTTTGTTGCATATGGATTTCCAGTTTTCCCAGCACCATTTGTTGAAGATGCTATCCTTCGTCCATTGCATGCTTTTAGCCCCTTTATCAAATATAAGACAGTTGTAACTTTGTGCATTAGTCTCTGTGTCCTCTATTCTGTACCACTGGTCCACCCGCGTGTTTTGGTACCAGTACCATGCTGCTTTTGTTACTATTGCTCTGTAGTATAGATTAAAATCTAGTATCGCTATACCGCCTGATTCACACTTCCTGCTTAGAGTTGCTTTTGCTATTCTGGGTCTTTTATTTTTCCATATGAATTTCATGATTGCTTTATCTATTTCTACAAGAAATGCCATTGGGATTTTGATTGGCATTGCATTAAACCTACAGAAAACTTTTGGTAATATCGCCATTTTGATGATGTTAGTTCTGCCTATCCATGAACAGGGTATATTTTTCCATCTTCTAAGATCTTCTTCTATTTCTCTCTTTAGGGTTCTGTAGTTTTCATTGTATAAATCTTTCACCTCTTTTGTTAGGTTGATTCCCAAGTATTTTATTTTATTTTTTTTTTGAGAATATTGTGAATGGGTTGTTTTTCCTCATTTTCATTTCAGAAGTTTTGTCGCTGATATACAGAAATGCCTTTGATTTATAGGTGTTGATTTTATATCCTGCCACTTTGCTGAATTCATATATTAGTTCTAGTAGTTTCTTTGTAGACCCTTTGGGTCTTCTAGGTATAGAATCATGTTGTCCGCAAATAGTGATAATTTAAGTTCTTCTTTTCCTATTTTTATGCCTTTAATTTCTTTTGTCTATCGAATTGCTCTGGCCAGTGTTTCGAGAATTATATTGAATAGAAGTGGTGATAGAGGGCATCCCTGTCTTGTTCCAGATTTTAGAGGGAATGCCTTCAATTTTTCTCCATTCAGAATGATGCTAGTCTGAGGCTTAGCATAGATAGCTTTTACAATGTTGAGGTAAGTTCCTGATATCCCTAGTTTTTCTAATGTTTTGAATATAAAGGGATGCTGTACTTTGTCGAATGCTTTTTCTGCATCTATCGAGATGATCATATGGTTCTTATCTTTAAGTCTATTGATGTGGTGAATAACATTTATTGATTTCCGTATATTGAACCATCCTTGCATCCCAGGGATGAATCCTACTTGATCATGGTGCACAATTTTTTGTGATGTGTTTTTGTATCCAATTCGCCAGAATTTTATTGAGGATTTTTGAATCTAGGTTCATTAGAAATATTGGTCTGTAGTTTTCTTTCTTTGACGTGTCTTTGTCTGGTTTCGAAATCAGGGTGATGTTGGTCTCATAGAATGAATTTGGAAGAGCTCCCTCTTTTTCTATTTCCTGAAATAACTTGAAAAGTATTGATATTAATTCTTCTTTAAAGGTTTTGTAAAACTCCGCTGTATACCCATCCGGTCCTGGGCTTTTCTTGGTTGGTAGTCTTTTGATTGCTTCTTCTATTTCATCCATTGATATTGGTCTGTTCAAATTGTGTGTATCCTCCTGACTCAGTCTGGGCAAATCATATGACTTAAGAAATTTATCGATGTCTTCACTATCTTCTATTTTATTGGAATATAGGTTTTCAAAATAATTTCTAATTGTCTTCTGAATTTCTGTAGCATCTGTTGTGATATTGCCTTTTTCATCCCGTATGTTAGTAATTTGAGTTCTCTCTTTTCTTTTCTTCGTTAGCATGGCTAAGGGTCTGTCAATCTTATTTATTTTTTTGAAGAGCCAACTTTTAGTTTTGTCAATTTTTTCAATAGTTTCTTTGTTTCAATTTCATTGATTTCTGCTCTGATTTTAATTATTTCTTGCCTTCTGCTACATTTGATGTTGTTTTGCTCTTCCTTTTCTGGGGCTTTGAGATGAAGTGTGAGCTCATTTGTTGTTTTTTTTCTTTTTTTGAGGAATGACTTCCAGGTGATGAATTTCCCTCTTAAAACTGCTTTCATTGTGTCCCATAGATTCCGATATGTTGTGTCTGTATTTTCATTTATCTCTAAGAATTTTTTGATTTCCTCCTTTATGTCTTCTGTAACCCATTGATCATTCAGTAGCATATTTTTCATTTTCCATGTCATGTAGAATTTTTCCTTCCTTCTTTTATCATTGATTTCCAGTTTCATTTCATTATGATCCGATAAAATGCATGGTATTATCTCCACCCCTTTATATTTACTGAGGGTTGCCCTATGGCATAATATATGGCCTATTTTTGAGAAGGATCCATGTGCTACTGAGAAAAAAGTATATCCACTTGATGATGGTTGATATATTCTATATATGTCAGTTAAGTCTAGGTTATTGATTGTGATATTGAGTTCTATAGTTTCTTTATTCAACTTTTGTTTGGAAGATCTGTCCAATGGTGAGAGAGGTGTGTTGAAGTCACCCATAATTATTGTGTTGTGGTCTATTTGATTCTTGAACTTGAAGAGAGTTTGTTTTATGAACGTCACAGCACCCTTATTTGGTGCATAAATATTGATAATTGTTATGTCTTGTTGGTGAATGGCTCCTTTTAACAGTATATAATGTCCTTCCTTATCCCTTTTGATTAACTTAGTCTTGAAGACGATTTTATTCGATATGAGGATGGCCACCCCTGCTTGCTTACGAGGACCGTGTGCGTGATATATTTTTCCCAACCTTTCACCTTCAGCCAGTGTATGTCTTTTCCAATCAGATGTGTCTCCTGGAGGCAGCATATTGTTAGATTTGTTTTTTTAATCCATGTTACCAGCCTATGTCGCTTTATTGGAGTGTTTAAGCCATTAACGTTTAGAGTTACTATTGATATATGGTTTGTACTTCCAGCCATGTTTGATTATTTATCTTTTTTTTTTTTTAATTTAGTTTGTTTCTCTATGATTAGCTTTCCCCCCACCCTCTGTCTTTACTGAGGTACTTCCCACTGTTGGTTTTTGTTATTGTTTTTCATTTCTTCCTCGTGTAGTGTTTTGCTCAAGATGCTTTGCAATGCTGGTTTTCTGGCTGCAAATTCTTTTAACTTTTGTTTATCATGAAAGATTTTTATTTCGTTGTCATACCTGAAGCTTAATTTTGCTGGATACAAAATTCTTGGTTGGAATCCATTGTCTTTCAGTGTTTGAAATACGTTGTTCTAGGATCTTCTCGCTTTCAGTGTCTGTGATGAAAAATCCGTTGTTAACCTTATTGGTTTACCCCTGAATGTAATCTACCTCCTTTCTCTTGTAGCTTTTAATATTTCCTCTTTGTTCTGTATATTGGATATCTTCATAACAATGTATCTTGGTGTTGGTCTACTGTGATTTTGTATGCTCGGTGTCCTGTATGCATCTACAATTTGTATATCTGGTGACGCCGCATTCTGGTGACGTCAGTTCTCTGCCATGCTGGTATCCCATGCAAATGGTGACAGTTCATTCCCTTTGCTGGGTGACCAATGCAAAGGATGGGTCCTGACTGGCTCTCCCAAGCTCCGTCTCAATCCTGTGGCCACTGCCTATGAAGGCTCGGTTGGTATTAACCTCCGCAGGTTCAGAAGGGCCAACCAGTTGTTTCAGCGGGATCGTTTAGTGCTGAGTCACAGCGGTTTGTCTGCGAGACGCAGGCGAACGGGAGCTTGAATTCAGCCGATCTGGGCTCAGTGTGTATTCTGAGAGGCCCAGACTGTTCGCCCCAGATCCACGTAAGCTCAGCATTGCCTAGTCATCCTGAGCAAACAGCATTTAGACGGTTTACGACTCCCTATGCCCGCGCAACTGAAGAGGTCAGAGACTTGATCTCTCCGCGCCCGCCGCCATGTTGGATCTCAATGTTTGACTATTTAAAACAAAAATTATACTGATGTTTTAGGAAATATAAGTGCTATAGATGTTATTCATGTAACAGTGAAAATGAAATATAGCAGTAGAGGCTGTGTTTACCATGTATGAGCCCCTGGGTTGGATTCCCAGTACCATCAAAAGAAACAAAAAAGGTGGAAGTATAGCTCATTGGTAGAGATTCAGTTTAGCATGAGTTCAGTTTAGCATGAGTTCAGCGAGATGGCTGGCTATGAAAGAGAAAATGCACCACTACCAGCTACCAAATATTGAACTTCAGAAATGTATTAATATTGAACTTCAGAAGCTATCAAACTGGGAGACAGAAAAACGTCTATTATGGGGCTGGGGATGTGGCTCAAGTGGTATTGTGCTCGCCTGGCATGCGTGCGGCCTGGGTTCGATCCTCAGCACCACATACAAAGATGTTGTGCCTGCCAAAAACTAAAAAAAATAAATAAATATTAAAAAATTCTCTCTCTCTCTCTCTCTCTCTCTCTCTCTCTCTCTGTCTCTCACTCTCTCTTTTTTTTTTTTTAAAAAAGTCTATTATGTATAAATCACCTAGTTTTGTGGTACTCTGTTATAGCAGCCCAAACAAACTAAGAGTACTTGTTCTACTTTCATGGAGTAGAATTATAAGAAGGTAGACAGTGGTGACAGCAAAATAGCAAAAATAAGAGGTATCTATCTTCACTAACCCCACAGAACACCTTAATAAAAACCCTCAAAATTGAGAATAATTCTGAGTCACCAAATGTGGTTCACAGAATGGGTAACAATAAATTATATAAAAAAAGATAAGAAAAATTGTCTCACTTTGGACCCCCCTTCTCTCCCTCTCTCTAAGGTCAGCATAGTATCATACAGAGATGCTTCCCTTGGAACAAGTTTCTACAGAGGGAAAACAACCAGAGGTGAACATCAGCTTCCTCAGCATCACAAGATGCTTCCTAGGAATTCTATTCTGGTTTCATCACATAGGGAATGCAGGGGGAAATGACACAGCCAAACTAGCAGGGGTCAGGTATAAACAAAATAAGGAAGCAGAGGCCCCAGCAACTAGCAGGCAGATCTTGGCAGTAACTCTGTATACCTGATAGGGGAAGCACCAAAACAGAGGTATCATCTAACATATAATCCTGCAAAGTTGTGCTGGTTGTTCCCAAAGCGGTAGAAGTCCACCTGGCTTGAACCCCTACGTGGTTTACTTCCAGAAGCAGCCTTGACTTAATTCAAGGTCTCACTAAGAGCGGAAGGCAAAGAGCAGTGGCTAGCTCTGTAGTACTTGGGAGTTTAAAGGGCATTCAGTCAAGCCTCAAAATGTGCACCAAGGCCTAACTGAGGTATGGACACAAACCTCAATTATTTATTTCTACTGAACACAGCAGCTGGTCCCACTTATCCTGATCAGCCAGGGCCTAAAACCAGGGCCCTCATATAACCCTTTCCAACTGCTAAACAAAACTAGTGGTGTCATCTGGCCAGGGAACATACCCTGTGGCCTGGCCCTATCTGAAGTGATTGCAATGTACATCCAACAGCCCACTTTGATTGGAGAGTCTAAACAGCTGCCTGAGCTGATCTGAGAGCAAAGGCAGCAACATAGCCATCTAGAAAGCTGAAAGTAAGCTCTGCCTGCCCAGGATCATTACCAGCTAGCCCATCTAGAATCACAAGCTAGACTAAACAGTAAAGGTTTACCCCTGCCAAAAAAACATTGTAAAAGCTGAAAAACATGGCTGTCTCCTCAAATGCACAAACACCAATGCAAGAACACATATTGCAAGGACTCAGGAAAATGTGACACCTTCAAAACACAAAAAACAAAAAACACACAAAAAAAAAAAGAAAGAAAGAAATGAAAAACAAATTAACAAAGTTCTAACAATGCATCCTAAAGAAAGGGAAATCTATGAAATGATAGGCAAAATTTTCAGAATAATTTTCTTAAAATTCAATGAACTATAAGAATATATAGATAAAAATGTAAATAAGATTTAGAAAATACACAAAGAAGACAGTTTGAAAAATAAAGAGAAATTTACAAAACTAATCTAAGAGGTGAATAATATAATGACTAAACTCTAAAATGCAACAGGGAGCTACACAATCAGCACAACTGAACTGAAGAATCAATCAGTGAATTTGAAGACATTTTCAACCATCCAATCATAGGAGCAAAAAAAAAAAAAAAAAGAAAAAGGAAGAAATCCTGCAGGAGTTAAGGGACTCAATCAAGTGACTTAACCAGTGAAAAATAGGAATTCAAAAACAAGAGAAAGCATACTTAAAGAAATAATTGAGGGGTGGGGTTAAGATGGCAGAGTAGAGCTAGGCTTTATTTTACAGTTTCTCTGTAGCTGGAGAACAGCTACTCAAGGAACAGCAGAGATTGCAGAAATATTGTGAATTAGGCCTGGCTGGCACCTACTCTGAGGCTCGGGGTGGCCCAGGTAAAATGTCATTGAAAAAGGCACAGAGAAGACTATATGGAGTGGGATTCAGATCATAGATGAGAATACAGCTGTTTTCTCCATGAGTCTGGTGAGTCTGTGACCACCTGAAAAAGAGTAAGGAAACCAAACAATACATGATTGCACATGGTGACTGAGCCTCAGAAGGCCACAGTCATGTGTATGTGGTAGAGTAGATAGGACCTGCTATACCCTCTCCATCCTATAAAAGTAGGCTTCTCAGGAGGCACCCAACATCCAGATGGGTAGTGGAGATAGGCACTAGTCAGTCCCTAGAGGTCAATATAATCTGTCCAGAGTATACTCCACCTAAGAACATTTCCATTAGACTTGGCATCAGTTGCAGGAACATCCTGTTTAGAATGCCACCTTTACCCTAGGAGTAATATAATCTGTCCAAAGTAAACTCCAATTGATGGTACATCCCATTCCAAGCTACTGTGTAGTGGTGAGCAAGGAATCTTAAGAGTCATTTCAACAAATTTTGGTCCCAAGCCACTCCAGCTGGCAGCTTGGTGAGCAACATAAAAGGAAAGAGGGTTTAATAACCCCTTTGAAGGGGTGCATAGCCCAAGAAGAAATGGAAAGAAGTTGTTATAGTTTGAATACAAGGTGTCTCCCCAAATCTTCTCTGTTAATGGAGAAATATCCAGAGGTGAAATGATTAGATTATGAAAGCTACAACCTAACTGGTCCCTTCCAGCCTGACTGGATTTAACTGGGTGGTAACTATAAGCAGGTGGAGGAGGTGGGCCCTAGAAGGTTCACTTCTCTGCAGCCCATTCTCCTTTCTCTCTGCTTCTTCCCTGCCATGACGAGCAGAGAGGTATTCTTCTACCACATGCTTCTACCATGATATTCTGTCTCACCTCAGGCCCAAAGCAAAGGAGTCAATCAACCCTGGATGAACCTCTACAATCATGAACCAAAATAAACTTTTCCACCTCTAAGTTGTTGTCAGATTATTAAGTCACAGAGATTTAAAAAAAAAAAAAAAAAAAAAAAACTAAAAAACACACAATGAATATCTATTCTTGTTCACAGTTTTGACCATATCAGTAGAGACAATTCTTTCATTATTATTAAGAATTTTTCATTTGGTAATTTGTTCCTGTATATACATATGTACACACACACATTTTTTTCTTTTTTGGGTGATCTTTATTCTTTTTATTAACCTTTTGTTTATTTTGGGAGTTAGTGGATTTTGGAAGATTTTCCATTTTTTGTGGTGTTTATTTCGGTTATTTTTTCTCTATTTCTTTTCTTAAAAGGCAAATTATCTGGCGCTTTCTCTCTTTCTCTCTCTGTGTGTGTGCATATATGAAAATTTCATCTTATTCATTTTTCTTTCTACTTCTCTTATGCTTTCTCTTTTTACTTTTTGACTACTCTAACCCTTCTTTTGCCTTCCCTTCCCATTTTCTTCTCTTTTAATCAACTGGATATTTAACATGCTTTAAAACTGTTTAGTTTATACAATTTTGGTCCACTTCATTCCTGTAGTTGTGGTTGCTAGTGTTTTGTAGGTCAGAGTTGGTACCTGGTGTTGACTTCTGGTATCTGGTTCAGTGCAGCTTGTTGTTGTTGCTGTTGTTCATTTGCCTTTTCATGTGAGGTACTAGGGATCCAGCATGGCATTTCAAGTTTCTGGGGTTGAAGCTCCGAGGCTGAACTACACACCCAACACAGCACACACTGCACCACACAACCCAACCCCACTCTAACTTCAGCAATACTTCAACACAAAGAATAGAGGAATTTATCAGGCACAGTGGTGCACACTTGCAATCCCAGTGACTTGGGAGATTGAGGCAGGAGGATTGTAAATTCAAAGTCAGCCTCAGTAAATTAGTGACACCCTCAGCAACTTAAAAAGAATGTATTTCAAAATTAAAAACAAACAAACAAAAACAAACATTAAAAGGGAAAGGGATGTAGATCAGTGGTAATGTGCTCCTAGATTCAATCTCCAATACCAAAACAAACGAATCAAAACAGAATAAAAAAAATTAAAATAAAAACTCCATGCTGATGGGCAGGCCCCAGGATGGCATGGATCTCAGGGACCTAAAGACTCATTCCTAGATATCTGCTCCTACAGCAACACCAGAGATAAATTAAACAAAAACTGTGGACACCACATGTGCAAGGGGCCTCAAAATATGTCGCTTCCATATACTTTAAAAATATACTTTGAGAAGGGATGTATTTCACCATATAATCATTTCAAACTTTACTACAATGTTTTTGAAAAAAAAAAAAAAACAGGGTGCAACAATTATGTGAAGTATTTTTTAAAATTTAAGCCAGTATTACTCAAAACCAATTTATTTCTAAATTGTCTGACACAAAATTAGGATGAACAGAATACTTGTGAATATATGTTAATGCAGTGGTGAAACCCACTAATATATTTTATAATTCACCGCAATCTGATATCCCAGGATGCACCATCAAATAAAGGATGTGCCCTAAAAAACCCTCCTTACTTAAAAGTGGAAGAGAAATACAACACAATACATTGAATACTAATATAGAAAAAAAGAAATATGAAAAAATAAGGCAATATGACACTTCCAAAGGTACATAATTTCCCAGCAACTGATTCCAAAGATATTGAAGTTTATGAAATGCCAGATAAAGAATCAAAAGAATGATTATTTTAAAAACCTATGAATACTAAGAGTACACAAACAATTGAATAAACTAAGGAAGACAGTATAGGACATGAATAAGCAATTCACCAAAGAGAGACACTGAAAAAGAACCACATGGAAAGCTTGTAGATACAAATAGAAACAAACAAAAACACAATGGAAAGCATACTTATATGCTATTCATGCAGAAAACAGTTTAAGGTCTTGAGGTCAAAATGCATGAACTAAAACATTCAGGTATTAATAAAGAAAAAAATAAGAAAACAGGAACTGAATATAAAAGATCTCTACCACAACATTAGAAGATCTATTTTAAGACTCATAGGTCTTGAAGATGGAGTATAGAAACAAAATGGCAAAGAAAACATATTTGGTAAAATGAGAGTAAAAAAATTTCCCAAATTTTGAGAATAAGACGGATACTTAGGTATCAGAGGCATTTAGACCACCAAGGAGACACGACCAGAAATGAATTATTCCACAGAATATCATAGTTAAAATGCCAAGAATTCAGATCACAGAAATAATATTAAAAGCTTCAGGAGAGAAGTGGTGTGCTATTTGTAAAGGCAAACCCATCAAAAGAACAGCAGATTTCTCAACATAAATTCTAAAGGCCAAGAAGGCATGAAATTATGTATTTGAAGCAATGAAAGAAAAGACCTAACAACCTGGATTACTATATCCAATAAAACTGTCTTTCAGAATTGAAGAAAAATAAAAACCTTCCAGAATAAGCATCAACTAAAAGAATTCATAATCATTAAGCCACCATTGCAGAAGATACTTAAGATACGTAAAGGAATCGAACACAGAGAAAAAAAAATTAAGAGAGCATGGAAAAGAATAAATCTCATTATGAGAGTAGATACAAATGAGAATAAGGAATAAAACAGACATTACATATAAAACATGAAGTAATACATATCACTCTATAATAACAATGTAAATGGTGTCAATACAGCTATTAAAAGACAGACTTTCAATAGACTTAAAGAAAAGAACCACATAATTATCTCAATAGATGCAGAAAAAAACATTTGACAAAATTCAGCATCTATTCATGTTCAAAACAATAGAAAAACTAGGAATAGTAGGAGCATACCTCAACACTATAAAAGCTATATATGCTAAACCCATGGCCAACATCATTCTAAAAGGAGACGCTTTCTAAAAGGACGCTTTCCCTCTAAAAACTGGAACAAGACAGTGATGCCGTCTTTCACCACTTCTATTCAACACAGTCCTTCAAACTATTCAACACAGTCCTTCAAAACTCCAGAGTAATTATAGAAAAGAAAAAAATTAAAGGGATACAGATAGGAAAAGAAGAGCTCAAACTATCCCTCTTTGCCAACAACATGATTCTATATTTTTTAAAAAAATATTTTTTAGTGGTAGATGAACATAATACCTTTACTATATATATATTTATGTGGTGCTGAGGTTTGAACCCAGTGCCTCACATGTGCTAGGTAAGTGCTCCACCACTGAGAACAATTCCAGCCCAAAGATACTGTATTTAGAAGACCCAAAAACATCTACCATAAAGCTTCTTTGAATTCATAAACAAATTCAGCAAAATAGCAGCATATAAAATTAATACCCATAAATCAATTGCATTCCTATATACTAATGATGAATCAGCTAAAAGAGAAATCAGGAAAACCATTCCATTCACAATAGCCTGAAAAAAATAAAATAAAATATTGGGACACTGTCTAACAAAACAGGTGAAAGACTTCTCCAATAAAAAAGAAATTAAAGACCTTAGAAAATGGAAATACCTCCCATATTCTTGGGTAGGCAGAATTAATAGTGTCAAAATGGCCATACTACCAAAAGTGTTATGCAGATTTAATGCAATTCCTATTAAAATTCCAATGACAATTTTCATAGAAATAGAAAAAGCAGTCATGAAACTCATTTGGAAAAATAAGAAGCCCATAATAACCAATGCTATCCTTAGAGAGAAAAGTAATGCAGGAGACATCACAATATTAGACCTTAAATTATATTACAGAGCTACAGTTTAAAAAAATGGCATGGTATTGGCACAAAAATAGAATTGAAAACCAATGGAACAGAATAGAAGACACAGAGACATACACATATAAATACAGTTATTTCATACTAGACAAAGGCGCCATAAACTTACATTAAAGAGAGCCTCTTCAACAAATGGTGCTGGGAAAACTGCAAATACATGTATAATAGATTAAAGTTAAACTCCTATGTCTCAGCTTGCACAAAACTCATCAAGGACCTTGGCATTACACCAGAGACCTTCCACATACTAGAAGAAAAAGTAGGCCCAATGTTACATTATATTTGCTCAAGAACAGACTTTCTCAATAAGACTCCTAATGTACAAGAAGTAAAAATCAAGGATCAATAAATTGAAAGGCAACAACTCAAAAGCGTCTTTACAGCAAAAGAAACAATCAAGAACATGAACAGAGAGACTACAGAAAGGGAGAAAATATTTACTACCTTCACCTCAGATAAAGTATTAATCGCCAGGACATACAAAGAACTCAAAAAAAAAAAAAGCCCCACCAAAAACCAAATAACTCATTCAATAAAGGAACTAACAGGCACTTCACAGAAGAAGAAACATAAATAAATGATCAAAAAATATATTTTAAAAAGTTCAACATCTCTAACCATTAGAGAAACGCAAATTAAAACTATACTGAAATTCCATCTGATTCCATTCAGAATGGCAATTAACAAGAAAAAAAGTAACAATAAATGTTGGTGATGCTGTGGGGCAAAAGCTTTATATATTGTCGGTGGGACTGCAAATTGGTGAAACCACTCTGGAAGGCAGAATGGAGATTACTCAGAAAACTTGAAATGGAATGACCACTTGACCCAGTTATCCCACTCCTTGGTATATATCCAAAGGACTTAAAATCAACATACTAAAGTGACACAGTCACATCAATATTTACAGAAGCTCAAGGCACAATATCAAAGCTGTGGAATCAATCTAGGGGCCCTTCAACAGACGAATGAATAAAATACACACACACACACACACACACACACACACACTAGAATATTACTCAGTCTTGAAGAAGAATGAAATTATCCGCATTATTATTTGCTGTTAAATGGATGGAACTGGAGACTATCATGCTAAGTGAAGTAAGCTAGTCCCCCCAAAACCAAAGGTTGAATCCTCTCTATTATGTGGATTAACCCATAACAAGGGAGAGTAGGGAGGAAAAGTATAGAAGTTCACTGGACTAGACAAAGGGGAATAAAGGGAAGAGAGCAGGCATGGGAATAAGAAAGACATTAGAATGAATAGGACATAACTTTTCTATGACCATATATAACATGACCTGTTACTCAACGTCATATTTAACCACTAGAATGGGATCGAATTTGTAATAGGTTGCACTCCAGGCATGTATAATATGTCAAAATATACAATACTCTTCTGTATATCTATTTAAAAAAAAAAAACAGACAGACTTGCAGTTTGAATTCTTAAAAAAGACCCAACTGTATCTTTTCTGCAAGAAACACACTTCATAAGTAAAGACATCCACAGGCTGATAGTGAACAGAAGGAAAATAATATTTCATTCAAACATACTATGAAAGTGAACACAAAGAGCTATTCTCATATTCTTCAAAGCTGACTTCAAGTCAAAATTAAGTCAAAAGAAATAAAGAAGGTCAATATATACTGGAATAGTGAACAATCCAACAATGATATATAATGATTTTATGTATTAATACACCAAACACAGGGGCACCCAATTTTATAAAACTAACAAAACTACATGAAGAAACAGATAGGTACCAATGCAAACAATAACACTGGATGACTTCAATATACCACCCTTACAACAGCACCCAGACCCCCCCCCAAAAAAATCATCAACATTATTACAGAGTTAAATAATGCTTTTAATAAAATGGACTGGTCTGACATCTACAGAATATTCATCCAACCACAGTTGAATAAACTTTCTTTTCAGCTGATTATAAAACTTGCTCTAAAATAGGTTATACATTAGATCACAAAGCAAGTATTAGCAAATACAAAAATATGTGGGATAATTCCTTGCATCATATCAGATCATAATGGAATGAAATTATAAGTCAACAGCAGGTGCAACTACCAAAACAAAACAAATGCATGAGAATTGAAAAAATATGCTTTTGGGGTGATAAATGGGTGATTGAAGAAATCAGGGGAAAAAATTTAAAAAAATTCTTAGAATCAAGCAAGAATAAGAACACATCATACCTGAATCTGGGGAATACTGCAAAGGCGATTCTAAGAGGAATATTTATAGCTATGAGTGTAAACATAAAAAATCAGAACGCTTTCAAAGAAACAAACTAATCACTGTAGTATGCTGATTTTAAGTCCTTTGGATATAAACAAGGAGTGGGATAACTGGGTCAAACAGTGGTTTCATTCCAAGATTTCTGAGGAATCTTCATACTGCTTTCCATAGTGGTTTCACTAATTTGCAATCCCATCAGCAATGAATGAATGTACCTTTTCCCCCACATCCTCGCCAACACTTAATGTTGCTTGTATTCTTGATAATTGCCATTCTGACTAGAGTGAGATGAAATCTTAGAGTAGTTTTGATTTGCATTTTTCTGATTGTTAGAGATGCTGGATGCCCTTCAACAGATGAATGAATTTAAAAAAAAAAGGTGTTACATATACACAGTGGAATATTACTCAGCCTTAAAGAAGAATGAATTTATGGCATTTGCAGGTAATGGACAGAGCTGGAGAATATCATGCTAAGTGAAATAAGCCAAATATCTAAAACCAAAGGCCAGATGTTTTCTCTGATAAGTGGATGCTGATCCATAATGGGGGAAGAAGGAGATAAAGGGATTTAGGATTGTGCAGAGGGGAATGAGGGTAGGGGTTGGGGTTTGGAGACAGGAAGAACAGTGGGATGACATGGACATCATTACCCTATATACATGTATGGTTACACTACCGGTATGACTCTGTGCCATGTTCAGGCAGAGGAAGGAAAATTTGTGCTCCATTTATGTAGAATGTGTCAAATGCATTCTACTGACATGTACAGCTAATTAGAACAAATTAAAAAATAAACAAACTAATCACGCATTTCAAGGTCTTACAAAATTGAGAACAAAACAATTCCCAAGCTAGTAGAAAGAAAGAAATAACAAAGATCAGAGCTGGTATTAATAAAGAACAAAAGAACAATGCAAGGATTGATGATACAAAACACCGAAGTCCAAAGGATAATAAGGGACTATTCTGAAAACTTATATTCCAATAAATTGGAAAATCTAGAACAAATAAAATTTTTAGACCCATACAACCTACCAAAACTGAACCAAGAGGATATAGAAAAATAAAACAGAAAAATAACAAGCAATGAGATTGAAGCTATAAGAAAAAGCCTCCCAGTAAACCCAACCAAGAAAAGCCCAGGGCCAGATGGATTCATGGCTGAAATTTATAAGATCCTTAAAGAAGAACTAACACCAAAGCTCCTCAAATTATTACATCAAATAGAAAAGAAGGAATGCTCTAAACTCTTTCTGTCAGTGTGATGCTGATCATAAAGCATAGAAGTATACATCAAGGCTAGAAAATTACAGAGTAATATCCTCGATGAACACACATTTAAAGATCATTAATAAAATACTTGAAAACCAAATTCAACAATACATTAAAAAGATCACACATTACAATCAAGTTCCTTTTATTCCAGAATAAAAGAGTGTTCCAACATACAAAAATCAATAAATGTAATACACCCTACTAAAAAAAGAATCAATAACAAAAATCACATGATCATTCCAATAAATGCAAAAAAAGCATTTAATGAAATTCAAAATTACTTTATGATAAAAACCCTAAAGAAAGTAGGAATAGAAAAAAACTTATTTCAACACAACAAAGGTTTTATGTGATCAAGCCAAAGCTGACCTCTTTCTAAGATTAGCTGAAGAGGGCAAAACTGAAAGAATTTCCTCCAAAATCATGAATCAGTTCTCCTGTTCATTAGAGCACTTAAAAAATTTAGCCAGATCAATTAGGCAAGAGAAAGAAATAAAAGGGATACAAACAGGAAAGCAAAAAAATTGAATTTTCTCTGTTTACCACTGATATGATCCAATATTTTGAAGACCTTCTTAAAGGTTCCACTAAACAACTTCTAGATCTGATAAATACAGTTAACAAAAGAGCAGGATATAAAATCAATAGCTTTTCCATACACCAATTATCAACCTGCTGCTAAAGGAACCAAGAAAACAATTCCATTCATGAGAGCTTAAAATGTATCGAGGAATTAACCTAACCAAGGAGGTGAAAGACCTCTACAGAGAAAATTTCAGAATGCCAGAAAAAGAAATAGAAAAAGATACTAAAAGATGAAAAGACCTCATATGTTCATGGATTGGCAGAAATAATATTATTAAAATGGTTATATCACCAAAAGCAATTTATAGATCCAATGTATTCCCCATCTGAACGCCAATGATATTATTCTACAGAGCTAGAAAAATAAAACAAAACTAAAATTCATATGAAAGAACAAAAGACACAGATTAGACAAAACAATCTTGAGCCAAAAAAAAAAAAAAGAAGAAGAAGAACAATAATGCTGGAAATATCATAATAATACCTGATTCCAAATTATAGTATAAAGCCACAATAAAAAAATAGCATTGTATTAGTATATAAACAGACTGTAAATAAATGGAATAGGATAGAAGCCAATCCTACACAGTCACAGTCATCTGATTCTTGACAAAGGTGCCAAAAATATACACTGGCGAAAGTAATGTACCATTTATCAAATGGTACTGGGAAAAATGGATATTCACAATGTAGAAAAATAAAACTACATGCCTCTTTCATCCTATACAAAAGTCAATTCAAAATGAATCAAAGACCAAGATACAGCACCAGAAACTTTGCAAAAGCTCGAATAAAACATGGGAAACACTTGAACATGTAAGCACAGGCAACTTCTGGACTAGTACTCCGACAGCTCAGTAAATAATGGCAAGAATTGATAAACAGAACAGCAAAATTTAGAAAACTTCCACATAGCAAAGGAAATGTAGAGGAGTAGTAGTAGTGTGTAGAGAGAGACTACACAATAGGAGAAAATCTCTGGCAGCTTCTTTTTTGATGGAGAATTCAAATCCAGAATGTATAAAGAACAAAAATAATCAACACCAAGGCCATGAATAACAAATTCAATACATATGCAAATAAGCTAAATGGAAATTTCTCAAAAGAAGAATTTAAAATGCCCAACAATTATATGAAACAATGTCCAATATCTATAGCCACCAGGAAAATGCAAATACATGGAGATTCCATTTCACTCCAGTCAGAATGGCAATCATCAAGAATACAAATGATGATAAAATGCTGGCAAGGATGCAGGGAACTTTTATTCACCATTAGTGGGAATGTAAATTGGTGCAGTCAGTATGGAAATCAGTATGGAAGTTTCTCAAAAGATTAGGAATGGAAATACCATGTTATTGAGCTATAGCTTTCCTGGTATTTATACCTGGTATGAAATACCTGGTATTTATACCCACAGTGCTAAGAAAAAATAAAAAAACTCTGCCAACCAAAAATACTTTCACTTAAAAAGCTGCCTTTCACAAATGAAGGAAAAATAATTTTAACAAACCCAAGCTAAGAAGATGATTACCACTAGACCTCCCATATATGAACTGTCCAAAAAACTTCTTTAAGCTGAAATAAAATTTTGCTAATTAGTAACATAAATCATGCAAAAAGCAGAAAATTCAGTAATATAGATAACACAGAGCCATAATCAGAATCCTCCAAGTTTTTAAATGATGTGTGCAACTGTATCCATAGTATGATCATTAAAAGCTAAAACTATTAATAACAATTGTAGTTAATATAACTTTTCAACAGATACATACTATGAAGTGATATAAATTCTAACATCAAAAACATAAAATGTGGAAGGAGGAATATTTATTAGCCAAAATATGAACAGAACTTTATAGAAAGAGAAAAAAAAATCCAACTAAAACAATGGGCAAGATATCTTCTTCCCCAAAAAGGAGACAAAAAAGGCATCAAATTTATCCAAAACACCACTCAACGTTAGAGAAATGCAAACTTAAACCACAATGTAGATCATTTCACAGCTGTCAGAATAGCTATGATTTTAAAAACCAAAATAAAAACATCTGTTAGTGGGGACATAGAAAAAAGGGAACTCCTGTATACTGTTGGTGGGTATATAAATTAGTACAACCAATATGGAAAACTTGTATGGATGTTCCTTGATAAAACTAAAAATAGAGCTGATGGTGTCAGTGGTGGAGTGTTTGCCTAGCAGGTATCCAGGCTGTAGCTTCAATCCCCAAAACCACAAAACACAAACATCAACAAAAAACTAGAAATAGAATTACCCTATGATCCAGATATCCTACTTCTGTTTATACACCCAAAAGATTTGAAATCATCATGTTGAGGAGATCCTGGTACCCATGTTCACTGCAGCAGTATTTACCATACCAAGGGAAAAAAAAAATCAACCTAAGTTCCCCCAATGAGACAAAAAAGAAAATGTGGTACATATACACAGTGAATACTACTCAGTCTTCAAATAATTTTTTTCATTTAAAACAAAATGGATGGAACTGAACAACATTATCCTAAGTAAGTGAAATAAGACAGGCACAAAAAGAAAAATGCTGCTGCTATTATTTGCATGTGGAATCTAAGAACTCAAAGAAGTAGAAAGTAGAATGGTAGTTGCCAGGACAGCATTGTGGGGATAATGTGAAGATGATGATCAGAAAATGCAAAGACTCATTTAAACAGCAGTAATAAGATCATTTTAGATATATTATACACTGTGAAAATATAGTAAAAAATACTATGCATTTAAACATTGCTAAGAAGTGGCTCATGCTTGTAATCCTAGCAGCCCAGGAGGCTGAGGCAGGAGGATCATAAGTTCAAAGCCAGCCTCAGCAACTTAGCAAGCTCTAAGCAACTTAATGAGACATTTCTTCTAAATAAAATATAAAAAAGGTCTGGGGGGTGTGGCTCAGTGGTTAAGCACCCCTTTGTTCAATCCCCAGTACCAACACACACACACACACACACACACACACACACACACACACACACACGTATGAGAGAGAGAGAGAGAGAGAGAGAGAGAGAGAGAGAGAGCCTGCGAGTGAGCAAGCTAAGAGACTACATTTCTAATGTTCTTACCACAAAAAAGTATTTGAGATGATGGTTATATTAATTAGCTTGATATAATTATTCTACATTTTATTCACAAATCAACATTATTTTTTACTTCACAAATATATATAATTATAAATTGCCTCTTACCATAAAACTTAAAAAAAAATTGCACTGAAAAGGTTTTTTTGAAGAACTTAGATGCATTCTAAGTAGCTACAGAGCTTGTCATGAGTCAGAAATTTATACTTTATAAAATTAAATTACTTTAAAAAGTTAAAAACTACTAAATAAAATATTCTAAATCAGAATAAAATAAACATATTTATAAATATACTTGTCCTCAATGTCCTATAATGATTTTCAATATATATTTATACACATGGATATGCCAGGTTTAAATAAGACATTTATTCACATATATATAATATATATGCAGGATAGATAGATACACACAACATCCAACATCTTAGCTCATTATGATCTGCATTAGAAATTACTTTCTTAGGGGCTGGGGATGTGGCTCAAGTAGTAGTGCGCTCGCCTGGCATGCGTGCGGCCCGGGTTCGGTCCTCAGCACCACATACAAAACAAAGATGTTGTGTCCACCAATAACTAAAAGATAAATATTAAAATTCTCTCTCTCTCTCTCTCTCTCTCTCTCTCTCTCTCTCTCTCTCTCTCTCTCTCTCCCTCACTCTCTCTTTAAAAAAAAAAAAAAAAAGAAATTACTTTCTTATAGTATTTCCTCACTTTTTCCATATGGCCCACAAAATAGAAACTCTGTACCTCCAAATGGTTGTTTTAAATACTCATTTCACTGGAACACTAATATACTGAATACATGATTGCTTTCTTTTTTTTTTTCTTTCAGTTTTTACAGCTGATAACTATATGATAGTTAACTCAGTCCTTTTCATGACTGGGTCTCACTGGACACATATGCTCACAGTGCTTTCTGGGTAACTACTCTGTGCTTGGTTGATGACGGTATGATGCACCATGAGAAATATTCTCTTCCAAAGATCTCAATTTCACAAGGAAGACCCTACATACATATGTTTTAAAGGGAACAAATTCAGGAGTGGACAAGGAGGTTGAATACACAGTCCTCAATGTAGTGGTCAGAAAAAACCACCTATATCCTGTCCATCATGTGTAACTCCCAGAACCAGGAAATCTTTTGACTTGAGACAGAAAAGTCAAGAATGCAAAAGAGCATAAAGCCTTAAATATCATGAAGATTATAGGCAACAGCAGAAAAAAAATTGAATAATGAATTATAGACAATTCAAGACAAAATAGGATCACACTGAGACATTTTCCTAAAAATAATTTAAAAAACTGAAATGGACATTGCTTTCTTATTCCATAGAGCAATATAGCTAATGCCATATCTTTGCTAAAACCATTTGATAATTTATGATTGCAGAGACTGTACTTCTAAAAAAAGTCACTGATTATCATGCTGTGATTATTTACCTCTAATACCCTATTTCTTTTGCCACTTTTTAAGGAAAAGAGCTATACACAAGAAAAGCTAAAATGTGCTGCCACTTGGTGAAGTAAATTGTGGGTACATACTAGCTGGGTGACCTTGTGAAGTCATATAACCTGTGTCTTTTTCCTAATGTGTAAAATAGGGATAATTAGAGCACCTGCCTATAGATCATTAGGGAGATGCAAATCGAAGCCACAATGAGATAATGCTTAGGATGATGAAAATGTGAAAATAAAGGCAACTCTTGCACACTATTGGTGGGAATATAAACTGGTACAGTCATTAGGAAAACAACATGGAGGTTCTTGAACAAACAAAAGCAGAACTTATATTTTGTCCAGCAATTTCACTTCTTCGTATGTATCTAAAGGAAATGAACTAGTATGTAAAATAAATAGCTACACCCCTGTATTCACTGCAGCATTATTCACATTAGCCAAAATATGAGAACAACCTAAGTGACATTGATAAATGGATAAGGATATTATTGTACATATATGTAACGTAATATTATTAAGCCATTAAAAAAAATCTTGCCATTTGCAAAAACACAGAAGAACCTGGTGAAAATTATGCTAAGTGAAATAAGCCAGACATGAAAGACAATCTATAAAACTTGAATTCATAGAAGCAGCAGTATAACAATAGTTGCACAGGGGTGGAGAAGTCAGCAAAGAAGGGTAATACTTTTTGGCTAAAAGGTATAAACTTTCAGTTATAAAGTGACTAAGTTCTGGGGACCTATTGTACACTAAAAGATGTGCTAATATGATTCTGGTAACCATTATATAATGCATATGTATATATTAAATCACCATACTCTACATGAACTTTGTCAATTAAATATTTTTAAATTTTAACACTGTGTGTGTAAAGGGCACAGAATTATTGTTAACCTAAATTAGCTCCTGAATAAGCATTGACTATTATTTCAGAAGAGGAAACGAGTGATCTCATAAGTAACATGTTTTGAATCACAATCTTTAAAACCATAAGATCACACATTTTCATAATATGCTCCCAGAAAATACTGTAACAAACTGCCACTTAGAAAAACTCACTGCTCCCAGATCAAATTTCCTTAAAGGACACTAACACAACCAGCCCACATGTGCAGACATGTATTATATATGCTTTATATACTCACACATAAAATTCCTTCTATTACTCACATTCTCATAGAGAGCTTGAAGAGTCTCCAGGTCAACCACTGAGTTGTCCAAGTTCACAACAGCTGTGGGAGAAAAAAAAAGACAAAGGAAAAGAATATAAATTGCCATAAGCCTGCTGTGAAAAGATGTTTGGCCAGCTCAGGCAATAAAGTTCATTGAAGCAGTCAGAGGGCTTATTTCAATGCTTCCACTTATCCCACTCCAGAGACCATGTTTCAAGAATTTCAATGGTCCAGATGTCAAATGTTAAGGCTTTCACTTGTTCTTCAAATATTAAAATGAATATGGCCCAGTCAAAGGTCAGAGAGAAGCTGTCTTTCATTGTCCATCTAAATAAATTTGAAAAATCTCTGCTTAGTACCAGAAATGGATAAATCATTCCTAAAACTGCTATGTCCTAGTTTTGTACCAATAAATATTTATACTTGCCAATTTACCTAAAACCTTGCACAATGGGTAAATCTAATCACTAAACTGACAGACATGGTATAGAAAAGACAGATGTATTTCCTGTTATAATTCCTTGAATTGTTATAATCAAAGGACAATGAGGGCTGAGGTTGTGGCTCAGCGATAGAGTGCTTGCCTAGCATATGTGAAGCACTGAGTCTGATTCTCAGCACCACATATAAATAAATACAATAAAGATCCATGGACAACTAAAAAAATATTTTTTTAAAAAAAAGGACCATAATATTGGTATTGAAATTAGTGCAGATTCATCATTAAAAATCTTTTCTTAAAATACAGCAACCCATGATTCCATCAAAACCGAAGAAAGATCAGTGAAGGAGGGGAATTGTGGGGGAGGGAGGAGGGACAGAATAAGGGAACATCAGTGGAATGAATCTGACCTAACATATGTGAATATACCACCATGAATAATAATAATAATAAAAAACTATAAGTAAATAGCAAGTAGATCAGTAGAGTACAATGAAGGAAATGGGGAGGGAGGAGGAAGAGGAAAGAGGAAATGCTAGGGACTCAAGTAGAGAAAATTTTATTCCATTCTTTTATAATAATGCCAAAATGAATCCTAATGTTATGTTTAACTAAAAAGGACTAATACAAATAAATAAAAATTTTAAAAAGCATCAAAAAATAAATAAAAACTACCCATGATTATACAAGGAAGAAGCAGAATAGACAATCAGGAAACCAAGAATATATTCTTTAAATGCATTTCTTGGCCTGGAAGTATTGTGGTATATTTGGGGGGTACATGTGGCCTATTACTCGGTTTAAGCATAGATTAACCAAAATCATTCTGCATTTCCCACATACACATTAGGTAGAAAGACGTTACATTTGCCCAGATGGATTTCTGCCAAGTAGCCAGGGAACCTCTTGATGGATTAAAGATTTCCAAGAGAAAAATTATAATGTGGATAATCACAAATTGGATATATTTATTTTGATAACTGAGGCATTTTACCATGTTTCTTCTCTCAAAGCTTGAAGTACACACGAGACATTTCCCAGTTGACTCTGGCAAAATTCCAAGAAAAAATTAAGAAATAAAAGTGGGAAATGGAAGAACAGAATGGATGAGAAATCTAACCAAGGTAATTTAGCATTTCTGGGAACAGAGCCCAGATTCACCAACAATTATACCAAGTAGAATATGATACTTCCACCCTAATAATAAGCCACTATCTCAATATAAAAAATAGGCCTCCAATATAAATATAAGAATTTGCAATTCTCACACGAATCTTCTTATTCCTTAGACCTTGTCAGGCACAGCACAAACTGTTTAATGTTTCAATGTAGCAAATATCTAGTCCAACTAAATGTGACTATACTTGAAAAATTAAAGAGATTAACTAGTAATTTTTGTTGGGGAAATATGTAACAAAATGCAAAACAAAATGAAACAAAGCTAATAAAGACAGCAAATTCATGTATGGATTTATCTTCTTTAGATTTATGCAGGGTCTAGAGCTAAAAAAAAAAAATGCTAAGTGAAACAAAATTTCTGGCTTGAGAATTCATTAGTTAGGTAATAGTCCAGTAATTTTCTGTATTCCTTTAGTGACGTAAAGAGAGATTGGTTGGAAAATTATGAAGGAAATGTCAATAGTCAATTTAGTTTAAGATTTCATCCTTAGAACATGGAAAAACTACACAACAAAATCATTCATATTTAAACAAAACTCATAAAAGATATGTTTGTCATTTGACTATATCCATCATTTTTAAAAACATACTATTATCACTACAAGTTTTCTGCACATGAAACTTGTGAAAATGCTGAGATTTCATATCTTTTTCTTTCATGAAATGTTGTGTACCTACAAGAAAAATTTTAAATGTCATATGTTCCTAAATGACTTTTCAAAAAATCCTAACCCATGAAACCTCATTTTTTATTTATGCACAGAAAATCTCACTGGAGATATTCCACACAATTACTATTTCTCCACACAATTTTCTCTTAGTTTGCTTCATATTTAAGAGATGTTAACTCCATTCCAATGGGCATCAGCAGTGTTGAGGATACAATATAGTCATCCTTATGTAGCTGAAAAGAAAGGAAAATTAGCTTCCCAGAGATGAATGGAGACAGAGATGGGAGTTCTAGGAAGGAAACAGATATAAATATGTAATTTGAGAAAGATTAAGGTTATTGAAGTGCCAGACTTCCCCAATTTAAAAAGCATCTGTGAACATTTCAGAATACAGGACATAGATTAAAATTAATGTTACTAGATTTTTAGTAATGTCTTCTACTGCTCCCTCCCTTAAACCTGTGATTAGGTAGGTGGTGCATTTTCAATTGATTCAGGTTTAAAATGAAGGAAATTAGATAATGCATTCACCAAAGTATTCAGAAAATGTCAAGTGTTTCCTATACATCAAAGACTATACTAGTTTACTAGAAATGTTAACAGTTAATTGCAAAATAATAAGTTGAGATTAGAGCTATGGGGTGGGAATGTGCTTAATTTTCAAGTCCTGAAAGTCTGCAGACAGCTGAGAAAACTCCAATCAGATTTCTAGTTACAATCACGCTAATAGAAAAAAATACATATATATATATATATATATATATATATATATATATATATATATATATATATATATTTTATATATATATATATCTCCATACATACACATATATATGGTTGGAGGTGCAGGTTTTGCTCACCTCTCACACGAGAGGCCCTGGGTTAAATCCCCAGCAAACCTACCACCACCACACACAAAATAAACAAATACACACACACACACACACACACACACACACACACACACACACAAATATAAAAAGTGGTAAAAGATTCAAAGAATTCTCATTTCCAGGTCCAAAATTTCAGTCTTGTTTAGGGAGTTAAACATCTAAGTATTGCAATTATATCAAGATAATAATGGCTCAAAAAGGAACACTATTTCTAAGAGGTATAGTTCACTGATGTAAAAAGAATGTAGAACATGGAATTGAATAAACTGTTTAAATTTAAATTTTATTTGCTGTTACATTACTTCAAGTAAGTATTTAATAATTTTTAGATAGTGTATTGCGGGGTAAATACCAGAAAACATTAGCAAATTTTGATCTTGGGTATTCATGGCAACCAAAGGTAATAACAATAATAAAAAGTTTGGCGTGTAGTTGGCTAATTCCTTTTTTCATGTGAAATGTTTTTAACCCAACTTCAACATTTTTTTTTTTAAAGAGAGAGGGAGAGAGAGAGAGAGAGAGAGAGAGAGAGAGAGAGAGAGAGAGAGAGAGAGAGAATTTTTTAATATTTATTTTTTAGTTCTCAGCGGACACAACATCTTTGTTTGTATGTGGTGCTGAGGATCGAACCCGGGCCGCACGCATGCCAGGCAAGCGCGCTACCGCTTGAGCCACATCCCCAGCCCCCAACTTCAACTTTTAGGAGCTCCTTTGGACTCTAATAAGCCTTATTACCAAATTCAAAGTTGAATCCTCATGGATCAAAGAGAAAAAAAAATCCAACTATTTCTATTGAGGGATGCACTTTTACCTGAATGATGAAATATTAGAACCAAATGTACAACCTGACATATGGCTGTTGGGTATTGTTCACTATACACTACCATGTAATTATCAAGCCTTTAAACTATTAAGTGAAGACTAGACTTTAGAACATAAATAAGCCTGGAATTCAGGACATTCAGTGATATTTAATTCAGATTATTTTATCCTCTAATATTCAACTAAGTGCTACTGGGATTATAGTTCAGATTAGAAGCCACATCTATTTCACATCTATTTCCTTCTCATTAAAACATTTCAGGAACACCTATCATTGTCTGTGTGTCACGTCATTGCCACTTCTTCTCAACCTACAAACAAGTCCATAATTTGCTTTTAATCATTTTTCAAATATATATGCATATATGTATAAACATATATTTATATATTCAGATTTAACCAGAAAGCAGGAAGCATCTGTTCTGTTTTTATGTAGAAGGGTGCAAGAAAACAGGAGGCATTAAAAGGAAACACTGACCCTTTGTGCACATTAAGAGTATTCATTTCTCAAATGTGCTAACTTTCCAGGATTAAAATTAGCAGAGGTGTTAACCTCTTCTTTAAGCAATTTATAAATGACCATGTGTTAATAATCACTCGAGAATAAGATGGATAGAAATTTTATTTTTAGCCTAAAATTTTATAAAATACCGATGACGTGCTAAATGTTGAGAAATAGAACACTACTCTTTCAAGCTCTCATACAACAGGCCATGCATCTTTTTTTTTTTTTTGAGAGAGAGAGAGAATTTTAATATTTATTTTTTAGTTTTTGGTGGACACAACATCTTTGTTTGTATGTTTTGCTGAGGATCGAACCCACGCCCCATGCATGCCAGGCGAGCACGCTACCACTTGAGCCACATCCCCAACCCCCTGTACATCTTTAATCAAGACACTAAGCTTCTCTGAGACTTTCTTAGGTGAGATATAACTTTTGTTTATAGCATATGTTTATCATGTGGAGAAAATAGGTAATGTTAAGTCAAGATCATTGTATTGTCTTGAGCAACTAATAAAAAAATTTTTTAAAGAAAAAAAAGAGAAAATAGATAATGTTATTGATAGAAGGATAATTCAAAAAGCCTTAGAATCATTTGTATAATTAAGTTTAAAATGTGTATTATTTTTTAATACATTGGTTAGAAACTAGAGTCAGAACCGGAAACGTGCTAGCTTAAAATTAGGTTCAGGATTAAATATTTGCTTTTAAAAATCAAAAGTGAAGTGCAAAAATACCTCTTCCTTTCATGAACTCCACAGGCATGAGTTCAGTAAGACCCAAAGCCATTATTATTAAACAATAGTGGTACAAAATGAAGAGTGAAAAAGCTCATTTTGGAACTTGAATAGTTAACCTAAAATATAAAATATGCCTCAAAATAAAATGTCCAAATAGAAAGAAAATCCCTTTTAATGTTAAGATATTATAGGATATAAAATGAATTAAGGAAAGAGAAATTAAAAAGCAACCAAGGACTATAGACCAAGGTAGGAAACAATCTTTCACTAGACACATGACATTATTCGCAAGCAGATGACAATCCACTGTTCATTCTCTGCCATTTGGTCTTGCAATTACCATGTCCTGCCTTCTTCAGCATCAGAAACATGGGACAGTGTCTCATTCAAACCTACTAAGAGGATATATCACCACCAGATCAGAAAGCAAAGCAACATATCTTCCTGAATGTCTGCATGACATTCCTGTCTCTGTGCTTACAAATAACTGCACAGAAAGAAAAGGAACATATTTTAAGAACTTGCCTTAAAAGAAATTTTTTTCAAACAAAACACATTATTAGCCAACTTTGCAAAACTTTTACATATTTCAGTAGCCAGTTGAAGTAGTTTGCTTTAATTTTCAACATGATGTGATATACATTCTTGTTGAATGCAACATCTTAAACCATTGAACCTGCTAGTGCCTGACTTTCTCCAACTTTTATGGGTTCTTTTTGTTTGTTTATTTGTTTGTACTCAGGGATCTACTGGATGGGATAGGACTGGAACAGTTTCCAAGCTGCATAGATGGTCCCTTCCTTCCATTAGCCCTGAATGCTATCCCAGTCACTGTAGTCTCCTCCCTTAATCCTTCCTGTGTGATTTGTTAAAGTGGATAAAAAGATCTGCTGCCAACTAGAAAATCTCATGGTATTTATTGTCAGATTTATTATTTATTCATTTTTGCAAAATAAGCTACACTAAAGCTTAAGAATACATTTATCATCTCAAAGTTTCCCATAAAAAATAAAATAAAATAAAAAATAAAAAAACTGCAGTCACATATGTGTTGGCCAGAGCCATATTCTCATCTGAAGACTCTGTAGGAGGACCTTTAAGCTCACTCTTTGGGGGTTGAGTTCTGCAGGCTGAGAGCCTCAGCATCTTATCCCTCCCTACTGGTTGGAAAACCATGTGGCCCAGATGGTTTTCTCCACAGGACTGTTCAAGACAAGGCAGTTTTTAGAGTGAGAGAGAAAGGGATCACAAGACAGACCCTCCTCTTTATGTAAACTAATCTTGGTGGTTATAACCTGTCACCTCTGTTATATTACATTATATTATATTCATTTTAAGTCACGAGGTCCAGTTAACACATAGGAAAGGAATTACCCACAGGCACAAATAACAAGAGGTGGGGATATTTGGGGACCAAGAGGTTAACCGCCCTCCCATGTTGTTGACCTGTGGCTCTTTGTCCCTTAGACTTCAAGTTCCAACTTGTGATTCTCTCTTTCTCTCTAACCTGTAATGATTTTATTTAATATAAATGTCTTTACTTTCCTTCTAGGCTCTATTTCGACAGAGGACACAAGAAAGCATCAGGACTCAGTGGATAGAAATGTACTAGTCGGAAAGTGGGCTTCTCATATAGGCCTAGCCAATCAAATCAGCCAAAATTACTAATTGCCATAGAGATGAAATGAGATACAATAGATGTGTAGATGCACACAAGATAATGTGGACAGACCCTTCTATTACAATTGCATGATTGTATATAGAAGAACCTGGTATAGAAGGGCCTTGGAAAAAGATTTTCCTTGGTTATCGAAAGCTTGAAATAGACTGAGGTAAGTAATTCCTGAAAATTAACTTTAACCTTAATATTACTGGACAAACTGAGCATTCCTGGACACCAATCAGATTATCCCTTCATAAACAAATAACTTCACTCTGGCAGTCATCGGAGTTCAAAAACACAGAACACAAAGATAATAATGTCATGTCACACTGTCATCTGATGGACAGAACTAGAAGGCACTGAGATACTGGGGCATGAAGTCAATTGGCTCCAGGACTTATTTTCTGTATAACCTACAACTTCTGAATTTTCTCCTCTGCTAAACAAACTTAATAAGATCATGTACTCTACAGGGTTCTGGCAGGAGATTGAGTAATACAAATAAAGCCAGACATGGTGACACAAGTCTGTACTTCCAGAATTCAAGAAGCTGAGGTGGAAGGATCATTTGAGCCTGGGAGTGTGAAGCACATCTCAAAGAAAATGAAAACAAAACCAACAAATTAAAAAAAAAAAACAAGTAAAATGTCCATAAACAGTGCCACACACAAAGCAAATGCTCAGGAGATATTTACTATTATGTTATTATTATGGTCCTTCTCACATTTCTCTACAGAAAATGTTCTAATATTGTCCTAACATGAATCTTGATTAAGAGGTTTTAGACAAACCAGGTTGGAAATAATCTCTGCAAAAAGGATGACAATTTTTCTTGTACTGACAGTAACATGGGAGATTAAACAAGAACCCACAGCAAAACCATCAATACTGATTTTGGCTATGGCGTGTGGGAAGAGAAGTGGCATTAGCAGAAGCTAAACCCACAGATAATAATGTGTCATGTCATACATATGGACAGGACTAGAAGGCTGTGAGACCTAGTGGGGTCTGAAGTCAACTGTCTCCAAGACTTATTCTCTGCATAACCTAGAGCCTACATTTACAGTCCATGCCCTCTTCTCACTGAAAAATAGAGAATATGATGATAAAGAATATGATGGCCTAAAGAAACCACCTCTCCCCCATTTGGAATCTGGATGTCAAAAGGAAAGTTAACATGAAGTTAACTTGCAAACTGCTGAGACTTGCAAATTGCAAAGCTAACTTGAAAATTGCTGAGAAGCAAAGATTTTTGTTTGAACAGAAACCCATCTTAAGTAGCAGGGATCAGAAACATCCTCTCATTTGACATGGTCCAGGTTTATTATCTTACCCTAGCCACTGGGAGCCAAAGTTGTCGGAGAGACCTCCTCAAGGAACTCTAAACAGCTTTAGACCTTTTAGACTTTAAAATCAGGGAAAAGGAGGACATAGTGAAGTTAAATTCTATTTCACTGTACGTTTTAGTGCATTAGAAACTTTCACCTTTATGATGGTGGGAGGGGGAGTAGCGGCTATTTGATTAACCTGAAAATTATTATTTTTTTCATAAATGCCCTATTAAAAAACACTTTGGGGAGCTGGAGATTATATGCTCCACAACAAATGATTACAGTATAATATAAGTTGAAGGCAGAGCTTATGCAAGCAAGATGTGAAAAAAAGAAGTTCTGAAGTGGAAAAGATGAAAATGACAGTTTGGAAGGGAAGGAATAATAGTTTAAATCTTAGTGGCATCATCTAACATCCAGAGGGCTTCATTTGATTTGAACTGAGATATATACACATTGGTAGGAAACATCTTTGGTTAAAATAACAGAGTTAATACATGCATCTAATTTTATTCTCTCCTACAGAGAGGAAAAAAGCCATAAAACTATGACTTTTTAAAAAGACAAATTTATAAGTACTAGAAGAAAGAAAGAAGGAAAACAAAAGCAAAAAATAAAAAATAAAACCTAACTCTGATTTAGTAAACCTTAAGATGGTATATCTGGGAGCTGAGGTTGTGGCTCATTGGTAGAGTGCTTGTCTAGCATGGGTGAGGCACTGGGTTTTATACTCAGCACCACATAAAAATAAAATAAATAAAAATAAAGGAATTGTGTCCACCTACAACTAAAAAAAAAAAAAAAAATGACCTATCCATACCTGCCAGGGGAAAAGCTGAGAACCAATACAAAAGTCAAAGCACTGGTGGTAGCTACCTGCCCAGCTAAGGGAAGGAGAACTAGAGGTAAGGAGCACTGGATAAAAACTACCAGTTACATCTCCATTCTGAAAACACCTCCCACCTATCAGGTTGATTTTCTTGAGAAGTTAAAACAAAGTCTTGGGACAAAGCCATGGTTGTAGAACAGGGTACCATTCTGAAAACACAGAGACCATATGTTGTCCTGCATGTTGAATATAGAAGTCCCCACTTTCACCAGCCCCTTGACCCCTGAGGGGTCAAGAATACAGTATGACTGACATTTAATTCCCAGGCCAGAAACTGGATGTCTCCAGGAATTTCACTAGCCCAAGAAGAAAGACCACAAGATAAAGACTCTGGTGGTTACCCAAGACACAATGTACCCAGATAATGCCAAAAAGCTCTACACAAGCACTCATGGCTTCTTTTTATCAGTTTATAAACTATTAAGCAAGAACAGACAAATGAAGGTCAGATCTACATGATTCCTCTGCCAGGATGTTAGAAACCACCACCAAAAAAAAAACCTGCAAAAGAGCATAAAATTCCTTCCCCTCCTACAAAGTATCCTTAGTCCTTGATGTCTGTCTACATTTCTCTCTGTCAGTTACTTTTTTTCTTCCTTTTGCTTGTTTATTTATTTTTACTTATACACAAAGGTGGAATTCCCTGTGATATATTTATATATACACATAGCATGATTTTGTTAAGCTCATTCCATATTCCCTCCCCTTTCCCTGTGCCTTATCCCTCCCTCATGATCTCTTTCTACTCCACTGATCTTCCTTATGCCATTATGATATTTGATTCCCTACCCTGCCCCCCCTCTTTTTTCTTCCACTTATTTTGCTCTAGCCTCTTCATATTAGAGAAAACATTCAACCCCTGATTTTCTGAGTCTGGTGGATTTCACCTAGCATGATATTCTCAATTTCCATCCACTTACTAGCAAATCCCATAATTTCATTCCTCTTTATGGTTCAGTAAAACTCCATTGTGTATATATGTCACATTCTTAAAATCTATTCATCTGCTGATGGGCACCTGACTACAACAACAACAATGTTTACAAGCAGCCTAATACACAAGAGACAAATTACTTCTTAATTCTATCCCAAACCAAGTTTTCCTCCTGACTACTGAGTCAGCAATGATTAAGATGTTGTGAAATCTAAATGCACATTTCTCTGAAGGATTAGACAAAATTATAAATTCCTTCTTCTTGATATTACGGCTTAATTTGTCATCCCAGATACTGCTATCTTCCTCCTGCTAATAATGTTCTCTACTCCTCAGTCTCCTTTTCTGGCTCCTTCTCTCTCCAACTTCTTATAGTGTCCTAAGACTCCATCCTGGCGCTTCTTCTCAACTCACAACATAACCCAGTGTGTTGATGGTCTCACCTAGTTAAATATTAGGTATGAAATTATCCCACACTTTGGTCTCTAGCTTCTAATCTTTTCCTTAACTGCTGACTTGCAAAACCAACCAATTCCCACTGGATGTCTAACAGTTACACCCACTCTGCCCACGTCTTCCTGGCTCTCATGATGGAGTCTCCAACTGTTAAGATGAGGCATCCTTAACTCCTTTCATTCTCTCATATTCCACATCCAACACATAATGAATTCCGTTGACTCTACGTTCCAAACATCTCTAGGATATGACTTCACCTCAACATGCCACCACTACCACCCTGTTCCCAGACTTTCCTATTGCCAGGATTATTGCAACAACCCCCTTAATGGACTAAAGTGTTCTTTAAACATAAAAACATAGTACTAGAAATAGAAAAACTCATTAGAAGTTTTGAAACAAAAAATGTGAGAGAATTTTCCAAAAGTAGATCAAGAAGAAAAACATTTAAAAAATTAGAACGATTCAGGAAGTTCAACAATCAAATAATAGGAGCCTCAGTACACAAAACAAAACAAAACAAAAAAAAATGACTAGCTCTTAAGAAGAGATTGCAGTGAGTTGAGAAAGAAAAACTACAGTCACATACTCCCTCTGGCCTATTTCTGCCAAATATACAGCACCTGATTCACACTCCAGCCCAGCCAGATGCCCTGTCTTTGATCATCTATCTCTCTGCATCCCTTCATTCTCAAAAAATAAGACTCTTAAAAACTTTCAGAGTCTCTGAAGTTAGAAGACAGACCACAGCGGAAACATTTTTTCTGCCTGTCTTCTAATCTTTATCTAGTAATAGAAATACTTCTCTCTTTTTAACCAGCTAAGTTTGTGCTTATCTCTGGGTTTTACAAAACCAAACAATATAATATTGAGGAAAACTCACATAGGTAGACGAAGAAGTGCAAGAGCAATGATAAAAATTGAATATAACTAAATTCTGATGGAATTAATCAGACATGAGAAATGAATTCCAATATCTTTGAGTTTATTAGAAAGTATAATGATGATCACAGGGTCTAGATGAGCAGAAAAGTCATTCATTCATGTTTGTTTATAACTCAATTCTCCACCTCTCTTTCTGGATTTAGGAGATTGACTAAGATTATTGTAGGGAATGATATGAGCATCTAGTTAAAGTATACTGATAAAGATATTTTAAATATGAATCAATTCTTGATAATTAACCCACTTGGCAAAATCCAAAAAGTGCTAAATGTATTTGAATCAGTTAAAAATTATTTTCATCTGTAAGTTAAAGAAGGGGAAAGTGATTTAAGTGAAGTTGAGATAAGTTAACTTTAAGTCAGGGGCTAAAAAGGTTTTTCTTTCTCTCATGTGGAAAACATGAGGGAAAATGCTATAGCCCCATCCATCACTTTCAAATTCTAGGTAAAATGAAGGAAGAAAAGACAAAGTGACAAAAAATAATGGGCACTAATTATTAGTCATGAATTCTCTCCAGATTTCTACTTATGTGTCATAAGGCAGGATAGTTTCTCATAGTCACCTGGAATGAAAGGAAAGCTGAAATGTAAAATTGTTAATGTGGGCAATCTGCTATCTCTAACAAAATATCAATTTCATGTTCCAGCCCAAGTAATCTTGAAAACACTCCCTAACTACAATCACTCATGACACATGTACCTCTCAATTCTACCATTTAAAATAAATTAAGTCATCTCATACACTTAACATATTCTTTTTTCTTTGTATAGATGTGTTCTGTCACTCCAAGAAGATTTCAAAGAACCCGACAGCAGTGATGGCACCTCAGAGATGATTAGGTCACCCTAGAGTGCCTTGCATACTTTAGACAATAAATGTAAAACATGAAAATTAAATCATTACTGAGCCTTCAGGCAAAAGCCAAAATAACTTTAAGGAAGAAACAAACAGTAGGAACCGAATTTTGTCTTCTTGGTCCAATAAATCCACAAAGGCAGAAACATTTGAGAAAGCAAAAGCCAAACACTGGCATGAGCAAAAATACCTGCTGTGGCTGGGTGTGGTGATCTTACCTATAACCCAGGGGCTAGGGAGGCTGAGACAGGAGGATCGTGTTCAAAGCCAGCCTCAGCAAAAGCAAGGCACTAAGCAACTCAGTGAGATATTCTCAATTTCCATCCACTTACTAGCAAATCCCATAATTTCATTCTTCTTTATGGCTCAGTAAAACTTCCTTCATTTAAATAAAATACAAAATAGGGCTGGGGATGTGGCTCAGTGGTCGAGCGCCCCTGAGTTCAATTCCTGGAACACTCCCCCCCACCCCCCAAATACCTGCTGCAAACAGTGCTATTTGCATAAATATCTAACAACAGAAAGAGGAACTGTAAAGTAAAAAGAAAAAGATAGGTGTTATTAGAGGAAGAAGCCTCATTTGCCTCAGGGAAGAAAATAATAGTGAACACGTGCAACAGCTTACGAAAGCTAGCATTTCTTAGAAGAAAACACTTGCTACCATATTCATCTGAACATTTTACACTGGATAATATGATGAATATAAACACTATATTTGCATTCTTTATGCATCTTACCACCAAGCATGCTTGAGCATCTGGAAGCATGGAGTCTTTACACACACACAGACATGCCCACACTATGGGAATATTGCTAGGTATTCTTTATCCACATGTGAAATAATTAGATAATCTGAAATTACTTGAAATATTTTTCAAGAGCTTATCTAAAGACCATCTAAATTAAATGGCAAACATACCAAAATGTTCTTCTTTATTATGAGTTATATATGTATAAATACATATATACAAGGTGGGTGTGTGTGTATACACACACATACACACACATACACACAGAATATATATTTCTTTTTTTTTTTTCTCCAGTATTTGGGACTGAATACAGGACCTCACATGCTAGGCAAATGCTCTAGCTAAATACCCAGTCCTATCACTTATATTTCTAAGACTTCTAAATTCTATTAGTGCCCTTCCACTTTAAGTCCCCAATCTATACACTAACATGTTTATTGAGAACTTTCAATTCATCAAAATAACTCAAAAGTTATGGTTTTCTCCAATATTATTTAAGATTTAAACTTGAGCTTTGGAATTCAGAAAAATCTGAATTGAAAACATGAATCTCTGGCTAACTCACTGTTCATCACCTGAAGAGACTTGGAAAGCCCTCTGAGCCTTAGTTTGTTCATAGGGGAAATGGGTATATTGATGATAATATTACTGTCTCCCTCAAATATTAATTATAAAGATTAAAAGTAATTCCTCTCTCATGTGCAATATGGTGTTTGCCATACAAGGAACTAAAAAATGAAAGGCCCTTAATTCTCTCATACATTTGGTCTTATAAAACATATATATTATATAATAAGAATGTACATTTTGTATTATTGTTTGAACCTTAAAAATTAAAGAAAGGCAGAACATTGAAATCATACATCTATATCAAAGTGGGCTAATTTTCAGCTGTGGTATAAGCTTATCCACAGCACATGAAGATTTGCTTAAAGAACAATGGGAAAATGGGTTATTTCAAGTCATCAGGCAATCTAGGGATTGTTCTACCATAAGAAATTAACAAATGTCAATAAAACCTGATAGGTATCCCCTCAAAAGATGACAGCGAGGGCTGGGGATGTGGCTCAAGCGGTAGCGCCCTCGCCTGGCATGCGTGCGGCGCTGGATTTGATCCTCAGCACCACATACAAATAAAGATGTTGTGTCCACTGAAAACTAAAAAATAAATATTAAAAAAATTCTCTCTCTCTCTCTCTCTAAAAAAAAAAAAAAAGATGACAGTGGTAAAATGACATGTGTCCGTTCCTTGTTATATAGAAGTAAAAATTTTGCTAATAAAACAGTATGATGGTTTTTGTTTTGTTTTTTGGATGCTTTGGATTAAACCAAGACCTTGCATATCCTAGGCAAGGGTTCTACCTCTGAGCTATATTGCCAGCCCTGAACATTATGAAGTTAAAAGAGAACCATTTCACTATGGAAAAACATAAATTCACTTCAGAAACCTGCTTTTAAATATCAGTAACCGAGGCAATAATCACAAAATACTTATATTCATCTGCAAAGAAAACAATATCTTTTTGAAAACATCATGCATTCATTCATTGAACAAATAGCCACAAAGTGAATCACAACCAGATATCTTTCTCAACCCTGGGGATACAGTGGTAATCTGACATGCATAGTTTCTTCCCTTGTAAGAGTTTACCCTTCTTGGCAAACAATTAAAATATTGTATGTCCTTAGAAGGAAGAAAACTGCATTCTTGTAGTATTCTATAATTTAGAAAGTTATATACATTTATATTATATTATCTTTTTTCAGGAAGTTTAACATGGTGGGGTTTGTTGTAAGGTACAGACAATGAAAAGCCAGGATTCTGAAAGTTTTGAGCTTAGGCTACATAAAGGAAGATTTTCCTGTAGGAAAAAACTAGAATCTGATACACAGTCCAGCACTGGCGCATCTCAAGCATACTTGCTTATACAAGATTAATGACATAAGTTACTGATTAAGTCAGCAGGTTTCATACACCTATTGGCCTAGTTTATAAGAGCTGTACAAGTTAAATTGTTAGAGAACAAATGCATTTTGTTTGAGTCAGTATGTCGCCTTCTTGTCTAGGCAGGGGAGAAAGTGGATACCAAGACTGTAATGCTTTTGGAATAAAATCTTTAAATGCAAACATGATTGCCATTGTAGACTGTTTAATCTAGAGATATTGTATTTCATTTCTGGTTTTGGAGAGGTTTGTTGATTTGACCATACTGGGTACAACTCAGTGCTTATCTCAACTGTTTAGATAAGATTTACTTGACTTTGGCAGGTGACAAAATCTAGGGTGTGGAATAAAGGAGGTAGAAAAAAAGTCTGGCATATTCCCAGATAGTGTTTATTTTAAGCATAGTGTATAGATGAGCAAATAATTTCAAACAACGCACTGTACTTCATGTAAAACATTCACTGTCTGTTGAATGTTTTCTGTAAACCAGCACTGCAAAATGTCCTTTATTGGGCATAACGAACTTCACCTTCTTGCTTAGGTAAACATTTACACTCTTGTAAAAGAGAGCTTAGTAAGTTCCTCTGGAAATAGGACCCTAACTCTGAGATCCCTTTTGCCACTGTTTTCTAATACATGTTCCAAAAGAGAAACAGTATTAAATTTCATGTTGAATGTATGCATATATGTTGCTCCATAAGTACAGGAGCTATCAGAATTCTAAAATTTCTTATGCCAAAATATCTTTCATACTGATAACAATCATATTTTTTCAATCTAATTCTATATAATCATGTCTCACTTTGAAAGAAAACTCCAAAAGAATGATGTTAATCAAAGTTTTAAAGAAATTTTTTTAAACCCTTTTTAATATAAATCACCTAAACGTTTGCTAAAAAAATAAGGTTCTTCACTCTACTTGAGCATTTATATATTTTCAGACATGTTGAAGTAAGAGAAAAAAAAAAACAACTAGTTTGGTCACTGAAAGTTTTAAAAAAATCATCAAAAAATAAAGAAACCTTAGTTGTGAATTTATGTAACTGAGAAGACTAAAACTTAGTACCAACATTAGACATGTTATGGTAATGCCTCTCACAGCTAACCTTAACTAATTTGTGCTTCATGACTACTTTTCTAAAACATTTAAACTATGAAAAACATAACACCCATATAATATTTACCATAATCCCCTTGAAAAAAATATCACATTTACTTAGATAAACATGATTAGTAGGTGCAAAAAATATGGTATACTAGTTTATGTGTATATTGTGTTGCATTTGGCTAATGAAGGTTTCCTTTTATTCTCTTGGTGTATGGATTGGTGTGTAAAAATTAATATTTTGTTGTCTAAAGGAATGAAGAATCTCAGATATTAGGATTTCTTTTAATGAATAAAACCTTGCTTCTGGGTAAAGAAAGTTTTGAAATATATCATGGATTTATCACTGTTCTAATTCCTCTGTGTTTCTAAGCTTTAATTAAAATTCCATAGGTGACTGGTAAAATGGAAAGACGACTGTTGGAGGAATTTTCCTTCTACCTACTGTCCTGTCCTCACACTTTCCAATCTTCAGGTTTCAGTAAACCCACTGCCTAGTCTCCTTGAGAAAGGAGACTATCAATTTTGCTTGTGTTTCGTGGATGGAATGTTGAAGCCTGTTCAAGGCCAGCCTTCCACTTGGCCTTGCTGTTTTTTGAAATGTTTGCAGTGTTTAGAATAGTTCCAAAAATGCAGTTCTTGCACTTTTAAAACAAATTATTCATTTCTAATTGTAATTACTCATTGGTCTCCTGAACCCTAATTCCTATTGCAATACACATATGTTCGTGTTTATTAAGTGTCCATTCTTTAAAGTTTTAAGTTACAAATTTGTAAACAGGTGCTTGTCCTCACTTTCACTGCTGCAGAGCAGTCTGATCCAGTAGTGGAGGGTCAGCAGTCCTTATCTTGGTGGTGATCTTTGGAGCCTTGTACTCCCATCAACTGTTGTATGTAGTGCAAGACCTGGCTGTCTCACACACCTTTTCTGACCGCCCTGATCCTAGTCACTAAGACCTTGCACCTGAATTGCTATGATATCTCTCTTCTCTGGTCTTCCTGTCTCCTTCCCTCAACTCTTATTTTCTACATGGCAGCAGAGCAAAGACAAAAACATAAATTGGGCTCATTATTCCTCTGCCGAAACCCTCTCCTAGTATTTCATCTTTCTTGGCATAAAAGTCAAAGTCTTTAAAAAGTTAACAAGGCCCTACATGATCTACTCCCTCGTTATATATCCAAAACACATCTCCAACTTCCCTTTCCTATGAGTACTTTCTCCAGACACACTCAGAAACATGGCGGTCTTAAGATAGCATGATGGTGCATGCCTGTAATTCAAGCAACTGGGAGACTGCGACAAGATGATTGTTAAGACTCAGTAATTTAATGAGCCCCTATCGCAAAATAAAAAATACAAAGGACTGGGGATGTGGCTCAGTGGGTTAAAAAAGCATCAAGAAGAAAGAAGAAGGAAGAGAGAGGACTGAGTCTTTTATTGTACCAGGGCCTCATTGCCTGAAGACATTTGTACCTGACTATAGCTTTTCTGGAATATGTTTTGCCCTCAGATATTTACAACTTTCCTTTCTTTTAGTCCCTTCAAATATTACCTTCTTCTCGAACTTTCCCTGACTCCTCCTTCGCCTCTCGTCGACCTGTGCTGATTACCATTCCGTTCTTTTGTTCTCCCCTGTCATGATACTTATTACCATTTGACTTAACACATATTTTCCTTTAAAAAAAATTGTCTTTCCCCCAACTAGAACGAAGGCTCCACACGGACCCAGATTTTTTTGTCTATGTTTTCATTTTGGTATCCAGTGCCAGAAATGGAGTTTGGCAGAAAGATGGCACATAGTAAAATTTGAGTGAATGAATGATGAAACATCGAAAGGAATAATGTAAGAAAAGGAGGTAGTAGGAATGAATCATGACCTCCCTGATTTAATGTAATGCTGGCATCTTTCTTTGTGGGGAAAACAGAAGATTCCAACAGCAAAATTAGTCATTCTTATATAATCTAATATTCACATGAAAATATCTGACAAAGGTGATCACAGTCCTTGAAATCTTCTCCTCAACCTGTAATGGTATAGAAGTCTGCCACCATTCTATGGCTTTCACATGTGACAAAGCAAACCTGAGCATCACCAGAGTCATGGAACTCAGGTGAAGACACAAAAGGAATTTTATAGTAAATCCTCCAGTATATCCATCAAGTGACCTCTTTATGACCTGTACAACAGCTCTTTTTGTCTCTATCGGTCCATGCGACTCCCATCTCCTCCTCTTTCTACTTCTTTTCCTCTCTCCATCTCTCTCTCACACACAGTATGATGTGCATATTCCAGAACAACACTAGAGTGCTACATGTAGCAATTATAGCCTTGAGTTAGTAGGCTGGTTTTGTAATTAAGAACCATGAAGGGAAAAAATAATCATGCATCATTTTTCCAGCTTAATTCACTGATACAATTGCTAAAATTGAGTCCTCAGGAAGTACAGCAGAAGTTCAGAGAATAGACTGGGATCCAGACTGCCTGTGTTTACATCACAGCCCACTGGTTGCTGATTGAGGTTCTTTTGCAACTCTGCGACTGGTTTTTCATCCCTAAGTCAGGTTTAACAATATTACCTACCTCATAGAGTGGTTGTGGTCATGCATATTAACAACTACAGGTGTTAGCTACTATTATTAGCAATTGCATGTTGTTAAATTTGGAACCATTAAAAAAACCCTGTATTAATAGAACTCAGTGGATAATCTATTTTAACATCCCACTCAATTCATTAATTCTCTTTACAATTTAATTCATAAGAACTGCATGCTGTCATTAACAATGATAGAGAAGCCTTTCTAAATTCTACTATTTCCTCAAATGAGACTGCTATTATTCTCGAGTGGCTTAAAAACATAGGAAAAAAACTATTCCTTTACAATCCAGCACAGAAATGACAAAGTTTATTCAGGAAACTGGTTATTGTGGTTTTTTTCATTTTAAGTCTTTCTGGACAATTTATTTTCTTAATCATGTATCCATAATAATCTGATTAAAACTCTTTTAATTTTAAAGTGTACTCATAGATATTTGACTGAAAAGTGCTACTGAGAAAATAAAAATCCTGTTATATTTATGTTTGACCAAAAGAAAGATGCAAGGCAGCCATCAGCATAAAATATCATCCCTTCAGTTCTACCAAAGGACAACTTTGGTGTTTTGTAATTTGACCTGATGTCTCAGCACACTGAACTTAGGGGAATATCTGTGATTATACTTCTAGATGCAATTTGTAAAAACAGGGTACATGGGCTGGGGATGTGGTTCAAGCGGTAGCACTCTTGCCTGGCATGCGCGGCGCGCTAGGTTCGATCCTCAGCACCAGATAAAAATAAAATAAAAAGATGTTGTGTCCACCGAAAACTAAAAAGTCAGTATTAAAAAATTCTCTCTCCCTCAAAAAAAAAAAAAAAAATAGGGTACATGTAGCTCAATAGGCAAAGATAGAAAGTGCAATCATTTCTTCCTTTCCTCTAGCACTCTTGGATCCTCCCTTCATCTAATGAATGAAGAAATCCAGAAAGCATCTTGACAGTAGCTATTCTGGGATGCTGGAGAAGCATTTATCAAAACATACAATTTTTAAAAAGCCAGTTTTGAAATTCAAAGTTATCAAAAGGGTTTCCCCTCCCCCTAAAACAACAGTTAAAATCCCTCCCTCTCCAGGATCATGTAAAAGGATTATTTTTGCAAACACCTTAACAATACACAACACTTCTAGGGGCAAAGCTGATACGATTAATTTTGAGCTCACACTAAGTGCTCTGCACTCAGATTTGAGCTCTACCTCCATATGTGCCCCATGTGGTCAAGGGTAATTCTTTCAACAATCACCCAGTGATTGTAAAGAACAAATATAGTATTATAATACTCTGAGCTGCAGTGGACTCTTGTCTCCAGGTTTCCAGAGTTCCTTCCATTGGAGGGTCTATGGGGCAGTGAAAACAAACATACAAACAAATACATGATACATAATTCATATATTAAGGGGAGAATAACCATATTCACAGCTTCAACACAGTCCCAAGAATTATGCTCCTTCTTCCCATAAAAGTAATCGAAAAGTCCAACTGTAGAACAACATCATAAAAATACAGGCTACATTCAACCCAAGGTTTTTTGCTGAGCCTGTAATGAAAGGCTTATAATAGTTCATTTTTTCTTGATTTAATAATCTATGTGTGACATAATGATGTATGAGGTCTTTCTTTTTATTAAAAAAAACCTCTAGGTAATGAACTTTTAGTTTAAATTAAAGCATATTCTGATATTAAATTTCTGAAAGTAGGTTTTAATGAAAACATACTATCTCATGTGTACTTTTCTCCACTACAAGGTTACAATTGATGAAAAAGTTACATGGGCTCACTGCAGCCCACTTTCTTCTCAAATTTCTAATTCTAAGTGACTTTACATTTCAATGAAAACCATTCACTCAACCTTACAACAGCATTTACTAAATTTTTAATGTTTCAATAAATATAATAAACAGGTCTTAAAATCCTATATCCCATGTGAGGAAAACACTTAAAATAAAGGTTAAAACTGGGGGGTAGGGGTTGCCATGAAGTAATTTCTAAGCGAGCCTTGTAAACCTCAGTTTCATAAAGAAGCCAGACACTGGAAAATCTACTGGGAAAAAACAACATTGCCCACACTGAATCCAATTTTTTGAGAATATTACAAAAATAAACAAATGATTATGGATAAACTTTCTTAGGGTAATCAATAGGCAAGTAAAAAAGCTTGTGTCTCCAAGAATGAAACCAGAAACTCTAGAAAAAGACCTGGAGTTTGTAACCTACTACTTGTTTGGTTAAAAAAAAAAAAAAAAATCATATGAAAAACATTTTTCAGTGGCAGCCCTACTAGATATGTAGGTTTCCAAACACATGTGAAAAGTCACCATAAAATAATCTTACAACTTTCCTAGGATTCAGAAACGCTATTTCCATATTTGGTGAGGGGTACTTAACCACTGAGCCACATCTCCATCTCTTTTTTGTATTTTATTTAGAGACAGGGTCTCCCTAAATTGCTTAGCATCTCGCTTTTGTTGAGGATGGCTTTGAACTCGTGATCCTCCTGCCTCAAACTCCTGAGCAGGTGGGATCACAGGTGTGTACCACGGCACCCAATTTTATTTCTGTATTTTTAAAGAAGAAAACGCCATACTCATTCCTAGAAACTAATTTAACTATCAAGAAAAATAAAATGTCAAAGGAGGGGATAGAAGCCTCTGTTTGTGACCCTACTTAGATTCTACTCATGTCCCTTACCATGATTCATTTCCCAGCAAAGCCAAACTCCATTACACTGCTCCCTTCATGTCCACCCAGAGCCAGGAGCTATGGATGTGGAGTATAAATGACCTACATAGCACAGAGACAATGTTTACAGAACCACACGAGTATAGTAGTCCTCAGCTTTTCAAGTTTCCAAAACAATTTGCTCTACAGAGATAAAATGCAGTCCAATGATATAGCCATGCTCAACTTCTAAGAGTTGTTAATATAAATAACTATCATACATATCTTCATTCAGAAAACAGAAAAGAGTGCAGCCAAGTAAGTAATAAACTTGGTATTTCAGCAACACTGACTGAAAACCTAAACTGCAGAACTCAGATATGTTCCCCTTGAACTGAAATCCCCATTTCTTCCCTCTTTCATATTCTCAAACTCCACTGGAAGGGACAGCCTTTGCATTCTACTCCCTCTTCTTTCCCATGGCAAGTGCTTTTAGTATGACCGATTCAGAGTAATCAAGGAAGAATAAAATCTCTAAGTTCTCTCTCTCATTAGATGCCCAGGCTTTAAGTTTCAAATGCATCCAAAGTCTGGAGACAAAGCTCATTTTCTAAGAAATGCAGGAGGAGAGGACAACTAGCTTTTATTGAGGGGTGTGGTATGTTTTACAAGTAAAAACTCATTTAACACCTCTTCATATTAAAGAAACTAAAGAATAAAAACACAATTTGTTCAGGTTTGTCCAGTTAGATAGCCAGTGGCCCAGCTGGACCAAATCTGTCTTAGTTTGGGTTGCCATAACTAAATACCATAGGCTGGGGGCCTTAAGCAACCAAAATTTTCTCACAGTTCTGAAGGCTATAAGTCCATGAAGGGGCTGGCCAATTCAGTTCCTAGTGAGGTCTCACTGATGCCTTTGTACATGGCTGCCTTCTCAATCTGTCTTCACATGGCAGTAGGAAAGAGAGACAAAGAGCTCTGGTCTCTCTACTTAAAAGGGCATTAATCTCATCATGGGGACCCTACTTCATGAACTCATGTAACCCTAATTAACCTCCGAAGACCATCGCATTGGAAGTTGGGCTTCAACGTATGAATTTGGCACAAATATTCATTCTGTAACAAAATCTACACAGTTTTGCCCCAGAACTTGTTTTCTTAATCATTGTGATACCAACTTGAAAAGAGAGGGAAAATCCAGGGAAGTAGAGGTGCTAGGGTGACACAGGAAAAAAATAAAAACATACTGAGAGAGTAAGTAAGTACTGAAAGTTAGCATCCTCAAGAACTATACTAGGGTCAGCTGTTTACTTTTTTTATTCTTTCACAGCAATTGATAACATACCTAGAAAAGAGACAGTACTTTTACATATCCATGCACCATGCTCATTTAACAAGTACTCACAATTTGCTTCATTTGTTGATAATCTTAGTCCAAACTACTTTTACTGTAATTCTGTATTTCAGTTATCTTTGCTTGGTTCATTCAAGAACAAGCAACTCCATTTAGAATTTTCTTGAAAGTATTTTTTTTTTGCACTTAATTCACAGATAAAAAAACAATTCATAACTTTCTCTAATGAACAGCCCATAATTAAACGGGGGGGGGGGATTTATCTAAGATAACTCCTCACAATTAATGGAACTTGCCAAATTTACATTTTCCAATGTTTTTAATAACTAGTATGTGAAATAGTAGTTGATCAAGTACTATATCCTGTGTCAGCTTTGTTTCTGCACACTCTCATTCTACTAGGTAAAACATATCCTCATTCTACAAGCTAACACATTGCCTAGAGCAGAGAGCATTGAACCAGGAGTCAAAGGAGCTGGATACTCATTCTGGCCCTATTATGCAAATCTCTTATCGGCTTAATGTATAAGGCTCAATTCCTCCACTGTAAATTGAGAGATTAACTTTCCTCCCATGGGCTGTATAACACAACTATCAGCAATAGTATTAGAGGGAAGGGTGATAAAAAGAGAAGTAAAATTAGCTTCATCTCTTTACATACTAATAAAAAGATTTAATTATAAATGAGAGAGGGAGGGGTGTGGGGGAGGAGCTTGTAATGACTTGGGTATCCCCCCAAAAGCTCATATGTGAGACAATGCAAGAAGTTTTAGACGAGAAATGATAGGGTTATGAGAGCCTTAACCCAGTTAGTGCAGTAATCCCCTGATGGTATCAGCAGAGTGGAAACTGAAAGTGGGTAAGGCGTGGCAGGAGAGGGTGGGCATGCGGGGTGGTGTGTCTTTCAGGTAGGTATTTTGTATCTGGCAAGTAGAGCTTCTCTCTGCATAAGGATCATCATGTGAGCTGCTTTCCTCTGCCACACTCTTCAGCCATGACATTCTGTCTCACCTTGAGACTCGAGAAGTGCATCTGGGTGTCTATGGACTGATACCTCTGAAACCATGAGCACCTAAAGAAAATTTTCTTCCTCTACAATTGTTCTTGTCAGGTCTTTTAGTCACAGCAGGAAAAAAAAAAAAAAAACTAACTAGAACATACATATAATTCTATTTTTATTACCTGCTACATTAGATAATTCCTTCCTAGATAACTATCAGGATAATTCTGTTCCATTTTGAGGGAGGTCAAGATCAACAAAAATAATAGCAACATGATGCAGGATCCAAAGAGGAATTGCAATTAATAGACTGAGATTTTACTGAATTTCTGATATAAATCCATGAGCATGCTTAGTGGTTTTGTAAGGTATGCTTCAGTAAATAAATGTATATATATACAATTTATATATACATTAAAAAAATAAAAAGTATTTTAAAAAGCAGTCACTAGGCTTAGAGAACAAAGAATAAAAGTAACCATGATTTCATTGACTATATATCATTTAATTTCAGGACATATGATTTATTTAAATCATGTTTTAACAAGATAAAATTTTTTAAAAAGGACATAATTGGGCATTCCTTGCCTACATGTCCACAATTCCAGTTAGCTTCAAACAAGGAAGACATGAAGTGCAGGGAGGATCTAGGGCCATTAGTACCCTGAGCCTGCCATTCCTGTAGGATAGTGAAAGTTATTTCTGGGTGTGATTACTGCATAAATTTTAGTTATCCCTTGTTACAATATCTATAATCTACTTTAAAATATATTTGCAGAAGAAATGCAATAGTAAGCATGATCCAGTTAAAGTTCCAATGTTAAGGTTAGTTCTCTGTCTTACTAATAACGCTCCATACCTCAAGGATGGTTGTCTAGCTTTAGGTAAAAAGACCATACTCCAAAGGCAGCTAATGAACACTGCTCATTATTCCTATCTAAATCAATAATAGGGGCTTTTTAAATTAGATACCAATGACTGCAATTGACTTTCCTTAGTGAAACTAGTCATTCAAGGTGTTCAGATTATCTAAAAATATCTTAGAGATGTTCCATCCCTATTCCCTTCAATTAGAGAATATGACAGTTTAGTAGAGGCTATGGCATGTATTTTTTTTTTTTTTTTTTGGTACGGGGAATTGAACTCAGGAGCACTTAACCACAAAGCCACATCCTCTAACCCCTTTTGTCTATTTTGAGAAAGGATCTCACCAATTTGCTTAAGGCCTTGCTGAGTTGCTAAGGCTGGTGATGGTCCTGCCTTAGCCTCCAGAGTCACTGGGATTACAGTTATTTGCCACTACAGTATGGATCTTTATGAAGCATTGGGATCTAAGACATTGGATTTGGATCCAGGCATTGGATTTCTTGATGCCTGGTGAAAATTATAAGAGTAACAGATTCCTACCTCCATGATGTTTTAGCATCTGTCTAGAACAAATAAATCTTTTATATAAAATCTTGATGAGAATATTTACAAGAACAGAGAGCCAGGCAACTTCAAGTTTACAAAATAGGTTTTTCAGACAATTTTGTTCCTACTGGCCAAAAGATATGTTTAATAAATATTGGAATTATAGGGAGAATTAGATCTGAATCTTGCTTCAGTTTGAGCTAGCAGCAGAGTGACAGGAATACTGATGTACCTGCAAAATTCCATTACACTTTTTATCCAGGAATTGTTATTAAAGGCACCTTTTCCTCTATCAAAATATCCCATTTTGAATGACAAACTATATGAAATCTCTACTTAATAGTGACATTGGGTTGGGGAGATAAAGCTAAGCCTCATGAAATTTGAAATTCTTCTGCAGCTACTCTTATCTACTAAAATGAACCTAAGATTTATGAATATCACATTGATCGTGGAATATGGACTGAATTTTGCATAAAAAAATTCAATCTATTTTCACAAAACTAAACTACCATTACAGAGCTGTAGAATAGATTCAAAACCAATTTATGGAAATAACAGGCTATATTATTTGAATCAATCCTTTAACATTGAACAATTTAAAATGCTAGATCAAATATTTGTGTTATACACACACACACACACACACACACACACAAATATATGTAAATATTTGTAAAGTATCATAAAGGCACCAAAGAAGTGACATTGAGACTTTTAATCTATCCCAATATGTCTGAACTTTCTGTTGACAACCTCATGGAACCAGGGACCAAATATCAAAGCTCAAAATCCACCCAAGGTACAGATTCTAGACCTTGTCCATAATAAACTGGTAATCAAAGCCTGCAGACTCAGGGAAACCAGCCTATCCAGGGCTGTGCATTTAGTGCCTGGAATGACCCTCAAACTTGATTTAAAGTAACTTAAACCTAAAGGATCCCCAGGTCCTACCACACAAAAAAGGCAAATCACTTGTGGAATGTACCTTCATCTCAGATTTTAATTTACTGTATACAACCAGAATGAAATTTTTCATAGGTAGTTTCACCCACCCTAACAAATTATTAAAATCTACAGGTTGCTTTAGAAGTAGAAGTACATTCATTCCAGCAGCTTGATTTTTAAATACACACACAAACACACACACACACACACACACACACACACACACACACATACACACACACACACTTGCATACAGCTTTCTTTGCTTATATTTACTGCACTGATAGACATGGTTAAGATTCCAATCCCTGGGAGGGGAGAAAGGGGATGAGAGGTGTCTGGGGGTGGGAAAGATGATGGAGTGAGACGGACAACATTACCCTAAGTACATATAGGATTGCATGAATGGTTTGACTATACATCATGTACAACCAGAGAAATGAAAAGTTGTGCTCCATTTGTATACAATGAATCAAAATGAATTCTGCTGTCATGTGTAACTAATTAGAAAAAAATTTTTTAAAAAGAGTCTAATCCCTTCTTTTTCTGTCTTTTGACCTTTTGTGACATTGAGAATTGTGGAACTGCTGTTGTGAGAATAACCTGCATTCACTTGAGCATGATGTGGTGCATGAAGGTAGTAGCACTTCGATTAGACCTTTGACACCTAGAATCCAAAATTAGATACTCCTGACTCTAACAGAACACTTTAAAATAGAAACATTACAAAGGAAATTCAACTTTAGGTTTCTCTAGAGTTTTGACAAGGAAGGAGAGAAGAGGAAAAAATAGCACCAGTAAATATAGCAGGGCAGCCACAAATAACTAATTGTATGTGTGTGAAAGTTGTTACAGTGAAACTCTGAGCTGCTGGAATGTAGCAGTGAATTTATCTGGCAACTTCTAGACTGACTTGTGGATTATGACAATTTTTTAATGGGCAGGAAAAAGGCTACCTCTGGAAAAAAATCCACTCTGAGGGTTTAGAAAAATTTATTCAAACAATATTATGTAGTATGTAGATATACTAATATAGATTGTAGGAAAAGCACAAAATTGAAGAATCAGCCCAAGAATCTAATGAATGGGAAAGAACAGCCACAGCTGATGTGGAATGTCTGGTGCAAGTTCAGTCTATTGCATTAGAGAGCCACATGAGCTTGAGAAAGCAACTGGACCACTAGCAGATCTTAGTTTGCTCTTCTATAAAATAACACTGGAAGACTGGATAAATTCTGTGACTGCTTCTACATCCCAAATCAATGATGTTTATGCTTCTGTGGAATCCTCAGTGGAGGCATATCTCGAGAGAAGCAAAGTTTATTCTAGAGACTACAAGTGATTCCCACATGGAAATCATGGCTCCAGACAGTACACTGAGGCAGAAGAGGATTTGATCCACAAACAGGCACTAGCTACTTATTTCTTCAGACTCTAAAGGTGCCTGTGTTTTAGAAAATGGGGTTGCAGTATTTCAAGTGGGATTCAAGCAATCATTTACATCCTAATAGGATAAAGTTTATGCATAATTCTGTGTGACCCTTCAACTACTGACGTTCATGCCATGTTATTGTTAGTGTTGCATGTTAAGCCAGCAAATTTTCAATGAACTCTCGCTGGCTGTACCACAGACACAGATGTCAGGCGGACTCCTTTGTTCATAAGGTTCTCATTATTAACTCAACCCAAGCTGAATATTTGACTGAAGGAAAGGACCATATCATTATTTTCAGATTTCATTCTATGACTTAACAGGGCTACATCTGCCAGCTTTAGAAACACGGAGTACTTCTTGGCGCCAGCCTTGGCATTCTTCTCTGTGACTATTACCCCAAATGGTTCAGCTTGAGGAAGTCTCCTCACCATCAAAACAATTTAATAAAAACTTAATTGTGATTAAGAGTTACTCATCAATTGACAGGGCATACCACACTTGCGCTATTTATGAATTATTCCACACAATATTTTAGGCCTAACAAATAGAATCCACATTCATGTTGGGTAAGCCAGAAAGCTAGTTAAATGTTTTCATGATTTATAAGGTCTGTGTTATACTTAAAACCATATTTCTTTAATAGGTAAACTGGCATTCCAGTGGATAATTCAATCTGCTTAATCTATTCTAAGGCTCTGGGGCAGCTTTGGGGACATCCAGAACATGGATTTAATTCTTCTCTACACCTTTGGGCAATATCTCTCAGCATAAATGTGATACGAATTTCTGTCAATTGTAGTGTAGAATTCAAGTTTTAAAATATTAACACTAAAAGCCAGCTACACTGGTGTATGTCTATAGTCTCAGCTACTTGGGATCCTGAGACAGGAGGATTTCAAGTCAGAAGTCAGCCTGGGCAACTTAGCAAGACCATGTCTCACAATAAAAATAAAATGTGGCTCAGTGGTAGAGCATCACTGGGATCAATCCCTAGAGCTGCAAAAGAAAGAAGTGGTGGTGGGCGGGGGGAAGACCCTAAAGCCATTAAAGCCATTTAGAAAATGTTAGAAATCACCCTTATTCCAAATATAGAAAATATGTTATAAGCCCGTTAAAAATATAAATTAAGCCAGACATGATAACACATTTCTGTAATCCCAGAACCTCAGGAGGCTGAGGCAGGAAAATTGCAAGTTTGAGGCCAGTCTGAGCAATTTAGTGAGACCGTCTCAAAATAGAAAAAAAAAAGTGCTGGGGTATACCTCAGTGGTAGAGCATTTGCCTAGCATATGTGAGGACTTGGGTTCAATCTCTAGTACTACCAAAAAATTTAGATACACACACACATATATGTAGATTTATATGTGTGCATACATATGTATATTTGTATGTGTCTACATACATGTACATGCATATATATTAGATAAAATAATTCAATTCTTCTAAAGTAGAAAAATTTATGCTATAGTTGTCCCAAATAAGTGGAAGAAGAAGAACCAGTTTTCCACTCTAAAAACTTATACATAAGAAAATTGCTTTAGTGTTTCAGCATCTTATAGTATCTTTGAACTGAAGGTCTAAGGGAACATAGCTCATGTTCCCTCATTTGAGACAAATGATGATTTCTATAGCATGAAATTAATATTAGATGAAATTAATATTAATATTAGGTTAATATTAGACATGTCATAATCTAACCATAAGAACATTCTTAAAACAACACTTAAAACAAGATTCCCTGTGAGTCTTACATTGATTGAAGCTGTTCTGGTAGACACTTTTAGGTTTACTTCTTCTTTGTTTTAGCTTGTCAAAAACCCATAACTAATATTCAACCAACTTTTTTGTCCTGTGGATTAACTTCCCTAGGTATTTTTAATGGCTGTAGAGACCCTACTATCTGGCTCACCCTTGTATATATCAATAATTCTTTGAGCATGGCATCCAGAAATAAACACTTCAGATATGGTCTAATTACTTACAGATCACAGTGCAACTGCACTTCTTATGATATAAAAATATTTATTAATAACAGACTGAATATATCTGCAATGGACTAAATATTTGTGTCTACCATAATTTATATGTTGAAATCCTAACCCCTAATGTGATGTTATTATGAGGTAAGGATTTGGGGAGGTGATTAGATTTTGAGAACAGTTCTCATGAATGGGATTCATGACCTTATAAAAGAGACCTATAAGAATTCTCTGACTCTTTCTGCCACAATAGAATATAAGGAGAAAATGGTAATCTGCACCCAGAAGAGTGCCCTCATAGAACCTAACCATGATGACATCTTGATCTTAGACTTCCAAAGAAACATCATACCTCCCAACCAATCCATCATATCCAAATTTTAATATTCAATACTTGGATTTTTATTTTTTGCACTTACCATGTTGTATGTCTTTCATATCTAGATGAAGACTAGACATTAAGATTCCAACTGCTTGTGATCTTTTGTTGCTTAATAACTTGACAACCTGCTCAAGAAAAAAAGGAAAGGGAACATTAATTTGAACTCCAATGTACTTATTTTTTTAAAATCCTACATGAAGAACAAATTAAGAGAAAACACCTATGTCATTCCTTAAAGTATTTAAAACTGATTTTTGTTTTAAGAGAGCTTTGGGGCTTTATATAATAAATCTTAAAAGTCATGTTCTTTACCAGTCTTATAAGAGCCTGACCTGTCAACAAGTAAATTTTCTTATAGTTTAGGAAATTAGTTTGATCTCTATGAAATAACAATTGTACATTTGATCATTTGTAGTCTGGTATTTTTAAAGTATTCCTTTTTTACTATGATTCTGTGAAAAACTGGTCAATAAGCAAAGGGCAAAGAAAAAGCACATGCACAGAGAATCAGTTGTACCAGAAACAGAAAATGTGCTTTTATATGGGTCATTTAGAAGGCTCACTATTTTACTGGCAATTCCTCTTATTCTGCATTTGACCCACATTTTATGGATAACTTTCCAACTAATTAATAGAGTAGTAGAAGCATCAGACTGAAGGGACTACATCAGCTCAATCTCAAGTCAGCTGTCCAGACGGACAGTACACACACCCGGCTAGGAAGGTTTCTGAAAACAGAGGTGGGTAGGCTGCTATAGAACAGACACGTTTAAACCGTGTTCTCTAGAAAATAACACACCACCAATAAATCCTGCTTATGAAACTCTTATCCCAGGTCCTGATCCTTGAGTGGAAGCAATTTCTATTTACTCTCTGTGTTTTGTTTTAAATATGCTTAGAAAAACATTGGAGTTTTGAAAAGGAAAGAAAAGTGGTTATGGTCAAATTACCATAACTGACAGCTGCCCTAACAGCTATTGCCTTTGTTGACCTTGTCTTTCTTTTTGGTTTCAGTTGGATCAATCAAGAAACTAATAAAATAATCATACCCAGCTGTCACACAAAGTCAGAGAGTAAAACAATCTTCTTATAATAATTGCATTCCTGGTCCCCCAACAGGAATGGTGGTGAAGTATAAAATAAAACTTCCAGAAAGATTAACCACAAAACCTCCTGTCATTTCTAAAAACCTCCCAAGGAAAAGCGACAATATCTCACAAAGGTACTCCTTTCTCCAGGGGGAAAAAAAAAGAATTCAATATATAAATTTTGATTCTCTATTTGATCTTCAAACATTAAATTTCACCCAAAAAATGAGGTTAAAAATTGAATATGCATCAACTAGTTCAGCTAAGCATTTCTATCAAATAGCATATCTTCTTCAGAGCTGAAAGACAGAAATTTAATATCAAAAAAGAAGACAGCATATGTTCTTTTCTAAAAAATTGTATCTTACTTCAGGTAAGTATAAACTGTGTCCCATCTGTGCTGCTTGACAAAGCAGCTTCTACTAAGTTTCCTGTCATCTTCTAGCCCCTATTTGCAATGGACATGTTTGAGTCCTGGTGTCATTTGACTTCCCCCTAGTATTGACATGTTGATTGCACCTTCATAGCGATTCCCTACTCCAGGGTTCCTGCCAGTTCTCAATCCTTTTGAAGGTGAATTATTCTGATTTTGTCTCATATTGGCATATCCCAGAGTTCTGTACCACATTCCCTTTATGATAATTTCTCTTGTATGGACATACATGCCCATATCTTTAATTCAGAAGTTTTCCAGTTGATATCTCCATTTAAATCACCCACATAAACGTCCATTTGACATGCCTAAGATCAAAGTCTTATCAGTCCACCCCAAAACGTCCAGCCAGCTTCTCCTTCTTTACTCTATATGATGAAATAAGGATACCATTATCTTTCATCCACCTGCCCAAGTTGGAAACCAGAAATCTGTGTACAGTTCTACTGGGAAAGGAATTCAGGAATAAAGAGAGAGAAATAATGAGTCTCAAAAAAAAAAAAAAAAAAAAGAAAGAAAAGAAAAGAAAAAGAAAAAGAAAAAGAAAAAAGGTACCCATGAACCATTCAAATGCAGAAAATACCCATGAACTGAAATGCAAAAAGCACCCATGAACAGTTGCACCTCCTGAGTGATGTACCCTTGGCTCACACCCATAACCTTTATCCACTCATCTACTGAAGGGCATCTAAGTTGGTTCCACAGTTTACCTATTGTGAATTGTGCTGCTATAAACATTGATGTGGCTGTGTCCCTGTTGTATGCTGTTTTTCTTTTGTTTTATTTATATATGACAATGGAATGCATTACAATTCTTATTACAGATATAGAGCACAATTTTTCATATCTCTGGTTGTATAAACAATATATTCACACCTATTTGTATCTTCATACATATACTTTGTATAATAATGATCATCACATTGCACCATCATTAATAACCCTACGCCCTCTCCCTCTGCACAATCTAGAGTTCGTCTATTCCTCCCATGCTCCTGCTCCCTATCCCACTATGAATCAGCCTCCTTATATCAAATAAAACATTTGACATTTTTTTGGGGGGGGATTGGCTAACTTCACTTAGCATTATCTTCTCTAACCCCATCCTTTACCTGCAAATGCCATGATTTTATTCTCTTTTATTACTGAGTAATATTCCATTGTGTATATATGTGACTTTTTTTAAATCCATTCATCTATTGAAGGGCATCTAGGATGGTTCCACAGTTTAGCTATTGTGAATTATGCTGCTAAAAACATTGGTGTGGCTGTGTCCCTGTAGAATGCTGTTTTTAAGTCCTCTGTGTATAGACCGAAGAGAGGGAGAGCTGGGTCAAATGGCGGTTCCATTCCCAAATTCCAAGAAATCTCAATACTGCTTTCAATATTGGCTGCAGCAATGTATGAGTGTGCCTTTTTACCCACATCCCCACCAACAATTATTGTTTGTATTCTTAATAGCTGCCATTCTGACTAGAGTGAGATGAAATCTTCGTTTTGATTTGCATTTCTCTAATTGCTAGAGATATTGAACATATATATCTTCTTTGAGAAGTGTCTGTTCAGTTCCTTGGCCCATTTATTGATTGGGTTATTTGTTTTTTTTGGTGTTAAGATTTTTGAGTTCTTTATATATTCTAGAGATTAGTGTGCAAGAATTTGTTCTCAATTAGTAGGCTCTCTATTCACCTCACTGATTGTTTCTTTTGCTGAGAAGAAGCTTTTTAGTTTGAATCCATTCCATTTATTGATTCTTAATATTAATACTTGTGCTATAGGAGTCTTATTAAGGAAGTTGGGGCCTAATCCGACATGACAGAGATTTGGGCCTACTTTTTCTTCTAATAGATGCAGTGTCTCTGTTTTAATTCCTAGGTCCTTGATCCACTTTGAATTGAGTTTTGTGCATGGTGAGAGAGAGGGGTTTAATTTCATTTTGTTGCCTGTGGATTTCCTATTTTCCCAGACCATTTGTTAAAGAAGCTATGTTTTCTCCAAAGTACGTTTTTTTGGCGCCTTTGTCAAATATAAGATAACTGTTAATTATATGTGGATGGAATTGGAGAATAGAATGCTAAGTGAAATCAGCCAATCCCAAAAGACAAAATCCCAAATGATTTCTCTGATTTAAGGATGCTGATTCCTAATATGCTGTTGGGGGGGGGGGTGAAGGGGGTGTGGGAGAATTAAATGAACTTTAAAGAGGGCAAAGGGGAAAAGGAGAGGGTGGGAAAGGGGAATAGGGATAGGAAAGATGGTAGAATGCGATGATCATCATTACCTTAAGTACATGTATGAAGACATGAAGGATGTGGCTCTATTTTATATACAACCAGAGATATGAAAAATTGTGCTCTTATGTGTAATATGAATTGTAATGCATTCTGTTGTCATATATAACAAATTAAAATTTTAAAAAATATCCTCAAAAAAAGAAAAGATGTAACATGAGGGCAATGCACAAACACAAGAAAAACTGATGCAAAATTATATAACTTAGCTCTGGCTCTAACTCTAGTGTAGCCCCTAGCAACCGTCCCTCATAAATACTAACACCCCACACAAACAGGTTGCTATTTCTCCCTCTGGTGATAGTCCACATTCTCCCTTTACCCGCAAAGGCTTTGTTCCTGAGATTGCCCCCATTACACCTTGAATATATATTTATTTTCCTAAATAAAAGTGTAACTATGCCTTTGACTTATAAAGATTCTGATTCTTGGTATATGTGATTTTGTCACATATATCAAGAACTCTGCTAGTCCAGAGTCAAGTTCTCCCTTCTCTCAAGAAACTCCTCTGACCCTTCTTTGAAGATATTTCTCCTCCTGTGACAATAGCTTCCCTTCAAAATCATACTTCTGTCTGGTATCAAGTTTAGTCATTTATAACTCTTCTGTACCTTTGAAAGCCATTCCTCCTCTATTGTTTATCATAGCCTATTTATTACATTCTTTATCATATCCTGTAATGATTAATGCAAAGATTTCTTACTATTCTCTCAAAATCTAGTTTAATGTTCCTCAAACTATGTTCTTTAGACCAAAAGGTATCCCCACCACCTAGAGATTTATTAAAAATCAAGTTTGGGGGCCCTATCACAAACCTGCTCATTAGAAAATCTAGGAATAGAAAGCATCAGTCTTCATTTTAAAGCCTTCAACGTGGTTCAAGAACTAGTAATGTAGCCTCATCCCTTCTTGCCCATTCTCCAACTTATGTCCAAGAACCCTCTCTGAAAATGTTGATATTTGCATGTTGCTTTTTGACTTTTAACCTTTACTTTTTTACAAAATTAATTAGTTAATTAATTTTAATTAGGTATATATGACAGCAGAATGCATTTTGATTCATTGCACACAACTGCAGCACAACTTTTCATTTCTCTGGTTGTACACGATGTAGCATTGCACCATATGTGCAGTCATATGTGTACCAAGGTAATGATGTCCATCCCATTCCACCATTGTTCCTATCCCCATGGCCCCTCCCCATCTCTTCTTTCCCTTTGTCAATCAAGGTTCCTCCATTTTTCCCATGCCCCATCCCCATTATGGACCAACATCCACTTATCAGAAAAAACACTCAGCCTTAGGTGTTTGGGGATTGGCTTACTTTGCTTAGTATGATATTCTCCAACTCCATCCATTTACCTACAAATGCCATATTTTTTTTTCTTTAAATAATGCTGAGTAATATTCCATTGTGTATATATACCATAATTTCTTTATGCGTTCATCTACTGAAGGGCATCTAGGTTGGTTCCAAAGTTTAGCTATTGTGAATTGAGCTGCTATAAACATTGTTGTGGCTTCATTACTGTCATATGGTGATGAGCCCAGGCCCAGGTTAGGTCCAGGACTGCCACAAACATTTACTTTTTAAACCTGAGTGGCTTATATTTAAGAGTTAGTACTTTAAAAGAACATGTAGAATGATTCACAATTCAGATCTAAAACTTGTGTTTTCTTTATAATTCAAATGCCCTTGATTACAAACTGTATTTTATATTACAATACCAAGATAATAGGTAGGAAAATGGGGTATAGCTAAGATTGGGTTGAGCTTTTGCTTAGCATGATTGAGAGCCTGGGTTTGATCCCAGCACTGAAAAGCAAAACAAAAAATAAAGAGGAAAAAAAATTATTTTGAGTCTTTGTAAAGTCATATCAGATTCAGTTAATTTTCTCAAAGTCATTATCTTCCCTAAGAAGCAGGACTGTATAGAAATCATGAACTAGGGTTCTGTAAAATAAAGTTATCTTTCTTTCTCTCTCATTGCACCTGAACTATCTGGTATCTTTTTAAAACAAAGGTTCTGATTTTTGAGTATGAATGAGGCTGAAGGTCTTCGTTTCTAACAAGCTCCCAAATAGATGACACCATTGTTGTGGAGCTCAGAACACAAAAGTCCAAAGTTCTCCCATTTGCTTCCTAACATGTTCTAGAAAAGCTATATACTGTTCAGTACTCTAAAGCCTCAGTTCCTTCATCTAAAAGTTGATATCAGCATCAACTTCAAAGAGGTCTAGTGGATAGCATGGCAACACACCTGGCACTCTTAGCAATGTACCTTGTTACAGTTTATAAGTTAATACAAATAACAAAGTGTTTGGCTACTTTTATCTTCAGTTGGTTGTCAGTCCATTGAGCTACTAATTCATTCAACTTTGCATCTACAGTGAACATCATTCTAGGAAAAGCCTCGGATTCAACATTAATAGCATGATAAATCCCAAATTATACATTGAAATGAATCAGAAAAAAAGAAATTGAAGAAAACCAATTCAGGTAATGGAATAACTCAGGAATAATTCAACAGCCTTTTATCTCTAAAAAGAACAAAAGAAGTAGTAATTGAAATGTTTTAGGTGAACTTTCCTTTTTATCTCTGAAAATTGATACAGAAAAATGAATTGGAGGGTTAAAAAATTCTTAAAAGAAACATTGGTTGCTTACTCCTTCAGTATTATTTTTTTCAAAGATTCAATAATTGATGATAACCATAAGAATGAGGAGTATGCCAAGTACCATCTTAAAATAAAAATTATTATGGGGAGCAGTGGCACATGCCTGTATCCCAGCAGCTTAGAAGGCTGAGGCAGGGACATCTCAAGTTCAAAGCCAGCCTCAGCAAAAGTGAGGCACTAAGCAACTCAGTGAGACCCTGTCTCTAAATAAAATACAAAATAGGGCTGAGGATGTGGCTCAGTGGTCAAGTGCCCTTGAGTTCAATCCCCCATACCTTAAAAAAAAAAAAAAAAGTTATATAGTTTTTGTTTTGATTGTTTTTAAGGAACATCTAAAAATCTAGTGTGCAAAGACAGTGGTAACTCCTTTTCCCCACTGCAACCAATTTTCAAGTGACAGATCAGGAAACCATCATACCTAATGTAGACAATAAAACAAGAAAATTAAAAGGATGAGAAAGACTGCTTTTAGCTTTGCACTTCACACATCTGCCTGCCAGTGATTTTTTATAATTAATTAATTAATTTATTTACTTATTTTGTTGCCGGAGTTCAAACCTATACAGCCTCAGAGAAGCTAAGCAAGTATTCTATAACTAAGCTCTATCCCAAGCCCAGTAATTTAAAATATAGTCAAGAAGTTTCAGGTAACATTGAAATATTAGAAAAAAAAAAAAAGAAAGATCTCTACTTTTCATTCACTTGTTTTATCTTCTAACAGTGCTCAAAAAAGCAAACTGTATTTTTTAAAAAGTAAGCCACATAATAGATTATGCATGCCTTTTTTGATTAGTGTCTAATGTAATTCACAATAAAAATTAGGAAAAAATTTTAATGAAATCCTTAATAGTAGACTGGGAAACAACAGACTAATGTCAATATTAAAAAGAGAAAAGAACAAAACACTTCAATTCACTAGAACCCTACTGTCCAACACAGAACAACTGGCCATATGTGGCCAAGTGGACTTGAAATATACATAGTCTTTTAAAGATTTATTTGATTTATTAAAGGAGACCCAAATATTTCATTATTTTTATATTAATTACACATTCAATGGCAATATTTTTAATATTTTCATGCTATATACTATGTTAACATTTTTTTACATTTCTTCATACTTTTAAAAATGTGGCACAAGAAAATCTTTCTTCTGCTATATATCAATTTATCTATTTATTTATTTATTTTTGTGGTGCTGGTAATTAAACACATTGCCCATGCATGCTTGGCAACTGATCGTGAATGGTAGGCAAGCCCTGTACCACTCAGCTACATCTGCAGACCTAGAAAATTTTAAGTTTTAATAATTGACTTTATTCTATTTCAACTGGGTAGTACTAGATCAGGAAGATCCAACAATTTCACATAAACCACAAAAGCCATTTAGCTTGGACCTAGATTTCATTTTTTTTTTGTTTTTAAGTTCAAAGTTCAATTCAAACAACTGATGATAAAACTGGTATCTTTTTTTTTGGGGGGGGGTGGTGCTGGGGATTGAATTCAGGGCCTCACATTTGCTAGGCAAGTGCTTTTTACCAATGAGCCACATCCCCAGCCTGAATAAGCTCGTATTTATGTCAAAGATTTTTTGGCTATTGAGCAGCCTCACTTTTGAGTCAATGAAACAACTACATGTTAAATTTGTTTACTATTCGGATAAGTGTTAAGTAGTCAGAAATAGATAAATACTGATGCCAGAATTTGAGACCCTCACCTGAGTTTGGGAAGATTCCTTCCCATCACACCAGTATGCTCCACAGAATATTAACCCTACATATTCAAATCCTTTGCCCTTCAGACTGGATTTGAGCTTTCCTATTAATCAAATGTGATTCACATTACTCGCTGATTACACAACTAACCTAAATAAAAATATTAATAGTAATTAAAATAATTTATTTTGCTATTTGTAGAAATCATACCTATGCTCCTTAATGTCAATTTTAGCACAGAAATAACAGAAAGTAATCCATCTTAATATCATCCCTCAGATTGAACCAATACCCATGACATATTTCCATGTGTTTAATAAAACCTTTACTAAATTTTCTTTCTGTAACAAAGCACATTCCTCTGAAGACTGGCCTTTTCACCTGATTGCAGCCCAATATTGGTATGTTACAAATCTTAGCTAAAACCTTTTTCCATGTTCAAAAGGGTTTTCCCTCTCCTCATACTCTCTGATTTCTCCATATTTTATTTTGACCTCCATAATTTTTTCTTCTTTGCACAATATCATTTCATCCATTTTTCTTCCAAGCTCAGTTATATTTTTAGTTCCTTTAGGTAGTTGCTTCAATTATTTCCTTGGACTGATTTTCTCTTCTGTACTTCCTACCATCTAACTCATGACATTCCCACAAAGGTTATTTCCTACTCTTTATGTTACTTTTCTCTACTGTCTAATGAGACCTTTTGAATGATCTCATCTATTTACGCCTCATATCTACCTCACTCTTCTGAGCTATATTCCATGTCTGTACCACATTAGATCGAATTCTAAGCACATTCATTCTATGAAACAAAGGACCACTGTGGTGAGTACCATGTTTAGGAACCTGTGCCACAGGTTCTCTTTCTCTTTATCTTTTAGCAACAGAACTTTGGGATTCTAACTGGGAATTATAGTTGGTCAGCTAACATAACACTTTCCACAACCTATTTTATACCTGGGAATAGCCATGTCAATAAGTTGTGAATAATAAAATGCAGAGAGTATGTGTCAGTCATCCAAGAGGCAGCATATCATGAAGGAAGCATGTAGCAGAACAAAACCACTTACCTCATAACCAGGAAGTAAAAGAGAGAAGAAAAGAAGGGCTTCTAGTCCCATTATCTCCTTTGGGCACATGCCCCCAAAGACCTGAAGACTCCCACTGAGTTCTACCTCTTAAAGATTCTACAGCCTCCCTGTGGATCAAGCCTTTAACACATGGGCCTGTGGGGGACATTTAAGATTCAAGCATCCACAGTAAAAAGGGCAGCCTCTAGGAAGAATCTTCTTGCTTGCCACTTCGGCTTTACTTTTTCACTCAGCACCCCACCCCCCCAAAAAATTGAAAATGAGCCATTCTTTCTGCCATACTTCACCCTAAAAATGAAGTGATAAAAAAACAAGAACTGGGGGCTGGGGATGTGGCTCAAGCGGTAGCGCGCTCGCCTGGCATGCGTGCAGCCCGGGTTCGATCCTCAGCACCGCATACAAACGAAGATGTTGTGTCCACTGAAAACTAAAAAATAAATATTAAAAAAATTCCCTCTCTTTAAAAAAAAAAAAAAAAAAAAAAACAAGAACTGGGGCATGAATCTATGGAAAACGTGATAGAATAGAATCACTGTACCTCCATAGATACTTTCCTGCTCAGAAAGAGAGAAATTCACAACACACAGGCAAATCAACATGCTAACTTATGTATCTACTAAGCACCAGGCACTGTGCTAGACATTGGAGTAAATACTCAGAATGCCAACAGGAAGAAGAAATTCATCATCCTCTGCCAGACCAGATCTATTTCATAATCTGCAGTGATACCATTTCCAGTCATCAGGACTAGAACCTCTGACTCATTCTTCCTCTTCATCTCCCATATCCAGTCATACATCAAGTTCCACTGACTATGTTCCTTGTTCCTTATCTTTCCTTCCTTTCTTTTACTACCACCACCCTGATGCAAGTTCTCACCACTTCCTCCCAGAGATGTAGGCAGATTGGAATTCTGCCTCATCTCTCAATTCTGCTTCCAGTACACTGTACTATACTGTCTTCGTCCTGTCACTCCCCTTTAACAGAATTTTAGTAGCCCCTTATGTTTCTGCTCTATTTTTCATTGTCAAAGGAACAGTCTCTGACTACTCACTGCACAAGAATGTTCAAGTCTCATCCCTCTGAAAAAAACTTCCTAAACATCCTAACCTCCCACACAACTCTTCTAGAGGCTGACTTAGGAGACTCTTCTTTATTCTCATGAGACTATGTATTATCCTACTATAATATACACATAATTTAGTAATTGCTGGGGCAATTCTCTCCAAAATATATGCACATCTAGACAGACTGTATTATATTGTTTACTTCAGTACTCAGCACAATGTGGCAACCATTCAATAAAATGTCTGCTGGAACAAGTGAAACTTGTCTAAATTACGATGCCCATCTCTGAAGCTCCCTTAAAATCTTGGAAAATAGTTCTCACCCTTGGGTACAAATCATAACCACCTAGGTATCTTCTTATTATTCATTTTTATTTGTTTATTTGCTTTGGTTTATTTATTTAGTTTTTGCAGTGCTGGGAATCAAATCAAGGACTTGATGCATGCTAGGCAAGTATTCTACCTCTAGGCTATATCTCTGGCCTTTAGGTTTCTACTTAAATAATGGTGCCTACTCTCCACTATAAAATGCCTTTTTTTCTCTCTCTAGAATATAGCCTTGATATTCAAATTTTATTTTATTTTTTTAAATGCCACATCTAATGAGAATGAAGATTTCAGAACCATTAAAAAGAAAATATTCAAATAATTGTTAATCTGTGATTCTACTACTAAACTGAAGTCAAGAACTGCTAAATAATCTATATAACTTGCCTCAGACTCATGTCAATACACAGTTGAAAAAATAATATAAACTATATTTATTAAGTAATCAAAACTACATTTAAATAATTACTTGACCAAACAACAAAGTTGATTGTTTATTCAGAATTTTGAAAAAAACTATGTATTTTATGTATGTTACCTGTAATACTACATAATTAAGATGATCTATCAAAAGGTTCTACTGCAGTTATTTTGAAATTTCTTTCAATCTAGAAAAATCATGCACTAAATAAGGAAACTAAATAATTTGCTCCAAATCTAAATGCAGAATCTTAACAAGAGTTTCGTTTCCTAATTCCTAGCATACTGCTTTCTTATAGCATATCATGGTCTTGCTAGAAACTGGATATTAGATAAGGGGGATAAATGGCCAGATCCAGTAAGGCAAATCCTTCTCTAAGTGGGGTAAGATAAGAATAGTCAACTACAGAGATTAGGTAAAGGTAAATTCCAGAGCAGAATTATAGAATATAAAAATGGCTGTTTCTCACACAGATACTTAAGCACAAGGCAATATATCAAGTGGTATATTATGCGCCCAAGCACTGACAGACACACAAAGCAGCCAGAACACTCACATGAAAAATGAGCAAAGGAGAATATAAGCAAATGTGAAACAGTGAAAACAAACTGAATGAGATAACTGAAAATGAAGGAAAAAGCAGAAATATCAATTCCCAGATTCAAGATATCCAATGATTTGATCTATATGGAGGCAGGGGATCTGTTATTTGGGGCCATGTCAATTCCTAAAATAATAGCTATTTAACTTTGGACAAGTCCTATAGATCTCTATTTCCCAATGTGTAGAATATAGTTAATAATCTGTATGCAATAGCCCTATAATTTGAGATAAACAATTATGATAACATGCAAGGTATTTTGAAAGTACGAAACATCTTACAAATGTCAGATGTTGTTATATTTAGTAAATAATCCAACAAGTAGCAGTTATATTTTATAATGCTGTAAAAGCACTTGAGTTTATTCTAACAAGAGGAATACCACAGACAATAGAAAGCAATAAGAGATAAACATGTAGAATTAAGAGAGAGAACAATCCACACATTGGTGAATTCCTGTCTTTAGAGATTTAAAAACACTATGTCTCTAGGAAATCTTTAGATATACTGTTGGTCACCTTATAGCTCTCATTTGGATTCAGTTTTCTTACTCTGAAAAGATAAATTTGCTTCTTAACCCACTGAGATTCAGAAACAGATAAAGTCTTCTTCAAACTGCCTGATACTATTTCATGAAACAGCAGACATCTTCAGTCTTAACTAGTCTACACTCAGAAGTGAAGAATGCCCATATGGGGTTGTTCAGAGCAAGAGGTTATCAGAGTTTCTTTAGTCCACCCCCACAGCCAAAGAGGACTGCAGTCTTATTTACAGGACCACCTTCTCCGGCTCAGATTAACGTTAAGCCTCAGGGCAGGGTGGCCAACCTCACAGGCATCCTCTGACAGCATTCCAAGGCACTGCAGGCCACACAAGGCAGTGACACTGACCATGCCCAGAAGTGATATCTTCAGGCTATCTGGTTGGCACCAGACAATCCTCTCTACTTGGCCAGCCTAGGCACAATCTCAGAAACAAAAGAGGCACAGTTTGGCGATGGGTGAAATGACGTTTGACAACTCCTGCTGAAGAATCTAGAAGTCAATTTTGAAAATAAAACACCATCTATTAGGGTACAATTTACCTGCTTCTTAACTTAGTTGTAAATGTGCCTTTTATCATAGGTATCAAGTTATATTGATACGAGCTACATGCTTTGCCCGTCTGCCTTTGTGTCCAAGTCAGCCTTAGGAGACTGGCAGCTGTGGAATTTGGTAAGTTTACCAATAAGAGCCTCTCTGTGATCTCTCTGTCAATCTCCCTCTGTCTCAGTTGTCTTGATACATATTTTATGCTTCAGTTTACAGAGTCATGGTTCCATATTCATGATTTTTCTAACTGAAAGTAAGAACTCCAAGTATGTGCAAGTAACTCCTATCTACCTGGATTCATCTCTCCCTCCCTCCCTTCCTTCCTTCCTTCCTTCCACATCTCAAGCCCTCTCTGATGTTTCTTTATAACAATGATTTCCTCTACCAACTTCTACCATTAAATATGCCAATATAAATCACTGTTAAATCATAAACTAAGTAAGACATAAAAGATATTTAAAAATGCACACTAAAAGTGATTTGGGAAACTCTAAAATACATGTGACCTGCATGGTTTTGAGAAAAGTATACTCAAACAGAAAGAATGATAACTACCTACCCTTATAAGATCAGCCACACTAGCTTTGATTTTTAGAAAGCAAGCTAATAAGGTTAGGAAAGAAGCTCAGTGGTAAACTGCTTACCCACTCACTATACACTAGGCCCTGGGTTTGATCCCCAGTATAATCAATGAGGCAAGTTATTAAAAAGATACAGAATTATAGGCCTGTTCTAAATAAAGTCAAGTTGAACAGATTAAATACACATCCTAACCCCTAGGTATACATAAAATACTCAAAGCAGAACTGCCAACATAATCACTATTAAGTATTGATTCACATAAGAAATCAATGTTCAATGTAGAAAATTGCAAAATACCCAAAATAAAGAGAGATAGGTTAGTATTTCCTCTACTCAGTTAAGCCTGCCTCCAAAACTTACTTGAATCCTTCACCCTGGACCCCTTTTGCTACCTACATAGACACACACTTCTTATAGCATTCTGGACATAATAGAGCACCAAATATAGCATAAGAATCCATCAACAAAAACCAAGGGCACATCATTGGCTTCATAATTTTCTTTAAAGGGGTGAGCTTAAAAGAATTAACAATTCCTTAATTATGTCAGTTTCTTTCTTTGCTAAAATTGAAGCATTGAGTGTGACTCTGACCAGGAAAAATAAATAAATAAAATCAATTTTAAAATAAGAGTCCAAAAAGATCCCAAATAATCTAAAGAGAAAAAGATGGCAGGAGGGCTATATTTTTATAAAAAAATTATTCTAATAGGTTGTGCTTTCAAATTTCACTTTTTATTTTTAAAATCACAGTAACACACAATAAAAAGTTTAAATAAATTTCACAAGGCTCTTAAATAAAATGCTTTTCTAATTAAAACCAACTATAATAAATCTTCATTCCTTTCTACATTTTAAAGCACAGAAAAAAAACATGCAGAAATGTTTAAACTCCTTGAATTTAAAACAATATACAATCTTCTCTTTTATATTCTCTGAACATAGCCTTTAGCCAGGCTAACCAGTTTTGTCATGTAGAATATATGCAGGATATAATTTGGCCCCTTACCAGTTCAAATATCTTTGGTAATTAGAAAACAATGTTTCATTTATCTGATTGCATGCGAGTCTGCTGAACTATATTTTTCCCATAAGAATTCCCTCTAATGTTTTGAATAACCAATAAAAAAAAAAAAAAAAGAATTCCCTCTAAAAATCAGACTTTAGATATGTGTCCTATCTACAGTTTTCACATCATGGTTTTAGTATTTAAAATTCAGTGAAAACCACTACAGACTAACATTAAAAACTAAAGTATCAGAAAACCATTACATTGTGAATACATGGCCTAAAGGTTTAACAGTGTTGCCAAAAATATTTGTATATGAGGGCTAGGGATGTGGCTCACTGGTACAGCAGCACATGCTTAGTATGCCCAAGACACTGGATTTGATCCTCAGCTTAAAAAAATAATAACAAAAAAAAAAACAAATAAAATATTTGGACATGAAATGTGTCTATAAAATACACATATAAGTATCTCACTTCATATTTCAATGGGAGCTGTTAATTATCCTACATAAAAGATAGGATATAGGTAAGAAGAAGGTTAATGACAAATACAAAGGAATAAAAGACTCATATTGAGACCATTTGCACACTTACTATTATTAGTTTATAACCACTATGTATTGAGAAAATATTATTTGACACATAATAAAGAACTTTCTCTTATTCATTCTTTCATTCACTACAAAAGCCAACAAAGTAAATACTACTCTGTACACATTTTACAGCTGAAGTGACTTGCTCAAGGTCACGCATTCTTAAGTGGCAGAGCCAGTACATGAACCCAGGCAATCTTACTCTGGAGTCTATCCTTCTTAGGACTTCCTTGCAGTACCTTTGGAGCTTTAGTATAGAGGGCACATGCCTACCAAAGAATTTCACACATTTGTGCCTCATTTTCACTATTTCCTCAATGACCCATGTTGTTCTATACAATTAATATGAACAGATAAAACACAAAGAGAATAAATTGTTTTTAAAAATTGTTAGCTAAAAAGAGAACCTTAAATGGTAACACTCATCCAAATATGCTGCCTTATGTATTATTCAATTTCAGGGAAATCATGAAAAACAAACAAATAAAAATCCAAAATAGTTCCCTTCCTTTGTAGTTATAACAACAAAATTAGAGGAAAAGTTTTTACAGGGAAGAAGTTAATCATTCAGGAAATGAATAATTCACCTAGGATAGATTCCCCCCCCCCCCAATGTCACAATAAACTTTTAATGATTCAGTAAGTTCAATTAGTAGATAATGGGGCCTTCTAAGTTTCTCTCCATTCTCTAGTCATTAACTTGCTTGCTTGCTTCCTTCCATCCTTCCTTCCCCTCCTCTCTCCTTCCTTCCTATTATTATTTTTGCCCTTGATTTCTGGCTCCATCTAAACAGCGTTTTCTTGTGCATTAGTACTGTGAAAGTATAAGAGTGAGGACTGCATTGGATCCCACACAATGGAGGAAGACATTTCGAGCTTTCTTGAAAGTCTACAACCTTTATTTTTGGAAATGGCATACTGACTAAGCAACTGGCTGATTTTCCAAAGACCTCCTAGAGTTTAGAAGTAAAAGAAAGATAAATAGTGACTTATCAGTGAGCTAATTTATGGTGCTCAATTTTAGAGCATTTTGAAGTTTCAATATGTGACTAAATCTTTACAGACTAATAGTCATCTTTCTGATGGCACCACCATTTTCAGAGATCATATATTTAGCATGTTCCTTCCTTCAACAATTCCATTTACAGAAACTTATCATATTGTCCCAAATAATTCTAATACATTGTATCTAACAATAGCTAAACCAATTATTATTTCTACCTCCCTGAAGATATCTTCAACTCTACTCCTCAAAAGAGTCAACTCAGTGTTTTGTCATTCTATAAATAGTTCTGTGGACAATGTGTTAATAGAAGATAAATGAAGTCATATTTAAATGCTAAGGAAGCAAATCATCTTAAAATTCATTTGGAAGTCATAAAAAGGAATTTTAGAACCAGGGGTTAATTTGGGATTATGAAATTTTGTTTTTCCCAGCTCAGTGTTATTCTCTTGAGTTCAAGGAACAAGCAAATAAAGAAATTCAAGTATCCTATGGAATTCTACATATATAACTGAATTCTAAATCTTATTCTGCAATTTCCTTACTTTGCCCTCTAAAGCTGAAGTACTTAGTATTTGGCACATGGTTAGTATTCATTAGTATTCACTAAACAGTCATGAAGTAAATTAATGCCACGTGGGATCTTTGGTTATCTGACTGCTCCTATGAAATTCCCTTGTGTCACTATGCCATGACTGACTCTGAGGGGAAGACATATGTCTCATTCTGTGATTCATTGCATCCCAAGATAAAAAGGCCAGGGGATATTTAATTAGTCTATTTCTAAAAATGCAAAGAAGAAAAAGATACTGAAAATACAAAGTAATTAACAAATGTATGACAGCAGTTTCTCAGTAGAAAATTTGATAATGGGCGAAACAAAGTTGCATAAAAATTCCATGTTTTCTGCAAATGGCTGAGTTAAGTACACCAGCAGCTGATGTGCATGCCTGAGCCAAGACTGACCTAAACAATAGTAAGCTGTTCATATAAAAATCCCTAAACATTTTCTAAATTGGTAGTAACCCATCTGACTAAATTATCAGCTCAAGAACCACTAGTAACGAGGGTCAGCAGTCAAATACTTGTGGAGACATAATTATCAACTCCAGCCTTCAAATCATTTTTTGTTTTATGAGATAAGAATTGAAAATATGGTCTAAGGCCCCAAGATGGAAACTCTAAGCCCCTCTCATGACTATTCATAGGTGTCTAAAATAAATCACATTCCCCTTATCCTTAGCTACTATTAGTGAACACTAATGGATACTGAATTTGCTGAAGCCGTGGAATGGAAGGGTAACACAACTTTCTGAAGGTGATTCTATAAAGTTAACCCAGAAATAGCAAACAAGAGGAAAAACACCACTTCTGAAAGAAATACCTGGAACAGTTTATGTGTGATCTTTTCAAAAAGTCTAATGATTTAGGAACACATCACTTTTAAGGATAGTAATGGAAACCATAGAGTATCCCATTGTGGGGCCTGTAGTATGCAGTTAAAAAGCTGGAAAGCCTCAACAGATGAATGGATTTTAAAAATGTGGTATATATACACAATGAAAAATTACTCAGCCTTAAAGAAGAATGAAATATGGCATTTGCCGGTAAATGGATAGAGATGGAGAATATCATGAACCGAAGTATGCTAATCCCCAAAACCAAAGACCAAATATTCTCTAGGTATGTGGATGCTAACTTACAATGAGGGTGGGGGTGGGTTAGGGAAGAATAAAGGTACTTTGGATTAGGCAAAGGGGATTGAAAGGAGGGGAGGGGGTACGGGGATAGGAAGGACAGTAGAATGAATTGTATTACCCTTTGTACACACGATTACACCACCAGTGTGAATCTATATCATGTACAACCAGAAAAAGGAGAAGTTATACTCCATTTATGTATGATGTGTCAAAGTGCATTCTACTATCATGTATAACTAATGAGAACAAAAAAAGAAAAAGAAAAAAACAAACAACCAAAAAAACACCTGGCAAGATTTACTGAAGTTAAAATTTTTCATCCTAAAGAAAATGGACAATACTAGAGAGGATGAGAAAAATCCATTTTCAGATAACCATCTGAAAGCAAACCACCCTCCTACCAATGGTACATAGTAATTCACTTCTACCTCCTGCAGACAGGAAAAGCTTGAGATTTATAACTTTTACAGATGCAACATTACACTATTAAATCAAAAACTAATATAAGAAAAAAAATGCCAAATGAATATCATGGCAATTTTGACTTCATCCCACATTGATATTTGGCCTTGAAGTGCCTCTGTTCAATCATGCAAGGATGACATCTGGGCACTATTTGTAACTTGTGTCTAAGAGGAAAGGGTTATTCCTGATTTGTTGTAGTACCTCTAGATTTCTCCTTCTCCATTTCCCATTTTAGAACTGAAAGTCAAAGGCTAGTCAATTAGAGGCAAGAAAAAAATATTTTGAGTTTGTATAACTGGCTTGCTACCAACATGAATGGAAAAATAATGGTTGTGCCTGGCATAGTTGCACACACCTATAATCCCAGGGGCTTGGGATGCTGAGGCAGGAGGATCACAAGTTTAAAACCAGATTCTGCAACTTAGTGAGACCCTAAGCAATTTAGCAAGACTCTTCTCAAAATTTAAAAAAAAAATGAAAAGGACTGGGAATATGTCTCAGGGGTAAAAAGTGCCCCTGGGTTCAATCCCTATGGGGGGGGGGGGGGAGAGAGAGAGAGAGAGAGAGAGAGAGAGAGAGAGAGAGAGAGAGAGCGCGTCAGTTAGTTTGTAAAGAGCAGAATAAGCCCCAATAACCCCCAGATTCTCCAGAAGGATTACATGACAGGAAACACAGTAAGTTGTCCTTCTCTGAATTCAATATGTTTTTCTAATTATAACCAAGTTGTGGGGAGGTCAATATACACATCTTCTAATTTGGGGGGACTCCAGAAAAGAATTTTTTCACACATCTTCTAAAGCACAAGTCATGATTATTGTCTAACATCATAATCATGGCAAGTATGAATATGTCCCTTTGTGGCAGAAAAGAAACCACATGAAACTGAGACTGGATTTCAGTTTAAAGAGATGCAAACTGGAATTTCTATATACAATGCTCAGGTGTACTCACTCTTGCAAAGCCAGTTTCCCTTTTATCTACAATGGGTTTTCCCTTTTTGGGAAGATCTCTATACCCCCTGATAATCTTTTCCAAGAAAAGTTCTGCCTAATGTGTAACTGGCACTTCCTTGTCTTTTCTCATCATTTCTCTTCTTTTCAAGTTCATCAGGAAGAAAGTCAGGTGGATGAATGTCATCTAAGAAGGTCATTAATGCAAAAATATTCAATACTTTTTTTGAATATTTTTTTCTGCCTTTTTCCCTCCTGCTTTGTCCCAATAGAACATCCAGCTGATTTTTTTTCCAGGTTAAAGGAAAGTCTCAACAGAATATCTGAAAAGGAATGAATTAATTGTCACTACTATCCATGAATTAAAAGTCCTTATTAATAAAATGGGTCCAGGAAGAAAAAATGAACTCATGACCTGAAGTAATTCTATCCCTACACACATCCCTTTCTCCATCTGAAAGGTTGACTCATATATGTCTTATACTTAAGTAACTATGGATTGTAAAGACTGCTGTTGCCATGAACATTGCCAACTGTTGTGATAAGCCCATTTCCGAAGTCTTCAGATCACAGGTGTGAAATGGTCCACTGGGCTTGTGTATATGGGGAGGAGATCAATGTGCCATGTTTGAGAAGATATACTTCTGATTCTTTTGATGAACAAATAATGTTACTCCCTCCAATAACTACCATGGTATTAATTTTTTTAAAATCAATAAAACAATCTTAGCAACAGACATGAGTTAACAAGTTTTGAGAAGAAAATTATAAATTAATATAGACCCACATAAAGTAGTTTCCTAATAAATTGATTAAGGGTCTATTAAAGCTAATGTGTCAATTTTAAAAAGCATGAGAAATAAACTGAAAATTTACAATAGCTTACATTTTAAAAAACATAATATTGATGTGGGCAAACACATGAAAACGAATTTATGAGCAAAACAGCCAGACCTTAGTAAGATGAATAAGAAAGAAAATGACAACAAGGACAGATTCAGCATAATCCTGGGTGGCCCAGTAGGAAAAAAAAAATGTATAGCAGACTATTATGAGGGAAGAATGGTATGGTTATTAAAATAGGACAGTGAAATCTGTGAAACCATATTGGTAACCTCAAAAATGGCAAACATGACTCATTAAGTTGGATTAAGAAAAAAACAGGGCAAACTACAAACAAACAACAAATTACTATTTGGCATGAGTCATCTGTTATATATTCTTTCAAGAATTTTACATGCAATATTGGTTGCCTTAATTAAAATGCTAATTATATCTCTACATGGAATATAGAAAAAGAGAATACAAATCCTTGAACAATCTGAAATTTTAAGTGTAGTTAAGAAAGCTGTGCTCATTCTTCATAGAAATATTGGAGGCTAAAATGGCCCGGATTTAAAAAAAAAATTAAGTATATAAAAATAATATCTTTAAGTAAGTTTCTAATTCCATGTGTTGCATGATTTCAAATTAGGAAGAAGTAGTAAATGGAAGAGATTCAGTAACATACATGTTAAGATACTTGGTTTAATACAGAGTAGAGGTAATACTACTTCCTGCCAGAGTAAAGGAAGCATATGGAACATGTTATCAGGAAGGAAATCAGGCAATGAGGATAAATGAGTTCAAGAAGCATTTTGGAGAATGGGAACTTTTTAAAGGGACAAACTCTAAACGATGATAAAGACCTGATAATGTGACAAGAGGATATATTCCTAACCACTATTTCTGGCCTATGAAGACATTTATTGAAACATATAACACCAGAGAGGTTACATAAGTGGTTTACTCTGTTTATGTAGAAAATCTCTCAATAAAGTAAATCTTACATTTGAAAATGTCAACTGCTGAATAAGTTCAAAACGTAATTATCATTTCTGGTCATTACTGTAAGCATTCCAAGTTCCTCATATATCATTCTGGATTAAACTGTTCAAGGTCTTGAACTTCTATGCCTGCAAATCTCTACTTAGAAGCTGTTTTTTCCTCCTAAATACAAAATTCTTATTTGGCCAATATAATAATTTCTTTTAAACACTAATACCTACTTTGTGTCACCAAAATATTCCCAATAAACTCAAACCATCTTGCCATTTGACTATTTCCTTTATGTGCATTTTATAATGATCAATGAAATATAACAAAGCTTTTTGAACTTGGTAGAAAACTGTGGAAGTATTTATTTATTTAAAATTGTCTTTTTTAGTTTTAGATGGACACAATACCCTTGTTTTATTTTTCTATTTTTATGTGGTGCTGAGGATTAAACAGAGTGCCTCATATGTGCTAGGCAAGCACTCTACCACTGAGCCACAACCCCAGCTCCCTAATCATTTTAAAAGGGAAAAAAAAAAAAAAAAAACTGTTTTGGTCTTTTATTATCTATTGGAAGATTTGACAATGACAGATTTTGTTTGTTTGTTTGGATCCTTGGTTTTGGAATATCTCCCTATCTACCTGCTTCATGTGTGGCAATATGCAAAAGAAATACCTAGCATTATTGAAATAGGAAAGCTTTACTTATTGAAAAAAAAAAAAAAAAGCCAATTTGCCATCACCAGGGGACTATTACAACCTAACTGTTAAAACAAAACAAGTTAATTTGTCTTTCCTTGTCAGTCCAAAGGAGTCTTGCTCAAAGCCAATTTTAATGAAGTCTGGTGCCAATCTAGGCCATAAAAGAAAGACTGATAATTTAAAAAGCACTTAGCTTCAAGTACATCTCAACTCAAATTCTGGATTCTAGTGGTGCTTGAAGAACATGCTAGTTTCTTTTTGGCACTAGAAAAAAAAGCAGGAAAAATTCCAGCCTAATTATGAAAAGCTTTACTTATAATGGTAATTGATTTAAGTACATAAACCCTTAGTAAAAAGGATAAGTAAAAATATCATCAATATTCTATGGAAAATTATTATTTTTTTAGAAAGAAATATTTATTTTCTTTAATTTTTTTTTTAATATTTATTATTTTTTAGTTTTTCGGCGGACACAACATCTTTATTTGTATGTGGTGCTGAGGATCGAACTCGGGCCGCACGCATGCCTGGCGAGCGTGCTACCGCTTGAGCCACATCCCCGGCCCCTATGGAAAATTATTAAAAGAAAAAATAGTGTTTTGAAATTATAGTATGGTTAAGAAACCATGAAGAGTTTACCTCCATGTTTAATAAATAATTTTTATGACATTAGAATCCATATGGAGAAATATACAAAAGTATAAACCTAAAGATTGCCATATAAATCAATAAAAGAAAAATGTTGACTATATTTCTGCTAATGTACATCTCAAGACATACTGATTTTTATGGCTATCTGGAAAACAAAATAAAATAAATTATGTCTGAATACTTTGCAAAGCTTCCAGGACCTCAACTCTTTCAGCTCTTATTTCAGCCCCATTTATATTGCTCTCACTTTCTTTCCCATAAATGTTTTAGTAGCCAGGTTTATATCATAGTTACTTAAATGCATTTCCTACACTTGATATTTTCAAAGACATATTTTACTCTATTTAAAATCTATTAATTACATAAGGATAGCATTGGCACTTCCTTCATTTCTAAACCTGACATAACATCATATGAAATGGCTCAATAGAACCACTAAACGTAGTTGTTTTGTTTTGTTTTGTTTTGAGGCTAAACATATATAAACAGTACACTGGTACTATAAAGCATCTACGTGAGTCTTGACTCTTCTATGGAGGCATTGTTAAACTGTGCCAAGAAATGAATGTATTTGGGGCTTCATGTTATATACATGTATAAAGGGCAAGTTGATTCCTGAAAGAACATCAATCACTGAGCATACATCACTGCATGGGGTGAGGGTTGGGATATGAGAGTGGGAGGGAGGAAGAAGAGAAAGAGGGGAGAAGGAAGGAGAGGCAGAGAAGGGCATTGAGAAAGAGTAGCAGAGAGAGAGGAAGGGAAGAAAGGGTCTAGAATCAGGAGCGAAAGAGGAGGGTACCAGCAGGGGAAGAGTCAGTACATGTAAGTGAGCTTAAGAGTGACAGTATGGGCAATTTTAACCTATTCACTTAGAGTTAGGTTCAACAGTGCAAATCTCCTATATGTAAGTTAAAACACAGAGGTATTTAGATTTGGCTTTCAATCCTCTTTCCCAAGTGAGGGTTTGACAGAAGAAAGATCCTTCAAACTTTCATCAAAACAAGCAATAAAACCAGTTTATAGTCAAATGCAAAACCAACAGTGGAGCTAACCTTCATAAACACAGCAAATCTACCCTCTGGGGGATTCTGGTGACTGTATCCAGGAGCATTTGCTGGAAGGCCAACAAGGGTTTCCTAAAGGGGTTTTAATCATATTCCCAGGGCCCATATTTCTAAAGAGAAAAGTCACAGTTCATATATTTTTAGTCTCTTCATCAAAAGCAAAGAGAAAAGATACATTTCTCTTCTGGAGGTTAAAGGACTCTTGCATATAAAATTATATTGTTCTTTAAGTTAAAAGTTGCTTACACTTTCAACCATTTATTTTTTAGAGGAAAAGTTTATCTTAAAGTCTCTTGAGCTTGAAAATATATTACTTACCCAGAAATTAACATCTGACATCACGGTTATTCTATGGGTAACTAGAGCTACCAGGAAAATATTAACTTTCTCTTATGAAAAATAGATGTTTACTGGCAAATACATGCATAAGTAGGATAAGACTTGTAATTTTTTTATTGAAATCCAAATGGCTGCACATTTTTACATTCCCACCAGCAGTGGGTTCTAATTTCCCACATCCTTAAGCACATTAGTTACTGTTTTTTTGGTTGTAGCCGTTCTAGTACATATTAAGTGGTGCTACACTATTAGTTTTGATTTTCATTATTCCAGGGCTAATAATGTTTAGTATTCTTTGGTGTGCTCTATTGGTTAGTGATACATCTTCTTTGGAAAAATGTTAATTCGAATCCTTTGCTTTTATTTTAAACATGTTGTTCTGTTTTGGTGGTAGTGGATGTCAGGGTATAGGGAGTTAATTATATAGTCAGAATATTAACTACTAATCAGATTTGTGATTTGCAGATATCTTCTTCCATTTTATAAGTTGGTTATCTTTTTAGTTTATTTGTAACACAAAATCATTAATTTTTATGCAGTCCAATTTATTTTTTCTTTTGTCATATATGTAAAATTAAAGTCACATCTAAGACACCATTACCTAACCCAATGTAAAATTTAATCTTAAGTTTTCTTCTGAGTTCTACAGTTTTAACTCTTACACTTAAGGATATGTGTCTTTTTGAATTAACTTTGTTAATGGTATCAGCTGGAGGTTCAATTTCATCCTTTTGCATATGGATATCCAGTTGTCCCAAAACCATTTGTGGAATAAATTTACCTTTCCTTACTTACTTTTATTGTTCTCTTCATTCCTTCCTACATATTTGAGTTACCATCTGGTGTCATTTTCTAATTCCAATACAGTGCTGTTTCTACACTTTGCTTTTATATTGTTATTCTCAAATATATGACACTCCTGTATGTGACAGGCATAACAATACATTGCTTTATAGAGTTTTTAAAATCAGTCAAGAGGAAAAAAAATTTAAACTATGTATTATATTTTATATAGATAAAATTATGTTCAACATAAATCTGAAATTATTTGGGGTTTTTTTTTGTGTGTGTGCATGTCTCATATTTGTTGATGGTAAAAACTGTATATTTAAGATACATAGTATAGCAATCCCAAATGCTCATGTCCTCTTCTCTACCCTACAGCTTTTTTGTTGTAGTATGCTAATTTGTTTAATCCAGACTGCTTCACTGAACTCCATTTCTATCACAGTGTGTAGTCAACCTTTCCTGCACAGTTTCCACTACCATGGATGTCGGTGACATTATTTTAAGCCTGGCTTCCTAAAAGCTGCTCCTGAATCTAAGTAGTATATTCTTCAGTCAGTGTTTGGACAGAGATATGTTCAAGACTTGTGCCAAATGAAGCTTCCACTTGGTTTCGATGAGTCTGTGTGAAGATAGAGAATGCTTTCATGTGTGTCTCGTTCTGATTTGTGCTTGAGTGTGTATAGCCCAACACAGAGCACAGGCTTCCTGACTCCCAGAGATGACTGTGACCCCTGGAAGACCCTTCTAGGCTTTCTCTTTCCCTGGTTCTCCATACTTGCCTACAGGAGAGCTTCTGCAACAGGGGACTGAGGAAGCTAAAATGCCAGTATGGCAAGGCCACAGACAAAGTTGGAGGAGAGGGAGCCGCTGTCTTCTTGACTGCACAAGCCTGGAGGTGGCTGGTAATGGACTGGGTCACCGAAATGTCACAGACTCTCACCCGTCTAAATTTTAGTAGATTTTCTTGACTTATTGTTTCTCCATTTCCTATACAACTTTAGGACAATTTCCAAAGATTTTCAATAAAATTTTTATATAATTTTCACCAGTTAAATTATTGTTTTGCAGATGAGAGGGGTCAATAAGTTTATCATTCTACTTATAAAATACCTCTAAATGGCTCGTTAAAGTAATATTTCAGATAGTTTCAAGTTACAAATTAAGTAATTTTGACAATTCTTATGTTAACATTTGACAAAAAAAATAAGCAGAAACATTAGAAATCATCCATTGCAAACATGATTTTGAAAAAGAAACAAATATGTTTCAACTAAATAGAGGCTTAAATTTCAAAAAAAATTAAGGACATAAATAAGAACATCAATTTTGCTTCTAAGTCTTAAACATGTATCTTCAAATGATCAGAAACATTTTCAGTTTAGGTCACGCTGAGTTATGGTGTACATAATCAGATCAATGTCACCAACCTTCCCTCCACCAAAAAAAAGGTAGGAACTATCGTTATTGTAACTATGTGAGTCAAACAAGAAATAAAATCCTCCTCTTTCTGGGATTATCCAAAGTCCTGTTGCTGTCCATGGTAAAGAAACATACATTGTTATTAGTAACATGGCACTAAAATAAACTTCAGGTCTACTTTATCTAGATTTGATTCTTACACTTATTCCAAAAAAAAAAAAAGACAACCCTGAAGACACAGTAGGAGGAAGAGAAGGAAGCAAGTTCAGGGAAGGGAAAGGAATATGAAGGATCCATGTTCGCATTCCTGACAATCTCAAACAGGAGATTGAGATACACAAACTCAAACAGGAGATTGAGATACACAGGAGTCTGCTGCAACGTTGACTGATTTACTGAGGTTTAAGACAAGCCTTAAGGAAATCTTTACTCACTACTTTAATCTTGAAAATCACCCCTTAATCCTCTCTCCACATCTAACCCAAATAAATTCTTGAAGGTCCGCTTCAACTTGCATCCCCTCCACACAGCCTTTATCTCTCTCCAACTCCTAACCACCCACAGTACTTACCACCTTACGTATATAGTATAGAACTAAAGATTAATTCAGTGATAGGCACTTGAATTACTAAATAATTGTCATTTTTTGGTTCTAGTAAGTTAGTCCTCCAGAGAACCTCTGTGCCCTCTCTGCTATATTTAGCTTATTTTCTCTGCTATACTCGCTGCTGAAATGGATAAACCCTGCTGCCTCAGATCAAAAAAAAAGATGGAACAGTGAAAGTTGTGCTTTTATCCTTTGGCTTCACCAGTGAAACAAAAGAGAGCTCCCTGTCTTTACTTTGCTGCTTGGGCTCTCTGCAACAGTCCTTCCACTCTACATTGGTGGTATTCAGAAAACAGTCTCCCATCATCTGCTCCTAGATCATACCATTATACCTTGCTCCACACTCTTTCTTCAGTAGCTGTGGACCTGGATAAACAGTATATCCCAGCCATTAAAATTCAATACCCCATTCTTACATATCTAGTCTAACAGAATCTTTATATATATAGTCCAAAAGAATTACCTTCAGCATTATGATTAAATTGTATACAACTCTAAGGCTCAATTAACCAAATATAATTTCCCTAATACAAAATCTCACAGGGTCTAGGACCATTAGCTTAATTACATTTCTTTTTTATTATGTTGTTGGAATTTTTATTTTTTAGCTATTTACTAAGAAGTATAAAAGCAATTGGGCTGAAATAAAATAAAAATATAAGTTGTTATTGTTGCATTCTTTGAATTGATTGGGTATGCTCTACAAATAGTTATAGGAATAGCATCTTCAAAAAATAATAAATCTTTCAACATCTAAAACAAATCCAGATTCCACAAAACCTATGTTTGTCTAATTATAGCTTTGTATTTTGATGTGGTTTTCTATGTAAATAGATTTTTAAGAATTGCATTTGGAATGTATTCTATTAAAAGCAGATGTTAAAAGTTACAAAGTACCAAATGTTTATTATGCATCCCCCAAAACAAATCTAAATTGCCTTATTGTAAGATATTTAGTGTTCAGACACACTTTTAGGTCTGCAGCATAAAAGACAAAGTAACTGTCTAAATCAAACTAACAAAAGTTTTGCCAGCTACAACTCAAAGAATTAATGCCAATACAAACACTCTGCTTCACCTACTCAAATTATCATTTACACCCTGAACATGGAAATTTCTATTGACTATGATAAAACATAACTTAAAAATACTTGCAATCAGTAAATAAAATAGAAACAGGAATTCACAATTCAACACTTCTCTTTTCCTTTGCGTGGCAGTCAGTATTACAGCAAGAGGCAATATTTGAAGTGCAGTACACACATTCCCCCAACATCAACATAACAAGAAGTCTTTTAATAACATTTCATGTCAAAATGAACCACAATGTATAACTATAATGCACTAAAAAAGTCTTTTAAAAAGAATCTTGGAGGTGGGCTGAGGTTGCGGCTCAGTTGGCAAAGCGCTTGCCTTGCACATATGAGGCACTGGGTTCGATCCTCAGCACCACATAAAAGATAAATAAACAAAATAAAGATATTGTGTCCACGTATAACTAATATATATATATATATATATAACGGGGCTGGGGATGTGGCTCAAACGGTAGTGCGCTCGCCTGGCATGCATGCAGCCCGGGTTTAATCCTCAGCACCACATACAAACAAAGATGTTGTGTCCGCCAAAAACTGAAAAATAAATATTGAAATTCTCTCTCTAAAAAAAAAATATATATATATATATAAAAGAATCTTGGAGGTATTACACATGCATTCCCAAATAAGACCAGTTAAATGATGAATGTTTCTTTTCCCATCATTATTGTAAATTTTTACAACATAAAAAAAAATGCTTTTTATGGAGTATTTGGTAAAGTCATCAAGTACAACAAAGAGACTGAACAGGATACAAATTTCTAATTCTTTAACATTTACATCTGTATTAGATATGAATCCCTTCACTACCTCTCCTTAATAAGCAGCAGATTTAACTAGTTTTATAATCATACTTCCAGAGGTTAAAGCCCAACAAATTTAACTATTGTAAAAAATTTTTCTCTGCAAATCTTTGGGAAGAACATTTAATCTAAGAAATAGAAGAAACACATGATGAGATTCGTTTGTTTTGCATTAAATGGTTACACAAATGTCAGTTACATATTTTAAAAATAACACAGATTCCTCTTATTTGCTCTTGCTAACTTCTGTGGGCAAATTTACATTGTGGGTAGCATGTTCCTTTACAGATCTTATAAGCATGATTAGACATTATTTACTTTAGGGATGTTTTACAGAGATGGTTCTTTTTGTGTCGTGGGGTGAAAAAAAGTTATCATCAGTTGATGTTTGGCGAAATTTAACCAAAGTGGCTGTCTACCTCTAACCACTATTTATATGCCACTCAGGCAAATGGCCCTCATTTTTATTGCTTATAGAAGCCTATGTGTCTAAAGCTCACATCATTCAGATAAACTTTTATTTAACTGGGCAAATGTCATGCTTGGTGGTATCATAGTTTATGTACTTGTCAAAATCTGTTAGAATATGGAAAAAGTTTTCAAAGTGTATCCAAATAAATTCTAAAATAAAATTTAGTTATTTAAATACTGAACATATATGAAAACAAATACAAATTCAAATCTTTTTTAAAGTACATATTCTGGTCTCCACATAAATAAAAAAACTACATTTATATAAAAATACTTCACATCCACATTTAAGACTTAATTAGGAAAACATAGGCTCTGAAACCAGATTGCTGGATTTAGAACCCAAGTTTTTGGCCCCTTATTAACCCTGGAACATAATAGAATTTTACTAATATTTTAGTTTTCTGTAGTATAAACAGAGAACAACTGTGTCTGTCTCACAGGAGTATGAGGACTGAGTTAACAGAAGTAAAGTGCTAAGAACAGTAACTGGCAAGTGGTAAATAATGGGTACAATATGACTTAAGGTTGCTATGATTATTGTTGTGGTTGTCCCATTACTATTAGTCCTACCACCATGTTTATCAAAATATATTTTGCCATGATCTCATTGGACACGAGATTAACCATAAAATTCCATTTTTTAGGCAGTTCTTATTACCAAAATCATTCCAAAGTAAATCCTCTCACTTTCCTGCTCATAAGATTAGGTTAAATTTAATTGAATCTGTATGATTATGAAAGATCCTGAGGTGACATAGGGTTATTATCCAATTATCCACACTAATAATCACTGATTTATCTGACAATAGAAAGTGAACTCATTTATAAGCTCTGGAACATTTTTTAAAAATGGGCGAGTATGTAAGTCAGTATCAAGGTTTAAACACAAGTCATCGTATAAGGTCCCTTTTTATAATGTTTCTTTGTATTACTTAACAGGTTGTTGATATTTTGAGTTTACAGGTTAATATAGTCTAATTGACTACCATATAGCTTCTTAGCTAATCTCCTTATGAGTATTATTACAAAGTAAAATAAGTATGAATGAATAAATTATCACAGAACAGACTTGGATTCATGTTTCATGAGAAAAATATAAAATGCTTTGTCTTCAGTTCTTTGGAGGAAAGGATTTAGAAATCCAAGATATTCATCATTACTATGAATCTGGGTATCCAGAAAACAACCTTGTTTCTCCTTATACCAAAGGGCAATGTACAATGTGCCCAGCTGAGGAATCGTCTATTATCACACAGAAAATGTCTGCTGCGACAGTAAAAACAGCACAGGCACCTCGTTAAATACCAGTGTATTTGAACAGTCTTACTTTCAAGAAGACAGATCACAGAAAAATTATTTGGCTATTTTTAAATATTTAAAGAAAAACAGAACTTCTAGCTTCCATTGTATATAAGAAGAATTGCTTGAAATACTGCCATAAACATTTGCCACAGCATTAAAGGCTATTAATTTTACTGGAAATGAATCATGAGGTACCAAAATGTCTACGCAGACAATCAGTGTATATTTCCCATTAAAAGGGAAACTATTTGCATGCATCCTCAAAATACACTTTCCTTAAACAAAATTCTAAGTGTCTCAAGGAAATGGAATGTATAGATTTTTCTTCCAAATACAATGAAGTTAAATAAAATTATGTTTCTTCAGTAATGTATTGCTTTTATATTATCTAATATACAGGGGGGAAAAGTTTTTATCCCTCCAAAAACAGATCTGAAATGCAGAGATCAGTACTAAGACCCAGGCCAAGGAGTTGCTGAACAAGCTTATCCAGAGTCATGACAGAGACTGTTTCATAATCCTTGTTTGAAGCTGAAGGTCAACAGTAGCATCCGTAAGCACAAATTAAGACACTGGCAAAGTCTCTTATCCACAATTTATGAAATGTCTGGATAGAGTTAGATGATTATGCTGGGATGATGCTCAATACAGATGCATTCTTAATATGCAAAGAGGCCATTTGATGTCAACTAGTTTCATTTGAAGTATAGATAAAAAAAATACATAATATTTCAGGAAGTTAAAAATTGACTGCTATGTTAAGTAAAGCATGAAATCATATCATTTTGGGTAAAATATGAGATTTTTTCCTTGTCTGATTTCCCTTGGCAAAAAGAAGGGTATTGAGAGGGAGGAAGAACATCCTTTATTTTTCTGAATATTTATTCCCTTGACAAGAGACTGCCCATGCCACATATGTCCACTTGTCATGTGACAGTTGTGGCTGCCTGAGTCTCCTTGACGTCTGTACTCTCTACCCATACTCCTTGCCCAGACAACTTTCCCACCTCTGATACAGTCCATGAGAAGAGATATGGACTCATATCTCTTCTCATGGACTGACTCAGCCTCAGAGCACTGTATAAAAATATGCCATGGAAAAGATTTGCAAAATAAATCTCTCTACCAGAGAAAATATTATTTTCCATTGATCTCTATTCCCCTTAACATTGCCACCTTGGACTTATTATTATGACATGGATGATTTCCTAGTTTTTAATCATTACGGAATATAGTCTATGGACTTGATTTACATTTTAAAGCTATTTGACAGAAATGGAAATTTAAATAGTGAAATCAAAGAATAAACTCTCAATATGGAAAATAACTGGGTTGTAAACATCTCTGCTTATCTGCCCTCTCTCATTTTATATATGAGCATTATTTTAGTTAGATTCAAGCATGAGTAGCAGTCAAGTCCTGCAATTAGGAAACAGAGTACATAAGCAAAGCAGAATCAATCTCTACACTCTTGAGAAACATGTCAATAACTACATTTGTAAAGTCCTCCTCCCTCAGATGGCTGGTTTGTTAATTTAACAAATGTTTATTGAGTACCTACAATGTGCCAGGTACTATCTCATACTATAGTCACTGACCTAAGGTTACTAGCAACCAGCTGCAATGCTTCTGAAAATAGTTCTGAGGATAGTTTTGAGAATTTCAACCATATCATGTTTGTATCCTTCTGAGATTAATGAAATGTCTGGGATGAGCCTGCCCACCCAGTCAGCTATGGACCCTTGGGATCTGGCTGTCCCACTCAAATCCATCCTTTCCTGGTTGAAATCCACCATATACAACTGGTAGAAGGTGTCTGTTCTGAAATAAATATTAACAAAAAGAACTTTGGGTCATATGCCTAGCTTCAACTTCCAGGCCAGAAGCAAAAATTCAAGAATCACTCCATTATGTGGCACTTATATGGGGACACTGGCCTCTTTCTCCCACATTTTCCTCCCAAGACCAGGCTGCTTGCCATTTCCTTACATTCATTGTACTCTTTCCCACCTCCTGCAGTAGTTAACAAATGCAGATGCTCCCCAATTCAGGGTGATGGTTGGACAATTCCTAATATGTGGAGCTCATTACTGTGGCATTTTACTATCCCTTCCTAAATGCTACCCTGGAGAAATTTGAAATACCATTTCATGATCAAGTTCAAAGAATGCAGTCCTTGAAAAAGTTGTTTGGAAATGCTTTTCTCCAAATGCATCATTCTTTTTTTTTCTGACTCACGTCATGCAATGAAGATATTAAAAGTGGATATAAAACTTTCTTCCATGTTTCAAGTACAGTGTGACTGTTCAGCTGGGTTTTAATTGCATCCATTTCAGTTATAAGGCAGCAAAAACACATCATCGGTTACTATAGACTGAACTTTTTACTTGCTTGTTTTTCTCTGCCCACTCTTGCCTTTCTTTCCATCCATATTAGCACTCAGGCCAATTTAAATCAAGTAAAAACTGATTTCCAGACAACTAATTCTGGAAAGAAGCAAAGGCTGTGATTTTGGAAATATGAAAGTCAGAACATTATTAACTTAATGGAGTTGATCATTTGTTGTTCCATCTGGGCTAGTCTTAAACTTAGCCACATGTTCTAAAATTCTAATATTTGCTATCTACCTAAGGTCTGTGAAGGTTTTACACAGTCCATAAATAATTTCAAAGTTTTTCCAATGAAAGTTTGTACTTCTGTCAGAAACCTGTCCAATATCAGAAAGCACAATACTTACTTGTTTAGCCTTGGTCTTTGAGATAGTGTCAGAAATAGGTTTCTTTCGCTCCTTTACAGCAGTCTTAGAAAACAATTCCTCAAATTCATGACAATCTATGGATGGCTCTTCAATTTTTTCCCAAATAAGTGAAGGACTGGAGTCTCTATAGTTAAGCAAAAGAACAATGAAAGGGCCATCAAGCAGAACTACATCACGTGGAGCATAAACAGAAAAGAAGGGAAGGCAGGGAGGGAAGAGGCAAACAGAAAAAAAAGGGAGGGGAAGGAAAGAAAGATAAGGAGAAAGTACTATTTTATCAACTTGATGAGAAAGTTTTTTTTCTATCCATTTAGGACCAAACCTCTGCCCCTCTGCTATGAAATAATTTCCAGGAATTCTGAGTTACAAAATCACTGTATAAAAACATAAAAAGAAACTCCTTCTCAGAATGGGCTATGAAGGCAAGAAATGCTTGATATCTCACAATCCCAACTTGCCTCATTAGCCTGGCAGATTACACATGGGCTAAAAATGCATATTTCCAAGAAAGCATCCTCCCTATCCCCATTGCCTCCCATTGACCATTATTATTTGGCTTCTCAATGAGTACTGATTCATGGAGTAGCATAAAAAGTGTTAAATGATTTTTACAAAAGCAAAACAACAATAAAACAAAAGAACTTTAAATCATGTATCTGGAGATAATTAGTTTGGGGCACAGTTTTAAAATGATCCATCAGCATATATAAGTGATAGGGCACCTTCACAGAGAATGAACAACAAAGTTAAAAAGTAGTCAAGATATATAGATTCTTGTCTCCTGATAGGGTTTAGTGAAGAGAAAATTAGCAAAAGAAACAAAAAAGAACCTGCTAAATATACTGTTTCTAAATGCAAGTCACATAACACAAAGAAAATACAAGGAAACGTGATAAGTTAGAAGAAGGAAGGCCAAGGGCATTTTGAGTATCTGGTTTTTCTTTCCCCTCCTCCATATTCCACAGAGAGGTCTCCCAGCACTGTCTCAATGACTAGGGAGCCAGGTCATGGACAATGCATGGAAGAAATCTGGTAGCGGATTGTTGAAAAGTATTATTTTATGATGATTATTCCCAACTATGATTTTATAACTTCACACTGTATAGACAATCACTTGTAGAAGTGCCATGAAATTCTTTAAAACTAAATTATTTCACACATGGAATGTGGATATATTTTTGCAACTGTTTCTTAGGAAAGACAGCTACAAACAAAACAGAATAGTAAAGCAAGGCTATGTCTTTTAAAGGATGCAAACACCATATTTTGCAGTCAGTTTGCCTATGAATTGAATTTATATTTTTAATTTATAAGAAATGGAAATTTAAATAATAAAATCAATAATTTTTCCCTATAAAAATCTTATAGGGAAAATAACTGATCTACAAATATCTGCTTATCTGCACTCCTTCATTTTGTGTATAAGCAATATTTCACTTGGATTCAGGCATAAGTAGCAGTCAAGTCCTGCAACTAGGAAACAGCACATATACAAGGAAATATGTCCTTAAAAGACACGTCAATAACTATATAGAGGGACATATATACATCTCACACATCAAAACATATGTCATTTGTTTTACCCCTTTGATATTGCTGGAGAAAAGCCTGCAATTTTAAATAACCAACTGCTTCACCAAATAATGATATAAAAATCTACAGGTAAGTTTTAGAGTTGTACTAAAAAAACACATTAAGTTGTATTTTTCCCAACAGTTTTAAGGCACAATGCTCCCCTTGCATTGACAAAACTGTATGAAGATGAGCTTGCTTTCATGTTACCTTTTACTATGGAGTTGAATTCTTGTCCAGTAAAGAGGCTTCATTGGCCGACAAGGCTCTATTGGTTGCTTCCTACTCCCTCTGTCCTGATTCATCCCTAATCCAAACAAGCCAGTTGGCAATGGAGGAGGAAGAAACCCACACACTTGTGGTGTTGGTAAAGTGCTACTCCCAACTTGTGGGGAGAGTGAAGGCCCAGACCCAGTGAGCAGAGGGGGTGGGGGAGGTGGGGGGATCCCTGTCCCAGGAGGTGGAGGAGGAGGGGCTGGAGCTGGTGGAATTCCCATACCCAGCAAAGGAGGAGGTTGGGGAATACCAACTCCAGGAAGAGGGGGAGGAGGAGGTATTCCCACTCCAGGAAGAGGAGGGGGAGGAGGTATTCCCATTCCAGGAAGGGTTGGGGGAGGAGGTATACCAGGAAGAGGAGGGGGAGGGGGTATTCCCATTCCAGGAAGGGGTGGGGGAGGAGGTATACCAGGAAGAGGAGGGGGAGGGGGTATTCCCACTCCAGGGAGGGGAGGAGGTGGAGGTATTCCAGAAAGAGAAGGAGGAAGAGGTATTCCCATTCCAGGAAGAGGAGGAGGGGGAGGTATTCCTACTCCAGGAAGAGGAGGAGGGGGTGGTATTCCCACTCCAGGGAGAGGAGGAGGAGGGGGTATTCCCACTCCAGGGAGAGGAGGAGGAGGGGGAATTCCCACTCCAGGAAGAGGGGGAGGAGGAGGTATTCCAGGAAGAGGAGGGGGAGGGGGTATTCCCACGCCAGGGAGAGGGGGAGGAGGAGGTATTCCCATATCAGGTAGAGGAGGGGGGGGAGGTATTCCCACTCCAGGAAGAGAAGGAGCAGGAGTGGGAGGCAGCATTTCAGTACCAGGCAGAGGGGGAGGTAGGGGAACTGCTACACTGGGCAGAGGAGGCACTGTCACATCAGGGAGAGGGGGAGGTGATGGAGTTGCCATGCCCAGGCTAGGCATGGAGGTAGAAGATTCTGTGCAAGGCAGAGGTGGTGGGGGTGGAATATTACAGCTGTTTCCAAAGGAGGAGAAAACAGAGTGTTCATGGCTGGTTTCAAACTCAGTATGAAAAGAAGGATCGGACAACTGTGACCCAGGCTGCCCCTGACTATCAGAACATGGAAGGGATGAAGGTGGTAGAGGCTGTGATACACTCGGCGTGGACTGATGGGCCTCAAGCTGTACTGATATTCGCCTTGGAGACACAATCAAAGAAATCTCAGAACAAAATTTTGTCTGAGGTCCAGAAGGTGACATTGGAACAGCTGACTCTCCACTTTCAGCCCCAGGTGGGCATGGAGGACCTTCTGGCAGTGCCTTCACAGATGGTAGTGTTAGTATTCCACCCTCCTCTGTTGGGGAAGTCTGTATAGATTTTGCCTCTAAAATCCTTTGAGGTTGCATATCCTTTCCTACTAATCTTAAAGTTTCCAGGCAGACATCTTCTGAAGATGTCACTCCATTCTCGGCCCCTTGATGGCTGCTGGCCACCTCGGTGTCCAGGACAGGGTACTGCTTTTCTAGTTCAGCTATTTTGGTCCTCAGATCTTCGATGGTTTGTTCCAGTTGCTGAATTACATTTGCCTGTCCTTCAGACTTCATATCCAAAATTTCCTGAGGGACAACAAGTACAGATTACAGTTAGATAGAAAATTAGGAAAAAACCCAAACATCAAAAGAAGAAATGTAGAATTAAAACAAAATTGTATTTGTTGGTTGTAATACTTCCAAAGAGATACCTCCACAGAAACACAAGATTTTATAGTAGTTTATACACATTACTATATGATCCTAAGGTCCTTATATGTCTCATCTTCTAATGTCACTAAGAACAATAGATGACTAGGAGTAGGAACAAAAATGAGTGACAGTTATTTCTAAGTTAGGTCTATCTCTTTCCTGCCCAAGAACATTTGCTGTTAGGCTAGTCCCTGAAGACATTTCTGAAGTAATCCTGAGTTTTAAAGGCAATCACTATCTTTTAAAAGTAGTTACGAATAAGTCTCTAATGAGAGAATGTGAAGTACTTTTGATATGGGCACACACTTTATGAGCATGTGTCATACCACTTATATCATGTTTACTGAAATTTTAAAGCTTTACCCAAGGCATTTCAAAAAGTGATAATTGATGGTTCTTCACGATTTATAAAGATGGACACTTTATTTTTTTTCTTTGCTTTTTCAGTATAAAAGATTGAAAGCAGTGATTTTTTTTTTTTTTTCCCACTGAGCTACATCCCAGCTCTTTCTATTTTGAAACAGGTCCTCCCTCCTACTTCAGCCTCCTGAGTCTCCAGAATTACAGGTATGTGCCACCATGCCTAGCATGATGGACATTTAGGCAAAAATTTAAGTGTTACATTATATTTACATGTAAGTATAGGTATTCATACACACACACACACACACCCCTCAAGGTCCAGGGAGAGGAGGAGGAGGGGGTATTCCCACTCCAGGGAGAGTGCAGACAAATGTGCAGACAAAAGAGCAGAGTTTGATAAATTGTGCTGTAAATTTTCCATTGTAAAGGAAATTACTAGAATAAACAATGTTTTATACCCTGTTTGCTCACTATACATAATTCCATTCACCAATTATGATGCTGGTACATATGACAAGTAATTAAAAGAAAATGCTAGCATTAAAATTCATCCTAATAAGAGTATGACTAGTCCTTTGTTACAATGGGTTAATTAAATGTATAGATTATCTTCATTTTTCAAGCACACCTTAAAAGTAACCTTCAATTACAAATCAATAATTCTTGAATTATCCTGGTATATAATTATGGTTCTCTTTTTCCCATAAATTATTGTTATATAAAAAAGGTTAATTGATGAATGGCATACAAGAAGTAGATTCTGGAACAGTTTTCCAAAACTCTATTTTTATTTATTTTATTTTTTAAAATTTTTATTGGTGCATATTAATTATACATAATGGCATATTTATACAAGTGCATAACACGATTTAATCAATTTCATTGCCCAGTACCTCTCCTTGTCCTCTCCTTTTCCCCATGCCCATGCCTGGATGCCTTCCACTACCTTAAATGCCTCCCTTCCATTTTCAAGAGATCTCTTTCATTGTTGTTCCTTTTTCTTTTTTTCCCCCTCTAATTTCTACAAATAAAAGAAACCATATGACACTTGTTTTTTCCAAAACTGTATTTTTAAATGATATTATATAGGCCAGTTCTTTTCCATCACAGATCTGAATATCATAAAAAGCATTATAAAAATTTGGGACAGTTAGCAAAACAAAACAAAACAAATTCATAAAGAAGAAAGTGATCCTTAAGTCATAATGGCCTAGCATAGTAGAAATTATTACACACTTTTTTTCTATATGGATTTATACTTCCACAGTCACAGGCAGCTACTCCAACACAGCATCCATAGCTAGTTACAACAAATGTCATAGTAACAGTGACTGGGAAGATATCTTGAATTTTTAATTATAATTTACATAGTCAGTTGGCAAAAGATTAAGGAGAATCCTGTTATAAATGAAAACTGGAACCAGAAAAATACCTGAATAGGGATTCATCATGACATGACTACAACCATCTTGAGTCATAACCACCATGATCACTCCTGAGTAACATTGGTATGTTTTCCCCCTTGTAGCCTCCCAGCATACTATAAATACACAAAACCATTAGAGTGGTATGTAGAGTTTTATGACCAGACCCTTGTGCCAGGAATGTCCCTGACTCTTTGGTATTAGAGTGAGATAAACCAGGTACATGTAGGCTTAGATGAAGCCATTTGGGTCCTGACCAATATACACATCCTTACTGCTGACCCAAATCAAGGGGATTCACTGATTGTGCTGCCTCACAGGACCATGTTTCTATTAGTAAGTTCCCAATAAACTATACTCTGTGTAATTCTGGATCTGTCCATATCCTTCAGTCTCACAGTACCTGGGGCTATTTCTTATACACTGGGATTGGGTTGTTCAGAACAACCCAATCCCAGTGTATAATCCCAGTGTCTAGACAATTTGGTTGTTATGTTAGACGGGTTCTCCCAAAAAAACTATTTTCATAGACTCTCTTATAGCCAGGTTCAACCAATTAAGTGTAGTCACACAGGGTTTTAGAAAGTGGAATGAGGTGAGAACCATGTCCTTTGTGCTTTGGTTGTTCTGTTGAGAGTAAAGATCTGAAAATTTGAAGCTTCTCTGGAACAACATTCCAATGTTCACTCTCCAATTTGCAATAATAACCTCAAAGGTCTTAGCTTTCCTGTTAGACCATGTTTCAAAATCTATAAAAGTTTTAGCTTAGAAGTAGATCCTTTAAATTTTCCAACCTTTCCATGAAACACTTTATTTATGTAGTAAACACTTCTGTTTAATACACCTAACATATTTTTTGGTTCCTGCAACAAAGCATGATCAGGTCCCAATATTTCAGAACAAATTGTGAAAAAAAAGAATTTTTTTCCTAAGCAAGTGTATCAGATTTAAAAAATATATTTTATAATAATTGCATGCATTTATAAATTCTTAGAGTTAAAATAATTTTCCACATAAATTTTTTGGACAAAACTACATGGTACTATTGTGAAAAGATGGTCATTTTTTGGTAATATCTGAGAACTTCATCAATCTTCTTAAAGGCCTTTGGCAATCATGATGTGTAAACTTACCTTTAAAAAAACATATCTGTTATATAATAATCCTTACTATATTTGCCAACTAAGCTAGGTGATCATGAATCCATTATATAACATGTGATGCAAATCCTCCATCATCACCTTTCCTGATTTTAAGAAATCCTACAAATTCTGCAAGACTAGCAATGTTTCCTTACATCTGTATTTGCATCATGTGTCTTCAAACACCCTATCATCGACAAGTTCACTCTGATAAAACTAAAGCATGGTGGATAGTAATAGATGGCCTATGTTAAATGGGGAGGGATTCAGGATTGGACCTAATTTTATAAGTGGTCAATTTATTATTTTGTGTGCATTGTCTATTTTCCTTATTTTTTTTAAACAAGGAGATAATTAAGGGCACTTAGCTAATAAAAAGTTGATAAAATAAGAATTTGATATACTCTATCAGTTTCAAAAGTTTTCAAATATGGGCTGGGGTTGTGGCTCAGTGGCAGAGCACTTGCCTAGCATGTATGAGGCACTGAGTTCAATTCTCAGCACCGGATATAAATAAATAAAGGTCTAGTAACAACTAAAAAAAAAAAAAAATTAAAAGTTTTCAAGAATAAGATACAATAAGATCCAGAACTAAGAAATGGCAGGGGGGCTGAGGATGTGGCTCAAGCGGTAGCGCGCTCGCCTGGCATGCGTGCGGCCCGGGTTCGATCCTCAGCACCACATACAAAAACAAAGATGTTGTGCCTGCCGATAACTGAAAAATAAATATTAAAATTCTCTCTCTCTCTCCTCTCTCACTCTCTCTTTAAAAAAAAAAAAAAGAAATGGCAGAGGAAATAGTGATAAGAAAATAAAATTCCAGAACTGAGTCTATAATAAATAAGGCCATAATAGCCAGGTGGTTCCAGTAAGGTGGTAGAGTCCAATAATTTTTTAAGATAATAATATGTTAATATATAATAATAACAGATAGCAGAGACAAAAGTAGGAATTTTTATATAGATAATATTTTATACAGTTTTTTAATAGAGAACATGGGAGAAAATTTGGGATAAGACTATTTGCTTCTTACATTATTCCCATTGTACAAAGAAAAAACAAAATAAAAAAAAATTGCTAGACTCTTCATTCCCCTCTATGACTGTAAAATCCTAGTCCTGATTCAATGTTACAATTTTCTTCTTCCATTCCAGGAAGCAGAGCAATTAATTAATGTTCATCTCAAACCTTAACTGACTAGCCTATAAAATAAAGCCAGCCAGCCACTATTACAGAATAGCCAAATATATGTAGGATTTTTTATTCCTGAATTTAGCTAAGAGTCATGAAAGACTCTTATCTGGCCTTCCTTACAGATTCACAGTGTCAGAGCGGACTTTCTATAGTGCTCTCTGGAGAAGGCTTGCCTTGCTTGTCAGCAGTTAAGGGGTGATTTCTCTCTGTGTTTTTAGTTTTGTTGTTGTTCATTTTTAGGGATTTATAAAGAAATTTACATGGTAAATACTGGTCATTATTAAGAAAAAAGATTTTCTATTCTTTGGTCAGTTAAGCAAACATCTTCCTCCTAGGATCCACAGGAAGTGAAGTGAAGATCTGTCTTCAGGGCCACCCACTGACAAAGCTCTAATTTAATCTCTAAGAGATTGACAGGCAGTCTGTGGTCCACAGAAAGCCCTCAATTTAGGAGCCTGCTCTCCTGTGTCCAGTGTCTGGAACTTAATTTTCTATCTCTTTTTTATTTTCATTTATTTATTTATTTGATCTTCTATCTCTTCAGGATACAAATAGATGGAGGCCTATCAGATTCTCACAGGACTTGACATTGGAGAAACACACTTATTATCTCTAGACTTCTATATTTTTCAAAAAAGCATTACCAGAAACTGTACAACACTATCTCATGTTAATGGTTCTTATTATCAAAAGTTAAGTATTTTTTTAAAAAAGGAAAGGAAAACCAATATTGGCAATTTTTGCATAGAACATATATAATGGAGGAAAGATAAACCTATTTTTAGTCAACACACTAACTAATGTATTTTATGTAACGCCAATTTTAAGATTATTTGTATTTAAAACTATTGTTTCAAAACCCTCAATCATTAAAAGTGGTAGAGTATTCCATCTATTTTGGATCAACAATTATATACAATAAGTCAGCCAAAATTCTTCCATTCCTGTATAATCTTACATGTGGGTGGTGATGGTGAGTTCTTATAAATTGTTTGAACACTTGCATATCACAAAATACAAATTGCCATTGAAAAATAAAATGTTCACCAAAAACATTTTTCCAAATGCAAGATTATCTGATTCCCAGAAAAAAGAAAACATTACTGTAACATTAAGGTTACAACTGTCAAAAAGAAAGCCAAGATATACTCAAGTAAAGTTTTTGCTGAAAAGTTAATTTGCTCATCTTTGAAACTTTATTATGTTTATTATGTAAGCAGGATACTTTCAGAACCTAAAATATAAAAACTGCTTATTGGTAAGTTACCACTGTAATAATCTCTTTAGTAAGTTTTGATAGGAGATATGTAATTCATTTTCTACCATTCTTAGATTTTAAGTTCTGCTAAATTCTAATAATATATTACCAGAAAGCTAGGGGACTGTATAAAATAGATTAGGGCACATCTATAAATAGGCATCCTAATCTTCACAGAAGCATATAAACTCTATTTGTTATGTTCTACATTCTGAACCAATCTAAGGTTCTGGAACAAACCAATAAACCAATACATGATAGACATGATTCTATAGAAAAAAAAAATCCAGATTTTAAAATATGATTATGCACATATGTAAAGTACAATTTCAAATCTGAAGTGAAATTTCAAGAAAGGCTTAAGTATTAGAACATATGGTAAGTTATAAATAACTTATTTAAGGTTTCTTAAAGTAGAACATATTATAAAAAAGAAAAGCTTCACACAGAGAGGGCTCAAATGGCATCTATGAATCTTGATAAGGAAACCAAAAATGAATTATTGAAGATCAAAATTTTTTGAGCTGAAATGAATATGAATAACTCCTCCAGATCCTTTACTACATAAAAGAGAAATTTGATGTGAAAAGGAGGAAGATAAATTAAAAATCATAATTGGTCACATTACTTTTAGCATAATTATTGATAAACAGATTGATATAAAGGTTAAAGGAATCATCATTAGTCAATAACCTCAGTGGGAGTAATAAACAATGTGTCTGGGAAAGAGGATCAGGAAAAGATGAAATAGGGCTGGGGCTACAGCTCAGTGACAGAGCACTTGCCTAGCATGTGTGAGGCACTAGGTTTGATCCTTAGCACCACATAAAAGTAACAAATAAAATAAAGGCATTCTGAAATTTGGAAAGCAGTATGGAGATTTCTTGGAAAGCTGGGAATGGAACCACCATTTGACCCAGCTATTCCCCTTCTAGGACTATACTCAAAAGACCTAAAAAGAGCATACTACAGGGACACAGCCACATCAATGTTTATAGCAGCACAATTCACAATAGCTAGACTGTGGAACCAAACTAGATGTCCTTCAATAGATGAATGGATTTTAAAAATGTGGCATTTATACACAATGGAATATTACTCAGCACTAAAAAATAACAAGATCATTTGCAGGGAAATGGAAGGCACTGGAGCAGATTATGCTAAGTGAAGTTATCCAATCCCTAAAAAACAAATGCCGAATGTCTTCTCTGATATAAGGGGGGTGTCTCAAAATGGGATAGGGAGGAAGAGCATGAGAAGAAGATTACCACTAAATAGGGAAGAGAGGTGGGAGGGAAAAGGAGGGAGAAGGGGAGTTGCATGGACAATGGAAGGAGAACCTCATTGTTATACAGAATACATGTATGATGTTGTGATGAGAAAAAAGAAAAAAAATGTGTGTCACATTAGATTGGATAGAGAGAAGTGATGGGAGGGGAGGGGAGGGGAAAGGGGGATAGAAAGGGCAACAGAATAGACATTATGATTGCTGTATGTATATAGGTGACTGTATGACCGATGTGATTCTGCAATCTGTACAATCAGAAAAATGAGAAATTATACCCCAATTGATTCAAATGTATGAATTGCCAGAACATTGTAATGTCATGTGTAGCTAATAAAAATAATAATAAAAAGAATAAAGGCATTCTATCCATCTGCAACTACTAAATAAATAAGAAAAGGTGAAATAAATAGTAAAGGAAAGGAACTTGGTGTTTTTGTTCCCTCTTTCATCTTCTAAATTTTCTCTTCAGTTATTTGATGTGGCATTGTGGCACAGTTATGGATCATACTCTAAAACAATATATGTCTTAATTTTCCCAAATAGTGCAAAGAAGAAAACAATATTTTACTACAGTTTCACTTTCCTCTAGTGGTCTATGGGTGTAAAGTGCAGCTCCATTTTTCACCTCCTAATCACCTTTCCTGTGTTAACACCCAACTATTCTCAAAGGTCATTAAAAAAAAAAAAAAAAAAAAAAAAAAAAAAGCACTTCCTAAAGAACAAAGCTTAGAGAAAATCAAATGGAATGAATTAGGAACATTAGCCAGAGTGGTGGAGCTGCTGCCTTATAATTTTAACCCTGGCTATTATAAAGAATCAAAGACTACTAACACTTCTGCCTTCTTAAAACCCTCTCTTCTCTTGGCTTCTACAATTTTACACTCCTCTTTTCCCATTCTTCTCTGTTCCCTTCTCTGGATTTTTGGGGGAAGAGGTGAAGACTGTCCTTAGTCTGCTGTCTTCTCTAAATACACTGAAAGGCCTCATCAGATTCTGCATCTGTAATTTCTCATCATTGCAAATTTTTCTTTTTTTTTTATCAGTTTAGTTAGGCTTGCTAACATCTTTAAACCATTTCTTTAAATCTTTATCTCTTAAACCAGTTTCCAGTGGATGTCAATGTTTCTGGTGCAGAGACTGCTTTTAGAAGGACAGGCTAATTTATACTCTACAGAGTTACTGACCCCATTGGTAGTCTTTCTTTCTTTTTTTTTTCTTTTTCTTTTTCTTTTTGGTGCTGGGGATTAAATCCAGGGCCTTTCGCATGTGCACTCTACCAACTGAACTATATCCCCAACCACCCCCAGTGGCAGTCTTTGCTTGCTATTTTTCCTATATCACACCAACACATTAGTTGAGATTCTCATCACCACACAGATAGGGTTGGAAGTTTAATAGTTGGTCCTCCTAAATGGCTCTACTGTCCCTCTTCCTATCAGTATTACATTTCCTGGCCAAGTAATTGTTCCTTAAATATTAACCCATCATTATACTTACTTGTTCAAACACCCATAGCTCCTGCCTTCTGAGCACAAGATACGTTAAATTCTCTACTTGATTTATAAGGTTATAGCCTATAACATTTGGATACCCCATACCCAGTCAGCCCACTGCAGATAGATGCCATGAAGATTAAATAAGATACAGTCAATCATGGTAGTCCCATTAGTTATGAATAAAGTAACTGCAAACACTGAAGTAATCAATACTGAACTCCTGCTCCTACAGGAAACACAGGGTTAGATTCCTACAAACATTTGGTTAAATTTTTGTCACCTAATCAGAATATAACCCTGACTTCATGTGTGTTCCTGCTGAAAGACACCTTATTTAATACCTACTGCTGATCCATTAATATGGAATTGATGGCTAGCCTCACAGTAACTTATGCTGGAACAGAGCTCATCTGACCTGCATTTTCTCCATAAGGCACATCATAGCCTTCCTGCTCTTAGGAACACCAGATGGCTCTTAAGCACTAAGATTGGGAACCATTTTAAACAGAGAAATCACCAGGCAAAAATATAAAAAGGTAAAAAACATGACATTAAAATAGACCACAAAAAGATACTTGTTTACAGAATAAAACTGAAATAAGAAAGCAGAGCTTCCCCTTGCTCAATATATATAGTTGAGAGACTAAAAGTTTTAATATTCTGTGTATGTTTGCAAGTGACTATGAAAGTACCACATGAATATTGTTTTGAGGAATACAATAAATTTTAGCAAGTAAGTGAGTTTGCAATACACAACTGACAAATAATGATTGACTATATTACGAAAGCAATTTTTAAATACACAGAATATTGCTCAGATAACAATATTAAAATATGCTAATATGTTGAGTGTTTACTAAGTGCCAGAATCTCTACAAAGCACTTTATATAAATGAATGCATTTAAAACCCACCAAAACCCTAAGAGATAGGAATTGTTATTATGCCCATTTTATACATGAGGAAACTAAGGCACAGAGTAAAACAATTTCCCTGAAAAGCATAATAAATCTCATAACAACTCTAATACTAACATTTCATTAGCAGTTCTACTAAATTTCTTCTATGGTTTGAATATGCCCCCCACCAAAAAAAAATCATGTGTTGAAAACCTGATCCACAGTTAAAATAATTAAATACTTCCAAAAATGGTAATTTGGAGGGAATTAAGATTGGATGAGATCGTGAGGGAAGAGGCCACCATGATGCTAGTAGTGTCTTTATTAAAGGAAGACTGAGCTAGCGCACTTGCTCTGTCCCTTGAAATGTTGTACTCTGCCATGTTGTGAAGTAATCAGTTTTGAACTTTTGTTCCTACAGGAAACACAGGGTTAAATTCCTGTAAACCTTTGGTTAAATTTTTGTCAACTAATCAGAGAATAACCCTGACTTCATGTTGTGGTATGGTAAGAAGGTCCTCAACAAATGCTGGTGCCACACTCTTGGATTTTCCAGCTGCCAAAACTGTGAGCTCTATTCTTCAGAAATTACCCAGTCTATAATATTCCATTTTTTGTAGAAACAGAAAACAGATGAAGAAAAATTCTGACAAAGATTCTCTCCTTCATAACTCCAGCCAGATCTCTGACACCTCTTCTTGACTAGGCCTCAACCGTGGCCTACAAAGACTTGAACAAACACTATCATACTGTCCAACAGCTCAAGACCATACACCCACTTAGAGTGCCTACATAAGAAAACTCAAGACTACCAAAAAAATTTATTGTTTATTTTACCAGCACCTGGAGATAGGAACTCTATTTCCTGGTCTCTGGGGGAAAGAAAGGATCCTAACTTCAATAACTGCCGTTAGCAGACACTGCTGATCTAATCCTTTTACACTAATGAGCCCCTTGTAATTTTCACTTCCTTGACTCTCCTGAGTCTCCTCACACTCTTCTCCCTGTTTCACCATTTTCCCTTTAAAATGCTGTCACCTCTACAAATTGAAGTTGAGTTCAGCTCACAACAAACTGGTTTCCCTGTTGCAATAGCTACTACAGAGTAATATCTGACCTTACCATCTTTACTAGTATCTGGTTTTGTTTATCTTTGACAGTTCCTCAGTTACAAGTGGAATAACTGGAATTTATACCCAGGCAAACTGGTCCAAAGCTCACATTCTCAACCACTATCGCATGAATATAAGCAAATTTTCTACCACTCCCCAAGATGCACACTCTGCTCTCTCTCACCAGGTCTCTCATATGTTTACTCTTTCATCAAACATTTTCTGTGATCCCCATAATGTCAGATCCTGTGTTAGACATGGGAGGGACAAAGAAAGTACTAATCGTCTTATCCTTAAAGAATTTAATTGTATATTTAATGATCATTGAAAAAGGAGATAAATTATAGGGTGTCATAGAATGCAAACATGAAGAGCCTATGGACTGAGGCTCCTCAGGTAATATGTCAAAGAGGAAGTCAAATTTGATGAGTTTAGGTTAAGTAATAAAAATTATGTAAATTAAAATAGGGGAAGTATGAGTGTGGAAGAAACACATACATATAGACGAATACAAAGGACTCTTAAATTTCAAAAATCTAGGGTATTTTAAAGGCTGGAATAAGCCCAACAAGAGGAAATAGTGAATGATCAGGCAAAGACAGGATGGCAAGAGAAAACCCTATCTATCAAGCTCAGGAGTCTGTATTTTTTCTCAAAAACGATGAGTGGTCCATGAATGAAATCTAAAAAGATATTAGACATCAGTGAATTTGAATTTTTAGGAAGATAACTCTGGAGGCATTGTGGAAGAGAGATTAGACAGGATTAAGACTCAAAGTAAGAAGACCTGTCAAGAGACTGCTGTAGCAATCAGTGGGCTCTGGGCTCTCCAAGGGCTGTCAGGATGCATAGAGAAGGCCAAGAGGCTGAAAGCAAGCTGTCTCTCACATCACCTGGATTACTGCCCCTCCTACCTCAACACCACTGCCTTACCTTTACTCTCTTCTCCCTCCTGAAATACTCTTATTCCTCCACCTGCCCAAAATAAGGAGTTGATCAAAGAAACTGTCCTTATAGTTTCTCAAAAACTTTCCCATTTATTTTAAGTTCCGTAATACAAATACACTACATATCGTAGCAGAATTACCTTACATCTTGCATATCATTTCAAGTACAAAGAAGAGATATATCCCTTTAACTTAACTGCTTAATAACTGGGACATTGTCTTGTAATACCTTGTATTTCTCTCAATATCTACCACAAATATTTTGCATACAGTACGTCAGCAAATATTTGATAAGGGATAAACATTCTATATAGTCAGTTTTCTACTGCTATGACATAATACCTGAGAAAAACAACATAAAGGAGGAAAGATTTACTTTGAATAGTTCCAGAGGTTTCAGTCCATAGTACCTTGGCCTCATTGCTGTGGGCCTGTAGTGAAGCAGAGCATTATGGAGGGGAGGGTGTGTTAGAGCAAATCTATGGCTCACGGGAACCAGAAAATAGAGAGAAAGAAAAGAAGGGACGGAGACAAGATATAGTCCCCTTCAAAATTGTCCCACCTCCTACAGTTTCCACCACCCTCACAATAGTACATTCAGCTACAAATCCCATCAAAGCTTAATCCATGGATGAGGTTAGAACACTTACAAAGTACTTATTAAACATCTTAGAATGAATGATTCGACATTGAGGTGGACTGTAAGAATGGCTAATCCATGGTTTCTAATGTCTCGCCTCCTAAGCCCTATTTTTCTTACTCTGGTTTATATTTTTGTTATTTACTTATCTTGTGAATTGTTTCATTGATTTGTAATCCTTGTAAGTTCATATAGGTCAAATAGCCCTCATCCAAAATGCTTGGGATCAGAAGTGTTGGGATTTCCAGTTTTTTGTTGTTTTTGTTGTTTTTCATTTTGAAGTATTTGCATACATTAAATAAGATATCTTAGGAATGTGACCCAAGTCTAAATGTGAAATTCATTAGTTTCATATATAACTTGTACACATAGCATGAAGGCACTTTTTACAATATTTTTAATAATTTTGCACATCACACAAAGTTTCATGGTAATGGAATTTTTTTCTACTTGTGTCATCATGCTGGAGCACAAGCAGTTTCAGATTCTGAAGCATTTTGGGTTAGAGATGGTAGATTAACCTATATAACTTTTCCTTTAGAGATGGGAAGGACCTTGCATTAAACAATATTTTTTTATTCCTAACTCTTCCATATGTCCATTGCATTCTATCCTAATTCAAATGACGCCTTGCTTTTGTAAGTATCCATCACCATTTCTTCAGAATTACTTTCGCCTCACACCTTTCTTTTAATCTGAAGTCCTTTACTTTTCAAATTTTTTCTGTGCCAAGACACTTTCTATGCCAAGACACATGATCTTTCAGGTACAATCAATTAAGTTCTCCACATCAATTTCCTCTCTTTCCTTTATTTGTTCCTAAATTAAGATACTTCTGAAAAACTAATAAATTGTACAGAGAGGCCATTGTATAAAGAGCACTATATTGATACTTTAAGAAAATCCAATGGAAAATAATTTTTAATTCAAGTAAATTTGTAATTGAATTGGGTAATAAGGGGCCCCTCTAGGGCTGATGGGAAAGGAATATAGTTCTGACACTTGAGAACTTATTAGCATATAAACTGTTCAACATATATAAGATAGTCCTTATATGTTTCTTTCTGTTTGTCATAAATGTGGCTATTCATTACTAATAAATATTGTAATTTAACTTTTAATTATCTGATATTATCAATCATTACCTACAGCTAGAGTGTTTAAAAATCAAAATTTTTTATTCTGTTTACCTTTCAAGTGATCTATTAACATTAGAAAGATAAAGAGTTTTAGGAAAATGCTTCAAAATAAAAATTTTGTATATAATTTCAAGAACAAAAAATAAGTTAAACCTTATGACAACCAGTTAAAGCATGCTATGTACACCAATATTTAACTTGAAGCAAACATTTTTAGACAAAATAATTGACACTTAACTATTTATAATCCTTTAGAGTATAAAAGGATTTAATATTTCAAATACCAAAGGATAAGAGAATATTGAAAGTCCTATTTCAGTTAATGACATAATTCTTTGAACAATACAGATTTTTCAGACTTGTTTTTTTTTCATGCAGATATTGAGCTCTCAGAATTATTAACTACAGGGAGAGAATAAAAGTCAAAATTCATTTAATAAATTCCAATGAGCTTCAGTTGAGAGAACACATGCCTTGAACACACATCTGAAGAAAAACCTAAAAGATGCTTTCCAACTCTGCTGCAGAGCTGACCAAGCAGTCCTGGGGATCTCATTCTGACCACAGAACACTGCAGGCAGTACCAGATGGACCAGCAAACCTGCAATATTTATTATTCATATAGAGCAAACAGGCCTAAATCCTTACTTCCTTTTGCAGTGGTAATTTACAAAGATACAGAGCTGCCATCTAGTGACTAAAAAGAAAAAAAGCAAGGTGCTTAACGTGAAGAATCACAAAGCCTTTTTTTAAAAAAAAAAAGCAATAAAACACTAAATTTAGTAAAACTATCACAATTTAGCACATCGAACTTCCAAATGTATAGGTAAACTAATATACCTATATGTATCTATAATGTATCTTGACATCTAATTCTTATTAATAATAGAGCTTAAAATTAATAGGACAACAAAATTAATGTCTCATCTCCTCCATCTAATGGTTCTGGAATAAAATAATACTAAATAGTCATAGGGTGCTTTGCAAGTATGAGTTTTTATCATTGTAGAGGTATAGAATCAAATGCATATGCTCTAATCTTAGTTTTTCCCTTCATCAATTTTGTGGCTTTAGGCAAATTACTGTTACCTCCTATCAACATCACTTTTCTCTATCAGTAAAACAATTATTTTAAAGAAGTATTGTAAGGAATACACAATATAATATAGTAAAATAATAAGTATATAGTAGTAGGTTGATAATTTTAGTTCCTTGTATCATCCTTATGGTCAGTTACTTAGAATTTTATGAAAAGTACATCATGGAAAACGAGCCAGTCCATTTAAAAAAAAAAGCATAACAAGGAGTCAACGTTCACAAAAGTCAGTCATGCCATTGTTACGTTCTTAACCTCAACTTCTTCCAAATATTAACAACTCTTGATTAATTCATAATATTTCCTGACTTCTGGACACTTCATTGTTCAAATAAGGAATATTTATTCAATCTATTTCACCCTTAAGTCTCTGTTTTTAAATCCCCTAGTCCACCAGGTTTTCTGCTTACTGCAATATATTTTACCATAGACCATACCTCAAGGAAAAGAGAAAATCACTAAATAATCTTTCACATAAGCCAAGTGCATCAGCACACGGCTGTAATCTAGCAACTCAGGAGGCTGACACAGAAGGATCCCAGGTTCAAGGCCAGCCTTAGCAAGGCCTTAAGCAATTTAGTAAGACCCTGACTCAAAATAAATAAAAAGTAAAAAACGGATGAGAGCAGGCAAGGTAGCACATACCTGTAATCCCAGCAGCTTGGGAGGCTGAGGCAATAGTATTGCAAGTCAAAGCCAGCCTCAGCAACTTGGTGAGGCCTTAAGCAACTTAGCAAGACCCTGTGTCTAAATAAAATATAAAAAAGGGCTGGGGATGTGGCTCAGAGGTTAAATGCCATTGGGTTCATCCCCAGTAACAATAAATAAATAAATAAATAGGAATGGGGATGTAACTCAGGAATAAAGTACCCTGGGGTTCAATCCCCAGTACCAAAAATAAATAAATAATAATATTCCACATGAGTGTGTATCTTAAGATATTATAACTATAATATTAATATAGAAGACAGTGTTGTACATGTTTTATCATGTTGTTATTACAGAATACTTCTTGTCTAGGTTCTCTCTGGCAGTATCATATACAACAAAGAATTCAGTGAAGTATCACTTAAACATAAAATTTAGAAAAATTTAACATTTTCTTTCGGGTAACAATTTAACCATGACTACCTTAACAACAACAAAAAGCTCAAAAAATAATGAGATGATGTGTTAAAGGCATTCTTTTTTCTTAGTTTTACTGAATTTACTATTTCTCTTTTCCCTCTTTTTAGCTTTATCTAATTCACTTTCAGTTAGATTGTAGTTAATTAAATAACCCATCAGCTGAGTCCACCATGCCTCTCCAAGTGCCCCCAGGTTGATGTATGTCCCTTCACTGGCAAAAACAAATAAGCTGAAAAAACTTGATTACACTGCCCTTACAAGCAGATTTGCTTTTAATTATAATAGCACATATGAAGCTGTATTTTTGTGAAACATCATGGACTATTTTCTATGCTAATGTTATGCCTCATTTCTCCTCCAGGGGGAGCACAATTTTCATATATGATGCAAGGCTGCTTCTTCAAATGGAAAGTTAGTTTTTAAAAATTTTTTTCCTTCAATTTTAATTGGTTCAAGTTAGTTACACATAACGCTAGGATTCCTTTTGACAAAATTATACGTGAAATATCATATTCATAATTATAAATACATGAATATCAGTCCCCAGTACTTTCCCTTAGCCTTACTCTTCTCCTTCCTCCTATTTTCTTATTTAGATCGGATTATTCTATTGTTTTTCCCTTATCCCATCCTTCCTCCCTTCCCCTCAATCCCTTTCTTCTACTTCCCTGATCTTTCTTTTATTTTGATGGAATCCCCCCAAACAAATCCTTGTTTTTTCTCTCTCTTTCATTTTATACTAGATTCCATATATCAGAAAAAAACATTCAACCTTTGACTTTCTGGGATTAGCTTATTTCACTTAGCAAATAGACTCTAAATTTAGGCTTTTAAGAGTTTTAAAGGATGAACAATTCTTTAATTTACAGAGAATGGCACTGTCCCAGATCCTCTACATATGTCATTACATAGTAACCAGAAACAGATCTGGGTGTAGAACACAGGTATGAGTACTCTTTTTTCTTACTAGACCGCACTCAACATAACAGAACAAACATCCCCTTTACTGTTGATTTCTAACAGCACTAAGTTATTTTCAGAAGCATAACTGGACAAAAGTATAAATAAATTAAACCAAAAAATTTATATATAAAATATCAACTACTATACATAATTATTGTTCCACAAAAATATTATCTTCCTTGCCATTTTTTTTTAAATAATAAGTCCATTTAAGCACAAGAAAAAAAAAAAAGACAAAACTTTTAGCTTCTTCTGTAACAGAAAAAAGCACCATGGATTTAAACAGATACTAAATAATATTTTTTGCACCAAAGCAATTTAAAAACTTAAGAGGCTGGGAATGTAGCTTGTGGTAGATTGCTTGCCTAGCCTATACAAGGGCCTGAATCCCACTCCCACCACCAAGGGGGGAAAAAGTCTTATTTGATTTTAGAAAAGCTCTGAAAGATTAAAGAAAGTATCCGATGGACTCTTCAGCCAGGCCCATCTCAGAAGAGAAGTCTCCTAAAGTGGCCAGATTTTCCTGCTGGAGACAGCTGTTGTTGGGCCCAGCTCTTTGGCTGGATATAGAATGATGTAGCTTCTGAAAAACTTGTACTCAGTTCCACTTCAAGGCCGATTTTCCATGAAAAACACAAATAAAAGAAAATATCCCCTTCTGCCTGACCAGTTCCCCTAAAGGCTTAGGGGAACAAGGACAACCCAGCCAGCAGAGCAGATTGGAAGATAAATCACAGAGCCTGTCATGATTTTAAGATAAATGAGATAAACATTTGACATCCTAATAAGATCTCCTTACCTGCTGGGCAGCATCTGAACTTTTTTCCGAAGTTTCCAAAATAGCAGATTGAGATTCTGGATTGGAAAGGAAGCAAGCAGTCAATATCTTTAAAAAATATATATTCTTAGTCAAAAAATTAAAAATTTCAGTAAAATATATCTTTAACCATAAGTACTAAAACTATTCAGTCTCTCTTCCAAATATATTAATGGATTATGAGAATACGACTATATGCAGCATATAACACATATAATGACAAACACTCATGTCATTCATTATTTTTAAAAATTAGAATGGTCCTTCTCTGCACATCAATCACAGTTATTTTTCTCAGTGCTAATCTCTATATTGTTGTCTAGGAGTCCTGACTAAGATGTTTACTTATATTAGTCACTTAGTTAAAATTCATCCATAATGGAAGCCACCTCAATCTTGAAGGATGGGATCTCAAAAGCCTTATCTAACTGTTGACATATTATCTTCTGACTTCAGTGAGAGATAATAAATGCTGTTATTGAAGCACTGAGTAATAAGGGATTCTGAAGAAATATTGTCATTTGAAATTCTATGAGACTGCAAATTCATCACACTGGAAAACAAAAGAAATAACCACACTGGGAATTTTGTTTAAGCTAAGGGGAACTTTCTTCTAAGTGAAGTCTGAATGCAACTTAAAAACTTAAAAATAAAGCTGGGCATGGTGGTGCATTCCTGTAATCCCAGTGACTTTTGAGGCTGAAGCAAGAGGATTCCAAGTTTGAAGTCAGCCTCAGTAACTTAGGCCCTGTCTCAAAATTAAAAAAATAAAAAGGACTAAGGATGTAGTTCAGTGGTAAAGTGCCCCAGGGTTCAATCCCTAGTACCAAAAATAAATACATAAATAAATTTAAAAATTAAAAGGGGCTTTAGGAGTTCCCAATGCCTGAAAACCACTAATCTCATCCACCCTCTGTATTTTAAGATGAGAATCCCCAGCAGTTAACACAAGCAGTTGGTGGTAGGATGAAGACTAAAGGTTATGTCTCTTGCCTATCACATTGCTCCCCCTGACTGACAGACCAGATACAGGACACAAAGGATAGCAGGCACTTTTCACAATCATGTTGACATTCCCAATTCAATAGCATTGTAACTGAAGCATGTGACAATGCAACAGAAAAATTTAAAAGTACTTAGTATTTAAACAGATAACATACCATTAAGCTCACTGAACATTTTCATTGTGCTCAGATTAATATCACCATATTAAGACAGGTCCATAGGCCTTGTTTGATCTGCCCATGATACCTAACAGGTTTAACTACCTTTGCCTTTCTCCCTTGCTCACTATGCTCCAGCCACCTGGGCAAGCTTGCCATTCTCTAATATACCAGTGATTCCCTACTCCACCGGGTCTCCAAAGACACAGCAGCTATTCTCTAAAGCCCAGAGTGCTCATTCTTCTTCAAGATATCTGCATGCCCTGCTTCCTTGACCCCGTCCCTCAGGACTTTGCTCCAGCCTCCTGGAGTGATCTATTTAAAGTAGCAACCCCCTACCCCCTAACATTCCCTATTCCCAGTCTTTACTTTCTCCAAAACATGGACCATCACATCCTACATTCCACAATTTACTTGATGTGCCTACTTATTATCTCTCATATCCCACTGGAACATAAGCTCCATGAAAGTAGCGACTTGTGTCAAAATTGTTCCTCTATCATATTCCAAAACATCTAGAATAGTACCTGGCACATAGCAGTTGCTTAAAATATTTACTAAGTAATTATAGGAATGAATAAGAGAATAAGTGAAAGATCAAAAGAATGATCAAGATATGAAACTGGGTGCCACCATGAAAAGTTGGGTGAGCTGGGTAGGGAAAGAGAGAATAAGGATTTTACAAGAGGTAGCAAAGATACTTGCCTTGCCTTTGGCTACTTTTTGAACTTTAGCTAAGTCGTTTTTCAAAACAAAATCATTGAGAAAAGCTTGAAGTAGTCACCAATAGATGTTATGGTGACAGCAGAACATAAACAAGTAGACTTAAAATACAACCATAATTCCAGACAACATTGTTTCACTGAGCCAATAAAAAACACTTAGAATTCAACACCAGAGTTCACCAAATTTGAATAAAGATCTTTAATATCAAAGCTAGTCAACAGCTAAATCCCAAATCTGGAAGACTCTTATGTTTTATTACTTCCAAATCCTCCCAAATAATAGATTGAAGATAAATCCTGCCTTGGTACACATGGGGGAAACTTTCTTTTCTTGTTGTTTCTATTTTGATAGCCCCAGAACAGTCAAGTGATCTCCTGGTAGTTCTTTACATTAGAAATGCATACCATGGGCCAGGCACAGTGGCACACACCCGTAATCCCAGCTGCTCGGGAGGCTGAGGCAGGTGGATTGTGAGTTCAATGTCAGCCTCAGCAAAAAGTGAGGGGCTAAGCAACTCAGTGAGACCCTGTCTTTAAATAAAATACAAATTAGGGTTGGGGCTGGGGCTTACTAGTAAAGTGGCCCTGAGTTCAATTCCTGGTACCCACAAAAAAGAAAGAAAGAAAGGAAGAAAGGAAGAAAGGAAGAAAGGAAGAAAGGAAGAAAGGAAGAAAGGAAGAAAGAAAGAAAGAAAGAAAGAAAGAAAGAAAAGAAAAGAAAAGAAAAGAAAAGAAAAGAAAAGAAAAGAAAAGAAAAGAAAAGAAAAGAAAAAGAAAAAGAAATGCATACAGTCTTCATAGCTTTTTTTTCTATAGTTTATGACCTGGTAATCTGGCCCCCAAAACAAACTTCTGACTCTGGTGATCAATAAGAACAGTGCAGTTTATCAGAACAATGTATTAGAAAACAATACTTACTATAAATGTTATCAAGCATTCTGAATACCTATGCCCAAATTCCCAGTTTTCCTCCAGTCCAATAGCTACTTGAATGGAATTTATTCTCCTATGCTAACCTTTATCCCTTTCACTGTTCTCTTCATTTCCTTGAAGCCATGTGTTCACATATTTAAGAAAAATTTATATCTCAAAATTCTCTCTTCAAAATCAGAAGCTGGAATGTAGGAAATTTAGAGCATCAGGATTTTGAGAAGAAAAAAGATGCATGGAATAACTCTACTGCAAAATAAAGGGTAAGTGAATGAACACAGCTAAGAAATAAAAATATGAAAGGGAAGGAAATGATAGAGAATAAAAGAGAAAAAATATGGTAAAGAAGGCATAGGAAGAAAAAAAATAAAGAAAGCTCAAGAAATGGTAAAAGTAAAAGAAAGGTTGGCATGGTAGGAACAAATAAATGAACTGGCTTCCTGAGTAAGGTCTCAACACTAGAATCTCCATGCAGGTAGAGTTGAGAACTCAGTTTTATCTTAACACTCATAGGGGTCCCTGGATGAAAGTGATCAACTCTCACATAAACCAATGTACTTGTTACCAACAGTCTACTCCTCCCAGGAGCCAGGGCACTTTCCAGAATTGCCTTAAAAATAAGAAGTCTTAAGCAGGTTTACACACAAGCATTCTCTGCTGCAAATAGTCCCTCTATTCTATATTTTATCTTTTGATTAAGTGAGACGCTCAGAGGGGTAGAACACTATCAATTTACCCTTGGTCCTTAACAGAATTCCCACAAATGTGTGTTAAAGCATTTAACCAGCTCTGAGACTGATAGGCCATCTTTACTAAATATTCATCGAGTAGAGTTGTTCTTTTCATAGAATAACTCAGTGAGAGGGCTATACAAAAACTGCCACCATCTTCACTCACCCTTTTGAAAATTTAAGAAACTAAATGTTTTGTTTTGTTTTGTTTTTAAATCACTATGAAACAAAAAGGGAGACAGAAATTCCTGACAGAACTTTAAATATTATATTTTTTTAAAAAGTTACTTCATACAACTCTGAGCATAATCTAAAATTCTGGGATACATACAATTCCAATATTTTCAGTAGGAATTTCTTTATCATAAAATAAGCCCATCACTCATAAAACAAAACATATGAGTTTCATATTTGTAGAGATATCAATAAGGTAATGAATAAGATATACATCTTTGATAAAAAAGGAAAATAAAAATTTCCCCTTTCAACTATATCAACTATGCCTTCTTAAAAAAAAATAAGAAGTCTTAAGCAGGTTTACATTTTAAGTAAAAATACTTTTACTTAAATTTACTTTATATAATTTACTTAACATAAAATTTACTTAAATGTAAATTTCTAAATATATATAAAATTATTAAATTCAGCTTCTCTAATGGTATACATCAATTTGATTCAAATCTAGTAAATTTTATTGAAAGAAAATTCACTAAACTTCATTTAAACAGCATGCCTTATGATTGGTTTACTTAATGAATGGTATATGTTTTCAATCTGATATACTATGTCCTCGAGAAATGAAAATGGAGTTAAACATTTAAATTTTCCTAAATGGAATAAAACTTATGTTCTGCTTACTTATTTATTTAATAGCATGAATCTGCTCCTCACTGTCAACAAAAGATATCCACACCCAGAATTCAGCTAGCTAAAGAGAAATTTGTTCAGTTTTACTGGCCCCTAAATATACACACATATTCATGCATGTGCAAACACACAAGCATTCTCTGCTGGAAACAGTCCCTCTAGTCTGTATTTTATCTTTTGATTAAGTGAGACACTCAGAGGGATAGAACACTATCGATTTACCCTTGGTCCTTTACAGAATTCCCACAAATATGTGTTAAAGCATTTAGACAAAACATGTAAATGAATTATATTACTACAATTGCATTACATCACACAAAATCTCTTAGGGACCATCAGAAGCATGTGGGGGTGGGGGGATATTAGAGGCCATCAAAATTGTGTGTCTCTGAGAAACTGTTGTTTTCAATCTCATGGACATTGAGGATCATACAGAATTGTTCATATTTCCCTTTCTTCTCTGATAAATTTCCAAGCACCTTTAAAATAAACTGTAGGAATTTCTAAGATACATTTCAGTGTTCTAGTTTAACTCCACTTCATTTTATTGTTCTATCCTAAATTCCTTTTAGTTGATACATTTCTTTATAATCTTTTTAGACAATAATTTCTTTATAATCTTTTTAGATAATCTATTTATAAGCTGCTCAAATCCTTTGTAGAGCAAAGGTGAGTTACAATTCATCCAGCCAGCACAGAAACAGACTTTTTTTTTTTTTTTAAGGATATCTTCAGAAATTTTTCTGTCTTATTTCTACCAGATCATCTTCCATACAATTTCTTTCTTTCTCTTTTTGCAGAGCTGGGTATCCAACTCAGGGCCTTGTATATGTTAGGCAAGTGTTCTATCACTGAGCTACACTCAAGTCATGTATACATACATATATACATACATACATACATACATACATGTTTTTCATTCTATAATTTTCTGTATATGAATTACCTTTCCAAAATAAGTCTTTATTTGCTCTCTGGACATTGATTTCAAAGAAAGGTAAGGGATTTGGTTTTCCATTGATGAAATAAGATTGATCACATTCCTATTCATATCTACACAGTTTGATTTTTATCCTACATGAATTTAAAAATTCAAGTTAATTATCTCTTTGATTTTTTTATATATCCATCAAATGACCTTTAACACTTGTTATTTGAGCCTCTAAAATGGTCCAGGAACTGTTTCAGTATACACACAAGACTTTCCCTCTAATCTGCACCACTTGTGTGCTTAGCAGGTATTTTATTTATTTAGATCTTTTCCAACATAAAGATCTTCATTTATTCATTCAAATAGTTAAGTATATACTATGTGCCAAAAGGTCTTGAAATGATGGGATTCTATAGGAAGGTGTGTATGTAAAAGGAAGTAAATTATAATCCATAGATACTGCAAATGATGGAAATATAAATAAAATATCAGACCACTCCAGAAAAGAAAACAACCCGGGATCGGGTGGAGTGGTTGCATCCTATACATAAGGAGACAAGAAGAGAGAAAAAGTAAAGAGAAAACAAGATAAATGGAAATATTTTCTCCTTATAAATGTTTCCAACGCCAATAGTAATAGAGCACCTAACTTTCTTTCCAGCCGGCCCATACTTCCACGAGGCCTTCTATAGAATTCAAAAGGACAGTTGATATGCCATAAGCCCATCGGTGGAGATGTGTGGACTGTACAGAGTGCCAGAAGGGAAGCAAAGATTCACAGGAATCTGTGATCCTTCTGTAGCTCACTGGTGAGATGAGGCACCAAGATATCACCTCAGTCTCAGCACTTCAAACTGACATGAAGAAGGGTTATTCTTTCATTAATATATGAAGGTAAAGAAAAAACTATTTTACAGATGGTATCATGCAAAAATCAAAGTGAGATATGTGAAAAAACAGAAGAGGCATTTAATCTGAACTAGCTAAATATGTGAATTAATGACCAATTTTTTAAAAGAGCTAGAAAAAAAATGAGGAACAAAAAAAGTTCTCAATTTTCTAAGATGGACCTGCAAGTCTTCCTTCTTCAAAAGGAAGTAAAGTTACTGGGCATAGTGGTATACATCTGTAACCCAATCTACCAGGAAGGCTAAAACAGGAGAATGGCAAATTTGAGGCTAGCCTCAGAAACTTAGTGAGATCCAGTCTCAAAGTAAAATAAAAAAAATAAAAATAAAAAAAATGGGATGTAGCTCAGTGACAAAAAAAAAAAAAACTTGCCTAGCATGGGTGAGGCCCTGGGTTCTATCCCAGTAGTATAAAAGAAAAAAGTCATTGAACTATTTTACTTTAAATTCAAATTGAACCCAATCAACAAATGGGCCAAGGACCTGAACAGATACTTCTCAGAAGAGGATATACAATCAATTAACAAATATATGAAAAAATGTTCATCATCTCTAGCAATTAGAGAAATGCAAATCAAAACTACTCTAAGATATCATCTCACTCTAGTCAGAAATGGCAGCTATTATGAAGACAAACAATAAGTGTTGGAGAGAATGTGGGGGAAAAGGTACACTCATATATTGCTGCTGGGACTACAAATTGGTACAGCCAATATAGAAAACAGTTTGGAGATTCCTTGGAAATCTGGAATGGAACCACCATTGGATCCAGCTATCCCTCTCCTCAGTCTATACCCAAAGGACACAGTGCATACTACAGGGACACAGCCACATTAATGTTTATAGAAACACAATTCACAATAGCTAAACTGGAGCCAACCTAGATGCCCTTCAGTGGATGAATGGATTTTAAAAAGTGGCATATATTCACAATGGAATTTTACTCAGCAAAAAAAAGAGAAAAAAATCATGGCATTTGCAGGTAAATGGATGGCGTTGGAGAAGATAATGCTAAATGAAGTTAGCTAATCCCCAAAAAACAAATGCCAAATATTTTCTCTGATATAAGGAGGCTGACTCATAGTGGGGTGTGGGGAGGCATGGGAGGAATATCTATTCCTAGATATTCTAGATAGGGCAGAGGGGTGGGAAAGAAAGGGAGGGGGCAGGGGATTAGCAAGGATGATGGAATGTAATAGACATCATTATCCAAAGTACATGTATGAAGACAGGAATTGGTGTCAACATACTTTGTATACAACCAGAGATATGAAAAATTGTGCTGTATATGTGTAATAAGAATTGTAATACATTCCGCTGTCGTTTATTTTTTAAAAATCAATAAAAAATGAATAAATAAATTCAAATTGAAAGGGGACACATGTTTTGTTTTGTTTTAGTTTTTTTAGTTGTAGATGGATACAACACGTTTATTTTGTTTAATTTACTTTTATGGGGTGCTGAGGATTGAACCTAGTGTGTCACACTTGCTAGGCAAGTGCTCTACTGCTAGGCTACAACCCCAGCCCTAGAAAGGGGACACAGCAGGAAAAACCCAGAAAACACCACTAGATCACTTTGGAGAAATGAATGTTTTTTGGCTATTTGGATGGATAACAGATCAATTAGAGAAAAAAAGTCACTGTTAAATTACTTTCTATTTACCTCCACCGTCCCCTTCAAGAATGCATATTTTTAAGGGAGACAAGTTATTGTATTAAAAATTATTTGCTCTCGTACTTCTCAAGCTACATCAAATAATGAAAAAAGAATCTTGATTATAAATTCCCTGGTATCAATTCCAACTATCATCTTTACCAAACTAAATTTCAGATGATCACTTTCAATCAACTTTTAATCAAGTGCTCCTTCAGTTACTTAGCAGTAACTGAAAACATTTCATAACTTTTTTTAAAGTGCATTAAAATGTGGAAGATAATATAGATGTTTCAGTTAGAAAGGTTGAGAAAAACACAGTAGGGAAGAAGAACACATCAAAATATCACCCCAATCAATGATACAAACACAGCTTATGAGCAAATGTTTAAAGGGTTCTCCAAGAAATTGGTTGATTCTACTACATCAATAGCTCTAAATTTTTTAACAATAAACTTTTGACATAAATACAGTAGTGTGTATTGGGACTGATACATTTAGTTGTGTGCTTTTCTTTTTAAAACTAAAAGTGCTTGTATTTAGTTGCTTTTTTTCAGGTGTTATCATGTTAGAATCCTCTCATTTCTGAAGCTCTTGTAAGAAAATCTGTCTCAGCCCTGATCAATTGCTCTCTATGAGTGTTTTCATAAACACAGTCCCACATGGAACAGACTTTTTACATTCTAATTCCCATTTGTTGTTAATTCCAGGAAGTATAGCCCATCTAATGAATACTAAGCAGTGTGTTAAAGCAATGAACATTTAAAAAGGGACACACAGTGTTAAGTGTAGGCTCCTTTTGAGGGCACTGGTGGAAAGAAATAAGGAATAAACCCATGCCCCAGAGACTTAGAAAAAAAGAGGTAGTTGGGTTCCCTTTGCAAAACTTTGGGCAGGAGCCTGGAATACCTTTGGCACTGTGAGTCACTGTTAATTTCAAAGGGAACTCATTAAGAAAGATAATGACATGACATAACTATAATAAAAAATTTATTATTTTAGCAAATACATTGAATCAGGAAGTGCACATTCTGCATTCTAATGCTTTACATGAACTTGTAAAATCCTCAAAATAGCCCTTTGCAGTAGACACTATTCTTATTACCATTTTATAGATAAAGAAACAGACTTCAGTAATTAGAAAATTTGCCTAAGATAACAAAGCTGTTAAGTGGCAGAGCATAAGCTCCATGCCCTTGTGTATTAACTGTTTCACCACAAGTCCAAATTGAATTTCTAATGACTATTTCTCTCTCAATGGAGCAAATGGGGAGTATTAAAATTCTTAATTCTTAATATCCATGCTACCATTTAAAAAAAGTTGGTATGAAGAGTTCTACAAATAGCACCGATACTCTTCTATTTATTTTTCACTCATACATTAGAAGTCAATATTTATTTCTGGTCAGTCTACCAAGAGGAAGTTGGGCATTCATTATGACAAAATGAAGCAAAAACAAGGGATAAAGTAAACAAATTGTATAAAGAACTGCTGCACAAATATGATTCTCAATTCTGTATAACAATACAAAATGCCTTCCCAGATTCTGGCATAGAGGTAATTATTTTACCGAATTTCTCCAAATAACACTGATGCCAACCTCACACTATCTTTCCAGCCAATAACAGAAAATAGTTTAAGACAGTAACAGGAACAGAGAAAGAAAAAAACAAGGATAAAAATTTTAAAGAAAAAAGAAGAATATATCTGAATGCTGTATAATTTAAGAATTATTTAAAATTGAGAGTTAATAAAATTATATTTCTATTTTCTCTCTCCCAGTTATTTCTACAGGGGAAAAAAAAAGAACTAAGTAAAAAGAAAGCAGTAAATGAAGAGATTCAGAGGAAAAAGGTAAGGTCCAGCTATCTTTTGAAGGCAGTGGATAGAAATGTCCCTTCAGGGCCATCTTAGTCCAAATAAGATGTGGAGCTTCAACCTCCAGTGGTGGTTCCAACTGAGATGCATGGAGGCAGTGGTTCCCAAACTTCAATATACACAGCAATTAATGAAGAATTCCAGTATCCTATTCCCTGAAATTCTTACTCAACACTCTTGAGCATGAGGTATAAGAATCTTCAACTGCACAACCTTCCCAGTGATTTTTAATTGGGCTATCTACAGGTTAGATTAGAAGCACAGACTCATCACCCAATAAGCACTGCAATGACTCATTACGATACACATTCTCAGAACACTCACTGTCCCATATCCTACCTGTTTCAGCATCCTTGGGCCTGTGTTCTTCATCAGGAGGTCTTGACGGTGGCCACATAGATGGGACTCGCCTGGGAAACTGCCCTTCTGTGTAATCCAGTGAGTGTGTGGGTTGACTGACTGCAGCCCAGGTATAAAGTTGATCTTGCTATATTTAAAAATAAAATAATTGTAAATACTATCAATCCAATCATGAAAAATAGGAGTCTTAAGTCTTGCCAAAGCATTTCTATGTAAAGCACATAAATAAGGTGTATGCTAATTAATTAGAGAATTCCCTAAACTGGCGTTGTAACTCATTTGAATGTCTCTTTATCTGTGGTTTCTGTTTGTTTGTTTTTATGGGTTTTATTCTTTTTTCTTTTATTTTTATTTATTTGTTTGCTTATTTCTTTATTGACCTTTTGATATAAGTTTTTATTATGTTGCCCAGAATGCTGCCAAACTCTTGGGCTCAAGTGATCCTCCTACCTTGGCCTCCCAACTAGTTGGAACTACATGCGTGAGCCACAACACTGAACTGATATTCCTTTAAAAACTGTTTTTACACTGTGGGAAACTCAGAGTATAAGTTTTACTTTGGTGCCACAAAAACAATAATAGCCTCTTTGCCTTCAACAACACAAGACTCAGAAAATTGCCTTATTTTGGACCCAGATTGGAAGCTATTTGGGAGAGAAACCATAAAAGTAAATGAACCTGCCAAGACTAAAAGAATTAGACAGAGATCTTCTGGCTAAAAAGGCATTGCCAGCTGCCAACCAACTGATTCTGGACAGAAAGTGAAGGCTTGTAACTATACTTAGCACCAGAAGAAAAACTGGACAACTCACAAAGGAAGCCACTTGAATCCCAAAAACACCTTGCAAAACTTGACACTAGGTTTTCAGAATAACTTGTTTGACCATTTTAAAATGTATCTGCTTAATATGTGTGCCCTATATTCTTTTGTGAAATTTTTCTTATCCCTAACACCTTTTGATTGACACCAAATAAAGCAATGAGAAAAACAATATAGCAGGGATGAAATGCAAAATATAAACAAAAACCATACTGTAATCACTAGGCTAGGACATTTGAGAATATGCCCATATTTGAAAAGTATAAGTCTCAGGCAAGGACAGTGCTGTGTCCAGCCAGTAGGAGGATGTCTCCTTGCCTGCTGCCAACAATTAGGCACAGAATCTCATCTCCTTTGTGTTTGCTTCACCCAGACTTTTCATGAAAGGTGTGGCCAAGCACCTACCCAAGTAGCAAGTTAGACATGCTCTGACCTCTCCAGAGGACTTTTGTGCACATTATTGTTGTTTAATAAATGTCTCTATGTCTGACAGAATTTGATTTGAGATTTGCTTTCATTAGGACCCATGTTTAATGGGCCTAGACATTTCAGAAAGAATAATCTCCCACAAAAAAATCACAAGTTTTCATTAGAAATAAATGTGTAAAACATTGCTTCCAAGTACACAGTTCATGGACTTTTTAAAAACACTCTAAATACTCTCCCCTTAGTTGCATAGATAAAATCTATTTCATGCCAGCAGAGGGCTCTCCACCTTGTTACACTGATCTCAAAAAGAAATGCTTCTACCAAACCTTGCTTGGGTGTGACCTGTGAGATAAGGTACCCATTCACTGCCAATGGCTAAAAATGCCCATCCCATTAAGTATTATTATCTTTAGGAGGGCTCTGAAGATACAGTCATTTCATGTTAGAATTTTACACCTTTACCTGAAGAATTAAATAGATGGATGGTACTTTGAGTTTGTTTTTTAGTCATAGAGACAATGTGAATTGGGTTGATCAGATGTGCTTTTCATTTTGGCTATTAGAAATAAGTACATAGCCTGTCTGCCACAATTTTGGGGATCCCAGAATGTTTTATTTTGTGTTGCTGGGACCAAACTCAGGATCTTACACATGTTAAGCAGGCACTCTACCACTGAGTTATACCCTCAACCCTTCAGAATGTTTTTGATTAGTCTTATTCCTTTGTGTTCCACCTCAGTTTTTTGTTTGTTTACTTCTGTTTTTTCTTCTTTAAAGTTTTTAATAGCAGCACATTTTTCATTATCTTTTCATATCCCTTCTTACTAAATTTTTATACTAAATTCATACCTTCTCAAACACCTTTTGGACTAAGTGGCAATAAAGTATTATTACTATTAGAGAAATGGCGAAGTATCTACTTTATCCATTTTTAACTCATCTAAATCACTTATAAGATGATTGATTGGATGAAAAGTGGATCTACTGACAGTAGACTGAATTGAACTCATAATAGTTTTTTTTCTATTTATCGTGTAATTATTAAAAAATTATAGTATAACTCTTAAAATTGTGTTGTAGTGGGGGAGATCAGAAAAACAGTAAGTAATCAGTACCATAATATAATACAATCCATTTTTAATCACTACTTAATTTGCTGTAATTATTTTCACACCCTTTTATAAATAACATAATTAGATTTTTTTTAAATAACTGCATTGTCTTCACACTTATAATTTATATTTCTGTATTGATCTTCAAATACTTAACACTATAATATTATCTTTACATGGTTTTATATAAAACATATACTCATAGGCCAGTGACTTTAGTGAGCATCTCAAACTACCCTGGCCTCCCAGGTTAGTGCTTGCAGATAGAGATGAACTGTGCCTTTTTAGATTTTTCCATTTCATGCTGAACAACACACCAAAGATGGATTTGGGACAAGCAAGTGCTTGGAATTCCCCATAGTGCTGAAACTGCAACACACCAATGACTGACTTGTGAGAAACCTGGACTTAGGGTGACATCTGGTGCTGAAACAATGGAAGTGATAACAAGTTCAAAGAAAATAAGAAACGTAGAATTTCTGGAAAGATAGGAACAAACAAAGCAAAATTATAAAGTCTGGAATCAATACCTAACCCTTCAATGCACAAATTATGCCAGACACAGACAAGCATCAAGAATTTTCAGGGAAGTAGAAACTACTAGTGAAGGGGAAGGGGAAAGGAGTTGGAGAGGGGGATAAGTAGAGAGAGAGGGTAGGGAAGGATAGAAAGGATGGAAAAATAAATAAATCATTTTAAAACAAAACAGATTTCTGGGAACCATGAGCTAAAGTATCAGTCAAAATAAAGAGCGAGAAAATGAACAAAAGGTAACTAATATTGGTGAATTTTCACATGAAAAATTTTAAAACTGTTATTTGAAGGAAATTCAACAAAATTCAAGAAAACAGAGAAATGTTTTCAATACTCGTAACAGAGAATCCTTGCAAAGAGATGGAAGCAATTAAAAAATATCCTTAAACTGGGCTGGGGATGTGGCTCAAGGGGTAGCACGCTCCGCTGGCATGTGTGCTGCCCGGGTTCGATCCCCAGCACCATATACAAACAAAGATGTTGTGTCCGCTGAAAACTAAAAAAATAAATATTAAAAATTCTCTCTCGGGCTGGGGATGTGGCTCAAGCGGTGGCGCGCTCGTCTGGCATCCGTGCGGCCCGGGTTCGATCCTCAGCACCACATACAAACAAAGATGTTGTGCCCACCAAATACTAAAGAATAAATATTAAAATTCTCTCAAAAAATAATAAAATATTAAAAAAAATTCTCTCTCTCTCTCTCTCTGAAAAAAAAATTTAAAACAAATCCTTAAACTGAAAAATAGACTAAGCAAAACTGAAAACATTATAGAAGGCATCAATAATAGAATAAATCAAACAGAAGAAAGAATCAGTGAGCTCAAAAAAGGCTACTGGAAAAAACACAGAAGGAAAAAAAGGATGAAGAGGAATGAAGAAAACTTATAGGAACTTGGAGATGTCATTAAAAACAAATATTCAAGTTACTAGAGTTCAAAAAGGACTTGAACATGACAAAACAGTATAAAATTTATTCAAAGAGAAAGTAATAGAAAACACCCCAAACCTAGAAAACAATACAAATATCCAGAAGCATACAGAAAGGTCAAAGGTCACCAGTAAAATTTATATCAACCAAGTCTACCCTAAGACATAGTATGATCTCAAAGGTGAAATATTAGGAGAAAATTCTCAAGTTACCAAGAAAAAATCAAAACTAGAAAACATTTCTAAAATTAATTATAATGAAAATATTATATGCCATAAGTTTGGGATGCAGTCAGTTATGTTGAAAGAGAAATGTTTTGGGTTAAATATACATATTAAAGGAATAAAAAGGTTTAAAATATATGCATCTAAGTAATTAAGTTAAAACAAAACCCTTGTAATGTAGTTCAAAGAAGGAAATAGATAAAAGTACTAATAAAATAGCCTTCAATGAAGTCCTCTAAAAAAATAAATAAATAAAACTGAAAGCCTCTGACAGGTATAATCAGATAGAGGTTTAAATAACCAATGTATGAAATGAAAATGGAGAGTGGTGGTGGTGATGGCCCATGCCTGTAATCCATCCATTCAAGAGACTCAGGGTGACTCAGCAATTTAGGCCCTAAACACAACTTAGTGAGACCCTATGGCAAAATAAAAAGGGCCAGAGATATGGAGATATAACTCAGTGGTAAAGTCCCTTGGGTTCAATCCCCAGTACAAAAAAAGAAAGAAAGACAGAAAAGAATATGAAGAGCTGGGAATATAACTCAGTGGTATAGAGCTTGCCTAACATGCAGAAGGCTCTAGGCTTGATCCTCAGCACTACAAAAAAATAGAAATGAGAAAGGAAACATACAGACCCAAGTGATTAAGAAGATAGCGGTCATGTATAACTAAAAAGAACAAATAAAACATTTTTGATAAATGGAAAAAAAAGAATGTAGTGGAATAACTATAACAAAATTTTTAATTTGAGAAAATGGAAAAATTCTTAGAAAAAAATGTAACTTACCAAAACTATCATGCAAAATAGAAACTGTAAAGAGGGGCTGGGGATTTGGCTCAAGCGGTAGCGTGCTTGCCTGGCATGCGCGTGGCCCGGGTTCGATCCTCAGCACCACATACAAACAAAGATGTTGTGCCCGCCGAAAACTAAAAAATAAATATTACAAAAATTCTCTCTCTCTCTCTCTCTCTCTCTCTCTCTCTCTCCCCTATAAGAAAAAAAGAAAAGAAACTGTAAAGGGTGCCACAACTGGCCTTTGCTTTCATGATGTCTTTAGGGGTGACGAGGAGGACGGGGGTGGGGGGGTAGCATGTATAAATATCATAACTCCCATAACAACTAAAGATAGAAAACTTGAAATAGTGCAATTCCTGCTTCTGATGATCTTTACAGATCATATAATTGGTCAAATTATGAGTAATGTTGACCTAAGTACTTGAGAATCAGTGGGGAGGAAAAGATCACAGTGAGTTCTTTTATCAGACACCATCACACAGTGTTTGGTTGGGAAATGAAGGTACTCATGACAAGAGTTAAGATAGGAAAGAAGGAATAACAGACATATTATTAGGCATACAAACACGATTTTAATTACTTCAATTCTTAAGAGATGTTATATATGAACTTAAATACTTAGATTAACAGTATTCAGCCTGTCATTTTATCACTTAGAGACTTTATAAGAATGTGGACAAAATAGGGATATGTTAGGGATCCAGAAGAAAGTTAATTATTAATCAATCAGGCACAGAATACAGGAAGAGCATACTAGATCAATAATGCACTCACAAGAGGGTGAGGTCTTGAAAGAACTTCTTAGTAAGTAGATCAAATTTGGGCATGGGGAAAAGTATTTGAACTACATTTAAAAGTTCATTTCTTTCAACTTGATATTTGAATTGTTAGTTGACCTTTAGGCCAAAAAAAAAATCACTCTAAATGTTTCTTTCCTAATCAGACATTAGGGAGGAAACATGTCTAACCAACCTTCTGGCATTGATAATAAATTATATAACATCAATATTGCTCTGAACATCCTCCAGGGAAGTCAGCTGACTTACCCAAGGTTATATCAAGTCCAGAAAAACAAAGCAAGATTTTCCTCTACCCAACCAAGCATTTAGGCCTTCTTATAATACCCAGAGCTTATTATACTTTAAAGTCTTGAAAAATAATTTTTCTTTAAAAGTCCAAGCTGAATTTAACTTAGTCCTGGCCGGATTAAATATTTAACATATCTCTAGCATTCCCTAGCAGAATGAAATTTAAAAAAGAAAATAGCATAATCTTGCAGCAATTAGGAAAATATCCTGCAGTTTAAAAAAAAAAAAAACAGGGCCAGGATTGTGGCTCAGTGGTAAAGTGCTTGCCTAACATGCATAAGGCACTGGGTTCAATCCCAGGCACCACATTTAAAAAAAATCCAAGCCTGTTCCTAATCTTAATCTTGCAAGTTAATTAATCTCCCTGAACCTCATTTTTCCTCTAAAAAATGGGGATATTATAAGAAATTTTGCAAATCATGGTGCCTCAATATATAGTATGCATTCAATAAATACTATCAACTGTAGTTATTAATAATAGTTATTAGAATCATGTACTAATTTCATCTTCAGATAACCCAGACATAAAATTTGGGATTTTTCTATTATATTTCTGAAAGAACTGAAAACAGAAACACATATTTGTAAGAAAATCTATTTGTCTCAATGACTGACATTTCAAGGAAAGTGTTAAAGTAATATAACAATGTCTAAGAAAGTGCCATTTTAATGAAGCCACATACCCCCAAAGATATCTAACTCCACACAAACTTTGGTTCTTCAGAGGAAATTAATTGTAAGCATCTTCTCTATTCCCTATTAGCTGTTATAAACATTTCTGTAGCTTCAGAAAATAGTCATGAATTATTAGTTATTAACACGGCACTGAAAAAGAACAATTTATCATATTAAATAATGTAAACCACTGGGTAGAACTATTATTTTATAAGAACAATAATTAAGTGATTTCTATCACACATACAAAGTTCTTCATAACTTTCATTTTCTTGATTTTACCTAGTATAATTAAAAGTAAGTACACTTTAAAACTAAATAACTACTCTTCTGCCACTCTTTCTAAAGATTTCGAAAGCCTGCTCAAATTAGCAAAGTGAATCTTTTTTGTTTCTAGATCTTACTTTTCTTTTTATCTTGCTTATGTATTATTATTCAGGCAATTAGTAATTGCATCTGTTAATTTAATACATGTCTCACTGCATCAGTGATTCCTACTAACCTGCAAATGTTCAAATTCCATCTTCTTGGTCAAAACATTTTGTTTTATCTTGTCTGAAGACAAGTACCCACAGACCTTTTCTATTTTGCATGAGGCCCTCCCACCACAAATGGAGACTGTCTCTCCTACCATCCCAAGGCCAACTAGGATCTCCACTCTGCCGCCTTTAGCCTATCTAAAAAAGCTGCCCCCAAATTATTTACAAAAAAAATAAATAAATAATAAAATCTGTCCTATGAAGCCAGTTCACAGTCTCTAATTCAGAGACTGAAACCTTCCATCTCTGCCTCCCACACCATTACTGGAACCAGTTTCCTGAGTCAGCATTATTTCCCACACTTCCTTTGGAAATGCAGCGTGAGCAACATAGATGAATTAGAAGAGAAACTCCGTGGCAGGCACTTAAGTTTTTTGAGCATGCAATCAATAAATTTTAAGTATACTAAAATAAATATTTTGTGAGTCAAGAATGATTTAGAATTTAAACTAACGGTGGTTTATCTGCCTTAACATTTCCTTCTGCAATAAACACTTATAAAAATCTCAAGTTTCAGTCACTATTTTTAAAAGATTAAGGCATATAGTTAGGCCTGATATGCCAGTATCCAGACAGTACTCTATTATATAACTAGGGACTTGTTTTATGGGCTAACGAATTATAAATGGTTCATCAAAAATTTTAAGCATATAATTAAAAAATTGGTATTGAATAAAGTATTACCCTATCCAATCGCCCAAATTAAAAACTTTGATCTTTGAAAATCTTGTACTTCCTAAATCCAGAAAGTCACCAAAACCAATCCTTTCCATGTCAATTATAGCTGTAGAATTCACTTCTCATTCATCTCAACAGCATTAGACTCTTAGACTAAAGATCTGATATTCACCACATCTCTGAAGTTCCCTTTCCACCATGTAGTAAGGAACTGTCATCAAAAACAAATGTTCATTTCTTGCTACTGAAAATCTTTGAGATTTCTAATGATTCCAAGACAGAATTGGGACTGTTGGTGTGAATGTGAAGACAGTGTTAATAATGGCCATCTGCCCTTCTTTGTTTCTTTCCATTGAAGCAGACTCACAATAAAATTAAGAATGACTTTTACTGTGACTGAAAGGCTGCTCCTCTGGTCTGAGAGACACTAAAGAAGCTGAGAATAGAAATTACCCCCTGGTCTGGCCTGATACCCCAACAGATCCTCTGTCTCACAGGCTAGCTAAATCTGCATATGTACATTTCCTGCCTTTTGTCCTACTTTGCTGGGTCTTCTCTTTATAAAAGTTTCCTGGTCCTTTAGTTATCCAAAGAGGGAACTATCATCCTTCAAAGCTGGCTTGATTTAAAACCTATTTTCCTGCCAAATTTGACTCCATATATCTCTGGAGCCCAACAAGCAGAAAGCTTAGCCTCCAGCCCTCATGCTGTAACAGTTCTGCACAGTGACTCCATCCTTCACAACTACTCTTTGTTTCTGCCATGAGGGTGACTTACCATTTTCTTAATGTGCCAGGATCTTTCAGAACCCCATGTCTGAGGCAGAAATTCATTTTCTTCTTCAAAATAACTCACTTTTTCTACCTTCTTTAAAATAACTCAATTTTTTCAAACTCTTACTTAACTTTCAAGAGCACATTCAAAATGCCATCCTTCCACTTTCCCAAGCAAAAGTAACTGCTATATCTCCTGTGTTCCATAGCACATTGTAATACTTGTGCCTGTATCTCCTGTTTCTGATTCTCTCTCCCACATTGTCCTGTCTCCTCCCTACCATTTTTAAAATACATGATCTCCTAAGATCTGCACTATATTATTCTTAAATGGAGAAACCCTGTGAATATGTACACTTATTGAATCCCTACTATATGATGACTTTATCATTATCTATCAAAAAATGCATGAAATTCAAACCAGGCAACTTGTGGATCTGTCTTCTGAAACCTGGCTTCCTTACTTATAAAGCAGTAATGAGTATAAAGAGCTCAAGGAGTATATTTTGAGAACTGAGTATGATTAAATGAAATGATAGGTGAAATTTTGCCTGGAAAAGTCCTGACATGAATATGAAAATAAAAACAATAGTAAAATGGCTTTGAACACTAGCCCCTTTTTAACTAACCTAGAAAACATCATTAACTCCCTATCTTACCAACTAGGAACCAAGGCCTAAGAATAAGACAATGTTACATGATAAATGTTACATGATAAATACACAGCAAAGCCAAGACTCAAATCCAGTTGGGAATTTTACCAAACACTCTGTAACATTGTCTTACATGGGTTCCTAATATTTTATCTGATCCTCATCTGTTACAGAGCTGGGGCCTTCTGAGAAATGGAGGCAGCAATGAAGATTCTCCCTCAAACTTCAATTCTAATAATCAAGTCAGAAAGATTCTTGACAAGTGGCTCAGAATAACAGGAATGAGTTTATTGAAGGAATAAGAAAGGGAAAGGGGACACCCTCACGTGAGACAGTGAGTCCTTTCACAGAGGACTCTGTTCCTCTCCTACATTCCAGTTTTATTGGGGAATCCAGGAAAAATACCCAGAGAGTTCCACCCAGGTCTACCTCTTGACTTTTGATTAAATCAGACTTTTAAGCCCTAATACCATGTCAACTCTAGGTCACCTTGGCCCATGTTGACCAGTTTCTAATGTTTTTTTAGTTATACATGGACACAATATCTTTATTTGGTTTATTTATTTTTATGTGGTGCTGAGGATTGAACCTGTGTGAGGCAAGTACTCTGCCACTGAGCTACAACCCCAGCTCTCAAATTGGATTCTTAGCCACATATTCTTACAGATTTTATAGCTAGGAGGAATTATCCTTATCTCCACGAGTTTCAAGATCTGATCCTGAGTCTCCACTTCAGGTTCCCATTATCAACATTATTTGGGGTCTGCATTTCTCCTGCAGATAACAGGTATTTTGCTGAGGAATGTAACATATCTTGTCCACTTAGGCTAGACAGGGCTGGCTACAGGTAAATTTCTTTTTGAAAAAGAAAGCATGTTTGGGTCAGTATAGTGGGCCCATTTTATGGAATTATTCTCTTAATCCTGTGTTCCTACCATCCTCATCTGTCTGTCCCCTAACACTCAGAACCCCTTCTATGTTCCTCAATTTAAACATGTGGGAGAGGGGAGGACAGGGGAACTAACTTGCCCCAAACCATATTAGCTACAAGGCAAGTAAGCTAAAATTCAAATCTTAGTATGTCTAAAATAAAAGCCCAACTAGCCCTTTGGTCAAAATTCCATGAACTATTATAAAGGTACAAACATACAGAGACATAAGACAGAAAAATGTACCCATACCATGGTGTCATGGTAGATGAAAATAACGTAAGATTTCCTCTGGTTGAAGTTATCATGAAAATCTTCCAGGAAGAAGTATTTAAACTATTTGAAAAATAAAATTTGAAATTAAAAATATTTGAGAATGTATTACCTTAAAGTTAAAAACAATAAAGGAAGAACTTTTAGAAAAGGGTGAAATCAGCAAATCAGGGACAGAGAATTGTGGGGTATGTAGGGACAGTGAACCTATCCAATCAAGAAGAAGAGAAAGTAAACAGGAAAAGCAGGAGAAAGGAGGGCCTTTATTACAGTCAGGGCATTTATGAAGTTAGGTAGGAGGTAGGCATTATGAAACATGTGCCTATGGTAGCAAGCTCCTCAGGAGGCTGAGCAGGAGTATCACTTGAGTCCAGGAGTTTGGGACCATCCTGGGCAACGCAGTAAGACATCATCTCTAATGTATGATATGTCAAGATCATTGTATTGTCATGAGCAACTAATAAAAATAAATAAATAAATGCCAAAAAAATTTTTAAAAAAGATAGGGATGGAAAACCATCAGAGAGGCTTGTGAAATAAATGAGACCTGGCCATTGAGTAGGAAGGTGAAGGGGAATGAATCTAGGCAAGAGGCAGAAAGCTGGGTCAGGTGGTAATTCCAAAGGCTGGAGAGTCAGTTCTACTAAATAATTGAGGACACTGTGAAAGGCCAAGGTGCTATCTATCAGGGCCGATGGCAACCTTTTAAGCTTGGGGGAGAGCAAAATAGTCATGCTACTCCAAGACAACATTTTACAAAGGAGTGAACATCAAGTGTGTTGAAATCTAAGAAGCCAGTGAAACACCTAGGTGGGGACTGTCAGTAGGCAGATAGAGATGCATAATCAGAACTTGCAGAAGAGCCTAGAGATGAGAATATGGGTATGCAAGCACATATACATGTGGAGATAAAAGGACAGCAGAGGGAAGGAGGAGAAAAATCAGGAAGGACTTTACCTTGGGAAACCTCTACATTTAAGCAGCGGGAAAAAGAAGGGAGAAAGAAAAATACTGTTTTGTAGCAAGCCAAGTTAAGGGGAATTTTCTGGACTCATTGGTTAATTGCCTCAAATCTTACCAGAGGTAAAGAAAAGTGATACATGTTTTATTTTAAATATATTAAATGTTATTTTAAACATACTAATGGGACTATCAGATTATATGGAACCAAATAATGGTTGAAACCATAAGTAACCAGGAATCTCCCAAGAAGAGAAAGTTCACAGAAGACGAAGTTAAAAAAACTCACACAAACTACAAAAGTCCCAGTAACATTAGAGAAATCACCCCAGCTCAGAGGGAGTGGGCTGACTGGTTGCTGAGAGGAAAGCAATGAAAACAGGCAGCAAGGGTGGGGAATGAAAAGTCTACCAAACAGGGGGCTGGGGATGTGGCTCAAGCTGTAGCACGCTCGCCTGGCATGCGTGCCGCCTGGGTTCGATCCTCAGCACCACATACAAACAAAGATGTTGTGTCCACCAAAAACTAAAAAATAAATATTAAAAAATTCTCTCTTTCTCTCTCTCTCATTCTTTCTTTAAAAAAAAAATTAAAAATAAAAAAAGTCTACCAAACAAAAATGAGTGAGCAGACAGCTCAGAGCGCACCTCTGGAAAGTTGAGTGGATTTCAATGCCACTATTTTGTGGCTTCCTCCAATAATAAATGTGACAGCTCTGAGTAAGGGAGCAGGAGGTGGTAAAAAGCAAAGTAGACACTCCAGAAGGTCAGAAGGCTGAGAAATGCCAAGAGAATAGCAGTCTTCTCTCTTCATGGATCTGCTTTAGTAGAGCTGCAAGGGTTCCAAAAATAGAATTTCCTAAATTGATATTCTAGCAAGACATTAGTTCCTAGGGATGCTGTCTGTGCTGACTCCTCCAGTTCAAACCAGAAGTAGGCACAGGCAATAGGGCCCACTGTGCTGAGGCACCCCAGCATGTGGGATAGACACAGAAAGATGAGAGTCTGGCATGAAGCTGATATAGGAACTGCCCCAACCACATACACACATACCACTCCCTGGCACTATTGAACAGACTCCCTTTGAAATTAAAAATAACTTCCTGATAACTGCTTTTCTACATCCCATATATCCTCATACTAAGAGAACAGAGGCAAGGTAAAGTAGAGCCTAGCTATATTTACATAAGTCTAAGTCTCTCACCTGGTTTTGGCTTCTGTAAATTGTAACTGCTTCTATGGAACAAGCTGAGAAGCAATCTAGCTGCTTCTCCCCAGTCTGATCACACTGCACAAAACACATTTTTTCCTTTTTCAATCATTTGCCTATTTCTTACGTGAGTAGGCGGCAGAATCTGTCTAGCTGGGATCCAGAGAGGCTCCATGGCTGGGTGCTGGTAACACTGTGATAGTGGAGATCCCAAAAAATAAAAAGTCCTACAGAGAGTGGCTTTCAAAAAAATATGGTATTACTAAAGAAAATCTGTAGGTCACTATGGTGCATACCTATAATTCTACTTACTTGGGAGGCTGAGGCAAGAGGATCCCAATTCATAGCCAGCCTAGGCAACTTAGCAAGACCTTGTCCTAAAATAAAAATTTTAAAAAGGCTGAGGATGTAGCTCAGTGGTAGGGCACCCCTGGGTATCTCCCCTGCCCCCCCAAAAAAACAAACAAACAATTTTGAGTAAAAGTTTTGAGGAGGGGTAATTCACTTTGTAAAAATGAGCTCATAGTAGCAAAAGGCTGGATAAGGTTACACTGGGCCTAAAGAGGATCAAAGATCAAGACTGAATTTTATAGACAGTAGAGTTATGTGCAAACCATAAATGACAGATTCATAGTTGGCTCCCACTCATAAGAAGGAATAAGAAAAGTGCTGCTAGTAGGAGTCAGTTCAGAACAATGACACTCATTACAAAATCCATGGGTCCCTCTGCTAGTGCTGCACAAACAGTTCTACCTATGCTCTTCAGTGATTCAATAATTCAGTCTAATAATTAAATGTCAACAAGTCTCAACCTGGGGCACAGAAGAGGATATCCAAATGCCTAAAATGAATATTTTCTTAAGCAAAAAGAAATACTGTAAGAAACGGCATTTACAATTTTTAAGACTCCCCTCTCAGAATCCAGACTTCACACACCAGAGCTAACATTTCTGAAAGGTGTTAGCTGAAGGTGAGCTCTAACAAGTTGCTCCAGGAAAATACATATGAAGTAGAAGTAGCACATATATTTAAACTGCCTGTTTGGTCTCTTTTCACAGAGAAAGCAGCTAAAATAAAAACCCAGCCTAAAAATTTGTCACCAACTACATATAGCACAGGAAGCAGGGTGGAACTAAGATTAAGATCTGTCATAAACTCTTGCTACTTATGGACCAAAGTGCTGGGTTGGTGCTTAGATCAGGAACTGACTGGCATTATGGTTATATCATTGTTTCAAAAAGATCTGCTTTCACATGCAATGCCTTAATCTATAAAGTTCAACTATAGCTAAACAGAATAAATTAAAAACTTTGAACCATGATTTCTTTTTTTTTTTTTTTAAAGAGAGAGTGAGAGAGGAGAGAGAGAGAGAGAGAGAGAGAGAGAGAGAGAGAGAGAGAGAATTTTTTTTTTAATATTTATTTTTTTTTTTAGTTATCGGCGGATACAACATCTTTGTTTGTATGTGGTGCTGAGGATCGAACCCGGGCCGCACGCATGCCAGGCGAGCGCGCTACCGCTTGAGCCACATCCCCAGCCCTGAACCATGATTTCTAAAGACCTAGTACTTAAATCAACATCACAATAAGGACTTAGGAACATGCAAAAGTATTTATTTTATCCATGTAGACCCCTATTGGGAAGATAGTTGATTAACACACTTCTGCCACATATTACTTATTTTCTAAAGCTATGGACAAAAGAAAGGCTGCTGTTAGAACTTGTACCTTTGGATATATACTTGTGAAGTACTAACACATTTGTATTCACAGCCTGTAATAATTATTCTAAAAGAGATTCAAAGACTTCTGATAATAAGCACAGTAATTAAGAGCTAGCATTTCAGAAATTAACAGACATTGATTTAAACCATTTCTCTGTCAATTATTAATACCAGTCTCTTTCTCTCTAAAATGAGTGTAACAAGTTGGGTGTGGCAGTGCACACCTGTAATCCCAGTGATCCAGAGACAAGCCACAAATCTTATTTTCTTAAGCAATATATAAAGCTTCCATTTCTCTTCAATTTAAAGGCAGGAGGATCTCAAATTTAAATCCAGCCTTGACAACTTAGCAAGACCTTCTCTCAAAAATGTAAAAAATTAAAAAGGGCTGGGGATGTACTTCAATGATAGAGTGCCTAGAGTTCAACACCCAGTATCACAAATAACAATAATAATTAATTTTTATTATTTATTTAATAATACCTCCAAGGGGGTGTTACAAAGATCAAATGACATAGGTAAAACTCATAGCAATCTAAGAGCTCAAAAATGCTGTCTACTGGGGTTGGGGTTGTGGCTCAGTGGTAGAGCACTCGCCTCGCACATGAGAGACCCTCGGTTCGATCCTCAGCCCTACATAAAAATAAATAAACAAAATAAAGATATTGTGTCCATATATAACTAAAAAAATGTTTTTAAAAAAATAGTGTTTAGGGCTGGGATTGTGACTCGGCGGTAGAGCGCTCGCCTAGCACGAGTGGGACCCGGGTTGGATCCGCAGCACCACATAAAAGTAAAGGCATTGTGCTATGTCCATCTAAACCTAAAATAAATAAATGAATATTTTTTAAAAATGGTGTCTACTATTAGCCTGGCGTGGTGGCACACACCTATAATCCCAGTGACTCAGAAAGCTGAGATAGGAGAATCTCAAGTTCAAAGCCAACCTCAACAACAGCGAGGCACTAAGCAACTCAGTGAGACCCTGGTTCTAAATAAAATACAAAATAGGGCTAGGGATGTGGCTCAGTGGTCGAGTACCCCTGAGTTCACTCCCTGGTACCAAAAAAAAAAAAGAAAAAGAAAAGGTGTCTATTAATAAGAGAATCATTAGAGATCATTTAGTTTGACTTTTATCAGTAAGATTACATCATTAGTAACATTGTTTAGAACCAAAACTAATTATCATCATCCAGGTCAATACTCTTTCTCTGTATTTTAGCTTCAAATTATTACTAAATGTCAGTGTGATTATAATTAAAGACTCAATCCAAAAAAGTTGTGAGCAAGATATGCCTTCCTTGTTTGTTTTCCTTGGTCTTACCTTGTAAAAGTTTTCCTCATGCCTGCAGACATTATTTCTTATTAAAAGCTAAGAAGAACATGGCATAGGGTAAAATCCTGTTTCATTAATAATCATTTTACATCCAGTTACAAAAGATACTAACCAGTTTACATCAATACTACTGATTGACTACTTTATGGATTGCTGACCTTAAATTTTCATTCCTAATCCATGGTATCTGTACATATTTATTCTCTTTACATCTTGATAAAAGCTCCTATATAGTTTTGTGAAAATTCTCAAAGGTGAAAAAATATTTCAGTAAGAGTTAATCCTTTAGAAAATTCAACTTAATTAAAAATCTTTTTGTTTAAAAAGGAAAGTGTATTATTTTAACCTATCAAGAGACTTTAATGGAGTGCCATGTCCATAAGTGACAAAAAAAAAAATTTTATCAACATTAGCATTTATACATGCCAGATTATTTTCTGTAATATTATTATAATCTTAATTATATCCATATTTGTTTTCTTCTGTACTTGGGAAAAGAAAAGCCACAAATGTTATTCTCTTGAGCAATATATAAAGCTTCCATTTCTCTTCAATTTAAAAAAATTTACCTAAATTAAAGCAATTGTATTTTTAAAATAAATACTACAATTACTTTTCTAGTAAATACATTTGATAGTGTAGAAATTTTAAAATGTCTTCAATTTAAAATGAGTAATATTGAGAATGCTCCCTTGCAGAATGTGAAACAAACAGCAGAGGGCAGAGCTACTAATGATTTGGTAACATGAATCCCTGTACATGAATGAGAAAAATCATCCGAAATGAGGCTGAGTTCTATTTTTGACTGAAATTTAGCACTTCAATTACTATATTGGTGAGCTTAAAGACAGGTCAAGAATAAATGAAAACCTAATATTTTCTTCAGCACAAATTGGGGAAATAAAAATGAACATTGCAATAAAATAACATGTAGTAGAAATGTTGATTTAACAGAATTTTTAAAATTAACATTAATAGTTTCTTTCTCATTTTATGCATATACATGAGTTACAACTTAAAAATTAAGTCAGAAATACTTGGCATATGGAATTAGAAAATTTAAAAATCTTCAAAAATTAATTTAATTTTATCTATACCTTATAAGTATACATAATAATACTTAATCTAGAATATGTATTCTATAGACAAAACTTTTAAAATTTTTTCAGGGTTGTTTGATACTCTGATACACATAAATGATTATTTTATTCTCAGTCTTAATATTCTATAAAGTCAATGTTACACAACCTTTTCTATTTCAAAAGCACTTTTAAAAAGAAGATGCCTATAAATATATAAAGGAAGCAAAAGTAGGAAAAATCCTAGGTGTTTTAATATACTTTTTTTAAAGAATAGAATATTTATTCATGTCTAAATGTGAATATTTGCACTTTATATCAAATAAGAAAAATGAAAGAGTTAAACAAAGAAAGTTCTTGTAAGAAATTAAAAGTGGCATTAATTTCACTGAGGATTCTATTTACCACCTGACAACCAACTCAGTCTCTCTCAGCTGAACAGTTTCTCAATGACACACAAGAAGTTAGCCAAAGTCTTAATGAGCAATATGGGGGAAATATTCCATAATTAAGCTTAGTCCTAGCATAGCATCTCTCATCAGCTGAATTACAACTCTTTAAGAATTTGAAGGTGGGACCTTCTCTAAGTTAAAGGAAAAAAATACAAGAAAAGCTTCTACGTCTAAGTAACGAATATGCACAGGACGTGTTTTCTAGAGCAAGGCTTTCCCTTGTCCAGATGATCCAAAACAACATTCCCAGAACTACCCTCACTCAGATCTAGCAAATCAGTGTTATGGTTTATATATGAGGTGCCTGCCTCGCCCAAGCTCATTTGTGAGGTAATGCAAGAAACTTTAGAGGTAAAATGTTTGGGTTATGAAAGCCTTAATCCTCACATTAACTGTGTGATAACTGTAGACAGGTAGGACGTGACTGGAACTGGATCATGTGGAAGACATGCCTTTGGGGTATATATATATTTTGGTATCGATGAGTGGAACTCTCCCTCTCCCTCTCTCTCCTTCCTGCTGCAGTGTCCTGAACCACTTTTCTCCACCACACTCTTCAGCCATGATGTTCTGCCTTACCTAGAACCCCAAGGAATGGAGCCAGCCTTCTGTGAAATGAAACCTCTGAAACCATGAGCTCAAAGATAAACTTTTCCTTCTCTTAAACTGTTCATGTCAGTTTTTTGGCCACAGCAGCATAAAGTTTGGTTAAAACAATCATATTTTGCAACATGAAACCCAAGAATCTGCATTTTAGACAGCTCTTGGGATAGCACATGATGTGGGACAGTAGAATAAGACAAAGCAGCAGCCTAAGCCAGAAGGTAGCTAAGGGAGGGCCAAGCAAGCATAAATAAGTACTCTGGTATTAACCTAAGGGTATAGCATCTCCAGCAAGTGTAGCAAGATCTGATTTGGGTTTTTTTAACTTATTCTTTTGAAGCTGGGGATATAACTCAGTGGCAGAGCACTTGTCTAATATATGTGAAACTCTTAAGTTCCATTCCTAGCATCATAAAGTGCAGGGTATTCTTTTGTGGAGAAGGAATCAGAGAGAGCAAGAGTGGAAAACTAACTAAAGACTATTGCCTAGGTCCAGACTAAGATAAAGGTGGCTTAGACCAAAGTGATGACTAGGGAAGGGAAAAGAAGCCAAGAGATTGGTTGTGGAGGGTGAAGAAAAGGCATGGGATGTGGAGTCAGCTATCTTGTGTTTGAATCTCATCTCTGCCACTCACAAAACTGTGATTCTGGGCAAGTTATTTACCCTCTCTGAGTTTTCACATCAGAAGGTGAGGTTGAATTTTAAAAATTATTTAAATTACAATCAAAGAGAACATGATAGTCAGTGGTAAGCACTGACTATCAGGGCATAAATAAAGAGAAATAGAAGAAGTAAAAAGATCCAGTATTCGATTTTTCTCCCAGATTCTTTTTTGTTGTTGTTGTTGTTTTGTTTTTTTTTTTTGTAATTTTTAAAATTAAACTTTACTTTTAACTTTTTTTTTTTTTTTTTTTGTACCAGGGAATGAATGGATTCATTAAGGGGTTCAACTCAGGGGTGCTTAACCACTGACCCACATCCCCCACACTTTTTTTTCTTTTAATTTTGAGACAGGGTCTCACTAAATTGTTGAGGCTGGCTTTGAACTTGTGATCCTCCTGCTTCAGCCTCCCAAGGCACTGGGATTACAGGCATGAGTCACCACCCTGGGGCTGTCTCCCACATTCCTGCCACCTGGACTGGGAGAACCAAAAGGTCATACTTGAATTCACTAATCTGCATTTACCATGGGATTTAACTGCCCACCTTCCATCTACCCTGAGGAAACATCATCCATTATGATCTTCATAACTTTTTTCCAAGATGAGTTCAAAATTCTCACTCTAGAAGGTCCCACTTTAAAGGACACACTCAATAGCATTTATCAACTAAAATAGCATAATATCAGATTTGTGTCAACTAATTCAATGGGAAGTTCTTAAATGTGAAGTCAAAATAGCCTAATTTAAGAATAAAATTTTCTTTTATTCTTAAATTAGGCTATTTTGAATATCTAGTCAGGCACTTGACTCATCAGAATATACTTTAATATGCATATATACACTTACACATAGGAGCAGGGGCACACCATTGTAATCCCAGCATCTCAGAGGCTGAGGAAAGAGGACCGCAAGATTAAGTTCAACCTCTACAATTTATACCCTGACTCAAAATGAAAAAAAAAACCAAAGGAGCTAGGGTTGAAGCTCAGTAGTAGAGTGCCCCTGAGTTCAATCCCCCAGTATTGCAAGAAAACATAATGAAACAATAAACACACTTCTCGCTATCTTTCAATTTCACAATTTGCACTTAGGAAGAATAACTGTGAGCATCAATAGATGGCACCATCAAAAAAATGCTATGTGAAGCCAGGCATGGTGGCTCATGCCTATAATCCCAGCAGTTTGGGAGGCTCAGACAGGAGGATGGCAAATTCAAAGCCAGCCTCAGCAACAGAGAGGCACCAAGTAACTCAGTGAGATCCTATCTCTAAATTTTAAAAAATCACAAACAAAAACACAAAATAGGGCTGGGGATGTGGCTCAGTGGTAGAGTGTCCCTGAGTTCAATCCCCGGTATCCCCCCACCCCAAAAAACAACAAAAAAAATCTGTTACTTGGTGTGTGTGTGTGTGTGTGTGTGTGTGTGTAAAACACAACCTGTCTTCTGAGCTCCTCCTGTCAGCAGGATGTTGTGTTACATGTTGAAAGGTACTAAAATCTGTAACTCAGGATGTCTGTCTCAGCCTTTGAATCTGAAGATAACCTCACATTATAGTAAATAGTGGATGTATTTTATTTTTCCAAAATTTGTTCTAGTTATACATGACAATAGAATACATTTGACACCGCCTACTAAATGGAGTATAACTTCTCATTCATCTGTTTGTACAGGTCATGTCATCATATATGCACATAGGGTAACAATGTCCAATTCGTTCTACTGTCATTCCTATATTGGGTATATTTTAAACATAATATTAAAAGAAATTATTTCCTCCACCCCATCCTGGACTGTGGTTCTTCTCCACTTGCTCAAAAGTCCTCTTCTTCAGAAATCTACAGTAAATACTATCAAAATATAAGCGGTATTTACCAAAACACAAAGTAATTTTCAGATTCAAAATTGTTCAGTTCACTATGGTCTCTAATCTGTTATATTTTGGCTTTGCATTACAGACGTTTTTATTAAGAGTATCTTATTTTCTTGCCCCTGACTCGGTCAGTAGGCCCTGAAACACAGTTGCATTGGTAGGTACCTTGAAAAGCTCAACCTTGTCTTAGCCACCATGCTCCTACCTGCAGGTTTGAATTCAGATTCTTTCCCAAATTCAAAGACATCAGGAAACACATTTCTGATCTGTACGCAAAGTCTATCCATTCAGCCTCTGATCAAAACTGCCTTCTTAGGTAGCTGCTCCCAAATTAACGATAGAATCCAGGGTTTTCACACAAAACACCATAAAAAGTGAAGTATAAATTAACTTCAAAATTGTGGCTTACTTTTGGTTTTAGTTTTCAGAACCTGATTTCCCAGGGTTGACAGTCCCAACTGTACCCAAATTCCCAGAACTTCTTTCAGAAACCCCATGTGTCACCCTGACATTTACTTCTTCTGTCCTAAAAGCAGATACTAAGTACAAAACTAACAGCAAATCTCAAAAACTATGCAGTCCCTTCATCTCCTGTTACAGAAAATTTTATTTAAAAAAAATTCTTTTTGCAGTTCTCATTTTACCATAGTATTTAAAGTACAGTCGCCTGTCATTGTTTTTCATGTTTGTTTCTCAGGCTTCTAATAATATAATACTAATCTCCACTCTCTTTTTTAGGTTGTCTACATCTTTGAATCCCTAGTATTTCCCTAAACGTTCCCCAGACATCTATTTCAAAGGTCTCCAAAAATATCCAGGATTTCTTATAACACATTCACCTGACCCAGAAGTCATGAAATTAGTTCATAAATTTTTTTAAAAAATAAAAAAAATTTTTTAAAGACATTTGCAAAAAAAAAGAAAAAGAAATCATTATTCAGCAACATTTAATAATGCACAGGGAACATGAGCCAACAACAATATCAGGACAGTTAAAACCTGTTTTAAATAGAAGAACTTTCCCTTTTCTAATGGAAGGCAGTATAGCATGAGGAAACAGCAAATTGACTGGAGAATAGCAAACTAAGATTCTGGCTCTATAAAAGCTGTTCCAGCCATAGACAAGTCCCTGCACCTTTCTGAATGTGAGTGTCCTCATTTGTCAATTTAAGAAAATTAGGCTAGGGGCTGGGGATGTGGCTCAAGCGGTAGCGCGCTCGCCTGGCATGCGTGTGGCCCGGGTTCGATCCTCAGCACCACATACCAACAAAGATGTGTCCACCGAGAACTAAAAAATAAATATTAAAAAAAAAAAATTAAAAAAAAAAAAAGAAAATTAGGCTAAAGACTGGGATGTAACTCAGTGGCAAAACATCTAATTTGCATTCGCAAAGCCCTGGGTTCGACCCGGTTCCAAAAAAAAGAAAATTAGGCTAAAACAAGTGCTTATGAAATTCCACTCGAGTTTTGATATTTTATTGCTCCATAAAAAATAGAAAATTAGCTGGGTGTGGTGGAACACACCTGTAATTCTAGCTACTTGGGAGACTGAGGCAAGAAGGATCACAAGTTTAAGGCCAGCCTCAGCAATTTATAAAGATCTTGTCTTAGCCCCACTCCTTCGACCTCTGCCGCTGAGGCCGCCGCCACCTCCTGGGAAGAGAGGAAGCGGGAGAGGAGCCCACGTCGCCTGTCACCTAGATCCTCCAACCCCGCCGCCCCAAGGAGTCTAAGATGTTCGCCTGTGCCAAGCTGGCCTGCACCCCCGCTCTGATCCGAGCTGGATCCAGAGTTGCTTACAGACCAATTTCTGTATCAGTGTTATCTCGCGACCAGAGACTAGACCTGGAAAGGGCTCTACAGTTTTTAATGGGCCCAGATTGGTGAATGTCAGCTAATCCGAAGGGAGTTTCAGACCAGTGTAATCAGCAGAGACATTGATACTGCTGCCAAATTTATTGGTGCAGGTGCTGCAACAGTAGGAGTGGCTGGTTCTGGTGCTGGTATTGGAACAGTTTTGGGCAGCCTTATCATTGGTTATGCCAGAAATCCTTCGCTGAAGCAGCAGCTGTTCTCCTATGCTATCCTAGGATTTGCCTTGTCTGAAGCTATGGGTCTCTTTTGTTTGATGGTTGCTTTCTTGATCTTGTTTGCCATGTAACAGAAATTACTGCTTGAAATGTTGGCATTCATAGTAATTATGGATGTAATTCTGTGTATCTTACTGTGACTCCGAAAAACTGTAGTGTTGGTGTCATGGAAATGTACGTTATTTCCAAAGTCATTTCATTAAAGATGAAAACTTTAAAAAAAAAAAAAAAGATCCTGTCTTAGAACAATACAAAAAGGGCTAGTGATGTATTTTACTGGTAAAGCACCCATGGGTTCCCAATACTGAAAAAAATAAAAGAAAATTAATCATGTGCACACTGGTACAGACACATGAGTTGGTAAGATTCTTCCCATAGCCTGTTAATCAGAGACTTTTCCCCAAAGCATTTAGTTGTACTTCAGGTGTTCTACATATAAAATTCTGTTAACATCACAAAGTAAAAATGCATAGGGCTGGGGGTGTAGCTCAGTGGTAGAGTTCAATCCACAGCACCCTCCTAAAAAAAAAAAAAAAAGTAAAAAGTACAAAATAACAGACCCCAGCAGTTGTTTTGTAGAATATGCACCCAAAAGAGGAACAACTACATTTCAGCACTGCACAAATCTGCGCAATGGTATGTTAGGATCAGAGATGGCCAAATTTACAAAAATGTTTTGTGCTAATAATAACTTCAAGCAAGAGAGCGCATAAATTTCCTATACTTCATTTTCTTCTGTAAAGTAGGATAAACCCTAATTGTGCTTGCTACAAAGATTAAATGAGCTAATATTTATAAAGTGATTAAAACAGAGTATCGCTCATAAGTAAACTTAGTGTGTTTTCATATACTGAAGAGGTTTTTTTGTTATGTTTGTTTGTTTTGTTTTTAAGCACCAAGAGCTGAGGGTATAGCTCAGGGAGATCCTATGCATAGCATGAAAAACCAGCCTCTACCTCAGAGCAAAGCCTTTACAAGGAAGGAACATGACCTTTGTCCTTGGGAAGACCCACAGAGCACTCCTAGGCACATTCCCACCCTGCTAAGTTGTTTAAATACAAATAACAGGAGAGATCTGCTGCACCAGGTGTCCCTGACTCAGTCAGGCTAGGTGGAGACCCATAGCAACCCCCTAGCAGCCACCAATCAGCATGAGACAGAGAAATACCTGGGATGCCAGATGACCCTCCCAGTAGTTTATGGTGGTTGATAAAATGTTGAGAGGAACCATGTAGTTCAGCATGTACAGCCCTCCTGGCTTAAACCAATCAGTTCAAAGGAATCCCCCTCTTGTACTAGCCAATCAACCCTACCCAACTTGTTCCCGCCAGTGAATGTGCTAATCATGTTTTAGAGTTGTTTTATGATTTTCCTGGGGTGTGTGATGATTTGCTAAGAGATGCTATGATGTATGTGAAGTCCTTGCCTTGCCCAAAGAGTGTGTAAAACTGCTGCAAACCCTGGGCTCGAGGCCTCTCAGCGTCACCAGTTGCTCTGTGCGTGTGGAGGACCGAGCTAGCTCTCAATAAACACCTCTTTGCTGCTTACATCGATCTTGGTCTCTGGTGGTCTTTTGGGGGTCCCGAATTCGAGCACACATGAGGCCCTGGTTTAATCCCTAGCAAATAAATAAATAAATAAATAAAGCAAAGCACTAACACAAGGAATTGAGGATGCCCTCCAGTTTGGTTACAGAGTGAAATGGAAACCAGGAGTAGCAAATAGTTCACATCCAGAGGAAAAAAGAAAAGGTGAGAGTAAGTGTATAAAGCATGATAAGAACAGGATTGCAGGGCTGGGGATGTGGCTCAAGCGGTAGCATGCTCTCCTGGCATGCATGTGGCCTGGGTTCGATCCTCAGCACCACATACAAACAAAGATGTTGTGTCTGCCAAAAAATAAAAAATAAATATTAAAAAAAAAATTCTCTTTCTCTTTAAAAAAAAAAAAAAGAACAGGATTGTGTTTCTACTGTGTTTCTCAGGTACACTTGTCCAAGGATTTTACACTAGATTCCTGCTAAGAAAGGACTACAATTGAAAAGAACCTGTTTTCTTTCCTTCTTTCTTTCCTTCCTTCCCTTCTTTTTCTTTCCTTCTTTCTTTCCTTCCTTCCTTTCTTTTTCTTTCACTCTTTTTTTTCCTTCCTCCTTTCCTACCTTCCTCCCTTCCTTCCCTGAGGATTGAATACAGGGACACTTTGCCACTAGCTGATGCCCAGCTCTTTTAATTTTTTTTTTTTTTTTTTGGGTGGGGGACAGAATCTCACAAAGTTCTGAGGCTGTGTCAAGCTCAGTGGCAAAACATCTGATTTGCATTCGCAAAGCCCAGGCAGCTAGAATTACAGGTGTGCACTCAATGCCCCTCTCAGAACCACCTTATTCTAATTGTCGTTATCACAAATCAATTTACTTTTTCTTTGTAAGTAAATACAATTCATTCCACATATAAATCATCATTCTAAATCTCTAAATCAGTCCATTTGTTATCGAAGGAATTCTTCTAAAACTGATTCTGAAATAAAGTCTACCCTTCATCACAAAGAACACTTTATCTGAAAATATACCAGTAGACATCTTCTCTAAGCCTCCTCATCCTTCAGACCTAGAGAATCTTGGCTTTCCTACTTTGACTATTCACTCAGTCTGGTCTTATCTTTTGACTTTGTAGAACCGCTCCTATGTCATTATTCTCACTAACCTTTCACTTACTTTCACTAATCTTCAATGCATCCATCTGGGTGAAAAGCCAACGTGAGGTCAGCTCAGTGTTTAGTTTCTGCCATACCCAACTCTGAGGTGAGCTAATATTTATTCATTATCTGCCACCTCAGCTGGCTTTCCACAAACACCCCTTAATACTCCAGATGAAACATGTTCCACATTATAACCTCTAAGCATTCACCCCCAAAAAACTTCTCTTCACCCTTTGCAAATGAAGACACCCATTTCATGGATGACACAAGACAGGCAATACTCAAAAGGCCAAGTGCTTTTCTATGCCCTTCCCCTCCTCCCACCTTTATTTCCACACCTAGGTGTTCTCATCCCTGGCCTAAGCCACTCCTCTACTACCTCATTCCCATCCCTTTCAGTCTCTCAGCACCAAGTGTTATCAATTATCCTTCCTCTCCTCAGTCTTGGATATTCCCTTTTCTACTCCCTTTGGTATCTAAACATGCTATAAACACGCATGGGCTTTGAAGGAAAAAAGCGTTTTCTTCCTTCACCCTTCCTCACTTCTAAACTACTCTAATTTCCTTTACCTCGACACAAAAGCTCCTGAGCTAATCACATACCTTTGCTAATTCCACTTTCTATCACCTCACCACACCTTGCTCTTTCTTTTCAGCCTGAAATCCAGATAGTGCTCTGGGCACCCAGATTCCTTTCTACAAAGATATTCAATACAGCTTTTGGTAAATTCATTGACTACTTTTCAGATTTAATCTTATTTAATCTCTGGGTAACATTTCTTATCCATTTTTTTTTTTTTTTTTTTTTTTTACAATTTTTTTATGTCCTTTTTGGTCTCCTTCAAGTTTGTTTTTTCTCCTTTCCATTGCATAGATGCTTATCCACAAGCCCTTCTCATTCTATGGGAATAACAACTCACACTGAAGAGGCCTGAGTGTCTCTCCCCCAGACTCACTCTCCTAAACCCTAGATAAAAATAACCAACATGTTTCATCTGGAGAGAGTATTCAGTATAATAACAAGGGGTGTTTGTGGATTTTGGTTTTGTTTTTTTAGTACCAGGGATTAAATCCAGGGGCACTTAACTACTAAGCCACATCCCTAGCCCTTTTTATCTTCTTTTATTTTGAGACAGGGTCTTGAAAAGTTGTTCAGGGCCTAAATTGCTGAGGCTGGTTTTGAATTTACAGTCCTCCTGCCTCAGCCACCAGAGCTGCTGGGATTACAGGCATGCAACACCATGCTTGGCTATCAATGTGCTTGTTGCATGTTTAACTAGATGCCCTAAGTTTCAATATGACCTAAGTCAAACTAATTGTCCCCACAATCTGCTGCTCCTCCTGTTTTGTTTTTGCAGTGCTGGGGATGGAAACCAGGGCCTCTCCTGCACTCTATCACTGAGCTGAAACTCCTATAAATAGCATCACACTGTACCGTAATGCTCAAGTCAGAAACTTGGGCACATACTCCTCATCTTTACCTTCTCCCTTACCTTCATACAAAAAATCGAATCCACAGGGCTTTTCTTTTCTACTTTCTGAAGCAGTCCTTCTCAAAATGTGGTCCCTGCACCAGCAGAATCAGCATCACCTGGGAACTTGTTAGAATGTAAATACTCCCAGCCATATCCAAGACCTCCTAAATTAGCAATTTGTGTTTTAACAAGCCCTCCAGGGGATTCTGACTCAGATTTTGAGATCTGCATTAGTAACAATACTAATCTAAATATCCTTAGAATCTGCTCTTTTCTCACCCCAAATTTCTTTTCCAAATATAAAATTTTATAATTAATTATTGTAGTAATGAGATTGGACAGAAAAGAGATAAAAGATATGCAGAAAGTAGACAAAAGGAAGGAAAAAGACACTACACCTTTAAATCTAAAAGCCCCATGATCTGAGTACTCACACCTTTACTCCCCAGGCCTGTCCTTCTTCTTGGCCTGTTACCCCAAATTCTTGAGAAACTATGAACTTAGGTACTATAAGTTCACCCATATATAAAAATTGCTTTGTTTTGATGCTTATGAGCACTATTGGCTTACACAATGTATTTTTAGATTAGAGAGCACAAAAGGAGACATATTTTAAGAAACCTATAATATGGGCACATTCCAAACATTGTATAATAATCAGAGGAGACAATGTCAACCTAAAGATCCTAAAAAGAAGATCAGGTCACCATAAATGTATTGATTACCAGGTTGATGCCATTCCCACAAGCCTTCCCATGCCCTTACTCCACATAGAAGAGCCTATACCTGAAAAAGTTCATCTCGTTCTCAAGACAACTGCATTCTACTCTGAAAATGCACACCCTTCACTTTCTTTAATAAACTTCTGTCTTTGTCAGGTTTCAGTAGAAACCTGACTCATTCTTAACTCTCCCTCTCCCCTACTGGGGATTGAATCTATGGGTGCTTTACCACTGAGCTATATCCACGGTCCTTTTTATTTTGTTTATTCATTTATTTTTTGAGATGGGGTTTTGCTAAATTGCTGAGGCTGGCCATTAACTTAGGATGCTTCTGCATCAGCCTTCAGAGTCACTGGGATTATAGGCATACTCCACTGAGCCCGTTTCTTATATTCTTTTCCGCAACAAGTCAAGAACCTGGAAGGTCCCAGTAAAGGTCTTCTCTGCTGATGGAGAGACTTCCTCAAACCTTTTATGCGGTGACAGTAATGTGGTAACAGTAATATATATAGAAAAATAAGATGTGTAATTTATTAAAGAAAAAAAATAAATTCCTTGTCGTAACACTCCCTGAATATTTTGAAGTCTTTTCCAAGGAGAATGGCCAGTTTAGGTAAAGGGGCCAAAATGTGGTTCAAGATTCTTCCCAGACTAAGTGGCCATTTTGTACATCTACAAGTTCACTGTCAGGAATATAGAAAAAAAGGTTGCACACTTTCCCTACCAGCGGTGTTTGATGGAAACAGGCACATCTCTGGAGTTACTGTTATTATGTTTTGAAGGGTTTGGAGAACACTGATTAAGGAAGCAGTTTTCTGATTGATGGGGGAGAAAAAACCTCAGTTATGGTCATCTATCCTTGCTAGAAGGTTATGCAATGTGTTATGTAGCAGTGTGTTACTGTAATGCTAGATTCGTGGGACCCCAATAGACTTCCAGGAGCCGAATCGGATGCAATCACACAAGAGTCTTTATTGCAAGCTCCAGCCTGGACTCACAACCATTTCCAACACCGCGGTCCGAGGAGTCAGTCCTGACCCTTAATTCAGCGAGGATTTATAGGCTTTGGGGGGATACTCTACTACGTGCCACAACATCACACAGCAAATCATTTCATACCATGGGAAAATCAAAGGACAACTCTTAACATTGATTAGCACATTCACTGACAGGAACAAAATTGGGTAAGAATGATTGATTAGTTCAAGTGGTGGATACATTTGAACTGATTGGTTTCGGCCTCAAGGGGCTGCAAGAGTGTATATGCTAAACTTACAGGGTTGCCTGATCATGTTATCAATCACTGCTGGGAGTGCTGCTTGGTATTTTAGGTATCTTCCCTGTCTCACTCTGATTGGTTGTTGCTAAGGTCTGAAATTAGGCCTCAGGCATTCTTTTGGTCTTTTCAGGAACTTAACATTTGCTGAGTCAAGGACATCTGGTAAAGACAAATGACTCAGCAGAGTAGCTATGTGCCTAGGAAAGGGTTTTCCAAGTACAAGGGCCATCCCCACCCCTTGGACAGGCCCTGCTCTGAGGTACAGGCTGGTATCTTAAAAATGGAGTCAAATTAGTTTCTCATCATTACATAATGAATAATTAAAATGAAAAAGAGAGGGACTTGAGATGTGGCTCAGTGACAGAGCACATGCCTAGAATGTGCAAGGCCCTAGGTTCAATCCCCAATACCATAAATAAGAACTGAGGATCAGCATGCAGTGGTGCATACCTATAATCCAAGCAACTTGGGAGGCTAAGGCAGGAGGATTGCAAATTTGAAACCAGTTTCAGCAACTTAGTGAGTCCTTAAACAACTTAGGGAGACCCTGAAAAGGGCTGGAGATGTGGTTCAGTGGTTACATGCCCCTGAGTTCGATCCCTAGTACCAAAAAAAAAAAAAAAAAAAAGTACTGAGTAAATTGTTGGAAGCACATAAAAATTTTAAAAATAATAATAATAATTAAAAATCCAGCTAACAATGAAAAAAATAAAAATAATCTACTACCCACACCTCCTTCACAGTTGAAGTCAATATCTCTCTCTTGCACCTCCCTGCCAGTCTCCAAACCATACGCAGAGCATACCTCTCAGTCACTACACCACAGAATGCCCCCTCTATACATAAATATGATCATCCCATACTCCTCCATCTAACATCCTCCAATAGTTTCCTACCATTCTTGTAATTAAGGTTTAGTTCTTAAACACTTCTTCCAGAAGCCTTTATAAAGGAATGATCCAGCATTGATTCCTAAGGTGGCTCCTCTGCATCTCCCCTGCTCCCTGCTAATGCTGTGACTCTAGGCTATAGTCATACTGACCACTCAATATCCCAAAGCTTTCTACCACCTCCCACTAAATGCCACATTACTGTGTCTATTCATCTAGAAGTCTCTTTTGCAATAAGCCACATAAGAATGGAAAGAGGATATGCATTTCTCATAGAAAATCTCAGTAAATTTTGTGTGACTAGCTGATGACAAGACATGGCTGAATACAGAAAAGTCAAATTCACCAAATAAATTCATTTTCTAAATATTGGGAAGCTAAGACAGTGAAGGTACAAGGTACTAAGAGAACACTCTGCTAGTAGCTTTCAGTTTTCCCTTCCCCTCCTAATATTTTCTGGACTTTTAAAGGAGGCTGTACTTTGCTTTTTCTCATATAAAAGGACTGTGCTGTTTCAGATATCCATTGTATATAGACCAGAGGTCAGTCAACTACAGCCTATAAGACAAATATGATCAGCCCACTATTTTGTAAGTAAAAGTTTTATTAGGACACACAGCCATATTTATTCATTGTGCATTGTTTTTGTTTGTTTGTTTTGTTTTGTTTTTTTGGTACTGGGGATTGAACCCAGAGGTACTTAACAACTGAGCCACATCCCCAGCACTATTTTATATTTTATTTAGAAACAGGGTCTCATTGAGTTGCTTAGCACTTCACTTTTTTTTTTTTTTTTTTTTTTTTGAGAGGGAGAGAGAGAGAGAGAGAGAGAAAGAGAGAGAGAGAGGAGAGAGAATTTTAATATTTATTTTTTAGTTATCGGCGGACACAACATCCTTGTTTGTATGTGGTGCTGAGAATCGAACCCGGGCCGCATGCATGCCAGGCGAGCGAGCTACCGCTTGAGCCACATCCCCAGCCCAGCACTTCACTTTTGCTGAAGCAGGCTTTAAACTCTCCATCCTTGGGCTCCAGCCTCCCAAGCCACTGGGATCATAGCATGTATCAAGTGCCCAGCTCATTATGTATTGTTTGTAGCTGATTTCATAGTATGACAGCAGAGGTGAGTAGTTTGCATCTCTAAGACAGTTACTAAAGCTTAAAATGTTTTCTATCCGGCCCCTTAAAAGAACACTTTGCCAGCTCCTGATCTAGACATAAGAAGAGAATAAATAAATAAATCTTATTTCAAGTTTCCAAAGTCCAGAAAATATTAGGAGGGGAAGGGAAAACTGAAAGCTACTAGCTGGGTGATGTTCTCTTAGTACCTTGTACCTTCACTGTCTTAGCTTCCCAATATTACATTTCTCCTGGCTCTTGAGATGAGGAAAATAAGGCCACAAGAAATGCAAGTACCATCAACAGAACTGATTGATATTCAGTGCATATACAGCAAAAGGATAAGAAAAGTAAATCAGGACAGAAAAGCTGGGCTGAGTCACCCATTTTAATAAAAGTCCATCATAGAAATTTAAAATGAATTCTGAGTCACCCAACACTGTTTGCCAAATGAGTGATAAAAAGCATCAGTTCTAAAAGCCAAAATGGATATCTGAAACAGCACGGTCCTCTTATATGAGAAAAAGCAAAGTACATCCTCCTTTAAAAAGTGCAACTGCCACAAATGTGTCCTTTAAAAATTCATTTTTCTAAATTTCAGTGAACTTCATGGTTGGGTAACATTTTTAAATCCTCACCAATATTGAATGGCTTCATTTCCTGAGCTCAGAAAATGTTGTGGTGAGGGAAATAAAATTAATACCATTACTACTTCTGCAACTATACTTTCTTTGTTTTTGTTCCTAGATTGAACACAGGAACTCATGCATACTAAGCACATGTGCCACTTAACTCATGCATGGTAAGCACATGTGCCACTTAACTATACTCCTAACCCTGCAATAAGACTTTTGAACTGAACATAATGCAGGAAATCACTTATTTTCCCTTCTGAAATACAAAACACAAAAATCAGCATGTATTAGAAATTTATTAAATCACATATCAGATCAGAAAAATAAACTCAAAATATGCTTAAACATAGTAATCTCAAAGCATACTTAAGTCAGGCATGGTGGCGTATGCCTGTAATCCCAGTAGCTTGGAAGGCTGAGACAGGAGGGTCACGAGTTTGAAGCCAGCCTCAGCAAAAAGTGAGGCACTAATAAGCAATTCAGTGTGATCCTGTCTCTAATAAAATACAAAATAGAGCTGGAGATGTGGTTCCGTGGTCAAGTGCCCAAGTTCAATCCCTGGTACCAAAAAAAGAAAAAAATTCAAAGCATACTTAAAACAATATGCTCAAACACATATGTAGAAAAACTTGGGGCTAGGGTTATAACTTTGAAGTAGAGCACTTACCTAGCAAGTGTGAAGCACTGGGTTCAATTCTCAGCACCACATAAAAATAAATAAATAAAATAAAGATATTGTGTCCATCTAAAACTAAAAAGTATATGTAAAAAAGGAAAAACTTGGATACTAATTGCTACAGGATTTAGTTAGATAAACATTCACTGAGTGGTAATAGGACAAATTGTAGAGATAAAAAGAAACATGATAGCAATTTTCAAAATCATAGAATCCAGAAAAATAATAAATTTTAAAATATATAATAAAAACCTTCTACTTCACATGGAACTATCTTAACTACAAACACAGAGGACATAATTTGGTACCATACAATCAATCCTGTGGTTGAAAGCAATTACTAGCCAGGCACCATGATACACACCTATAATCTCAGCTACTCAGGAGGCTGAGGCAGGAGGACTGGAAGTTGAAGGACAGCCTCAGTATAATTTTTGAAACCATGTCTCAAAAATAAAGAAAAAGGGTTGGGAATATAGCTCAGTGATAGAGTGTCCCTGAATTCAATCCCCAGTACTGTAAAAAAAGAAAGAAAGGGGGGGGGGGAGATTGATTAAAGAAATTATTTTGCTTGAATATCTTTATTTAAAAAATATTAATACAAAAAAACTTTTCCAAAACCATATAAGTGGTAAGTGTACAGCCCTTAAAGAATGAAATCAAGTTGAAATGTCTTAATATATATCTACTTATATTCTTTATAAAATAAATCCATTTCATAACTAAACATAAAACTAGATGAAAAATGAATCTTAGTTAAAACTTAGCAAATTTCTTCCTAGTGATATTTTTTAATTGTTCCCATCATAATTTCACCCCATGAGAATTATCCAAGTAATAATATGAAACTTATTCCATGTATAAGAGTTCTTTGAAAGAGAAGAGCAATGCTACATAGCAAATCATCTCCAATCCTTTCTGGTTCCTGTCTCTGACTTAAGAATTCTGGGAGCTGGGGTTGTGGCTGAGTGGTAGCTCGCTTGCCTAGCATGCCTGACGCACTGGGATCAATTCTCAGCACCATATACAAATAAATAAAATAAAGATCCATCAATAAATAAAAAATATTTTTTTAAAAAAGAGAATTCTGATGAAACAAATGTCTTTATTCTTCAGTGAGGTGTTAAAGAAAGCTGTAATCTTTCATTCCTTCGTGCCATGTTATCGATAAAGTATGTCCTACACACATGTATACACAAAGCTAAATAAGCTAATCCTATTTCAATATGTCCAATTCCATAGACAAAACTAGGGAAATTAATCACTATGGAATGGTCGTGGGAATGACATCAGGTAGGCAGGCATGACGTGTGGACCTTCAAGATTTGCAGTTCCTTCCCCATAGCTTTTCTTATTCCTTCCATTTCCATTCCACTCTGTCCATAAAGATGTGAGGGAGCAAGGGTTGGAGCAAGAATATGGTAAGTAGAGCAGTAAAATCAAGAATAGTAAATAGAATAAGAAAGGAGATGGCAATGAGCCCAGAAGCAGAGACCAACATAGAGTCAATTCCCAAGCCAATTAATTCCCAAGCAAATCCATATTCCATCATATCTTCTTTCCCTCCCTCCAAGTGTTTTCATGATTATTGAACAGAGGTAACTCTTGATCATAGATCTCCAGTTTTTCCTCTTTATGGTCACCCTGGATTCCTGACAGCCTTCTTCATAAAACCAAGACATTTTGTTGAATGGCTATTCCAGATTCTGTGATAGGAACTTACTTGAAAGACAATAATTTTTAAAGTTATAATTGTTAATAATCATAAGTGCCATGCATTGTGTTAAATGCCTTGATTAATTTCATTTAATCTTCAAGACACCTCCAGAAGTAGACATTATTACACACAAAAATTTTAATGTGCCCTGCCTGTGATCCTAGCTTCTGGAAGGTAATTCAGCAAGACCCTATCTCAAAGGACTGGGGCTGTATAGCTCCGTGGTAGAGCATCCTGGGTTCAATTCCGAGTACAAGAACAACAACAGAAAAGCAATAACAAACCTGCAAGGTAGATGCTGCCTGCAGAAGAAAGGGACAAACTAAATATAAACTAAACTAAACACAGAATGCCTGGAACACTTGTGAGCAAGCAACTGTTTGTTAAAAACACAAAATCCCATTTGAATTTGACCTCGAAAACATCTCTTTTGAATGTCATCTATGATATTGGGATAGTGAGATAATGAGAAGGAAACAAAAATCAGAGCACATTATCTGTCTCTACACAGCAATATGTAAAGGGGTTCCATATATTTTCCAATTCTTAGAATAAATGTATTGATAAAGCATCGACCTTAAAAGTAAACCCTAGGGCTGGGAATGTAGCTTGGTGGTAAAGCTCATGCTTACCATATGTGAGATCCTGGGATCCACCCCAAGTACTGCACCCACCTCCCCTGTTCCCCCACAACCACTGCCAGAAAAAAAAAAAAGAGAATCTGGTAGAAACTGGGAGGCAGATGTGGCTCAGACTCAGGGGAGTAAAACATGAGGCATAATATTGACTAATTTCATAAGGTAAGTGGGGCAGCAAGAGAGATTATCCAAAGTTGATGGAACAAGAGCAAAAAACTATAGGCATATATTTAAAATTCAAAGAAAGATTACTAAAGAGAAACTAAAAAAGGCAATATTAACTATAGTATAAAGAACAGAGAGGGATAAGCATGGATATAACTGAGCTAAATCCTCATCTCTGACAGCCAGAAGGCAATGGCAATGTTAAGAATGTTATCAGCAAATGTAAATACCCCAGGTCCACAAGAATAAGGAGTAAAAGCAGGCTGGGGCAGGGAGCAGGGATTAAGACTAAAAGTGGGAGGGGAGGGCAAGGAGCAGGGCCTGCTGCTTGTCATGTAGCATACTTGCTTTTTAACCCTGTGGATACAGAAATTAGAAATTTTTCTAAATTCTTAAAATTAAAACAAAAAATAAATTGAGTCAAATTGAATGAAAAGATTTCAGTTTAAATCAACTTTTGTCACTTCATTATCATAGATCTTTGCAACCTGCCTAATGGAATAGGTTTAACATGCTGTTATGAAATGAATTCCAATAAATAAAATCTTACATTTTACCAGTGACTTCTATGCTGAGATTAGAAGTAACTGTAAAAAACTTTTTAATTTGATTCCATCCCATTTATTGGTTCCTGATTTTAATTCTTGCACTACAGAAGTCTTATTAAGGAAGTTGGGACCTAATCCCACATGACGGAGATTAAGACCTATTTTTTCTTCAATTAGACACAGGGTCTCTGGCTTTATTCCTAGGTCCTTGATCCATTTTGAGTTGAGTTTTCTGCACAGTGAGAGATAGGAATTTAATTTCATTTTGTTGCATATGAATTTCCAGTTTTCCCAGCATCATTTGTTGAAGAGGCTATCTTTTCTCCAATGCCTGTTTTTGGTGCCTTTGTCTAACACAAGATAATTGTAATTTTGTGGGTTATTGTCTGTGTCCTCTATTCAGTTCCATTGTCTACCAGTCTTCTCAGCAAAAGAAATAATCTGTGAGGTGAATAGAGAGTATACATCTTGGGAATAAATTTTTACCCCTCACACATCAGATAGAGCACTAATCTCTAGGGTATATAAAGAACTCAAAAAGCTAAACACCAAAAAAAAAACAAATAACTCAATCAATAAATGGGCCAAGGACCTGAAGAAACACTTCTCAGAAGATGATGTACAATACATCAACAAATACATGAAAAAATGTTCATCATCACTAGCAATTAGAGAAATGCAAATCAAAACCTCTCTAAGATTTCATCTCACTCCAGTCAGAATGGCAGTTTTTATGCATACAAACTATAATAAGTGTTGGCAAGGATGTGGGGGGAAAGGTACACTCATATACTGCTGGTGGGACTGCAAATTGGTGCAGCCAATATGGAAAGCAGTATGGAGATTTCTTGGTAAATTGGGAATGGAACCACCATTTGACCCAGCTATCTCTCTCCTAGGTCTATACCCAAAGGACTTAAAAACAGATACTACAGGGACACAGCCTCATCAATGTTTATAGCAGCACAATTCACAATAGCCAAACTGTGGAACCAACCTAGATGCCCTTCAATAGATGAATGGATAAAAAAAAATGTGGCATAGACACACAATGGACTATTTTTTTTTTTAAAGAAAGAGTGAGAGAGAGGGAGAGAGAGAGAGAGAATTTTAATATTTATTTTTTAGTATTTGGCGGACACAACATCTTTTTCTGTATGTGGTGCTGAGGATCGAACCATGCCAGGCGAGTGCGCTACCACGCTTGAGCCACATCCCCAGCCCCACACAATGGACTATTACTCAGCAAAAAAAGAGAATAAAATCATGGCATTTGCAGGTGAATAGATGGAGTTAGAGAAGATAATGCTAAGTGAAGTTAGCCAATCCCAATAAAACAAATGCCGAATGTTTTCTCTGATATAAGGAAGCTGATTCATAGTGGGGTAGGGAGGAGGAGCCTGGGAGGAATAGATGAACTGTAAATAGGGCAGAGGGGTGGGAGGGGAAGGGAGGGGGCATGGGGTTAGAAATGATGGTGGAATGAATTAGACATCATTACCCTAAGTACAGGTATGAAGACACAAACTGGTGTGAATATACTTTATATACAACCAGAGATATGAAAAATTGTGCTCTATATGTGTAATATGAATTGTAATACACTCCACTGTCATATATAAATAAAAATAATAATAATTAAAAGATTATACACTAAAAAAAAAAAAGAAGTAGTATCTATAAGGAAAACAAATGTCAGCTAAAAAAAAAATTCTGGTCTAAAAACTATCATTTAATACCATATTTAAAATAAAAACAACTTGCTGCAAGTCGATATTATACACAAAAATGTTTCAAAAATATACAGCAAAATGTCTGTATATATACAATCAGCCCTCCATTTGTGGGTTCTGCATGGGTAGATTCAACAAACCTTGAATTAAAAATATTTTTTAAAAAAACTGTATCTGTACTGAACATGTACAAACTATTTTATCATTCTTCCCTTAATAATTTGGTATACTAACTATTTACACAGCATTTACATTCTATTAGACACTATAAGTAATCCAAAGATGATTTTAAATATATAGGAAGATGTGCATAGGTTAGATAAAATTACATAAGACATTTTAGCATCTGCAGAATTTGGTATTGTGAAAGGTCCTGGAACAAATTCCCAGCAGATACTGAAGAACAACTGTATATATGTATATTCTCTCAAAGCTGAAAGATGTGTCATAGCTTTTATTGTTTCTCAGGAAAAAACTGTGTGTGTAGAATTGAATAAATGACTTCTAAGTATTCTTCCTGCTCTGAAAAAAAAAAATGAATTCAAGCAAAAATAATCACTTCCGTTTATTTACTTTTGTCTTGGCTATTGGTGACAACGAGTAGGGTGCATTTCATTAGTTTTCTTATCGGGTTTGCTCTTGATTTTGATCAATGACATCTTTTAGCAAGTTCAAGATCTTGTTTTACTCTTTCATGGCTTAAATTTTTATGTCTTCCATGTCTTAAAATTGAGCTTTACTCACCCATTCATGCAAACTTGTGCACATTTACATACACACCAAGGAGCTCTTGCCCATTGGTAAACATGTGAATCACCTCATATTTACCAAAATCAGCAGATCTGGCTGGGTGCAGTGGTGTGCAACTGTAATCTCAGCAATTTGGAAGGCTAGGGCAGGAGGATTACAAATTTCAGGCCAGCCCTGGCAATTTAGCAAAGCCCTATCTCAAAATAGAACTAAAAAGGAGTTGGAGGTATAGCTAAGTGGTAGTGTACCCTAGGGTTCAATCCCTAGCCCCTCCAAACCAAAAAGACCAGTCTCAGCAACTTAGCAAGAACATGTGTCAAAAAGGGGGTGGGGGGCAAGGGTGCTGGGGATATACAGTGGTGGTTTTAATCATTAGCACTACAAAACAAAAACAAAAAATAACACATCAGCAGATCTTCCAAAATCAGGTCAGTCCAGCACCCAAAAACACAGAAACAAATATATTTCACTAGACAGGAATTTGAGATCACTGTATGAAGAATTAAGTAGCCATAAACTCCTGCAAAAATGGTTCAGATCAAGTAAACATGCCTAATTTTTGTGATATCAATAGATAAGATGATATTTAACATAGTTATGAATAAAGAAATCAACAATTATTCAAGATAAGTGTGGTTGACCTGAAAACAGCTGACGAACATAACATAGAAAAAAGGATCTCACTGTAAATACATAGAGGAAAAGCAATATTAAGGGGACCATATACTGGACTTATTCTTGCAATATGACTTCTATTCTCATATAAGAGGTAACGACCCTGGGCCCTTGCTCAGAGATAGGTTGAAGACAGGCATGCTTCTCCACAGGTGGCATGGCAATGAAACTGCAAATGATAAGGAGTTTGTTTTCTCTAGATAACTTTGGAATCCACCTAGCTTAGAATTCTATTGGAAATATAAAGCTGAGGGATTAAAAAAAAACAACAACACACAAATGAAAAAGGCAAATGTGAGTATACTAGCAGAGAAAGGTAAGGTGATAGTTTCTGGATCCCTAGCCCACTTGGAAATAGAATGAAGTACTGGGACATTCATTACACTCTTTTATTTTTTTATTTTTGGTACTGGGGATTGAACTCAGGGGTCCTCAACCACTAAGCCACATCGCTAGCTCTTTTTTGTATTTTATTTAGAGACAGGGTTTCACTGAGTTGCTAAGCAGCTCCCTAAATTGCTGAGGCTGGCTTTGAACTCATGATCTCCTACATGAGCTTCTAGAGCCGCTAGGATTACAGGTATGGGTCACCTAGCCCCAGCTATTAGGCTTTTGAAGGATGACATTGTTTATTTCTACCAGTCCTTTTGATGGCAGTCCTTTTTATCCTTTTAAGTATCCTAGTTCTAATTTTGATCATCTGAGAAAACCAACATCATTCTACTCTGCAAAAAAAAGAGCTCATGTTTGTCATGGAATAAACTAGTTATTAAGAAAAAAATAAAAAGAATTTAATTCAAGAAAAGTGTATAACAAACACAATTTCTGTCCTCATATTTTCCTCCTAAAATGGACCAGTCTTCTCCATCCCCAGCAAATGGCACAACCATCCATTTGCCCAGTTATTTCAAAACCAAAGCCATGAAGTCATCCTTGATTTCTTCTTTTTCTTTGGTCCTCACATCTGACCCACTTGAAGTCTGACTCACCAGAAGTCCCATCAGAGCCACTTCCAGAATCCATCCTGAAATATAACTCTCTATCTCTCTGGCCACCATTCTACCCCAAGCTATTTCCACTACCTCCTGTTCAAGTACTACAACAGCCCAGCTGGTATTCCTGCTTCTACTTCAGTCCCTATACCCTAGTATCCAAAGACTAGGCAGAGTGATCTGCATGAAATATAAAGCAAATAATTTTATTTTCTTTCCCCATACAAATTCTCCCAAAAGCTCCCACTTTCAGATTAAAAAAACAAAAACAAAAAATACATAATCCTTCCCTTCCATTGATTTTTTTTTTTTTTTTTTCCTGTACTGGGGATTTAACCCAGGGGTACTTAAGCATGAGCCACATTCCCATTCCTTTTTATTTTTTATTTTTTTGAGAAAGTCATATGTTAAGGGTCTTGCTAAATTGCTGAGGCTGGCCTAGAACTTTCAAGAACTCAACCTCCTGAATCCCTGGAATTATAGGAGTGTATCACCAAGCTGGCTTTTCCATGGATTTCAAGACACTGTTATTCTAGCTCCTGAGACCTTTCTGTCCCTATCTTGCTTAGCTTCTCTCATACTCTGCCCCATATAGGTCATGCTTGTGCTCCTTTGTGGCACTATGAATTTTCTGGAGCTGCCTGGAATGATCTTACCTCATATCTGGCCTCATGGGTCCCCAGAGAGATTCCCTTCTGCACTCACCCTATCCCACCCCATTCTGTAAACAAGTTATTCAGGTTATTTCCTTTATAGCACTTTTTATAATCTAATAAAAAAGTTAACCTATGCTTTCATCTGTTACTTCATTTCCCCACATTGGATAGGATATACATTTCCAGAGAACAGGAATCTCACTTCTCTTGCTTGCTAATGTATCTAAGAATCCTAAAACACTGCCTGTGAGAACTTCAAGAAAAACTGAATCTCACCTGGGCACATGGACCTATGGCTGTAATTCCAGCCCAGCTACTCAGGAACTGGGGCAGGAGGCTTTTAAGTTCCATAGCAGCCTTGGCAAGTTCAAGGACAATCTTGGTTAACTTGCAAGACCTTACCTCAAAATAAAAAATAAAAAGGGCTGGGAGATGTAGCTCCATGGTAAAGCACTCTGGTGTTCACCCCCAGTGCCCCTCCCCTCTGCCAAAAAAAAAAAAAAAAGGAGAAGTTGAATCTCCAACAAGGGTCCCAAATGGTACACTGTGCCTAAAATTTTATGAACTCTGAGTTCTTGGAGGAACACTGATCTTTGTGGCCCTTACCTTGGTGGCATTTTACTGTTTGGATAAACAGGCTCCTATCCTCTGGAAAGTCAGATTTTGCTGCTGAGACCTACAGTCATAGCAAGTATCAATCAATTAGGACTGGTCAGGATGACTATCCTTCATTTACATAAAACTAATCAATCAGGATTAAGTTTCAAGCATACCTCATTTGCATAGGCATTGGGAGCTGGGGCAGGAACTTTCTCAAATATACCCCCTCACCCAACCTAGTTCCTTCTTGATATACTTTCCTTTTTCAGTACCAATGGCTGCTTCTTCCCGGTTTGCAAACTTTTGGGGGGACTGTGGGAATGGGGGATAGTTGCTGCTGGGGATTGAACCCAAGGCCTCACACAAGTTTAGCAAGGGACCTTTGGCTGAGCCACACCCACCACATACCACCACCATTCATTCCCTTCCCCCCTTTTTTTATACAGTCTTGTTAAAGGCTGACCTCAAACTTATGTTCCTGCTGCTTCAGCTTCCTCAGTACCTGGGAGACTAAGGGGTTGGCTACCACACCAGGCTATTTTCTTTCCTTGCATCTTCCCCTTTCTTTTATTTTTTTGTTTTTAATTTAAATAAGGCCTCCCATTTTTCTTGTATTATTTTATTGTGATTTTTGTTATACCTGTCACATAGAATACATTTAATAAATATTTGTAAATAAATTAATATGTTTACATAAACTATTTGTCTTTTAAAGTTCTTAAAAACTTAAAAAATGTCAGTAACATTTTTTCTATATTTCTATATTTCATATTTTCTATATCATTTAATAATCCAAAATGGTAGGGCCTAAAAATGTATATTATAACATGGGACTAAAATCAGAAGGCCTGGGCTGGGGCTGGGGCTCAGTGGTAGAGTGCTCACCTAGCATGCGTGAGGCACTGGGTTCGATCCTCAGCACAATATAAAAATAAAATATAAAGATATTGTGTCCACCTAAAACTAAAAAATAAATATTAAAAAAATAATTAAAAAATCAAAAGGCTTAATTGAAGTAGACCAATCCACAAACTGTACCTATAATATCCCCATATCAAAATTCTTCTTGGACTGGGGTTGTAGCTCAGTGGTAGAGTGCTTGCCTTGCATGTGTGAGGCCCTGGGTTCGGTCCCCAGCACTACATAAAAATAAACAAATAAAGATATTGTGTATCCATCTACAACTAAAAAGAATATTTAAAAAAAAAAAAAAATTCTTCTTGCTAGCCATGAGTGGTAGAGTATGCCTGTAGTGCTAGAGCATCCAAGCAATTTGGGAGGTTGAGACAGGAACATGGTAAGTTTGAGGCCAATCTGGGCAATTTAAGGAGACCTTGTCTCAGAATAAAAAATAAAAAGGGCTAGGGATATGGCTCAGTGATAAGTGCCTCTGGGCTTAATTCTCAGTACCAAAATAAAAAATCAAAACAAAAACAAAACAAAACTTTTACTTTGATTACAGAGGAGAGAGGGGCAGGTACTGTTAGAAGGGAAACAAAGGTAGGGGATGGGAAAGGTGCCAATGTGAGTTTATTCCTATGGGCACTCCTTCTTGAAGGGCACCTGACTACAAGAGAATTGTTGGTGAGGAATGCTCCCAAAAGCTACTTTGTATCATCAGCAGAGAGACTAATTATCACAAACTTCTCTCCCTAGACATAGCACATTCCTTCTACCCACTAATGATACCTAAATCTTCATAACCCCCTGTATTGTTACTTCTCTAGGTTTTAAAGAGAATTTTTGACTGTGTCCATAAATGTATGGTTCTGTTGCTGAACTGCTACTTAAATATATTTTAAAAGGCTCCGAGAGTACCTTTAATTGATTAGTTTGTGTACAGTTTGGTGGAGAGAGGAGAGAATAAATGAATATGGTAAGGAGAAAATGAAATGACATCAAACTGGGGGCAGAAACTCCATTTTGAGGAGTTCATTGTCTAGAATATTAAGGGATTTATTTGTGTATTTAACTCATTATGCCACACCCAACTGTCCCCCAGAATAACACAGTTTAAAAAAAAATTACTAATCTCTAAAATAAGGATAAAATAAGGTGAGATTGAAGAAGTAAGCAGGATAGGATAGTTGATTTTAAGAAAGACAAAGTCTAGGGGTAATAGCACAGTGGTGGATCACTAGCCTAGCATGTGGAAGGCCCTGGATTCACCCCCAGCACCACAAAAACAAACACATAATTAAAAAAAAAAAAAAAAAAAATTAAAGAGAGAAAAATAAGATTATAGCCTAGGTACTATAATCCCACATTTATTAACTGATGAGACTATTTACTTCTGAGATTTAACAGCAGAAAATGTAGTTAACTTGGGAATAGTTTTAATCAAAAAGTAAGTGCTAGACATAGCTAGCATTTGCCTTTCTCTGTACTATATTTATTATAATTCCAACTTGCTAAATTGATATGTCTTCCAGAACATAGTCCCACAACACTTAACCATAATCCTCCTGTTCTGTCTCTACAATAACACAGATCTCTCAAAGAAGAGAAGGGAGGAAAAAAATTTAAATTATCCAATTTTTCCAATAGGAGGAAAAGATCTACCTAGCAGTGACTAGCCACCAGATTATTTAAAAAAAAAAAAAGAAGAAGAAGAAGAAGAAGAAGAAAAAAAAAAAACTGCACAGGAAATATTTTAAATTAATCTTAAGAATGAATCTTCGCAAGTCACAGCATAACCTGGAGTTTTTTGTTTTTTGTTTTTTTTTTCAGATGGGAAGAAGCAAGAAGACCTCAGAATATTTTATACAATTTATTTTGCTAATACTGAAGGGAAATCAAACAAGACTGCAGGTTGTAGTTAGTAAAGAAGATGAAGAAGAGGCAAATGTAGATACTTTATTATTTACTATCACATTTTTACCTCAGCCTCTGTTCATTTTCACTATCCTTTAAAACTCCCTATTATTTCATTCCCTGAATCATAGTATATATGTTGAAGAAAGCTCTTAAGAGAGGACAGTTGGCAACAACGGAACAAATGTAATTAACCCTTGTGGATGAGAACTCCCCTCAAGTACTCAAATCCTGGGCTCTGCACAAGTGAATCAACCAGACTTTGCATTTTCTTACAAGAAATTCACATGTATCTTATGTATCACAACCCATGTAACACATGCACCACATACCTGAGAAAGATCAGCAGTACTGTGGCTTGACAATGATAATCCAGCTGTGCTGATGTTTATTATAAATTATGGATATACCTTTCAAATTACTGTTCTGCAGTATTAATTCCTGGTGAAGGTGAGCTGGGGGAGAAAGCAGACAATGCTGCTTCATGATAATATTTAGTAAAAAAATGAGATGGGAATGCATTGAAACAGCATTCTAGAGACCATGGAAACCTGTGGCCCACTGGGAACGGGTACTTTGTCCTATGGAGATGCTTCTGAAGGAATGCCTATGACCAGCAAAGTCAGAAATACTGACTTACAGCCACTTTTAAATCTCTCTGATGGGCTGGGGGTGTAGCTCAGTGGTAGAACACTTGGTAGGATCTGGGTTCAATACAAAGTCTCAAAAAAAATTTGTATTCTTTTTATTTTTTTAAAGAGAGAGAGAGAATTTTAATATTTATTTTTTAGTTTTCGGAGGACACAACATCTTTGTTTGTATGTGGTGCTGAGGATCGAACCTGGGCCACAAGCATGCCAAGCGAGCGCGCTACCGCTTGAGCCCCATCCCAGCCCTCAAAAAAATTTTTTAAATGTAATCTTAAAATCATTGCTGACTAGAGCAGGCTAGAAAACTACTGAGTGGCCATCTGTTAAGAAAAGGTTTGGCAAATGTACTTAATACTCTATAGTCAAAAAGAAAAGCATGGAAACTGACAAACTGACAAACTGAACTTTTGAGTGGCCCAGGATAGGAAGGCTTGTGTCACATGTGTTCATAAATTATAAGGTGAGCTGGCAGACACACATCACAATTGCTCATTTCAACTGCAATCCACCTCACAAACAGAAGTGAATTCTCCTACTTACATCAAATGGAGCAGAACTTGACTGTGCATTCTGATTGCATGGTTCCCTGAAGCAGTCACTAAAAGGAAGTAAAAGACCCATGGCAATGATCCGTGAGCAAAATTTCTCTGCTTCTTCTGGAGGCCCGTTCTCTTGCTGGCTGAACAGCTTCTCCAGCAGAGTTCGCCCTGCGGATGAAACACGGTCATTAGGCGGGAACACTGGTAGATCACCTGGCTAGTAGCTCTCCAGGGAAGAGAGGAAGCAAACACAGCAGCACCGTTTCCAAGACTACTGACATGCGCAGAAAGGAGCCTCTCAAACCCGGTAAAACTGCAGTCTGCGGCCTGAGACACCACCACATAGGAAAGGGTAGCAGGGGGTTCCTCTCCCATGCCAATAAATAACTCCTGCCTTGAAAAGGAATGCCCCAAGTTACCAGCTGTACATCCTTCGTCTAAATGAACACCCTCCCCTTTTAGATTTAATTAACAATTCTACTTTCTTTTTTTTTTTTTTGTTTACCCTTAAGAGGGTTCTCTAAGCAAGCCCTTAGTAACCCAAGGAGCCACCATTTGGGCTTAGAAATGTCAGTGACTGACATTCATAGTCTCAAACCTGGCAACAGGGAAGGATGAGGAATGAGTTTTCTAAGGAAATTGCTTTCAAGTGCTTCTCGGAAGTGTACTTCTATAATGAGTCTAGATTTAAGGGACTTTTATTATTATTTCCCTAAAAGAGTCAGAAGAAGAGAGATACACTGAGGACACTGGCCAAGGACCCTAGAGGACATGTGTCCCCCATTCCAAGGTTCTCAATCTTGGCTGTGTTACCAAAAGAAGATGAGGTTTTGATAAAAAGGAAAAAGAAGGTTTACTGCTTTGCTTCCAAAGGAGAATCACAGGAGACTCCTGTCCCAGAGGCTGTGATTCTGCCCACCAGGGAGAACACAGAATTTTTAAAGACTCACTCCTGGTGTTCCCTGTGGGGGAATGTGATTCACTTGTTAATTTGGGAGATAGTGATTTCTCAAGATGTTTCTGGCCCTATCCCAGAAGTCTGAATTACTTTGTTCCTATGGTGGGTGTGTGCTGGAAAGCAGATGGATGGGAAAAAAGGTAATCTTGTTCCCCGCTCCCAGGTTGTGGAAGGAGAGAGGGAGAAGAGGAAAAGAAAACATGCCCATTTTACAATAAGCCTCACTGGGAGATCAGCAAGGATTCTATTTGAAGTATGAGGTGGACCACCATTACATTAGATCACCTGGAGAGAACAGAATTGTTGAAAGCCTGGGTATCCGTATTTTATTGGTCAACGGTTGATTTTGCCAGATGTGAGAACCATAGATGCAATTCCTAAACTATTTTTGACATTACTAACTCTCTATTCTTCAAAAATGTATGTACCTTGTGTCTGCATTCATGAACTACAGCAAAGAAAATATAAAATCTCACGGTCCCTTCCAGGGTCACAGCTGCTCCTTGGTTCTTGCACTAATGCTGCCCCTCCCTCTAATTTCTAATTAGTGTATTATTTTTCAACTTTAGATAAAAATTACTGATCCAGAAAAGCCTTCAATGACCTCCTTCCATACCCTTTTGTAACCCTTAATAAAAGCTCCTTTAGATAACCATTTTAATTAATGAAGTGATTGTGAAACCTTTTATTTTTTAAATGTCCATTTGTAACAATGGTCCACATTATGCTTCGAATATAGCCCTTGCTGCTCTGCCACTCATGACTTCTTTTTTTTTTTTTACATGTTATATGACAGATCATCTCAACAGCATTTATTAATGAATATAAAAAATAAATTTTGTCATTCTTATTTCCTTTTCTCCCAACTATGACTACATGGATGTTTGGGGAAGCTTGAGTTCCTAAGAAAATTCCACAGCTAAACCAGCCTCCTACAATGTGACTGAGTGAGATTAAGGTCCCACTCCCATAGAGAAATTTCTATTCTGGGAGATTCTGAAAAAAACTAGACTCCTAGGAACTTCAAAAACCAGGTGGTTTCACTAGAACGGAGAACATGAGGAAAATACAGTCATTGTCCACTAAAACATGATCCAATTTGAATATGGGTACTCTTCAGATTTTCTAAGTTCTCTGCATGACTACTGAGACTAGGCCATCATGGTTTCTGGCAGCCCAGCCTGTAGCCACTGCCATCTTCCTAACTTGCCATTTCCCAAGCTGCACAAAAATTAGGATTAAGAAAGCTGAAGGTTTTTGACCTTTACCCCAGGGAGTTAGTGTTCTCTAGGTAGGAAGGTTAAGAAGGTTTTTGCATCAAGCTTGCCTTTATGCTCAGTTATTAGTGACGGGCTGCTAAATCCACCCAGCACACACTTGTTCTGAGTATTTGAGTGTATTGAGTATACTTACCCATCACCATACAAGGAAGCTAGACTAAATTAATAAGTCACCCTAGACCAAGCCCCTCAAAACAGAGGCAAATTTAGTAACCAAGGTCACTACCTGTGGTAATAACCTCAATTCACGGAGGTCCTTTCCTGAAGAACCATATTGTTTTTGTGGTGCTGGGGATTGAACCAGGGCTTTGTGCATGTGAGGCAGGCACTCTACCAACTGAGCTATATGCCCAGCCCCTCCCCGAAGAACAATGTTAATCTCCTGATTCAAGAGGTACCTCTGGCCAGGACAGAGCATATAAGAAAGCATAACTTTAGGCTAGGGCATTGACACAGGGAGTTTAGCAGTTATGGTTTAGTCTACAGCACAAGATGGCAACATCACTAATATTTAGATCTGGAAGGAGCGTTGGCTGGACCACACTCCTGGAGCATCTTTCCTAATGCAGCTTAATGGCGGTTGCCCAGATGTCGTTGCTGGGGAGCGGGGGAAGGACCCATCCTTAGGGAACGGAGTTGCCTTTAGGATGATCGGATGGCACCAGGTACTGATCCCAATCATGCCTTATCTGGATGAGTGCTGGCAGGGAGTGCTGGGCTTGGAGGTAATACTGTCGGAAAGGCTGCAGGAGGTGAGCAAGTGGGAACTCATCTGGATCCCCAAATAACTTGGACTCGATTTCAGGTTTCTGAAGTAAAAATTTCTCTTTTTCTTTTCTTTGTTTCTTTTCCAATTCTCTTTTCCTCTCTTCCTCTTGTTCTCCTTCCAACATAACTCTAAGGGCTCTCTCTTCAGCTTCATATAGTTCAGAGCGTTTTTTAATGAGTTTTCTCAGTCGCTGAAGATGGTGCTCAAAAGTCTCATCTGCTGAGGCTGGAGGACAGACCCCTTTCCTTGCTGCTGCTTCTTTCCTCAGTTTCCTCAATTTCTCCAAAGCTCTAAGAATGTTCACCATTCTTTTGGTGTCTGCTTGTTTTTTCCTCACTTCAGATAAGACTCCATCAGCAGCAGCCTTGAGTTCCTGCTCTTGACCCGCCGTCGGTCAATCTCCTGCTGCCTGCGCGGCCTCCGCCTCCAGCTCGGCCTCGCGTTCCTGGGCTCTTTAGCGAAGCCGCGGTTGGCGCCGGACCCTTTCTAGCCTTCGCCGCGCCACGCCCATATAGACGGCCTGGGACGGTGACTGTAACCGCCCAGCCAAGCCAGTTCGGTGGGTAGCGGAGCGGCCTGGGCATGCAATAGGGACCAGGCCTCGCCGTGGGCCCCCGCCTCGCGCAGGGCCTGACCCAGGCCACGAAGCCGCCGCACCAGGCGCAGAGCACCACGCAACAGGGCGAGTACTCGCCTTGATGACTTCTTTTTTAAATGGACACATTTATTTCTCTTCCTCTCTCCTGGCTTCTCCCTATTCTCCCCACCACACCCCAACCCCAGCCCAATCTCAGGGGAAACAGGAGTACCTTTCTTCCTATTGTAGCCAGAATTATTTGTCCTTGAGCACACACCCACCACAGGAACAAATTAATTCAGATTTGGGGGATAGCACCAAAAAAAATCACAGAAATGACTATCTCTGCCAGGCACAGGGGCACACACCTGTAACACCAGTGACTGGGGAGGAGATTTCAAAGTCAGCCTCAGCAACTCAGTGAGAGGCCCTAAGCAATTTAGCGAGACCCTGTGTCTAAATAAAATATAAAAAATAGGCTGGGAATGTGGTTCAGTGGTTAAGTGCCCCTGAGTTCAATTCCCATTTTCCCCACAAGAAGGAGGAGGAGGAGGAGGAGGAGGAGGAGGAGGAGGAGGAGGAGGAGGAGGAGGAGGAGGAGGAGGAGGAGGAGGAAGAGGAGGAGGAGGAGGAGGAGGAGGAGGAGGAGGAGAAATAATGACTATCTCCCAAATTAACAAGTGAATTATAACTCTGGACAGAACATATGGAATGTAACCTTTGAATAATCTCTTTAAAAGCTCATCTTGAGAGGCTGGGGATGTGGCTCAAGTGGTAGCCCACTCGCCTGGCATGTGCAGGGCACTGGGTTCGACCCTCAGCACCACATAAAAAAAATAAAAATAAAAAAATAAAGATGTTGTGTCCACCGGAAAAAAAATTAAAAAAAAAATATTAAAAAACTCTCTCTCTAGGAGCTCCAGTGGCGCAATCGGTTAGCGCGCGGTACTCTCAAAAAAAAAAAAAAAAAAAAAAAAAAAAAAAAGCTTATCTTGATGGGCAGAATCACAGACTCTGGAACAGGAAAGAGTCCCATGTGCTTCCCCTTTGCTAGCAAACAATAAACCTTTTTCCTTTTTCTCAAAACCATGTTCCATATTGTTGATTGGCATCAGGGACAGGGACCAAACTTTCAGTAACAGTGTCTTACTTAAATTATAAACTGACAGTTGGTATATATATCCTGCAAATCTGGCCACTTGCATGTTAAAATCATTGATAAATATTTAGAGAAATTCTGGATGCATGCAATGCTCTGACTCTGCGATGCAGATTCATTCACATCATGGTCAGAATGTAGCAGAGGAATTGTCCTCCACTTCCCCCTTACCTTTTCTTCTTCTGCCCCCATTCTCTGATTCCTTTTGCCTTGAATTCTAAATTCTAAAGAGTGGCCTCACTTAAATAGTTCAGATGATTCAGATATTAACTGCTAAGAGAGTTTTTTTAAGAACCCAGAACTTCTGGTAACCATTGAAATACTCCCTTCTTTCTTTAATTCTATGATAAATCACATTTATTTTGTCATCAACTAACACAAAGCATATAATATAAATTAACTTAGAGAAGAGTAATAGTCTGTCTGAAAAGAAAATCCAGGAGCTGCCCTACCTTACAGCCTCACTATATCTCCCTTCTGTCCCCATAAAAGCCCTTTGTGCATCTGACCCCCTTCCCACCAGAACAGCTTTGTGACAAAGAAGTCCTCTTCTCCTCCTTAAGTTGGTAATACCAATAACATCTATTTCCTTGCCTCAATAACTTGTTTTGAAAAACCAGCCTCTACCTCAGAGCAAAGCCTGTCCAAGGAAGGGGGCATGACCCTTGTCCTTGGAAAGACCCACAGAGCACTCCTAGGCACATACCCACCCTGCTGAGTTGTTTATCTACAACTAACAGGAGAGATCTGCTGTGCTAGGTGTCCCTGACTCAATCAGGCTAGGTGGGGACCCATAACAACCCCCTAGCAGCCACCAATCAGCATGAGACAGGGAAAATACCTGGGATGCCAGATGACCCTCCCAGTAGTTTATGGTGGTTGATAACATGTTGGGAAACCACCTAGTTCAGCATGTACTCCCCTCCTGGTTTAAGCCAATCAGTTCAAATGAATCCCCCTCTTGTACTAACCAATCACCCCTATCCAACTTGTTCCCCCCAGTGAATGTGCTAATCATGTTTTAGAGTTGTTTTATGATTTTCCCGAAGTGTGTGATGATTTGCTAAGAGATGCTATGATGTATGTGAAGTCCCTGCCTCCCTCAAAGAGTGTATAAAACTGCTACAAATCCTGGGCTCGGGGCCTCTCAAAGTCACCAGTTGCTGTGTGCATGTGGAGGACCGAGCTAGCTCGCAATAAACACCTCTTTGCTGCTTGCATTGATCTTGGTCTCTGGTGGTCTTTTGGGGGTCCTGAATTCGAGCATGATAAAGAACCAATGCCTGAGGAAAGGGTTAATTTTTCTCACCTGTCAGCCTTTCTAGGGGAACCTAATTAACTTTGAGCCCCTACCTATTGGATTATAACTAGCTGTCTCTAGGAGTCTGAATACTCCCTCTTGAAATGTAAACACCCATGTGTGAGGCTTTCAAGGCCAGAAATCCTATAGATGCCTGGGAAAAGAGTCATTTCTTCTTATACACATAAGTTTCTAAATTCTAAAGGAATGTAGTTACATCACTTAATTGCTATGCCAACTAACTGCTATCTAAACTATAACTTCATAGGCTTAGTTCTTAAAAATATAGCTCTGAAGGAGGTTGACTCAAGTTATCTTGAGTTACTGCTACCTGTGGTGAAGTCCACTAAGCAAGTGTTTTACTGTCTTTGTTCTACACCAGTGAACTACTTATTCTAAATTCTGTGCTTGGTCTTTGGTCTCACAGGCCAAGAATTAAAACACACTAATGTTGTAATGGTTAAGAAATGATGTCAAATTTCCTATAAAATACCCAAGTAATCTCAGCCTTGGGCCCAGAACTTCAGAGTACTAGTTCATCTGGGTCTGTAGATGTAAACAAACCTGAAGTTCTCCAACCCTCCCAATGGTACTTGGTCTCTTGCTGAGCATAATTTCCAAAACATATTTACTTTAAGTCCTCAATTAATGCTGGACAGAGTGCTGCAGACTATAACCCCAGTGACTGGAGAGACTGAGGAAAGAGGATTGCAAGTTCTAGACCTGCCTCAGCAAATTAATGAGGCCCTTAGCAATTTAGCAAGAACCATTCTCAAAATAAAAAAAAATGAAAAGGACTGCCAATGATAGCTTACTGGTAGAGCACCCCTTGATTCAATTCCCAGCACAAAAAACAAACAAAAAACCTTAAGTAAGTACAATACTCTTCTACATTCTCATCCAAGCCTTTACCCTCCAATACAATTTCATACATTCTCATCCCTGCCAAAACACTCTTTCCAAAGATGAAATGATCTTCTCAAATAACTTGAGAAAAATGGAAGAATTTGAGACAAACTGCAAGTATGCAAAATCACCTGCACCCATCATCCTCTTTTCTTTTTCCTTACTGTGCAAACAGACAGCAGTGAACAAAAAAGCAAGTTCTTCCCTTGTGTTCTAGATGTATGTTGCATGCTCAGAATTGCACTTCTTTATCTATCCCTCCTCAATTCTGTACCCTGGACACCTCCCTCTTTAGTGAACATTCCGAATATCATGTAAACATGCATTAAAACAAATCTCAGGCTGGGTATGTAGCTCAGGGGTAGAGTGCTTTCCTAGCACATGTTTGGTCCTGGGTTTGATCCCCAGCATGTAAGTGCATGTAAGCCAATGTCTCATTTCTTGGCTTGCTTCACATAAAAACTACCAGCAGGAATTATCTATACTTACTACCTTCACTCCTCATTCCTGGTCAGCCAATTCTAATATACACACTACACGTCTGTATGTTTAAAATTTTCATAATAAAATATCTTAAATCTTAAGATTAAAAATATGTAATGGACTAGGAGCAGTTGTACATGCCTATAATCCCAGCTACTCAGAAGACTGAGGGAGGAAGATCAAAGTCTAAGGCCAGCCTGATCAATTTAGAGAAACCCTAACCCTATCTCTCTCTCTCCCTCTCTCTCTCTCTTTTTTTTTTTCTTGGTGCTGAGGATGGAACCTGGGGTCTTGTGAATGTGAGGCAAGCACTCAGTTGGTAACTGAGCTATATACCCAGCCCTCTTAACCCTATCTCAGAGTTAAACAAACAAACAAAAAAAAGCTGGAGATGTAACTCTTTGGTAAAATGTCCCGCTGGGTTCAATCCCTAGTGCCACACACACACAAAAATAATACAATGTTTGCGGTAAGGGTATGAAGTTTTTTTCTAGGATTTGTACTTCAGCTATATGACCTTGAATTCCTCTTTTTCTGTCAAGGAAATATAATTTGACCAATGGGGAAGAATATAGAGACACACAAACTTCTGTTTCTTTTCAAGAAATTGATGATTGAGGATTTAATGGAGACCCAATCTCCTACTAAATAGGATGCACTGAATCTAAATTGTGGAGAATGAACTGGTTTTCTAAACCAAAACTTGCTTCTTAACTGAACAAACTAGCTGGCTGGGAGCAGGAGCCAGAAGTCCTCAGCAACCACAGACACATAGTTCAGAGTATCCCCTTGAACTCTTGGTCCCCTCACTCTATACTTTGGTTAAAACACCAAGTCCTAGATGAAGACAGGTCAATCTTACTAACAAATAAAATAATTGCCCCTGAATATAAATAAGTATTCAGCTATTCAAATATTGATTTTACTTCATATTTCTATTAAATCAAACTTGTTGACAGAGCTCTTATTCTCTGAAAAACAACTCTAAGTCAGTTTGCAAAACCTATCTATTGAATGAACAATTCATACAACACAGCACCCATGTCTCAGGAGGCCTTGTATGGGTGCCACCTGCTATGTCAGTCCTGAAGGCTAAGGCCACAGGGCAGCCAAAGAGGTCCCTCAGGAGCACAAAATGGTTCAGCCTTATTTATTAAGGAAAAAATGGCATCACACATACAGGAAAAACTAGGCCCCACACTGCCAAGGGAGCACTCCTCTGGCTGTTATGGTAACACTAAAACTTCAGAAAATTCTCAAAGGGCCATGACACTATCTTCTATTGCTAGATTGCTATAAACTCTATAAATATATAAAAACTAGTTTCTGGTAAATGTAAAACTATATAAAGACATAGGCAAGAAAGGGGCAGTTTTCCAAGTTCTCACTTTTCCTTCCCTCTTTTCTTCCACCTAAACAAGTGACACAGTGGGAAGGGCATTTTTCCTGTCCTTCAAACCAGCCTCTATCATTTTATAAATCAGGAAATGCAGGCCCACAACATTAGGTGTCTTATCCAAGGTCACACTATCTTTAGGAAAGATCCATACTATTTATTATGCACATTACATATTTTTATATATTTATTTATATATTTATTTACTTATATGTATTATTTATTTATATATTTATTTACTTATATGTATTATTTATTTATATGTATTTATTATTTATATATTTTTTGGGTTTTTTTTAAGAGAAAGAGAGAATTTTTTTTTCTTAATATTTATTTTTTAGTTTTTGGTGGACACAACATCTTTCTTTGTATGTGGTGCTGAGAATCGAACCTGGGCCGCATGCATGCCAGGCAAGTGCGCTACTGCTTGAGCCACATCCCCAGCACCTTATATTTATTTTTATATATTAGGTAGCCTGACTAAATCCAGAAAAGTATACCTATGAATAATTCTTTTATTTTATTTCAATTTAATTTTATACTGGGACTTGAACCCAGGGATACTCTTCCCCTGAGCTATATCTGCAGCCCTTTTTGCTTTTTATTTTGAAACAGAATCTCCCTAAGTTGCTTAGGGCCTTATTAAGTTGCTGAACCTTTGACTTTCTATACTTTCAGCCTCCTGAATTGTTGAGATTACAGTTGCGGGCCACTGAATCTGTTCTTCTTCTTCTTTTCTTCTTCTTCTTCTTCTATTTCTTCTTTCTTCTTTCTTCTTCTTCTTCTTCTTCTTCTTCTTCTTCTTCTTCTTCTTCTTCTTCTTCTTCTTCTTTTTTAATAATTTTTTCTTTACTTTCTGAATCTGGTTGTCGTCGTCGTCTTCTTCTTCTTTTCTTCTTCTTCTTCTTTTTTTTTTAATAATTTTTTCTTTACTTTCTGCTCCATCTTTTCCACTAAGAATTCATGGATTCTATCACTAGACTTCAAGAAATGTGTTCATGAGAGGAAGCAGTTATGAGCTTAAGCTTTAGAAGCCACTGCCTGGTTTTCAATCACCATGCTACCATTTATTAAGCTATAGCCTTGGACAAGTTACCCAACCTCCCTTATCAGTTTCCTCATCCCCCACCCACCTTTACCTTTTTTTTTTCCCTCTGCTGAGGATGAACCCAGCACTTCAAGCATGGTAGGCAAGCCCTCTACCACATAGCTATATCCGCAACCCTGTTTCTTTATCTCTAAACAGAAAAATAATCATTCTCATTACCTCTTAGGGTTCTGAGAATTATCCCATTAAGTCCCAAGTTTTCAATTTAATGAATATTTAAACAAAATTGACACAAATGCACTAAAATAGGTTGGAAATTATAATCTAGAGCTCTATGTATGATTACATTCATAGATAATATTATACTTTGTGAGGTATAATGTAATTATACATTATATAGTATAAGCTTTCATAGGCGTCCCACTTCTGGAACAATGGGACAAAATAGCTAAAACAATTTTTCTTAACAAGCATCACATAAAGACCATAAAAGGCCATTCTTTTTGTTGTCAGGATACATTTCAAATACTCTGTACTTATGTGGTAAATAAATTTTACTTCAACTGAAAGAAAGGAAATCATAAGTTAGACTTAAAGAATATGAAAAAGTTTGATAATAAGTAATCGCAGACTAAGCTATCTTCATTTACCAAGATTTTTTGTTTTTGTTTTACATTCAGTAGATTTTTTTTTTTTTTTTTTTTTACAGATTTTTAGAATAGTTTAGTAGACGTTTAACAAGACTTTTAATACCTGCTTGCTAGAATTCCTAACTCTGGTTAAGAAAAAGTTTGTATTATTTGTTTTACATAGGTTTATGTTAAAAATAATATTCATTCAACAACAGTCAGGGAAATTATTAAAGTCTACAGTTACTTCAGCATTAATTCTTTCTAACTCTTTGCATATATATTTCTACATCATAGTTAATAAAAAGTAAAGCATGTAAATTCAGCCTTGTAGTCATATACTAGCTCTAAGTATTCCTCTTATCTTGATAAGCAAAAAAATCACAGTTAGATAAATATGGAAATAGTAGCAATAGGAAAAAAAAGAGAGAATTATTTATCATGACAACAAATTCATGAATCCTTTTGTGCAATGAAATAAAATCATTCACCCCTGCACTGGAACTCTACTGGGCCTGTGCCCATTGACACCATAAAACATAGAAAATCTTTTTACTGTTGTTGTTTTTAGGTGGGGTCTGGCAATGGTGCCCAGGCTTGTCTTGAACTTTTATACTCAATTGATCCTCTCACCTTACCCTCCTGAGAAGCTGGGACTGTAGGTGTGTGTCACCACATACTACTTAGAAAATATTTCACCTGAACAGAACTATACAATGTAAAAGGCATTTCTAAATCTAGTTTCAGCTTAATTATGCAGACCACAACTGTTTTTATTTTTTTAATTTCAATTTTTTGGTGCTGGGGATGGAACCCATGCCTTAGCCATGCTGAGCACATCCTCTACCACTGAGCCATAACCCAAGACCCTGCAGAGCAAGGATTTAGCTTCACAATTTCAAAGAAAGTAACTGAGCAACGAGAAGGTTCCAGAATCTCAGGGTCATAAGACTGTTAAGTGGCAGAGCCAAAACTGGACACACACTCTGCTCTCTTCATTTTTATTCTAGAGACTGTCTACTTCTGAGTCAGCCAGCAACTCTGGGCAAAGCTTCTGACCAACAGTCAACACTAAGATATAAAAGAAATAGATCATGTGGTCTGCACCCTGCAGGGGCTAACAACCTAGTTACAATGACCACAGCCCAAGAAAGAACATATTTAAAGCAGTTTAGAACACACTACCTTAATTATACATTTTTAGTGGAATTGAGGGGAAAAGCAGTTAAGACGAGATAAAATGGAGTATTTAGGAATCCACCATATGTCAAAGAATGTTGCAGACCCACCAGAGGATACAATCACAAAGAAAGCTGGCTATCTTCCCTTATCCAACAATAATAACACAGCAAGCAAACCTAGGAAGCATACTCTTGCGCAAGAGAAACAGAGTAAAGGCTTCTAACCAGTGATACACAGAACAGGGAGAGTCTTCAGCTCTGTCCCTATTTACTTGAGATAATAATATCCAAATAGCAACAGAAACTTTCCCGTGGAGACACAGAAGAGTTTTGTTTATTTGTTCATTAGCCTTGATAATGTATATAACTGTTTTGTTTTTATTGATCCCCAAATGAATAATTTTTTGTCAATATTAGGATCAAATTACTCATTGATTGCCTGGGGTGGGGAGGTGAATATAAAATGCAAGCTACTAAATTTATATTTTAATAATGTTTCTGGATTTTAGGATTTGTCTCCCCAAAGAGAATGTGGAATATCCATAAGAAATCATTACATACAATACCAAAAAAGTAAGTCACAATAATTTCAAAAGAATCTGTACAACACATACTATGTTCTATTATATTTCAGTTATTGTGCTATAAAAATATAAAAGGATTGTTTTTTAAATCCTATAACTATAAACTATAGCTGCTTCTGAATAAACTTTAGATTTAAAAATAATCATAGAGGACATCATTTAATATGTATAACAGAAAGCCACTGAAAATATTTATTTACCCCCAATAATAACCAACTAGAAATAATATAAAAGATACCATTCCAATTAGTGATAAACCTATGAAGCATCTTGAAACTAGCACAGTAAAGAAAACACAAACCTTCTGAGGAGAAAAATATAAACTCTATTAAAAAGACAAAAAAAAATGATCTGAATAAACAAAAAAGTTCTTCACATTCTTGTATGATATTATAAAAACAAAAATAGTCCTAATTCACAAATTTAACAAAATTCCAACCAAATTCCATTAGAATTTTAAAAATAAGCTCAAAAAACCTTTTCTAAATTTATTTATTTTTCTTTATTTTTTTAGTTGTATATGACAATAGGATTCATTTTGACCTAATTATAAAAGCATGGAATATAATTTATTGTAATTCAGTCCCTAGTACTTCCCCTTTTCCTCCATCTCTTCCCTTCCCTCTACTCTATGAAACTTTCTGTTATTATAGCTTTTTTAAAATTAGTGTCTTGCATATATACATGACGATGAGATTCACTGTGGAATATTTATATATGTTCATAGGAAAGCTGGATCAGATTCATTCCACTGCCTTTCCCTAGCCCATTCCTTTTCCTTCCCCTTCATTCTACTTTGTCTACTCCACTGATTTTTCTTTAGTTTTTTTTTTTTTTTTTTTACCCCTTTACCTACCCATTATTCTGGAGTAGTTTCTATGTAACAGAGAAAACATTCAACTTTTGACTTTTTGAGACCAGCTTATCTCACTTAGCACCATACTCTGCAGTTCCATTCATTTACCAACAAAGGCCATCAAGTCATTCTTCTTTATGGCTAAGCAATTGCATATATGTGCCACATATATGTGCCACATTTTTCTTAACCATTCATCTGTTGAAAAGCATCTAGGGTGGTTCCATAGCTTGGCTATAGTGAACTGTGCTGCTATAAACATTGTTGTGGCTATATCTCTATAGTATGATGATGTTAAATCCTTTGAGTATTTACTGGGGAGTAGGATAGCTGGAATAGTGGGTTATACATACAGTGGTTCCATTTCTAGTTTTTTGAGGACTCTCCATACTGCTTTCCAGAGGGATTGCACCAATTTGCAGTCCCACCAACATTTATTCTTACTTGTATTCTTGATCATTACCATTAAGACTGGAGTGAGACAAAATCTCAGTGTAGTTTTAATTTGCATTTCTCTAATTGCCAGAGTATTAAATATTTTTTCATATATTTGTTGACTGCTCATAATTTATTCTTTTGAGAAGTGTTTAGTTCCTTTGCCCATTTATTGATTGGGTTGTTTGTTTTGTGTGTTTATGTGTGTATGCTAAGCTTTTTGACTTCTTGGTATATCTGGGAATTAACACTCTGAGCTACAAGTGGCAAAGATTGACTCCCATTCTATAGGCTTTCTGTTCACACTATCCTATTTTTAAGCATAAATGGATGCATTTTGTCAAAAGCTTTTTCTGTATCTGCTGAGATAATCATATTATTTTTGTCTAAAAGTCTATTTATGTTTTGAATTACATTTATTGATTTCCATATGTTAAAACAACCTTGCATCCCTGGGATAAAACCCATTTGATCGTGGTACACTATCTTTTCAGTGTGTTTTGTATGTGATTTCCCAATATTTTATTAAGAATTTTTACATCTTGGGCTAGAGTTGTAGCTCAGTGGTAGAGCGCTTGCCTAGCATATGTAAGGCATTGGGTTCAATCCTCAGCACCACATAAAATAAATAAATAAAATAAAGGTTATGTGTCTATTACAACTAAAATTTTTTAAAAAATGTATTTTGCATCTATGTTCATCAGGAATATTGGTCTGAAGTTTTCTTTCCTTGATATGTTGGGTAAGACATAGATGGCCACTTTTACCACTCCTACTCAACTTATTCCTTGAAACCAGTATCAAGATGATACTGGCTTCATAGAATAGTTTGGCAGAGTTCTCTCCTTTTCTTTTTCATAGAATAACTTGAGGAGGATCAGTATCAGTTCTTCCTTAAAGGTCTGGTAGAATTTGGTAGAGATCCATCTGATATTGGGCCTTTCTTTGTTGGAAGGCTTTTGATGGCTACTTCAATTTCATTACTTGAAATTGATGTTTTAAAGTTTTCTGTACTCTCCTGGTTCAATTTAATTTGTCCATATTTTCAAGATTTTCTAATTTCTTATAGTATAAATTTTCAAAATAATTTCTGATGATCCTCTGGATTTCACTAGAGTCATGATTGATATTTCCTTTTTCATCTTGGCTTTTGGTAATTTGAGTGTTTCTCTCTTCTGAACAGTTGTTTAGTTTGGTTAGTTGGTTTATTAAGTATGTGTATCCTTTCAAAACATCAACTCTTTGTTTCATCAATCTTTTGCATTTTTAAAAAATATCAATTTCATTGATTTCAGCTCTGATTTTAATTTCATTTTAATTTAATCTTCTATTGATTTTGTTGTTGGTTTATTCTTTTTCTAGGGCCTTGAGATACGTTATTTATTTACTGTCTTTCTGTTCTTTTAATGAATGAGCTCAATCCTATGAACTTTCCTCTTAGAACAACCTTCATACTATTCCAGAGATTTTGATATGTTGTATCACTATTCTTACTTACTTTTAAGTACTTTATTATTTCTCCATTGATCTCTTCTGCTATCCAGTCATCATTCACTTGATTCTCCTTTAATTATCTATTCTTCTAGTATAATTTCTCCTTATGCTGATTTTAGTTCTTAGTTTTCATTTCTTCTTCATGAAATATTTTGAGTATAATTTATAGTGAAAACTTCCTAAATATTAATTCTTTTAGCTTCTGTTTATCATGGAAGGTTTTTATTTCATCTTCAATTCTAAAGCCTAATTTTGCTGGGTTTAGTATTCTTGGTTTCTTTCAGAGCTTAGTATATAATAAAATATTCCAAGCCCTCCTGGCTTTTAGGATCTGAGTTGGGAAATCAATTGAAATCCAGATTGGTTTACCTAAAAATTTGACCAATCATTTTTCTCTTTCAGCTTTTAAAATCCTGTCCTTATTCTTTATACTAGGCATTTTCATAATAATGTTTCTTGGGGTGAGTCTATTGTGATTTTGGTGTTTTAAAGTTTTCTATACCTTCTGTACTTGAAATTTCATTTCATTCTTGTGGTTTAGAAATTTTTCTGATATTATTTCATTGAAAAGATTGTACAATCCTTTAATTTGTATTTCACCGACTTCATCTATCCCATTGAATCTTAAATTTGGTATTTTAACATTATCCCAGATTTCTTGAGAACTCTGTTCATAGTCTCTTAACATTTTATCTCTATGGTCAACTTTATTTTCAAGATTATATACTTTATCTTCAAGGCCTGAAAGTGGTTGTTCTTTTTGTTGTTGTTGTTGTTTTGGCTCACAGTTTCAAAGGTTTCAGTTTATTATCAACTGGTTCCATTGCTTCTGGGTCATGGTGAAACAATGTATCACTATAGAAGGGTGTGATGGAACAAAGCTGCCCACTTTATAGCAGGAAGGGGGACCAGGGACAAGTTATAGGACCTCAAGGTCCTTCTCCCTTCAACTAAGTCCTAAAGGAAAGTTCACAGTGGTTGTTCTAAGAGGAAAGTTCTTAGGATTGAGCTCATTCATTAAAAGAATTTCAAAGTGGTTTAATCTACTGTTGATGCTTTCCATTGAATTTGTAATTTGGTGTATTGATTTTTTTCATTTCAAGGATTTCTGTTTCATTCTTTCTCAGAATCTCTCTTTATTAAAGTGATCTTTCATTTCCTATATTTTCTGATCTTACTCCTTACATCTTCTTTTAGCTCACAGAATAGTTTAACTATGAACTTTTTTTTTTTAATATTTATTTATTTTTTTCGGCGGACACATCTTTGTTTATATGTGGTGCTTAGGATCGAACCCGGGCCGCACGCATGCCAAGCGAGTGCGCTACCGCTTGAGCCACATCCCCAGCCCTAACTATGAACTTTCTAAATTTCATTTCTGACATCTCCTCCACTGTGGTGTCAATGAAGTCTATTGTTTAAGCATTATGGGCTGTTTGGGACGGTTTCTTCCCTTGCTTCTTCATCTCTCGGTAGAGTTCTGACTTTTTTTAAGTGAAGGACTACTACTTTGTGAGCTTCCTTAAGAGCCCTGGGTTGAGTGACTATCCAAATAATGATATTTTAAGTCAATGTGTGTGTGATCTCTGCTGATCCCAATATCAGCACCACTTTAAGATGCCACTGTGCCATATTTACTATAATCACTTCTGAGCCACGCCTCATTTTATTCAACTTTATTCAAAACATAAAATTGTTGCAATTATTCTGTGTGGCTCCTCAAATTCAGGCGTAAGTCTACAACAAAATTCTAGAATAGGTCAAAACATTAGTTGTTAAATTTAGTAAACTTACTCTAACCTTAGGTGATGGCTAAAAGGGTGCAGGAAGAAAGATTGGGCAAATAGGTGAGGGAAAAAAGAGACAAATAAAAGAAAGAAAAAATCTACAAAAGGAAAGACAAGGGGCTGGAGTTGTAGCTCAGTGGTAGAGCGCTTGCCTTGTACATGTGAGGCCCTGGGTTCGATTCCCAGCACTAGATATAAATAAGCAAATAAAATAAAGGTCCATCAACAATTAAAAAATATTTTATAAAAGGAAAGATAATTTATATCAAGTTAAGGAGTTATTTATATGTTCAAAGTTGACAATAGAATTGTTTAGAGTATACCATATCAAGGTGGAGAAAATTCTTATTGTATCTTGGTTTGGATTTCCTTGGGGTTTGGACATTAAGCAGATGTTTGGGGCTGTGGCTCTCTCCTGAGTTGCAAGGCCACAGAGGCCAATTCCCTTGCTATTCTGAATCTCCTACCAGCAACTTCTGGTTTGTCATCTCAGGGCCTGCAGTTGATTCCTTGAAGTGTGCACTGTTGTGGTCTGGCTGTTTCCATTGTGTGCAGTATTTCAGGATGTAGGTTCTGGGGTGTTCCTGTGTTTGCAGTGGGTCATGGTGCTCCTCTCTTTGGGATCTTTTTCCCAGTAGTGGAGATCCTAGCAACTGTCTGTGAGCACAGGAACTCTTGTGGGTTTTCCATGGGCATTCTGTGGTACAGACGTATTCCTCCAGCTGATAACACTTTCTGAGGTATTGTAGTGAAGGATCTCAGGTGGTTCACCTGGACTCTAGTTTCCCCTCCCCTGGGTTGTGAATGACAGGTGTTGATTCCCTTTGTTAACTAAGTTTGATGCAAGGCCCCACAAGTATCCAAACAATGCCCTGTCACTTGCCAGTTGTGGTCATGGTTCACATTGTGCACCTTTTAACACTGGGACTAGCCCCTTCCTGCCACACAGACTCGTAATTTCCCACTGGGTCTCTGTCACGGGATATTCAGGCAGCTTCCCTCTGTAATCCCAAGGACTGTCCCTAGGCTTCAAACTGTGCCTCTCCAGAGTGTCAGTGATTAGGCCTAATAAATCTGCTTTCCATTGGGGCCAAAGCTGCTTCATTGTTGTCTCTGTCTGTGTCCAGCAAGAGGAGGCTGCACAGAGCTTCCCACTCTTGCCTGGATCATAGAGCCTGAGGAAGGTTAGGTGCACTTCCCAGCCCAGTTCCCCACCAGCATGTTGGTTGGCTCCCCTTGATTGCAGTGAAGGGGAGGGAGAGGGATTTCAGTGATTTCTTTTTTTTTTTTTTTTTTTTTTTTTTTTTTTAGCTAGTAGTGGTCCTTCTAGAAGTTCCTTCTGACTGGATTCTTAAGAGGTGCCACTGCAGGGGACTTCCCTCTGATTTAATTTGCAGCTTTCCAGGCAAGGGAAGATGTAATGCTGATTTAAGTGGATGACTGGTCAGCTGGGGGCTACACAAGATGGGTGTGGACTCTTGGTTCAGTTTTCTTTTCACGATTTGATTTTAAGCTATTTAAGCTCTTTTGAGGGCCTTTCTGTTACCATCAAGATTTAAATTTTGTCTGTCTGTCCAACTGTTTTTAAGTGGGTGAACTTAAAAGAATGTCCGCTCCCCTCCCCCACTGTTACCCCTTTCCCATTCTCATCCACAGGTTTGGGTTCATGATTAGGGAACTCTTGAGTTTGTTTTCTTCTTTGGTAACCTATCTTCCACTCAGGAATCACTGCCCATCTTGCTTCTACCATCTTCCAAATTCTTCCCTATTCTAAATTTACAGAGAAGGTACATAATGATGAACTAAGACAATTATGAAAAAAAGGAGTACTCCAGGAATAGTAATCAGATGTTTTGCAAGGTTATATTTGTAATACTCATATGGTACTGGCTTAAAACAGAAAGATACATATAAAAGGAAAACTGAAATTACAGAAACAGATTAATCTATATACAGGGATGATATAAAAGTGGTAACAAAAATCATTGAGCAAAAAACTATTTAGGCTGGGCATGGTAGTGTACAACCTTAATCCTAGCAACTCTGAAGGCCGAGGCAGGAGGATCATATGTTTGAGGCTGGTCTCAGTAACTTATCAAGACCCTCAGCAATTTAGCTAGAACCTGTCTCAAAATAAAAAATAAAAAGGACTGGAGATGTAGCTCAGTGTCAAAGGGCCCTTGGGTTCAACCCCTGTATAAAAAAAACACAAAAACAAAAACAAAAAACAATATTTATTAGATGATCTTGGAAAAACTGCTTTTCCAGATGGAGAAAAATAAAACTAGATTTCTACACTACAATCAGACACTAAAGAGAACTCTAAATCAAAAGCTTAAATGTAAAGGGCAAAGTGATAAATTAAATAGAAGATTATAGAAGAGTTTTTAGGATTTAGGAGTGACAAATTTTTAAATGAGAGGAAAACAGTACAAACTATAGCTTAGACATAGATTTAATAACATGAAATTTGCATCTGGAATCCAGATATTAAGATGGAATATATATGAAGTCTAGGGGAAAAGCAATATCTAATTAGTGTTAAGTAGAAGAAGAATACTGTATGAAGGTATATAAATAATAAAACCTATCTTAGAAATAGACTTGATTATGTGAAAATATTTCTGTTCAATCAACCATACTATAAAACTTAAAAAAGGGGCTGGGGATGTGACTCAAGCGGTAGTGTGCTCTCCTGGCACGCGTGCGGCCCAGGTTCGATCCTCAGCACCACATACAAACAAAGATGTTGTGTCCGCTGAAAACTAAAAAAAATAAATAAATATTAAAAAAAAATTATCTCTCTCTCTCATTCTCTCACTCTTTCTTTAAAAAAAATAAATTAATTAAATAAAATAAAACTTTAAAAAGATAATATCAGAGGAAACTATTTGCTATTTAAAAACAATTCTGTATGTTGAGATTACATAGAAGTGAATCCTCACTCTAAATCCTTTATATAGGAATAGATTTACTATGGGGTGTGACTTGCTTTATAGAATCTTGGAAAACTTGAATAAAAAGTTTCTAGAATCTTTTTAGACATTATTTACAAAGCCATAAGATAGGACCAGAATATCAAAGAAACAGTTGCCACCTCTATGATTGAAAGTCCAAGCCTCTAAAAGCACACTTTTGCTGCCAGAATCAGGACACCTCATTGCTATCTCTGGAAGATACCTCTGAATGCAACTGGCTTCAGACCTGTGCTTGCACCAGCAACACCAGAAAGACTGGCACACCATACCTACCCTGGATCTTCATAAAGCTAGTATCTGGACACTAGACCCCTGCTAACACTACCCCAGAAGAATTAGAGACGTCCTCCACTCTATTTGCAAGTAGAAACAATGGACACCAGTCTTAAGTCTAACTGAGACCTTCCAAATGTATCACAAAATCAAACCTAAATTGCATCTGAAACAACCTGTAAAGGACTCAGAAAAGTCACTAATATAGAAGATGAGAAGGAGGCTTTGTGACAATATCATATCCTCAACATTAGTAACAGAAAAATACCTAGAATATACTAGGAAACCCTGTAAATAACATGAAAAATTGGAAACACTACATAAAAATGTAAAATGATATGAACAGGCAATTCATAAAAGGGTAAACCCAAATGGCTAAAAATATGCAAAAGTTTTCTCAAAGGCATTAGTCATTAGATAAATACATAGTAAAAATAAAACAATGAGTGACTACTTTTCCCCATTGGACTAGTGGGAATTAAATAACTGGGAATTAAATAACTGCATTTACTGGGGGCTGGGGATGTGGCTCAAGCGGTAGCGCGCTGGCCTGGCATGCGTGCGGCTCGGGTTTGATCCTCAGCACCACATACAAACAAAGATGTTGTGTCCACCAAAAACTAAAATAAATAAATAAATAACTGCATTTACTGTGTGAGTGGATTATAAACTGGAGAAAACAATCTGAAAGTAATTCAACAGTACTTAGACAAATTAAGTAGACATTTATTGTATGGCCAAGTAATCTTACTTCTTCATACATGTCTGAGAAATTTTCACATAGAATGCTAAATGGGAATATTCATCAGGGTGATTTCTGTGATGACCTGAGAAATAAGGGAATATAGCTATCAATATGCAAATACTTGAATAAAATCTAGGGAATGCACCCAGGGCCACCACATTGAAAAACTGCAGAGCAATGTTAAGCACATACAATAAAAGGTGAATAGTGCCCCCTGGTGCCGTACAAATCAGCAGAACTTTCACTGTTTGGAATACTACATAGCACTAAGAAGTAAAAAATCTAGATAGAAATTCACCCAGAAAAAATTAATAGTACTTTTTCCAAAACCAGTTGAGTAAAAGAAAAAATAACAAAGTCTACAACTCAAGAGTATTTGTATAAACTAAAAACACACAGAAATGTTATATACCCTACAAAAATACATATACTTTCAAGAACACCAAACACATAAAAGCATGTGTCCACAGAATGAAAAATTAATACAAGAACAAAATGAAGAGTTCTGTAAGAACTGATGATGTGAATTTGCCATAAAATGGAGAATTGACAAATAGATTTTTTTGACTGATAATAATGTCAATGATATCTAAAACTACTAGAAAGATTATGAGATATCTGAAGAATTACTAATGAACTCATTTAGGACAGAATGAGTAGTAGTAGAAACTGAGCAATGAGGGGACATACTACAGAGCATTAAATATTAATATACATTCAACTGCATATAATATTTTATGACATAAACATAATATGCAATATAATTATTTACATATTATTAAATTAATCCTAATGCTGAGCCCACTCATAAGGAACTATAAACCCAATTGAATATGTAAACACTGCAATCTAACTTAAGAGTTTATTTGTGTCCCCATGTCTTGGCCAAGAAAAGTCTTGGTCAGAGAAAAGTCTTGGCCAGTCATAGTAGCTGAATAGTCAGCCAAACACAGGCTAAAAACTACCCAAAATATGTCCAAATAAGTCAAGAATAGAACTGTAACCAATCAGGTTATTTATGTATGTCACTTCCATTTTCTGGCTATAAATCCTGTCCATAGCTTTTGCAGCAGAATTCTCTGAACTGCTTTTTGTCCTCAGTGTTACTCAGTTCATGAGTCTTTTTTTCTTTTCTGCTCAAAGTCTGTTAAATTATTTTATGATTTTTTAGCGACATAGAACATACTGCACACATCAAAATATTTAATATATACACAAATATTAAAAAGAATTTAATGAGTGAGGCCATGTGTTCAATTCCCAGCACTAAACACCACACACACACACACACACACACACACACACACACACAGAATTTAGGGCCAATAATAGATCTAAGCTATAGAGCACTTGTTTCACATGTGCAATGCCCTAAATTCAATTCCCAGTATAAGAAAAAAAAAATTTCAACTTTAACCTTCAGGCAAAATAGGAGCACTGAAATATTTCTAAACTAGGACTAGACTGTTTGAATGTGTATTTTTATTTTTTGATGCTGCATATTGAACCCAGGGCCTTGTACATGCTAAACACATGTTCTACCACTGATCTGAACTCCCAGACCCCAATTGTGTATTTTACTTATTTATTTATTTATTTATTTGTACTGTTGATTTAACCCAGGGGTGTTTATCATCAACTACATCCCAGTTCTTTCTATTTTTTTATTTTGTGTCAGTGTCTCATTAAGTTGCTAAAGCTAGCCTCAAACTTGTAATTCTCTAGCTATAGCCTCCAAAGTTGGCTGGAATTTGAGGTGTGCACCACATGCTTGGCTTTAATTATGCATTTTACATACTTTACTCTCTTGCCTTATGGAGAATGAACTTGGAGAAGAGCCAGACTGTGGGTAGGAGAATGATGAGGAATGCGGCAGAAGACAACACAAGCAAGATATAATACAACAGAAATTATAAGATGTTTTGAAGAGATATTCGAAGTGGAAAGATTAATTGAGTATGAGGTATGAGGAGAAAGGAAGGAAGGAGGAAATATGGCCAGATGGCAACAATGCCCTCACTGAGAGACATGGGAGAGGATATTTAGAAGATGGGGAAAATAGTGTGGTTTCAGACAAAGTTAATCCCCTAGATTTGCAACATACAACTGAGATGTGCCTGATGCCCAGAAGAAAGTTATCAAATAGGGATACAGATCTAGAAGTCTACTGGTAACTAAAGATGGTAAGGAAGCCAAGAGATTTAACAAAAAAAAAAATTGGGGACTGAATCTTAGGGGGGGTATACCCTAAAGCTAAACCAAAAGCTACATAACCAGACGTTATTATCTCAAAGCAGATGATAGCAAAAATGATTTATGAATTTAGAGTCAAATTAGGTACCTCAGAGAAGTAATCCAAGTCATAAATTAAAGTCTTCTGGGCTTATTCTTTCATTTTATCACATTTTCCACCCAATCACATGTTTCTGTACTTAAATCATAATAGTTCTTATTCCACTTTCTTTGCCTTCATTGCTCAAAACATTGAGTACAACAGAGTCAACACACTTCTGGACTTTTCTAAAAAAATAAATTAGAAACAGATCCAGTCCTACATTCTAATATAAACTGCCAGTATACTCACCATTTTTTACCCTTAAAGCCATTTATCCAAAATAGCACTGCAAGGACAGTATGATATAATTGGCTTATAGAATATCTTGGTAGCTGTAAAATGGAACTCTATCCAGAGAGCTGACATAACTTACCTTCTCTAAGCAGGCAAGCATTGGTCTACAGGAAAAAGAGGAGCCAATTATCTACAAGTACATAGGTTTAAAAATGGGTTACAAAAAATTATCCCTTCTATTATCATACTTCTTCTATTATTCTTTTAAAAGAGAAAATGTGTGCCTTTTTAAACAATTCAATTACTATTATTGCATTAATAAAATAGTCATTTGGGGGGACTCTGGAAATGACAGACTAAGGCATCTCCTGCATACTAGCTCTCTCCAAGACTGAATCAAACAACAGTTCTGTTGCTGCAGGATGAGGTAGGAAGACCATGGAAAGTGCTAGAGTGCAACTCAGAAAGTTAGCAACCAGGTGAAAGCTCAAAATACTGGTGTTTAGAATAGTAAGAGAGTAAAAGAAATAGACTACACCAGCACTTGACCCAGGACAGCGTGGTGGAAGAGGGGGAGCTCCCTTCTAATGAGCTTAAAGGAAGTTTCCCATTAACTTTAAGAAAAGCAGGCTCCACTTCCAAGCCAAAGAGAGCTGAGCAGAAAAGATACACAAATACTAATTAAGGAACTGGTGCAGGAGGAGATAATCCCTGTACTTCCCTGTAGATTCAGTTAAAGCAGGGAAGGGGAGCCAGTTTTAAATGTGCCTCATTGTTTAAGGTTCTGTGCAAGAGATCAGAAACCCCTGCAGTTTTCTTTCCTTTTAAAAACTTTATCTATCTATCTATTCAAGATTCAACAGCCATCTATGCTTTAATTCTATGTCCATGAGTCAATCTGGGCTCTGAAGTGAGAGTGTGGCACAGACCTAAGGGAAGCAAAGCTTCTAGCTACTCTGTGGATCTGCAGAGCAGAGAAAAGTAGAAGCCTCTTTCTTTAGAAATTGACAGTCTGAACTCTAATAAGAAGCAATGCTGGTAGAGTGTGGAAGTAGGACAGGACTGGCATAGGTGGAAAGCTGCTGCCTGCAGCATTTATTTTTTCTATTAACTGGATTTTTTTCTTGATGTTTTTAAATGTCTTTCTCATTTATACTCCCTTCTCTTTTTTTCTTTCCTCCTCTCCTCCTCTCCACATTTCTTCTTTCTCTTTTCCCTCACTCCCTTTGCATTTTTTTCTTTGGGTCTACATATTTTAATAGTAAGTATTATTTGCTCTTTAAATACTGCTGTTACTGGTAGTTACTCTTTCCTGTCCAAGTAGCTCGAAGTCCATATGCAGCAAAATGAAATTAAACCCCTATCTCTCATGATGCACATAGTTCAACTCAAAATGGATCAAGGACCTAGGAATTAGACCAGAGACCCTGTGCCTAATAGGAGAAAAACTAGGACCAAAACTTCATCATCTTGGATTAGGCTCTGACTTCCTTAACAAGACTCCTAAAGCACAAGTAATAAAATCAAGAATTAATAAATGGGATGGATTCAAACTAAAAGGCTTCTTCTCAGCAAAAGAAATTATCAATGAGATGAAGACAGAGTCTACCAAATAGGAGCAAATTTTTACCACAGACACATAAGATAGAGCATTAATCTCCAATTTCCCAAATGTTAGGTACACATATGATTGCACGAGTGGTGTGACTCTACTTCGTGTACAACCAGAGAAGTGAAAAATTGTGCTCCATTTGTGTACAAAGAACTCAAAAAAATTTAACACCAAAAAAACAAATAATCCAATCAATAAGTATGTTAAGAACTGAACAGACACTTCTCAGAAGATGTATAATCAATCAACAAATACATGAAAAAATGTTCAATATCTCTAGTAAGAGAAATGCAAATCAAAATTACTCTAAGATTCCAAGTCACTTCAGTCAGAATGGGTGTTGGTGAGGATGTGGGGGAAAAGACATACTCATACATTGCTGGTGGCACTGCAAACTGGTGCAACCAATCTGGAAAGCAACATACAGATTCCTTAGAAAACTTGGAATGGAACCACCATTTGACCCAGCTATCCCACTCCTCAGTTTATACTCTAAAATTTAAAAACAGCATACTATAATGACGCAGCCATTTCAATGTTTACAGCAGCACAATTCACAATTGTGAAACTGTGGAAGCAACCTAGATGCCCTTCAATAGATGAATGAATAAAGAAACTGTGATATATGTGATACACACACACACACACACACACACACACACACACACACATATACAATGTAATATTACTCAGCAATAAAAGAGAATAAAATGATGGCATTTGCAGGTAAATGGATGGAGTTGGAGGATATCATGGTTAGTGAAATAAAACAATCTCAAAAAACCAGGGGACGAATGTTTTGTTTGATAAGTGGATGCTAATCCATAATTGGGGTGGGAGAATGGAATGAATAGAGGAATTGTAGATTGGGCAAAGGGGAGGAAAGGGAGATGGGGATGGGGGTAGGAAAGATAATAGAATTAGATAGATATCATTACCCTAGGTACATGTATGATTGTATAAATGGTGTGACTCTACTTCATGTACACCAGAAAAGTGAAAAACTGTGCTCCATTTATGTACAATGAATTGAAGAGCATTCTGCTGTCCTGTATAACTAATTAGAACAATTTTTTAAAAGTGGTTCTGATGATTTAACCTACAACCAAACTATTCCAAGAAAGTGCTTTCATACTGAGATATTCCCCTAGTCCAGGGTACATGATGAAAAGATAACTGCTTACTAAAAAGACACTCACAAAATAGTGGAAGATAAATGAATCCCAACAGATGTGCAAATCTCAACATAGAATAACTGGGAAATGAGGAAATAGGCCAATAAGATGACCCCCAAAAGTGCTTAACTCCCTATATAGAAATCAAAGTAGATGAAATCTCAGGCAGAGAATTCAAAAAATTGATTGTTAAAATGACCATTAAACTCAAAGAAGATACAAATCAATGAGTGAATAAATTAAAGTAAGACAATACAGAATAAAAATTGGAAATCCAAAGTTGGAGATTCTGAAAAAGAACTAAACAGAACTCTTGGTAATGAATAGCACAATAAATCAAGAAAAAATCAGTTGAGTCTCACCAAAAGAATTGATCAAGCAGAAGAAAGAATAGTGAGACTTGAGGACAAGATGTTTGACTGTAATAAAGAAAACAAAAACAAGAAGCAGAGTATACAAGAAGTCTAGAACAACATTAAGAGAACTAACTTAAGACTCATAGGTTTGGAGGAGGAAGAAGAGATACAGACTTTTGGAAAAGATAACCTATTCAGTAAAATAGTAGCAGAAAATTTCCCAAATGTTAGGAATAATATGGACATTAAGATACTTGGAGCATTTAGAATCCCAAATAGACAAAACAAGAAAAGACTCTCTCCATGATGAATTACACTTCAAAATACCAAAACTCCAGAACAAAGAATTTCTAAATCTGTAAGAGAGAAGTTCCAAGTCACTTATAATGGCAAACCAATCCGAATAAGGGCAGATTTCTCAGCTGAGACTCTAAAGGGTAGGAGAGTTTGGAAAGATACATTTTGAACCCTGAAAGAAATTAACTACCAACTTCAATTACATCCAGCAAAGCTATCCTTCAGAATTGAAGTGAAACGAAAACCTTCTGAAATAAACATAAGCTAAAGGAATTCATGACCATTCAGGCAGCATTTCAAAAGATACTCAAACAAATAAAACATTGAAAATAAAATAAAAAGACGGGAATACATAGGTATGTACAATAACACTGAATGTAAATGGTTTTAATTCTTCAATTAAAAGACATAAACTGGCAGACTGGTCTAAAAAACAAAAGCCAATTCTGTCGTCCTCAAGAAACACACGCATTAACACAGACATTCACAGACTGGAAACAGGATAGAGGACAACATTCCATGCCAACTGAATCTGAAACAAACAGGAGGAGCTGTTTTCATATCTGACAAAGATGTCATCAAGCCAAAATTAATCAGAAGAGACAAGAAAGTCACTGCATATTGGTAAATGGAAAAATCCAACAAGAGGATACAACAATTGCAAATATTTATGCCCCAATTTTGGCACACCCAAATTCATAAACAAACATTATAGCTGGGTGTGGTGGCACACACCTGTAATCCTTAGCTACTTGGGAGGCTGAGACAGGAAGATTGCAAGTTTGAGGTCAACCTGGACAACTTAGTAAGACTCTGTCTCAAAATAAATTCTTATAAAGGGGATCTGGGGATGTAGCTCAGGGCTTGCCTAGCACATGTGAGGTGTTTAATCTCTCATACTGTCAAAAATAAGAACAACTGAAAAATTACTTGACATAATGGGAGAACTAGTGCCTAATTAAATAACAGTGGGTGATTTCAAAACACCACTCTCACTAATAGTCATCCAGACAAGAAAATAAAGATATCACGGAGTTGAGCTATTCCTTAGATTAAATAGAGAATATATATCTATAGAATATTTTATCCAATAACAGCTAAATATGCATTCTTCTTAGCAGCTCAAGGAACTTCCTCCAAATACATCATATATTGCACTACAAAGCAAGTGTTAACAAATACAAAAAGGAAAGTAATTTATTGCATCTTATTAAATCATAAATGAAATTAGAAATTGATATCAAGAAAAACTACAGATAGTATACAAACACGTGGAGATTCAAAAATACACTATTGAATGATGAGTGGGTCATCAGGGGAGAAGTTAAAAATGATCAGAATCAAATGAGAAAAACACAACATACAAGAATCTATGGAATACAATGAAGGCAGTTCTAAGAAGGAAGTTTACTATAAATGCTACATAAAAAACAGAACAGTCTTCTTTGATATAAGGAGAGTAACTAAGAACAGAGTAGGGACGAAGAGCATGAGAAGAAGATTAACATTAAACAGGGATGAGAGGTGGGAGGAAAAGGGAGAGAGAAGGGAAATTGCATGTAAATGGAAGGAGACCCTCAGGGGTATACAAAATTACATACAAGAGGAAGTGAGGGGAAAGGAGGAAAAATATAAGGGGGAGAAATGAATTACAGTAGAGGGGGTAGAGAGAGAAGCGGGGAGGGGAGGGGGGAGGGGGGATAGTAGAGGATAGGAAAGGCAGCAGAATACAACAGTCACCAGAATGGCAATATGTAAATCAATGGTTGTGCAACTGATGTGATTCTGCAATCTGTATATGGGGTAAAAATGGGAGCTCATATCCCACTTGAATCAAAGTGTGAAATATGATATATCAAGAACTATGTAATGTTTTGAACAACCTACAATAAAAATTAATTAAAAAAAAAACAGAACAAACCCAAATGAATAACCTAATGATGCACCTCAAGGTCTTAATAAAACAAGAAAAAGTCAATCCCAAAATCAGTAGAAGGAAAGAAATAATAAAGTTCAGAGCTGAAATTAATTAAGTAGAAAATAAAAGAACAACACAAAGGATTGATGAAATAAAGAACTGGTTCATTGTCTCAATACTGAACCCAGGGCATGCTAGGTAAGTCCTCTACCACTGTGCTACATCCCCAGCCCTAAAAGTTCATTCTTTGAAAAGATAAACAAGACTGATAAACCCCAAGCCAAACTAAACAAAAGAAAGAGAAAGATGAAAAAAAAAAAAAAAGAAATATTGCGATAGACATTACTGAAATCCAGGGGACCATCGGGGATTATTTTGAAAACACATATTCCAATAAGTTGAAATATCCAGAAAAAATGAATTCATTTCTAGATGCAAATGATTTACCAAAATTGAACTAAGATAGAAAACCTAAACAGATCAATAGCAAGCAATGAGATTGAAGTAATAATAATAAGTCTACCAACAAACAAGAAACCAGGAGCAAATGGATTTACAGCTAAATTTTACCAAATCTTTAAAGAAGAACTAACAAGAATTCTCTTCAAATTATTCTGTGAAATAGAAAGAGAGGGAGCACTTCCAAAGTCATTCTTCAATCCACAATCAACCTGATACCAAAACTGGATAAGGATACATCAAGAAAATAAAATTACAGATCAATATCTTTAAAGAACATAGACACCAAAATCCTTAATAAAAGACTTGCAAACTAAATTTCAAAACACATTACAAAGATCATATACTTCAGTTCAGTTTGTTTCATCGTGGGGATACAAAAAGTGTTGTTCAATATTGGCAAACCAATAAATATAATAAGGACAAAAATTACATGATCATCTCAATAGATGCAGAAAACCTTTGACAAAACATGACACCCTTTCATTAAAACAACCCTGAATAAACTAGGAATAAAAGGAAATTACTTCAAAATAATAAGTGTTATATATAACAAACTCAAATCCAACATCATACTGACTAGGGAAAACTGAAAACATTTCCTCTAAAATTAGGGACAAGACAAGAATGGCTGTTCTCATCATCCTATTCAAAATAGTAATTAAAATTTTATCTAGAGAAATTAGGAAGGGAAATATAAAAATAAATAAAAGAGATACAAATAGGAAAGCAAGAAGTCAAATTTTTCCTGTTTTCAGATGACATGATCCTATATTTAGAAAACCTTAAAGGTTCAACTAAAAGACTTATAATTAATAATATTTGCTTACTTGGAATAATGTTATCCAATTGCTTCAAAAGTTTAAAGAGACACAGGTTCCTATAAAGCTCTTAATCAAAATACAGTTTAATAGAAAAAAACTGTTATTCAGTGGAAAATTTGTATCTTAATAATGAAGAGACTCACTGCATATAAAACTCTCCAAAGTATTCAAACACATTCATCTGGGATCCTGAAACATTTTCATTCATTAATTTATTTTTATTATTATTTGTAATATTAGGGATTGAACCTAGAGCCCCATGCATGCTAGGCAAGTGCTCTGCCACTGGGTTCCAACCCTAACCCCTGCCCCCTGCCTTTTTTTTTTTTTTGAGACAGAGTGTCACTAAATTGACCAAGGTAGCCTTCAATGCACAATCCTCCTGTCTCAGTTTTCGGAGTAGCTGGCATTACAGGTATTATAGGTGTGCTCCACCTCACCCAGCTTCCACTTGCTTTTTTTTTTTTTTTTTTTTTTTTGTGGGTACTGGGGATTGAACTCAGGTACTCAACTGAGCCACTCCCTAGCCCTTTTTTGTATTTTATTTAGAGACAGCATTTCACTGAGCTGCTCAGTGCCTGCATTTTGCTGAGGCTGGCCTTGAACTCAAGAACCTCCTGCCTCAGCCTCCCGCACCACTGGCTTCCACTTGCTTTTTAACAGGCTTAAATGAGCTGCATTAATTTAAGGCCAGTAAAACTTTTTTCAAAGTTTTTTAAAAATGAAAACCTAAGAGTTTTTTCCCTTTTACCTTTCTAGTCTCTAAAAAATGTTTACTGTCGATGCAAACGTCTAAATGGAATACCACAGACTCATAAAAATTACTTCAGTAAGCATATAAAATAGAGGGGAAACTGAAAACATAACAAAAACTAATATATTGGGCCTGGGGCTGGGGCTCAGTGGCAGAGCCCTTGCCTGGCATATGTGAAGCACTGGTTTGATCCTCAGCTTCACATGAAAAATAAAGTAATAAAGATATTGTGTCCCTCTACAACTAAAAAAATACTTAAACAACCCAATATATTAAGGTATATTGAAGTAAAAGGCTTAATAGCACTGCTTTATTGAGCAGTTCAAATTGTAAGGGAAAATGCAAAGCTTATAGTCCATCCAAGAATAGATGACTTACACTGCTAATAATGAATCTAAAAGAATTTGCGTAGTATATCTTGTATCCATATTAGAACAACTCCATGTAATCTGTTTTTGGGTCATATGTTATATAAACCAGATTTCTCTTTCATGTATTTTCCCAAAACAGGCTTACCCACCACTTCCTCAGTTAAAACACAAGGCCTATAATCATATGACAGTCCAACCATGTCAAATCTTCAACAGGAATAAAAAATTATTTAAAATTACCAAGGTCAAAACATCTTACTGATACCCAAAACATTGTTACCCTATGATATAAATAATGGTTCCTACAGCATAAAGATTGTCTTCAGCTCTAACAACAAAGCAAAGCTCCCTATATGCATAGTACCACTATGAGGTAGAAAAGGTAGCTGCTGGAACCATCACTTCTACAGAATCACGAAGTTAAAAGGGGTTGGAGGAAGCAGCTTCCCAGAAAGATTGCCTTCACGCCTCCTAAATTCCCGTGCTGGTGATCCAACCCAAGTATGTGCTAGGCTATTGCACCGCCACAGCCTGAGCTCCTGCCTACACTTTTGTAACCTGAGAAACCAGAGTATTAAGAAGAGGTGAAAACAGTTGGAGGTATAGATTCGAGGTTGAGCTTTTGCCTCCTATGTGTGTGAATCCCTGTGTTCAGTCCCTAGCATGAAAGAAAGAAAGAAGGAAGGAAGGAAGGAAGGAAGGAAGGAAGAAAGGAAGGAAGGAAGGAAAGGAGGGAAGAAAAGGAGGGAGGGAGACTGACCCTGTGCCTTACAGGAAATCAATGGTAAAATTAAAAGGGGAAGTAGACTGGAAGACTTCTCAGCCTGCCCTCTTGCCATAGAGCTGTACCAGCTAACTGAGAAATTGTCTTTTCTCTCCTGAGTGCCTAAAGCAACCATTTAAATTACATAGAATCCCTTCCCGTACATGTCCAGTGTGACCTCAAGTACTACAACAAGGAACCCTTCTGTCTGATGTGCAAAAGATACCCAAATGATAGTCTAAACACTTTTAAGAATAATTTTGCAGCACAATTAAGGCTTGATTCACTCAAAAATATTATTTCATTCTTCCCCAAAATGACTATTTTCAGTGCATCACAACTCTGGCAAAATTGGTAATAAAACTTCCAGTGGGTCTGTGGTATGCTGGGTCCTGACTAGACCACAGAAGAATACCAGAAAATTTCCTACCCAATTAACACTTTCAAGTACATCTTTGTAAAGGAAGAAGACATCAATTTTTCCCTCTTTTGGAAAAAGAATATCAAGAGTATAACTTTCTAGTGTGGTTAGCATCTTCTGATGGCATCCAGTAATTGTTATTTGTTCTTATAATTTTATTATTATAACTATTTTGTATTATTACCATTCCAAGTTGATTATCAGTCATATTTTCCATATATTTATATTTTTAATACAAAGGGAAGCCTTATAAAAGTTTTCAGTCCCTAAGATTATATCCAATAATATTAAGTCACAAGCAATTTTTATGAATCTATTCCTAATGGTCCCTTAATGCTAAATTTCACTATTACTAAAAATACAAAGGCAGGAACAGATAAAGGAATAACACTTTTGTATCCCCTTCACCTTTTCTTTCATTACTGATAAAATTTATATATGGAGCTAGAGATATAGCTCAGTGGTAAAATGCCTGCTTAGCACATATGAGCTCCTGGTTTCAATCCCTAGCACAAAAATAAATAAATAACATCTACGCATACACAGATATGCATATATATGTATACATACAAATCTGTATGTGTAAATATATACATATATATTGGAAAGCATTATTATTTTAATATCATTAGTATTTTAAAATTAAACTCTAGAAGCAAGAATAGATAATGTTCTCTGAAAACACGTTCTACCAAAATGTCATTTTACTTTCATTGATTCAACCTCACCTCCATGAAAATAATTAATTTTAACTGCCCCCAAAGAGTTAGCAATTTTCAACCTTACATTTTACTAGTTTTAGCTGCCAACCTAGGAAACCTGAGTACCCAATATACCTATATTAATCACCACCTAAAAAAAAAAGTTTGTGAACAAATATTCATTGTGACCTCAGTATATTCACAGTATCACAGTGACTGACACACAGTAAGACACAGTACAGATATTTGTGGATGTATTGATGGAAGAGCAGAGACTGCCTGGGTAGCAGGCAATGCATAAAAGAAAAGTGAAAGAACTCTAAATCCAGAGATATCTACAATAATAGGATGTAGACAATAAGCACAGAATCACTGAGGTGAGGACCAGTTAAGATCAAATGGAAAAAAAAATACAAAAAGGAGTTCAATCAGTCCTTATTTCAGTGCTAAATAAAGAGAAACAAATTATGTGCTGTAAGAGGGTAAAGCTGCAAGACAAAGGCAAAAAGTCAGGAAAAAGAAATGAAACACATGTTCACAAAACAGTAAGCAGATTAGTTTGTCTAAAGTAGAGAGTTTATGAAGGGAATCCTGGGAAGGAAGGATGCAAAGTCAGGCGGTAATGGCCAGATGCTATGCAGAACATAAATACTGAGAGTGTCAGCTGCCACCTCTTCTCCACACCTCCTTTAGAAAGCAGTATCCTCCCCCAGTCTCACAGCCACACCCCCATCATATGCTTTCCTCATCCAAAATTCCAGTAAAACAAAATTTCCAATAAAGTGACAAAAATGCTTAAAATCACAGAAAATTCGGAAAAAGAAAACAGGAAGCATAAGCAATTTGAAAATACCACCACACAACTTATGGCTTGAAATATTAATTTGCAATTCATATCTAGTCAATTTATATCCTGCCAAGTTTTTGTATACAATTTTAGAGTTGTTTGGTTTGGGTTTAGCAAATTTAACTCTGATCATTTTTTAAAAAAATTTTTAGTTGTTGATGGACCTTTATTTTATTCATTTATCCATATATTTATTTTATTCATTTATTTATATGTGCCTCACACATGCAAGGCAAGTGCTCTACCACTGAGCCACAAGCCAAGCCCTGACTCTGACTATTTTGAACAATGAAGTTTATTAAGAAAACAAATTAGGTTAGGAAAGAATCAGTACCAATTAAGTGCTCCTTATGCACCAAGCAAAGTCGTAAGGGCTTTATATACACTATTTCACTTAATCTTAATATTATCAAGTGTAATTGCTCCTCTATCTTCATACATATGAGGAAAAACTACTTGAGAGTCAAATGGCAAAGCTAGGATGCAAAAATGCCTAGAATAACCATGATTAGAATAACTACTGCTATCATCATCCAAGATATTTTCAACTTTTTACTAGAATCAGGAGAAAAGGCACTAAAAACACCAGTTCTATTTCAAATAGGCATAGTTTATATCCAAATACTTAAACACACTTAAAATTAGGCCAGTCCTCACTTCATAAAACACGTATTAAAACTCATGACTGATGCTATTGGAGTACTTGACTTTGATCCAAGCCATAGTCCTGAAAGAACCATGAGAAAGGATGTTTCAGACTAAACTAACTTCAAGCCCAGCGTATGCTGTCAAATTCTATTCTGATATATGGAACCCAGTAAGTCAATATTTAAGGAAAATGATGGAATTCCTATAAGCAATCTCCTTTCCTTCTACAGTTAAGATTTTCTAGCCTTTAAAAATTCAATGTAATGATTTAACAAGTCTTTGTATTCCTAAGGCATGTCCTTCTTTCTACTGATACTAAAATCAAGATAATCTTTAGAAAGGCCAATATGAGTATTATAAAATCAAAGTTCTAAAATATAAGATTTCGATTAACAAGTCCTACAAAAGCTCAATAACCCACTTGGTTTTATTTTATACACGTTGACAACAGATTTGGTTTTTAAAGGATATATCCTAGATGGGCCACATACTAGCTTAATGCCCTTAGGCAAGTTACTTCACTTATCTGAGCCTTGGTTTGCTCCTAAGAAAAATGAGGATAAGCAGCTATACTTCAAGACTGTTGAAAGGATTAGAGATAATTATGAAATGCACCAACACAGAGACCTGCCATTTAGAATTGCAATAAATACAGCTAACATCGTAATTCTAGACTTTATAAGCCAATAACAAATTGATGAGAAAAAACAAATTATGGGCTGGGGATGTGGCTCAAGCGGTAGCGCGCTTGCCTGGCATGCGTGCGGCCCGGGTTCGATCCTCAGCACCACATACAAACAAAGATGTTGTGTACGCCAAGACTAAAAAAAAAATAAATATTAAAAAAATTCTCTCTCTCTCTCTCTCTTTAAAAAAAAAGAGAAAAAACAAATTATGAGGAATTGGGAACTGGAGAAGAAACTAAAGATATCTCTAAAAATAACAATAAGGAGAGAGTCAAGAAACTATATAGATACAAAAACTGAGGCCACTAGCTTACACATTTAAATAAATGTTAAGGGCATCACTAATGTTTTTATAAGACGTTAACAATGATGTTTCTGAAGATGACATTAAGCCTTTTTAAAAAGATTAAATTTTTTAATTCTATGTGTTTTAAAAAGTGACAGATAAGCACATAATTGACTTGGCAAGATTCTCATCAAAATGATTTCACAAATTCGGGACACGGCTCAGTGTTAGAACACTTGCCTAGTATGCAGAAGGTCCTGGGTTTGATCCCCAGCACCAAAAAAAAAAAAAACCAGCAGCAAAACAAACAAAAATTGATTTAGCATCATATATATTTTACATGTTAGATATCCAAACTTTAATTAACTGCTAAACTATTACTGGGCTGGGATTAGACCTCAGACATAGAACAAATGCTTAGCATGTGTGAGGCCCTAGGTTCAATCCCCAGCACTACAGAAAAAGAAAAAGAAGGAAAAAAAAAAAAACTATGTGCTACCAAGCTTTTGTTACACCTAATGTGTAAATGAACCTATCATTTTTTTCTAATAATCATTGTAAAATATGCATTTTGAACAAAATAACCAAAAATTTAAATATAATGGACTATAACAGCATCAAGTTCTTTCTTTCTTTCTTTCTTTTTTATTTTTTTTTGAGTCCAAGGATACTCTACTCCTAAGAGACACCCCCAGCCCTTTTAATTATTATTATTATTACTATTTTCTTTTCTTTTCTTTTCTTTCTTTCTTTTTTTTTTTTTTTTTAAGACACATTCTCACTAAATTGCCAAGGCTAGGCTCAATCCTTTTGTTTCAGCCTCCCAAATCACTAGGATTGCAGTTATAAGCCACCTTGCCTAGCCCTCGGTTTCTTAATAGCTGAAACAAGATGTTTTGGTATCCCACATTGCTGAAGTTTTTTATATCTACCAAAGAAACAGAAACATGTGCCATGGAAATCCCTTTTCACTTGAATTTTCTCCCTACATTTGGAAGGAAGTAAAAAGTGAGAAACATCTGTTCTTTCCTTCAGATCTGACAACTCTCATCCTATGGTTTAAAAATAGAAGTTATTTATGAAAGGCTACAGATAAAATGATCACCTGCTTCAAAAGCAGCTGGAAATTAAATGATCCAAATTCATGCACAATCAAAGTCAAAGAACTCTTTCCCTAAGGACAATCCTAGCTGCCCAAACTCCTGGTAATTTCCAATACACCCATGAAATAGCAGAGGATGGTAAAGAAGCAAATGTAATGGCAGATAACAAGAAAAGAATCAACGGCCGAGAAACAGAGGCTTGTGTCAATCTGGAGTCCCTCTACCACCAGACAAACAGCGAGAGTTTCTATGAGAGTTGCCTCAAGAAAATCTGATTCACTTTGGCCAACAATCATCTTTCACCCAGCCCAAGGAAGAACTGATGTTCAACCATTAAAGGGGTATACTTTATTATCAACAGAAACCAGAAAACCTCATCAGTGAAGGCCTTAGAGCCTACAACAATTTTTTAACAGTTTTTACTCAATTGTCTTACAGTGCTGAATGTCAAATGCAAGTAATGAGAAAGTGCACCCATACACAAATCAGTAGACTCAGCTTCTGTCTCTAGCTATGCTTCTAATGAGTGTGACCTTGAGAAAGTTATTTCACCCTTTTTTCCTACCTCCATTTCCTACCAGTCATAAGGTTAGGTTAAACCCACTGATTTTTTTCTTTTTTTCCTAAACAAGGCAGAGAGAAGGTTAGTACATTGAAGTTGCTATACAAAAACATATCTGCTTGTCACTACATCTATATCTAATCATCAAATATTAAGTAGGCAATGTCCACATAAAAACAACTAACTCTTGTTTGTTATTTTTTTGGTACTGGGAATTGAACCCAGGGTCCCTCTACTACAGAGCTATATCCCCAGCCCTTTTATTTATTTCTATTTTAATACAGGGCCCCACTAAGTGTTGAGCCTGGTCTTGAATGTGTGATCTTCCTGCCTCAACCTCCTCAGGAGCTGGGTTTATATGTGTAGGCCATCACACTCAGCAAAATGACTTTACTTTTACTCTACAAGTTAAAGAAAAACAAACAAAAATGCCTGCCTGGAGACATCAAAAGGAACCAGGTGCTACCTAAACAAGGCTCTTTTTTTTTTTTAATTATTTTTTTTAAAAAAATTCTAATTAGTTATACATGACAGTAGAATGCATTTTGACACTTTGTACACAAATGGAACATAACTTCTCATTCCTCTGGCTGTACATGGTGCTGAGTCACACCAGTAGTATAATCATACATGTACATAGGGTAATAATGTCTGTCTCATTCTATGGTCCTTCCCATCCCCAGCGCGCCACCCCTCCCGCCATTCCCCTGTGCACAATTCAAATTTCCTTCATTTTTCCCTACCCCGCCCCCCCCCTACTGTGGATCAGCATCCCCTTCTCAGAGAAAACTTCAGCTTTTGGTTTTTTGAGATTGGTTTATTTCGCTTAGCATGATATTCTCTAGTTGCATCCATTTTACCTGCAAATGTAAGCACAGCTCTTTTGAGAGTCCCAAATTTCAAGTCTGAAAAGACTAGCCTAGCAAATTAAAATGATACACAGTTCCAAGAATATACTTCTTTTTTAAGAAAAATAAAAACTTCAATGTATTTCAGATCCTATGTCTCAGAACTCTGTTCAATACCTTTGACAATACCTTTTCTTACACTTTGCCAAGGAGATAAGCCACTGAATTCTTGATGTTTCCAGGATAGTATCCTGCATATAGACAGATAGGTAGGTAAGTAGATAGATAATAGACAGATTCCTGTGCACTGTCCTTTTTTTTCAATAATGGAGATGGAACCCAAAGCCTTGCCTATGCTACACAAGAGCTTTAACAATGAGCTCCTGCCCCAGCCCTCTGCATTTTAAGAGCTTTCTCTTCACTCAGTGAAACTTTGAAAGGCAGAACCATGATTGTGTTGGGGATGCAAGGCAGTGTTAAAACTTTTGGCTAGCATGCATGAAGTACTGGATTGGATACTTATCACTAAAACAACAAAACAAAAACAAGAGCATAGCCTGGCACAATGTGGCTGCCCAGTATGTATGTATATATGTGTATGTATGATCTATATATATCTGTGTGTGTATGTATACATACATATACAGATGTGTCTATAGGCATATATATGCTAAATGAATGAAACAAATTCTTATGCTAGTAGGAATAGCTATCACTAGTATTAATTATTGATAATCTTTTTTAGTAAAATATTTATATTGTTTCTTTTTAGTTATACATGACAGTAGAATTCACTTTGATACAATTACAAATGCATGGAATATATCTTAATTGTGAATAATTTTTGTTTTTAGAAAACTATATAAATGAATGCTATCTAAGGAGAAAATACATGATTTCTCACCAATATCAACTCCAAAAAATTGGGCTGACAGTGTAGCTCAAAGGGTAGAATATTTGCTAGCATGCACAAGGCCTTGGGTTTTACCCCTAGCACTGTAAAAAAATAAAATAAAATAAATGAATTAATAAAAATTAACTCAAGAACTTTCCAATCCTTTTCCATCAAGTTTTCTTTATTCCTTTCTTTTCTTTCTTTTTTTTTTTTTTTGTTGTTGTTGTGTGTGTTTGTGTTGCTTTTTGTTTTGTCTCATTTTGGTTTTTATAATTAACCTAGTTGGTTTAAGACTACAGACATTCCTATTTAATGAATCTATAATAAAGAGAAGAAAGGAAAAAAACAAAAAGCATGTACTTTTGAGTTCTGTAAATGCAAAATAAAATATAGCCCATAGATGAAAATGAAAATGTAGTCCAATAAAAATAGCTACCATAAAAATAACAGCATCTAGCCAGCTAAGTGTAAGCTGTCTTCATTGAGAAATTTCACCAAAGTAATTTCTATAAATGAGCTATTTATTAAAATAATAGAACATAAAATTTTTAAAGTGCCTTTCAAATTTTAGTCATTCAAATATTTATCACAAACCTACCAGCACTGACATAAATTTTCATATTTCCCCCTATTCTTTCAATTCTAACACTATTTCATTCAAAAAATTAAGAGTAGATGTTAAGTAAACAGGAAACAAACTGACACTGCCAGTGAACCCTTAAGGTAAGGCCTTGGGACCAACAAGCCTATAGCAAAGGATAAACTCATTCTGCTATTTGATTGGGTGTTTTCCCACAATAAACTGATCCTTCCACTGTGCATTCTATGTGTGAGTCTATAACAAATGGCTAAGGAAGAGAACTATCACTTGAACATATCTGGATATGCTTTTGGTCTTTTGATCTTCCCTACTTCCAAGTTAGAGAAGTTCTGGCTGGGTCACGGAAAAGAAAGAAGTTACTCCTAATACTCTATTGTATATTCATTTTCCAATAGCATGTATCAGATTTTCTTGTCTTTGCAAGCAGTAGTGACTGTTTCACTTCACAAAATAGCCCTACCTAGATTGCTGTAAGATAGAAACGACATATTACATATATATGTAGGTGTGTGGGTACTAGAGCAGTCAGAGATCACCTTTGGAAAGTACTGGAACAAATGTTTTGTGCCTCCAATACTGACCCTTGAGAAAGACCATGAAAAAAGTTGTTCTTTTAATGCTTTGGGAACGAAGAAGAAAAATATGACACAAAAGGAATTTATCTGCCTACTGGGGTTCTGAACGTTAGGAAAGAGCAGATATTTGGGAGAACTGAGTAGAGATGCCCTTTCCTGAGTTGATTTAGGTCAGACACAACTAAATTGTTCCCGTCGCCACCCTGAAATAAAATAAAATAAAAAACCAACAAGTATATATCCAAGGCAATCACTGAGGGATGAGCAGGGTTGAAAAGGATTCACTAGGAAGAGACTAGCAGGCCAGGGCCTTTCAGAACTGGGGAGGGCGGGTCACAGGGTAAGGCCCTGATTGGCAGGCGACCTGCCACCTGGAGACTAGCAGCAAGGCACGCTCACCTGTGAACACGTTCTGAAAGCCATCCGCAGTCCCCGGAGCTCCAGACACCTTGCCTGCCAGAGCAGGGGACAGGCCACCGCTACTGTTTGCAGCTGCGCCAGGCTCCAGAAGGTGCGCAGAGCCTCCTGCCGCCGGGGTACCGGCACCCAGCTCCTGAGTCCAGTCGGCTGAGCGGCTGAGGCCGCCTGCGAGGCTGCCTTCGGTCCGGTGCTTCTTGGCTGGGGCGACTGCTGAGACCAGGGCGGTTCTGGGGCCCCGGCTCAAGGAGGGCTCCAGTCGTCTCTTAATCCTGGGGCTCTGGCTAGGGGACTGAGACGGGGAGTGATTGGGTGAGCTGAGCTGCCGGGTGGTGGTCTTGATGTAACAGGGGGTAATGAGTGGGTAGGGCTTGAAGCAGCGCGGGCTGGGCGCGGGGCTACCGGGCAGAGAGGTGGCTGCTGCGGGGACCCTGGGCCCGTGCATCTGCTCCTCAGGCTCTTCATCCAGACTCTGCGTGACCTCTCCCACCTCTGGGCCCCACTCTTCCCCTGGAGAGCCTCGGGGAGCATCCTCAAAAGCATCCTCCTCTGCTTCCTCGTCTGTGTCTTCAGCTTCTCTTACGGAGGCTGGTACTGCGCCCTCCTCCGTCCTGGCCTCGGGAAATGGGAAGGCGGTGGAGGAAGGCGAGTCTGCTGCTGCAGACTGGGCCGGCGGTAAGCTGGGCGCCTCCGAGGCAAGGAGGTCCTTGGGGGATGGCGGCTGCTCTGGCACCCGGGACTTGGTGGTCTGGCTTTCAGGAAGGTCAGAGAGCGCGGATTGTGCCTGCTCTGTGTCGGGACTGCCTCGGGCCTCCTCAGCCCCTCCGCTCGGTCCCAGCAGAAACCCTTGGAGGCCCAGGAAGGCCCCGGGTTGAGGGAAGGCGGCAGCGGGGGGCGCTGCAGGCTCCTCGGAGTTCTGGAGCTGCTGCTGCTGCTGTTGCTGCTGCTGCTGCTGCTGCAGGCGAATCGCCTGCTGAATGTCTGAGAGCAAATCCTCTTGCTCCGCCGCCGAATGGAAGCTATAGATGTCTGTGTCCGAGCCCGAACTGGTCCTTTGTCCATCCTGCGCCCCTACCACAGTTTCCAAATCCTCGGCGACCGCCTGGACCCCTAACCCAGCCTCTGCAGGCCTAGGACCACCTGGAAGGGTTATCTCAAAAGGGTCCGCACACTCAGTATCCGACAGGCCCGTCTCATCAGCAGACAGGCTGAGGTCCGGGGTCTTGGTGACCAGGGAATGAGCGCTGTCCAGCTCCCCGGTCTGCAGGGCCTGAGAGTCCAACACATCCTCCCGGGAGCCGCCAGAACCTTTCCCTTTGGAGAGGTTCTTCCTAATCCGCAGGTTGGAAAACACGGAGGGTCTGGAGTCCGACTTGTTCTTCTTTTTGCCGGGTTCCCCGCCGCTGCCCCCTCCTCCCTTGCTGTGCTTGCCCAGAGCCTTCTTGCTCCCGCTTCCCTTCTTTGTAGCTTCCACATCCCTGGGCCCCACAGCATCCTCGGCGCCGCAACCACCGCCTTCGTGTAAGGCATCACCTGCGCTCCTCTTCAGCTTCCCATCCTGGTTCCCCATGTTGCAATGCCGCCGCTGTGCCGCTGCACCTTGGGTACTCAGGCCATTTCGGCCCTTCTCGGCTCCTGGGCCAGGCCAGGGGAGTCTTCAGAGCACGTTAGGCAGCTGGGCGAGCCGCTGGGAGAAGAGGCCAACAAGCCCCCGGCTGGCCCCGCTGACATCTGCTGCGGCTTTGCATAATGCGCGGCAGCTCGGGTGGCTGCCTTCGCTGCGGTTGCGGCCGGGGCTGGCTGGGCGCGAACATGCTCAGTACAGCGCACGGCGCCCGCCAATGGCTGTGCGGGACGCAGCTTGGGCCTGGCTCCCCGCCCGCTGCTGCCGCCCCCTTGGCCCCCTCTTGGCTCATCGCTGAACCCGAGCGCGAAAAACGTTTCCTCTATCCTGAGGACTTTGATTTCCACCGTGCTTACAGGATGCTTTGCCGCCCCCCACCCCTTCGAATAGCTCGTGGATTGGAACATACACACGAACTTCAAAGCTCTCGAACCTGCAATGAAAAAAAAGTTAAATAGAAAAGAAGAAAATTTCACACAGGAAAAAACGGAAGCCCAGTTCCAATTTAAAGGTACCATAATATCTCTGTCACACAACCCTTAAACTAAATCTGCCTGCTTCTATATGGATCTTAAGTAAATATTTGCTGAATGAATGGATTGCTGTTTTTTGAATAATTGATTATCTCCTTGAACACTTTAATGTGCTCGAGCATATGGCTTAGGAAAGGTTACTACACATGATGCTGCACATATGTTTTATGCAGAACTTGTCCAGAACAGGACATTAGCTGTCATTTCCAAAGTTGGCATTTCGAACTGCTTTAGACAAAGAAGAGGTGGGTGAAGCAGGAAATACTGAGATTAGAGCTGATTAAAATGCTAATCTCCAAAATTCTATGTTTACCATATAAATTAAACAGCATTTGTATTCCAAAAGGGTACATATACAATAACTCCCAGGAGGTCAATCTCATCAATATTAAACATGTCACTATTGTGGTCCGCCTACCAAAAGGAAAAAGACGAAAAGGAAACACCCTTGGAATAAATATGTGAAATTAGATATTACTATATAAACCACCATTTTCCCAAGCAAGTAGTCCCAGGTACACTTTGTTCTGTACCAGGACTTCTTAATATTCTGGCCTCAATATTAGTATAAAAACTTTTCCTCATTGTAAATTTGTCATTACTTTAATTACTTACTACAGTTGGCTAACTTTGTTTTAAAATATTTTAAAACACCATTGGTAGTGAAAGAAGTTCCAAGCAGTAAACTGAGATTAAAGTGTCATTAATCAATAATGTTACAAGTATTTAAGTTAGAAGTTCTATGTTAACTACTTTGAAAATATGGACTAGTAAACACAGAGGAGGGAAAAGTAGAACGTGTTCTATGATCCATTTTAAATGCAGCAAGCAAATATATAGTCTTTTCTTGCATAGTATGAACCAACATTTTTTAAAGTCTCTCCTTTAACATCTTTATAAAGAAAAAGAAAGATGGAAAAGCATATACATCAATTAGTACTATCCATTTTCAAACTATAATCTTAAAAAATAAATGTAACTTCAGGGCAGGTAGCCAGTTGTCCTTAGCTGGCCCTTTTGAGCAAATGGTTTGGAGAAATCAACTTTAATAACTTTGCCAGGGTAATATTCCAGTCTGCAAGCAATTCCGGAATACTTGAAAAGCCTTTGTTTCACCTCTTTCACAAGACTGCTCTCTTCTTTTTTCTAGAATACAGGCTTCCCAGAGGGCACAATTTGCCTGTAGATATTAGAATTTTCTACTTCTTTGCCAAAGTACTTAGGAATCTTTATTTTTTTGCTCTTTCTTTAACAGATCATCTTTGATTCTAAATTATTTGTTCCCTTACTATTTTCTTCTGTGATGTGTTCTAGAAGTTAAGAAGACAAAAGGCAGGGAAGAATAGAGAATGGGAGGAAGGGAGATAGTGAGAAGGCTGCTGATTCTTTTTTTTTTTTTTTTTCACATCCTTTGAATGTGAGACAAAAGGCGGGAGTTGGGCTGCAGATCACAGTTGACAAAGTTCTATTACATGCAAAGACTCATTTGAAAATTACAGCTGTGGGTATCAAATGTAGGTAGGTATTCTTAACCCAATAATAATTAATGCATAAGATCAGACAAACTGTGAGATTTGTCAAAGTTCTCAGGAGGAAACGCAATATTTGAGCCCACAAATTTAAGTCCCAATTTTTTTTAGAACAAACAACACCACATTGTTTACTTTTTGGAGGGATGGTAAAAGTATCACAAAGAAAAACCTGGATGTTTTGCCAAAACATTTGTTTATATTTAGTAGCTATTTAGTAATCCCAGAATGCCTGTGACAAGGCCCAAATTTAAGTTCATCTGACCAAGAAAGAGCATCAGGGCTGGTGACATATCTAAGCAGTAGAGTGCATGCCTGGGTTCGATCCCCAGTACCACCAAAAAGGGAAAAAAGAAAAAAAAAAAAGGAAGGAAGGAAAGAAGATAGATTGATTTGTGATTGTAAAATTACATTTAACAGAAAATTAGAGATCTCACCTTATGCCCAGCTACATCCTAGGTGACAAGGAAACAGAAAAGAAAGACAAATATGACCAGCTCCTACATTCAAAGATAATAGCACTTCGTAATTGTTGATAAAAATTAAACTATTAGCATCCAAAAAAGGTCACCGAAACTTCACATAAAAGAAGAAGCAGTGCTAGCTGGTTTTCAACATAGAGAATTTAATATAGACTTTATTATTATTATTATTTGATTGATTGATTGATTTTTGTTGTACTGGAGATTGAACCCAGGAACATTCTACCCCTGAGGTAAGTCCCCAACCCTTTAATAAAAATTTTTATTGGAGATATAGTCTTGCTAAGTTTCCCAGGCTTTCCTTAAACTTGCAATCTTTCTGATTCTGCTTTTGGAGTCTCTAGGATTTCAGGCATGTGTACTCCACTGGATAAGGATTTTAAACAAACAATTAGTGAACTGATGTGTAGCTCAGTGGTAGAGAATATGCTTAGCACGCACAAAGCCCTAGCTTAGATCCCCCAACACATAAAAAATAATGAATGAATGAAATACATAAATAAATAAAATCAACAGAAATAGGTTGATAAACTTTAAACAAATATTGAAATCTGGTTCATAATATGTATATTGTATAGTTAAGTATCCTAATCTTTGTAATTTACGCTAAAATTCATGAAAAATTCATGAAAAATAAAATGCTTTAATGAAAAAAATAAAATGCTTTAATGGGTACATGAACAAGTATATGATAAAGCAAATATATTAATGTTAAGAGTATAATTTATATGGTAGATATATGAAATTCCTTTAACTTTTCTGAATGTTTGAAAACTTTCATACTAATCAGTTGGAGAGAAAAGCAGATTTCAAAAGCTGTGAATTTCTAAAAAAAATTCATGACATGAATTTTTCATGTCATGGTTAATAGCACTCAGTAAACTCAAATGGGGGCCTGGGGGTATAGCTCAGTGGTAGAACACTTGTATATCATGTGCAGGGCCCTGATTCTATTCCCAGCACCACAGAAGGGATAAAACATAATGAAATGTTTTTAAGAATTGGGTTTGAGGCTTTTCTAGTGTTTTTTAACCTTACTTCATCTTACTCAACCTTGTTGGAATGTAGAGGAATTAGGTTGCCTTTTAATGATCCAATTCATCCTTTTCTCCAGCAAATGAATGATCCCTCCTTAAAAAAAGACATATTTTCTCTTCTGATGTCAATTCCTAAGCTGCTGCCATCCAAATCCACTCTTAGTTCTGAACTTGCTCCTGGACAACAGGTCTTTGAACCCACTTCTTGGTGAATGCCCAAGTTGAATCAAAAACTACAGGTCTGAAACTCAACTCTTCTTCTTGCATATTTCTTCCTCTTTTATTTTTTTATTTATTTATTTTTTCAGAAAAGTGTCACAATCATTCCAGTTGCCCAAACCAGAGTACTGGCTGACTCCTTCTTTTCCCCCAGCCCCCACAATTTGCCAGTCCCAGAGATTTCTCTATTCTTCCTCCTTAATATCTCAGATCCATTCTTGTCTCCCATCCCAAATGTCACTTCTCTTACTCTCCCCAACCCCCACTTCCAACTCCCATCAGTTCTGTCCCATTATCACCAATGCCTCTCAACTGTAATTTTGCTCCCTAGGAGACATTTGGAATTGTCTGGAAATATTTTTTTATTTGTTTTAATTAGTTATACATGACAGTAGAATGTACTTATATACTTTGATGTATCATACATAGATGGGATTCTGGAGATATTTTTTAGTTGTCAAAATGGAGGAAGGATGCTGCTAAATATAAAGCATAGATCAGCACCTACCTTCAACCAAAAATGATCCAGCCCAAAATGTCAACAATTCTGTTACTGAAACACTTGCTTTATCATAAAGTCACTCATGGGAATAAGTAATAAGGTTTGCAGTTAATAATTGTTTATTAAATGAGTAAAAGGATGAAGAAATTAAAATTGTATCTTCCAGTTGATCAAACTGATTCAGAAACTTGAAGGCAGAAACTAACAGGACAAATAAGATTTTAAGCACTATATCTACAGTACCTAATATCTTACACAAGGAATTAACTCTTGTCTAAGACATTTGAAGTTCCATGAATCTGAGGCAAGAGATAGAAATAAGGGCCTCAGAGAACAAGATCCCACCACACCAAATTAAAACCCTAGTTTAAAGCTTGTTTTTGTTTTTGTTTTTTTTTTGTTTGTTTGTTTGTTTGTTTGTTTTTGGTTGCTTGGCTAGAAGGCTTCACTCAGGCTTAGATGCCCATACATTCTGTTGTTGCCCCAGGCTACCTTGATTACCCTAACATTAGTCAATCCCCCAAAATTGTTTTGAACCCAAGCAATTCTTTTAAGGAACAAGTACAGGACAAACTGAGGTTAAAAAAACATATTAAACCATCCCATTATGGGAACAAGTAATTAAAATTGTATACCTTTTCTGAGCGTAGTAGCACATGCCTATAATACCTGCGACTTGGAAGGCTGAAAAACAAGAGAATTACGAGTTCAAAGCCAGCCTCAGCAAAGGCAAGGTACTAAGCAACTCAGTGAGACCCTGTCTCAAAATAAAATACATAATAGGACTGGGTATGTGGTTCAGCGGTTCAGTGTCCCTGAGTTTGATCCCCAGTACCTCTCCCCGTCTCTCAAAAATTTTTATGCCTTCAACCAAGTCAGAAAAAGGGAACAATTAAGAAAAAATTTCCAAAGAAAGATTAATTCCTCATCAAAGCAGTATAAAAACCACAAGACAGTCATCAAGGGTATCCTCCCATGATGTAGGAGCTTTCCTTGCTTGCTTCTACCAAATTTGCTGCTGAATTCTCACCTTCTGCACACTTCATTCTTCAAGTGCATGAGAAAAGAACCCTCTAGTGCTCACATGATTTGACCTTGTGTTAAAGAACTATACAGTCTATACAATCTGTATAAATATTCTGAATCCTTACATACTTGACACCATTATTAAAACTCCTTGTGATTAACAAAAGACTTTTAGGTAAAGTTGAATTCCTAAATTCCCAGAGCTCTTGTTTTTCATTTTATAATTTTTATTGTTTTGGCTCTGGAGATTGAACCCAGGACCTGTGAATGCTAAGCAGGTGTTCTACCACTGAGATACATCTCCAACCTCCCCAGAGCTCTCTTCACAGAGGTGATTATGTACACCACAAACAAGCAGTTATGTAGCTTTCAGTGTTTATCACCATCATTAATTTTTTCATCAGTGTAGCATTTGGAAATAAAATGTTTAAGAAACAGAGAAAATATCAATTATTACTTTCCCAAGCAATATGGAATGCACTAAAAATTTGTTTCTATATTAGGAAAAAGTTAAATGAAAAGAATTCTAGTTTACTTAAGTTCCCCCCTGCTGCAAATGAAATATTGTCTCCCAACCTTGAAAAACTCATTAGCTTCCTCTGAAAGCTTCCCTTCTAGGGAAGACTTGTGCTAGTTCGGACTTTAAATCTCTTTCAAAGGCCTGTGTGTTAAAGGCTTAGTCCTGGCCTGTGGCACTATTGGGAGGTGGTAGAACCTTTAAGAGGTGAGGCAAAGTGGGATTTAGTTAGGTCATTTGGCGTGTGATCTCAAAGGGGGATATTGGGAGTATAGTCCTTTTCTCTTTTCTTTTTAAGTCCAGACCATGAGGTGTACAATTTTGCCATGTGCTCCCACCATGAGGTACTGCCTTATTGTAGGCCCAAAGCAACTGGACCAAGCCATCATGGACTGAAATCTCCAAAATCATGAATCCAAACTTTCCTTTTTTAGTTTATTTTCTCAGGTATTTTAATATAGTTACAGAAAAGCAACACAGCATGTTTTTTTAGCCTTCAGCACGTTAGCCATTTTCAAAAACTATTTGCAACTGAGAAACAAAGGGAAAAATGAAACATTTATTTTATTCTTATGTCAGAGAAATTCTTACAAAACTGAAGTTCTGGTATTGAGTCTCTAGACATATCCTTGGTAAGTGAAGACAGAGCCTTTCTACCTAAAAGGAACCAATCAGCTTCTCTTAATTGAGTTGTCAAAACATTTAGAACTGTGAGTAGGAAGCCCACTGACAGAAACTTAGCCCATGTACCTTGTTCAGTGGGAAAAAGCAACAAAAAAAATTTATAAACACAGAGACAAAAAAGAAATTAAGTTTCAGGAAGGGAGTTCTTGGCCTTAGAGCAGTGCTCTGCAGTGCTCTTCAATATTGTGAGCCTCATTAAAATGATACAGTAGCCACATTAAAAACGCAAAAAGAAACAGATAAACTTAACTTTAATAAAATTATTCAGCTGGGCACCATGGCAAGAGCCTACATAATTTAACCTCAAATATGCAAAATTTCAATTAGAAAAATTATTAAAAATTATTGATGTTATTCTAAATGCACTTTTTCACTCTATGTCTTTGAGATAAATGCATATTTTATATTAAGAACTATATCTCAATTCAGTATGGGCCACACTTCAATTGTTCTATAATGACATATGGCTAATGAATACTGTTTTGAACATTTTTTGGAGTTCCTAGAGAAACTTTTATTTATTTATTTTTATGTGGTGCTGAGAATCTAATCCAGTGCCTCACACGTGCTAGGCGAGTGCTCTACCACTGAGCCCCAGCCCCAGCCCTCCTAGAGAAACTTTCAGAAGCTTCAGTGATAATCTAAACTTTGTTGAGTTTAGATTATTATTATTTTAAAACAGCATTTGATGAACTTAAAAGTATTAGAGTACGATATGCTTTCAAATGCAAGCAAAAAAAAAAAATTCTTAGTGATACATTAGGGAAAAAAATAAGAATTTTGTTGGGGCAAACACCAGTGAGTGTCTAGGAAATGCTGCTGTTCATGACAGTGAGATAAGAGGGACTTCAAAGACTTTTCAAGATGGTGGGATAGAGGAGGTCACTTTCCTGGCTGCTCCATAGACTGACCAAGAAAGCAGCTTTTTAGTACTGTGGGTACAAAGAGAAAAAAAAAAGCGGGGAGATTTTACTGGAATTTAAAACTGAACATTCAAAGCAGATTGGGACTCAGGAGGTTGAATATAATAAAATAAGGAAGAAATCCCCAGCCGCACAGCTACTACCACTGCCAGGCTACAAAGCACCAGCCAGAGCGGTCCCTCCATGAGCATAGTGGAAGGATAAGGGAATTGTGGGGAGGTCTGAGGTGTGTCTGGGTACAGAGTGTTTAGAGATCAAGGACACTGCCTGGCAAATCTGAAATACGAGCTGTACAATATCTGTGTGGGGGGAAAGAAGCCACCATCTCTCCTTCTGTTGGGCAGAAGACAAAGGAAGGAACCATTTTCAGTCACAGAACTGGGGCCACAGCTGAGGGGGCTGATTCCTGGCAAATCTCAGTTTGGCCGGAAATACAGGCCTAGTGACACACATTGCCCGACATAGAGTGTGCTTAAGTGACCAAGAGAAAAATCAGACATGGAGAGAGATTTACACAGGGGACAATGGTCATGAAAACTTACTGGCTCTACTCCTCCCTCTCCAATCTGACTGCTTGCAGGCTGGGAGAGATGCATCTGGTGGGGAACTTGGAAGGGCAGGGATAGGAGAGATTGTTTGGAAACTGAACCAGAGACCAGGAAATGTGGGGTCTGAAGGTGATGAAAGGGACTAAGAATTGGGTCCCCCACCACACAAGTGGAATCCAAGGGGAGATCCCTGTGGTACAGTCTTCCAGCATGGACCAGCAAGTATTAGGTGCTGGAGGTGCACTGATTTAAAATCTCCAGACCGATTGGTATTCAGCAAAGACTCTGGAGCCCACCTAAGCTCAAACCCTGCCCCCCAGGAATTCTGCCTAAGGGGTTACTTTTCTCACTGAGGCATCTGGAAGATGGAGCTTCATGTGCCAGACAACCCCACCTAAAACTGCTGTGAAGAGAAGCTGAGAATCTTTTGAACTCCAATGGAAAGAATTCTTTTAACTTTTCATCAAGATTTTTTAAAATTATTTTTCTCTGTTTAATTGTTACCTTAATGGCATATGGTATTTGTACATGTACATTTTTTGTACATATTCATATTTTTTTCTCATTTCTAGCATTTTTGAAGCCACTTATTTTTCATGGATTAGTTTTGTTTTCTTTTTTGTTTGTTTGCTTGTTTATTTTTGTGATCTGCAATGTTTGATTAGTTTATTTTAGGGTTTTTTTTTTTTGTATTCCTTTATTTTTACTTTTAATTTATATATATTTTCTCCTACCTGTTTCCCTTGATTCTCTATTTTCTTCTGCTAACAGCCAATACCTATTGTTTTCTCTTTCACTCTTCCTTTAATTTTTTACTTCTTCTCTCCTCCACCCTCATAATCATCATATCCTATATCACTTCTTTTCTCTGCCTGTCCACCATTTGAAATTACAAAACTTTTTCGAACTGACAGTTTTTATTGCAGGCAATAACTGATGATATCATTTCTGTATATCTTGATAATTAACATTGTAGATATCATAGTAGAAACTACTTGGTTTAATGCTATATATATATTTTTGTATTGGTTGTTGTTATTATTTGTCTCCCCCTAAAAAGTGAGGACACTATCAGTCCACAGGGTAGAAACTCTACCGCTTCAGATCCATACTGTTTGATGCGTAGACACACAAAAAACATGAAAAAGCAAGGGAACAAATTAAAAATGAAACCAAGATACTCCAATAACAAAATCCATTACATTACAGCAGAAAGAAATGTCAGAGAAGGAGTTTAGAATGTACATAGTTAAACTGGTTTGTGAAGTAAAGAATGGTATAAGAAATGAAATTCAATAGGAAATAATCAAAGGCAGAACTGAAATCAATGAAATCAAAAGAAAAGAAACAATTGAAAAAAATTGACAAAACAAAGAGTTGGTTCTATGAAAAATAAATAAAATAGGTAAACCCCTGGCCATGCAAGTGAAGAGACAAAGAGAGAAAACTCAAATTACTAGAATACAAGATTAAGAAGAAAATATCACAATGGACATGTCTGAAATACAGAAGATAATTAGAAAACATTTTGAAAATTCATACTCTAATAAAATAGAAAATATCAAAGACATCAACAATTTTCTAGAGACATACAATCTACCCAAACTGAATGAGAAGGTCATACATGATTTAAACAGATCAATTTCAAGTAATGAAATAGAAAACACCATCAAAAGCCTACCAACAAAGAAAAGCTCAGGACCAGATAGATTCTCAGCAGAGTTCTACAAGACTTTCAAGAAAAATTAACACCAATACTCCTCAAATTATTCCATGAATTAGAAAAGGAAAGAACCCTTCTAAACTCATTCTATGAGGTCAGTATCACCGTGGTACCCAAACTGGACAAAGACACATCAAGGAAAGAAAACTTTAGACCAATATCCATGATAAACATAGATGCAAAAATTCTCAATAAAATTCTGGAAAATCACATACAAAGACATATCTAAAATATAGTACACCATGATCAAGTGAAATTTATCCCAAGGATGCAGGGTTGGTTCAACATATGGAAATCAATAAAAGTAATTCATCAAATTAATAGACTTAACAACAAGAATCAGATGATCATCTCAATAGATTAAGAAAAAAGCATTTGACAAAATACAGCACACCTTTATGTTTAAAACACTAGAAAAACTAGGGATAGTAGGAACATACTTCAACATTGTAAAAGCTATATATGCTAAACCCAAGGCCAGCATCATTCTAAATGAAGAAAAATTGAAAGCATTCCTGCTAAAGACTGGAACAAGGCAAGGATGTCCTCTTTCACCACTTCTACTCAACATCATCCTTGAAACCTTAGCAAGAGCCATTAGAGAAAAGGAAAAAAAATACAAATAGTTAAAGAAGAACTCAAATTATCACTATTTGCTGATGACATGATTCTATATCTAGAAGATCCAAAAAATTTCCAACAGAAAACTTCTAAAACTAATAAATGAATTCAGCAAAGTAGCAGGACATAAAACCAACACCCATAAATCAAATGCATTCCTATACATCAGAAGTGAATCCACTGAAAGAGAAATTAGAAAAACTACCCCATTCACAATAGCCTCAAATAAAATAGTTAGGAATCAACCTAACAAAAGAGGCAAAAGACCTAAACAATGAAAACTACAGAACACTAATGAAAGGAATTGGAAAAAAAACTCAGAAGATGGAAAGAGCTCCCATGCTTCTGAATAGGCAGAATCAATATTATCAAAATGGCCATTCTACCAAAAGCATTACACATATTTAATTCAATTCTAGTTAAATTCCCAATGACATTCTTTATCGAAATTGAAAAAGGAGTCATGAAATTTATTTGGAAAAATAAGAGACCCAGAAGTGTGAAGGCAATCCTTAGCAAGCAAAGTAAAGCAGGAGGCATCACAACACCAGAGCTTAAACTATACTACTGAGCTATAGTAACAGAAATGGCATGGTATTGGCACCAAAATAGACTTGTATACCAATGGTACAGAATGGTAGACACAGAGACAAACCCACACAATTATGGTTATCTCATGCTAGACAAGGGTGCCAAAAACAAATGGTGCTGGCAAAACTGGAAATCCATATGTAGCAAAATGAAACTAAACCTCTATCTCTCACCCTGCACAAAAATCAACTCAAAGTGAATCAAAGACTTAGGCACTAGAACACAGATCCTGTGCCTAATAGAAGAAAAAGTAAGGCCAAATCTTCACCATGTTGGCCGAGGCTCTGAATTTCTTAACATGATCCCTAAAGTCCAAGGAGTAAAATCAAGGATCAATAAATGGGATGGATTCAAATTAAAAGACTTTTTCTCAGCAAAGGAAACAATCAATAATATGAGGAGAGAGTGTACAGATTGGGAGAAAATCTTCACCACATGTACCTCGGATAAACATTAATCTCTAGGATATATAAAGAACTCAAAAAACTTAACACATACACAAAAAATAATAACCCAATCAATAAATGGGCTAAGGAACTGAACATAGACTTCACAGAAGAAGAAATACAATCAATTGACAAATATATGAAAGAATGTTCAACATCTCTAACAATTAGAGAATTGCAGATGAAAACTACACTAAGATTTCATCTCACTCCATTCAGAATGACAATTATCAAGAATACATGCAACAATAAATGTTGGCAAGGATGTAGGGAAAAAGATACACTCACACATTGCTGATGGGACTGAAAATTGGTGCAGCCACTATGAAAATCAGTGTGGAGATTTCTTAGAAAACCTGGAGTGGAACCACCATTTGACCCAGCTCTTCCATTCCTCAGTTTTTACCCAAAAGACTTAAAATTACCATGCTACAGTGACACAGCCCTATCAATGTTTATAGCAGCTTAATTACAATAGCTGGACTATGAAACCAACCTAGATGTCCTTCAATAGATGAACGGATAAAGAAAATGTGGTATAGTTATTCAATGAAGTATTACTCAGCTTTACAAAAGAATGAAATTATGGCATTTGCCAGTAAATAGATGGAGTTGGAGAATATCATGCTAAGCAAAATAAGTCAATCCCATAAAAGCAAAATAAATCAATTCCACAAAACCCAAGCCTGAATGTTTTCTCTAATATGTGAATGCTAATTCACAATAAGGCGGGGGGCACTAGAGAAGAATAGAATTATCTTAGGTTAAGTAGAAGGAAGTGAAGGGAGGGGAGAAGAGTGGATGTGGGGATAGAAAGAATAGTAGAATGAAACAGACATTATTACTTTATGTATATATGTGACTACATATGACCAATATAATTCTACAACATGTACACTCAGAAATATGAGAAATTATATCCCATCTATATATGATATATCAATGTTCATAAATGCTTTCTACTGTCATTTATAACTAATTAAGACAAATTAAAAAATTAAAAAAAGAAAATACAGGAAGTGAAATATTACTTCAATATAAAGGCAGAGATTCTTAAAAAAAAAGAAATCAAGCAGAAATCCCCAAAATAAAGGAAACAATAAACCAAATTAACAATTCAATAGAAGGAATCACCAACAGACTAGACCACTTAGAAGACAGAACCTCAGGCAATAAAGAAAACATATATAATCTTGAAAATAGAGTTTAACACTGAGAGAAGACATTAAGAAACCATGCACAAAACTTCCAATAACTATGAGATAATATGAAAATACCAAATTTAAGATTTATTGAGATGAAAGCTCAGAGATACAAATCAAAGGAATGCACAATCTTTTCAATGAAATTATATCAGAAAATTTCCCAAACCTAAAGAATGAAATGTAAAATCAAATATAAGAGGTTTACAGGAACTCAAATGGACACAATTACAACAGACCCACACCAAGGCACATTAAAATGAAAATGCCTAACATACAGAATAAGGATAGAATTTTACAGGCTATGAGAGAAAAATATCAGATTATATATTGGGTAAAAACAAATTTGGATCTCAGATAATTTCTCAACCCAGACCCTCAAAGCTAGGAGGTCCTGGAATAACATATAGCAACCTCTGAAAGAAAATGAAGGCCAACCAAGAATCCTATATCCAGCAAAATTAAGTTTCAGATTTGAAGATGAAATTAAACCCTTCTCTGATAAACAAACATTTTAAAAATTTGCTAAACTAGAAAGCCTACACTGCAGAACATTTTCAAAATATTCCATGAAGATGAAATGAAAATAAAAGTGAAAAATAGCAAAGGGAGGAACTATATTAAAGGAATAGTCAATCAAAGGATAAACTTAAATCAAATAAAAAACTAGAAATAAACCAAAATGACCAGGAGTACAAATCATATCTCAATAATAATCTTGAACATTGGTAGTCTAAACTCATCAATTAAAAGACACAGACTGGCAGATTGGATTAAAGAACAAGACACAAGAATATGCTGTCTAAGAGACTTACCTCATAAGCAAAGACATCCACAGACTAAAGGTAAAAGGATGAGAAAAAACAAATCATTCACATGGATCATGTAAACAAGCAGGGGTTTGTATTCTCAGATAAAGTGGACTTTAAGCCAACATTAATCAGAAGGGACAAAGAAGGCTATTTCATTCTACTTAAGGAAATTATACATCAAGAAGACATAACAATTGTAAATATTTTTGTCCCAAACAATGGAGCATATACATACATCAAACAACCCCTTCTCAATTTTAAGAAACAAATAGACCACAACACAATAATAATGGGTAACTTTAAAATGCCTCTGTCACCACTGGATTGATCCTCCAAACAAAAACTAAATAAAGAGATTATAGAAGTAAAAAAATACAAATGATAATTTAGATGTAATAGACATATATAGAATATTTCATCCATCAATGACTGCATATACTTTCTTCTCAGCAGCACACAGATCCTTGTCTAATATAGACCATGTTATATAAACTATCACATATGTTGGCATACAATTGTAATATTACCTTAGTATATTTTTAACATCTATAAGGCTATTTTGAATGCTCCCTTTCCATTGATATTAATTTTTGTGTTCTTGCTTTTTTCTTGATTATACTTCTTTGATTTTATCAAATTTCAGATATATTATTTCTTTTCTATGTCATATATTTCTGCTCTTACTCTTATTTTTTTTCCTACTACATAATGTGAACACAATTTGATTGTTTTTCTAGCTTCTTTTGGATACAAATACTTTAAGTTATAAATGTTCATCTGAGTGTTGTTTCATCCCAGAAATCCTGATATTTTAAGCTTTTATTATCACTTAGTTCAAAGCACTTTTTATTTACTTTTTTTGTGTGTGTTTTCTTCCTTGACCTCTGAAATATTTATAGGTGTGCCATTTAATTTTGAAATAATGACTGTCGGGGTGGGATTCTATGTATCTCAAGATGATTGATTTCTAATGTAATAAATCATGCAGGAAACACAGTCTGCATAGTTTCAAATTTTAAAAAAATAATAAAAATGCTTTTTATATTGAGTATGTTGGTTACGTACATGTCAAAACCGATCAAATTGCAAATATGTGCATTTTAATGTACTTTGATTTTACCTCAATAAAGCCATAGGGGAAAAAAGGCCCTCAAAGAATGTGATAATGTAGGCAAGGAGAAGGGACCCTGGTCATTTTCCCTGTCTTCAATCTTTAGGTGGGTATTAAAGCAGAATGACCTTGGTTGTAAAGTAAAGGAATGTACTGATAAATCATCTGGAGAAATCTACCTGGGCAAAGGGCACACACCCATCCTGTATATATTCCCTCTGTTTATAGATGTGGTTGTGGTCCTCCATATTGTCCTGGCCCGCTGTCACCAACAAGTCCATGAGTAATAAAGTGTCCAGAGGCTTTGTATCCCTGGGGTTGAACGGCTTTTTTTTTTTTTTTTTAACCATTCAACTTAATAGGAATTTATTAGAGATAAGTCCATACTCTTAACAGAGCTTACCACCATTGAAATCAAGAATTCACAGAGCAAGAATAATCCTTGAACGGGAAAGAGGAAATATGATTCTAGTATAAATATGGACAGAAGAAGAAAAATTGTCTTCCACAGATACCATTTTTTTTTTGTTGTTGTTGTTTGTTTGCTTGTTTTTTCTTTCTTTCTTTTCTTTTTTTTTTAAAGTTTTGTGATTCAAACCCAGGGCCTCCTTCATGCTCTACCACTGAGCTACAACTGCAGACACTTTTAAAACATTTCATTTTGAGACAGGGTCTCACTAAATTGCCCAGACTAAGCTCAACTGATCTTCTTGCCTCAGCCTCCCAGGTAGATGGAATTATAGGTAGCTTAATTACCACCAAGCCTGACATTGCGTTGGTTTTCATAATCTTTGCTCTGACTTAAATATTAAAATTAAGGATACCTACAAAAATTGGCCCAAATGCATGGATTTTAATCAAGACAAGAATAACAACAAGAATCACATGCGTACACGTGTGCTTCTCCTGCTTGATGATGTTAGTAACATTGATTTAAATCACACTGCTCCAAAAAAAAAAAAAAAATTGAATTTTGCACTTTGACTTGGTGATTGTGTTGTAGCAGGGGAGCCTTTGCAAGCTGAAAACTGCAGCAGCCAAGATGCCTAGAGCTGAAATAGGTTCAGGGTCCTAAAGACTGATGGTTCTTTGCAAACTCTCAGAGCAGGTAGCACAAGCAGGAATTGATTTGGGAAAATAAGAAGAGAGATTAGGGGCTGGGGATGTGGCTCAAGCGGTAGCGCGCTCGCCTGGCATGCGTTTGGCCCAGGTTGGATCCTCAGCACCACATACAAACAAAGATGTTGTGTCTGCCAAAAACTAAACAATAAATATTGAAATTCTCTCTCTCTCTCTTAAAAAAATAAAAAATAAAAAAAGAAGAGAGATTAGCATACAGTATAAGCTACTGAGTGGACAGCATTTTTCACAGAACCAGTTTTCTTTTGTTTTGTTTTAAGGGGACTAAAACTAAATGTATTTGGATACCCTCTTCCAGCTGAAATCTGGACAATGTAGATGTTGGCCCCAGGAAGGCTCACTCCCTTTTAATGTGATAAGAAAATTTCCTAGGATTACGATAGCACCAAAACCTGTAAAAAATCTGCCTTTTCGCATTCTGGAAGCTTTGGTTGGAACATTAATAAAAGTCTTTCCCTTTGAGGTAGCGTGTGTGTGTGTGTGTGTGTGTGTGTGTTTATCATAGAAAATGGGTCTTTGGGCCTGCATTTCTCCTGAAGATAAGAATATAGCAATAAGAAAGATAGTAGTAGAATGAAACAGACATTATTACTGTATGTATGTATGTATGTGACTGTATGACCAATGTGATTCTATATTATGTATACTCAGAAAAATGAGAAATTATATCCCATCTATGTATGATATATCAAAGTATATAAGTGCATTCTATTGTCATGTATAGCTAATTAAAACAAATAAAAAATTTAAAAAAATAGAAGATAAGGAGAGTTCACCAACTAAAAAAAAAAAAAAAAAAAGAATATAGCATATCCTATTGGCTTCAGCCTGGATAGGACATCAGATAAATTGCTTTTTAAAAGATAGCATGTAGGGTCAGCACAGGAGCCCCAGTGTATAGAATTATCCCCTTAATCTTATGTTTCCACCTCTCATATCTGTCTGTTACTTATCAATGGTAGAAATGAAACAAGTCAGGCAAGAGGACATACAGGCAAAGCTTTTTTTTTAAAGCTTCTATTTGAGAAGGAGACAGAGCACTGACCACAGGGTCAGGCTGGCTCCTGGAATAATGGAAGGTAGTTTTATTCATGTAAAAGTGCAGTTTGTAAGGTGGGAGTGTTTCTGCTAAGGTTTAGAAATCTTTATTGGCTTTAGGTACTTTTCAGAGGTTTATTTTTCTTTTTCCTCTGAGGACACATTTTACTCTGAAGGAGTCATGCTCATTTGGTCAATCATTCTAGCCAAATTTCAGCTTTCCATATTGATGCCACATCTTATATCACATCTCTGTCTTATAATGGGAATGAATTGCTGTAGCTCTTAGAAGAACACATAGGTAGGAAAGTAAGAAGTTAAAGGCCCTGAGAATTTACCATTTTAATTGCCTGTCACAGTTGGTATCCTTAGTGCTGTTTGTCCTAAAGAGTCATGGCAAGAATCTCCGGCCCTAATGATGCCCCTGGTCTCTAAAGCTGATAAGGTGATTTGAGCAGGATGGTTAAGGCATACACCAAGCTTTTAATAACTAACAAGTTATGAGTTAGGTGAGAGAACAGAAAAAAAAATTATACAATTTTTTAATAGCTATCAGGGCATGAGTTAAGGCATTTGCCTTCGTCCCTATGGTGGTCTCTCTCTCTCTCTCTCTCTCTCTCTCTCTCTCTATATATATATATATATATATATATATATATATATATATATATATATGCACACACACATATTTATTTCATATATATGTATAAAATGCTTTCTTCTTGAATTCTAAGCATAAGCACTTTCTCTTAGTATATAAGAGCCAATCTGGCTAATTATAACTATACTGAAAATTGAAAAAGCTGAAGGAGAGGATACAAACATTTTAATTTAAGGGCAATGGCTTACTGGCCCATTATAAAACAGATACCTTAATTCTTTTCACTTCCACATTCAAATTAAGAGGAATTTATTCTGATCAGAAATGGATCCAAAAGAAGCTTGGAACTCCCATCTCCCACTGCAGATCTTTCTGGAGAATTGCCCTCTGGAGAGTTAGGCTTCCTAGGGCATGGTGAGGTTTTATAATACAGATAGCTTTGGATAGGGGGTGTAGCTCAATGTAGAACACTTTCCTCGCCTACTCCTGGCTCTCTTATTTGATCCCTAGCACCACAAAGAAAAAAAAAAAAAGGTAGCTATATCAGCTTTGAAAAGCAAAAAAAAAAAAAAAAAAAGGCTGATTGCCCTCACCTGTGTTGGAGCGTCAGGTCTATAAAGATGATCTTGGGGGCTTTTGAAGAAGAGGAAAATTTTAAAATCCATAATATAATTAGTTTTTCTCATAATGGTGTAGAAATGGCTGTTGTCAGTTTCAGAGAAAAGGTATTGCATTACTTGATTACTGGGAATTTATCAGTATCTATGATACTTAAATCTTTCCTTCCTCAGAGATTAGAGAGGCAGGATAAGAAAACTGATTTGGCAGTCTGCCTTTTTTGCTTAGGACAATGAACTTAAGATTGGTAGAGATATTTAGGGCTTGTGTACTCTGCCAGCTCAGGAAACTTTTCTATTTCTTCTTCTGTACTACTAAAGACCCTGGGACTTTAAGGAAGATTTAAATACAATATTTAAAAATGACAATTAAAATGAAGAGAATGGTTCATTTAATGGTAGCTCAGTGTAGGGCACCTCTTCAGCATGCTTGAGGCTCTGGGTTTGAAGCACAGCATAATAAATAAATAAAATAAGAATTTTTTTTTCAATAGTACCTTCCTTGGCCTGTTTGGAGTTGGTGATTCTGTGGTACCTGGTTAGAAAGGCCCAAGATATTCTAATTTGATGGAGATCAAGCAATAGATGATAGGCCTTAGGCAGTGATGGGTAAGGAGCTTCCAACCAAGTCAATCTCATTTGCAGGGATTAAAGTGGGTAGAGTGCTGCTCAACTGCTGCACAGCCAAAAGCATGTTGTTCTACATATCCCCTCAAAGTGGCACCTCCTTTTAGTCTTTAAGACACTTAAAAGAGAACTTTGAAGACATTGCTTAAAGTCTGATTTATTTGTTTTACTCCTGATTTGTTTTTCATGATTCATTGAGCTCCTTTAAGAACTCCTATGGTAAAAGATGGATATACAGTATGATCAGAACACATTTGCTCCCTGTCCACTGGGATCTTGCAACATAAATAGGGGTGGGCCAAGACAGTCAATAAACAAATAGATAATTACAAATTAACATTAAGGATTTAGAGGTTAAGAACAAATGCTCTATAAGTAACTTAGCAAAGCCCTGTTTAAAAATAAAAATAAAAATTTAAAAAGGATTAAGAATACTGCTTAGTGGTTAAGTGCCTCTGGATTCAATCCCTGGTTCCAAAAAAATAAAAACAAAAAAATCCAAAACAAATGCTCTAAGATGGGGAATGGTCTTTTTGTTTTGTCTTCTGTTTTGAGGGATTGAACCCAGACATTTGTATTTCCTAAGAATGTGCCTACCACTGATATACCCCCAGCCCAGAATAAACTATTTTAAAGTGGGTGTGGTCAACAGAAGCCTCTCTGAATACCCTGATATTTCATGATGAGAAATGCAGGTGAGAAGGATTCAAGCAAGCAAAATATGTTAAGAAAAATTGAGCAGAAGGAAAATCATGAATTAAAGTTAGGAAGACAAGAGGTTTATTAATAAGAACAAGTGATAAAGGAAGTTCTGTGCCCCAGAATCTATTACCCTAATTCCACAGCATTTAAGATCCTAGGAACTCTCTTTTAATATTTTATATTTCCATTTTTCACCTATTTTCAATATAACAGAATGAAGAATTAATTATTTAATATCTTTTAAGAACTATCTGATCTTTGTAATTATTGATGTAGCTCAGGAATGATTCAAGTAATGGTATCAAATGGGGAAACAGAAAGGAATGTAATCTTTTGGTAGTGCCTTCAGATTAAATAGGTGGGCTCTTCTTCCCTCAACATTTCCCCCACTCCTATAATTCTGATTGGTATAAAGTTCTTGTATTTTTACTCTCCTCAAAAATGACTGGAAAGGATCACTTCAAGGGATTGGGGTTGTAGCTCAGTAGTGTACTTTCCCATCACACATGAGGCCCCAGGCTGGATCCCAAGCACTATGGAAAGGGGGGAAAACTGTTTTAGTCATCTGTTACTTCTGCCCTTGTAATTCTACCATAATAAATTAAAATTTCCTCCATCTGCTTCTTTTGGTGGTAGTAATGGTGCTGGGGATTGAGCTCAAGGCCTCTGAACTTTTTAAATGATATGTTTTCAAAATTGCATAGTAGAATTAGGAGAATTGGTCTTAGAGAAACTGAGTTCAAATCTTGACCTTATTCTTTATTGCCAGGGTGATTTTGGGCAAATAAATCTCTGGGAGGTTCAATTGCTCCATCTGTAAAATAAATATGATGGTAACTACTTTATAAATGCAAACATTTAATTAAATTATGTATACAAATGGCCTATAGTTGTTCAACAAAAATATAAGAGCCAGTTATGTAACTCAAGTATTTCCAGGCCTTTTACAGCCAAGCCCCCCTGAAAACACAAAAGGAAGAATTGTTAATTCACCCAAGCTGAGGGAGCCTGCCAGGCATGAAGGCTCAAGCTTTGTTGCTAGGTATACTGAACTATTTTTAACAAAGACCCTATACTTATGCCATCCTCAGATGAATGCCAAGGGGTAAGTGCTTTTCTGATTGGTCCAGTGATTTCCTGCCCCTAAATGCTGGATTTCATCCACCACAGCCTCAAGATGTGGGCCAGGAGAGGAGATCAAGCTCAGAATCATTGTGCCTAGTATCCTTACCAGAAGATTTGGGCTGAACCCAGCTTTGTGTCTACTTCAGAGATGGAATACTCATTCATATTTATTTCATTTTTGTAAGAGAGAGAGAGAGAATTTTAATATTTATTTTTTAGTTTCGGTAGACACAACATCTTTGTTTGTATGTGGTGCTGAGGATTGAACCAGGGCCACATGCATGCCAGGCGAGCGCGCTACCGCTTGAGCCACATCCCCAACCCCTCATTCATATTTATCTAAGAATTCCCAAATATAACAAAGTGCAGACATGAATCTGTCCCAGATACCCCGGATATGAAAGGTTCTTCAGCATGAATTTTATGAGCATGACCTGGTATTATAAATCAATGTTTCAGCAAATGAATGAACAAAATGTGGTATATCTATATCATGGAATATTATTTATCAATTAAGAGGAAGTATTGATACATGCTGCAGCATTCATGAGCTTCAAAGACATTATGCTAAGGGAAAAGAACCAGAATAAGAATCATGATCTTAATCTTAATTTCATTTGTGTGAAAGGCTCAGAAAAGTAAATTTTATAGACCAGAAGGTACACAACTCTATAAATATACTAAAAATAACTTAAATAAATTTAGTAGTGGACTGAGAGTCTAGCTCAGTGGTAGAGCACTTGTCAAGCAAGTGTGAGGCCAAAGGTTCAATGCTCTTATAATCTAATAATATCACTTCTGAACATTCCTGCATTGTCTCACAAATGAGCTGTCATGGGACATAACATATCCAAACTGTAACACCTAGTCTTCATGTCCTTAGAATATTTGTCTTTGGAATTTAGTTTAGCTTTCCTTTTGGACCCAAGAATACAGTTGAATTTGGTCATCCAGGCCAAAGCAGCAAAGCAATTAAATTTAGGTCATTTCTCATCAGGAGATCGGTGCCTCTAAACTGAGATTCAGAGAATATTATACTTTTTAAAAATTAATGGTTTATAGAGGTATCATTTACAAATCATAAATTCACCTTTTCTGTGTATTTAATCCCCAGTGTGTATGTGTGTACACACACACATAAACAGTGGGGATTAAACTCAGAGCCTTGTGCTTGCAAGGCAAACACTCTACCAATGGAAATATATCCCCAGCTCTAAATCCATATATATATATATATATATATATATATATATATATATAGTGGATGGGCACAATACCTATATTTTATTTGTTTTCTGTGGTACTGGGGAATTGAACCCAGTGCTTCATGCATGCTAGGCAAGTGCTCTACCACTGAGCCACAACCCGGCCTCCTGAATTCACCTTTTATATATATTTGTGGTGCTGAGCATTGAAGCTGTGGTTTTACATATGTGATTGCTTTCTCAGAATATTACACTAGCATCCAGTTTCCATTTGGAAATCTATGTGCTTCTTGGGAAGCTGACTCTACCCCCGTTTAGTATCTAGAGTGAAATATATGATTTACTATAGAAATATTATTGCAAGAATGGCATGTGACCTCTGTCAGTCAAATTGGAATGGATCCAGGTCAATTGTTAGAAATGATTGAAGAAAATTTGGGGTGATGTGGTAGACATGAAGCATGAAATGCTAGAACTCCACTCAATGCCAGGAAGAAAGATAGTCAAAGTGAAATATGACCTCTGTGGGGTAAGATGATAAAGTGGTAAGATGATCTTATTAATAATCTTATTAGATTATAAGACCATTGAACCCTTGGCCTCACACATGCTAGACAAATGCTCTATCACTGAACTAGGATAAATCATGAAACTATGCCTGAAAGCTGTTATCTTAGGTACTTTAAATTATGTGAGCAATAAACTCCTTTCATTATTTAATATATTTAACCTGGGATTTATATAAATATGTAGATACTCTGTATGAAAGACTCAGTATTGTTAAGATGTTCATTCTTCCCAATTTGGTCTTATAGATTCCACACAACCTCAATACCAGGAAACTATTTTTGTAGCTATTGACAAAATAGATCTAAGGTTTATAATAAAAGGAAAAATCAAGAATAGTCAACATAACACTGAAGAACAAAGTCAGGGGAGCTATCAGATTGTAAGACTTATTACAAAGCAATAGTAGTTAAGACACTGTTATATTGTTTAAATAGACATATATGGCTGGGGATACATCTCAGAGGTAGAGCATTGACTAGCATGCTCAAAGTTCTAGGTTTGATCTCCAACACTATATAAAAATAAATGCAAGGACAGATACATAGATCACAGACCAGAAGAAGGATACCAGAAATAGAATTACACACATATAAGTAACTAATCTTTGACAAAGGCTGTTCAATAGAGGAAGGTTAGCCTGTCAACAAATTATACTGCCCAAATAGACTTCTATATGTAAATAAATAAATAAAAATCACATTTTCTGGATGAAAAAACTGATATTAGATTTTTAGACTTTACTAAAATTTCTCTGAGTTCAATCCACAAATCCCCAGTACAAAACAAAAACAGAACACAACACAACAAAAAAACTTAACACAAAATAGAACAAAACAACAACAACAACAACATGGTAGAGAATGTGATTGGCATGTACAAGGCACACACATACATACACACAAACAATGGAAAATAAAATTTCTTTGTGAAAGACACTGTTAAAAGAATCAACACAACTCACAGGGAGAAAATATTTGCAAAACTTATATACATTATGTACTTGTATCTAAAAATACACCTCTTATAACTAGAAATTAAGAAAATAGCCTAATTTAAAAATGGTCAAAAAGTCTGGGGTTACAGACATGCACCATCAGACTTGACTGAGTGATTCAATAAGATACCAGATGGCAAGTAAGCATATGAAAAGATGCATATCATCATTTGTCATCAGGAAACTACAAATTAAAATAATAATGGGGCATCACTACACATTAGAATGACTAAGATCTAACACACAACACTAAATGCTGGCAAGTATGTAAAGCCAGAGAAATTTTCATTCATTCCTTGTGGGAATGCAAAATTTTATAGTCACTTTGGAAAAAAGTTTGACAGTTTCTTACAAAGTTAATCATAGTCTCACTATACAATCCAGCAATATTATCCAATTGGCTTGACAACTTATATTCATACAAAATTCTGCAAAAGAATGTTTATACCAGTTTTATGTATAATTGCCTAAAGTGGAAGAAACCAAGATGTCTGTCAACAGATAAATGGATAAGCAAACTGTAGTATACCCATACAATGGAATATACTATTCAATGATAAAAAGGAAGCTATAAAAAGACATGGGGTAACCTTAAAGGCCTATTGCTAAAGAAAAGAAGTCAGAATAAAAACTCTACATATTGCTTGGTCCAACTATATGACATTTTGGAAAGTATAAAATTAGAGACTGTAAAATGAACATTGGTTTTCAGGGGTTCTTGGAGAGGGAGGATGGATGAATAGGTACGATACAGGGGATTTTTAGGAGAGGTAGAATACATTTTATTTTATTTCTTGTGGTGCTGGAAATCTAACCCAGGGCCTTCTTCACACAGAGTAAGCAAGAACTGTACTACTGAGCTACACCCCCAAAACCTAGAATGTATTTTATTTTACTTAAGTCAAATCTAACTTACACTTTCCTACACAAAGCTAATGTCCTATGAACACTTTATACCGTACTTATTCATTATTGTATACTTTAATTTACTCACAAAATGATTATTGAGAACTATGCAACATGTTAGGCATGGTTTTATGGCAAACTACTCAGTATGCCTCTAGGTATATTTCATTTCTTATTGAAGTTTATTTCTCTATTTAGTTTAGCATTGATGTATTATCTTAAGCTTTTCTTAGTTACCTAGTGCTCTGAAAATATATCATGATACCTTCCCCTTTGAAACTCACTCACTCAGTTAAGTGTGGTGGTGCATGTCTGTAACCTCAGCAACTCAAAACATGATGCAGGAGGATTGCAAGTTTGAGGCCAGCCTCAACAACTTAGCAAGACCTATCTCAAAACTTAAACATTTAAAAAAGGGCTGGGGTTATAGCTCAGTGGTAAAATGCCCCTAATCCCCTAGGTTAAATTTCCAGTACCAAAACAACAACAACAACAAAAAAAGATTAAGTAAAGTAATCCTCTATTTTTCACTTGTGTGCACTTCCTCTATAATTTAATATTTCATCATATAGTACAATTACTTATTCACATCTCTTCTGGAAGCTTTAAGAGTTGAGGAATAATGTTTGCTAGAATTACCTTGTAAATTAAAATTACTAGCCAGAGAAAAACTTTCTGAAAACACAAGATTCCAAGATATAACACTTTTTTATTGTTGCTTTTGTTTTTATGTTAAGGTGGAGTCTTGCTATGTTGGCCAGACTGGCCTCAAACTTCTTCCTGCCTCAGCCTCCTTAAGTAGCTGGAAATATAGGCACACGCTGCTGTATCTGACAAACATTGACTTATTGTAAAAACTAAAGTTTTACAATATCCAATTAAGTGACCAACTAGCATGGATTATAAGAGACTCAAGAATTAGGCTATATGTATACCTTGAACACAGGAACATGGCCTTCGTCTTGAAGTTTTGGAATCATTGACGGAGAAATATTAAATGGAGTTGAGGGTTTGGACAATAATGTAACATACTGGGGCTGGGGATGTGGCTCAAGTGGTAGTGGGCTCGCCTGACATGCATGATACACGGGTTGGATCCTCAACACCACATACAAACAAAGGTGTTGTGTCCGCTGAAAAAAAAACTAAAAAAATAAGTATTAAAAAAATTCTCTCTCTCGCTCTCTCTCTCTCTCTTTTTTTTTTTTTAATAATGTAACATACCAACCAAAATCTCCTATTAACAGACATAGTAACTGTTTTCAGGAGAACTCTCTGGATCCATTCTTTTTCTTTTGCTTAGCAGATTGTGTCTTTTAGAGCTGTTTAAGGTTCATAGCAGTATAGTGCAGAAAGTACATGATTCCCACATATACGCCCAACCTCCCAAACTTCCCCATTATTTGCATCTCTCACTACAATGGTGCATTTGTTATAGTCAACGAATCAACATTGAAGTATATAACTTTCCTCAGTGAGTAAGCATCTTCTCAGTTTCAAAAAGATTCTAAATATTTAGAAAAGTCAAAATCATACTATGTAACGTTTGTTCCATTTACCAGAGAACTATATCCCCAGTCCTTTTTGAAAAAAGAAATTTACTTATGTCTTTGCATGTATGTGTGGTGCTGGGGATTGAGCACAGGGCCTGAAGTAAGCTAGGCAAGCACATTACTGCTGAACCACACCCTAGCCCTTTCTTATTTATTTTTTATATATAAAATATATTGGCCTATTAGAACCTCAGCCTTTTAACTCGAATATGCAAAATTGATTAATTGATTTAGACTTGTGACCTTCACTTGAAATCTTCCTAAGTTGGAACATTTATGTTGTTTTATATCTCATTTTATTTAGAAGTTCTATGTGGTCCTGTATGCTGGTATATGCCTGTATTCCTAACTTTGTGGCAAGAGGACTACAAGTTCCAGGCCAGTTTTTAGAGTTAATCAACCCTTTCTTCAATCTTTCAAACTTCTAGAATTATATATATAAAAATATAGTTTGGGTTTCTTCCTCCCTTCCTCCCTCCCTCCCTTTCTCCCTCCCTCCTTTCCTTCCTTCTTTTCTTTTTTCTCTTTTGTACCATAGAGTAAAATCTCAGAGTGCAGGGACAATATCTTATTTATATTTAATTTTTATTGTTTGGCAGAGTGCTTTGGAACACAGTAGGAGCTTAATAAATTGCTCAGTAAACACAAGTTTTAGGGAAAAGAGAGATAGCAGAGGATGACAAAATGCCTCAAATTTACACCTATTATCAATATAGCTAGACCAAAGCTAATTTCCTCAGACAATAGAGTTTGATCCCCAGCACCCTTCAAAATGGAACTTTTTTTTAAAAAATGTATTCTTAGTAGTTATACATGACACCAGGATGTATTTTGACATATTATATATACATGGAGTATAATTTATGATTCTTTTGGTTGTATATGATGTGATAGTGCAGAAAGTACATGGTTCATATTGTGGTGTATTCATATATGCACATAAAAAAGTAATGTCAGACCATTCTCCCTCCTTTCCCTTCATTCCCTTTTGTTTAGTTCGAAATACTTCTATTCTTCCCTATCATGTCCCATTATTGTGAGTTAGCATCTGCATATCAGAGAGAACATTTGGCCTTTGGTTTTGGGGATTGGCTTATTTCACCTAGCCATAATATCTCCAATTCCATCCATTTACCAGCAAATGCCATAATTTAATTTCTATTTGTGACTGAGTAGTGTTTCATTGTGTATATAAACCATATTTTCTTTATCCATTCATCTATTGAAGGGCATCTAAGCTGGTTCCATAGTTTAGATATTGTGAATTGAAGTGCTATAATAAAAATTAATGTGGCTGAGTCACTGTAGTATGCTGATTTTAAATTCTTTGGGTATAAACCAAGGAGTGGGTTTGTAACTGAGTTAAATGGTGGGAACCTGTTATTTTTTAAAATGTGTTGTAGAGGATACCAAACTGCTCAAGAACCTTTTGATTTAATTGAATGCATTTTAAAAAATTAAATATTTTTATTATGTTAGAATTTATTTTGCAACTAAATATTTTGGTGCCAAATTTAAAGGATGTGAATGGTATATAGTTTTTCATACTTTTTTTTTTTGTCTACTAAGCAAAATGGTTTGAAGGCCCATGTGCTATCACATTGATTTTCAAAGTCAAGGATGCGCTACAATCACCTAGAGTACTTGCCAGTGCACAAATCACTGGTTCCCATCCCCAAAGTTTCTCATTGGCTGTTTTGGAGTGAGACCTGGGAATCTGCATTTTCGGTAGTGCTGCTGCTGTTGCTGGTCCCACTTTGAGAACCATCGCTCTAGAATGATTAGCCTACATTCAATTGACTATACTAGAAATGCAGAACTTCTCTTGATCTTCCTCCTTCTCCCACATCCTTTCCACAGAACCTTTTATCCAGGCATTCCTGTTTATTCTGCATGACAGATAACCAGCCAGTGCAGGCACTTATCTCCATCACTTTTGCCGTTATTGTAATGAAGAGCCCTCTTTAAAAAAATAAAAAATATACGTTCAGTTGTTGATGGACCTTTATTTTACTTATTTATATGAATCAAACCCTATACCTCACACATGCCAGGCAAGCACTCTACAACTGAGACACAACTTCAGCCAGATGAACAGCCCTCTTGATCTCAGCTGAATTATCTAAAACCAAGCCAAGACTGCCAAACTCCTGCTCTAAATCTCTAACTATTGTGTTACGTTTAAGATGAAAATCACAGACTGAGGTGTAGCTTAGTGGGAGTACCTGTGTTCAGGATGCACAAGACCCCAAGTTTGATCTACATAACCAAACTAAAGATGCAAAACCAAATTTTGTATATGTCTCTTGGCTTCTGCTATTATTAGATCTTCATTTCAAGACAGTGCAGTTTCTTATCTTCCCACGCCCACCAATCCACATCATTATTAACTACAAATATACTGAAGGATATGTTGCTTTTTAAATGTGTTCTCTGCTTTCTCTTACTTATAAGGATGCTCTTAAAGCTACCTGGAAAACTGTTCTGTTTCTCTACCACCATCCTTTTTTTGCTGGCCTAAGTCCTACTCCTCTCCAGATTGAGGTTAGGAATCACTTCATTCAAAGGCTCATTTCCGACTCTACACTAGCACAATCTTCTCCAAATGTGCTCTCAGGACTCCCAAACTTGGCTTCCTTGATGGCACTTATTTTATGGTACCTACCTCTTTACTTATGTCTCCCTCTTTCTCTTAGATGCTGGGGCTTGAACCCAGGCCCGCATGCATGCTAAGCATGTGCTCTATCACTGAGCTATACCTCCCCAGCCCTTTGCCTTTCTGTCTCCCTCTAGATAACACATTATCTAAGGATAGGATAATGTCTTCTTTGCCATGGAATCTCAAGGACCCCCATGTGATACCTGGCATATCATAGGTATGCAACAAATACCTACTGAATGAATTAATGTACTTCTTACTTACATTGTGGTAATGCCAAAATCATAAGAAAGGTTAGTATACTTTATGGGCCCTGCCTATAGTACATTTCATATAAGAATGTAGCAAGAAGATAAGTACAGAGTAAAAGATTATAAGTAAAACATTATATGCACGGAGTAAAAAATCATACAGAGTATGATTAACTGGGAGAATAAATGGCAAGAAATTTAGAGAGGAGAAAAAGTGTTTCCTGGAATGATTGGAGATGACCAAATGAAGACCTTGAAGCTTCATATTTCCTCTTTAGTATTTAAACAATTCTAGGCAAAGGACATTTTTGCCCCTGGGCAAGGCACTGAATGATTTATTTAGTATCACTCTTTTCCCAAACAAGAATGACCATAACAAAGAGAATTTTGGCAGATTGCCTTATGACCTTCATTGGCAACAAGTCCAAAGCTTGTGCTTTCTATTGATTACTATTGTTTAGCATTCAGTTCATATCTGATCACAAAATTAATATAGGCAGACATGAGATTTCCATTTTTAGAAACTGCATAGTAGCTTTATTGCAGCAGGTAGATGACAGAGTTCCTCCACGAGCTACTTCAAGAATTGTTGTACTTGAAAAACATGAAACAGGGCTTGCTTTTAAAGACATTTAAACACATACAATTTTATTCAGATCTTATATGCTTACACAGTGATTTTTAAGAATCAGATATTTTCATATATAGAATCAAGACATGTCTAAATATGTCTCTTAGAATATTGTTCTGGTCAGCTTTTTCAATGCTGTGACAAAAAGACTGACAAGAACAATATAGAGGAAAAAATAGTTTATTTTGCTCATGGTTTTAGAGGTCCGTTCTGTGATTGGCTGACTTTATAGCTCTGGGCCCATAGTAAAACGGAACATTCTAGTGAAGGGACATGGCAGAGAAAAGCAACAAATAGGAAGCAGAGACAGACAGCTCTGTTCACCAGGGACAAAATATGAACGCCCAAAGCATACCTCCAGTAATCTATATCCTCTAGTCGCATATTACCTGTCTATAGTTCCCGCCTAGTTAATTTATATCAGCTCCCATAACCTAATCATTTCAACTTTCAACATTCTTGAATTGTCGCATATATGATTTTTGGGGGGACACTGGATATTATAACCATAACAAATGTTGACCTGGGACTTTTATCAGAAAGTGATTATTAAGTGGGTGAGTGTGTAACTAAGTGGTATAGCACATACTTAGCATGTGTATGGCCCATGTCAGCACTGTAAAACCCAGAAGTTATTAACATAGTCTCCCAAAGGGCTGAAAATGTAGCTTAATAGCAGAGTGCTTGCCTAGCATGCACAAGGCACTGGGTTCAATTGCAGTACTAAAAACAAAACTCTAGCAAAGAAGTAAGTTTCCCATATGTGAGAAGCTATTTTTGTTTTGCTATTATTACTACAGATAACCATCAGACAACAGTATTACTTCTGATCATATATTTGATTTATTTTCATAAAAAATAAAACTTTGTATGCCTAACATATATTTCTACAGATAACATTCTTATACCTGAAAAGAGGGTACTTAGAAAAATTAAGACTCCAAATAAATGTGTCAGGGGAAAAAAAAGTAAATTGTTGTACACAGACCAGAACAATTAACTGTAAATACAGCAATCCTTACAGACTAGAAAGCCCTTCTGAAAGTGATATATTTTGCGGGATTGCAGTAAGGAGGGTTATGAATGTTTGTGGGAGGCAGTTCTGAGCAGAAAAGTCAATAAAAAACAAGGACTGGAGTTTGGGAGTGGGCGAGGGAGACAAAGGATGCAGTCAGAAGATGGCCTTGGGCAGAATAGAGATTGGGCCTTGTGTAGGAGGGCAGAGGGTCAGAAATATATGCAGATGCCAAGTGAATCAATTCTGTATGAAGTAGGGGGATGCTGACACAAATAAGAAAAAAGATGCAGGACACAATAAGAATGTATCAAAACAAGGGTGAAATTATTAAAGCAGGTGATCT